>NC_140590.1:478120235-479320235 GCF_964204655.1 Triturus cristatus | reverse complement strand
AGCGCTAGGAGAGCGAAAACCTAAGTGAGGGTGAAGTGATGTTGGAGGTCTCTGTGTCACCGAGTAAACGCTGGGGAACAAAAGGGTTTTCAGCTTCCTTTTAAATGCCAGATAATCATCGGTAAGCCGAAGTTCTAGTAGTAGTTCATTCCAATATGTTGCTTCCAGATGGGAGAAAGAGTGACCCTCTGCACTGGCTTTCTTGATTTGTTTGGTTTTGACACAACCTCAAATTCCGTGTAGGGGCATAGAATTCAATTTTATCTTGTAGACAAGATGGTGTAGAACTTTGTGTGCATGGCCCAGAAGCTTGAATCTAGCCCTTTGGTGCACAGGCAGCCAGTGGAGCTCCCTCATGCATTCTGATGCCGAGCTATACTTGCTCTTGTTGCACACCAACTTGGCAGCCACATTCTGGATTACCTGCAGACGGCCGAAGAGGTAGTCTGCCATGCCCACATAGAGTGCGTTCCCATAATCCAATTTACTTATAAGCAGGGCCTGAATGATGGTTTTCCTACATTCCAGGAGAATCCATAAAAAGCATCTTTTTAGGAGATTTAATGTCGTAAACCTTTTTCCGCATAGTGCACGGACATGTTCCTGCATGGTTAGCGTGTTGCCGATGAGAATGCGTACGTTTTTTAGCGACCTCTTTGAGCACGGGTGCAGTTCCTAATGATTGGGGCCACCAAGTTGCGTCCCAAATTAGGTGTGCTCCTCCATCTACTAGGATCTCTGACTTATCCGCGTTCAATTTCAAACAGTGATCTGACATCCAGGCCGCCATTTCTGAGAGACAGTTAGTTAGCTCAATCCTG
This sequence comes from Triturus cristatus, assembly GCF_964204655.1. Lineage (NCBI taxonomy): Eukaryota > Metazoa > Chordata > Amphibia > Caudata > Salamandridae > Triturus > Triturus cristatus. The sequence continues at coordinate 479,319,414 of NC_140590.1, read as the reverse complement.
GTGTCCTCGTGTCTTTCTTCTAGGGCTATCAGCAGTTGTGTGCCTCCTGCGTAAAAGCAGATACTGAATCCCCATTTTTTGTTGATTTTGGCCACAGAAGATACATAGGCATTAAAGAGGGTGGGGCTCAAGGAGGCTCCCTGTGGGACGCCATAGTCGATGGATTTTGGGTTTGAGGAAAAAGGGCCCATTTGTATTGTTTGTGTTCTATTGATTAAGAAGGAGCAGACCCGTTGATGGGCTTTAGAATGTATACCCTTTTTATGTACGGTGCTCAATAATAGGCTGTGCGCAACCGTGTCAAAAGCCGCCAACAAGTCCAAAAGGATCAGGGCGGCGGCTTTGCCCTGGTCAGTTAAGGATCTGATATTATTTAGGACTGCCAAGAGGGTGGCTTCTGTGCTGTTGGATTCTCTGAAACCTGTTTGAGTTGGATCCAGGAACTCATTGGTTTCAAGGTAGTTAGACAGTTGTTTGTTTACCAGCTTCTCCATCACTTTAGATAGGTATGGGAGCTGAGAGATTGGTCCGAAGTTTGCCGGATTGTGGATATCCGCACCTGCTTTTTTTAGTAAAGGAACCACAGTGGATTTTCCAGATTTCTGGGAATGCACAGTGTCCAAGGATTTGCTGAATATACAAGCCACGTGAGGGCATAAGGTTGGTTTGATCCGAGAGAAGATGAAGTGAGGGCATGGGTCAAGTGGGGACCCTGAATTAACTTCGGCCATTGCTTTTGCAACCTGCTCCTCTGTGAAGGGGACAAAATTGCTGCGGTGGGAGTGAGCTTTAGGATGAGGATCCAGGGTTCCCTAATCTATATCAACTGATGGGGATTGATATCTAAATGAAGAATAAATCTCAGAGATTTTATAAGAGAAATGTTGCTGATTTTCTCACAGCATTCTGTTGAGGGGGGCAGGAATTGGGACACGATTGATGGTTTATGTAGCTCTTTAACTATTTTGTAGTGCTCTTTGGGTGAGTTGCTGTTATCATCGATTCGCCTCGCAAAGAAGGACTTCTTAGCGTTTTCAATGGCATTATTGTAGATTACCATTTCAGCTTTATGTGACAGTCTATCCGTTTTCTGCTTAGACAGCCTCTACTTATGTTCTAGTGCTTTACACTTTCTTTTTAGTATCCTGAGTTTGGGTGAGTACCATTTTTCAGACGGCGTTCTCCTATTAGGTTTGTTTCCTAATCTGTGGGCACATTGGTCCAGTGTGTTGGAGAGTTCCGTTTGGAGGCTTTCCGCACACATTTGCATAGGGAGTGTCTTTAGGAAATGTGGGTCATTTAGGGAGAAGTGACGCTGGAGTGTGTCAGGAGTGACGAGCCTCCAGTCTCTTTTTACGTTTCTGACGATGTGAGAGGGCTAGTTAATTTTGCCGCTAGGCTGAAGGTGAAGGAAATTAAAGAGTGGTCTGTCCAAGAAAGGGGCATTACCTCTAGAATGTCGGTCGATTCTATGTTAGAAAATAGAAGGTCCTGAGTGTGCCTGGCAATTTGTGTGGGTCCTATAACCCACTGTTTTAGCTGCAGATTCTGCATGCCATTTTCCAAATGTTTGGCCACGAGGTTGTTGGCATTTTCAAAATGGACATTGATGTCCCCTATTAATACAAAGTGTTTGTGCTTTAGACATGAGGGGAATATTTGAGAATGCAGTTGAGCACTAAAATCTGATTTGTATCCAGGGGTGTTATGGATAACTGCTCCCTCGAGTGTTTTATGGTCACCACTGGATACTTGGAAGGCTAAGATCTCATGCTTCCCCAGCTGCACCATAGATATGGGGAGGCAGGTGAAACGGTCTTTAAAGATCAAGGCTATTCCACCCACCTTCTGACCTGGTCTATCCTATTTCAATAGTTTGTAGCCAGTACGTAGGGCAATGGTGACATCGGGAGAATTATTATCTTCTAGCCAAGTCTCTGTGATAATGTCGGACTTTATCTCAGCTAATAAATCCCATATCTCGAGAGAGTGTTTGGGTACTGACCTTGAGTTGAAATAGATACATTTCAGTTGGAGACCAGACTGGTCATCAGTTATTCTATGTGACCAATCTGGAGATACCTGGCTACACCATTTACAGCGGAGGCATGAGAAGGGACCCTCCATGCTCCCTGGGAGGCTTTGGCACAATACGCCTTGTTACATAGCATGAGTTTAGCTAATTAAGTGAGTTTTTCTCTCGAATAGCTAAGCCGACAGTCGAGATCTGAATTGGGAGGTGCAGGGGTCCTGGCCCCTGGTCCCGGTCGGGACCAGGTGGCAGGTAGTTCGGTGTTTTGCATGAACAGTTAAGGACACAACTAAAATATACACGAGATAACTCCCATCTGACCTTACTCCTTAATCGCCATCCCTCTTCAATTGTAAATGAATGTGTAAAAGGCTCAAAACACTTTGAATAAAAATAAAAAATATATTCATTTCATAATCTCCTATACGTACATAATAATTTTTTTTTACGATGAGGTCATCTTTTCTTTTCCTTCACATATATATCTTAACACAGATCTAAGAATTCAATTATTAAAAACGTATTGAGAACACATGCAGCCAGTTCCTTTCATACACACCCATTGATCTTGGTCCCACATTCCTCACACAGTAATTCCATAGATAGAAAGCCAAATTTTCTGTTCACCTCTTGCGGGTCTCACTTTGTTCAAATGTTGCAGAGTAATATCATTAATGATGATCAATAGTAGAACTCTCTTTTTTCCAATTACACAGAAGGACATTTTAATGCATCAACACTTCATATATCTCGATGGAAACAATCTGGTGAATGGAAATTTCAAATGTGGCCAGTGCATGGCTTGCGATCAAAACAGAAACCTGGGTACACAATGGCCATAGAATATAATTACAGAGGATGACAAACTGCAAAACTCAAAATGTTATATACCTACTGTTATGTCCGTGTGGCCAAGGTTACGTGGGTCAAACAGGTTGAAGTGTTTGTACATGATTGACTGAACACACACCAGCAATCAAAACCCACAAACTAACGGCACCTACAGTGAAACATTGCATCAAAAATGGACACTCACCTGAAAGTCTCAAATGGCTTATTCTAGAGAAAACTATCTCCACAGGAGGGCAGGTTAGATCAGAAGTGAGGAAAATGAGAGAGGAATTTTGGATTTTCACTCTCCAAACCCACTCAAGAGGACTCAATAGTGAGATCCCATAGGAAAATGTTATTAGTACACCTAGAGAGACATTTATAGTCAGGGGACCCTATGAAAATTCCCCTTGTCTCTTGTTCAGGTCCATAGTTCCCTACATAAGTTATCATGAGTGCAGATGGGATGTACATTGGCACTGTCAATAGCATGAGTCCCCATCTGGGCAGCCCAGGCTGTGACTCCACCATGAAGATTATGGGTTGGTTCGCTCTCAAATGATTCAGAGATTCTATCAGTATAATCGATCACAACAAACCCTTTGCATCAGCGGCACATTTCTTTAGATTGTCATAACAGGAATACAGGTAGGGTTCAAGTGGGTGAATTTCTGTATATATTAAACTGTCTATACACTATGTGAATTATTTTGGTCCTTTCAATTCTCAGAACTCAACGGATTGTAAGGATTGCACATGAGTGTATTGTATTCATAGCGTCCCCCGTGGCAAGCTAAATTTTGTTTTGATCTATTTGATATTTATACTTAAAATGTTGTTGTACATTTGGGCTTTTCCCTTTTGATGATGCCCACCAAGGTATCCATTCCTACCCACTGAAGAGAGGTGGGTTTGGCCATAGGACTCTAATTGGTTTATTTAAAACTGTATTTAAAGAAGTGAATGCGTTCAGCAGGTTTGGGGCACCTGGTGCTCTACGTAGATGATCAAATGTGGATGTAGGTAAGACGTCCCCCGCAGCAGTCATGGAGCATGACTATGCTTTTTTGTAATGTCCACTAGTTGTAGAGACACCTGATAGATAAGAAAGCCCTGCCTTGAAGTAAGGAGCCTTGTGCCCTTAGACACCGATTTTATGCAGCATGCTAGATTTGTAAAAATAGAAGATGCACAAACTACCACAATTCCTGGTGTCCACAGCCTCAAAAATGTGTCCATACTGCATAGATACATACATACTCGCACATATTGCAGTGCTAGTTCACTATACCTCTTGTGGCAAGTTGGGTGGCATGCGGCAACCAGGCGAGGTCGCTGCGGCCTCTTAACATGGTCCAATGCTGGATACTCACACAGTCTGACAAATGTGTGCTAATTGTTGTTTTAAAACGGGACTGCATATACAATAAGGAGTACAAGGTCTATGACCTTCAACAGTATTTCAGCTTTGTTATGGAACCAAGACAGTTTATATTTAGACGTGGAAACTAAGGTAGTGTGTTATATAAGCATCTCTCATACACAGCCTATTGTATTTATATCCATCGAATAATGATATGTTTCCTGTTTCTAGTGAATACATCCGGTGTATGAGCCCGAGCAAGTTTACATTGGAAGCTTCCAAGCTTAATTTCCGTGAGCCACTTTTACGTGAACTATGTATAGGCCGCAAGGCGGGTGATCACTTCTAATCGCGATCGGTATGCGTGGCTATCATTTTATTATATATCTACAGGAATGCAGCTTTTGGTGAAACTGGGGTTTGGTCATGCAATAGATGCTTCTGTCAAACACCTTTCATCTTTGGGATAATTGTTTATTTACTTGGTCTTCTGTGGGTTTAAGAGGTGTTTTAGATCAAAATCTGCATTGATTTCACTCTTCTGGTGGTGGACACCTTTGGTGTAATTGATGTTACCCAAAGAAGCACTTAGTGTTCAGTGCATTTTCGAACGTGTGGCTCAGCAGTATTTTTACATTATCTGATTGCAGGCACTAGATGCTACGTGGGGTCAGTTATGTGGCACTCCTGATGAAGGTGTTTTCGCTCATACGTGTGTTGAGGATGATTGGTTAAGCCACATCAGAAAATAACTATAAAAGCAGAAAAATTAAGAAGATGAAATTATAAAACTGTGCAAATTGACATCATATATGAAGTGTTGATGCATTAACTGTTCTACTGTGTAATTAGAAAAAAAGAGAAGTCTAGTATTGAACATCATTAATGATATCACTCAGCAGCATTTAAGATAAGTGAGACCTGCGAGAATTGAACAGTAAATTTGGCTTTTTGCATATGGAATTACTGTGTGAGGAAGTGGGAGCAAGATGAATCGGTGTGTATGAAAGGAATTGGCTGTATGTGTTCCCAATATGTTTTAAATAATTTCTGTATTATTCTTAGATCTGTGTTAGAACATGTATGTGAAGGAAAAGAAAAGATTACCTTATTGTCAATAAAAAAATTGATGTACACATTGCAGATGATGATATAAATATAATTTAATGTTAATCCAAACTGTTTTGAGCCTTTAACACATTATGTACATTTGAAGACGGATGGCGAAGAAAGAGTAAGGTCAGACGGGGGTTCTCTTTTGTATATTTTAGCTTTGTTCCCTACCCTGTTGAACAAATTAAAGCAGGGGGTCCCTTGTTTTGCATTGACACAAATACAGGGCGCGAAAAGGACCTGTTTCAATATCCGTTTTAAATTACTACTGGATCTGAGACCAGGAGGGAACAGGCCCACTTAAAGTCCTGCATTTAACATATTTCCTTATTTAGAGCTTTTTCTGTTCACAAATTATAGACATACTTTAAAAAAAAATATCTACTATACAAAATGTTGTTGTGTATGCCTTTGAAATTCTGCTCTGAAAATTCATTTTCTGACTCCTTTTCAGGACATTCTTCTTTGGCAGGACATCTTAACTCTGTTAATGTAGGAAACGTGGCCTGGCAAGATTACTGATCACACTAGGGAGGAGTTCTGATGCCACAACAATAGCCTTTGAAATCATGCTCAATCTCAAACAGATAAAATGCTAAAAAGTGACCTAAAAATGGCAGTAGCATAAGCAGCAGTATGTTATGTTATGTTAAATTGTATTTATAGAGTGCCAATCACCAGAAGGTCTCTAAGCGCTGTAACATAGCTGCCGGGTGACCCCGTATTGGTCTTGGTCTGATAAATGCACGCATCCCAGGAGGTCAGCGCTCAGTAGAACAGAAGGAAGAGAAGTGTGAGCTGTGTTCACGGGCCTGGAAGTGTAATGCTGGTTAGGGCATCTGTGGTGCCGATGTAAGACCTGGAGTGTGTGCTGAGAGGGTGGGTCTCACTGGGTCAACATCAACAACCACAGAATGGTGAACAAATGAGAGGCTCTGTCCTATGATGTGACAGACCCAGCCAGAGAAGGGTCTGAGATGAGAAGCATATTGACGAAGAGAGCCGCAGATACCACATGTATCGATTAGATGCTGGTGTCTAGACCAGGTGTTGGTAGTTAGAGCAGGCAACTTATGGGTGTGAGCAGCTAAGCCAGGCATAGACTGTGGGAGGGGTTTTGTCTGGGTTTTAGAGCAAACCATTTCCGAGAGATGTTCGCAGCCCAGCAGGGTAACAACAAGTATGTGCTAGTTCTTGAGGGACCAGCAATAGTTCTTATTCAACTCGGTGGAGGCACCACAAACAAACTGTGCTATTGAGGAGCCTGAGGAGTACTTGGTGGAAGGGAGCTGTGTATATTAGTAGAATATGGGACAGCTGAATGAACTACAGCAACAATTCACATCACAAGAGACTCAGTGGCTGGGGTCCAGAGCACTGGGAATTGAGGAAGTCGAGGATCTCTGGGGCCTGCTCAGAGTAGATCTGTGTACATCGATTGGCTAATCCCTACAGAAAAAACAGCTGATCAACTAAGATGCAGAGTAATAGATCTGAGAACAACTGTTCATTGCTTGACAGAGGTTACTCACTTTCTGGAAAATAGAGCTGAAGATGTGGAAGGAAGGTCCTGGGGCAACAACCTTGGTTTGATGAGTTCTCAGAGAAGGTTAGGACACAGTTGGCTGAAATGTTCTTAGAGATTTGGATTATTGATCTCCTAAAACTGAAAGGGTTTTCTGACTACTTTACTGTTAATTGAGTGTACAGGGAATTGATGTTAATGTCTCCAACACAAATAATGAGACTATTCAACTATCTAGTCCAAGACATCATACTCACAACATGTCAGGAGCACAGAGGACCCATTTTTTAAAGGACGCAGCATCAGGGCAAAAAAAGTCCAGAAACTCACAGACTACTTTGCAGTGGCAGCTACTACTTAATGGTGAGGTGGTAAGTCGCAGGAGGTGGAGGGAGGGAGGAGGGAATGAAATAAAATGTAAACTCACTTACCTGCCTTCTAGCAGCGCCTCTCGTTCCTCTTCGCCTGCTTCCAGGACTCCCGGGGCAGGAACAGGAAGCACTCAGGCTTCCAGACTCCCCTAGCCAGACACGATTGGTCTGAGCACTGTGGTTCGGAGCACAGAGAGGGACTGGGAGGCTGGGCATGTTCTCCACCAGGCAATGCAATACAGCCTGGTGGGGAACATGCAAAGTGTGCATGACTGTTTGGCCGGCCCAAGACGGCCGGCCAAACTGTCATGCGCACTTACAGAGTGCTCAGCACTCCTCCTCCTGCTCCTGTCACAGCCAGCCCTGCTCCACCCCAATCAGCTGAGCAACGAATTAAAAATAAAAATGATTACAACAATATATTATTATCATTTTCTTTTTTCCGTTTTGACCTGCTCACAGAGAAGTGGGGCAACGCTCCTCTTCCTTAACAGAGGAGCCACCCCCTGCTACTTTCAGCCCATGAGACAGAAAATAAAGGTCATGAACTTAAGAAGTATGTGTCGATGTTTCTGGCAAAGCTGTTTGTCATCCAGAACAAACTTTCACACTTATTTACTATCCTGGAGAAGGCCTGAGAGTGGTTGGAAACGGAAGACAAAAGTAAGGTCGAGGCGGGGTCACTGGAGGTCAAGCAGGGGAATCACAAGACACAGCTAGTGGGTTGCATGGGTGATAGTGACAGAAGACAGTTTGCTGGGAGTGGAGTAGGCAAAAGTACAAGAAGACATCATCATTATGACAGAAGCCGTATGAGAGAATGGCACAGAGGATGACATTGCAACAACCACTGGAACACAGAATGGGCATGATAAAGCTGGATTCTTATCTTATTGTATCTTACCATCTCTAAGAATCCTCAGGTAAACTGGACCTTTTTACCTGCTGAATAGTGTGAAGGGAAAAACATCAAATTTCTCAATATAGCCAACTGAACTTCAATTTATACTCCAAAGATCACTGACTCCGAATTTCAAGTTTTGGGGTTTATTACAAAGCCAAAGATAATTGCACATACAAGCACCTCATCACGAGGTTAAGAAAACAAATGGGCACTAATACAAAGAATATCCTACGCAGGAGTCTCATCCGACTCAGAATAAGAAGAATAGTTAACTCCAGAAGCATTAGCCAACCAATAACTGCTCCAATCTCTATGTTAAAAGTCATTAACCTAGGGAGGAAAAACAATTAGTCTATCCATACACTGTCTCTAAGGTGACATCCTTACTTAGCATTTTTCCCAGGCAAGAGAGTAAAAGGTGTCAGTAGTGAAGACTTCCTTATAAGTGCACTCACTTTGCTTAAATCAGTATCCAAAGCTATAGAGCTCATTCTAAGAGGCTCCTTCTAGCTTCCCATCTAATCCTCGACTGCCCAACCCTCGGGGCACTGTCCCTAATTCACAATCACAAACACAAAAAAATAGAACACGCCCTCGTCACACCTCTTCGGCCAGGTCTTCCTTTTGTATTTTTCCACCGAAACTCGTACTTCATCCAAAGACTGTTGGAGTGACCTTGGGTCCCAGGCACCTTCTCCGCTGAAAGTATCATATCTGCATTCCAGTGTACTCCCATGGTTGCTTCTCCTACCATCCTAACTCTTAAAACAAAGGGTTAGTCTTCCTAACGAGCTAGATGTCCTTGCACCTGCAACAGAAACATGGGAACGAGAAACTTTTCACTCTCTGAGAACTGCTGACTTTTCTAAAACCCAGAGCCTTTCCAAGCGAAACAATTTTCGGCCTAAAATATTCAGCTAACATAAGACCGAATAGGCCTTTCTCTCAAACGTATATGCGGTCAGGCCTTTACATTTAAACACACATTTCTAAAATCACATTAAAAGCATTAATTTCATTACTCTTCATGCATGAATAAGCAAAACTACACGTGCACGTTTAAACCTAATACATTTCCTTATACGTGAACTAATTCATAATGCGTCATTTAAAATACACTTTCGATTAAACACTACATTGATCTTCATAAGTGACATGATTATACTTCTATTCGCACTACTATATGCTACTTTAGTACTACATTTCTAAAACATACACGTTAATATATTTCCTCTAAATATATGGGTGCGGACTACCTGTGATTATGATGCACCCCTACAATTTCAGAATAACATGGCGCTCTATCAGGCACAAATGCTGATCATAAGGATTTGGCAAATGCCATCATCCAATAAGTATGGGGAAAAATGAGCTGGGTACATAAGGGCTAATGAGTAAGCATTGTAGCATCACTTATTTTGATGATAACTGCTAGACTGCGAGCAGCCGTGCTGCAAAATGGGAGGCTATGAAGGTAGTGGTGCAGAGAATGTGTATGTCCTCTATATATGGCATTTGACTGAAAGTGAACAGATGCTGATTAAGCTGTAAGGGCAGCTCTTGCGGCTAGTGAAGCTGATCTCGAATGGAAGAATTGGAGTTGACAGAAGTTAACAGAGTGATAGGTGATACTGTGATACATATGGTAAGTTCGCCATATTAACAAAGACTGTTGATGGAAGGAAATAAGACTAGTAGTAGACCAGTAGTATGTTGGCATGGCTGCTGAAGGGGAAGCTATATCTTACATTAATTGTAAATTTGAGGAGTAAGTATGGTAGTTAGGCATTCACACAAGCTAATATTAATGATTCCTTCAAGCACCACTTAATTCCAGTGTATCAGAAGTCACTTTGGATGCACGCAGTGGGTGCCTCTTTGGATGCTTAATCCACCTTCTCCAAAGAAGAACTGATGGAATTGATACCAGACTTACTGTGTGGGAAGGAACCTGTGAGTGATGGTTTCCATGTAAATATATATCACACGTTTTAAAACATTCTCTCAGAGAAGCTTCTAGAAATTTTGGTGGAGGACTTGGATGTCGGGCTTTGCCAGATACCATGAGGGGAGGCCTTGTTATCATTGATCACCAAACCTGAGATGAACCCACTCGCAATGATTATTACTGAAATGAAAATCTGGAACTGGTAATCAGGAGCACTGTAAGTTTGACTCGGGCTGTAGCACCACACAAAAGTTGTATCGGTTTACGCATTTTTTGCATGCATTTCAGAGCTCTGATCAATCTTATGCACTTGCAGTGCTAGGCAAAGAAAGGCTGTATGATACAGGTGCTGAGACTATGGAGTGTGGGCACAAGTTCTTTGGATGGGTGAAATTATTATACTCTGGATCAGTGCAAGAGGACAACAAGGCAGGGATGTCTGCTCTTGCCCTTGTTGCTCACATTAGCAATTGAACCTATGGGTGTGAGGATTTGACCACTCCCAGGACTGGAAGATAAAGATAGGTGTCACCAAGCACACTGTTTCATTTCATGATGATGATTCGTTTATTTACATGGGACATCTGGAAAGTTCAGTGCCAGTACTGTTAATGGAATTGTTTCGGGCAATGTGCGGTCAATGGATCAACCAGGAGAAATGCAAATTATATTCACGAGGGGGAATGCCTGGTTTGTCAAAACCCAAATAGGCGGAAGTGGGTCTGTAATTGGATATACAGCGATTCTGATACCTGGACATCCAAGTTACACATGCACTCGAAAATAGGAGGGTTACTAGAGGGACTGAAAATCTCAATGAGATTCTGGATATATTCTGCCACGGTCAGTTATGGGCGTGCTGTCATTAGATAAGACAGTTTTTCTTCCCAGTTGTTTTTGTGCAATGCAAAGTGTTATGTGCCCATTGAAGCTGCAGCTCTTTAAAGATTTGGGTAAGCTGCTTATATCATTGGTGCTTGGTAGGAAAAGGGAGCAGAGTAAAACTAGGCACATTATAGATGCGCTGGGATGAGAAGACACTGTGGCTGACACTGCAAAAGCATTCATGCAGGGTACTGGACTACATAACTGGGCACCAAAAACTTTAATACCAGTCCCCTATGGTATGTTCCATTAGGAGGTTACCAGCAACATACATTCATAGCAGTTACAGCATAATTTGGACAGATATGAGCTCTATTAATTTCCTATCCATAAATCCACCATGTTCCATTGAGCATTTCTTCATTAATAATCACTTAAATCCAGTCATAATTTGGTTTCTCTTAAACATAAAGTTTTACTGTGATATGAATCAATCAATCAAGTGTCTTGTAAAGTAGGCCTACTCATCCGTAAGGGTCTCAAGGCACTGGAGAGGGGGACTGCTGATTGATCGAAGGAGCTGTGGTTCAGATGAACAGCCAGGTCTTGAGGCCCTTCCTGATTTGAGGCACTGACGATGATTGCCTGAGGTGGAGAGGCAGGGTGTTTCAGTTCTTCGCTGTGAGGTAGGAGAAAGATCTTCCTCTGTCTGTGGTCTTGCAGACATAGGGGATGGTGGCCAAGGCCAGTTGGGCAAAGCGGAAGACTCAGGTGGATTCGTGGAATGAGAGGCGTTGGTTAAGGTATGCAGGTCCCGTGTCTTCTAGGGCTATGTAGGCATGTGTGAGGAGCTTGAAGGTGATTCTTTTGTTGACTGGGAGCCAGTAGAGGTCTCTCAGGTGGCCGGTGATGTGGCAGCAGCAGGGGATGTTGAGGATGAGTCTGGTGGAGGCGTTCTGAATGTTGTGCAGTTTCTTGAAGAGTTTCTGGGTGATTCCGGCATAGAGTGTGTTTTCGTAGTCAATTCTGCTGCTGGTAAGTGCATGGGTGACCGCCTCAGTGGGGATCCACTTGAAGATCTTATGGAGCAGGCGTAGTGTGTGGAATCAGAATGATGAGACAGTGTTGATCTGGCAGTTCATGGGGAGCAAGGAGTCCAGGATGATGCTGAGGTTTCATGCATTGTCTGTGGGTATGGGGGTGTTCCAAGTGTACTGCGGTCAACCAGGAGTTGTCCCAGGCAGAGGAGGTAGAGCCCTGGATCAGGTCTTCGGTCTTTCTGAGTTGAGCTTGAGGCTGTAGTTCTTCCTCCAGGTGGCGTGAGCCTTCATCCCTTCTTGGAAGTTGTATTTGGTGACCGTGGGTTCATTGGTGAGGGAGAGAATCAGCTGGGTGTTGTCAGCTTAGTACACAATGTTGAGTTCAGGGTTCCTGACGGTGGCTGTGAGTTGGGCCATGTAGATGTTGAAGAGAGTTGGGCTCAGGGAGTAGCCCTGAGGCACTCTGCATCTGATCTCTGTGGGTTCAGAGTGGAGCGGTGGTAGTCTGACTCTCTGCGTTTAACCCCGGATGGGTAACTATGCGCCACCAGCAGAGATCACATAGTTTTGCATACTCCACATTCCGTTGCGAACGCAGAGTTCAGGCAAAACTATGACTCCGTGGTGGAGCTTAGTTAGCCGGCCCATCCACTCTCCTAGGGGTCATCAGTGAAGCAGGATGGCGAGGAGGAGGCAGGAGAACAGCGATGTCCAGGAGGAGGCAGCCATGGGGCAGGTAAGTGCCTTTTAATTAATTTTAATTATTTTGGGGGGCGCAGAGCGGAGCGAAGTTCCACAAAGTTGCCTTCCAACTCCATGGAACTTCGCGTAGATGCACTACGTCTGCTCCGCCCAGGGTTATCTGTGTTCGGCCGGTGAGGAAGGAGCGGATCCATTCCAGGGCTTTGTCACGGATGCCGGTGTTGTGGAGTCTTGTGCATAGTGTGCATGCGAGACAGTATCGAAGGTGGCCAAGAGTTCCAGGAGGATGCAGTTTTGCCTTGGTCGAGGAGGGTGCAGACGTCATCTGTGGCAGCGAGGAGGGCAGTCTCGGTGCTGTGGTCACTTTGAAAGCCGGATTGGGACGGGTCCAGGATGTGGCTCACTCGATAAACTCTGAAAGTTGGGTTTGGATGACCTTCCCAATGTCTTTGGCTGGGAAGGGGGGCAGTGATATCTCTCTGGAGTTCTTGAAGTCCGTCAGGTTGGCAGAGGGTTTCTTCAGCAAGGGGTTGATCTCTGCATGTTTTCATTCTTCTGGGAAGGTGGCAAAGTTGATGGAGCAGTAGATGGTGCAGCAGAGTTTGGGGGCAATGGAGGTGCCAGCTCAGTTGAAGATGTGGTGCAGGCAGGGGTCAAAGAGAGCTCTAGAGTCAATGCTCTTCATTATCTTGAGGGTGTTGTCAGTGGAGAGGAGAGTCCATCTGCATAGGGTCTGCTGGGGTCTGGTGTCATTGGGTGCGGTGGTTTGCGGTGGGCTTAGAGTGTCTTGGGTATCAAGGTTGTCGAAGCTGGCGTATATCTCCTTAATCTTGTGGTGGAGGAAGATGCAAAACCATTGCAGAGGTCTTGGGAGGGTGGGATGTCTTCCATCTTTGTGCTGCGTTTGGTAAATTCTTTGACCATGGCGAAAAATTGTTTGCTGTTGAGTGCGTTGCTGTTGATCCTTCCTTGTAGTGCCGCTTTCTTTGTAGTTTTAATGAGGTGGTGGTGTACGTTGACAGGAGTTTTGAAGGTTGAGTGGTCTTCCGGGGTCTAGATGCTTCTCCATCTCTTATCGAGCTGTCTACAGGTGCGTCTGGACTCATGAAGGGCGGGAGAGAACCAGCTGGCTTTCTTGAAGTGATGCTTGCTTGGGGCTTTCTTCAGTAGAGCCAGTGTGTCTGCACATTTGATGATCCATCGGTGGAGGTTGAGTGCTGAGGTATTAGTTTCCGTGGATGATGGTGGAGGGGTTGTGCTGAGGGAGGTGGTGAGCTGTTCTTCGGATACCTTGTTTCAACTTCTGCAAGGGTAGTGGTGGGTGTGGTGGTGTACTGTGGGTTTGGTGATAGAGAAGTAAACACAGCGGTGGTTGGTCCTCAGGAACTCAGAGGTGTGGCTGATGGTGATGTTGTCACTGGCGGAGAAGATGAGGTCCAGCGTGTGTCCTTCTGAGTGGGTTGGGGAGGTGACCAGTTGTTTGAGTCTAATGGTGGCAAGGTTCTCCAGTAGGGACAAGGTGTTCTTGCCATTGAAGTTGTCCAGGTGAAAGTTGATGTCACTGAGGAGGATGTAGTCTGTGGTGGCGGGAGCGTGGGGTGTGATGAAGTTGATGATGACATCGCAGAATGGTGGGCGAAGTTGGGGTCTGTAGATGAGGGTGCCGCAGAGGGTGGTGTTCGGTGTGTGATATGATAAACTAACTGCTACAACTGACACGTGTTTCGCAAAAGACTACATTTTCAAGGTTGTGATCAACATAAGAAAACAGTTATAATTTTACTATAACAATTTTATCAAAAGATCGAGGAACCTAAGCTAAGGACATATTAAACATATTAAAATCAATGAAAAATATTCACAAGCAAATTTTTCAAATATAAACACATATTACTCAGTCGATTTCTAAGAACCTCAAAATGATTTGTACAACACATATATAATTTTACTCAAGGGTATACTCACAGTTGCAGATATCAAACATCTACAGAAGACTCAGTTGCACATAACAGTAATTTAAAAAAACATTGTAAAGATATCGCTTTTATCGCATATTAGCCTACCTAAGGTAAGGGTCTTGCCTCTCAATTTAGCTGTCATATGTCTCATAACTGATATTCCTGATAAAAATTTACAGATAAATAATTAACGATGGTCCAGGACTGGGGTGGTACCACCTGGGAGGGTAGGACTCATAGATGGAGAGTCCAGGTGCTGGGTTCAAGGTTGTTGGAAGTTTTTTTTATCCCTGAGGCTTCTGATCAGGAGGCCAGCCCTTTGAGTCACTCTGGGGTCATGGGTTGAGAGATGCAGGTCCAGTCCTTCTCACCAAGTCAAGAGAGCAACAGGGCAGCAGAATAGCACAACAGGGCAGCAGTCCTCCAGAGCAGCAGACCCGCAGAGTTGAATTCCTTTCAGAAGTACAGCAGTCCTTCTCCCTGGCAGAGCCCACAGGTCCAGAAGTGTACTGAAGAGTTGGGGTCTGAGGTCCAGCATTTATATCTAGTGCCGACTTTGAAGTGGAGGAATCTTCCAGAGGTTTTCACCCCCTGAGGTGCCAGGCATCCCCTTTCTCCCTGTCTGGGGTCACAAAAGACTAGTGACAGACCCTTTGTGAGAGTGCTTAGGCAAAGCCTTTGTGATGTGCAAGTGTGGTTGGTAACAGCTCCTCCCCCTCGTTAACACAGTGTGGCCCATCCTGTCAACACCTATCTTCCCTTTGTCTCACTGTCTTGGTGCAATACACAAAGACCAACTGCTAGCTACATCTAGTCATGAAACCCAGAATCAGGCTGCAGGCACCAAATGGTTAGGACAAGAAAATGCCATCTTTCCAAAAGAGAAATTTTCAGAATCGACATAAAAAATCCGACTTTGCCGCTAAAGATGAGCTTTTAATTACAATTCCTTAGACACCAACCTCAACTGTCTACCTGCTCCCAATTGAAAGTTACAACTTATTAAGTGTAATAAGGTAACTTAAATGTTATCCTGTGGGAGAGGTAGGCCTAGCAGTAGTACAAAAATATGAAGTTCTGAGTTTTCACTACCAGGATATGCAAAACTTAAAAATACATGTCCTATTTTTCAAAAACACTGCAGCCTGCCCACTGGGCTGTTCTGGGCTTACCCTAGGGGTAACTTATATGTTTAAAAAAACAAGGTTTGGATCTGGCAAATCGTTTATTTTATCAAATCCACGAAAAGGGTTAGACTCACGCACTCACTGGTATCCTGTTTGTAAAAATGTGTTAATTTAATGGTGCTGATTGGTGAATCATCCTGAGTATGAGAATAAACAAATGTATCTATGATGCACTATCCCCAGAATATGGGGGGCATCCCCAAATCACACTCTGAAGTCTTTTTGAATCAATTATTCCAAACATGTGACGTTCTTTAGAAATATTATTTTTATTCATTCGATTTACTTTTCATAATTTTCTTTCTTCTTTCATTTCTCGAAGTTTACCCTATAATGTAAATACGCCCAATGCATTTCGGGTACTGCCCTTCATCAGGTGCTCAAGCCTACAAAAATAGAAGAAACTTAAACTAAGTTGTTATCCAGTACATTGATTAAATATCCAAAAGCAATTGAGACGCTTGGTAATGAACAAGGGTAAATGTTTGTATGTACCCAATACATCACTTATAACATAATTCAAAATGCTGTATCCGGTAAGTACGTGCCTAATCCATACAAAATTGGAGAAGTTTTAGAATCTCAAAATTGACTGCTTTCAGTGAACACCACGTGCCAAGTACACCTTTGTGTTTCTAACTGTATAGAGGATGGTAATGAGCGTATGCCATCGTTCAAGGAATGGATCTTACTAACAGTATTTTGAATTATGTTATAAGTGATGTATCTTGTATTTTTGTACGATTGATCCCCTGATGAAGGGCAGTGCCCGAAATGCATTGGGCGTATTTACGTTATGGGATAAACCTCTAGAAATGAAAGAAGAAAGAAAATTATGAAAAGTAAATCGAATGAATACAAATAATTTTTTTAAAGAACGTTCCATGTTTGGAATAATTGATTAAAAAAGACTTCAGAGTGCGTTTTGGGGAAGCCCCCCATATTCTGGGGACAGCGCATCATAGATAAAAGGTTTATTTTGCCTGGTCAATGGCAGGGCTGAGACATGTTTAAAGGGCCACTTAAGGGGTGGCACAATCAGTGCTGCAGGCTCACTAGTAGCATTTAATTTACATTCCCTGGGCACATGTAGTATCACTTTACTAGGGAGATACAAGTAAATTAAATAGGCCAATTGGGTGTAAACTAATTACACTATGTTTTAAGGAGAGAGCGCTTTAGCAATGTTTAGAAGTGGTAAAGTGTGCAGATTCCTAAAGCAAGCAAAAACAAAGTCAGCAAACCAGGAGGGTTGAAGGCAGAAAGTTAGCAGAGAACCACGCCAAAGATATTGGGTCTAACACTTGCAAGTGCTTAACATCTCATATTAGTTTATTTGTGGTTTGAACTTCTCAGTAAAATCGTCACACAGCTCATCACAGACTCTCGTTATAGAAAAATGTATACAGTTGGCATAAGATGGCAAATCATTTTACCTAAGCTTTATATTGATGGCAATGCATCACACTTAGAAGTGGCACAGTCACTATGCGATCAAAAATAGCAAATAGCTATTTTAAAATGTGCTTGAAATACATTTCTTTTGCATCTAGTCCCAAACCCACATAATCTTCACATTTGCTCATAGCCAATGTAATTCATTTTGTCCGTCCCAAAAAATTCAAAATGTAATATATTTTGATTTCAATGTTAGCAGCTGTCACACATAGAGTATGTAATCAATACCCAATTACTCTCACCTTCAAATTATTTTTTAGCATATGTTTGACTTGCTTAAATATATTTATGTTGTTCATTTTCTAAGTAATCCAATTTCATTCTTTGGCTTCTAATTCCTGAAAGTGTTTATAGGATAATATGTTTAATTCTGCCTTTTTATAAGACACCGGAACAGTTCTCCCATTGCATATAATCATATCATATTAAGATAACATTTGCTGCTTTCACCATGGCTGTATTTGTTCTAGTGGATTATTCAGGTAAGGTAATACTTCTAGAGATAGAATTTCTTAATGGATACCCGAAAAGTGGTATTTGAAATAGTTGAAATATCAAAGTGAGCGTATCTATTGTTGTATTAAGGTTAGTTAGTACTGCAGTTAAATACATTTTCTCATTCAATTTATTTGGAGCGTACCAGCAATCCAAATTATGGCAACACAGCCACACAATATATAGATCTTGTATTGCACAAGTGCTGTCATGAATCGCTTATTTAGTGCCCGCAACAGCCCCCCAAACTTCAT
The DNA here is from genome assembly GCF_964204655.1 of Triturus cristatus. Taxonomy (NCBI): domain Eukaryota; kingdom Metazoa; phylum Chordata; class Amphibia; order Caudata; family Salamandridae; genus Triturus; species Triturus cristatus. Next base: position 479,301,408 of record NC_140590.1, on the reverse strand, counting down.
TCCACACAGTGCTGCCAATAAGTACTAACTACTTCCTGTGTGTACACATGTAAGATAAGATTAAACTAATGTTTGCCGGGATGGACCAAATAATATTGTGTTAACTCCAGACAGGTATTTTTCATTAGAAGTTAATATAGATGACCATTTCAGAAAAGGTCATGGGGGCTCTTTCTAAGAAAAAAAAGAAAAAATGCTGAAAAACCTCTCTCCTTGATCAGTCTCAAAAACAAACGCTCTGCTAAATTCAGTTCTTATTTCTTGTGCTACTTGCCTCATTACACAATTGATTGTTTAGCAATATTTTTACATACATTTTAAAAATGGCAGTAAAAAAAACATGTATATATATTTTGTTTAATGACTGAACCGGGTAACAAACCCTAGACGTAAGACATTTCTTCCTCATTAGCTGTGTGTGCCACTTGGCAATTTGTTATCATCAGAGTTTTGACCCTCAACATAAGTCATTGGTATTCCTATGTCATCAAGTCATGCTACAATGATAACATGACTTTGTGTCTGACATGTTATGTTATGTTATGTTTTATTGCATCAAGGCATATGTGGCTGTTGTTTTCTATCACCATCACTCAAGGTGTGTTTCTGTTTCTGATAGATGCTGCATCTCATAATCATCACCTATTAATGTCATAGAGGCAGAATCAGAGTAGCGCGTGTAGTTCGATTTCTATATTCAAACCATAGGAGACCTCAATTCCATTTGCAAATCACCTTCTCTCCCAACAACTCTGAATACTGCACAATTGCACCATCAACCTCAGGGTACAACTGATCACAAGTGAATCTAAAACACGGCACAAATATTGAATTAAACCACATATAATAGTGGATCACAGTACATGACAGACACTCATCCCATGACACTGCAACACACATTCAACTCTTTACTACCTTGTAGCAATCATCGAGACTTCAGCACACACCCTTAATAGAAGTTCACAAAGCACATACCTTTGACACATCACATCATGCTTACAGTAATATATTAATAAACCATCCATGCCTTCTGGTTTTTCACACCACACCAAACACTAATACATCACACCACACAAACCATATAGCATCAAATAATATAATTGGGGAGGCACTATCACGGACCTAAATAGCACTTAACATTGCTGAACACGACGCCCACAAACCATTTCACTTGATAAAACACGACACCACCTAACAAATACAACCTTAAACTAACATCTTGGGCATAAGCCCAAATGTAAATGAAGTCTAACATCCGAAAATGAAACCATAACCACAAGATAGCTAGCAATTCCCAGAACTTTCCCTTCAACCTCCACTGTCTCTAGGGAAGCCTAGAAATCGAAAGCTAGGGGCCTCACATATGACATTAAAAAAATCAATGAAGACCGTACTCAAGCCCATAGAAGGGGTCCAATGCAGAAGGGGTAAAAGAGAAAGAAGAATTCAAACTGGTGTATATCTGTTTGTAAGAGCACACAATTCTACCATTCTACCATGACGAAAGACTCCTGCAGCCAATTCGACACCATGTAACATTAATTAGCACTATGTGAAGAATCATGTCAACGCTTAGGATGCACCACATCCCAACAAAATCCCATAGAAACCACATGCACCCTTCATCCATCATACTTGAATATGTTAGTCGAAAGTATCAAGACCACCACCTCACAGGAATTTTCACGTTGTAAACAGTTGTCAGAATAAGGTCAGTGGCAACAAAGACATCCAGAGAAAGAACACAAAGCCCCTTAATGAAATCTCAATAAAAGGGCTGGCAGCACACATGTAGGGTGACCAATTTTTGAAAACCGAAACTTTTCATAAACAGAGAAGTAAGACTACAATTTTACTTTGGACAAAGGCCACAGAATATCTTACTTGAGAGCGCTTACCCAACACAGAAAACACAGACAAAGAGGACCTAAGGGAAATTTGAAAAATCAATAGTTACACACAGTGTGATCTGTGTTAGTTACATTGATTTCTGAGAAGGCTAGTAACTAATGCTGCGCTGGAACATCTAGGAGCTTGCCTCCCTCTGTATTCAGCCAACCCCCTCTTAAAAGCCAGGACGGATGATAAAAACAAGGGGGCATATTTACAATAACTGGCCATCCCTGCATATCAGCAGGGATGCGCCAGTTATTGTGCGCTACAGCTCCGCCACCATGGATGCGCCGCATTTACAATGCGGCGCACCATGGGGCAAAAACGGCACAGATGCGTGACGCATCTGTGCCGTAAAAGTGGCGCATTGCTGGAGTTACGTCGCAAGCACGACGCAGCTCCAGCAATGCTCTGGGGGGCCCTATCTTGTGAATGCTGCGTCAATCCTTACGCCTGCTTCAGGCAGGCGCAGGGTTTTGATGCAGCATGGGCCTAAAAGTGACTGAGTGAAATCTTGTAGATTTCACTCAGCCACTTTTAGGAGGCGTTCCTCCGACGGAAGGCCCCCCCCTGCGCAGGAACGCCTACTTCTGGCGCAGGGCTTTACAACGTGACGCATCTCCCTAGATGCGTCACGTTGTAAATCTGTCGCAGCATAGTGCTAGCTTTGCGCCGCCGCTGCGTCAAAAAAGTGACGCAACGGCGGCGCAAAAGTGGCGCACGGGGCTTGTAAATCTGCCCCAAGGACTGTCCCAGTAAATCCAGGGCCCTTAGTCACCCTCCATACATGAAACAAGTAGTCACCTACATTGTCAGGGCAATACAATAAAACCAAATTAAGTATATGGACACACAGGCAGGAGATGAATGCTAAAGTTCACACAACTAGTCCCCTCAGTAGCACCCTGCTTTTGGGCCAGACCACCACTAGTCGGCCACCATCCAAATACTGCTAAACTGTGGTTGGGGACTGGATATTGTACTATATAAAAACCCTACAAAATGACATAAGGATATGCATTTCACAGACATTTCAAATACTCTCAACACCTCAGGCATTTATGTAATTCTTTTCCCCCTTTCTGGGGGAGACAAGTCAGAGGAATTTAAAGGAGAGCTGAACCATGTCTAGTTATCACTGAGAAACAGCTCTTGCCATTTGAAGTCTCTGATTGTCAAATAAAGCCTCTTTTATTTGCACCTGGTATTGCAATGCCCTGCGAGACTAAAGAAAAGAGAGACTAGACATGAGCAAACAACCAGGGAAACAAAGACAGTTTGTTCTGAATGTTTCCTGCGCTCTTTATAGTTGAAACAACAGACAAGAGAGTTGGTGAATTGGAAAAAGAAAACATGGGCAAAACATCCAAAAATGCGAGCCTGGAAATAGATTTAAGGTTGTAAAAAAAAATATTTAAAACGCATTGCACGTCTTTCACGGTTTAGCGGTAAGGTTACAGATGACACCATTTTATCAGAGAAACCACATCCCTTAACGTATTTTGCAGCATGGCGACATCATTTTATCGTGTGCCACTGATTTAGAGAGGAGGTTAGTGAGACGTGACTTATGGTGGTGGAACGTGCTAGCAGACGAGGAAATTCGTTTCCAGAAGCAGGCCTTTGGCAGGATCAACCATTTTAATTCCAAAACAAATAATGCGCTGGTGAAAAGCCTCACTGGCTCTGATGTGCAAAGGTGTTTTTTTTCTTCCCGTGAGTAAGCATGTCTTACTCCTGAAATAGACATATTTGCATAGCAGACTTAAATACATGTAAAGTGAATTATCCCATGCCAGGTAGACCCCTATTTCAACTATAGTGAAGAGCAGAGGTGACCTCGCTCTGTCAGAGCACCAGCACCCTGTAAATAAGATGGTGGTATCCTTCCCTCCACCCCACCAGCTGTCCGACAACCCGCGCCACATAAGAATCAGGTAGTAGTATTCCCTTCAGGATTTCATGGTTTTCACATGACCCAGCGAGGCTCTGGCCATCCATGAGATTGCCTCCATGTTCCATGCATGTGCAGCCAGCGGTGGGATCTCCAGGCAAATCCTGAATCCTCTGCAGGAGAGATGGCTCCAGTCAACCTGTGCCCCAAGTCACCATGGCATGCATGTGAAACCCACAAGAGAATCCCAGTGATTCCCCATTCATCCAGTTGGGTTTGTGCTGTGGTGCTGGAACAATTTTCAGAGCTGGGGTGCTGCCGTCAGTGTTACCTCCCTGAAGTGATACGGATTGTGAAAAATCAAAGCGTCACGCAAATAACAAGTATAGCAAATGAGCCACGCCGATTCAGCAGGTGAGTGGTAAAGGTGTGGTATGTAGTCAATGGTGCATTTTGGAGCACACTGTCGTGAAAATATTACCAGATCATGGTGTGGTGGCTCACTGTCCTTTACAGACACCATATTATCCATTGAAGTGGCTACAAAATTCACACTGACATGCAGTTTTACTGATAAAACTATTCAGCACACAAACGATAATGTGTGAAATTCAGGTTTCAGCAAATATTTACCATTTACACATCACCAAGTAAAATGTCTTGGTTTTGTTTTAATCCTATTAAAATCTTGTTTCATCACACTTTGGAATCACAAAATTACAAAACATTGTTTGTGCTTCCCTAGCCGCTGTTATATCTTGAAGTATTTGTACAGTTTATTTACAGGTTTATAAATGTTGCGTGCTAGAATGTACCTGACATGCCAAGGCATTTCCTTTCACCCTGCCTCTACTCCAGGAATATTTTCAGATAGTTCACTTTACAAATCTCTCTAACTTTGCAGGCAGAGAAAGAAAATTAAACACCAATCTATATGTTGAAAGAATAAGGAGCAATATGTCTGACGACATAGCTTGACATTTGACCTCTGCCATTGTACACATAGCAAATGTGCCAAGATTAAAATTAAATTTAAAGGCATCTTTATTACTCATTCACCTTCTTAACTCCTGCATGTTTTCCCTACACCCCAACTTCCAGTGCTTATGGGTTTGTGCACCTCAGGGAAGTCAAAGCAAGCGATTGCCACCTGGGTAATGCTTAGAATTCCAGCATATACTGACATGGATTCACAATACCAGGTGGGGAATCCCATAGTTTACCCTGAACCCAAGAGCCCCTTTGAGTTACTTGTCCCACCCCTTGGCCCTGCAGGCCTACCACGTGGAAAATGGATAGAAGCATGATGGTGCTTGCTGCTGAACACATCTATTCTTCAGCCATGGACAAGCTGCCCCTGTTATCAATTGCCACACATGGTCATTGTGGGGGTACGGCAGGGTACAGTCGGTTATAAGTCCTAGGTCGAAGCGCTGCAGCCCAAGTCTAAACGGGGGAATGCTTCAGTCATAGCTGATTAATGACCCCATTACATTTATCTTTTTTCAAATAAACATCCTTTTGTGGTCAAGAGCTTCAAGATAAAATAACGTCAGCCCTATAGCTGAGTACGTTCACTGTTGCCACTGACATATTTGGTGAAATACAGGACATGATTGTGAATGCTATCAGTCTGCCATACTTCCGAGTTCAGCAAAGTAAATGCCATGAAATTGGGTAATAATAATACCTGTTAAACTAGCTCTCGGTTTGCGACCTACTGGGGATCGCAAAAATCACAGGGATGGTGGCCTGCTGGGGTCAGCAGACCACCATGTCTGTGACTGCTTTTCAATAAAGCACTTTTTTTTTAATGCAGCTCGTTTTCTGTGGCAGGAGCAGAAGTATTTTTTAGTTCTATTTTTTAATTTCTCAGCCGGTGAGACTGTTTGGCAGGTTTTTGGTGGATCATGAAGATGGTAGGTAGGTCCAGTGATCCTGGAACCAGGAAAAGCTGTAGGAACAAGCACCACATGAGGAACCATGTCTTAGGCTCAGACAAGTCAACCTCCATAGGATATTCGTACATCTCCTACTACTGTTCCTTCTACCCAGCAAAAATTCAATGGGTATGCAATACCCCTCTCACCAAGTCTTCCTTTGGCTCCACACATAGTGTCTAATCATTTCTGCTCCATACCCAAGTGCTCATCCTCTCAGCTACACCCTATAGCTATTACCCTTATCAAACTCCAGACCACATTTGATGGTTCTTTCTCAACCCTCATTCATAGTCTTTGACCCTCAAGCTACCCACCTCGACTATATTGCCGTTGTAAAACTCATTGTCCATCCTTAGGTCTCCATCATCGACCCTATAGCTTAAATTCTTTGACCCCGCAACCTCACAGAGTTCCTCCCCCTATGACATGCTAGCCACCCAGTAGCAGTTCCCACCACCAGTTTCTCCTAAACATGGTCGCTCCCTTGACTCGCTCCAGCTCCTGAACCCCGATCCAAATGATAAGCACACTGACTGTCCCCTGTTTGCTCTACCAACACTCAATATCCTCACTTGCGCTCCTCTGCTTGATAGCAGGGCATGTGAAGCCCCCCCCCCCCCCTGGACTTACCCTGGTCTAACCTTCCCAGCATGGAATGTGCCCTCTCTCTAAAGGCATATGAAAGCTACAAAGTAATGACCTAGAATGTGACACAGAATGATTAATAGTTGGTTAGGCCTATTAATCATTCCATTCATCACTTTTTGTTCCTACTGTCTATACCCCATAGCTGTACCATCATCATATACAATGTTAAAAGAAGCATTTTTACTGCTGTCCTTTACAGGTAGCACTCAGATGCAAACTGTGGGGCAGATTTATCAAGAGATTGCAGTGCCCTTGCGTCACACAGGGTGTCACAAGGGCAACGTGAACCCCTAAGTCAGATTTACCAAGCAATGAAAGGCTACCTTGCGTGGCCCTACAGTGCTTGGTAAATCTAGAGTAACGCAAGGTAGTGCAACTCGCTGCCTTGTGTTACTCTGCCATGAGAAGGCGTTTCACATTGGAGCATGGCTGCTCCCACGCATCCACCCATGGATTTTGGTGCATTCCCAGATTATATCAGCAAACAAAAAGAGAAAGAGGGTAAAATCGAACCACTCCCGGCTCCCTTAAAGAACCAATAATAACAACAATAGAAGGAGTAATTCCAAGAAGCATAAGAATTGATAGCAACAGAATAAAAATACTTTTAAAATACAAAGGGGAAAAAAACCGATGTGAAATAAACATATTTCTGCTCATGACGCCTCTCCTGGCAAGGTGTAACATTTTGACGCATTCCCAGTTTACCTGTCTTGCTTAATCTGGGAATGCTTCTTTAAAAAGAACCCTCACTCACCAACCTAGTTGGTGACATGCTTCATCATAGGGTCCCCACCCGAGCGACCGAATGCCTCTCGGGTGTGCTACGACGCCTGATTACAGCGGAGCAGGTTTGGTTGTGCAAGGTGAGTGAATAGTAAGACATCGGAATGACAGTTTTAAATAAGCAATTTGCTTTACACTGCAGCACACATGACCTTACGTTTCTACAAATGGGCACTGTTGGACTTGGCCCTTTTTCCCTCATTTTTGTTGTTTTTGTAATGTTAAGGTGCAGGTGCTTACTTCGCCCAAGATGGCTGCCACAGACCCCTGCTACTGCAGGGTGGTCGTTTTTCATAGTAGCACCCTAGCTGCCAGGAGCTGGCTGGGACCCACAACAATGTTGCGATACCAGCCCGCCTTTTTGTCCCATAGGTAGAGTGGGGAAGCTCCTGGAATAAGCTGGAACCTTCTAGAAGGGAGGTGGGGTTTTACTTTTGCCGCCTTGGCTAGAGGTCACCTGACCTAGGGCTACTTAAGAGTGGGAGGGAAGCTTTTGTGGTGAGTTGGCCATTGGGGTGAAGCAGAGCTGGAAGAATCCACCAGGAGTGTAGGCGGTAGGGCCTAGCCAGGGACTTATGCCTCTGAGAGTGACAGGATTTAGGTACTGCCTCTTAAGTGAGTGAGGTGCCCTGTGAATCCCACTGATCTTGCCCAGTAGTAGGAGGACCCAGAGACTCTCTTCCAGCCTGACTAGGAAGGACCTAGTCGCCCTCTCCATCCCTACCCCTGTAACAGAACCCCTTAAGGGCGCCAGATACATCTGCGCCAAAAGACTTCATCTGTCAACTGAGAACTGAAACCTAACTTTAAGAACTGAGACTGCATGACAAGAGCGAGCTGTAAGCCTTGAATGCCAGAGCTGAGACTGCGTGTCCAAGCTACCCTAGTGAACAAAATACTAAGCCGATTGCCAAGCCACCGGGGATCGACCAGGTACTAGCGCTGTGACCCCCGCGCTCCCTGCCCTGGTCTGGGACCCCCGGCAGCGTGCTCCGCTGAGCACCATATCCCCATCCTTAATTTGAGCGCCCCCCCTGCGACGACGAAGCCAGCGCGCTCACCGCCACGGCCTGGAGGCCTGGAAGAGTGCCCTGCTGTGTCGCGAGGCCCAGGCGAAGTCCGGGGCCCCATCGCTGCCGTCGCAGCCGTGTGAGGAGAAGCGCAAGGTCGGGGCCGAGTTCCCCCATCGTCGTGAGGACGGACGCCTGCTGACGCCGAGACGGAGGTAAGCCCGGAGGCCGAGATCCCCCCTTGTGCGCCCCCTGCTGGTCTGGAAACCACACCGCACTTGGCCCGGGTTGTCCCCTCCGTGGGAACCCCCTCCCCTGCCTGCGCGACGGAGAGACCCCGCCGAGGGATCCTGTCCGTGTCCCCCCTCCTGTGTTACTGAGCGCGGTGCTCTTTGAACTGCACCAGAGCATAGGGACTCGCTCCTCAAGTCCAGTAATCTTCCCCGCTGGAAGCCGTTCAAAGTACTGACTGACATTGCTCTCGTGTGGCGCTTCACGCCACCGACTCTGCTTCCTCAGCCGGAGAGACCGGGACGGCGAGTAACCCCATGTGTTATATGCACTGCTCGAAAGAAATTACATGCCAAGGAATGCGAGTAGCGCATTGTGTTATATGCTCTGCTCGAAAGTAATTACATGCCAAGGAATGCGAGTAGCGCACTGTGTTACATGTTCTGCTCGAAAGTAATTATATGCCAAGGAATGCGAGTAGCGCATTGTGTTATATGCTCTGCTCGAAAGTAATTACATGCCAAGGAATGCGAGTAGCGCACTGTGTTACATGTTCTGCTCGAAAGTAATTACATGCCAAGGAATGAGAGTAGCGCATGGTGTTATATGCTCTGCTCGAAAGTAGTTACATGCCCAGGAATGCGAGTAGCGCACTGTGTTATATGCTCTGCTCAAAGGTAATGACATGCGACTGATTACGAGTCACGCGATGTATTAAATGTTCTACGCAAACGTATCCACATGCAACTGATTGCGCGTAGCGCTATGTTTATATGCCTTGCTTCACAGTACTAGGGGCCCTTGATCACGAGGAGCGCTCAGTTCTACAGGCGCCATGTTAGTGAACCCAATGTGTCCCCTTTCAAGTATTACGCTTAGTTAGACGGCCGGTTCAGGGAAAGACTTTACGTAAGCGCGCACGGCGCTAGAACAAGGTTAGGCACTGCATAGATATCACCCAGAGTGTCGAATGTAATGTCACAATGGTATTATGATTCATGTATTACCTTGTTATTTCCTGAACTGCATCTGACCAGCGATACTTGGATAAACTTGAAGTATTTGCATAATTTAAACGGTGTGGCGTCCCTTATTGTGTGTGACTCTAGTCCATGAGAAGCGTGTGGTGTATGGTTGCTTAACACATAGCCCTCTGGTTGCCCGACCGGCTCGCGCCACGCTACCGCCTATAGGGCCTGGTGACCCCAGGTTCCTACAGGCACGTACTACCAAAAGAACGAAGTAATTTACTGACAGCCAACAATTATTGTTCTTGTAAGCGGCACGCTTACACGTATATGCATGCACAGCCATATGTATCAAACCTGCGCATACTAGCCAACACTTATGCACGGCCTTATGTATACACTTAAATGCATGAACTGCTTATTTAATCCAAACAAAGACATATCAACTTTTCGCTAGACAGCAACAATAAAGTTGCATTCCTTTTGCCCGAGTACCTCAAGGGTTAACCTTTCTTCTACATACGGGAAGGTTGTTAACATCACCACACCCTGCGTGATGACGCAGACATGCTATAGCGCGACCGAGCAACATTCAAATACGCCCGGACCCGAAACTCACTCATCCTCGGGATCCCAGCCCGGGCACACATCATGTGCGAGAGGCGGACGTTTGAGCTTGACGGAGTTAGTAATATTGACAGGCTTACAGCTAACACTGGTCATCTGATTCATTCAAACGAGCCTGATGCTTTACAGTGCTTTTGTTTTTTATCTACTTCCAGAGTGTGACTATAGCCAACATCCCCCGACGGGATCCATGGGGTATGACTAATTAACGTCCCATGTAATCCTTGAACTCAGTTCTCCTCCATGTTTGTATGATAGGAAGCACCACGGTTCCGTAATGCTCCACTTGTGTGTTCTTTTTTTGTGTTTGATATGCTTTATTGAGGAAAAAAGTATAATGAACAACAAAATACAGATCATAGAAAGAACATTGTCATACAGAATCAAAAAAGAGAAAAAAATAAAGGATCATCATGAATTAAATATAAGAAACCAGAAGGAAAAATTAAAAGCATTTTGTAAAATTTTAAAGGGAATCAGGGGAAAAAAAGAGGGGAAGGAGAAGAAAAAGAAGGAAAAAGGGGAGGAAAGGAAAGAAGGAAGAGAAAGGTAAATATGAGGCGTTAGGAGAAGGATAGATAAAGAGATCAAAGAGAAACAAGGTAGAGTAAACAGAGCGAAACAAGCCAAAGGTAGGGAGTAGTTGAAAGATAGGAAAGAGAGATATAAATGTAGAAGATACAAAGGGGAAAGAGTCACTTATGGGGGTTTGAAATTCTCAGAGGATAAAGGAGAGATAGCTTTTGATTTCAGAACCATGCGGTCAAGATACGCTGTGAGAGGGAACCAGAATAAATCCCTATTGAGGGTAGGAGTGGAGGCAGCAGCAAAACGAACATCAAGCCTGTGATGTTGACAAAGAGAATTCCACCAACATTGTATAGAGAGCTTAGAAAGGTCCTTCCAATTAGAAGAAATATGTTGGAAAGCCAGAGCCAACATAAGATCTAGTAGACCAGAGGAGCGGGAGGGAATATCAAGGGTGTCAGAGATACTACCTAGAAAGAGAAGAGGGATAGAGTATGGAATAGAGATGGAGAATAGACGAGAGACATAAGACCACACCTGATCCCAAAGTGCGAGAACGGAAGGGCACAGAAAAAGTAGATGAAAAAGATCAGCATTAGGGGCAGAACAGGTCCAACAGGTAGAGTCCTTATCAGGAGAAAAGCGAGAAATAGAAACAGGAGAGAGATAAAGCCTGTGATATAGAAAGAACATAGATTGAGTTAGAGAGGCGGAACGGGAAATTTTTAAGGACCTGGCACAGATTTTGTCCCAAACAGCTATAGACCAGTCACAGCCCAAATCAAGCTCCCAAGCAAGTTCCAATTTAGATTTCGGACGGGCCGGATTGGGGGAGGAGAAGAATTTAAAAATAAGAGAGGCTTTAGGCATAGTAGACAGGATCTGAAGGAGTGGGGAATGGGATACGGAGGTGGATGATAAGGGGAGTGAGTAGTAAACATCAAGTATGATGGCCATGAGGACAGTGAATCTGCGGAAAAAAGACTGGGGACAGTGAAACAGGAGTCGAAATCGGGGAAAAGAACATGGGAGAAAGCCATCGAAAAGTTGGTTAACCCATATCAGACCCCTTGATCTCCACGCAGTCCAACAAATAGGACGATTATTAAGGAGAATAAGCGAATTGTACCAGATAGGGGAAGCCAAAAAGGATTCACGAGAGACCGGATCAGGACGGACCAAAGCATGTAGAAGAGAAGAAGTATGCTTGAATAGGGGTAGAGGAGTGGTTAAGTTCTTAGCAGAGAAATGTCCAATTTCAGATAGGGAGAAAGGAGAAAGGAGTAAGGAGTGAGCGTTCAATAGAGAGCCAAAGAGGAGCAAGAGGAGAGGGCACAAGAGCAAGCCAATTAGAGGCCTGACGGAGAGAGAAAGATTTATGATAGAGACGGAAGTCCGGAAAGTTGACTCCGCCATTGGATTTCGGTTTACGAAGAGCAGCTAGAGCCACTCTCGATTTTTTATGATTCCAGAGAAACTTAGAGAGACAAGAGTCAATGCGTTTAAAATAGATATCAGGGATATGGATGGGGAGCATGGAAAGGATGTATATAAGAATGGGGGATATCATCATTTTGATCGAATCCAGCCGACCCCACCATGAGAGAAAGAGAGGATTCCAAGAAGAGAACAACTTATCAATACGGGATAATACACCAGACATGTTGAGTCGAATAGATGAAGAGATGGAGTTAGAGAACCAAATTCCAAGATATTTAATCTTAGATGCATTCCAAGCAAAACCAGTTACGAAAACTGATGGGGGAGTCAGAATTTAGTGAGAGGAAGGATCTCAGTTTTATCAGAGTTAATCTTGTAACCAGAGACTTGGGAAAAGGAGTTAAATTCAAGAAGTAAGGCCGGGATGGATTGGTCTGGGTCAGAAATAAACAAAAGGATGTCATCCGCATATGCAGAGCAAATGGGTCTTGTCGTAAGGGAAGCCAGAAATAGAAATGTTATTCCTAATAGACGTAAGGAATGGCTCTAAAGCAAGGACAAAGAGTAGAGGGGACAAAGGACAGCCCTGACGGACGCCACGCTGCAAAGGAAAATAAGGGGACAGAAGACCATTAACTAAAACAGACGCTTTAGGGGAGGAATAAAGTAAAGAAACCAGAGAAATAAAATTAGGACCAAAACCATGCCAACGCAGGGAGGCAAACAAAAAGGACCAATCTACTCTATCAAAAGCCTTCTCAGCATCAACCGAGATGGCAGCTAGAGAAATGTTGAGAGAAGGTACCTTATTGAGAACATTAAGAAAGAGGCGGGAGTTATCCGAAGTGAGTCTACCCTTTACGAATCCACATTGCTCTTTACCAATGAGATGAGGGAGGAGAGGATCTAAGCGTCGGGCAAGGAGTTTAGCAAATAATTTATAGTCTACATTAACAAGGGATATTGGGCGATAATTTTTACAAAACTGGGGATCGCGACCATCTTTAGGAATTAGGCAGATCGTAGCCTCGTGAAAGGTACCAGCAGCTGTGCCAGAGGTAAAGAAAGATTGGAAGAGGGAAAGAAGTTTAGGAAGAAGAAGATCTGAGAAATGTAGAAAGAATTCCACAGAGAAACCGTCCGGACCCGGAGATTTACCCTTGGTGAGAGATGTTAAGGCGTTGTTTAGTTCAGTAATAGAAAGGTCAAGTTCAAGATCAGAGAAATTAAGATGAGAATTAGAGGGGGTGGGGATTTTGTCGAAGTAGGATTGAATAAGGGCAGCCGAAGGGGGGGACTCAGGAGTATAAAGAGATTGGTAAAACTGTTGAAATTGGGCTAGTATATCCTGTTCCTTATGCAAGAGGAGATTATCCGTGGAATATATCGAGTCAATCAGATTGCGCTCCCTGCGAGACTTAAGGTAGCTGGCCAATAGTTTACCAGACTTGTTGCGACCTCCATAATATCGGGCGCTGCTGCGAAGTAACATTGAGGAAGCATTATCAGTGGTAATTTTGTTAAAATCAAATTTGGCGCGTATAAGGTCTGGGACAACCGTTTTGGTAGAAGAGGTGTAGAATGTATGCTCCAGGGATTTGATATGGGAGAGAAGGTCTTTCTGTTTCTTAAGGTAAGACTTCTTTTTCTTTGAGACAAAATCAATCACAAAACCACGAGCGGTAGCCTTAAAAGAGTCCCAAATAACGTGAGGGGGTAAAGAGGGGTCAGAGTTGAGAAGAAAAAATTCCGTAGCAAAGGAAAGAAAAGAAGAGGAAAAGAGGGGATCTAGGAGAAGAGAGTTATTGAAACGCCAACAGGAGGATTTGGGATGGGGAGGAAGAAGATCAAGAACTGTGACAATGGGAGCATGGTCTGAGATAACTATCGGCTCTATAGATGAGGAAAGAAGATTTTGAGACAGAGATTGAGAAAGGAAGATGTAGTCAATCCGAGAGAAAGAGGCATGAGGAGGTGAAAAGAAGGAATAGTCCAGAGAGTCAGGGTGGGACAGTCTCCATGACTCAAGAAGGTGAGATTTAGAGATAGTGTCAAGGAATTGTGTATGTGATTTGTGGGGGATAAAGCGGGCGGAGGATTTGCGATCAAGGAACGGGTCAACAATTTGATTACAATCCCCCCCCAAAATGAACAGAGAATCACTAAATTGGAAACACTTAGAAGTGATCAGAGGCCAAAAATTACAATCAGGATGGGTGGGGCCATATACATTAAACACAGTTAAGGATACAGAATTAATTAACAACTTAACTAAGACCCAGCGACCCTCAGTATCGTTTTCTTGAGAGAGAACTTTACATTTGAGCTTCTTGTGACACAAAATGGCCACACCATTCTTCTTATTGGATGTAGGAGAAAATAAAACCGTTCCCACCCAGCCTCTCTTTAATTTAAGAGACTCCGCCTCAGAAAGGTGAGTCTCTTGTAAAAGAACTAAGTCAGGAGTATAAGAGGCTAGATGGGAAAGCACTCTCTGTCGTTTAATAGGGCTAACAAAACCTTTCACATTCCATGAAATAACTTTGAATTAAATACCAATAAAATGTGTAGAGAACAGAGAAAAAGCATAAAACCAAAAACGCCATAGAGGGGAACAACAAGTGAATGAGAGAAAAGAGCTAGACAAAAGAAAGTCAGGAGATACAGTAAGAGAAATCAAGGAAAAGGAAAAGAGAGGAAAAAAAGGGGGGAAAGAAAGTAGAAGAAGAGACAGTACATATCCAAAACGGATGACTGAGGAACACATACCTGAAGGGGGAAGGGAGATGACAAAATGACGACGGGGTATGGGAGGATTCGACAAGAACAGCCTCCTAAGCCGGAGAGCAACACACCGCATCAGGACAGAATATGAGGAAGACGAATCGTATGATATGAAGAGGGATACAAGAGGGTTTATCGAATAAAAATCTAAGGGAGGGAAAAAGAAACATGTTATACAAAGGTCATAGAGAAGTAAACAGTACAAAAGCAAACAATATATGTAGAACAGAAAACCCAAACAACAAACATTATCTAATCACATCAAGCGGAAGAAGAATCAAACCAATGAGGAAAAAACTTCCAGCAAAAACCTGTAAGGAGAAAAAACCAAACAGATAAATAATCAACCAGTAGAGGGATTGGATGTGTCCATGCCAGCGTTGGTCTGAATGTGAATAAAATTCTTAAGTTCAGCCGGATCTTGGAAAGTCCAGGTGTTATTTTGATGGGTAACCTTGAAAGTACAGGGGTGAAAGAGGCCATATCTGGCTCCCATAGAGCGCAGAGGAGCACGAAGAGATAAGAATTCTTTTCTTCTGGCAGCAGTAACATTAGAAACATCCTGAGAGAGAAAAACTCTCTGACCCATCCAGGACACCTGGCGCTTCGCTCGAGCTGTAGAGAGGACCAGAAGCAGATCAGTAAACTTGAGGAAGAGGATGATGACCCCTCGCGGTTTGGTTGAGGAGGAGGAGCGAGGGCCAAGTCTATGGGCTCGTTGGATACTGAGAGAGGTAGTAGCGGGAAGGTCCAGTAGTTTCAGGAGGAAAGAGGAGAAAAATGTGACAGGATCATCTCCTTCCAGGGACTCCGGCAGGCCATAAACGCATAGGTTGTTCCTCCTGTTCCTGTTCTCCAAGTCTTCAGTGTGTTGTTGAAGGGCGAGAAGAGACTTTTCCAGAGAGGAGATGCGTTGAGAATTTGACTGAATTTCTGGAACCTGCTGTTCCACAGAAGAAACACGGGCCTCCAAAGTTGACCATTTAGCCTCAAAATGCTGCATCTTGGTATTAGTCTCCTCCACGAACGGGCGCAAAGCGCGAATCTCCTCAAGTATCAGCTCCATAGATATAGGGGGTGGAGATGGCTCGGATGGGGGAGGAGAGGAGTCGTGTTTCAAGCGCTTAGGTAGGAAGGCAGGAGGAGAAGACTTGCTGGAGGTAGGTTGTGATGGAGAAGAGCGAGTGGAGGATGATGTCGCCATTTGTTCTGTGGAGGGAGAATGAGGAGAATGACCTGTTGATGAAGAAGAGGCGGAGGAAGGTGGAGTCTTCGAGGGAACAAAGACAAACTTTGGGTTGCGTAGCTTGCCCATAGAAGCCTCAACGTGCCAGGAGTAGGATGAGAAAAAAGCGCTCCAATATAGGTCCTGTAGGTAGGTGTCAGTATGTATAGATGAAAAAGGCAGCGACCAACCGAAGCACTAAGCGACAACAGCAAAAACCAGAGTCTCAAGGCATGGAGATGAGGCAAACAGGAAATGAAAGGCTACTTCCAGTGCTGACAGAAAGTCATCAGTGAGCGCAAACAGCAAATACGCCAAAATTTAATGACAAGGTTGCAGCAGAAATCCGGCAATAAGGAAGGCTACGCACTAGAGCTGAAGTAAGACATCAGGGAAGAGCACAGCCAACGCAACATCCTGTGAGGAAAACATCGAAGTAGGGGTCTCCCAGGAAACAGCAAGAGCATGAAGAGAATCATTCAATCATAGCGCGGTGACAGAGCGGCCATTTAATTGTCAATAATAAAGTCCAGGAACAGAAGGAAACACAAGGAGAGCATGTTTGCAGTTACCTCAGCTTCGCGCACACATCGCGCCTACTTCAAAATGGCGGCCGCGCTGAGGCAAATACACCGAGAAGCTGGAACTAGGTGAGAAACTGCTGGAAAATGAACTCCGGCGCTCACATCTTCAGCTCGAAGCTATCCGCATGTAGGGGCCACAAAAAGGAAGCCGAAACAGTCGCAGATAGAGGCGGGGAGATGAAAAACACTGCCGCGGCGCAGGGAGCTCCGGACTCAGGCGGCCATCTTGATCGGCGTCCAAGCCACGCCCCCCCACTTGTGTGTTCTTTAACCACGATCTCCGGGTCATTTGAAATTAGGCGAATCTGTAAGTTACGGTCTTTTGCCATAGCTCAGTGATTCCTCCACACTGCATCTGCTATTGTGGATGACAATAAAGGGGTCGCATTGCTCACAATACCCCTCCATATAGATAAATACCATGGAATCAATCCAAATGCATGGGTATGCAACACGTGTGCACGATACTTGAGAACATAGGCACCATAGCTTATCTCACGTTTTGAACGGCACGGATGACAGCACAGGTATACCAACTTTGCTGAGAAACGTCCTTCAGTTTAAGAATAAACTGTATACTGTTATATGTTGTTTTCTCTTACAGATTTAATACAGTTCCTTTCAGCAAATGCTGAGAGCTGAACCGTACGTTTGCGGTTCAATCTATGACACAGTGACGGGTGCACCTTAGTGAGTGCATACGTCTCGTGTCAGTTCTGGTCCTGAAGAAAGCCTTGCATTTCTGCACCCTGAGGCTGAAACATGTAGACCTGAATTTGTCACTTAATACACCTGTGGATGTCAATGGCCAATTGAACCTAATAGGACATCCTCTTTTGTTTTAATCTTGCCTTATTATTCCAATATCCAGTTTCTGGGAATCATAAAGGCAATCTTAAACCACTTCCTCACTATTCACTCACCTTGCACAACCAAACCTGCTCCGCTGTAATCAGGCGTCGTAGCACACCCAAGAGGCATTCGGTCGCTCGAGTGGGGACCCTATGATGAAGCATGTCACCAACTAGGTTGGTGAGTGAGGGTTCTTTTTAAAGAAGCATTCCCAGATTAAGCAAGACAGGTAAACTGGGAATGTGTCAAAATGTTACATCTTGCCTGGAGAGGCGTCATGAGCAAAAAAATGTTTATTTCACATCGGTTTTTTTCCCCTTTGTATGTCTGTTGCATTCTGCAGCACACTTAGAAAAAGTATATAGTTTGTGAGGATTGCTTTTTTACAAGAAGGTGCCCATTCCTTCTCAAAAACAATCCTGCCTACAACACAGGCAGGATTGCATAATGGTGCCTGCGCTCGTGCTAGGCATCCAAAAGTGCGCCAGCACAGGTCGAGAGTAGGAATGCACCATATAATATTAAAAATGGCGCATTCTTGCCCAAGGTGTCTTGCTGAGCTGCATTGCATGAAAGTATGATAAATCTGGGCTTCACTCTTTACAGGCAGTGCAAAATGCCTTGTGTAGAACAATCGCTAAGGGCAAGTAGCATTATAATGAAGGATACATATGAGGCAGCGTGCAGTTACTCAAGACAGATAATGAAAAAAACACAAAGGCTGAAGAATCAAGCTATCACCCAAAGAACCACACGGCTACCATAGCACAGAGGATAATAGTCAGGTTACTCTGCATCACATTCAAGGAACTGGGTGGTAAAGGCATGAATAACGTTCAGACTTTAGTTCCTGCCTATACCACTTGCTGAAATTGCATGAAGTATGGGGGGAAGAAAACTAACATGGCTACTCATCTTAAGAACTGTCCTCAATTGAAATATGGACAGGGCACTGTGAAAAGCTAAAGCACTTTAGACAAAGTCCAGACCCAATTCATTCTCCAGAAGAATGGGAGTTGTACCCAGTGTCATTTTAAGGATTCTTGGGTCCCGAGCAAAACCTATTTTGGCGCCCCCTGTTTAGAAATAAAACCCTTTGAAATTGAATACCCCTTCTCTGCCAGCATAATGACAAACAGCATTGATTTCAAAACAACTTCGAGAAACAGGGTCACAGAAAAAGTGCCAAAACAGCACTCAGTATACAGTCACAGAACCAGAGGTAGATAAAAGCAGATAGAGGGAGAGAGGATGAGGCAGAGAAATGTACAGAGGTGAGAAAGATCACTTTTCCAGGGTGGCCCTTGGCAGGTGGGGGCCCTGGGCACTTGCCCACCTTGCCCATGCCTTAAAACGTCTCTGTTGTGACTACCACTAGAACTTGCTGCACCAGAGGTACTACAAAGTGAGTTCCATCAAATGTCAGAGCTTTAAAAAATATTTAAAAACAAATAAACAATGACATTACGGTGACTGTGGTTTGTGAGCAGAAAGGTACCCCAGTTGCTTAGTTGTATTGGTGATTGGTTGTTGAAGGTCACTATAGTCGGGGGTTGTTGGAAGGAAATGGGTTTTGGGTTCAAGGCATTTCAGGTGGGAATGTGGCCAGAAAGGAAGTCACTCTTTGCACCTTACATGTTTTCCCACTATTTCAATTACATAGATAAAAAGTCATGAGAAGATAAAATAAATATGTCGGAGGGCTGTGCCACGTGACCTTAATGACTAATCAGAGCTAACGTATTTTCTAATGTGGCCACCAACAGAAAGCTCATTTGTTCACAAAGGAAGTGTTTGTCAGGATTCTCAGAGTCAGTAACACTGTAGCAACCAATACCATAACAAATCATTATATGATTCACAAGGCTACTGTTAATTGACTGTTTAATCAGACTTCTGAAGTAAGATTGCATGACCAGAGACCAGAGATGGTGCTGATTTCCTTGTGAAGTGCAATTAAGTATCTCTATTTCTCGTTGGACAGTTTAGCATCTGAAGTGTAATGTCATTTATGAACCTATTTTAAATATTCCAATTAAGTCCTACATGGGGAGTTGCTGTTCTGTCGATAATTTTGTCGGACTTGCCTAGCAACCATTAGAAATAGTGGCAAATGTGTGGAGTCAGATTTTTGGAGTAAAAAGCAAAGTGTGTCACAGGTGTTTACATTTTTGTATGCTGAAAGATAATCAGGCCTGTGAACTTTGCTGCCAATAACTCATTGTAGCTGTTGCTGGAAAATCTGGGTTGGGAAAGATGATAACAGAAAAACATTTCTGTTCAGATGATTGTTTGGCTGATGATTCATCAGAAAGTATGACTAATATTGTGTGAGAATCCAGAATGTAAGGCATTAAAATGTGTTCACCTGACAGTTCAAAAAGGTCAACACTACATCCATAGATGCCCTGCTTGTTCCTTCTTCTACTTTGTAGTGCATCATGGTATGCCACATCCTACCGAAGACCAACAGCAGATTGAACTAGCACTTGTCTCTACACAAGATGTAAAACGTTGATGGTGCGCGCCGTCTGGGCCTTGTGAAATGCAGTTCCCTTACTCAGGGGCCTGGAAATACTGAGGAGCCTTAATTGCGCAGCCTGGGCCTGCATCACGACGAACCTGCCTGGGCTGCACTTGGTGAGGAGGATACGGGCTCTGAAAGACCCCATCGGGTGGCGGCCGTTTTCTCCCTGCTGTTGTGGGGGGCGACTAGAGTTGCAGTGTCGCCGCCGGAGGCCTGGGAGTGATACGTGGATTCCCCCCCCCCCATTTGCTTGGATCCCGTCTAGCGCTGCAAGTACACCGGAAGCTGATTGAGGCGACGCTGCGGGAGGGAGTGCGCCGATGCCGATGGCAGATTGTTATTGACCTGACTACGGAGACACTCTTCTTCGGTGGGGAGCTCCGGTGGCGCGCTCTTTTTCTGGTGCCCTGGGGATGGGCAGTCTGCTGAGGAAACTAGCGGCCAGTGGACGAGCTGACTGCGCCTAGGATCTCGACGCTCGCAGACGGTCCCTCTTCTCTATCGCATCCTGGCCTTTGGAGATGGGGAAGCCGGACAGCCGCCAGCCAAAACTGACTTTTGAAGCGCGGAAGGCCGCCCGCTCACAGGCGGAGCGGGAGGATGACTGCACGGAACCTCAGCCTCCTTCCACTGCAGACATTAAGGAGCTCCTGCTCGTCATGCAGTCCAGCTTGACCTCCATCGAATCCAAGATGGACTCTATGAATGCTCGGCTGGCTGGTAGACAGGCATGACGACCGGCTGACGGAGGCGGAACGCCGTATCTCGGATCTCGAGGACACGGCCACTGCCACCACTTCCCGGACTTCGGACATTGAGAGGGCCCTTAAGGCCTTGGCGGCCAAGAATGAGGATTTGGAATCCCACTCTCGCCGTAATAACCTCCGAATCCTTGGTGTGTCCGAGAAAACGGCCACAGGGTGCATGGAGGAGTTTGTGGAGCGTCTCCTGGTCACGCTGTTTGGGAGGGAGACCTTCTCGTCGGTTTTGGTGATTGAGCGGGTGCACCGTACCCTGTCTGCGCGACCAGTCCCTGGAGCCACTTCCCGTCCGATAATAGCCCGGATACTAAACTATTGGGATCGCGATGCTGCCCTCCGTCTGCCCAGGGAGCGCGGGGAGGTCCAGTTTGAAGGCATGGAAATCTCTCTCTACCCCGATTTTACCATGGCGGTGCAAGAACAACGGCGCAAATTCATCCCAATCAAAAAGAAACTGCAGCAGCTAAACCTACCATATGCTATGCTTTTCCCGGCGCGGCTTAAAATCACGCATTTGGGGAAACAGTTGTTTTTCAATACCCCCCAGCAGGCACAGGACTTTCTTAAAAGCTTGCCTAAACAGCCACCAGCCCGCACCTCCCCCTCACACCCCCTTGAGGAGCATGGTGGGGCCTCCGACATAGATTGATGCACTGCTGCACCGGCTCTATATTTACCTTTACACAGTGGACAGACGCCTACCATCAAGATGTGCTCTATCCTGGAAACATCCGTTATGACATTGCAGCTGGGCGCGGAGTGGCAGAACTGCGGCATGGACACTGAACGGGACGGAAGGTATGACACCCTGAGGGGGTGTGCCCCCCCTGCTCACCATACCTGAGAGAGTGCTGTACTGGTTGGGATGGGTTTGGTAAGTCTTTTGTCCCAGTATTGTGACCTGCACACTAGGAATGACTTTAAGCTGCAGGAAACCGAGATTTCCGCATTGGTCACCCATTAAGCCATAGAACTACTATATGTACTGGCTCGAGATGTATTTCAAATGTTGCCCGAACACCCTCGCTACTGCGAGGAGGAATTGGAAGCCCTCTGGAACCCACCTATTAGGTGAACCCTACTTATTGTTTGTACACTTTGGATGAGGTTGACAAGTTTTGGTTGCAGGATCTTCTCCCTTAGTCTTGTTGTTCCGATGGAAGGGAGGGGGTCTCTTGGGGCACGGGAATGTAGGGAAGGGGGGAGGGAAGGGGACCACAGCAGAATTGGGCTGCTGATGTCAGAGGGGGGAAGTTTACTTATGGCCATAGAACCGTATGGAGTTGTGATTTGCCACAAGACACTAGTCATCAGACCCTAGAAGGGGATCCCTTCGGCGCATGCCACTCGCCATACACAAATGACGCTTCTGTGATCTCATGTCAGCCGCTATGACGGACCCCCCCTGCTATTCCCACTTACCGATTCCTCACATGGAACGTACGGGGTCTAGGGGACCCACGTAAGTGCCTCCAAATATTGGTGTATTTGGACCGGCACAATATCCAATGGGCAATGCTGCAAGAAACCCATTTTAGTCCAAGTACGACTCCTACATTTGCATCTAGGTGGGCCAGTTATACCAGCTTTTCTTCCTACTCCTCGTATGCTCGAGGCACATGTATCCTCGTGAAGAAAACTCTTCCATACACTCCTATTGGGTCTCTGACGGACAAGCTGGGACGGTATTCCATGATCTGGGGCAGATTAGCCGCGCAGACCTTTACACTTGTCTCATGCTATGGGCCTAATTCTGATGACCCTGAATTCTTTAGAGTACTCTGGGGTAAAATACTGGAAATAGGATCCACGCACTTGTTATGGGGAGGGGATCTAAACGTCACTCTTGAGCTTGAGTTAGACCGGCCACACCTGCAACCCCGCCATTGGTCCACATCCCAATCCACTTTAAAAATGATCGTAGCTGATCACGAATTGGTTGATGCATCTGTCAAAGAGGGAAGGGACTTGCTTCACCACGGCGTGGGCTTCCTGGTCCAGAATTGATAAGTTGCTGATTACTAAGGGGCTTATTCCATGGCTGTCACACACCCTCCATCTCCCTCGCACCTACTCTCATCATTCCCCGGTGCTAATTGGTCTTACCCCTACACATGAAAGCTCCCCTTTCTTAAATTGGCGCTTGAATCCACGCTCCTTGCTGGACCCAGTTTTTAAGCAAGACCTCGAGCAGGAGATCACAGATTTTTTCCCACGCAATGAAAGTTCGGTGGAGACTTACTCCACTATTTGGGAGGCATTTAAAGTAACTATACGAGGCCTGTGTATTGCCAAGAGCGGGGGGATTCTGAAAGATATCAAGGCAAGACTGCGGAGACTTGAGGGTGAGCTCCGCCATATTGACCTGCAACTTCAGACTGAGCCGATGCCTGAATTATGGGCGCAGTTTAGGAATATACTAAATGAGTATCAAGACCCAGCAGAACAAGAGTGTAAATTCAGGGGAACGTACTTTAGGGCGCGTCAGTATGGAGAGGGCGACAGGCCGGGCAGGGGCCTGGCATCCCATGTCCGAACCCCACGGTTCTCAAATACAGTCCTTGAGATTGAGGACTCAGATGGCCTGATCCATAGAGATACGGCGGATATTATTATTATTATTATTATTATTATGTGTTCTTATATAGCGCTCAACTTACCCTTGGGCATCTTGGCGCTTGCATTGGGAACCCGTCCTGGTTTTTCCCTGTGAGATAACCCGTACTGGGCATCCCCAAGGTGAAAGCCAGGCATCCCGCCGCGGGGGGGCCGTTGTGGAGATTAAGCAAGCTTGTTGCCCAGAGCTGCATAGTGTGAACTCGTGCTTAGAGTGGGCACCGAAGCGAGAATTATCGAGTCCGTGGACAATTGGGCTCCGGACCCTGCCGCGTCGGGAATTGAACCCTGGTCCCGGGTCTGACCTCTGCTTCAGGGTATGCCTCCTCTAACCAGTGAGCTACACTTCCGAAACTTTTACAGGTGTCTGTATAAGACTCAAAGGGATCATTCTACTGAATTTGACTCCTTTATTGAAGATACTGCGATTGCATGGTTGGGGGATGGCCAACGAGAATTCTTGTTACGTTATCACGAGGATGAGGAGATGATTACCGCAATTATGCAGCTCTCCTCTGGGAAGCCGCTGGGGCCGGATGGCCTCCCGGCGGAGTTCTATAAAACCTTTCATCACCTGCTCATCCCGGTTCTGCGACATGTATATGAAGAGGCTAGGGAGTCTGGTGTTCTCCCCCCTTCTATGAGAGAAGCTCATATTATCTCCATACCCAAACCAGGGAAAGACGCCAAATATTGCGATTCGTACAGGCCCCTATCCTTAATAAACGTAGACGTGAAAATCCTCGCTAAATTAATTGCCAACCGTATCAGCCCCCTGATGACCGCCCTGGTCCTTCCGGACCAGTCCGGCTTTGTCCCTACTAGGGGAACCTCCCACAACTTGCGCACGCTGTTTGCGCTACTGCAGGACGTGAACCCGGAGACCAACACCGCAGCAATATTCCTAGACGCCACGAAGGCGTTTGATTGCCTGGAGTGGGATTACCTCACCTTCGTGTTGCAGAAAATGGGATTTCCCACCCCCTTTTTTGGCCTGGATCAATCTGCTGTATTCAGGTCTACAGGCCCGGATCCTTATTAATGGTGCACATTTGGCTCTCTTCACGATAACCAGAGGCACTCAACAGGGTTGCCCCCTGTCGCCTCTTCTTTTTGCTATCCCCATTGAACCACTGGCAGCTAAAATTCGACAACATCATCGGGACCATGCCCTGGTCTATCCGGAACGACAAATATTAATATCACTTTATGCGGATGACTTGACGCTATATCTGCGGGATCCCGCTGTCAGTCTTAATCCGATCCTCCGTGTTTTGATACTGTTTGGCAGACTGTAGGGAGTAAAAGTGAATTGGAGTAAATCCCAGATATTCCCCTTGACTGCCTCCACCCCAAGATTCGAGCCTGATTATCCCTTGGCTTGGTGCCCAGAATCTGTCAAGTACCTGTCAAGTACCTGTGCATTCAGGTCTCCCGCTGTCGGGAATGAGTGATAATTATGGCCAGGCACTGGACCAATTGACGGATAAAATAACTAGATGGATTGCGATGCCCTTATCCATGGCCACCTGGGTGTCTTTGGTTAAGATGGTGATTTTACCTAAACTTCTCTACCTGTTCACTAACATACCCTATGCTCCGAGCCGCCACATCTTTAGCAGCATCAAATCACAGCTGATTAGGCTGACATGGGGCGGGAAGAAGCCCAGACCGGCATGGGAGATCCTCACGCGTCCCTGTGTGGATGGAGGACTTGAGGTCCCTGACATCGAATTATATTACATATGTGCACAGGACCATTTTGCAGCCCACTGGTTCCATCGCCCCCATACATGCCTCATTTAGCAGTGGAGGATGGATATATGGCACCTACTCCTACTCGGCCTATTTAAGTGCCCCCACTATACCCAGACACCTGGCCTCAACAACTGTCCACTGCACTATTCGGGCTTGGTGGGACATGGCGCAGAGACTGCAAACCACCCTTTTATATTCACCTCTAACACTCTTGCGAGGACGACATGACATACCTGTTCCACAGGAGGGAGGATGCTGTCGGATGTTACGCAAGTTGTCACGGCTCACTTGGGGTCAGCTATATACTCGCGAGACCTTTTGCACTTGTGACGAGTTTTTTGGAGCCTCTTCCCCCAACTCCGCTGGAACGTTTCTACTATGTGAGGTTACGCCAAGATGTTCGTGCTCTTGTGTCCTGCTTTCCCCTCGAACCGCCTATCATGGCCCCCCTGCACGTATTAATGCAGCAAGACCCCCCAGTGCATGTAGTTTCAAAGCTGTATACCACCACTCGGAGGGAAAGGGACTGGGACCCAGCCCTAGCCAAGGCCAGATGGGAGGCAGACTTGGGACGCCCCCTCACGGAAGAACAGTGGTACTTCTGCTGTCGGCAGACTGGCGACATTTCGGCTAACAGCAGACTGCGACTCATACATCATAGATATTTACACCAACTTTATTACACACCTGCCCGATTGCATCGTCTCCTGCTGCGTGATAATGACCGCTGTGACCGATGCGGAGCAGAAGGTGCAGGGTTTGGACAATTGGCCTGGGATTGCCCATCGATCCGGCAGTACTGGGGGGAGGTATTTAGCGCATTGGACAAGATGACTGGGGCGCACGTGCTGGATACCCCCCTGGTGGCACTTTGAGGGTGCACTGAGAAATTGCCAGTTAAGACCCGAAAATACACTTCATCGGCCCTTCTATTGGCAAAAAGACGGATTGCCTGCCTGTGGGGGCGAGGACGGGCTCCAAAATTTAAGGAGTGGATGAATGATCTCATACTTTTCCAAGACCAACTTCAAACTTATGCTGAACTTATGCCACCCACAACTCGACCAAGGGACATCTGGGCCCCTCTGCAAACTTATCTCCTGAAATGTACTGCCATTGACGACCCCAACCTAGCCAAGCTGCCGGAGAGGAGGGGGGACCGGGAGGGGAGGGACTCTGAGTAGAAGTTGGCTTCTGATGGTTAGGAGGGAACGGTTTGGTGGGTGCTGTGCCAATTGTGGACTTGAGAGCGGCGATGGGGGGAGACGGGGGTACATGGAGCGAACTGTGGCAGGGATAGCGATTTCAGATGATGACTTGTGGCGTGGGATCTGTGGCCTTTTTCTTTTCATGGGGGTTTTTCCTTTTTTCTTTTTTCCTTGGGGTTTATTTTAGTATTGCATTATTGATGTTTACTAGAGACCTGAAGTGTCAACTGACAGTATTGCATGACCTCCATATGCAGCCGGCCCGATGGGTTGTAGGCAGCTTGCTGTGATTCTCCCCCTACTCCCTCTGATATGAATTCATACGAAATGCAATGCCGGCCCGCTGGGATGTAGTCACTTTGCTGTGTCAACTTGGAAAACAGACAATAAAGGTCGAGTTGGAAAAAAAAAAAACAGTGGTGGCCAGTAGTTTTAGCAGTAAGGGGGTGGGCAGGACACACATGCACACATACACACTCACTCACACCCATGCATTCTCACACATTCAAGCACCCACACACACACACATTCATTCAAAACACTCACTCCCAAATATTCATGCATGCATGCACGCATCAAAAAAGAAACTCACACTTACCTACACAGCTCTGCCTCAAAGGTCCCAGGGGGTTGGGAAAGCTGCCTTCCCTCATTGGCTGACCTTAGGTCAACCTATTATTCACAGAGTGGGATGGGGTCAGTGAGATTTGCTTACACCACCCCACTCTGTGATGAGGTGTCAGTGATTGACAATGGACCCTGGGCACTTCAGGGCATAGAACTGAAGCACCCAGGTCTGAGGCAATCAGTGTTGTCACGTGATGAAAGGCCTAGCGAGGCTTTTACCAGGCTGAAGAGGTCATGCCTACAGGACCTGTGACATTTTCTGCCCGACGAAGTTCAGTTAAGGCAGTCAGGAGCCTGCACATTTAGGGCATGTCTAGCTCCTGGCTGCCTGACCTGAAAATGAAGAGAGCCTGCCAGGATGACCTTTGCTCAGCCTGACAGACACTCTTCTTTTTCGGCAAAAGGAGAGGACTGTGGCCCTTTTGGCAATTAGGAAGGGCTGCAGCTGGATATAACTAGTTTCCCCAGATGAAATTACAACAATCCTTGTCAATGAAGTAAAACGAAGTTACTAACTCCAGCTTCTTCCTGGAAGAAAATACCTCCAGAAATAGCACTAGAAAACTGTAGGTAAGTAGGATCAAAATTAGCTTCATAACTCATTTGGGGTAAAAACCAACAGCAGTGGTAACCATGGAAGGATCTCCAGATTTTTGGAGAAAAACTGTTTGTGGAGGAAATGTTTAAAGACATTTTTGGAGAACAATATAGCATGCGAATACCGAGTCTGATGGAAATACTTCAGCCTCCAAAAATTGATTTTACTCTACTTAACACACACAACAAAATCAGCACCTATGGCGGTTAAGAGTAGGAAAGGAAGTAGCAAGGAATGTATGCGCAGCAGGATGTAGAGACAGAGTCAAGTGGTTTCAAGAAGAGGTCACACAAAATCACAAAAGTCAAAGCGCTATCAAAATAAATGGGTGTGTGCAACGGCTGAGTACAAACTACACAAGTAAGGAACACTCATGCAAATTGCATTCCTGCCAGGTGAATCACAAGGCCAGCTCCTATACTGATTGACTTGTAATTCTCATGTTTCTTTGAAGGTGCCACTTCCGGTGGGATTTGATCAATCACAGTCTAAGAATGTATCTTTCTGGGACTGCCGGATTGTAATCATGAGGTGCCATAACTGCCAACCTCCACATGTTCTGCCAGTGGAGTTACAAGCTGAGAATTAATGCCTGATTTGCCAAGGGCTTCATGATTAACACATCTGCGAATGATCAAATAGGTCTGAAGTAGGCAACTGACTAGCGCCACTAGTAAGTCCTTACAGTAAATTTGTATTCCTCAAGAGTTGCTGGTGAAATCACAGAAAATCAAAACTCAAGCTTAACAGTTCATGCAATAAACGCAAATGGTTGTACAATCACTGGACATATCTTAATTTCCTGCCCCAGTAAATTCTGAACTCCAAGTTGGCACATTTTGTGTGTTCTGTGATGTCAATCACCAATCAGAGCCCAGAGTAAGCCCAAGGTCTTATTCACCGTCCTTCAGCAAAAACGGTTGACTCAAGATGGTGAATCTATCTTTCTTCCTACCAAAGCCTCAATATATTTACTGCAGGGCTTCAAGGAGCTTGCTTGAAGCTCCTTCAGTGATGATTGCCATCTCAATTTGGTACAGCTTTAAGACACACTTGACCATACATGCTGAGCAAGCAAAGTGAATCTGTGCATCTGTCATCAGAGCTGTTCCTTAACAAATTTAGCAGAGAAAGACACTGATGACACTGTAGGAAGTAGGATGAATTATTCTGGTCAGCCGGAATGGACACAAGCAGGACTTCTCAAGGATAAGTGTTTATATTCTGCAGTGACTTTTGGAATAATGTTTTGTTCTGCATGGGACGGTCACAAAACCGAGAGGACTGAAATTGGATTTACACAAATTACTTGCTTATAGAAATTGCACGTTCCTTACTGGTGCAGCTTGGCGTCTTAAAGAGAACTTACCAGTAGTCTCGTTGAAATGGAAAATAAGTCTTGGAACGCGGTAGACAGCGTAAAAAATCTAAAACGTGATGTTCCCAGTATTCTGTGGAATTATCCTGCCAATGTCCAGGTGGGGCATTTCAAAAGACCTTTGGAGCTGTAACTTAAGCTGTTCGCATTTCCCTTCTAGTGAGAGGAAACATAAGTCTTACCTCTCAAAAGTCCATTGTTGGCCTCTCCTGATCGTGGCCTTGGCTCATTCGAAGCCATTTTCAGAGTTCTGTGTATCTGTCTTTTGAATATAACTTGACGTGTAGACATAATTGAAGTTTCTTGTAAACTTAGCTGAAAGGGTAAAGACTACCAGCAATTTCCAGTTACACTTATGATGAATTTGAAATTCGCAATTTACATCAAACAAAGTAAGGTTTTCAAAAAGGTTTTTTTTTAAATTTTAATTATAGAGAAAATCCTACTTGCATTCACGGTTTAAAAACACAATACTATTTAGAAACAGTGTACAAGCCTAAGATCTCCAGTGTGTATAATGCATCAAAAAGTGAAAAACTTGTCTTGAGTATCATTCACTTGGATGAACTTCCAGCTTGCACTGCCCATTGGCAGGCTAGAGAGCTGGCTCTCACTAGAAGGTATTGAGACAGACCTTATGGCAAATTGACAAGGGGTTCTAGCCCAGAATGCCCGTCTGGCAAACCTTCTTCTGTCTCTACCATGGATATGACGTCAGTTAAATGGGTACAGCACCTGCCCATGGTAGGCTGAGGCTTGTCACTATTGCCAGCTTGCACTCTGCTGCCACAAGCATTGATGGGTTTGACCCATGCTTCAGTACCCCTTCTTCTCCCTCTCAAACTTCAGCATCTCATTACTCCCAGAATCTCTACCCCTTCTGAAAATGAGAGGAAATCCTGGCATTCAATACCGCTCACAGCCCATCAAGCATTCCAAGGCCCTTGCTGCATATGTTTCCAAGAGAGAAAGAGTGAGAGAAAGCGATCACTAGAAACGTTTATCCAGTTAGAGGGAAGGAAGGCGCAATAACAGTGGGTAGGACAGCAGAGGATGTGAAGTGGACCACAGGAGCTATGGAGGATAGGTGAATTCATTTTCAATTTGGAACTAGCTCTATGTCTTCATTTTCCAGACTGCATCAATTTCAAAATCTTGTTCCAGTTTCTAATTTTTAAAGAATTCATTCCGCACAAGTCCTCCCCTCTGCAATGAGTGTCTATTCGGCTGGTGTTAATCAAGCAAGTAACATTAGACATAGCATAGCACAACACTATTTTCCATCAATTGGTTTATGTATGCATTGGTGTTTGTGCAAACCTAGCTGAGAAACAACGGAATGCTGTGGATTATATGAGAGGTCAGGAAACGACCTATAAAATCACGTCCACCAAATGGGGAATTACAC
Organism: Triturus cristatus; assembly: GCF_964204655.1. NCBI lineage: Eukaryota > Metazoa > Chordata > Amphibia > Caudata > Salamandridae > Triturus > Triturus cristatus. The sequence goes on along the minus strand of NC_140590.1, from coordinate 479,271,114 downwards.
AAATACATTTTCCACACATTTTAGGCAAAGGGATATAAAGTAGCTCATCCAGGTTTTGTTTTTTTTGCAGTTTTATATAGCGCGAACTTGACCCGAATCCAATCAGGTTTCAGAGCGCCTTACATAGCACCAGTTAGTTACACGAGGACACACATTCATTAGGTCGAGGACCGTCCGGTCTGCCGAAGGCAGAACCGGAAGTCGGAGATTTAATGTTTCTGAGAGTGGCTCTTTAGCCCGCCTCTCTTTTTGCCTCTCCTCCATTGGCTGGCTTCCTAAACGGAGGCCAGCCATTGGAGGAGAGAGCCGTCCCTCCAAATAGGCTCCGTCTTTTTCAGATTCGGGGTCGTGTTCTGTGCTGTTCTTTCCACTTTTTAGCCACGCCCTTTTTCGAACAGCAGGAACACGCCCCCGAATCCGAAAATAACGCTGCCTTTCTCCGAGGCATTTCTGCAGCGGAGGGGACCGCTCTGCTGGACCTGGTATGTCGTCAGCAGTGGGGATGCCTTCTGCCCTTGAACCCCTGCTGAATGTAGAGGCGAGGCCCTCCCTCCCCTGGGCCTTCTTCATTCGATCTGTCCCCGCAGTGGAAGCTCCCGCCCCGGCTCCGCCTCTCATCCTCTCCTCGAGCTGTGCTCGGCTGCACGTACTCTGGCCCACGGTTTCATCATCGCTACCAGGCCTGCTCTTAAAGGGGCCGCCTCTGCATCAGAGCCGGCCTAGGTCCCCGTGCCTGCAAATAGCTTACCTTGCCGTCGTGCTGAACGGGAGATGCAAAACTAGCACCGATCCCTTCTGTTTCCGTAGCTGCCAAGTGGACCCATGTAGTCGCATTCAGCCAGCGTCCCGTTACATTCTGGGACTTTAATTTTACTTTCAACATTGCAGTTATGATCGTAAACATCCCAGCATGCACATTTTTCTTGACTGGAAATTCGGAAATGTAACTATAAACGCGCACAGTGCCTTTCTACACCCGTTAACCCCTCGCCTTCTGGATTCGTCTAGAGAAACTACTCTGCTTTCTTCACCTACCACCCCTTATAAATACCCAACTATCGATAGCCACGTATGTTACAACGGGAGCCTGTGATAACCTGTCCCACACCGGGCACGTTCATCCAGGCATGCCTCTTTCGTATCTGCCCTGGGCGTTCTACTCTCTGCTTCCGGATGGTGAAAGCAGAATTGCAGATTATGGACTACAGGTGTGTAGGTGGGGGAGGACGTCACACGTGCACGGAGCTGATCAGTGGATGCACCCGCTGCCAGGGCTTTAAGTGGGCCGGGTTTTGAACCCAGTAACTTAAATGGGCATTGAGGGGTCCTATGTTCATATCAAACTTACTGGCAATAACTGACATTTCGGCAATTGATGTTAAAAACATTGAGTAATCCATGTCATTGAACTAGTGTCTGGGTATAGTTCACATCTTTAACACTATTAGGCAAGATTAAGCTACTTCCAGGGTGTTGTAGTTTATTGCTCTTAGAGTGTGTTATTTGAAATAGATCGCCTCTAGCTGTATATAAAGGCCGCGGTTGCTCTGGAGTGAAGCAGAAGGCGGGGTTTCCCACGCTGCCGGTCAGTGGTTTAAATGTGTTTAGAATACATGGCCATCCAATTCCTGATCTCTCAGCAGAGTGCAGAGCAGTGGCCACATTCCTGTGTGATTCTGTCCCAACGTGTGCAGTAGGTACACAGATGTCGAAATATTGACTTGGAGAATGTGAATGAAAATACAGGGCTTGCAGGTGAGTACGCGCATCGGATGCGTTTGGCGGAGTAGATGCGAGTGCGACGAGGCGGATTCAGGAGAGAGTGAAGAGTGCTGATAAAAGGTTTGTGTATAGATGGACGGAATGTGGATAGGAAACAGGAGTACATCAGTGAACATCTCCGGAAAGATTGAGACATCAAGGCCACTATCCCTTCTATAGGCCACCGTAATGTTTAATCCAGTCTCATGTGGAAAAACTGAACCTTTTTTAATATTGCCAACAATTATGTTCACTCGTTTATCTTAAATAGCTGACAACCACTGACCAAGTCAAATAGGCCTGTCTGGTTTTAGGTGTATGTTAGTTATATTTCTCTGGATGCAATAACCAAGCTCAGAGGCAACCACATACCGGTTGAGTGGTACAGTATGCCTTTCTCCGAGGCATTTCTGCTTCGCCTCGGAGAAAGGCGGTGGTTTTCATGGTGACTCCCTCCCCCTGCTGCCTCCTTTGTTGTTGAGAGCTGAGAGCCCCCTGCAGGCTCTGGGAGCCGAACTTGCGCAGCGCCTGTCACCTGTGTCGGGCTGCTGCTCTCTTCATCCTCCTGGGTGGGGTCGGGGCTAAGCCGTTCCTGCCCATACGCTCTCCTGCTTGTACGGCGACCCAGAGTTGTCAAGTTCACCCCGCCAACTACTCACTTTCTCGGAGGTGCCCTGTGTCCAGCTCCGTGGGTTAAAAGGTCATTAGCTCTTCAGGGTGTGTTATTTGTACAGTCAGAGCAGGAGAGGGGGGCGGCTGAAACTGATAGCATCCACGCTCTGAGCTCCTCTCTCCCTCCACTCTGTTCCCCTTCCCTCACACGCTAACCTCCCCCCCCCTTTACTTCCCTCCCATCGCGGCCACGCGCCCTCTCTGTTCATCTCTCGAGCTCCCTCCTTGGCGCCACATTTCTTCTTTTCTCATCTCCTTTGCTCTCCTTATCAGTTCCTCTCTGCCCCTCCAGTCCTGCTGTGTCACTTCCTCCCTCTGTGTCACTCCCTCCCTCCTTCCTTGTGACCCCTCACTTCCTCCTGCTGCCCTTCACCTCACACGTTTCTCTTCCACCACCCAGCTATCTCCTCTCTCTTCCTTTGGGTCACTCTTTCCCTCAAACTCCCTCCTATCTTTCACATGCGCTTCCTCTTCTTTCGTGCCTGCCCCCCCTCCCACCCCCAGCAGTTACACTTCCCTCACCAATCTCTCTCTCTTCATCTTACTTTCTCTTATCTTCTCTCTTCTCATACCCTTTCCTCGCACCCCGCCCCCGTCTCCCTTTCTGCGTCTCGTTCTCTCCCTGCTCTTATCTCGTTTTACCACCCTCTGCCCCCTCCACTACCGCTCCTCTTTCTCTCTCGGGACCCACTCTTTTAACTTCCAGCGGTGTCGGCTCTCCCCCGCCTTCCCCACCCCCACAAAGAAGGTATGTATCACTACCTCACAACATCCCTCTCCCTCACTCTCTCTATCTCACTACCTCACTCTATCTACCTCACTCTCTATCACACTACCTCACTCTCTCTCACTACCTCACTCTCTATTTCAATACCTCACTCTCTCTCTGTATCTCACTACCTCACTCTCTTTCTGCTAATGCAATAGGTATCACATATGCAAAAAAAAGCTAATGCCAATAGAAATGACAATGCCATTTATTTACGGATACAAAAATAATTTACAAAAAAATTAGCAATACCAATAGCTCTACCTATAATATTGCCGAGACCATTGCATTGTAAATGAGAAAGTTGTACCAGGGGAGAAGAGTCTATCCCCAAGGGGAACCCCGGGGCATGAATAGATGGAACCAGCCAGCCTTCGGTCTGAATGGGGTCCCATTTACTCACTTTAACAGATTTGACTGCCTTGATGCTGTGGATTGACGGTATAATTCCAAAGGGGAGCACACTGTCTGCCCAACATTTGGGGGGGAGAGGAATACTGGGGTGGGTGGGTGCTCACCAAGAAAGGTCTCTTCGCCACGGGCTATCCTAGGCAGTGAACGCTCTGTTACTGGGGATTGGGCCCTCCCGGGGTCAGATCAAAGTATTCCTGCCGAGACTGCTACAAATACAGATAAGGATTTGAGGTCATTAGAAATCCTATCTTGGAACATAGCGGGGTTACCCAATAAATTAGACTGTAGTGAATGGGCGGACTTCATTAAAAAATACGATATATGTATGTTCCAGGAGACATGGGCCAGAGAGAGTCACTGCTATGCTGGGTTTGCAACTTTTAATGTTTTAGCCACATGGGGAGGGAAGGGACGCCCGTCCGGTGGTCTGTCAATATGGGTTGGTTCTCATCTTGGCTGCAAGGCAGAGATTGTAGAAACCAACTCTTTGGATATTTTGTGTGTGGCCTTGTGTTGGCCCACTGGGATGGGTCTAACACTGGTAAATGTATATTCCAGACCGGTTGGAGTAGCGGGCATTTCAGGGACAATGGAGGACCTGGCTACATTTCTCGACTCTGTCTCTAGCTCAGTAACACTCTTTGTCGGAGGCGACTTTAACACTCAGTACGAACCACTCCCGGCTTATCTAGACGGGGTCAGTAGTGAGGAGGATGATCTCTGGGATATTCCAACTATTGCGGGTCCCCCGGTCAGGGCATGCTCACCACTTGTATCCCAAATAGCAACTATGACCCTTGCAAACTCACTTAGAGCTTGCAACGGCAGGTTTAAAGGGGACATACCACCGCGACCAACTTTTAATAGACTAGGCCATGAGTCCCGGATAGATTATATACTAACTAGATTACAGGATTGGAAACTAGTCAAAGAATTTAAAATAGTCCCCAGGCCGGATAGTGATCATAATGGCCTGTCCCTCTCCTTAGCAGCTGACGGATTCCTCAATGCTGCTGTGGTAGAAAACAGAGCATTGGTGACAAGTTTAATCATATCCAGTAATAGGCGAAGAATAAGGTGGGAAAAACTCTTGGAAAAACCAAATCGTATCCGGGCGATTTATGAGTTAGTGGCCCCAGCCCTCGAAAAGGTGGGAAGGCTTCTCCCACGATTGCCTTCGCCTGACGGATGCCATTCTTTGGGGGATATCCATCTGACCCTGTGTAATAACCTTGCTGAGGTATTGAACCCGGTGGTTCGGGAGAGGAAAGTGAGGAGAGAAAGAGCCTCCTGGTTCAATGCCAGCTGCAGGAAAGCCAAGGCAGACCTTCTCCAGACACTCAAAAACAGGGAGGCCCATCTGGTTATTAGGGAAAAGCGGGCCGCCTATAAGCTCCTCCTTGAAAATGCCAAAATAGATTGGGACTGGGAGAACTGGTCAGAAATGACATCTGCTCTCAAAGTCAGAGATCCCAGGAAGTTCTGGCAAATAGTGAAACATGGCTCTGCTGAGCCTGTTCTGGCTATAGAGGCAAATATTGCGCCCGAAGCGTGGGAGGAACATTTTTCATCCCTCTATAGTGTAGCTGGGCTGGATCACCTGGGAACCGAGGCTGGAGAGATAGTGTCCCTAACCACTGGTAATTCTTCCATGATGGAAGATTTTAACCTAGAGGATCTGGAAATGGCGATTGCTCGCCTTTCCATGGGAAAAGCGCCAGGACTTGACAAGCTCCCAGGCGACCTCTTAAAACATGAGGTTAGAATCTGGGCCCCCTACCTCCTCGTACTTTTTAATGCCATTGTCCACGGTATGGCGGTTCCCTCTACTTGGCTAGGGGCAGAGATTGTCCCTATATTTAAAAGGGGTTCACATCTGCTTCCAGCCAACTACAGACCGATCAGTCTGATAGACGTTCCCCCAGAAGCTTTTCGCGAGGCTTCTGTTGGATCGACTTTCGGACTGGATCGAAGATAGGGAAATCTTGAGCCCCCTCCAGGCTGGGTTTCGACAAAAGGTCTCTACCATAGACCAGGTCTTCAGGCTGTCCCTCATATATTGGAAAACAATACAGTTGGAGGGTGGCAGCCTCTATACTGTATTTGTGGACCTGAGGGCGGCCTTTGACCTGGTTCCACGTGGTAAGTTGTGGGAAGTGCTGGCTAGAGTGGGGGTACCAAGTGATCTATTGTCGATGAATATTCGACTTCACACCAATACCTATGCTCAAGTGAGGTGTGGTAAGCAGGGCGCCCTATCCAACAAGTTTCCCGTTGGCAGAGGGGTAAGACAGGGGTGCGTACTTGCACCGACCCTGTTCTGCCTCTTTGTCAATGGGGTCATTGACCACCTCAACGAAGTCCCTAACTCTGACGTCCCAAAGCTGGCAGGAAGGAGGGTTCCGGCAATTATGTTTGCGGACGATACCCTCCTCCTCTCCAAGTCGCCGATGGGAATCCAGCGTGTTCTGGATGGCTTTGTGGACTTCTGTAGAGAGCACGGACTGGAGATTAATACCACGAAGACCAAATTTATGGCCTTCAATCCCCCGCCTAGGTTCCACTGCATTCCCCGTATAGGGAACAATACGCTAGAACGGGTTAACACCTTTGAATATCTTGGTGTAACCCTCAATGAGAAAATGGGGTGGGGTCCGCATCAGGAGAAAGCAAAGCTAAAATTAGTACAACACGTGGGTGGGATATTAAGGCTGTTGGGGAAGAATAGGTCAACTCTTAAACCCATAGGCCCTCCGCTCCATATTTATAGGGCGCAAGCCAGAGGAGCCGTTATTTATGTCAGTGAATTATGGGGCCAAAAAGTCTCGTCTTGCTTGGCAAAGGAGGAGAACAGGTTTCTCAGGTGCCTAGTAGCCCTCCCTCTAAGTACACCTTTAGTGCCACTAAGACTTGACTTAGGTATTAGACCCCTGGAAGAAGATCTGGCGCTCCGCCCTCTGATCTACTGGCATAGATTGTGGGCGGTGCCCGAACTGATCCATTATAGGCAGGGCTTGCAGGAAGTCCTTAGCCTTCCGAATTCGGGGAACATTGGTTGGCTCAAATTTGTAAGGAGTAGTCTGGTGGGTCTAGGCCTTGACACCCTATGGAATGATCCTCTAGATGCTTGCCCCAGGCTTCCAAAAAAGGCCCTCACTAAAATGTACTATGACTCCAAGGCTCCCACATTGCACTCCTGCACAACCCCTGGGACCCTCACGGAGCAATTTATTTGTATTAAAAATACTTATAGCCTGGAACCAGCCCTGGACAATATACACCCAGTACTAATAAGGAAGCTGTATCTGCAATGGAGGCATGGGTCCCTGCCAATCCGTGCACTCACTAGTCACTGGATTGAGTCCGCACCTAGCACTTGCCCGGCATGCAGAGTAAGTGATGAAACTGAACTGCATATAATATTCTTTTGTCCGGGCTATAGTGAGGCGCGGAGAAAATGGATCATCCCCATTTGCAGGAACTTGGGTTTTACTAGGTGTCATGAAGCCTTTAGAATCCTCAAGAGTGAAATGGCTGCCCATATTGTGTTTGCTGTGGTCAAATTTCTGGGGGCTTTCTGGCATACAAGGAGACGGTACCTGAAAACGCTCACCTGATTCAATTTGTTCTCGTTTAAACTGTATATGACTGTTGTAACGAGCGGCCATATAGATGTTCTGGTGTTCTAAATATTTTAAATATTTTAAACCACTTTTTAACTAATTCTATGTATGTTTTTAAATATTTTTATAATAGTATAATTCTATGCATCTTTTATGGAGATATTCTCCGAAATAAAGTTTATTTGACTTGACTTGGCATTGTAAATGCTTGTTTTTTGTTAGGCACGGGGAGATTAAGTGATTTGCCCAGAATCACAGGATGTTGAGCATCATTACTGATACTCGAACCCAGTTCTCCAGGTCTGAGGTCGAGTGCCTTAGCCGTTAGGCCAACTGTTGATCCTAACACCCAGCATGGGATTTAATCCTTGGCCCTCAGGTTCTAACAGCACCAGCTCGAGCCATTATGCTACATCTCCTCCTTACTGCCCACCTTCTTCCATAACCTTCACATTATTTCACTCCTTCTTTTCTGTTCCCACTACTCTCTCCTGTTTCTTCCATCCCTCTTTCAAATGACCTAAGCATTATGGAGCAATCTTACTCCACCATCATTTCTATGTAAGGAAAGAACCTATTCGCCATGCATAAATGCATTCAAATCTGCCATGGGTGTATGAAGACCCCCACAGGGATCCTCCATGTCTGATGTATTCCTTGACATCTACATCCATCTATGAAGCTCATAGTAGCCAATACGACTGCTACACTGTCAACACATAGCTCTACTTCAAATCACAACAAAAACAGTCAACAGCAAGCCTTTGAAACTCACTGGTCCTCGATCCAAATTTAGATGTTGTAAGTTGTTCTCAAATTCAGTAGTTCCAAAGCAGAACTGCTGTTAAGTCCTAATGAGGCTTGGTCCACAGAGCCCCAATTGTCACCTTTCCCCGTAGGGTAAGCCATTGTACCAAGCTTCAGAGCCAAAAACAAAGAGGTAACTGAACACGGTCATGACAGCTGATGACCAAAACAAATCTATGGGCAGCACCCCATAGTAGTCCCTTGATGTCCCTTTAGAAGGCATATCAACAGTAGTGTGGCATGCCATGAAAATCATGACTAGGCTATGCAAACTCGTTCTCCCGCAGCCTTATAATGCCTACTCTACCATCTTCACATCTTCCTGAAAACAGACTCAGCCAGTGGCTGTGAAATAACATTCAGAAACAGTTATCACCAGTGCATGGCCTGATTGCAGAAAAAGCTTTTGTATCGCACACACTGCTGTGGTCCAGTCAGTAATGAAGCCGCAATACAAGTGTTTAAATGTGGTAAGTGAATAAAGTCCCATTGCACAAATATGCTTCATAAACAGAACCCATCCCCGTAGGCTGCCTGTCAACACAATGTTTACTTCACCTACACATGCAACCAGGGAAACCTACTAGATTGTATTTACAATTATTATAATATACAAAACAATTACGAAAATGTAATAGGATGCTTACTTTTCCATCACATTGTATATTTTGGGAGAAATACATTGAAATATGCCCTTTCCCCTTGGCACACACCACCCGATGTCTGTTCAGGGGCTCAACCAATCAGAATCCATCATACACAACATCCTCCGTTTACAAAATAAAACTCCAAGTGAATACAAACTCCCTATTTTGAGGGAGTATGCCAGTCTGGACAACTGCAAGAATGATCGGTCTTTCTCTGTAAGTCTAGGCTTTTACTAAAACTGAATTTTAGAATTTAAAGGAAGGAAATGCCAAAGAGTTCAGTCTTTAATTAATTCTCAGGGATGATATCTAAAACCCCTTGCCTCACAGAAGAATCTTTGTGAAGCTGCAGTTCATAAGGAGACGCGTGCACAGCTTATTAAAGCAGTTTAATGTGCTTTTTTTCCAACATTATATTGCTTTAGTAATTGTTACCATCTAAGGAATCAGCTAGAACCTCTTTCACTGCTACCTGATTCTTAATTAAAGAAGATTCTGTTACATTAAGATGATCTAGGCTTCTTTCCAGATTGAGACAAAAAAAATCTGGGAAAAGGACGTGTGTCGGCTGGTTCAATATCTTGTCTGGTCCTCAGGTGGCAGCTTGTTCAGTCACAGTTTTTTTTCTAATGTGAACTTTAGGAGGTGAGTTCATCTGAGGGTTGCGCACCTGCTTCTCAAACTCATTTGCACAAATCACGAAATGAAGTGGCTGTAATATAATGGAACAGTCAATATGGATTGCTTAGGTTGACTGACCCATTTAGAGCTCATAAAGGAGCCATCGGAAAATGATGTCATGTCATATGTCCTAACTCAAGCTGACATCATTAAACAAAGGAACATTCTAGAATGCTTATTGTTTGTGGCTGTTAGTGATGCACGACTGGGTAAAGACAACTGTTCTATTCTCTTCACTGGATCACTCCTTTAAACTGCTGGCAATAACTACTGCTGTTACAGGTGGGGCTTTTGGAAGAAACACACTCCCTTTATGCAAAGTTTGCAAGATGAGGTGCCTGAAGTGAAGAGGTCACTGTTGGCAGCAATTCAACACCATCAGAAAGCTAATAAAGAGAACTGCACATAAAAAGAAGGCAGTCTTGTAGAAGTTAAGATGCTACTACAGATCTCAGGAGAACAGCTGTGGAAACTCAATTTCATTGCAAAGATATGCACAATGCTGACCCAGGGTTGGGTGGCCCGTAGGGGGAAATTGTGGAAGTGCCGAGCAAGGGCATGTCAGTGCTCAACAAGATTGACTTACGGCAGGCGCATTGGTTCATGGCATTGTCAAGTCATGATTTTCATGGCATGCGCAGAGGAATGTTACTTTCCCCATGTACATTGAAGGAGAAACAGGACAGAGCAGCAAGCTTTCAGTGGAGCTGCAATGCAGGTATATATTTTGGAGGTGGTGGCGAGATGAAAACATGATCATGAGTCTACCCCCTGGTGACAGATAGACCCGGAAGGGCAGCATTGACAGGGCTTCTCGCCATGGTGTTGGCTTGTGGGCCCTGTAGTATGGGGAGGGGGCACATCCCACCCGAAGCTGTGACGAATGCACTCATGCACGCCTTGTCCCCCAGTTGGAGGTCGAGGAAATTAGAAGGGGGGAGAGCCTCGTCTGTGCAGTTAGCGCAGAATTAGTTATAAAGCACAGTTTGCCACTATGTGTGATAACTGCAGCCGCACATGCATGCTCTAGGAGCCTGGTAACTTGATGCACTACAGTGGTGACAAGGGGAGCTGACCCTGTGGCATTCCAGAATCCCGCATAAACTGCTGATGCGCAGAGCGCGCACTCCGCACTCCGCTTCCACCTCCAGCCGCCGACGCACTGCATCTATGCCTCAGATGCCTTGGGCCCACGGCATGTGGCCCTTCTAGAGACAGTGGCCACCAGCCAGGCTCGCTTGACCACTAACGCAGCCTTGAATAATCTCCTGTCCAAGCTTGGCTTCTCCCCCAAACCAGTGTCAGTACTAGACTAGCAGCCGCAAGCCCCCAGCTCCTGGAGATGACCACACAGAGCCCCAACTCTTGGGTCCTTGCTCGGTGCTGCCACCCGAGTTCCTGCCATCATCAGTCTGTCCATGCCAGGTCCGCACTAGGATCATGTTATCCAGCCAGGTGCTTGTACGACCCCAGCATTCGAGACCCACAGCTGACCACCACAACCATCCACCAGAAGCGCAGAACAGCAGGTGAACACACAGGTCGCAAAGTTAGGTTTGAACTCAGGGTACCATCAACTTGAGCTTCATGAGGACAGCAGATACGTCACGACATTCTCAAACCACATCAGCCTTGGCAAGAGGCTCAACTTCGATATATTCTCAGCAGCGCAAGTGTTCCAAAACGTAATCTGAGAGTTCCTTGCAGGCCTTAAGGTGGCCCTCAACATCAGTGACAACATTCTATTTAAATCACCCCACCCTCAAAAGCCATCATCGCCACCTGTACACCAGCCACGAGAATTGATACGGCTTGCCTCACTCTCAACGTGCAAAATGCCAATTCTTTGACAGGAGATGGAGTTTTTGGGAAATGTTTTCTCAAATGCAGGCATCAAAGTATGCCCATATTCGTGTGTTGACATTGTGTAAGAGGCTACCACATCATCCACAGCTGAAGTCAGGAGCTTCCTCAGGCTTGCAATATACTGTGGGTGGTTCATCCCCAACCTAGTAATGCTGGCGGGCCTGCTGCGATGCCTCACAAAACCATCAAGACCTTGGGCGACACCAGAGGATGATGCTTTTCGGGACGTGAAAAAGGAACTCTTACAAGACACTGTGATGGCCTACTTTAATGCAGTAAAGTATTCCTATCATGTGATCGACACCAGCCCCATCAGCCTCAGAGCCATTCTGATGCAGCATGCAGAACACAACTGTTGAGCACCTTTGGCATTTGCCAGCATGGTTCTGAGTGATACCGAAAAACTCTACGCCCACATCGAAAAAGAACCTCTCGCCATCAAGTGGGGTCGCCACCATTTTTACCTTTATCTATATGGACGTCCCTTCCACATCATCACAGACCATGAAGCGCGATGGAGATCCACGCCTCCACGCGCACCTGAGGATTCCCGGCTCCTGGCTCCTCCCTTTCTCCTCGAGCAGTGCAGTTTCGGCGGCGGTTGATGGCGGCTGATGGCGTGAAGCGGTTGGCGTTTGGTGTCGGGGATACGATGGCGGGGAGCAGCACACTGTTACTAGCCTGACGGAAAGCTTGTTTCCATCATTCTGTTCCGGGCGGAAAGCAGTTCGGTCCATTTAATTCTGAGAGGTCCTACTTCTTACGCATTGCTGTTCCCTGGGCGTTTTCAGCATACCAGTGCAGCGTTCTCAGCATTATTTCAGCCCAGTGCCTGTGCCTGTGCCTAGCATTGACGCTACGCCTGCGGGTCTTTGGATGCGGCAGTCACGGTGAGAGTAAGCTGAGCTCCAAGCAGCAGGGGCGCAGCAGGAGCGCACCGGCAAAAAAAAAAAAAAAACATTAAATTCTTTTTCCAGCTTTCTCACTTCAGTACTGCTTATCGTAGCAATACTTGGCGACAACGATTAAGGCCTCTATTTCCTCTACCTGCTTTTGGGATGGGGAAGTTGTTGAATACACGCAAGGCGAAGGCTTCTCGCATTCAGGCTAAAGAGGCGCGGAACGCCGCCAAATTATTAAATAGGGGGTGCCTCGGTGATGGCAAGGCAAAGGAGAGAAGTAATAGTGCGGGAAGTTCGGAAGAGCTCGAGGAATCTATCTGTGAGACTCCATCTTCAGTTTTGAAAGCCTCTCACTGCACAGAAATCGCAGGCTCCTCGTACATCAAGGATGGGTCATCTACGCAGGCGAGCCCAGTGGAGGGGCTTAAAGGTACTAAATCATTTCCTCTCTTTGAAAAGAAAAATGTTGCGTCTGCCCAAGTTTCTCCTGCTCTTTCTCCTTCAATGATTCACCCTCCTAATTCTTTGCCTAAATCTAACATAGGGGCACCCCCTATATCACCTATGCTTTCTACGCCTTCGTCTAGAGACAATCCCTCAGCACATTCCCCAACAACTACGGCGGATGCTTTGACTCTGGGCGGGATGGGTACTGGGACTCTATCTATTGACAAGTCTCTGAATCCCCCCGCTAAATTTGTCTCCAATGTCTCTAATGTGGACCACTTCAGTCCTTTGCTTGATTTAGATACTGAGACCGTGGGGGAGATTAAGATGTCAGTCAAGGATATGTTAAATTTAATCCTCGATGAGGTTAGAGAGCTGAAGAGGTTTCAGAAATCTGAGCTTGCTTTAATCCACCAACGTCTGGACAAAATGGAGGATCTCTTTTCCACATTCCCCGCTCGATTGCAAGAAGCTGAAACCCGCATTTCTAGTTTGGAGGATCAAATGATCAAGGTTAAACAGGACACAAATCAGCTCTCCCTCACCTCACGTGCACTTGAATCTAAATTGGACGATTTAGAGAATTATAATCGTCGATCTAACCTACGCATAGTGGGGGTTCCGGAGGGTCTTGAAGGGTCCAGCACGCTGCAGTGGGTCACCTCTTTTTTGAAATCTAAAGTGATCCCTAATCATGAGGGCGACCTGACTATCACGCGAGCACATCGCGTTCCCGCTCAACCTTTCCCAAATTCTTCTCTTCCTCGAACAATTCTATTGAATTTCTCGGACACACGGATTAAGGAGACTATTCTTTCAACGGCAATTCAGAAAAGACAATTTTTTGTCAATGAAACTGTGAAGTGTCGCATTTTTTCAGACATGTCTGCGTCTGCTGCTCGCAGAAGAAAAGAGTTTGTCCAGATGCTACAGTTATTTAAAGCTAAAGGAGCTCAAGCCACGATAGCGCAGCAATCCAAACTTAAAGTTTTAGTGAAGGGCAAATTCTTTATGTTATCTGATATCGCAGCAGCACAGGAATTACTCCGGGACATTTCCAACTCTTCATGAGGTTAAATTTGGGAACATTTGGGAAATCTATGGACTTTATGGATTTTGTTTTTGTGTTTTTTTTTTTTCTTAAAATATGGATTGATAGTTGTGACGGATGTGCTTAGATGGGGAAACTGTCCTGTTTTCTTCCTGTTGGGTTTTGAGTAGGGGGAGGGGAGGATCAGTTGCACAGGATGGAGTGCGGAATCCAGGGGGTCCAGGGGGTGCAGATGTCACCCGAATGGCAGGGGGTTGGAACCATTGGTTCGCGTGGGCTGGGGAAATCTTGGCCAGTGGTGGGGGTGGGGGGGGGGGTCACGGAGGTGATGGGGTTGGGGTTGTTTGTGTATGGGAGGGCTCCGGGGGGGTGGGGTAGCTGGGGTTGCGGGTGGTGGTGGGTGGTACGAAACAAAAAGGAAACTGATGGTGTCTGTTTATCTTTCTGTATTTTTTTTTTTTCCTTCTCATTTGTCAATATGTATTTATTGCATCCAGGGGGCAAAAGCGGTACGGTGATAATTCTTCGTAGTCAATTCAATTCCGATTTCAATGTCTAACAAGGATAGTTTGAAGTTCCTTTCTCTTAATGTTAATGGCTTGAACAATATTAAGAAAAAGCGCGCTTTGGAAGTTTGGTTAAAGGCTGAGAATCCCTCCGTTATTTTGTTACAGGAGACTCATATTCCCTCTTCCAAGCTCGATGGGTTTTCAATGTTCAAATCCTGGGCTTCCTTTCGGTGTTTCGCATCTTGCGATGTATCTCAGCGAGGGGTGGCTATATTTTTGAATAAGAACTTATGTGCTGATATCATTCAATCACAACAGGGAGGCTTAGGACGTTGGTGCTGGGTCTCATGCAGAGTTAAAACCAGGCAGAAACCTTTTATCTTTGTATGTTGCTATGGACCTCTAATAGACGATGCCAGTCTGTACGAAGACTTGTTCCAATCTCTTTTGATGGTCCCAGGTGATATTGTCATTGGTGGGGATTTTAATGTGTTAATGGACCCGCATTTGGACACATCATCTCAATCATCCAAACAACTTAAACCGAAAGTCTTTCAAACCATTTCACATTATATCAAATTATTCGATCTCTCTGATCACTGGCGGGCTGATAACCCCTCTAAAAGAGATTATACCTGCTGGTCGGGTAGATTCAAATCCTCATCCCGCATCGATTTTTTCATAGCTTCTCGCAATCTTAAGCTCGGCTTTTGCAATACGCTGTTTAAAGTATTCTCAGACCATGCTCTGCTTATTAGGGAGTTCACTTTTGGGGATCTTAGAAGATCCCCCAAAAGATGGGTTCTTAATCGAGCTCATCTTAATGACGATAAATGGGTCTCTGATTTAAAAAACATGATTAAAGAATTTATAACTCTTAATATGGGCACCGCCCCCATAAGTATTATCTGGGACGCCCTAAAGGCCTTTATTCGCGGAATCATAATAGAGAAAGATGCGGCCATTTCAATTGTATCCAGGGCTCAAATCAAACTACTGGAATCTCGTATACATACACTGAGCGTTCTAAGGCAACAAAATCCCTCACGATCGGTTATAGAACAATTAAATGAAGCTAAACAAAAATACACTACTTTTTTATATGAGCAGGGCGAGGTTTTTTTTCGTACTCAATATCAAAAAATATATGAAGAAAGTAATTTTACTGGGAGATTCTTGGCCTGGCAGGCCAAAGAACAAGCCGCATCTAATTTAATTAGGGAGTTAAAATGCCCGGTTTCGCATCAATCTACCACCGATCCAGATAAAATAGGTGCGATAATGCATCGTCATTATCAAAATATATATTCTCATCAGCTTAAAATCAATCAGCCTAAATTAAACTCCTTTTTACGGCAGGCTGAGATCCCTTCTCTTTCCCATTCCGAAGAATTAATTATGGCGGATGCATTCTCTCCGGAAGAGATAGAGGCGGTGGTAAAAGATCTTCCATCAGGGAAAGCCGCTGGTCCGGATGGACTACCTGCAGAGTTTTTCAAGGTTTTTTTTCCCTCTTTTTCTAATCTGTTTCTACTTTTGCTTAACTCCATGCTATCTGGAGCCTCAATTCCTGACTCTTTCCGTGAGGGCACTGTGGTCAGCTTTTTGAAGAAGGGGAAAGATGCTACCGATCCTAACTCATATCGACCCATTACTCTTTTAAACTCGGATTACAAGATCGTCACTAAATTACTGGCTATTCGATTTAACCGTATTTCTTCTGATCTGATTCATATAGACCAAAACGGTTTTATTTCCGGTAGACAGCTCATGACTAATACTCACTATCTGGCAGAAGCTTTGGATTACTTGGAGACACGGAGGATCCCCGCACTTATTTTGTTATTTGATGCAGAAAAAGCTTTCGATTTGGTGGTTTGGGAGACACTTTTCATTATTTTGCAGCACTTCCATATCCCATGCAACATTATTAATTTTATTCGTAATCTTTACTCGGGTGCTTATACTAATATCATCATTAATTCACATTCGGTTGGATCTGTTTCAGTTAATCGTGGAACCCGTCAGGGGTGTCCTCTATCACCTATTCTTTTTGCTTTTTTTATCGAACCTCTCGCAATAGCTATTCGTAAGTCTGTAGAGATTTCACCCCCAATTCCATTTATGTCTAAAATTAAACTTTATGCGGACGACATCATGCTACTTATTAATTCCGATCTGCAGTCTCAAGTTCAGGCATTTCTGATTTTTGAGCAATTTGAGTCTTTTGGGGGCTACCGGATTAATAAAAAAAAGACTGAAATTTTGATTTGTGGCAATCATACTCCAGAATTATATCCCGATTTACGCGGCTGTATTAATAATAAACCTAAAAGATATCTGGGGGTGTTTTTTTCCTCTTCAGTTACAGATCTTTTCAGTTTGAACTTTGTTCCCCTTCTTCAAAGGGTTCGCTCAATGCTAACCCGCTGGAATAAATTACCTTTATCATTACTGGGTAGAGTCGCCCTGATTAAAATGTCTATTTTACCATTATTTAATTTCTTGTTTTCAACAATTCCGTGTTTTCTCCCAGGGTCTTTTTTCTCGAAAATAGAATCCTTATTTTCAAGCTTTCTCTGGGCACATAAAAAGCCCCGGATTGCGATGACTACTCTTTATGACGGTTTAGATAACGGTGGCCTAGCACTTCCAAACATTAGAGATTATTATTTTGCCTTCTTTGCTCAGTATTTAACTCATTTCAAGGTCCCTACTCCGAACCCAAATTACTATATTAGTTTTTTCTTCGATTTAATTTTTTCGGAGAGTCAAATATCCTTCCCTCTTCAAATACCTAAATCCCCAAAATTGGTTCGGTATAAAATATTAGCTTGGTTTTTCATGAAGCGTTCGGCCATGACTTCCAGATATTCTCTCTCTCTTTTCAATACCTCCTCTTTGCTGACTAATTTACTCTCCTCAAGAGGGCAGGGGGTAAGTTCGCATTTAATGTGCTATTGGACTAAGGCCGGCTTTAGCAAAGTGGGCGATTTTTTACATCATTCCAGGTGGTTAACTCCGTCCGAGATGCGCCTACTACTTTCTGGCAATTTTTTGTTAGCCGGGTCTTATAATATAATTTATAAACTTTTGCAGCCATTTGCACCCACCTCCTTTCATCAGATTTCCCCTTTTAACAACGACCTTTTTTTCAATAGTACTTTAATAAGGAAACCTGGTGAATGGAAACGTCAGCTGGCTCAGATTAAACAAGACGATTTAGGATCCAAAGTAGTTAAAAAATGGTGGGAACATGAAAAACAGGTTTTATCTTTAACGACGTGGCGGACTATTAATAAATATAATTTTTCCACATTACGGGGAGCCAATTGGCGCAGAATTATATTTTTGGGGAAATGGCTCCTCTACTATACTCCGGCGGTAATTGCCAAAATGTTTAGTAATTTTATATCGATCTGCTTTCGTTGTCAAAGCTTTACCCCCGCTAATTGGACACATGTCATAGCTGAATGTTGCATGGTCAAAAAGTTCTGGGGAGATATTTTTGCTTTCTTATCTTCGATTTTTCAGATTCAGATATCTGTAAATTCTATTTTGATGCTTCATGGTTTTGATCAGAATCTTAATCTCTCTGTCGCACTTGCCAAACTTCTATTCATTTGTATGGTTGTGGCTAGATCATTGTTACTTCAGAACTGGCGATCAACCCAGATACCTTCTTTTTATGAATGGCTACGTAAAATGCGCAGAGTCAAGATCAGTGAGCGCAACTATGCGGCGAGGATTGGAGGGGGGAGAAAATTCGAAAAAATTTGGGGAAATTTCTTTTGACTCTCTTTGTATTAAGGTTATTTGCTTAACTGTTTCTGTTATTTTAGAAGGATCTTGGTTTATTCTTTTTGAGATGTTCTGGTTTTTGTAACTTTATTTTTCTTTTTTTGTTTTTTGTATTGTACTTAAATGTTGTATGACACCTTTCAGTTTCAATAAAAAAAAATAAAAAAAAAAAAGAAAGAAAAAAAAAAAATCACAGACCATGAAGCACTGATGCCGCTCTTTGTTGGCACTGTGCAACATCCACCACCCGCATCGAGAAGTAGGGCCTACAAGTCCAGAAATATCAGATGACACTGGAATTCAAACCAGGCTGTGATAATCACTCCAGCTATCTCTCCCAACACCCCCACCTGCCAGTAAAGAGTCCCACTAGCCCCGTGGCCGATGTGGATGAATACATCCACTAGGAACTTTCCTGCCCCACGACCATTGTCCTACAGGACATCACCAATGCCACCGCCTCTGACGTATGTATATAGAAAGCCTGGGCGGGAGCCAAATCCAGCACATGGAAGGACTTTCATAGTGACATAAAAAATATGATGATATATCACTCAGCATGACCTCGCCGTCCTCAGAAATATCCGCCATGAGCTTAACACCACCACACCAGGCCTTCTCCTGCACAGTCACCTAATTGCCATCCCTCACTCATTGCGAGCAACATGTTGGCCCTAGCACATACAGGTCACCAAGGAGTTAACAAAACAAAGGCCCCTTTGAGGTGGAAAGTCTGATTCCCCACACTAGACGCTGTAGTTGACGACATGGTCACTAAATGCCACTGGGGTCAAGGTACCAAGTTGCCAGACTGACCACACCCTGTCGTGACAGACATCCCTAGTGACGGCCCATGGTGTGACATCAGTGTGGACTTCCGAGGACGCCACATGTTGGTTGTCTCAGATGCATCTTCGAAATTCCCAATAGCCTAGGTGCTACTAGCCGCCATGTTTGAACACACAAAGAAGTGCCTCGACAAAATATTTGGGACATTTAGGGTCCAGAACACCCTCAAGAGCGACAATGAGACATCTTTGTACTGTGTGGAATTGAAACTATATCTTGTGATCACCCACTGGAAAATTACACCCGCTGGCCACAGGCTAGCAACAAGAAAATAGACTGATGCACACACTCAACAAGACCAGTTGGATTGGGTGCGAGCAACAAGCTGATGTGGAAGAAACCATCTAGAAGACACTGGGCATATACAGACACACTCAACACAACCCAAAAAGCATCAGTAGACGTCGTATTCCAGAAATCCCAATGGGATAACATTTCCCGTGCTGCGATCTGAACTCCTGAACCCATAGATGTAGTAGCCACACAACAGAGGAGAATACATAATGATAACAATGCCAGCCAAGCCCACAGAGCCAAGGAGACGGACATCTGTGTGGGAGACTGGGTCCTGGAGGCAGGGTGGTTCCTGCTCCCCTTTGAAACATGACCTCTTCAAGTTGCCCCCAGAAAAGGAACCATGGTGATAACCAGGAACACCTTAGATTGTGTCACAAGAAACATGTCCGCCTTCACCAAGTGACGTCAATAAAACACAGATGGGTCAAAGAAGCAAGTCACAACTACACCCCAATAAGAAAGAAAAATGAAGAATACCTAGACCTTGCTCAAATGGGAGACATCCCCAGATTCCATCCATCACTGCAAGTGGCGACACCACTCAGCCATGAAGTGGCAAGACCACCAGAGACACCTGAACCTCCTGTTGTGCACTCGACAACTGGGAAGCACCGATACCGATTGAAACTCGCTATTACAAGACCCCAGAGGATCAAGACCTATGTATGTGACTGATGGAAGGTACCGCCTACAGCGATACTTGCCAGAACTCGAACTCATGGTGAAAAGTAATTCTAATCGTTCAAGTTTTTTGCTTTCAGTTGAAGGTTTTGGAAGAATATAGTACGGTATGAGAGCACGCCCAACCCCGTGACTCATATACGCACACACGACCTGACCCCACATTGGAGGCCGAGGGTAAGAAAATAACAAGCATTGGCATAGCCAATAGGTCTCGCCTTTGGAACCTTATAAGTATTTAGTTATGCAGTACAATATTCTTGGTGCAATAACATCAACTGTTCCATGGCTAAACACTTATAAGGTCCCAAAGGCAAGACCTATTGGCTATGCCGATGCTTGTTTAACTGCTGGCGGAAGAGAGGATTGGTCTGCTTCATACCACTTTTATTTATTGCGGGAGGAAGCAGGGACAACGGCAACACGGAAGGATGGAGGGGGCAAAGGAAACATCGATAGTGAGAGGGGGCTAAGGTGTCACGGACAGCGAGAGGGGCTGGAGTGGGTGAAGCCCAGGGCTTTAAGTGGCCCGGGTCTCACCGGTACTGAGAATGGGAAGTTTTTTAAAGGGGGCCTCTAAATGGGTCTCTATCTCGCTCTGTTTTGTGCCCTGGCACAGGCGGTCTGTTTTTTTCCGGACTGCAGTGACAGCAGGCACATCGATGTGCGTGCTCACACTGCTCACTTCTCACTAGTGGAGAAGTTACGGCATGACATCATGCCAGGTTAGCAATGTAGGGTGATGGAAATCCTTTTTAGAGAGCCGTTTTCTCTCTGGGTTTCCCTTCTCTTTTTGAAACTCAGGATCAACGACATTGTCGTGGTGTCACCAGGACTTTAAGTGGAAGCGTTTTCAATATTATATACAAGCCAAAGTTGCTGCCTATTTATCTTATGCAACTAACAACCATTGACAAAGCCAATAGTCCTGACTTGTAGGTATGATGCTACTTGTTGTATCATATATCCGGATGCAATGACAGAAACAGCAAAATACAAGTCGGGTGGGACACTATGCTAAGTACAAATTTTTAGTTTACGTGTTTTTTCATCCCACTTAACGCCCTGGCGAAGGCAACATGGACGGAGGAGGGGGCAAGGCAATGCAGGTTAGTCACAAGGAGGGGTTAAAAGTACACATGGGAGCGAGCTGAAAAAGACACACTCTAGCAGAGTGTTAAGCACAAATAAAAAATATAGCGCTTAAAAAGTGAGCCCTCGAAGGACACAAGTGGTGCATCGATACTTCGGGTGAGGGACACACAAGTGAAGAGGAAGGAAGCCAACAGAAGCTGACAAATAAGCAAGAAAACGAGAGTGACAATGAAGACGGCTTATGGTAAGCGAAGGACGCCGACTGTTTAGAAACCAAAAGTTCTTTAAATACCCACTTGACCACTTTATGTAATTATGCACAAGTTATGATTCGCCTTAGGTGGTATTACTGTAATAAGAAGATTGTCTTAATGACATGTTTCCAAACGTGCATCATCATAAAAAAGATGCTTTACGGATACGCAAGGTTGGCTTGATTTATCAAAAACAGCAAACAGTAGAAACAGCACCAAGTTAAATGTCTGAAAAATAATCCAGCTTGTATCTTTATCTTTATCTCTGTTGATATACGTTACACGCGGGATGCGACATCACACAGACGTACTTGTGGATAACAATAGATAAGCACGTTTACCATTAACATGTTTGCGCAACCCCTGAACTCATAAACAGATCAGCAGAGACAAGCTCTGCGTAGCTAGAGGCAGATATTGCAGGCCCCGGTTGAGTTTAACAGGTAAATACGACAGGTAAGCGAGGCTGGTGGATGCAGTCGGATGCCCCTTAGGACAAGATCGAGGAGCTGCGTGACTTTAACAAATCACGGACTGTAGTGCACGTGCCTCGCGGAGATTGTGAAGCCACGCTAGGCAATGCATCACCTCGGGGAAGCATGTGTGATGCCAACTTGAAAATGATTCCATAGGTCTTTAGCAGTTTACCACATTGCGGTCCTTCCCATTCCAACAAAGCATAGGGGGCCTCACTATCCAAGACAGAGCAGGGGAAACGCAGCCCTCAATAACAAGGGCAGCGTCCCGCGAGTGGTATATGCGGCGGCCGCCACCATTGTAAAGCTTAAAGTTCGCATGGTATGCTGAAATAAAAAAAAAATTAAACTGAAAGCACGCAATGCCGGCCAGCCGTATTTGTGCACATCTCCTGTCCGTGCACATCTCCTGTCCGGAGGAGGGAGTGATTTAGGACGAGGAAGAGGTTATGAGAGAGAGGGGAGCAGGAGGTGAGCCCGCGAGTGGTACGCGTGCACGCGCTTGGGAAAGCAGTCTTCACTTTTCAAGCACTGCACTCGTGCTTGTGGCGTGCCGCTGATTGCTCCCGCAAGGTGGATGCCGCCACAAGCACGAGTGCAGTGCTTGAAAAGTGAAGACCGATGGCTAAAGGCCCTCCTAGGGTAGCGCACGCGTGCTGCCTAGGCGAAACCTAAAAAGGGGGGAAAGCCCCATCCACACAGTCAGCGAGCTATAAAACACAGTTCTCCTCTTGTGTGTGATTACAGCAGTTGCGCATGCATGCTCCAGGGGCCCAGTAACCTGCTGCACTACAGGCCCTTCCTGACGAGGGGGAAAAGCTCAGTGCAAACACAGAGGAATGAGGAAAAACACAAAAAAGACGATTGAGCACGCCCACATGGGGCCGGGACAGCCTGTTTCCAGTGGAGGCAGCCCTGGAACAGCAGAAGCCAGGGAAGAAGCAGGCCTGTCCAGAAATCCCTGGAGCAGTATACCAGAGACAAGTATTCTGGGCCATCGCAGTGTGAGGCCACAGACTTCTGGACACTCTATAGAGCTTCCAAGAACAGTTTCAGTGGTGAAAGCCCCATGTGGGCAGGATGCACAGAAATAGGAAAGGATGGTGGTTGTGGTAAAGTGCAAGAAGTGCATTGGACAGGTTGCAGACCTGGGGGTTGGAACCTGCAAAAGTAAACAAGATGCCAATGCAGCAGTCATTCTGTGTGGAGGCTAACCAGGACCATGTAGAAGGGATAATATGGCTAGTCATGAAAGCTGGCAGGGTGATGTTAGTGCTGGCAGGAGGCTGTGTGACAGCTGTGAAGTAGTGGACAAGGGTGGTCGGCTGCAAAGGGGGATTAGGGGTGTGGTGGTACCTAGAAGAGGTTTGGGTGGAGGAAGCAAGAATCCAAGTGAAGTAAGTTGTGGGGATTGGGGTAGGAGAAGGGCAGGGAACCAAAGTCCATGGAGGGGTGGAGAGAACACCTGGAGCGACAAACAACAACAGTCAAAGGATAAATGGAGGGGGACAAGAGGCCAAATGAGCTAGAAGTACATGGACTCACGAGGCCAGGATGGAACATAAGTACAGTAGTGCATGGTGTGCCATGTATGGTGAAGGCAGTAGTGATATGGATGGGAGTGAATTATGTGGATACTGTAAAAGAAATGCAGGAGACGGGGTAGAGATAGGGCGGCAAAAAGGAGCTGTGGGACAAATTACTGGAGAAAAGGAGGCAGACAGGCAGAGGCAAATGAACAAAAGGTGATAATTTGGGCTATGGTTGGGAGGTAGCACCAGTAGCAACACAGATTGTGGTGAAGCAGGGACAGTAAGGGCATACCATGATAGTGATAGCTAAGAACTGCAAATCCGAGCATCCAGCCATGGCAGGCAGGGGGGTGAATAAGATGAACATAAAAGATAGGTGGAAGTGAAGAAAAAGCTCCCATATATGGGCATTGTAAAGCCACAAGAGAGCTGTTTGATGCTCAGCACCAAAGAGAAGATTTGGGGCAAAAAGTATGTAGGATGCACAGGAGGAGGAGGAGGTGTTGTAAAAAAAGATAAAGGGCTAAGGAGGTGGAACTGGCAAAGAGACTGACTGTTATGACCATCATAGATATGTGGACGGCGGAGTTCACAATGTATGCAAGAATATATTATGAGTAGTGCTCAGAGAGCAGTGTGACACTATTAAAGCACTTAGACGAGCTTCCGAGGTTTAGCATGGCATTAGTAAGATTAAGATTTCCAGGCCAAGGCTTCCAATTCATGGGTGTAATTAGGGGATAAGCTGCAGTCACAGCTGATGACCCCGACTAAACCGGTACAATCAGTGTATGTGGCCAATGGACTGTCATTGCTAGACGTGCCTTTTCCAGGGCGTCCAGCCAATGAAAGGTTAAGGGCCACCCAGGGTTATCCCAAGAGGATGTTTGGATTTTCCAGAATAAGGCAATGCCTATGGGGTGTTCTCTGGCATGCACATTATTCGAGACAGTCAGCACATTTTTGGGATGAGTGGTTAAAGATGTGACGGGTTCAAAGCAAGTCCTGCACTACCTCAACAACTTCTTTTAAGTGGGAGGGAGTGGTAACAGAGGCGATTTCTCGAGACTGCTGGCTGGGTTGGACAAAGTGGCAAGAGACTTTGGGATGCTTCTAGCACTGGAAATGACAAAAGGCCCAAGCACGACTATCCCCTTCTTGGGCATAGAGCTAGACTTAGTGACCATGATCTCCAGGATACCAGAAGACAAAATACAGGGACTGGAGGGGTTGCTACAGAAGCTGATTGACAAACAGAAGTGCAACTTGAGATTGTAACAACAGGTGCAAGGTCATCAGAATTTCAAATGCAAGATAGTAGGCACTAGGTACAGCATTTTGTAAGCAGATGGCACTCACCATGTGAAGGAGATGGCATTCACCATGCGAAGCACAGTATTAGGGAGGCTTATGTTTGTGGCTGTAATATCTGGATGACTATAACGGAGTGGTGATGTGGCTTTTGGATGATTTGTTGACATGGAAAGTTGAATTTGTGTTCCCACATAGGGGTCAAGCAATGGGAACAAGAATTGGAGTTCAAAAAGGTGACTTTCATTACTGGTAAAAACATGATTGTAGAGCTGATTAACAGAATGACAGCAAGCTACAGGTGGGTGCTGCACAATTGAAAGAGATGCTGCTGATGTGCCAGAGGTGAATAGTTATTTTTAAGCTAGAAACGTTGAAGACTTAATAACAGGGCAAATGATGCATTATTTTCTTCACAGTGGTTGAGATTTCGAAGAGTGGCATCAGCAGCACATCAAGGAGGGCTTGCGATTCCAGAGGAATAGCATACCAGCAGACATTAATAGTGGAGCAAGGAGATGCGATGCAAGCTTTGGGAATATGATGGCCCAAAAGGAAGACATAGCTAACTCCATGATGTACTTCATGGTGAAGAATGTGTCAACTGTAACAATTGTCGACAAACTGGCAGGGATATCATTTTATGAGAAGTGCTTCTGGAGATATGAGCCAATCGGTCATGAATTTGTAAGGAGAATTAGTCCTGGAAAAAAGGGAGGCAGTAGTGTAGGCAATGTCCTATGTGCCAGGAAGGGTCGTTCTTCAGGCAAGAGAGAATGTAGGTTCATTTGATCCATATTGATGTTTTTTGGTGCATTAGGAGTGTTGAAAGTGGTAGGGTCAAAGAACCACAAAGCGCTACATTGGGGAGATGTGGTGGTTGAGGTGAAATGGGTGCACTTTGGAGTTAAGAAGAGTACGACTGACCTGAAAGAGTTGGGGTCTGGGTGTTGTTTAGGTAGTTGGGAGGCAAAGGAATTTGCCTGGCTCTGGTTCTGCTTACTAATGGACAGGTGACAGAGAGACAGATGCTAGGGTTTCTTTGAATGTGTCAATGTACAGGATGTGGTAAACCAGACAGTGTGGCACACATTCATTTTCAATGAGAGTTGCGACATCAGGGATCCATTGGGGATTGAGTGAGGGGAGATAGAAACTAATTGGGATGTGGAAATCATGACAAATAAGAGGATATGTATGGCTTGGAAGAGTGTTCATGCAATAAGTGAAGGTGTATTGGTTTTTTGTGTAGCCGAGCAGCATTCACGGATGAGCAGGAAGTAAGGGGTCTGAATTTGTGGGCCATCCATACTGAAGTGAGCTGGTGAACACATCGAGAAACAGAGCTATGGTCAGCAGTAAGGGCTGGGCAGTGACAAAGTAGAGGTACATTGGGTGGGGAGGGTGGCATATCTTGGGTACAACTGTGAACTAGAGGAATTGCAGACCAGGCAGGATTTGATCATAATCCATCTAGGGTAAAAATTATGTCGTCCAGAGTTGCGGTTTGGAACTGCTAATGATGATGAAACAAGACCAGAAGGTGGTATAGAAGAAGCCAGAGAAGTCAGAAATGTACTTGGCACAGCTACTCCCACAGTGATTATGCTGAGAGGGCTATCAATAGGGCAAGGAAGGAGGTGTATACAGGGAAATATCGGACTTTTATAGATCTAGAAATATTGGAGTGGTGAGACATATTGACATTGTCTTTAAAATACCAGTCCTGTTTCTGCATTTCAGGGGCCATGTAACCCTGATAGGGAAAAGGATATCTGCGGCAGCTGATGGAAGGGTTGGAGGAATGTTGGAAGAAGAAGTGAGAAAGAGAGAAGAAGGAAATGGAAATTTCTAGGGAGGGTTTTTCTGGCGGCGGTGAAGGAGAGAAAGACAGCATAGAATAATCAGAGGAGAAGAACTTAGCAAAATAAGGAAACTACAGACCAAAACTACAAATGGAAAACTAAGACACAGTCCTGGTCCTACTGCTAGCAGGCTGGAAGTGAATGTCCTGATGGTCTGGAAAATAAAGAGTTAGTATTAGGCACCGGTAAGATTAAGAATAAGGTGTATTTCAGTTTCTAAAGCCGAAGGATCATTCAGGGAGGTGAGCTCTACTTGTTTCCAAGAAAAGTTTCCATTTACACTTTACAAATGAGCAGTGGTGTTTCCTGCTCCTCCAGTGCAGCTATTCTATTAAATGTAACAGCAGTTCAAGATTCTTTTAACCATTTCTCACAAAAACTCTGAATTTACCAATGCAGCTAACACCGCTCAGGCCACAGATAACAGATTAGCTTTGGAAATCAAAGCACAGGCTTCAATTATGACACAGCAAAACACTTCTGGTACAAGTTCACTGAAAGCACGAGCCCTAATTTGGCCAGAGGATGTGCAGTAGTGATCTTAAGAAAATAATTATAAATAAAAACGTAACAGCACCAAATAAATTAGTAGACAGACAAAGACAAAAAATAGGCCAACCAAAACAAATTACTCATGTGCAAGTGTGACATAAATTCCAAATGTACATGGGTCTACAAAACTGAAGGACAATCAGAAGATGTAGCATCAATGATCTCACAGTCACAAAAGGAGAATATTGATCAGCTGCAGTAGCGGCCAACAAAATTAATTTACATCCTCGTAGTCAAAAATGTCTTAAAGAAGTTTCATATCAGTGCCAGGGTGCAAAGATCAGATTTTTTTCCAGTGGTGAAGCCTTTCATTATGAAACTTTACCTTCGGATACAAATAGAGAAGTTTAATGTGGCACAAATATCATGCCACCTACACGAATGGTATGAGCTCCGTACTCATCGAAGCACAGCGCACTACAGATCAGGAGTACTTACAATTAAGGCACCTAACATATATAACCCTCATTAAAGAACTATGCCCTCAGGTAATAATATGGAGGAAGGGTGTAACAGGAGAATAGGGGGCAGCAGAATAAAGACACTAGAATGTATCCCTGTGGACTATTTTGAGGGAGAGCACAAATATCTGAATCGAGATACCTTAGAAAGATGTTTATGTTAAGGTCTGTCTAAGATCGGCTCCAGAAATATGGAGTTTGTTGAATGTGTGCTGTCTGCCGCAGGTCTCAAAACAGAAGCATCTTAAGCCACCTTTTGTGACCCAAGCCTGGCAGAGCACGTTTTATATTTAAAAAAAGCAGCCCTCTCACAGAATATCTATTAGGGGTGGGTTACCAGTCTATCTTGAGAACTAGCCCAATGTCAAACATATTGTTGGATAATCTCGACGGACCTCATAATAAGATTAGTTTCAGCAGGAAATATGAACAGTTGAACGATGAAAATTGCAATTTTACATATAATATAGAGGACAACCGAATTGCATATCAAAGAACATTAGTTTGCCTGGTTATGATGCGCAAGAGAATGATCGCACAGTTGCCCATGATAATGAAGACCCATTAAGACCTGGGCTTGAATTAAAAGATTTCCTAATAACAATAGTTGAATGGGTGTAAAAAAAGGTTGGCTTTCTTGCTATGATCGCGAGTATCGCTTGAATGATGATAACCTTCATACTAGCCCACGTTGATTATGACCTAAAAATAGGTCTGAGGCTACTATCTAAGCATTCTTGAGTATTGCAGGTGTTGAGGGAATAAGTGCACATACTGAGCTTTTAGAATCAGTTGATAAATCAACTGTGATCTGTCTGCATGAAACATACCACAACTCAGTAATAGACCTAACTTGTCGATATATTAAACAAGCATTGGCATAGCCAATAGGTCTTGCTTTTGGGACCTTATAAGTATTTAGTTATGCAGCACAATATACTTGGTGCAACAACAACTGTTGCATGGCAAAACACTTATAAGGTCCCAAAGGCGAGACCTATTGGCTATGCCAATGCTTGTTGCTGTTTTTGTGGTACTGCAATATATAGGGATGTTATTTGTCACAGTTTACAGTTTGGATTAGATCATTGATGACACTATTGTTCATAGGATCACGATGTCTGTAGTGACAACTTCTTGCTGCCCAGGTCGTGCCGAGGAGTTCCTTTTCTGGTGGTTCTGCTGTCCTGATCGAGCCGAAGGTCCTGCTGCAGTTGTCTCCTCCCTTTGTGTGTGTGGTTGTGATTGTGTGTGTGGTTGTGGTTGTGTGTGTGTGTGTCGTTGTGGGTGTGGTTGTGTGTGGTTGTGTGGTTGGTTGTGGTTGGTTGTGTATGTGTGTGGTTGTGGGTGTGGTTGTGTGTGGTTGTCGGTGTGGTTGTATGTGTGGTTGTGGTTGTGTGTGCTTGTGGTTGTGGGTGTGTGTGGGGTTGTGTGTGTGTGGTTGTGTGAAGGGCATAGAACAATCAGAATGACCTATTTGTCAGATATGATGGACTGACACCCATTAGGAAAATGTCTGACCATGCCTCATCCGGGTTTGGTTGTATGCCGCTAAGGGCAAACTAAAACAGTTTAGGGGTGATGCTGGAGGGGACTAGGAAGATCTGAAGTGGTTGTGTGTGTGTGGTTGTGTGTGTGGTTGTGTGTGTGGTGTGGTTGTGTGTGTGGTTGTGGTTGTGTGTGGGGGGTGTGGGGGTGTGGTTGTGTGTGTGGTTGTGTGGTTGTGTGTGGTTGTGTGTATGTGGTTGTGTGTGTGTGTGTGGTTGTATGTGTGGTTTTGTGTGTGGTTTTGTTTGTGGGTGTGTGTGTGGTTGTGTGTGTGAGGTTGTGTGAAGGGCATAGAACAATCAGAATGACCTATTTGTCAGATATGATGGACTGACACAATGCTTGTTGCTGTTTTTGTGGTACTGCAATATATGGGGATGTTATTTGTCACAGTTTACAGTTTGGATTAGATCATTGATGACACTATTGTTCATAGGATCACAATGTCTCTAGTGACAACTTCTTGCTGCCCAGGTCGTGCAGAGGGGTTCCTTTTCCAGTGTTTCTGCTGTCCTGATCGAGCCGAAGGTCCTGCTGCAGTTGTCTCCACCCTTTGTGTGTGGGTGTGTGGTTGTGGGTGTGGCTGTGTGTGGTTGTGTGTGGTTGTGTGGTTAGTTGTGGTCTGTTGTGTGTGTGTGTGTGTGTGTGGTTGTGTGTGTGGTTGTGGTTGTGTGTGTGTGGTTGTGTGTGTGTGGTTGTGTATGTCTGTGGTTGTGTGTGTGTGGTTGTGTGTGGGGTTGTGTGTGGGGTTGTGTGTGGGGTTGTGTGTATGTGTGTTGTGTGTGTGAGTGTGTGTGGTTGTGTGTTTGTGTGGTTGAGTGTGTGTGTGGTTGAGTGTGTGGTTGTGTGTGTGTGGTTGTGTGTGGTTGTGTGTGGTTGTGTGTGTGGTTGTGTGTGGTTGTGTGTGGTTGTGTGTGTGTGGTTGTGTGTGTGGTTGTGTGTG
This sequence comes from Triturus cristatus, assembly GCF_964204655.1. Classification (NCBI taxonomy): domain Eukaryota; kingdom Metazoa; phylum Chordata; class Amphibia; order Caudata; family Salamandridae; genus Triturus; species Triturus cristatus. The sequence goes on along the minus strand of NC_140590.1, from coordinate 479,241,300 downwards.
TGTAGTTGTGTGTGGGTGGTGTGTGTGTGTGGCTGTGTGTGTGGTTGTGTGTGTATGTGTGTGGTTGTGTGTATGGTTGTGTGTGGTTGTGTGTGGTTGTGTGCGGTTATGTGTGTGTAGTCGTATGTGTGGTTGTGTGTGTGGTTGTGTGTGTGGTTGTGTGTGGGTTTGTGTGTGGTTGTGTGTGTGTGTGGTTGTGTGTGGTTGTGTGGTTGTGTGTGTTTGTGGTTGTGGGTGTGTGTGGGGTTGTGTGTGTGTGGTTGTGTGAAGGGCATAGAACAATCAGAATGACCTATTTGTCAGATATGATGGACTGACACCCATTAGGAAAATGTCTGACCATGCCTCATGCGGGTTTGGTTGTATGCCGCTAAGGGCAAACTAAAACAGTTTAGGGGTGATGCTGGAGGGGACTGGGAAGATCTGAAGTGGTTGTGTGTGTGTGGTTGTGTGTGTGGTTGTGTGTGTGGTGTGGTTGTGTGTGTGGTTGTGGTTTTGTGTGGGGGGTGTGGGGGTGTGGTTGTGTGTGTGTGGTTGTGTGGTTGTGTGTGGTTGTGTGTATGTGGTTGTGTGTGTGTGTGTGGTTGTATGTGTGGTTTTGTGTGGTTTTGTGTGTGGTTTTGTTTGTGGGTGTGTGTGTGGTTGTGTGTGTGAGGTTGTGTGAAGGGCATAGAACAATCAGAATGACCTATTTGTCAGATATGATGGACTGACACCCATTAGGAAAATGTCTAACCATGCCTCATACGGGTTTGGTTGTATGCCGCTAAGGCGCTAAGGGCAAACTAAAACAGTTTAGGGGTGATGCTGGAGGGGACTGGGAAGATCTGTGCTCCGGTGTCATGCCAGCCTGATCCCAGTTTGAAGCCATGAAAGGGCTGAGGTTCCTGCACCACGGGAAGAGGAAGTTGGCATTTCTATACGTCAAACCTTTGGAGTATTTCCAGGAAAGTCTCACGAAACATAGCACTGCACCCGTTTGAGTAAAATAATGTATTCGAGGTGTATATGAACAGTGGCTTCTTTATCAGAACTTCACGAAGAAATTTGTCCAGAAAGCTAATAGTATGAGCCCTGGTACCCAAAAAAATGTTTCAATTTTTTTTTCTTCATTTTTTTCATTTTTAGCAAAAACCAATGGTTGTGGTTGTGTGTGTAGGTGTGTGTGTGGTTGTGTGTGTGTGTGGTTGTGTGTGTGGGGTTTTGTGTGGGGTTGTGTGTGGGGTTGTGTGTGGGGGACCTATTGGCTATACCAATGCTTGTTGCTGTTTTTGTGGTACTGCAAGATATAGGGATGTTATTTGTCACAGTTTACAGTTTGGATCGGATCATTAATGACACTATTGTTCATAGGATCACGATGTCTCTAGTGACAACTTCTTGCTGCCAAGGTCATGCAGAGGGGTTCCTTTTCTGGTGGTTCTGCTGTCCTGTTCGAGCCGAAGGTCCTTCTGCAGTTGTCTCCTCCCTTTGTGTGTGTGGTTGTGATTGTGTGTGTGGTTGTGTGTGTGGTTGTGTGTGTGTGTGGTTGTGTGTGGTTGTGGGTGTGGTTGTGGGTATGGTTGGGTGTGGGTGTGGTTGTGTGTGGTTGCGTGGTTGGTTGTGGTTGGTTGTGTGTGTGTGTGGTTGTGTGTGTGGTTGTGTGTGGTTGTGTGTTTGTGGGGTTGTGTGTGTGGTTGTGTTTGTGAGTCTGTGTGTGTGTGGTTGAGTGTGTGTGTGTGGTTGAGTGTGTGTGTGGTTGAGTGTGTGGTTGTGTGTGTTCATGTGTGTGTGGTTGTGTGTGTGGTTGCATGTGGTTGTGTGTGCGGTTGTGTGTGGTCATGTGTGTGGTCGTGTGTGTGGTTGTGTGTGAGTGGTTGTGTGTGTGTGTGTTTGTGTGTGTGGTTGTGTGTGTGGTTGTGTGTGGTCGTGTGTGTGGTTGCGTGTGTGTGGTTGTGTGTGGTTGTGTGTGTGGTTGTGTGTGTGTGTGGTTGTGTGTGTGGTTGTGTGTGTGTGTGGGGTTGTGTGTGGGGTTGTGTGTGTGTTGTGTGTGTGTGAGTGTGTGTGGGTGTGTGGGTGTGTTTGTGTGTGTGTGGTTGAGTGTGGGTGTGGTTGAGTGTGTGTGTGGTTGTGTGTGTGGTTGCATGTGGTTGTGTGTGTGGTTGTGTGTGGTCATGTGTGTGGTCGTGTGTGTGGTTGTGTGTGTGGTTGTGTGTGGTTGTGTGTGTGTGGTTGTGTGTGTGGTTGTGTGTGTGTGGTTGTGTGTGGTTGTGTGTGGTTATGTGTGTGTAGTCGTATGTGTGGTTGTGTGTGTGGTTTTGTGTGTGGTTTTGTGTGTGGTTGTGTGTGTGTGTGTGGTTGTGTGTGTGTGTGGTTGTGTGGTCATGTGTGTGGTTGTGTGTATAGTTGTGTGTGTGCCTGTGTGTGTGCTTGTGGTTGTGTGTGCTTGTGGTTGTGTGTGTGTGTGGTTGGGTGTGGTTGTGTGTGTGTATGTGGTTGTGTGTGTATGTGGTTGTGTGTGTTTGTGGTTGTGTGTGTGTGGTTGGGTGGTTGGGTGGGGTTGTGTGTGTGTGTGGTTGTGTGTGTGGTTATGGTTGTGTGTGTGGTTGCGGTTGTGTTTGTGGTTGTGTGTGTGGGGGTGTGAGGGGGTGTTTATGTGTGTGTGTGGGGTTGTGTCTGTGTGGTTGTGTGCGTGGTTGTGTGTGTATGTGTTGTGTGTGTGGTTGTGTGTGTGTGTTTGTGTGTGTGGTTGTGTGTGTGGTTGTGTGTGGTCGTGTGTGTGGTTGTGTGTGTGTGGTTGTGTGTGGTTGTGTGTGTGGTTGTGTGTGTGGTTGTGTGTGTGTGTGGTTGTGTGTGTGGTTGTGTGTGTGTGTGGGGTTGTGTGTAGGGTTGTGTGTGTGTTGTGTGTGTGTGAGTGTGTGTGGGTGTGTGTGTGTTTGTGTGTGTGTGGTTGAGTGTGGGTGTGGTTGAGTGTGTGTGTGGTTGTGTGTGTGTGGTTGCATGTGGTTGTGTGTGTGGTTGTGTGTGGTCATGTGTGTGGTCGTGTGTGTGGTTGTGTGTGTGGTTGTGTGTGGTTGTGTGTGTGTGGTTGTGTGTGTGGTTGTGTGTGTGTGGTTGTGTGTGTGTAGTTATGTATGGTTGTGTGTATGGTTGTGTGTGTATGTGTGTGGTTGTGTGTGTGGTTGTGTGTGTATGTATGTGGTTGTGAGTGTGGTTGTGTGTGTGTGGTTGTGTGTGGTTGTGTGTGGTTATGTGTGTGTAGTATGTGTGGTTGTGTGTGTGGTTTTGTGTGTGGTTTTGTGTGTGGTTGTGTGTGTGTTTGTGTGTGTGTGGTTGTGTGTGTGTGTGGTTGTGTGGTCATGTGTGTGGTTGTGTGGTTGTGTGTGTAGTTGTGTGTGTGCCTGTGTGTGTGCTTGTGGTTGTGTGTGCTTGTGGTTGTGTGTGTGTGTGGTTGGGTGTGGTTGTGTGTGTGTATGTGGTTGTGTGTGTATGTGGTTGTGTGTGTTTGTGGTTGTGTGTGTGTGGTTGGGTGGTTGGGTGGGGTTGTGTGTGTGTGTGGTTGTGTGTGTGATTATGGTTGTGTGTGTGGTTGCGGTTGTGTTTGTGGTTGTGTGTGTGGGGGTGTGAGGGGGTGTTTATGTGTGTGTGTGGGGTTGTGTCTGTGTGGTTGTGTGCGTGGTTGTGTGTGTATGTGTTGTGTGTGTGGTTGTGTGTGTGTGTGGTTGTGTGTGTGGTTGTGTGCGTGGTTGTGTGCGTGTGTGTGGTTGTGTGTGTGTGTGGTTGTATGTGTAATTTTGTGTGTTATTTTGTGTGTGGTTTTGTGTGTGGGTGTGTGTGGGGTTGTGTGTGTGTGGTTGTGTGAAGGGCATAGAACAATCAGAATTACCTATTTGTCTGATATGATGGACTGACACCCATTAGGAAAATGTCTGACCATGCCTCATGCGGGTTTGGTTGTATGCCGCTAAGGGCAAACTAAAACAGTTTAGGGGTGATGCTGGAGGGGACTGGGAAGATCTGAAGTGGTTGTGTGTGTGTGGTTGTGGTTGTGTGTGTGGTTGTGTGTGTGGTTGTGGTTGTGTGTGTGGTTGTGGTTGTGTGTGTGGTTGTGGTTGTGCGTGCGGGGGTGTGGTTGTGTGTGTGTGGTTGTGTGTGTGTGTGGTTCTGTGTGGTTGTGTGTGTGTGCGGTTGTGTGTGTGTGTGTGGTTGTATGTGTAGTTTTGTGTGATTTTGTGTGTGGTTTTGTTTGTGGGTGTGTGTGTGGTTGTGTGTGTGTGGTTGTGTGAAGGGCATAGAACAATCAGAATGATCTATTTGTCAGATATGATGGACTGCCACCCATTAGGAAAATGTCTGACCATGCCTCATACGGGTTTGGTTGTATGCCGCTAAGGGCAAACTAAAACAGTTTAGGGGTGATGCTGGAGGGGACTGGGAAGATCTGTGCTCCGGTGTCATGACAGCCTGATCCCAATTTGAAGCCATGAAAGGGCTGAGGTTCCTGCACCACAGGAAGAGGGGGTTGGCGTTTCTATACGTCAAACCTTTGGAGTATCTCCAGGAAAGTCTCACGAAACATAGCACTGCACCCGTTTGAGTAAAAGAATGTATTCGGGGTGTATATGATCAGTGGCTTCTTAATAAGAACTTCACGAAGAAGTTTGTCCAGAAAGCTAATAGTATGAGCCCTGGTACCCCAAAAAAAAATTCAAATTTTTTTTTCTTCATGTTTTTTATTTTTAGCAATAAGTGCCCATGAGGCCATCTTGCATTTACTGGTAACGACTTAGATTGGACATAGGGGTCATCGTTGTGTTGAAGACATACACTTAAACAGGGCCTAAACAGTTATATTTGCTCATATGGGTCATTGTAATGTTAAAGATAAACACTGAAAGATGTCCGAAACAGTCGAATTTTCATATAGGGGTCATCACTATGTTAAAGTAATACACTCAAGGATGGCAGAAATAGTAAAATATGCGTGTATACACGCGTTCAAAAAGGGTAACGTTTTTCCTTTTTGAAAGAAGCAAATTTCTTTAAAAAAAGTTGAGATTTGCCCTTTGACCTGAGCTAGCGGAAGTATAAGAAGCCCATAGGTCGAGCACGATTTAGACCCGATCGGGAACGGAATGGTACAGACGTAAGAAAACGCCAGCTTTCACAAAGTAAGTAATGGGGAAATCTTCGGCGAGTCAGCGGGTTATAAGTTAGGCATTGGTTATAAGCTTATCTTGTAGAAAGGGGCACGTTCGGATTGGGTACTCCGGCTATATAACAGGAAGTAAATACACACCGGTTAGACAGTGTGCATGCACTGCTCGGAGACACTTTAGTAGGTGAGTTTTCAAAGTGCTAATGAAAGCTGGCATTCGCGCGTGCACGCTCGCGTGAATGCAAGCGCTAGGCCAGCCAGCAGCACTTTGAAAACTCACCTACTAAAGTCTCTCCGGGCAGCGCATGCGCGCTGACTCAGCGAGACCTAAAAAGAGACCACGCAAGTTTTTGGTGGGGAGTGTGAAGGGTGTCTTAAGTATTTCGATTTTTACAACATTCCCTTTAAGAGGACGAATGGGAAACTCTGAAGGAAGTCACACTTCCAGTATTAACAACTGGACACAAGTTGGAGCTGTAGAAGTCTTATTATGTGTAATCTATCAAATGCAATTCTTTTATATGCAGAAGCTCAAATTATAGGAGCAGGCAACTTTTAATGATTTCATTTTTTCTAATTAGAAAGGTAATTTTCGATTTTAACTTTGTGATTTAATTTGGGTGATGTGCACACTTTGGGTCAGATTTACAAGCCCCTTGCGCCACTTTTGCGTCACTTTTAACATGGGAAAAAGTGACGCAAAAGTGGCGCAAGGGGCTTGTAAATCTGCCCCTTTGTACTCAGCTCTAGTGGTAACATGAGCCCCGCTCTAGCAGCTTTTGCAGGAGATTGGTGATACCGGGCAGTTCTGATTAACATAAAACATTAAACTTTTTGCTTGTTGCTCTTTTTCCTGTTATCAGAGAGTGCTAGAAATAGAAGCTCCTACATATCACTGTGAGAGGATAGTATGATGCAGCCGTGGGGCGGAGGAACAAATGAAGCATGAATTCATGAAATGGCGGTAGGGAGACAGAAAGATGGCTGGATGTCAATATAGAGAGATAGATGGATGATGCAAAAATAGATGAGTTATGGATGGAGAGAAGGATTGCTGAAAAGAAAGGATAAAGAGAAGAGTAGATGAATTGAGAGGATGAATGGAGAGGAGTGGTTGGATGGAAAGTAGAGTGTATGGATACACAAAATGATGAATTAATGAATGAAGAGAATGATGGATGGATTTAAGACAAACAGAAGAAAATAGGGATGGATGATTGGATGGATGAATGTATGGATGGAGAGAAGGAAGAGCAGAATTGTGTATGTATGCAAAGCAAAAATGAAAATGGGGTTTCAAGAAGGAAGAATGGATTAAAGAGAGATTGAAGGATAGATGGAGGGGTGGTAAAGGAGAGAATGAAAGGTGAGAGAAGGAAGGTAAAAAGGGACAAGGCTGAATGAAGGATGGAGGAATGGAAGAACATTTCAGAATTCCCTCAGTGAAAGCAGTCTCCTGGCAACTGCTGAGCTCGCTCATTGCACTTGCCAGCTTACTGCTAGTTGCGATATGGTTCAAAGAGCGTGGTGCTTTCTTTTTCTGGCTCTTCTCTTGCTCGCCTGCTTTCCTGTCTCCTGTATTGCAAGTGGTGAGATGCAAATACTGAGCACGGCGATGACGGAGCAGAGCACAAAGGCAGTGGAGTTGCACACTCATCCATGATGGTACCGTCCTCCACAGGTGTACTTTCGCAAACAGAAGGCGGAAAAAGCAGTGCTTAGTTTGACCTGTGGTTGCAGGTGGGGCCCACTGGCACACACCTTTGGGGACCAGCCCTTATTTTTTCTCATCAGACTCCCACCCAGAGCAAGAGAGAGGAAAATACAAAAGGGGGAAAAAAGAAGAAGAAAATGGAAAATAGTGAGGAAGGGAAAAAGAAAGTATGAAAAAGAACCTGAAATAGTGAGATAAAGCTCTAGGGAGAGTTTGGTAGCTGATGGAAACGGCACTAGGTGGATTCAAGATTACGCAGTCTTGGTATCTGGCACTCCAATATTCGCAGCTCCGGCAGTGACTTCTCAGCAGAACGCTGAGCATAGGCACTTATTGTTTTACAAATAAGTACATGGAAGAAGGATGTCAGCTCTGCGTCCTCCCTCCTGATTCCCCCTCCTCCTGTGAAGTGTCTGGCAGCTGTGCTGCTCTGTAACTGCTCATTCATTTATGGTGATCAGATCCTGCGAAGGTCCTCTCCCATTACAAGTATAGCAGTGCTGCCAAGGAGTGCTGGCACTGCTACACCAACCAGGCCGAAACGTGCAAGTGCCGCATCACTACAAAGGTACCTTATGGCAATTGTTAAGCTACGAACAGAGTACCAGAAGTGCCTTGGGATGCCAGAGAGGCTGTGATGAACAGCCATGGGTTGATAGTTTTCCAAAACTGAAGATAATTGACCTAGAGCAGAAGGGCGAGTGACTGTGTGAAAGAGACTTCCAGCGTTAAAGTAGCCCATGCTCCTCTGGAGGCAAAGGGCAGCTGTGGCAGAGCAAATGTGGGCTGACCGACAAAGTCCCCGCAGGGGACCCTCATAAGAGGGCGGTCCCTTTAGTGCCACAAGATGGCACACTGGGCAGCCTAGTGTCTTGTCCAGAGACCCCTTTTGGGGTCTCGCGCATCACTTCTGGCCAGGGTGGGGTTCAGGGAGAGGCTACCCCCTCACCACAACCGCTAAGCACCGATTGGCTAAGACCACCATGCAAGTTGGCCCATCAGGTGGTAAGATAACCCACCATGTTGATATATTTGGTATGCTAATAAACCTGCAGCAATTTTCTCCACCAGAAGTTGTCTTGTCTGCTTATTTATGCTACCTGTATGTTGCTGCGGGAGGGCTGGTGAGTGTGGCCAATATTGGCACTAAGAGTGCATGCTCTTTAGAAGTTTCGGAGCCTTCAAGTGTGTACCTTTTCTCATCACCATATTGTTCACAGCACGATTCTAGAGAGGAGGCCCAGGTGTTTCTTCTTACCTGTACCCAGTCAAAGTGCATGTATATATTGGAGAGGCTGCCTAACAAACGTGGCTGCCATGTGTTCCTGAGACCTCATACACTCTCTCTCCTCTGTCGGTCCACAACCGGGCCCGGAGAGCGGCATGAAACCACAGCGAGAGATTCCTCAGACACACAGGTCTCAGGGACAAAATTACTGTCGGTTCTCTGGAAGGGCCGGTGTTGTTTAGATAAAAGAATAAACGGAGGAAAGGAGCTGCCGCGTCTTTCAGGAAACCCAAAGGAACTTGCTAAATCTGACTTTCGCTGCAATAAAGTTAAAAATAGGACCTGGAAGGAAGCTTCTATCCAAACTACACCGAGGAAAAACAGCATTGTGCACAGTGTGCTTGCTTGCTGCTTGTTTCTTTTCCTGTTAAAGTGGCTGATCGCCGTTCCACGCGCAGGTAAAACTTCACAGCAGATAACAATCTCCGAACACACAGAGGCTCCTAATAAAAAGCCACCCCTCCCCACACAGCTCTTGCACGTGCTGCCTGATTCTCAAAATATGTCTTTCCTCCTGAGCCCCCCCTTTCTGCCGGTCTCCTTCCGCCTCACAAGCTAAATCTGCCAAGCCGGGATATCCGCTCCCGAGACCGAGGCAGGCCTGGCCCCATCCGAGTAAAGATTCCCCCTCAAGGAACCACCCTGACATCAAAAAGCCCTCAGTCTGTAGGGGAGCAGTTCCTTCACATTAGAACAGTCGGAATCAGTAGAGCGTGAAATGACGCCGGCCTTCCATCATCCCCACGTTTTTGTCGAATCAACTTTTCAATGGACATAGTCTGCACCTTCCTTGATCCAATGATGCTAACCGAGGCTCAGAAACTGCCCTTGCTCAGACAGCCCCTGGATGAAACCGAATTAAGCGCGTTCTCACTCATCTTTAATTATCTGTGCGTTAAAAACTTTGGAGGGGTAACAGGAGGGGTAACAGGGGGCAGGGAAGGTTAACGGTTTCTCCGGAAGAAATTCAAACCAAATGAGGACACTGGCACCAACAGCCCTCCGAGAAGGTGTTTGGGTCTAGGGAGACTATGGCAGGCATCTCCTGTGCCCCTCTGAAGGGCAGTGTCCAGGGTCCAGCTCGCCCATGCTAAAGGCCAGCCCTGCTTGGGCCTTGTGAGGAGCCAGCTTCCCCACAAGCTCCTAGACACTGTTCTAGAATAACCTGTACATAAGGTTGTACTTTTCTCCTGGATGCTTCCAATGAACCAATTAAGTGTTTTCAATGTGGGCTTGGTGCTCTACAGATTTTAGGTCTAGCCTACAGACTAGGGGGCAGATTTACAAGCAAAAGTGGCACAAGGGGCTTGTAAATCTGCCCCTAGGTTGCCAACTTTCCTAGAGAATAAGCTTTTATCTGTTTGTTGTCTAAAGATCTTTTGTGTACAATACTAGGGTTCTGGGAGTTTGACCTAATGATTCCTTTCCAGAAACGGCAGAATGCTTGGCAGTTTGTCCCTTTGGCCGCTGCATTGTTTGTTTTCCCGGGAAGCCGAGCCACATGAATAGAGTTGCTGTCAGCACCAGGATCTCTAATTTTGCCGACAGTAGTCACCTGGTGATGGTGTGCATATGCCAAATAGGACTTGGGAACCTGGGAGTTCTGCCTTGAAACCACCTTGAGAGCTAGAGCCCACTGACTGCGGAGGAAGTTGCTGCAGCCAATGCCTAACTTGTAAACAAATGAGTGCTGGTACCCAAAGATCTGTTCAGAAGCCCGCAAATGGTGCTATTAAATGTCGGTGCTCTGAACACCAGCATTGCATAGCCTTGAATCCACCTCATGCCTCTTCAATCTAGACACTAGCTGCCCCTTAATCTCACTTTTGCAGGTTCCTGCTTTCTCCCTTTGTGACGATTTTTCTGTCTTACTCTTTCATTCTCTTTTGTGTGTTTACCCCTCTCTTCCTCTCGGTAAATATCTGATGAGGATAAATATGTGCTGGCCCCTAGAAATGAGTGCCAGTGGAACCCACCAGCAACCACCTGCTCAAATTAGGCACTTGCTGCAGGTATCCTTGTGACAGCGTTGATTTTGTTTTAACAAAAAATGTGTGCTAGATATACTGTAAAAATCTACTCTAAAACGAAAATGCTTTACTTGACAGAACTGTACTTTTCGTTTGTATGGGTAAACTAGGCCCAAACCTGGACTGACTTCCATCTTTATAATTTTCATGCAGCCATGGTGTGTGCTTTCCTTTGTTTCTCACTAACATGCACATAAACAAAATGTGCACTGATGCTCTGTATTGGCATGCTGTGCTCGAAGAACTACTGAGGAAATCCTTTGGCAACATTCAGGGCTCTTCCTGCTTAATCCACATTGGCGTGTTCATTTGTAAGACTTTTTTTTTATTTTGACGGTTCTGTATAGCGCGAACAAGACCCTTGCGGGTATCGGAGTGCTTTAGAGAGCAAATATAGGTAATGACATATACATATAAATACAATGAATTATGTGAATACAGTACTAGTAACAATTGGAGATTAGCACATAACTACAGGAGTGTATAGGACAAGTTCAAGTGAATTTGGACATGAGAATCTCGATTTCACTTTTTTTTTTTTTTAAACGCGGATGGATTAAGTCTTGTTTCTGGGGGTAAGGCGTTCCATATCCTGGGTGCCATTCCTGGGAACTACCATTGTTTGTGTAACTAGATTTGTACCCTCACCTGCAATGACATTAGGTTAGAATATGGCATACATAAAATATATGGTAGTGATATAAAATGTACTAGCATTGCATTCCAGAGACTCTCACTGAACAAAAATTAGCCTATTAGAGGAATGTCTCATCAAAAGGCTTGAGAAAAAAATGAGAAAACATACAGGATAATGTAATTATCTACAACCTGCCCACACTTTGTATTGGCCACCATGGGAACAAACCACTCATGTTCTGTATGCATTCACCCAACCCTTATAAGTGATCATTTTACGAATAGGGAAATATTAATATTTATTGATTATGCCATGTGCTAAGCAATTCTCATATTTTGAATGATCTAAACATAGTCAGTGGTGAGTATATTTCTACTTTTGAACATTAGGCTTCTGAACGTTTTTAAATATGGTTATGCTAGTGTTTTGAATTAAAATACTGTGACATGCTTTCAAGTAGCAGCAGTATTGTGTGAAAGGTTAAGAAAATATATCACCTTTTTATATATTCTTCGTCTGAATCTACTTCCTTTTAATTTCCTTCCTTTCTTTTTTTCTTCTCTATTTTCTTCATGTACACTTTTTATGTTTCTGTGTCATTCCTTCTGCCCTCTCTCTCCTCCTCTTTCTTTCCCTTGGATCATTCCCTTCCTTGAATGATCGGGCTCTCATGTTCTAGGAACTTCGGATGAACAGTTTTATGAGGGGTTGTTGCATGCTGGACTCGTTGTTGTATCTCTCCTGCTGACCTGCTCTAATAAATCACTACTTTCCACTTCGTTGCATCCTCGTTCTTTGGAACACTGATGAGGAATGGGATTCTCACTGACGTCGTGTTGCCTTCCACGTCAGCGAGCCAGGAGTCAGCACACACATATGGGATTTTGTGTTGGCCTGGCTGCCTGCAGAAGATTGTTACTTCACCTTTCAACATTCTCTATTTGAACTATTTATTCAGATTCCTCTTGACAGTTGGGTCGAATCAAGGTGAAGTTTGATCCTCCACAAACGTTTTACAGAACAAAGTTTACCCACTTATTACCCGGAAAATGTGGAAGGAGTAACACTTTACATAACTGGTAGCAATTGACAAAGGTTATGTGGATAGAAGGGAATTCTACACAATTGTCTTGGGACTGAGTAGCAATACATTTTTAGGACTCTGCCCCCTAATAAAGGCACCCAAAGGTTAAGATGATTATGATATATATGATGAGGTGAATTAGCTCAGATAACTATTACAACCCTGCTATGAGAATAGAAAGGTACCATTACTACACCAGAATACATAGGGAGAAAAAACATTTGAGGTGTTCCTAACTGTTCTTACTAGCCTACCAACTGCTTGTAACTTTGGTGCAACAACTGAGGACATATTGAAAGACCAGCAAATGATGAACACCAGTAGTAAAATGATAATCTAAGAGTTGATATAGTTAAATGATGACCCCACTCTCCAAGGGGCATATTATCAAGGACGGCGTTAAAATTATCGCCGCTTTAGCGGCAGAAAACTACCGCTAAAGCGGAAATAATGGGCTTGATAATATGCCGCAGAGAATTTCCATAGAAGCCCAGGTTCACACCAGAACATGGGCTTCCATTGGAATTCTCTGCGGCATATTATCAAGCCCATTATCACCGCTTTTAGCAGCAGTTTCCTGCCGCTAAAGCGGCGATAATTTTAACGCCGTCCTTGATAATATGCCCCCAAGAAGTGATCAAACTGTTCAAGCAATCAAGCAGTCTGTCCCACTGGTAAAAGAAGTGAATAAAAACAAGCATGAACAACGTGGGAGTTAAATTTGCAGTGTGAACAGTCAGCAAAGTAAAACTGATTCCACAAGGAATAAAAGAAATTATGCAAAGACTGAATGCTACCAATGTGGGACTCCATTTCATACTTCAACACCAAGGAATTTTCAGCAATTAACAAGGATTATAACACAAGTGGGCGTAGCTGCCATTTTGCTAACATCTGAAGGGAAAGCAAATGCACACGTAACAGAGTAGTGTTCCTGCAACAAAGAAACAGAACATGGTTGGTGAGTTGAAGGAAGGAACATGGTTCATGTAATTCAGAGTGTAAATAGTGTTGACAGAGAGGAAGACATAGATGCACCAATGTGCACAGTGCTAGTGTTAGGGACAGAACTAAGGGGCTCATTACGATGGCATAACGATTGCCACCGTCGGCTCGGCGGTGGCGACCATTATGCCATCGTAACGTGAAATACCCCCAACATATTATCATGGCAGGGGGTATCTTGGCGGACGCAAAGTCCGTCCGCCGCTTTTCCGCCGGTCTGCAATCGTTCCAATTGCCGGCCAGGCGGTGCTGGGCCAGTAACATGGTGGAGGTGCCTAGCAGGCACCGCCAGTCATATTACGATGTGGCTTGCGGACAGGCCTTTCCATGGCGGCGATGCCGCCATGGAAAGGCTGGCGGGGATTGGCTTTGGGGGCCTGTTGCGGGCCCCCAGGTGGGGTGGCGGGGGGGTTCACTTGGGGGGTACCCATGGTACCCCCATGCAGTTCCCTGCACCAAGTGGCAGGCACCGCACGGTGCCTGCCACGTGGTGCACAGAAATGCTGTGCATACATTTTTACAATTGCGGACAGTGCTGCAGCCAGCAGCACCGTCCGCAATGGTAAAAGGACAGGATGCAGCTGCCAGTATGGTGGGCGCATCCTAAATGGACCGGTAGGACCGCTGCATGTCTGGCGGTCGGTCCCATCCCCTTCATAATGAGCCCCTAAATGTCATGGTTCCCCCTATGGAATAATCAAAATGATATTATTTAATATAGTACTGGCACATAAAGTCAAAATATCCTCAATAGGAAGGCAGTAACATATGGTGGGAAGAGAATTGATTTTATAGATTATTTTGCCACCATAATGGAAGCAGACATGAGCACTCAAATCTTCCAATTCCATCCCAAAGGTAGCTTGGGAAACCTACAGGGTTTTGCTGACTATATAAAGCTAATACTGGTGAAACAATAACTAAGAGGAGTGTCCAATTGTGTGTGTAATGACTTACAAGTCTTGTTGAATAAATTGCAACAAAAATGATTTATAGTAGAGGCAAGATTCTGACGAACAGATTTCCCCTACTGTCCTGGCAAAGAGAATTAAAGGTAACCTGTGTTTGTGTGTGGGCCTAAGAGTATTAAACACCAGTATCATTATTAACAGATGCATGTTGCTAAAAATAAATCAGTTGATTGTCCTTTTTAATGGTACTACCCTATTATCCAATTTGGATTTAAGGAATGGATACCACCAATTTCAACAAGCAGAGGAATCAAAAGCATTCACCACCTTCATAGCTGGATTGTATTAATACAAAAGGATACTGTGTGGCCTTGTTTAGCCTTGTGTCAACAGCATCTGTCTTTCCATCAATTCAGGGATTTGGACGACTGTCCAGCAAAGGTTATCCAGCAAAGGTGTTGTTCTGTTTACTGAAATAAACAACTTGTTTTAAACCCAAGTAGATATTTAGGCCATTCCATTTCTGCAAAGGGAGTAGGTCCCAAGGTGTAGTTATTTCAAGCAATTAAAGATACTCCAGCTCAATACAGTAGGGAAAATTAATGTCCTTTCAGAGATTTGTGAGTATTATGGGGAATTTGTGGGGAATTTTGCCACTGCCTTGAAGCCTTGCAGGAACCTCTGTGTAAAAGAGAGGGATTTGGGTGGAAACAAGAACAACAGGAAGCATTTGGCATTATTAAGAAACACATTATCGCAGCCCCTACCTTGCAACCATTTTCGATGGGAAAGCGATGTGTCATCACAGTCAATGCTCGTGCTTACCGGTTAAAGGAGGGTTTGCAACAGAGTTAAGGAAAGTAAAAATGGGTAGTGGTACATGCTTCTAGAACATTGAGTGTAACTGAGAGGTGATATCCAATAATATAGCATGAATTGCTAGCCTTTATGTGGGCCACTAAATCACTTCAGACATTTCATCTGCAAGTCAACAATAAGACACTAGTGCAAGTTTCAGCCCCCTCTGATGTGGATTAACTTCTCCAGCACACATACTCAAACTCTGCTCAAAACTTCACGAGTAGCATCTCTTAGTTTCATTTGTACGAAGGAGAAGAAACTAACCTGCTGATTGTTTGTCCCATTTACTGAACGAAGCAGTGAGGTGAAGAAAACAGATGAGAAAGAAATTGTTGTTGTTGCATGTGTAAGTGATGTTTCTATTATGCTTGAGTGGGAATTGTCTGAAGGGCTGTGGTTGTCTGAAGATGGGAAGGATGAAGTGCTACACCTTGTCAAGAAATATATATGCAAATGGTGGTCGGTAAGTAAAAGCTTGAAGGAGCCAATTGCTCCATTTACTCAAGTCTCATCAGATTTAAGTGTAGTGGGGAATTTTGCTTTGTTTTCCGCAATGATTGTCGTAAAGAGATGTTAGACTTGGCACTTTTGGCGTGGTTTCCCCTGACTTTTTGCCCTTTTCTCCTGTATTTGTTATAATGTGCTGGATTTAATTTTTGCTAGCTTAGATGCTTTGGGCACTGTGGGATCAGTGTCAAAGTGCAAGTGTTCCCTGTATAAATTACTATTGTGATTGGTTATCCACGATTGACATATTTGATTTACTAGTGGTAAGCACCTAGTAAAGTGCACTGAGGGTGCCAGGGCCTGGAAATCAAATGCTACTAGTGGGCCTGCAGCACTGGTTGTTCCACCCACGTGAATAGCTCTGAAAAGGTATCTCAGACCTGCCACTGCAGTGTCTGCACGCAGTTTTAAACTGCCATGTCGACTAGGCAAGTGCACCCAATTGCCAGGCCCCAAACTTCCCTTTTCTTACATATTAGGCACCCCTCAGGTAGGCCCAAGGTACCCACATGGGCAGGGTGCAGTTTATGTAAAAGGTGGGACATGTACTATTGTGTTTTACATGTCCTAATAGTGAAATACTGCCTGTTTTGTTTTTCACTATTGGAAGGCTCTCTGTCCCATAGGCTAACATGGGAGGTACTATGTACAATCTTACAAGTATAACTTTCCATTGGAATACGATAGAAACAAGTGGAGTTTAGGCTCTCTGAACTCTGAATTTATTAGCACATCTTTTTAGGAGGATAATTTTTAAGTTGTGTGTTTAAAAATGCCACTTTTAGAAAGTAATCCAAACTGGAGCATTTCATTATGCTCCAAACTGTCGCACTGCAGATGTGGGATAACAGTCCCTCCAATATGACAATTCATCCAGGTAATCCATACTCATCACAAGATTCCAAATATTTAACGCTTGTTTTTTCAAAACTTATAATCACTTCTTATAATCACTGCGGAGACAGCAAGAAAGATTGCGCTCAAACTCTTTATTCAAATCTTCTCATGCGCTGTAGGCCCATCCAGGCTTCACACAACTACACGTTCAGGTTGAAGTCAATCATTTCATGAAATAGGCATGTGTAATCATATCCAATGGGATCTATACGATAAAATAAAAGAAACCACTCAGCAAACAAATCATGGGACAACCGCTATGTGATACACAATCCTGTACAACACCAAATTATCCCCTCTTGTGCCACAGTGAACAGAATGAAATCTTAACCCACCCCGACGTGAACATACTCTGAAGGCAGAAACAACTAAACTATGCAATAAAAATAAAGCTCCCACTATGTCAGAGAGTCGTATTGTTAACCCCAAACGAATCCCTGGCATCAAAGAATATATTCTGCATAATTCCCCCATCTCGTGACTCTAAACTAAATGATTCAGTAAAGGTTACCTTGAACACCGCCCAAACCGGTAGCAAAATCTGCTCGTGCTGCTTGTCCTTTACTAGCGTGCGCCGTGCTGAATAATATACCCCCTAATGAACGGAATGATTCAAAACACCTGCTGAAACATTTAAATCACGTTACCCCGTGCCTCAATCTGTGTGCTTTGTGCGAATGAAACTCAAACTCCCATAATGCTTTCCCCACAATAATCTGGATACCATCGTTCGTGCTCTACCCAGATTCAAAAATGAAAATAACACGTGCTAGGCTATACACAAATAAAAATAAACGTGTGCTACTAACTGAAATTAAACATTCATCACTTATTAATCAAAGTAATAATAATAAACAGTGTTGTGAAAATTAAAGTCCAGAAGTTTAGAAAGTAGGCATTTTCGTATTTAACCATTCTGTATGCCTCTGCTGCTTTGTGTATTAACTGTCTGGTTTTGGAGTGACAGGAGCTGGGGATGTGCATTCAATGTAACAGCCACTGGGGGTATGTGTGGGGGGTTGAGGTGTGTCCTGCCTTTCCTTGGTGACTCAGAGCTGATCTCAATATACCTTGGCTGCATTTAGAGTGGTGGGAGGAGTTTCCATTGAACCTGAATAGACCCTGTCTCCTTTGCACAATGCTGTGTCCACCTCCTATAGTAAAGCTGCACCAGAGAGGACAGAACTGGTTTGGACTGGGCTCAGAGACTCTTGCCACAAAGAGAACAAAGACACAATGGAGTAAAAGTAGTGGATCTTAAACTCCCAAAAATTAGATCACTTCTGGACTCAAGAGGAACCTTTGCCAAGTAGAAGAGGTGGAAAGCTGTGTGGAGGAATACTGCCCCTTTGCTGTGTGCTGTGTGGGGCTGGCCTGCAGTTGCTGCGTCTGCCAAGGAAAGCAAAAAGACTGGAACTTTGCTGAGAAACCTGATTGAAGAAGAATCTCCTAGGGCTTGTGTGTGCTGGGCCCCTGTTCTGAAGTCGCAGGGACACAAAGACTTCACCCCCAGCTACCCTGAACTCCATTGCTGGGAGTTCTGACCTGCCAGAATGTTTTGGGCCTGCTGCTGGGAGTTGGAAGAAACCTAAAAGAAGTAAGAAAAACAATCTCTGATGCCGTCTGTGCCACCGTCGTGATGCTGCAACCTCTGCCGAGGCCAGGGGAACTGCTTGTGAAGTGCGAGACGCACCGCCCCACCTGCACCAAAGCTCTGACACCCTTTGACGCCTGCCGACACTTGCCGTTATCGGCCTACCCGATGCCAGCGTTCGCACCAACTTCGTCACCAACTGCATCCAGTTATCATGGAGCCGATAACTGCTGATGGTGACTCCACGAGTTGTCGACTTCGCATTGCCTCACCGGAACCAGCACCTCACCGCCGACGCAACCGACTTTCCCTGTCCTGGACTCAACACGTCGCCTCGCCTCCCTCGTGGCAGCCAGGAAGCCAGCCCCGACCGCGGTCTGACGCCTAATCTCCACAACGCCGTGCACCATCCAAAGACTTACTTCCAGGGTACTGTTGTTTGCGGGTCCGTGTAACTCCTTGCAGTCGGCTTCTATTTTTGAAATAACTGTTCTAAAAGTCATATTTTACTACACGTATGTTGGATTTTTGTCATTTTGGTCTTGTTTGGTTTAGACAGATACGTAATTTTGTAAACTGGTGTGGTGTCAATTTGAGGTGATTTCACTGTATTACTGGGTGTTTTGAGTACAAATACTATACACATTGTCTTTGGATAAGCCTGTTTGCTCATGCCAAGCTACCAAGGGGTCTAAAGTGTATATCCCCCTTACCCTAACTAGAAGCAAGTGTCCCTATTTGGACAAAGGTGCATACTTCTGCCAATTAGAGACCCCCTGTTCTAACATGAGTTTTCTTAGGACTCAGTGTGGTGGGCCAGTAGGGATGTAGAAGTTGATTGGTTGGTTAGGTAGTGTGATATGTGCACAGCACACAATAAGAATTTCAAGAGTACGATACACCAAACCATCCAATAAAATGGGCACAATCACTTGGCAAAAATTGGGTTTTGATAATGCGGAAGCATTTAAGAAATTACTCATTTTGCCCTAGTTTTAATGGATTACTATTCGAAATGGCCCAAGGTTACGTTCATGAAAAAGTGACCAAGTCTGAAGCACTAGATTTCCTCATGGAGGTATTTAGCAGGGAAGGCTAGCCTTAAACTATCATCACCATTTGTTTCAAATGGAATGTCACAATTACTCCGTTTTTTATTAATGGTCTCTGCTACCGGCCCGCGTCACCGGGGCACGACAAACGAAGTGAGCACTAGTCGCACAGAAGACTCCCTAGAGGTATGACAAACCCGATGAGAGGACCACGCACACCCTAGTCCGCCTCTCCTCTTTAACCATCGCGACTTTCTCTCCTTCTCTCCTCCACAGTAAGAGCGAGTCTACTCCGCTCGTCCCCCGACGGAGCCGAATAGGCCACCATCATAAGCTAACCCGCTATAGCCTGCAATGCACCGCATGCGCTATTCACCTGCACTAATGCCTACATCGCAGTTCACAATGGGTGGACTATTTTCACTAATAAACTAAGGCTAAATATCACTAATGGCCAACTGCGAATGCTGCATCTACACTGAATAAAACAACAAACCTCTCGACCATAGAGAGTTTGAGGGTTAAATTGGAGGACTACATAATAGATCTACATATGTGGTATTTAACATTGTGTTCTGTCTTCACGGTCTTTTTTCTATTTCTAGTTATAGGTACTACTGACCCACAACCACCCAGTGTACTAATAGACTCACTGAGAAGAAGGGTAAGTGCACTGCTTACCTACGCACATCATGGAACAGTTACGTGCATCCTTTTGGTCCTGAAGAAAGCCCATCGACCCGACTGGACACCGAAGGGGCTGAAACATGTCGACCACTCACATTTCCTAGGTAGGTGCTATAGAATAGTTTACGCACCACCTTCTTTTTTAGCCTTGCCCCATCCCCAACAGAATAAAATCAAGCTTGAAAGATAGAGGGAATTCTAAACTCACTTTACTTTCACCCTCACTATCTCTGATCACTACTGTAAATACCAGTTGGTCTCCTTCCAGGTGGAGGAAAGCATAACGAAGACGCTATGATGATGCTTTTCACCTAACTATCGAAGCAGAAAACCAAGATATACCGCTCCTATGACGGTCACATGAATGAGGGTTTTTTTAGACGGTTAAAACCCTATACCCTAGTTAAAAACAGGACAAGTGATCCATTCTCCTTTGATTACTTGCTTATCGGTTGGAAGCAGAATGGATCTCAGCTTCTCTATCCCCCTGATTGATTATAAGACAATTTCTCCTACACCAGAACAGCAAACATACCAAAACTGTATTGTTTGACCCACAATGTAATGATCATGTGGAGTGCTCCACCATACACTTTAAGAATAGTGTTCACCTTGTCTTTCAAAGTCAGATTCTTATTAGCCTAGCCATCAGAGAGAGGTTGTGAACGTACACAATATCCCCCAATTCAGTTACTGGAGTTTTCCCATTTGAAGGAAAGACTTCCTTCCTACGTCCAACATGTTGCCCTTGGGCTTAAGGGAATATTACTACATGGGGCAAGGACAAACACCATTGCTGATATTAGCATTGTCGCAGCCAGGTTTGAGTTCCAACAGAATAAGTCCAAGCAATGGTATAAAACTAGCCACAGAGCCATAACCACTGACATTTTTGTATGCGATTCACGTTGAAAAGAGAGGGTTGAAGTTCGTCAGACCTGTGAGAGTTGTCAAAGTCAAAAAAGTAAGTGTCATCAATAAGAATGGGAGATGCTGTAATGAGAAGAAAGTGGCTACGTACATGAGAGATGATGATAATGATAAGGGCACTGATGTTGAACCTCAACATGATTTTGTGTATAGTTTCACAAACACTCTGGGAAGTATGACTTCCTTGATAGTGAGTCAAGGGCAGAACACTCATACAGAAGAAGATCCTCTAACACTTGATGCACGTGTCTTCAGAAATTTTGGTTGACCTTTTAACCCCTTCAGCGCGGCGCGGATTTCCGCGCCACGCTGAAGGTTCTGAGCGCGGGCGGGGCCATGACGGAACGGTTCCGTCATAAGCACAGCCCAACCGACGTGCATGACGGAACCGTTCCGTCATGCGCGTCGAAGGGGTTAAAGAGTGGGTCCATTGCTAATTGTGTTAAAATCTACTGTCCTGCAGGAATGGGTTGCTTGTGTTTTTTTGCTTCACGAGATTACATGCCTTTCATCTAGCTCTCCTTGGTTGTTTAGGAAGGGATATGTGTTATGCTTCTGTGTCATTCCTTCTACCTTCATCCCTCCCTCTCCTTTCTTTCATTTGGATCATTAAATTGATAGAAGTCCCCACTTGAACATTCTATGAGCTTCAGTTAAACAGCCTTTCTGTAGGGTTGTTGGATGGTGGTCTCATTCTTGTAGTTCTTCTACTTACCTGCTTTATAAAATTGTTAATTTCCACATTGTTGTCTCCTTGTCTTTCGGAACAACATTTGATTGAGTTCTGAAATGTTGTGAAATATATTCTTCCTATAAGGACAGTGTTCAAATGTAAATTCCAGTGACAAGGTGCTTCTATAGGATGAATTTCCCCCTGTTTGACACTCTCCAAGGATCCATATTGTGTTGCCCTCAGTTGTAGATATAGATATACCTCTGGGAAACTGGTAAAGGTCACACCCCAGACCTGAATGCTTCTAAGGGAAGAATTTGACAGGATAAGCCCACCCATCACATTACATCTGTTGTAAAAGTGGAGAACTATCTGTGTAAGTGAATGCAAACAGGGGGTCTTGCTATCTTAGGGTAACAGAAACCCCCTGGGTACTCATCACCTGACGCTGCTTCTGGAAATGGCTCCCCACCATGATGATTTGAGACGTCAGCATAACTCACCTGCAGGCCCATCATACTGAAGGGAGTGGGAGATCAGCATCAACTGAGACCCAGCAGGACATTTGAAAATAAGGGAAACAAAACAAGGCCCTGAAACAAACGGGCAACAACAGAAACAGTTCCAAAGCCTAAAATGGGCAGGTGATACTTGAAAACACTCGTTTTTTTCATTGTATGTGGTGAAAAAATAGTCAAGCAAACAAGGCAACTACACACAATGCCATGGCATAGCACAAGATGATTCCTTTGATACTCTCCTACTGCCAGCAGGTCTCTCGTGCTCTGCCTACTGGCCTGTTGCTTATACTCTGTCCCCATGGTGGTGAACTGGTTCTGCCCGCATTTTTCTCTGTGCCATCTCTTTTTTGCTAATGTGCTGCCTAAGTGAATTACCCACACTGTTTCTGTAGCCGTATTTGAATTCAGCCGCGACTTCTGCAATGCCATTACCTACTTAATCGTGCCTTTTACTTCAAGCACTACATCTTCCTTGGGGACCTCCACTTCCACCTTGATGACCCCAATAACGCAAACACCAACAACCTCCTTGGGAGCATGAGCAACATTGGCTTCACATAACTGCTCACCAACCTCACACACAGCACAAGACATATGCTCGACCCGATCTTCAGTGCCAGGGAGAGAGTCAAGTACAGTCATGTCACCGAATTCAATTAAACCGACCATGCAGTCCTGCACTTTACCATCACAGGATCCACATGCAGCACCACCAAGCATCCCACCTCCACAGTAAACAACTTTTCAGCATTGTCTTCATCTCAGTTCTTCAGCTCGGCAGCCCCCAAGAACACCATCTCCCCCTCCGAGACACTCTGCGACACCCTGGTGGGCTACTTCCACAACAAGTTATCCACTATCTGCAGAAACTTTAAACCCCAATCCGCCAACCTCGACAATCTCTTCAGACCAATGCACACCACCAACTGCCACACGCTATCTGCTTGGAACCAGCTCACCAGAGAAAGCACCACAGCCATCATGAACTCCATCCACTCTGGAGCACAAATGGACCCTGCCACCACAATTCTTCAACATCCGTGTGAGAAGTTGACCTGGCATATGCTGTCCACTAGTTATAGTGGGCACCTTGCACAAGTCCAAACAACCCTTATTGATGATAGGTTTAAAGACAACCTTTATTGAGAGCTATCCTAGTGGTAGCTATGGAGAGCAGCCTTCAGGCTAAGTCTTGAAGGAGTGTAAAGCAGCTTGGTTTACCATATTATAACCTCTTGAATCACTAAATGAAAGGAGAACCACACATGGTATATATATAAAATATATGTATTTATTTCTAAACACTCTCTACTAACCTCTTTATGAAGTTAGAGAGCAAGGCACACAATAATACAGTTCTAAAACGACAGTAAATAGCACAAAATATAATGGGTCCTAGGGGCGGACCAAACAATATATTAAGAAAGTGGTATAAGAACCACGACTTGACTAGACACAGTGCCTAGAGCACGTAGAATCACTTGTACCAAGGAACCACCCAAAGTAGTGACACAGGAGACCCACGGGGGACGCGTGCAGTGTGAGAATACAGGTGCGAGTCCCGTACTATTCTATGGGAAAGTCGTGGTTGGAATTTTAGAAGTTAAGGACACTTAGTAGAGGACTTTGAGCAAACCCCTTTAGACTTAGGGGGTTCTAGGGCCAGCACCCACGGGAGCACCGGAGTACTCGAGTTACCTCACCCAGGGAAGCCGGGTGCATAGGTGTCAAAAGGTGTCGGGAATCGTCGTTGATTTCAATGGCGATCTGCTGCAAAGTGCTGCTGCCGGGAAGGAGAGAAGTGTCCGGTGTGATCCAATCCTTGATCGAAGATCAGAAGAACCTGAAAGCAGAGGTGACAGAGTCTGGGTCACTTGCCAGTGACTAGGGGCACGATAGACGAATGCCCACCGATGTCGGGTGTTTCAGGTGTGAAGAGGTGAAGCTTGACTCTGCAGCCACGAGGACCAGGAGGTGTCGATGATGACCAGGAGCTGGATTTGAGCTGTCCCACAAAGGCAGTGGAGTGTTGCAGTGTCGGTGCCCGGATTGGACCCAACAAGCCTTGGCAACAGCAACCCATGCAGGAAGAGAAAAGATGATTCGGTGTGGACCAGCAAGGTCCTGGGGACCCCCCAAGCATTGGAGAGTCAGGGCACGTCTGGAGCAACCAGAAAAGCCCAAGTGGAAGTAAAGTTGCATTCACAGAGACCCACCATTCGACGGACTAGGGATCGCAAAGGGACCTCAAGAGAAAACACAAAGGGCCAGCTCATGGAACACTCGTGGAGTGTAAGCAAGCAATCTTCGGAGCAAATGCTGCTCGGGGTTAGGGCTACAAGTAAATTAAAGCTCAGCTGCAGGAGTAACTGGAAAGCTGATGCTTCTGCAAATGGATGTGGTGTCCAGGGGTTCGGGTTGCACAGTCTTCCACGAGGGATACAGGCCTCAGAATTGCTGAGGGCACAGATCAACCTCAGAGACCACAGAAACCCACCTCCTGTGTTGCAAAATTCTTTGGAGTCCGACTGGACCTTCAGAGATGCAAACTGGACAGATGCGTCTTTGGGGCCTACCTTGCAGGGGAGTAACTCCTTTACTCCAAGGGAGATTCTTCAGTCATCTAGTTCAATATAGATCATCGAAGTTCCAGGATTCAGTATCAGAGTTTCATCCAGGTGTAATCTAAAGTCCTGTAGTCAGGGGTTCCTTCTTCATACCCAAGGAAGGGGTTGGACATACTCTGGGGACCCACCTATGGGAGAGGGGTGGCTACACCCTTTCCTTTGTCCAGTTTCGTGCCAGAGCAGGGACTGGTAGACCCTGCAAGCGGTTTCAGCTGGACTATGCACAGAGACACCAAATGTGCCCCCAGTGGTGAACTTCAAAGCACTCTCGGAGTGCACCTACCCAGCCCCAATACACTAAAGCCTGTCTGGGAGGTGGTGACATCTCCCTGTGACAGGAAACCTATTGTCCAGGCCTCCCCTGCCGGAGTTTCGTCCAGCAGCAGGAGGGCAGACTCGTGTCTGTGGCTGGCAGCATCCATTTTGTGATGCCTGGGCTCTTTTTAGCTGGTACCGGGTATACCGGTGCTGTCATGTCTCTCCCTCTAGAAGGGTGGGATCATACTCTCACACCAGTTACTGGTGTGGGGGTATGATTCCAAGGTGTTTGACATCAAACACAACATGTTTCTGTGCAGCCATCCCAAAGTTAGCATTTACCGTTTGGCTATAATGCACTTAAGAGTATATGGTTTGGCTGCATCACAAACAACCCCAGAATAAAGATTCCGAAGGCTGCAGAGGGGCTCTGCTCATGTATGGGCACCCTCTCACATAAAACCCAGCACCCTGCCTTCAGGATTAGTAAGGCTTGCTCTAGGGGTCACTGATAGGTTTAATATGTGCAGTGATATCGAGAGAGATAGTGAACCTATATCTCAGTAAGGGGTGCATGCACCACCCTGGGGTACCTATGCCCTGGGTACATAGTATACCTTATACTAGGGACTTTTAAGGGTACCCCAGAATCCTATCTGGAGTGTACCTAAAGTACTGGGAATCATTTTAGAGAGGAAGCAGGTAGGCTGGGGTCCTGATTAGCAGGGCCCCAGCCAGACTAAAGTCGAAAACAGTGAAACATCAGCAAAAAGTGGGGGTAACTATAAGAAGCAGATCCTACTCTCCTACAATCTTGGGCAAGGAAATCAGTTGCAAACTCGTCTCCATTATCAATGCGTCTATCACCACAGATGCCTTCGCCGAAGGATGGAAACAAGCAGTGATCAGGTCCCTCCTCAAGAAACCTTCCACCGACCCCAGCAATCTCAAGAACTACTGCCATATCTCTCGGCTCCCTTTCCCTGCCAAAGTCCTCGAGAAGACCATAAACCGCCAACACACAGAACACCTGGATAGAAACAACCTGCTGGACTCCTCCCAATCCAGATTTCGTGCCAATCATGGCACGGAGAATGCCTTGACTGCTGTCACCGATTACATCAAGACCCTCCTCGACTGGGGAGAAACAGCGGCCTCGACCTCTCAGCAGTGTTCAACACCACATCCCACCACAACCTCTTCAAGAGACTCCACCACATCGGGATTCAGGAAGAGGCCCTCAAATGGATTGCATCCTTCCTCACAGGAAGAACTCAAAGATTTTGCCTACCACCCTTCACCTTGGAACCCAGGAACATCATCTGCGGCATCCCCAAGGTTCATCCCTCAGCTCCACCCTGTTCAACACCTACATGATGTCACTGGCCAACACTATCAGAACCCATGGCCTCAACATTGTATCCTATGCAGACGACACCCAGCTCATCCTCTCGCTCTCAGAAGACCCAGCCACCACTAGGAATAACTACCACAGCTGCACGACAAGTGTCACCAACTGGATGAAGACCAACTGCCTGAAACTCAACATGGACAAGACGGAACTGCTGATTTTCAGAACCAACAACTCCTCATGGAGGAACACCTGGTGGCTCTCCGAACTCGGACCCACACCCACTTTGACAGACAATACCCACAACCTCGGTATCATCCTGGACAGCAAACTCACCATGAAACACCAGTTCTGCACAGTCTCCTCTGCCAGCTTCCACACCCTCCACATGCTCTGGAAGACCTTCAGTCACTTAAGACCAAGTCACCAGCCGGCTGGACAACGTCAACACACTCTATGCAGGAATCACCACCCAACTTCCATAGAGACTCCAGACCATGCAGAACTCAGCAGCCAGATTCATCTTAGACCTTCCCAAATGGACCCACATCACCCCACACCTCAGGAACCTCCACTGGCTCCCCATCCAGAAAAAGTGGCAATTCAAGATGCTGATACATGCCTACAAGGACCTTCACAACCAAGCACCAGCATACATCAACCACCGCCTGAACTTCCACCAACCCACCAGCCACCTGTCCTCTGCCTCTCTCGCCCTCGCTCACACTTCCTGCATCCGCTGAACCCACAGCGGAGGACGCTCCTTCTCCTACCTTGCCACCCAGTATTGGAACAACCTTCCCCACTACCTCCGAACATCGTCCCCTCTCCTGGAATTCAGAAAAGGACTCATCTCACTGACTGATCTCAGCAAGAATCTAGTGCTTGGATTCCCTTGCAGGTGATTAGCCACGCTCTACAAATATCGATTGATTGGTTGGTTGATTGATGATTACTCCACAGGAATGTGCTCAGCATTTCTACTCTTGAGTCTGACCCTGCCTACTCCTTAATGCACACACAGCAGGCACTGAAGGTGAAGGCTGGCTCTGGGGTCTTCCAGGATGAAACGAGCCATGGTGTCCGTGCACCCACTGCTAACCAAGGACTTCTGCCTGGAATTATGTCTAGCCAGTGCACCCCACCACAATTCCAAATTGTTGCAAAAGCTACATCTAAATCCATTTCAATATATTTTTAGCTTCACCTATGGCATTGCCCAGAGAATTGCATCATTGGGCACCCACGCTGCTACATACATAGTACCTTGAGGCTTTGAAACGCTATACAGACTCCTGCCTTACTCTGGGCAGAGATTATTTTCTAGTCATCCTGTGCTTTTTACCGTCGAAATCGGGTTTAAGACAGATATTTCTGACTGAACTTCAATAACCATAGAGAGATACCACGGAGCTTTCTCATCCCTTGCTCTTCCCCAAACTAGACTAGTAATAGGTAAATGGTAAATACAACTACTTCAAGCTTTTGAAGGCCAAGTTTTTGTGTTGTGCCCCACTTGCCATTGGTTTTACATTTTGCAGCTGTCCTCTGGGCCAGTATCATGATGGGCTCTGCTGGCGCATACCAGAGCCAAACGCCTGTTTTATGCATATGCACTGTGTAAAATTTCATTTTAACCCGATTTTTCTTGGAGAAAGTACTTTCTTTCACAACACAGCTCAGAAACAGAAAGAGGCAACCTTTGCTCGCTTTTCAGAGTTTCAGAGCTGTTCTACCAGAAAACAAAACACTAAATCAGAGATAGATTGGGCTAAAAGATTCCACTTCATGCACTGCAAGCAGGACGTTGTAATGTTTTTGGGGGCCCCTGTGTGGAAAATCTTTTATTTTATGATCCAGTTTTAGCTCTTTCATGCCCTCTTTGGTCAAATTCTAAATGTGTGTGTGTTCATATGATATTCAGGGACAGTGATGTGTGTTTTCAGTATTGTAAGACAACAGCAGCTCACTATTATTACTGCAAATAATCTCTGTCACACCAACCCATTTCTCATATGTGAGGTCCTATATTGATCTAAAAGAAACTTTTTATATGGATGATGCATTAAATATAAACATATTTTGTTTGCAAATTGTCTGTAATAGACTCTCACACATTAAAAAATAAATGATAGAAAAACGCTATTTACAACAATCTGTTTAAATATTACTCAAGATAATCAGGGCAAGACTCTCTGCAGAACATAGCTGACTATCAGGGGGCCCCCTGAAAGACTGGGTCCCTGAGCCAGAGCCCGCTTTGCCCACGCCTTAAAACATCTTGCAAGGGCATAAAACAGGCGCTCGGTTCTGACCTGCGTAAGCACAGTCCATCATGGTAGCCTCCTGTTGCTCTGGACCTTTAAAGGGAAGCCCTCACGCTCCCACTGACATACGTAGGGAACATCCTGCTCTCGACGGAGTCATGCAGACCTGACCTGCCCTGCGTCCTCTTTTGTGTTCAGCATCACTGCCTGATGTTGGCCCTTGCTCTGAGCCACACCACAGCATCCAACGAATGGGGACGAGTGATGGGGACCAACGTAAAACCAATCAGGTCGGAGGCGAGGAAAAGGGAACGTTTGACTGCACAGCAGCATGTCGAATAACACGGCCTCTCTCACCGTTCCTCCTACATAACTCCACTGTCTCAGATGTGCCTCAGTGGACACTGCGTTGAGACTGCTTTACTAGGTACAAAAAAGCATAACAAGCATTTGCAATGCAATAGGTCTCGCATTTGCGAGATTTTGAGCTATTGGCATTGTAAATGACAATGCCTTTTATTTATGTGTTTAAAAAACCTACAATAATAAAAGGCATTGTCATTACAATACCAATAGGTCAAAGTGTTGAAAATGCAAGACCTATTGCATTGCAAATGCTAGTTTTTTCTGCCAGAAAGGAGCTACGACCTCCTCCCTCTATGCCTGTGTTACAGAGGGTATTTTTAGGTCTCGCCTGGCGTTAGCAGCGCGCATGCACTGCACTCGCCATGATGAGTGCCTTTTGGAATCGATTCTCATTCCAAAGTAACTTAAAGCCACGGCTTCGTTTCTAATTGCCGCGCGTCATCGTTTATGTAAAACATTGATGCGTGATTGGAGAACGGTCTTTCGGGTTACCTCCTTGTCCACTTTTAGGACGGCCCATGTGGACAGGCGGACGCCATCTTGGTTTGGTGTGACGTAGGAGGGTGTGCTGGTAGCTTGTTTACTGGCTGTAAATAGGTAATCCTACCCGCTCCTCCCTTCCCTTCCCTTCCCCCATCCCAAACCAAACTTCCCAAAGTTGCGCTCTTCATTTAGTAATCGGCTTCCCGAAGCGGAGGGCAAAGTTAGCCGTGCCACTTGTTTCCCACTGGGTTCCTGGTAGATGCGGCGGACCGTGCTGAGCCAAGCGGTAGAATTTGGAAGCAGTCATTCTGGCTAACAAAGTGCAACATAAAATAGAGCTGCTGTCCCCCCTCAGGAGTGTATTTTACTTTACCGAGGGGTCCCAGCTTCTCCGTCTGTCGCCTGCACCCAACGCGTGCACTAACGCACAGCCCTTCCGCCTGTGTCCACTGCACGGGCTTCGGAGACAGCCACCCGCCTCACACTTCAGACACATTTCTGCTGTGTAGCCCGTAGCTCCCAGGACATCATCTGTGAGGAGAGATTCTGGCGGGAAAACTGCAGAGGGGAACCTCGCCCCCTTGGAAAACGTGCCTCCAGGTGTGGTGCACATATGCATAGTGCCATTGACTGCCAGGACTCTTGGTGTTAGTAAAATGGAATTAAAACGGATTAGTAAGAGCAGCAGGCTGTGCGCCTTTTGTGTCTAAAGTCCAGCTTCACTGCACTATGCCCAGTGATATGTGCAGCGTGTGCACTGCTCTCTGTACACTCCACTGGTCTTGGGGTCAGTGCAATGTGCACTCTGCTCTGTTAATTTCACTATCTCCATTACACTCTGTGATCTATTCATATGTGCAATGCACGCCATGTGATCAGCACACTGTGAACCCTGCTTTGGGCAGTGAGGACGTCGTACCCTGTGACACAATGTGTCCGTCAGACTGTCCTATGCTTTGTACACTGTACCAGGCCTTTTGCTGCGCTCCGTGCACTGCATTGTATATCCCGCAATCTGTACATTATACTGTGCTTGGTACACTCTATGCTCAGCGATCTTTGTTCGCTATGCCGCACTATGCTCTTTAAACTGCAGTTAGTGAAGTGTGTTCACTACACCGTACTATGCCATGTAACCGGTACACTGAAGGGCATCTAGCGCACTATAATATGCCCTGTAACCTTTACATTGAATTATGTTCACTATGCCCAGTAATCTGCACACTGTGTACCTTCGCAGCTCCCAGCAGAAGTGTTTCTTACCATGCAAAGTCTCTGTGACTGTGAGGATTCTGGCACCAAGATGGGCTCCTGAACCAGCCTCTCGAGGTTCATTGGCGGACTCAAGCACATCCCCGGCGAGACTACACCCCCAGCAAAAATCCCTCTGTCTTTCAGCTCAGAGAGCCGCGGAACCCGGGAGCCCCCGCACCGGAACCACGCTGGGGCTTCACGCGTGAAGCGGGACATCTGCAGAGTCATGCTGGAAGCACCCCAAAGCTGCACCGAAGATGGGGGCGAGAGGAGGGTACTGACCCGACCCAAAAAGTGACATTACCTCTTTGCTTGCTGTTTTTTTAATCCTCATGCACTTTTAAAATGAGAAAAGACGATATCTGCTAATGTCGAACAGTGAAATATAGTTCCTGAGGTAAAGGAATTATTGAAGTTCTGGAGGTAATGCTGTTGTTGCCGGGATGGGGACCAAGTGCACTTAAGGTGTGAGCAGGAGACATGGTGTACAGTTGGTTGATTGTCTGCTTTCATCCTTAAGTACATGTGGTCAGTGCTGGAAATAGAAAAATATACCCACGGATCCCCTAAATTAGGGGCTGAATATCTGGCAGCAGAAAGGGATTGGAATCCCGTCATGCATGACCACTTCTCGTCCTGAGCGGAATTCGTTTCATCAGAGGGAAAAAGTTAAAAACATGTGTAGTCCTTCCTTTAACGTGCTTGGAACAGCACAGCTGTTCGACAAACTCACCCCGAGCTAACAACCCCTGCCAACAGCCAAGTGCCACATTATTATAGCTCCTTCAGACCACTAATAATTCCAAGCACTGTGCATTCTGGGGCTAGTAGTTTGGCTCCTTAAGCGCGGTCCCACAAATCCCACAATGCAAAGTGATTTTTCTACAATCCTAAGAGAGCACTGGGAAGGTATGAAAACCCTCCGTAGCTGTTCATTGTCACATGTGGTCCATGGGATGCAAGAACTCATCAGAACTCACCGTTCATTAACTTAAAGCTATTTGCTTTGCTATACAATACAATTAGCAAAGAAAATGGCTTTAACTTAATCAAAGGCGAGACCTATTGCATTTTCAATGCTTGTTTCTGAGTTGAGGTGGCGAGCCACTTAGCTCGAGCCAGGCTCAAGCCTGAACCCTGGCTGAGATTCAGCTGAAGCCCATAACCCACCGAGCTTTCATGTGACTTCTGTCTGCCTCCCTCCCTCCACCCAGGATGTGGCGTTACGAACAGCGCTGCCGACCAGGTTCAAGTCTGGACGTCAGCTCAACACCCTGTGTTGATGGGCAAATCACCTAACTCCCTGCCTGTAGAAAATGAACGTGAAAGTGTAGTGTAACTAACGCTCATGTAAAGCTAGAGTTCCTGCCATATAAAAATGTAGAACCATGCACAAGGAAGTAAAAATAAAGTAAAGCCTTAACCTACGTAAAGACAAAGTGGTTGATTGGTACAAAGTGAAACGAGAAACTTGGATGAATCGTGACTTCTCTGACTAAATTATATGATCTGAGGCAAATATTTAATTTCACTAAAACATTTTTTTCTTCGTTATTACGTATGAAAGCCCTTTCAACTATGTGAGTTCAGAATACCAGTTGTCCAAAAACCTACTGTGCTTTATTTAATAGACTGTAATGTTACTCTATAATAATCTGGAACACCTACAGTGTATATATATCTATCTATATATATATATAGACTATATCACAATAGTCTTGCCAATTAGTCCCCTAACGGTTAATATTTAGAAACTATTAGTTAATAAGTACGTCTCAGTGCAATGCTGTAATGAGATTTATAAATGTCAAAGGTTCACATATTAAAGAAATACACTTTCTTGAATTTTGAAGGGGTTTTATCAGATTTTACACTATGGGTACTCACAACCATTTGCCTAGGGGCCACAAAATACAGTCTCTGGTTTGATCGAGGGCTGCATTGATGCCAGCAGGGTGGCGGTAGGGGGCCTGGGTGGGTCAGGGATTGTGTAAGGAGGTCTAAAAATATGTTAAATAAACAGGCAAGCATTTAATTGCAGGTTAATAAATGCTTGTACGTTTATCTAACATTTATTTCTGAATGTTAGTGCTCAGTAACTAAACACCAGCTCATGCTGATGGTCACTAGGGGGCCGCATGTAAAGGTCAAGATAGCCTTAAGCGGCCCCTGGGCCGTACTTAAAGTATCACTGTTTTACACGATGGTTGTTGCGTGATTTGCACAGCAAACATTTTCAGGGCTTGGCTCATGCACGGGCTCCAAGATCCGAGCCAGACCCTTGGCTCGCTGTTTCTGGAATTCTGTTGGCTCGCCCACCTCTGATTCTAAGTGACTCTAGCCTGCTGCCAGTTTATCAACTGAGGGGACTCAAGAATTGCAGCCACTTGAGGTGTGTGCCCTGATCCCGCCTCCATGCCCTGACCCGAGCCACCCCCTACTGCGGAGACAATGGGGATGGCCACATTGCCCCGGCCACTTGGTACTCCAGAGCTTTTGCAGTTATGCGTCACGCTGCAAGAGAGGGGAACATATAGCGGCCTGCCCAAGTCAAGTGCTTGAAAGCCCCACAGGAAGAAAAGTGCACTGCACAGGTGTACGCCGAGCAAACTTCTCAAGGGGCCACACACCCGATTTCCACCACCCTGTACAAAAAAACTCATTGTCCTGTTTCACAAATCTCAGAACTGTGCTTATGTCCGTCACAGCACGAGAGCATCATGTGCACTAATTTTAAATAAATACACTGCATGTGTCCATCTGTCTCTCTGTCTCCCACTGGACTCTTCCTCATCTTCCTAACTCAATACAAAACCTAGCTAGAGAGTTATACATTATTAATCAATAACCACTGCAGTCTCTGGGCACCGGGGTCACCAAGAAACATGGATAGCATGAAATGATAATAACTGACAGAGCAAAATGAGCCGTGACTAAACCAGCACAGGCCACATGTAAGGTGCGCGGCATCCCAACAGGGGGGCATATTCCCAAGAACGTGTGATAACCATCGCAAAAGTTACTTAACGCAACCCTCAACATCGCAGTCCATCGCAGGAAATTTACGCCGTGTTAACCAGGTATTCACAACACAGTGGTACCATGCGATAGTCACCAGACAACGCATCAAATGGCCACGTGAAATCAATGCCACACCTCAAAAATGCGAAACACAAACGCAAAAAATGCTGCAATGAGGCCAATCGCGATACAAAAATCAGTGAAAACCAGCCACAGACCTGCAATCCACACGCATCAGGCAGGAACAATCACCATAAAAGGTGAAAAAAAACAGACAAACAAATGCCAAACTACAGCGAAGAACCATGAATGTTGCCGGAGCAGGTACGGAGGAGAACCAGAACCCCACATGATCCCTGGAGGACCAGCTAGGGACCTCGAGGTCAGGGAAGGGCAAGGAGAAGAAGAGCAGGAAGAAGCGGTTCAGTCCGCAGGAAAACAGGATCCTGATAACGGAGGTGGTCGAACACCATCAACAACTGTTCGTCACCTCCACTGTGTTATTGGCGACAAAAAATGGACTATGGCAGGCCATCGTGGACAAGGTGAATGCAGTCGGAGTGCTGAAGAGGACAATGGACGAGGTCAAGAGGCGCTGGAATGACGTCAAGCGAAAAACCAAGCTGAAATTCGCCAACAACTGGAAGGCAGCAATGCAGACTTGAGGTGGCAGTCCTGCGCCACAGGAGGAGCTGGACGACATGGAGGAAATAGTGGCCACAGTCATCAGTGGTTGGAATTGGGGGCCCGGACACTGCTCAACAGGACCAGACACAAAAGCAACAGGGTGAGTAACGACCAGGGACGTGGGGACGGGGGGAGATGGGCACAATGGCACACATGCACAATTAAGTAGAGTACATCTGTGGAAAATCATGCCCCAGACCCCAACTCCCACCAAGAGAACTATGTACCCAAGTATGCAACATTTCAGCACTATATGAGCACAGAAGTCAGAGGCACACCGCATGTAAGGGATGAGGGACATCCAAATCAAAGCTGCAGGGTCAACTCCCCCAAAATGCGGTACACACACATCACGTGCACAGCACATCAACATTGACAACGAAGTGGCACAAACCGCAACACGTCCACCACAGAACAGAGGATACAACTGGTGCCGACTGTGTGTAGACACTGGCCAATCACAAGTGGCATTGCAGGGAAATGTGAGTTGATAATGTGCAAGTACAAACACACAGCCGTGATGTCGGAATGTCCACAGTTCCACAGCAAATGGGCAGCCCCTCCGAAACAGCCACGATGTACACAGTCATGCAGTCTATATGTAACCATGGACAATGCGACAACACACATGTGAACACATTGTTAAACTGCATCTCCCCTTCACATTGCAGAGGGACAATCACCACCTCCTGCAGAGCAGTCCCAACCTCTCTCCTCTGATGACGAAGAGGATCACCACACCTTTGACTCCGACGCCCTCCGAGAGTTCATTGACAGTCTCCGCAGCACACCTCCAGGAGCAGGGCAGCCCAGCTGCAACGATGAGAACCCACCCCCTGCACAGATCACACTGCAGCCTCCCAGGATCCCCATGAAGAACACATGACCTTCCAATGCTGTGTGTTGGCATGCCAGGAGCAGCTGGCTGAACAGGTGTGGTGGGCTTCGACCGCACGGCAGACAAACTAGATGCCATACATGGGTGTCTAAGTCCCATCAGGGACCACTCACAGCCCCTAACGAACACCCACAGTCCGCTCCATGCTCTCCAATGAACCATGGCTGACATCGCTAGAGTCCTGACTGTGAGACAAGAACAACTGTCTAGTCAGAGTGTCTCCAGCGAGCTCGCCCGGGAGTTGGGACTCATGCGGAGGCTCATGGAGAACATGGAGCGGGCCAATGCGGAAGGAGAGGCTGCTACTGCTGCACACCGGCGAGACGTAGCTGGGTTCCACAATGACCTCAAAACCATCCTCATGGCATTGCTCCCACAAGGCCTGGCACAGATGCATGCTGCTGCTACCACTACATCCACATCTACGCCCCCTGAAGTGTCAGTGCCACACAGTGCGGCAGACCTTCCACCTCCAGCCCCTGAGGTGTCACTGCCACACAGTGCTGGAGAAAGGCCAGCACCACCCACACGTGGGGCACATGAAACAGCAGAGGACGAAGATGCGGCTGAATCTGCCCTCGTTGTCAGAAGGAAGCGGTAGCCACCATCTCCGAATCATGGCTGGTTTCAACTTGGTTCTGCCCTCTGAATCATCACCTTCCACTGTCCCCCGATACACTCTGCGACACTCACCTTGGACCTCGACATGGACTGCCATAACCTGTTTGATTGCCAATGACACTGCTATCAGACTGCGGACTGAACTCTTCTACTTCCTTTGGACTGGTCAGTCCCCGAATGACTCTGGCTGGCCCTCCATTGGCCAACATTTGAAAGTGGGGTTTGCATGGCCCTGTACTGCTCCAGATGCAGCACTCTACTGAATGTGCATTAAACATTCCGAATCAGTGGAGAAGTGTGGCTCAATGGTTAGAGCGGCAGACCTCGATGCAGAGCACTGGTCCGGGACCAGGGTTCGATTCCCGTCGCGGCAGGGTCTCGGGCTATAAATTCCGCGGACCGGATATTCTCGCCTCAGTGCCTATTCTCATCATGGGTCCCACGCTGCAACTCTGGGCAATAGCTTGCTTAATCTCCACAACGGCCCCAACAGCGCTGGGATGCCTGGCCTCACCATGGGGGTGCCCAGGAGTGGACACCTCACATGGAAAGCCAGGAAGGGTTCCTTCAGCGGTATGAGTACAGCGCTGAGATACCCGTAGTGGTGATCGGCGCTATATAAATACCTATACATTTACATTACATTTACACAGATGTGTCTTCTCCATGGTCTTTCAAGTGTGGTCAACAAAAAACTCACTTAAAGAAGGGGTCAAGAGGGACATAAAGTTTAAAGACTACTATACCTCCAAACCCTCAGATCGCTACGCAAAAAAACTGACAGAAGGTGCAAAGTCTGTTAAAAATAGCAAACCAGTAACTGCTGTGTAGTAGAATGCGAAAGATTCCTTCAAAAACCGGGATAGCACCTGGTAGGAGTTAAGAGTTCATCAGCCCACCCTTGATGGCGGAGCATCGTCATTTGAAACTCTAGGGAATAGAAGGTCTGAGCACACAATCACAGGCCCAAAGGCTTCGGTGAATGCTAAGCCTGATTATTCCCAGAAGAAAAAACTCCTGCCAGGGGTTAAACCCAAAAACCTAAAAACTGTAGTGCAGTGCTATGTTGTGAATGTGAATATAAAAATGAATACTCGGGCAAAAAATATGTTTATTAAGGATTACCTAAGTTTCATGTCTAAAAACCATAGTCTTAAATAAAGATAGACTATTTCCTGGCTCAATTATAGAATGGTCGACATGTTTCAGCCGAGAAGGTCACTAGACCAGGCTTTCTTCAGGACCAATAATATGATAGAAAAATTGCTACTACAGGAAGAATATATATATGTTGAGGTGCATGTGTACCACAAAAAACATATAATCAAAATATGGACGTGAAAAGAGACAGTGGCGAAAGCCACCCTACCATACACGCAAACTCGTGCTTGAACGAAAAAGTTAATTCTTCTTTCCTAGAGGAAATACAAGGAATCAACTATCAGGAATGAAAATCACACAAGGAAACTAAAACACAGCACAACTGGCCGCTATTAAGCAGTATCTAATCTATACTGCCATTTATAGCCAGCACTCAAATTTGATATTTGCCAACATTCAATTAAATATACTAAATTGGAAACTCACCCAGCTTTGTGTGGGAGGACTGCCTCACCTCACCCGGCTGACTGCTCGGAGATGGAGGCACCGCTCTGTTCAAATGTGGAGGTAAAACAAACAAGTTGCACATGGATACTTGTTCTGTTTCAACACTCAACACATACCTTTAAACAATAAACAATAAAACAAACCCAAAAAAACTAAAACATCAAGGACCTCCAGAAGACCCATGTTTGCATGGTTGCAGGTAAAACGCTATGTGTCAAAGTATGGTATAGACAGTATGATCTACCAGTTCTAAACTACCAAAGAGCAACTTTATACTATTGTTAGAAAAACTCCTTACAAAATAACCACTCCCTCCTTACCTCTCCGTCGGTACTTCAGACTGGCCTCCGGGCTGTCTGGGAGGTGAGGGTGGGAGGGAAGAGTGTGCTTATATACCCGCCTCGATGTAATTACGGCGGGTAATTGAAATCAGGTGAAAAAAGTATTCGTAAATGCCCAAACACTGTCGGATAAAGATGAGCATGCGCGAGATTGAATGCGCATGAGCAGAGAAAGAGACACACGTGAAGTCATAATGCGTAAACTCCCAACGACTGCCAGACAGGGTGAGCATGCGCGAGACTCCATGCGCATGCGCAGCACTGAGACCCACATGGGGGCGTAGCGCTTGAACGAAATACACGCTTCTAGGCATGCGTTCTGTGTCAAACGCATAATACACGTGTAATGAAACAGTGTCTCTTATATGCGCCGGCATACCATGCAAGGCGAGCCCGTCTTGCACCAGACACTATCTCAACTGAGAGGAAAGAAAAGAACATGTGACCGCGCCATTCTAACGATGTTCAGCGGAGACACATATATGAAACATCACCATTCAAGGTATAATTCATAGTATTTAGGATCTATATAGTTCTGCAGTCACTGGTTCAAAAAATAAATAAATAAAGAATGCAAGAACCAACTAGAAATACTGCTAGGGATATACTAAAGTAGAGTACACAGCCCTGGGAAGCAGCAGTCACAAAGCAACAGGAAGATACCCGGCCTCTAGGGGCTAGCATAAAGATGATCCGATGGCTAATAGAAATGGCAGAAGACCCACATACATTCTACTACGAGTGCAAGCAATGCAGGCAATAGGTACTAAAGGTTACTGATATAGTGTACCTTAATGTCGGTGGTGTCACCACAGTCCTAATTCACCAATTATACAGTAGTGCGCTCTTATTAAATGATGTATGAACTAAATTATAAGAGCAATAGGGTCAAAAAACGACAAATCCGACCACCAAGGAATTACATACTCACAATAACCACTTTAGGAGTAACTGGTGGAATCTAGCCACATGGTCTACATTAGATCCACACCTGATGTATAAAATGTATCCCACTAAACGACGTGCGTCATAATACACTTCAGGAGTAGAGAAGCTTAGCATGTCTTGATAGAATTATCAGTCCGACCTGAAAGACATTTCTTAGTAGAAAACATTATCAAGAGAGTGTACAAAACACCTCAACATAGAGATGTCTTCTCAAATGTGATATGGACCTACGAAAGGCAAATATCTTGAATGAACAAGTATCTTGCTACTCTCTGCCGAGAACTAGAATCGTCCTACCGTCTCAGGGATGATTTGAGATTAACATTTCAGATTGGCAATACAACCCCTGAATATCAGATAGAGACCCACGGTATGTTGTCATTTAGACCTTGTGTGTCTGTCTTAAGTTTGAAAATCCACCTTTGTTCTCTAGAGAATAGAAACTTAGAGATGTCTGCTATGTGTTGAGGAATGAAAGGACGTTCTAACACAAGCCATCTCAGCTCATCTGCCTTGTGTTTCAAGGCCAGAAAATGGTCCGTCAGGCAGGTGGATTGTTTCATGCAGCGAATAGTGCTTTTGTGCTCGCTGATGCGAAGCTTGATTTTACGCGTAGTGTATCCTATATAGTGCAAGCCACAGGGACACGTAATCCGATAAATCACACAGTCCGAATTACAATTAGTGTGATTATGGAGTATCCAGGGGCGATTTGTACCTATATCCACTGATGTGGTCTTGATAGTCTGAGGGCAAACGCTGCACGAACCACAAGAAAAGTGCCCACGAACTGGAGGTAATGACCATAGGGTGTTAGGCCCACAAGTAGGCTGAGATCGTGGTCGTGTATGGACCAAACTGTCACGTAGACTTGGACCCTTCTTAAATGCAAACAACGGGGGCATGATATTTTCAGATGCTACATTCAATATGTGCCAGTGTTTACGTACCATTTTCTGTACACGGTTGGACAAAGTACAGAAAGTGGTAACAAAGGTAAGTTTCTCACTAGGGGTCCTAGATGTGCTGACGTCCAATAAAGCATCTCTATTGTTATTCGATGCTCGTTTCCATGCCTGTCGCACCAGGCGTTTGGGGTACTGTCGTGAACAAAGTTGGGTTGCTAGTTCTTTAGCATGTTTGTCGAACAACTCACTAGTGGAGCAGTTCCTGCGAATGCGCAGGAACTGACCCACAGGAAGGTTCTGCCTGAGCGCCTTGGGGTGATGACTCTCAAAAGATAACAGAGAATTCCTCGACATGGGTTTTTTATATAATTCACACTGTAGTGAATTCTCATGTACGAAGATAGAGATGTCCAGAAAGGCTAGCCGTTGTCGGTTGAACTCGATAGTGAAATTCAGAAAGGCGTTCTGTTCATTAAGCCAGGTGTGGAAAGACAGAATCTGCTGGCTTGTGCCTCGCCACACCACAAGTATGTCATCTATGTATCTCTTCCACAACACCAAATGATGACGATATGGATTGTTGTGGTTGAGTACATGCTTTTGTTCAAATAGATGAACATACAGGTTGGCGAGGCTGGGCGCAAAAATACTGCCCATGGAAGTGCCAGACGTTTGAAGAAAGATCTGGTCCTCAAACCTAAAAAAGTTCTCAGTCATGGCTAGTCTGGCACACTCCATAATAAAATTGACTGTCAAGTACACGTGCTTCCAGAAGTCCTCTGATGGAATCCAAGGTCTCTAATTGTGGGATACACGTGTACAGTGACTCCACGTCAAAACTAGCCAAAAGATCAGTGTCAGTGTTAAATTCAATGTCTGGCAAAATGCGTAAGACATCAGACGTGTCTTTAAGGTAGGTCGGCATCTCGTTGACCATTGGCCGTAAGAACACGTCTACAAATTGGGACAAGGGCTCAAGCAGTGACCCAATCCCAGAGATAATGGGTCGTCCAGGAGGAGGTCGTTGTTGTTTATGGATTTTTGGGAGGCAATAGAAATAGGGCATCACAGGATTGCTGGCTACTAAAAACCTAGCCTCATGTGGCGTGATCCATCCCTCTGCCTCCCCTTCCTCGACCAAATGTTTAATCTCCAAGGTTAATCTTGGTGTAGGATCTGTTTCTAGAGCCCGATAGAATTTGGTATCTAGCAATTGTCGTAAGCATTCGGACCGGTACACAACGGTATCTTGCAAAACCGTTGCACCACCTTTGTCTGCCGGCTTGATAGTGACTGACGTGTCTTTGGTCAGGTTCTGAAGAGCTAATCTATCTTTTTTAGAGAAGTTGCAGTAATTAGTTGACCGTGTGTCACAAAGTGACATTATGTCATGAGTTACCGCCTTCTCAAAAGTAGAAACTTGGGAAGGAACCTCATGGAGCAGAGGAGTAAAATTACTCTTGGGACGTAGTCCAGTATTAACAATGTTAGTGTCATCATTCAGGGAAAAATCCTCAACCGACTCTTGGTTCTTGAAGAAAAAATGGAGTCGAATTTTTCTGAAATTTTTTTCAAGTTCACACCTTAATGTGAAAGGATCACCTGAATATGTGGGCACAAAGCCAAGTCCTCTGTTTAAGACACTCAGTTCATCTACAGTGAGTGTTTTGGAACTGAGGTTGACAACAAGGTCAGTCACTCGGTGATCGGGTTGGAGGTTTGTTGTTGGTTGCCCCTCCTGCTCCGAGTATTCGGGAACGTCTGGTCCATTTGCCAATGGACCGTAGGGGTGCCTCTCCGCTTGCCTCTGGTACGGCCCTGGCCCTGATCTAAAAAAGGCTTGTTTGGGTAAAATTGCTGTGGTGATGGATAGGCTTGCATGTGTGGTGGGAAGGGAGGTGGCCTTGATTAGGATGAAAATTTTGAGTTCCACGCCTCCTGTTATATCTGCGGGACTGCCCTCTCCCTCTCCCTTGAGGAGCCCCCATTGTAGAGGAGTCAGAATCGTCAGAGCCAAGGTCTGATCCAGACGAGGAATAGTTGGACCCGAAATGTCTCCCTTTGTTATTGAATAGTGGAGCCACATAAGTGTCACTCGTGTACGGGTAGATTTTCTCCCAGGAGAAACGGGCCAGATCTTTCTTAAATTTGTCTATTTTATTGATTAAGATGTTATCTCTATATTCCTTATTCGTCTTATTGGTCTCATCCATCTGTTTCTTATAAAGGGCTGATGTAATAGTGGTTTTGATTTGCCCTTCTAATGTCTGAATTTCAATGAGAATGGCATCAGCTTGGCGTTTTGCCGTGCTGATGATCAAAATTAGCCAGTCACGGGTGCACCGCCAAGCGATAAGTGACCAATCTCGTATAAATTGTTTGTCAGTCAGAAACAATCTAGCTGTGTTGGTCACAATCAGACCAGTAGGGGCACATTTACCTCGCAGACTGCTGTGCGAGACTGTGTCTTCCTGAGATTAAGGAGAGTAGCCCAGTCATCCTTAGGATTCACGGTCATTTCAGGTAGGGAGTCAAGGATGCTGGGATTGTCTGACAATATATTGTTCAAGGATTCATCGTCGAAAGCTAAACCTGCAAAGTCAGCCATCGTGGGGGGATACTGAAGGTCGGCGATGATGGGGAGCGGAAAGACTACTAGAGGTTCCTAGAGTCTAGAAAGAAGACCCGCAGCCGTAGCTGCTCTAATCACCAAACATCAAGTGTGGTAGCATGGATAGATGTGGGGTCAGTGAATTTCTCTTACTTCCATGTGGCTCATGTCATTGGACTTGGGTCACAGGGTGACACATTGTCCATTGTCGTCCGGGTGTTACTTCTTTGTCGAGCCCCATTCGGAACCACGCACAGACCCCAGGGGTCATTGTTCAAACCCTTACGCTAGAGTGGCATACGCCAGGCCAGCCCCCCTGGAGCTTATGCTCCAGGGGGGGACAACAACGCCACATGTGCCAGGACTCCCCTGTAGTGATCTGCTGCTCACAGGTCTAGTTGTCAGCATGCCACAGCCACTCCCTCACTGCTGGTTTCCACCCACACCACACCCATCCAGCACACGCTTCACAGCACATGTGACCCTGCCAATAAAAAGGGTCGGGCGCACGTGCACAATGCCATTTTCAACCTCTCTCGGGGTGTATCCGTGTGGTGTGCATGTAGGCATGGGGCCCAGGGGACTGCAACATCACATTCCGCAGGCCCGGACGGGACTTGATGGCGTCCGAACAACGATACCCAATCATAGAGGGTCCATGACTTGGGGGCACAGACTTAGTGGCACCGGATACACTGCGGCCGGCACAGGCACACCGCCACGGGACGGTGACTTTCGGTGCACTGAGGTAGGGGCACCTTAAGTGCTGAGCTGGTGTGCAGCATGCGATGATGCCCCGTCCTGGCGGTCCAGACTTGTAAGGATTTGTGTGTGCCCTGCTGGACCGCAGTGTAGGCCTGAGCCAGCGTGCAGCGCGGTGCCTATGAGGCTGAGCAGGTGTGCAGCCTGCGATGAGGCCGGGTGCACTGGTATGTCCTCTACCATGGAGTAATCAAGACCCAGCACCAAATGTGAGACCTGGTGGTCTGCGGAGTGGGGCTGCATGATGTGGAGGGTGCCATGTCTGCGGGCCCCGAGCTTGTGGCTTGCAGTGGCACGTGGTGAGCCCTCTTTTCTGCACGCCGGTGGCGGAAGGTGAGCAGTGAGGCCTGGGTGCCCAGGGGTGGGCATGCACACCTGGGTGCCGGGAGGGGCTGGGGTGCAGCTTCCTGGGTACGCAGGAGCAGGCATGCACCGCTGGGTGGCAGGAGGTGCTGGGGTGCAGCTGTATAGTTGCGCAGGGGCGGGCATGCAGCGCTGGACAGTGGGAGGGGCTGGGGTGCAGCTG
The DNA here is from genome assembly GCF_964204655.1 of Triturus cristatus. NCBI lineage: Eukaryota > Metazoa > Chordata > Amphibia > Caudata > Salamandridae > Triturus > Triturus cristatus. The sequence continues at coordinate 479,198,235 of NC_140590.1, read as the reverse complement.
TCTGGGTGCGCAGGCGATCATGTCTTGTGCAATTGTATATACTTTGCCATTCAGGTATCTGGACTCTGTATCAGATGTCGGGTCTGTCTCAGACTTGGGACCTGGTGAACTGCACTACATACCGGCATGTGGTTGGAGACACACCGGTGGCAGCAGGTGGGCAATGTGACCTGGGTGCGCAGTGTCGGCACTCTCTCTCCCTGTCCCTCTCTTCTTTTCTCTAGCTTTCTCTCCCCCTATTTTTTCGTATATCCCTCTCTGTCCGTCTTTGGCTCTCTACCCCTCTCTGTCTGTCTTTCTCTCACTCCCCCTCTCTGTCCGTCTTTCTCTCGCTCCCCCTCTCTGTCCGTCTTTCTCTTGCTCCCTCTCCTTCGCTCTCTCTCTCCTTCACTCACTCTCTCCTTCGCTTTCTCTCTCCTTTGCTCTCTCTCTCCTTCACTCTCTCTCTCCTTCGCTCTCTCTCTGTCCTTTGATGTGCGCAGGACACACCTTCTCATCATGATTTTTTTGTCTTGCAGGCTGTGACCTACGGATTGTCCCGAGGGGAGCCGACATGTGTCTTCATTTCTGTTCTGTGTTTATTTTAATACATTTTCATTTGTTGCTTCGAAGGTGAATGTGTGATGCTCATTTTTGTGATGACACATGCATGTCACCAGATGTGATTGTGCGACATCATGGGGGTTATTTGGTATATGTTTCCATATGGTTGATGTGACATATCTTTGTCAGCGGGTGGGTGGGGGGGCATCCAGAGTGGGGCCCCGGGGGGAGGGGCCGGGGGGTGATGGCAGTGGGTGTTGTTGCCCTGTTGAGGCTCCGAGCTGCATGTTCTGTGGCTCCATGGCATCTGTTGTTCTTCAGGTGTAGCTTTGGGCTGGGCTCTCTTTTGTGGTGCAGGTTGTAGTCCGACTTTGCACCAGGTCGGAGCAGGTGTTAGTTTCCCGGTGCTAACGTGCCTTATTGCATGTTTTGTGATCTTATCGCAGATCAGGCTGGTCGTTAAGAATGTTGTGGTGTGGTGTTGTCGTGGCTTTTTGCTCGGGAACGCCTACTCTGCATCACATTAGCGATAGTTGCAGGGGTCATCCTTGGCTATGTTTTTTGCGGCTGATTTTGCCGGAAAACTGATGACATGGGCTTTTTGCACAAGCTTGTGAATGGGATGGTAAGTTTATCGCAAATTTGGATGCGTTAAGGTGCCGATAACTCGGCGATAGCTCCTTGAGCATATGGCCCGGGGTGTTTAAATCGCTAGGGCAGAAAAAAGCATTAATTAAAGAAAATAGTGCTCACTGACTTCTAAAGCAGACCATGTAACAACACTAGTAAAACGCCCAGTCCTTATGGGAGGTTACAAATGCAGACAATTCGGTATCAAGAGGGCAACACCTAAGCCTATTCACGAATGAAAAAAGCAACGATTTCGCAATGACAGTAACGGGAACCAATTGAAAAGATGGGTGGGAAATGGATGGAACTTCTATGGCATACCTCAATACAGCATGCCTCGCTGGGCAGCGCATGTGCTGCCCAGGCTCGACCTAAAAAAACTGATGAGACGGCAAACACGCATTGGTAACGCCAATCTTTCTGTAGTTGGTTCCGAGACTTTTGGCTTTGTCAATGTTTGTTTTGTTTTGCTACGTCTTTCATAAAACTGTATTGTTGGAGAAGGTGCCAGGACTTTGCCAATATAAAAGAAATTGACTGAAAGGAAAAACATATTTTATCTAAAAAATACATTAACATAATAATCCCTGGCAGTGAAGGGAACTATTTTATGTGTGGATGTGATTTTTCTGAAAGAGAAGAATGCTGGTGAAGTGAGCCAGTAGCCAAGGAAGGTTGACCCCGTGCTCCATGAAACAACAACAAAACAATGGATGAAGAGGGCTGGCTGTAAACCCCAATAGGTAATTATTATACATAGTTTTAGTGAAATCTAAAGTTCTTGGCTAACTTACAAAAAAAAAGAGAAGACTTGAAATCTTCAGGTAAATCTCGTCACATGATTATGTTAAAGTGGACCTCAAATTGTGAAGGATTTCTGCTCAGAGCCAGCCCCCATGAATGACCAGAAAGTTGACAGTTTTCTTGTGATGACCATATATTGCAGTCAGTTTATCCACAATCAAGCAACTCTCACAGAACCATTATTCTGCTGAAAAAGGATAGGTTATGTCATACTAGGACCGCAGAGGGTGCGCTGGACTAGTAGTGCATGCCACCCTCTGCAGAGATGGTGCTGTCCTTATAAAAGATGATACTCACAGTGTGGGCAGTCTATTGCCTATGCCAGCCATGCATTGACACCAACTAAAGACAGATAAACACAAATCAAACTGAAAGCCATTATCATCCTGAATAACTGCTGGCAAGTCCACCTTTGTCAGTAGTTGCACCTTTTTATAGTGTTCACTGACCAAAAAATGCTAGTGCCCTTCTCCTTGGGGTCAGTCCCTCACTCAACCACGGGATAAGGAGTGTCTCCATCTGCAAGAATACCAGATGGCCAAATACCGACCTACAATCAACAGCCTTACAGACTATATCTCCACACAACTGAAGAAGGCCACTGTCCAAGGAAAAAAAAGTAGACAAATATGTAGGATGTAAGAGTCATCATGACATCAGCCTGACACAAAAATGTTACACTAGAAGCACTGATCCAAGAAAACACAAAACTACATGTTTTTAGTTTGTGATCAACTCAATTGACTCAACCGGTCAAACAGTCCTTTGGAAGATAACAAGTCTATTGAGTCGTTTGACTTGACCACTAACTGAAAATAAGGTAAGCACCAGAAATCTGAAGTAAAAAGAGATGAAGGTGCTTATGAATATATAAACTAAGGAGAAGTAGTGTCATATGAGGGTCTCATCCTCTCTTGTTTTAAATTCATAATACCTAACACACTCACTGTTCAGGTCATATCATTAAACTTGTACAAGAAGATCAATAAGGCATTGTAAGCGCAAAGGCAAAAATGAGATTGTGTGGGTAGGTCCCAGGTATCAACTGTCCCATTGATCGAGTCATTTTGCATTGTCTAATGTGCCAGATTGGAGTAGCAGGTGATCGTACAGGACCCATAATTTCAGAACATCTCTGAGAGAGTAGGTGTAGACTGTGTAAAGATCCATGGGAATGAAAGATTGACAATCCATTTCAACAGACAGAATTTCAACACTACCACAAATAAAGAGGTATCGCCCTCTGCTTCATCAGAACATAACAGCTCCAGGGCAATGGAGAAGTGGAAACAATAATAAGAATCCAGTAAAAATATTGTGCATTGCGGAAAAAGGAGCAGAAGACCTTGAACTGGATGTATACCAGTTTTTTAGACAATATTATTCTAACCTATCAGTCATGGCTGCAATTAGTTGTCAAGAGGTTATTGTTGAAGAGCCTTTGTGGGCCTGGCCCCCAAAGACCATGCCTGCACCCAATATTGGTGTCAACGCCACAACAATTTGAGTCTACAAATGACAATAAGGTTACATCTCACAGCATCCTGACACATAAAAGCATCCCCAGCTTTCCCCTGAACTCATGCAGTTTCTCAGATACGTTCCACATTTTCAGCTACATCTTTGGCAATTTATATCTTCATAAGGTAATCTTCCGATCATGGTATTTCCCTCAAGAAATTATCACCTGAGGCAAAAAAAATGGACAGCTGATTGCCAATGGGCCTTACTTCTGAAACCTCATTGAACAAGCAGCCTTTCAGCAACTTAACCATTGCATTGAATCCAGTAACCTGCATGTTGATGCCCAAACTGTTTTTCTCCCTTTCCGTGGAACTGAGTTCTCCATCACTGCAACCTATGATAATCTCAAGATTTAATTGAGCAGAAACTCAACTATTGGTGACATTTATTTAGCAAAATATGCCACTTTCCTTACTCGCTGATATTCAAGACAAGGCTCTACACTTGAATTCATCCGTCCTCTCAAATCGGTCCATATCATCTCTACTCCTTCGTATCTTCTGACATCGGGTGTATCACAAGGCTGTATGATTGCTTCCACGTTCTTGAATATCTACCTCAGGCCAGCTGCTTACCTGATTTAATCCTTTGATCTGAAATGTACCATCTATGCATCTTCACCATGCTGTGACCAGACTGCATTGTGATCCACAACTGGATGGCAGAAATGTCCTTCATCTCAGTGCCAACTAGACTGAAATATTGACCATTGGAACCCAGATGTACTTAATTCTCCCTGGACTTCAACCAGCTCTATGTTTATCAAACTGTAAGTTGTTTAGGGAAAGAACTGAAAGCTGTATGGCACACCAAAGGAGAACTCTCCTGCTCAGCTGCCTTTTGACTATGTTCACACTATATAAGTACCACATAGGTACATGAACACATAAATACCTATTACAAGGTTCTGATACTCTGGGAAATTTGAATGGCCTTTCCCAAAGTCCTAAGGCATCATGGCTGGTAACAGATTTGTGAGGCATAAAGAGTGATTTTCTTTTCTGGATAAACTGGTAGACAGTATTCTTGACAGCTGTCAAGTATGTAATAGACTTTGCAATGGAAGTTTTAATTGACCACTGTTAATATCTTTATAAAGAGTATGTCATGAGTTGAGTCTAAAGACTTTGGGCATATTAGTAAGAGTATAAGAATTAATTTTGGATTCCACATGTGTAAGACAACATCAAATGGTAAAGGACTGTATGCTTAGTCATCCTGGTGACCTGGAAACCTGCCACTATTGTATTGCATTCCATCCCCTGCATTAGTCTGTAGAGGGTATTGAGTTCCAGGGGGTCAGGGCTTCTTCCATTTTAAGGAATGGTGGTCATGAATATTCCTAATTGGATAAGAAGAGATTTCCAGAGTTTGTTAGTTTGGATCGAAAAAGGCGAGTCTCCTAGATCTGTTTTGAGAATGAATGAGAATTCAACCAGAGCTAGGCCCTGTATTGGAAGGTAGAACTGTCTGAAGTGGGTCTGAAGTCTTCTATGTAAGAATATGTGTCCTATATATAGGAACACTTATGGCAAAAGGAAGCAATTGGAGATCGTTCAGGACTGTTGTGATGTGATCCCATAGTCAAAATTTGAGTCATGCTGCTGAGTTCTAGCCCCTTCGAGTCTTTATAAAGGCAGTAAGTAGCACTGAGATAAAGCCCATTGCTATAGCCCAGGTATGACAGCATCAGAGCAGTGGTGAATTTGAACCTTTGAGGAAGCGCAAGAACGGCTGAATATGCCTTGATAGGACTATTTGGTGCTTTTCCCTCAATACGGCACCCTCCAAAGCCTTGAGAGCTGAACACATTATTAAGCGAGTTCATGCTACCTTCCTTTGAAACAATACCCAATACTCATTTAAGGTTCATTTCCTAGAAGACAGCGCTTTTACTTGCCATCATGGCAGCAAGTAGAGTTTAGGAGTTGCAAGCTCTTACTATAAAACACCTGTTTCTTAGATTTGGTAAACACAACGCTATCCTTCAAACAAAACCAATACTCATGCCGAAGGTACCTATAGACTTTCACCTGAATGGGTCTGTTATTCTGCACTAATTATTTCCTAATCCGACAATGCCTACATTAACTGGATGTTCACGGTACATCAGATTTTACATGGAGAAAACAAAAGACATTTGCACATCTGACCAGCTATTTGCATCCTTCGGACATCCAGGAAGTAGTAGATCTCTAAACAGGGAATAACACATAGGCTGTTAGCCTGCATCACCTTCTGCCACAAGGAGAAGCCTCCACTGTAGGGCAAAGTGTAGATGCATTTGACCAGGAGCATGACAACAATGGCAGTAGTCTATGCCGGAGTGGCTTTACAAATTGACATCTTCTGTGATGCTTTCTGGGTCCAAACTGAGGTGGCATGGCGGGTGAAAAACAATGGATTAGGATACAGGCTCAAATGATTGATAGTAGCTGAGATTATTTCAAGCATTCCATCCATCACCATGTTGTTGTTGACTAAAATCAAGGAATATCTATCTGTCTTTTGAATTGGACTTGAACTATATATATTGTCATTATTTTACTGTTCTTCATGAATGTGTGGTGCATCTTAGCTTGTGTTTGATCTATTTGATTAAGTTCCCTAGGGGACCAGCATTGTAACAGTGGGTGCTATTCAGAATGCACACATTTCCTCAATCTATGTATGATAACACTACATTGGGGAGAATACTTTAAAGGGTAACATTAGATCAGGTGCTGTCAGGTAGAAGGTTCCATTGTTAGTCTTAATAGTACTTATGTTGTTGTTGCAGTTGATGCCCTAAGTGCAACAGGAATGCCCAGATGTGGATCCTGTGCTCACTGTGACACTGGAAGCAAGCTATACTTGACTGATGAGCCCTTGTGAGGATAAATCCGGCCCTAGGTTGCTTGTTTTCTAGTTCAGGGAGAACCTAATTTGGCATTTTGGGCTGGACTGTTCCCATTGGAGCAGGGTCAAGACTGATTTGCATATGGCTGGGTCCAAAAAGGGCATGGTGGACAAAAGCCGATGGAGTGGGATGCAGCCTAAGCTATTGCCAGTGGCTGAGAATAATTCAAGCATTCCATTCATCACTTGTTGTTGAATGTGGAACAGCAGGCCCATGTTCACCAAGCACCAGTGTTTGGAGGCGAACACAGCAGCCAACTCAGCAGTGGGACAGAGGATCCTCTGTGACCTCTTTCAGGAAAGGCGAGCCTGGTTCATGCTTTGTTGTAATGTGATATACTGCTTGCTATTCTGATTCAAGGAGCACATGAATATATGAAAGATCCAATGCTGGATAAGAAATTAGTTAATTACCTGTAACTCCTATTCTCCAGTGTGGGTACCTTTCATAGATTCACTTGACAACATCTCTTCCCGGTTCAGAGGCCCAGTTTCTATTACATACTGTTCTCAAGCTTGTGCTTTAAAATTTGAGCTATAGTGGCCCCAGGAGGAGTGAGAGAGCTCACCACCTCCACCTCATTTGCCGGAGTTTAGGATGTTTCAAATGAGGTTGATGTGCTACTAAACAAGATGGCCCAGTTCCAAAGCATTTGTGCTTTCTTCGGAGAGTGAGGGGGACCTCTTTCCTGCTTATTTTGCGATGTAACATATCATGGTTTTATGTCTGTTGTGATGAGGATGACTTGTCCCGCCAACCTCGGTGGGAACAACCGCAGGTCCAGTCTTATTGTTCTCAGCTCCAGGATGTTGATTTGGATCATCTTCTCCTTATCTACCCAGAGGGCTCTGCCCATTAGCTCCTGCCTTATGGCCTCCCCTGCTCTCTATTAATTCATTCATTGGCATCACTATCCTCTCTGCCAAGGGCTGAAACAGGAAGGCCTGCATTGAGGTTTGATGGAAACCTCCACCACCACAATGCCTGATTGAGCTGCCGTGACTTGCACTGTGTCTTCCAAAGATCCAGTCATTTGTAACCACTGTTGATTGAGTTCCTCCTGAATAGCCCTCATCCGGAGCCTGGATAGGGGTGTAAGCCCTATGCAATATCACAATAGAAGAGTCTTATATAGTGTGAAAGAACCAAGCAGCCAAGGGCAATACCTTTTTGTTGAAACTTTCATGAACATGGGAATGGGCCATCTCCAAACAAGTAGATGTTGCAATGGATCATCTTCCATGTTTGTAGAATGACCAAGCAGATATGTTCTGCCACATACTCTCAGACTGCTTTGAACGAGAGCTCCACGAAGATCAGGTGGGCTACATTTTCAGCAAGTAGGGCCACAGTACTTTGGAACTGTTTGCCACGTCCCAGAGCAAGAAATGCTGGTATTATTCCGGCAGGTACTGAAAGCCAGGAGCAATACCTTTCAATGAGATTGACAAACAACTTTGCTAATGTCCTACCTCTGTTTTCCCTAAACCCCAGGGAACTGAGGAAGGTGAAAGTAGATCAGTGTTTCCTGATCCTTATTATCCTGGTGTGGCCTCCCTGTGAAATGAAAAGAAATAAAATGAATGAAATTGAAATGAAATTTGGATTTGTAGAGCGCTCTACTACACAGGGGTGTCTAGGTGCTGTAGCTCTATGGGGAAGAAATAAGCTGAACTGAAGCTATAGAAGAAGGAAAGACTAAAATTAAAACTATTTGTTAAACTGCCATGGTTTAAGGGCCTTACGGAAAGAGAGAAGATCTAATTCACTTTTAAGATCTGGCAGCATGGAGTTCCATAACCTGGCTGTACAGGCTACGAAGCTTCTCCCACCCCTATTAGCACTTCTGACTCTGGGGACAAGATTGCATGCAGATGAGGATTGTAGCAACCTAGAAGGGGATTGCCACTGAAAGCTTCTATATACTGAAACTGTCTACACTGCACCTGGACAGAAGTGGTTTTAGGTATTCTTCAGAAAGAGTCTATCTAGCGACAAACTCACAGTTCAAGACAGTTTATTATCTTTGTTTTAACAGAGGGTTGTAAATCAATTTATGAAAGGGGTGTTTAGAGTTCTCAAAGTCTCTCTTAAGAGAACCCTGACTTTTCCTTGGAGGTGATTAGTGCAGTTGCTTTTTTAGTCAGCTCTAACCCAGGAAATACAAGATGCTTCGGTATTGTGCACTGCCTTTGTGGAAGTGCCTGGTGCGCCACTTTTCGCTCAATCATCCCCAAATGAGGGGGCATTCCCTTTGGAAGGGGGAATCTTCTTGTTTTCCATCAAATAATGTGCCAACCTCCTCTCCTTGTCTTTGAGAGATTTTGAGAGAAAAGTATTACAAATGTCATATCTAGACAGCTTCTGTTCAGAATAATGACATTAGCCACACTGGTCATGGGGATCTTCAGTGTAGATCTTCTTTTGTTCACAATCAGAGCAGGGCCCGTGATGAGGTGAAAACTTCCACCTCTTTCTTTGGGAGAGTCAACCAGTCTTCAGTTCTTTCAAAATACAATGTCTGTTCACTTTCTTGATCTACTCAAAGTGTCTACAGAGTTGAATATGGATCAGCTTACACACTGCATCAATTGTTGGACCCTCTTGAATGGCCTTTGTGATATCTGCCTTTTTCATCACCACTTTATTGACTTGTTCAATGGCAAATAGTGTGCATTTTTCGGCAATTGCGTATCCAAGGTGGGAATGTAAATCAAGAGTAAACAACCTACAGGATGGCAGTCTTTTCCTGGCTGGTGTATACCAATGATAATCTTGTAGTTGGAGAACCATCTTTAAATGTGAGCTGGCATTTAAGCCTGGAGTTCTTAAAAATGGCGACAAGAGCCTAATGATCAGTGACAATGGTGATAATTTTGCATTGGCTACTATGGCTCTTCAGCCGAAGGGACTTGTGCCTACAAGAATTTCTCTATGTTGTGCAGAGTCAAAATAAGACGTTTTGTTTGCCTCAGCAATGCAATGCAATGCATGACTGTTAGATTTGGGGGTCTCTAGTTGGCATAGATTGGTGACAAATAGGGACCCTTGCGTCTAGTCAGGGTAAGGGGGTACACTCCTAAAATAACCGCTGCTCACCCCCTTGGTAGGTTGGCACGAGCAGACAGGCTTATCTCAGAGGCAGTGTGTAAAGCATTTGTGACCACATACAGTAATCAAGTGACAACACTACAGATGGACACCACACAAGTTTTATATAAAAAATAAGTATTCTTTATATAGACTTATCACAAGACCATAAACAACAAAAATCCACAATACTGTTACTTTAAAATGGTAGAATTTAGCTTAGTTCTCTTAAGATGGTAAATGCGACACTCAGAGTTCAATGTACCTGTAGATGCGACACGCAGGGAAACAAAAGTGTTGCAAGGACGGTGATGCGTTGAAGCTCCGGTGCAATAAAACAAAGATGGCGCTTTCTTCTTGATGCGACACGCTTCCCGGTGATGCGGCGGCGCCTGATGCAACGTTGATCCTCTTCTCCGATGATGCGAGATGTTTCCCCACGATGCGAGCCACGACAGGCCCGGCGACACGCTTCCCAGTGATGCGGCGGCATCTGATGCGACGTCGATCCTCTCCCCTGGCGATGCGAGTTGCTTCCACAATGATGCGAGCCGCGACAGGCCCTGCGACACGCTTCCCAGAGATGCGACTGTGTCTGATGCGACGTGGATCCCCTTCTCCGGTGATACGAGGTGCTTCGGTGGACCTGCGATGACTGAACAATTCTTCTGCAACACGCTTACCGGTGATGTGGCGGCGTCTGATGCGACGTCGCTCTTCTTCTCCGGTGATGCGAGGCGCTTCGTGTTGGGAAGCGACAGCGGCAGTTTGGCGACACACTTCTTGTTCTTGAGTCGCGCTTCCAGCTCCTTGCGACACGCAAGTCCTCTGAAAGTCCAGCACAACTATAGGCACTTCAAAAGAACTCTTGGGGAGCTGGTGAGTGAAGTCTGTTGGCCCTGAGACTTCAGCAGGAGGCAAGCTCTTTTCCAAGCCCTTGGAGATCCTTCACAAGCTGAATAAAAGTGAACACAATGTCCTTTCTCCTCTCTTTGGCAGTCAGGCAACCACTGCAGGCCAATCCCCCAAGCAGCACTTCAGCTTAGGGATGGTCTCTCCTCAGTTTCTTCTGGTTCCACTCCTCAGCAAAGGTTTCTTCTTGTTTCCCAAAATGATCTAAAGTTCTTGGGTTTGGGTCCCAATATTTATACCCAGTTTCTCTTTGTTCTCTGAAGGCAGAGAGGCATTTGCCTAGTCCAAACCAGCTCTGGTCAGTCCTGGAGCACTTTGTTGACAAGACTCCTTCTTTCCTTTCAGAGTGCAGGGCAGAGACATCAGACGCACCACAGGGGGTGGAGCCAGCATTGTGGAGGGAAGGCACAGCCCTATTCAGGTCCCAGGTGCAACTCCTCCCACCCATCTAGATGCAGATCTCTCTATTCAGCCCTGTGCTGACTCACCCTGTCTCCTGGAATTTCCCCAGCCCCTGTCACTCAAACTCCAGACAAGGAATACACAGCCTAGCAGAGGCAGGTTTGGATGGTTAGACAAGAAAATACCTACTTTCTAAAAGTGGTATTTTCAAACACAGGATGTTAAAACCAACTTCACTAAAAGATGTACTTTATCATTCTGAGTTCAGGCATACTAAATTCGAATTTCTACCATGTTCCCTGCGTCAGTTAGGATTATAAGATGTAATAATCAAACTGCCCATTCTGGCCTATGGAGAACAGGTAGCCTTGCAATAGTGAAAAACAAAAAATGGCTGTAATTCACTATTAGAACATGCCACACACACCAGGGCATGCCCTACCTTATACTTACAATGCACCCTGCCCTTGGGCCTACCATAGGGGTGTCTGATATGAAGAAAAGGGAAGGTTTAGGGACTGGCAAGTGGGTGCACTTGCCCAGTTAGCATGACAGTACCAGACTGCACGCAGGCTCTGCAATGGCAGGCCTTAGACACACTTTTACAGGCTGCTTCTGTGAGTGGCACAACCAGTGCTGCAAGCCCACCAGCAGCATTTGGATTTACAAGCCCTGGGCACTCCTGGTGCACTGTACTAGGATCTGACAAGTAAACCAAATCAGCCAATCAGGGAATCACTAATCCATACATCAATTTACAATAGGGAGCACTTGCACTGTGGCACTGAACAGCAGTGACACAGTGCCCAAAGCATCTAACACCAGCAAAAACACATGAGGCAACAGCAAAAATGGAAGGGAGACCCATGCCAAGGTGCCAGGTCTAACAATTACCTTAGGGATTCAAGAGCAGTTTGGCACTTCTGAATCTAGTGGCATGACTGTCCCTTCTTCATGAAGTCTCTTAGTTGAGCACTGACGGAGGAGGCAAAGTCCTGAGGGTATCTAGCACAGTAACTTGACATGTGTAAAAAATCAACAAAGAGATGAAAGATTGTCAGTAGTGTTGTAGAAGCAGGAGCGTCTGCCTTATTGGGGGATTGGCTGGGTGCCTGTTTGTAGGACTATGTTTCTATAGACCTTCACAGATTGTCTGCAGAAAGCATATATACTTGTTGAGTTTGCGTTTTTCTGGAAAAGCACTGCAGGCTTTCACTAGAATAGCAACATGTGTTAGTTCTTTTTTTTTTACCAGATATGAGGATATCTTCACTGTAGTTTAGATAGTTTAAAGTGCAATAAATTACAGCACATATTTGTTGTTAGAAAACCTCTTCCATGGAAGAGAAATCGGATCTGACATGGTTTTGCCATTAAAGTTCTTCATGGGCTGCTTTTCTTCCTGCAGCTTCTACTGATGATACCCCTTGTTAAGGTCAAGCTTGGAAAGGAACTGGGCTCCACTGAGTTCAGGTAGCATATCGTAAACATGCCTTTCTATTTGAACAGCCAGATTACACTGATGGCTGCATACCCCTCAGAAAGATTTTGGGTACAGGAAATGTCATAGAGACCCCCGTAGTAGGTCTTCCTGTTGTAATTTAGTTTCTGCTTCCAGTTGTCCCTGTATTTTGAATGGAATCCCACAGAAATACTAAGCGAGAGGTCCAACTGATTGACCATTGTACAGTTGTTTCTGCATGTTTCTTCATTTTACCAATCCTTCAAACAGCGTAGTGTTGCAGGTTTGCTTATGAGATGAGACAGCATGGAACTTACAATTGGCCCATTTTGGTAATGGATCTAAGAATAATAAATAATAACCCAATATTTGTAAAGCGCAAACTAATCACCCCTAAGGGTCTCTAGGTGCTGGGGGCCTCTATCTGCTGCTGCCTCCAAGACATAGACACCAAATTTACTAAAGTATCCATCATGTGACAGAATGTTATAGAAGTAATCTTTACGGGAAATGGAGTTTGCAAGCCTCACATGTATAACCATAAATTGGATGGTTGCATCTCAGTTCCTTTGGGCATGTAGAAAAAAAACCCTCTCTGTCATGATATTTATAGGCATATCTGTGTCCACCAAGAATGGAACATTCACTCCATTTACTTAAAGTCTAACAGCAATGCTGTGATATCATCTACAGTCAGTATTCTGCATTTATCTGAGAATACCTACAATTTTGGAACCTTAGCAGGCTCAGAAGTTGAGGATCTAATGTGGTCCTATGTTTGGATTTGACTTCCAGTTCACACTGATCCTCACAAAACAGACTTCACACAGCATGTATGTAAAAACGTTTATATTCAACACAAATATTCAATCTTTATTACATGACAATTATATACTTTTGGGCATACAACTCAATCGGAAACATTGCTAACAGGACTAGGCCTCCTCGTATGGTTATGATTTCACTAGTATGCCCACTATGGATAATTCTTAATCCAACTCCCCCCAACTGAGAGAGAGCACCCTTATGCAGGGCACTATATCAAGATTATGTACATACACAAAACATAAAACACTTTTTAGCAGCACCGTGGGGCAAAGACTCACAGGAGAAACCCAATGTCAAAAGGTATTGTGCTTTTGGCATTAATCAACATATATGGCAGCACAGCCGGTCAGTGTCGTGAATCGCAGGTGGTACGCACACGATCACTCCCACTCAAACACACTCCACAGCACTACACGGTGCGACAGATATCACCCAGTCCATACAGCACCCTCTTACATACACATACACATTCAGCACCGTAATGCGTTGCCACTGGTACACAACAGGTATATGGGCACCCTCTGCAGACTCCGTGGCCCAAGCCTCCCTCCACCCTCAAGTACACCCCTATTGTCCTATACCCCCGGATGGAGGATAACCAGCCCAGCCTCCGGGACACTGGGCCGCATGCGGCCAAAGTCACACTTGGTCTGGGTCCTAGGGAAGCAGGTGGGAATATGTAACAATTTTAATTAGGAGGTAGACGTAAGCAAGGGAGAGGTTAGCAGCTACTTGGGTCTCAAAACACAAGGGAGTCATGCAGTCTTTTGGCCTGCTTCCATACTGTCTTGGAAGTGTGTAGTCAACCCAGTCAATCTCTCTCACTATTACCTGGTGCCAAGATGTCTTCAGGAGGGGCCAGGAGTGGAGAGGGCAGTTGGTCTGCCACAATGAGGGTAAAATAGGGAGCAACGAATAAATGGGAAGTAACACAGGGCTGTCCGAAACTGGTCCCAGGATGCTTGTTTTCGGTCCTGGGAAGACATGGCTTGGCAGTTCAGTCTGGACTGTTCCCATGAGGCAGAGGGTCAAGACTGATTTGCATATAGCTGTGTCTGAACTGGGGTGGCAAAGTGAGCTAAAGAATTATGATGATGGATTCAACCCAGATCTGTGACTGGGGGTGAGTGTTTGAAAAGTTTCAGCACTCCGTCCATCATCTCCTTGTGTTTGCTTTGTTCGCCCTAAGTTGGCAGGGTATGCCCAGACGTGGGACCCTTGCTCACTTTGCCACTGGATTCAAGATAGCCTGGCTGATGAGGGCTGTTAACCCGAAACCAGTCCCAGGATGCTTGTTCCCGGTCCAGGGAAGACATGGTTTGGCAGTTCCGTCTGAACTGTTCCCATGAGGCACAGGGTCAAGACTGATTTGCATATAGCTGTGTCTGAACTGGGGTGGCAAAGTGAGCTAAAGAATGATGATGGATTCAACCCAGATCTGTGACTGGGGGTGAGTGATTGAAAAGTTTCAGCACTCCATCCATCATCTCCTTGTGTTTGCTTTGTTCGCCTTAAGTTGGCAGGGTATGCCCAGATGTGGTTCCCTTGCTCACTTTGCCACTGGATTCAAAATAGCCTGGCTGATGAGGGCTGTTAGCCCGAAACTGGTCCCAGGATGCTTTTTTCCGGTCCAGGGAAGACATGTCTTGGCAGTTCGGTCTGGACTGTTCCCATGAGGCACAGGGTCAAGACTGATTTGCATATAGCTGTGTCTGAACTGGGGTGGCAAACTGAGCTAAAGAATGATGATGGATTCAACCCAGATCTGTGACTGGGGGTGAGTGTTTGAAAAGTTTCAGTACTCCGTCCATCATCTCCTTGTGTTTGCTAAGTAACACAGAGGAGCATCTCTGTGGGATGGAGTTCCCCAATAGGTACATGATGATCTGTATCATGCCCAGGTGATCTGGGCACATCGAGTGGTGTGCGCAGGGATGAGTAAAAGACACACAATTGATGGACGGAATGCAGAATAAATCAAAACATTCACCCCCAGTCAAGAGATCTGGGTTAAACCCATCATTCTTTTGCTCACCATGCCACCCCAGTTTAGACCTGGCCATATGCAAATCAGTCTTGACCCTGTGCCTCATGGGAACAGACCAGCCCGAGCTGCCAAGCCAGGTCCTCCCTGGACCGGAAACAAGCATCCTCGGACCGGTTTCGGGGTTTCACCCTCTTTAGCCAGGATAGCTTGATTCCAGTGGCACAATGAGCCCAGGACCCATGTCTGGGCATACTTGGCACACTTAGGGCGGGAAAGCAAAAGACACACAATTGATGGACGGAATACAGAATAAAGCAAAACATTCACCCCCAGTCAAGAGATCTGGGTTAAATCCATCATTCTTTTGCTCACCATGCCACACCAGTTTGGGATGAGTCACACCAAGCACTTCAGATTTCAAACACAATGAGTTGTAAGTTTTGCACCTCCCTAGTTCGGAGGCCCAATGACCGGTGCATGTCGAGTTGGGTTGAACCAGAACAGTATGGTCACACACAAACAGGTACAAGTTCAGCAGAGCCACATGAAGCCGAATGAGGCACTATTCCGGGTACACCCCCACCTCCGAGGGTCGCACCCTATGAATCAGACACCGCAGCCAATGAGCAAAAAAAATTCATCACAATCAAAGAAACGGGCCATGTGGAATCCCGCAACCGGTGAATCCGCTCACCACCACCAGACGCTTATGAGTGCTGTTGTTCCCGCTAGTATGGGAACCACACGCATCAGAGGCAGGCAATATTTCTGAGGCTCCGCACTAGGCAATCCGGTCTCCAGACTCAAGTCTTAAGTCTACATTCACACCATGCTACCAGTTTGAATTTAGGAGCTGAGGTGGGCACTTGAGAGGGCAACGCTCTCCGAGTGTCACAGGTAGATGGTGTAGGTCCCTCGGGGGAGATCGTTGATGTCTCTGAGGTCTCCAGGAGAACAGGAAGCCTGCCATCGGGCCCCTGGAGAGCACACTTCAGCAGTTTCTCAGCCAAGGCCAGTCTCTATTTGGACAGTTATCCCCAATGTGCAGAATAGAGTCCTCTGACAATGTACACCACTCTGTTCAGGAGCTCCAGTCCCACATCCCCACGAGCGTATCTCACCCTTTGCTGGAGGATGGCATCCGTAGTTATACTGTTGTGTGTCTTTGAAGTCAGGGTGCTTTAGGGGTTTTCCCTTTGAACCACAAGTGGGATGGGAATGCCCAGATGTGGGTCTCTTGATTACTGTGCTACTGGATTTAAACTAGCCTGGTTGATGAGGGGTAATACCTTGAAACCAGCCCCAGGATGCTTGCTTCTGGTCCAAGAAGGACCTGGCTTGGCAGTTCAGGCTGGACTGTTTCCATGAGGAACAGGGTCAAGACTGATTTGCATATGGCTGCGTCTAAACTGGCGTGGCATGGTGAGCAAAAGAACAATGTATCTAACCCAGATCTTTTGACTGGGGGTAGATGCATGATTTATTCAGCATTCTGTCCATCATTTGTTTGCGTTGCACTCATAGGTAGTGAAAACACGCATAGGTATTCCTCATTACCTGGGTGCACGTGCGCTATTGCGCACCCCGGTCTGCGATGGCAGGAGGGACACACAATTCCCATCACCAGTGGCGCCAGTGCCCCCGACTGAGTCTGCACAGCAGACTAGACGTGGATTTAACCATTCTGTGTGTCTGTGCACACGCACTAACCTGCGTTGGCAAACGGCATACGCAATCAGGGGCACCATAGGTGCGCACTCACAGCGGTCTACACTAACAAGCTGCTCATGAGGTTACCCATGATAGATACCAGTGCACACCCACTGGTCTACAACAACAGATCAGCCCGTGTTTCAGATCATGAAATCAGCGCCATTCCCTAAACGGAAAAGCAAGGACAAGCCAGGCAGATGGCTTACCCAGTCCTGAGCACCTTTAGTGCCAGTAGGCACACACCACCCTGCTCTGCCCAGCGGACATGGGTGAACCCCCTCATGGGTATGGTTGTGCACTCCCGGCCCGCAATAGGGGACAGACACCTTGCCGCTAGCACCATGGATGCAAGTGCACAGACGCAAGCCTGCACCAGCAGGCCTGACCCGGAGGTTAAAACACCGGGGATTCAGGTATACACTCATCAGCCCACGATGGCAGGCCAGGCACATATCCAACGTGCCATAGGTGCTGGGGCACATCTTCCAGCCTGCCACGGCAGGCGGGACATGTATCTGAAACAGCATCAGGGCTGGTGCGCACACCTCAGTCTGCATTGGCAGATCAGTCCATGTTCCGGAATAGCACGTCAGCCCCTCTTCCTAATCTGTATAAAAAGGAGCACGCACTACCCCACAGCCTTGACAGTGAGGGTGTGTGGAGGACCCTGCGCCCACTCCAGAGATTGGATAACTCCTCAGATGTATCCATAGGGAAAGCCAAACTCTAAGGTTGGGGAAGCCCCATTGGGGAGTTCATCGCTACCCAGGCAGGGAACATCCATATGTGTCCACCCAGCCTTCTGCCTACCAACCCCCCTTGGAACCCGTCAGGGCTTCCCTGGGGGGTGCCCTCATGATAGGGGATGACCCACTCCAGGTTGACCGAGGCATTAATAATTCCACCCTAGTCAGGGGCCCAATGGTGCACCACAGGCCTGCCATGACAGACCCGATATAGGGTTCGCGGATGGGTGGCACACTCAGTGTTACGTCCCACTACTTAGCCCATGCCATAGCCACCGGGTATGTGGTGTACCTGTCTACAGGGCACACGGAGGTACAGCACCAACACCTCATTGTATCCGCACCCCAGCCCAATGCGGGTGAGGCGGGCACGCGCACCTTCCCTCTGTCATACAAGGGGAATGTGCCCAGTTTCCTACGGTCAAGCAGAAAGAGTCGGCAAAGACTAGAAGGAAAAAGCAAAAAGTATTGGGGTAATTTCCCTTAAGAAGGCCATGTCCAGCAGGTATTTATGAAGCTGCTTAGCCAGATCGATACCAGAATAATGTTCAGGTCAATACACAGCACTGTTTACTCTCTCACTGACATCCAAGAACAGCAGTTGATGGCAACCAAAGAGTCAAATCAGCAGTCCTTATGCTACAGGTCCTCTCAGAAGCTCTTGACGCTGCGACCCATCATGTCTTCCAGGACAGACTGGAAAATTGTGATGACAGAGTGAATGCGACAATGGATCACCATCTTATATTGATGGGTCCAGTAAGATTAAGTTGCTACATTTTTGTCTCCAAAACAGAGACTTAGGTGTGCAGTACATCATTTGTTTTTGCTGTCTTCCTCTTCTTATATAATAACCTTCTGCGTTAGATTATTAACCATCATGGACTAGATTAGCAGCTGTATTTCAATGATTTATACTTAGCATTGGGTGGGGCACCACGCGTGCCGTAACATATTCATGACCGTTTATTAAATCTCCATGGATGGAAGCAGGAAAATTAGCCTGCGACTTGTGGCGGTGGTGGCTCCTTCCTGTACTACTCAATTGCCATTGCTGGTGTCACTTGGACTATCCCAAATCCAGCAGGCTAGAACAAGAATCTTTGCATTATCATTTATTAAATACTGTCAAACTCATACAACAAATGCAAGTTGGTGGAGAACAGGTCACACTCACTCATTATGGTTCTGGGTGCACGGCTCTACCTGTGGGCACTTAACAATAGCTCCAAGTAAAAAGTTGCATTGGTTTACTGCACGTTTTCTAGCCAGTTTTCTGGCCAAAGTTCACCTTTGCTCAAAAGTTTGGTGTAAATTCGTTTATCAGTTGTGTCTGTAAGCGCGAGCAAAATATACTATGGACAATAAAATGAGAAAACAAATCTTTTTTGTTACACCCATTCATTGTTATGCTCCTGCATTGGTCGACACAAAAGTTTGCATATGTCGGACTTTAGCTGATTACGCCAAGCACTTGGCAAATTTCGTGCAGACCGGTACACGGAGTCAAAAGTTGCAGACAAACCAATAAATGCCGTTTCAAAAGACGTGCAGCTGAACCAAATATACACAGTGACTTTTCATACTTACTCATCATTTGGAATCCTTCATCTGTACTTCTTTACCTGGATTTGTAAGAGCCATTTATTTTAAAGGTGGGTGTAAACAGCTATTTAGGTGTGCTGCATTATGTATGCACGTATATTTTATAGTACGTTTAAGGTTAAGAGTTCTATATAAATTAATGTACTTGGTGCCATTTTCTTAACATTTAATGTGCCTATATTTTACGATAATGTAACTAATATTTACGGGGCTGTGTGACCTTGCATACAGAGCTCCATGCCTTTAGGGTTCCTTCCTATCCCTCGCAGACTCAGTCCTGCCTAGTCTTGTCTGACCCGACCCCCCACAAAGGCCTCCTCCCCTCCTACCGGCAGTAGTTGCTAAGCTGAGAGAGTCCATAGCAACCAACACAACCCGGAACCCTCGTAGGCATTCCTTTACTCATCCCTCTCTCAGATAGGCTCTCATCGCTCCCTGATCCGCCCTTGTCGTGAGAATCAGATTGTCAATTGGTTTGATAGACTGCCACTTTGTCAACGTCACAATGGTTAAGGTTCGTCTGCCTTGGAGGTTGGTGTGAGAGCGCAAAGATGCCAGAGCTGTGTCAGTGCAGGAAAGACAGAGAGGCAGGAGGAAAGGGACCCAGGCAGCTCGAAGGGGCATCGCCAGGTGAGTTCGAGCTACCAGGAAATAAAAGCCCAATTTAACCCGAATTCTTCAGTTTATATCTTAAGAGGGAGAAAGGGATATTGAGAATTATATTTATTTCATGGGATACACGTTTCATTATGTTATTTTAAATTCAAAACACCTAAAAAAACATTTTTTTCTTTTTAAAGTACTGTCTTTAAATGGAATATGATTTTTTTTAAAGAAAGTTAAACTTGTTATTTTTTTCAAAACTGCAAACCATATTTTAAAGTAGAATTTAATTTTCAATGACAATACATCGATATTTTCAGTGACACATTATATTCGCCATATTTCATGCTTAAACTTATGACTGCTTTTCGCAGAGGAGCGCGTTGCCGGATGTCTTGAGATGAACTGGGGAAACTAGAGTTGAATTCCAGTTATATGTCATGGATTAGTTGTCCCTAAAAATTGAATCCACACAACCAGAGTCCCAATGAACACAGGGCAGCTTCTGGGTTTGGTTAGTTCACTCGCTGATGCTGGTTTTTGTTGTACATGTACCTTAAATAATAAAATACACAACTACATTAAATCTGGAAAATACACAAGGAACCTGCAGTCCATTGCCTCACATGATGAAAACGACCTAAATTAGGTGACTATGTTGCAAATGAGAAAGACATTATTGGGAGAGAACTTTGAAGAAAAAACTATAAAGGAACAGTTTCTGCCACGAACTGACTTTTTCACATTCGAGTGCCTGAGATCTTAAAAGAGAAAATATACCAT
The DNA here is from genome assembly GCF_964204655.1 of Triturus cristatus. Taxonomy (NCBI): domain Eukaryota; kingdom Metazoa; phylum Chordata; class Amphibia; order Caudata; family Salamandridae; genus Triturus; species Triturus cristatus. Next base: position 479,177,704 of record NC_140590.1, on the reverse strand, counting down.
AAATAGATTAATATCGAAAGTCACACCGAACATTTTAGGTGGGTCGACCTATTCCATACCTCCCTCCTCGCCGCACCCCTGATACAGGATGTCCCCGTGGTTGGAACCTGTTCCTCGCATAGGCGCTGCATGTGCCCCATATGCACTTTCTAATGTTAGAATTTTCAAGGTTTTTATATAAAACTGTATACAAAGAATCAAAAGCACACATGCTCCCTGGGCAACCTCAGAAGATTCTTGAGAATTAACTACATTTTCATAAGCATAGTTGTTCCAGGGCCAGTCTGAAATATTTATAGCGCCAAGAAGCCGCTATGAAAGCATTTAGGCCTTTAGGGGATTTACAAATATCATAGTAGAATACAATTTTGCAAAATATGGCTGGTCATAATTTATAGTGACGTGTGGCATATAAAATAACAAATTACGTAATTTGCATAGCATAGCATTGGATTGCAGGATAGCATATAACATATCATGATTTCAAATAGTAGTAGGTGTCTCTGAAAAGAAGCACGGTTTCCATTGTAACTGTTGTATTGCAGCCACCGATAAATATATCACACCTCTGCAACTTGCAAATTGTGTAATAAAGCGTTTTGCAGAGCTAGCAAAGGTAAACATTTGAGTTGAAAGTATAGCTACCGAACCCAGAATTATTATTATTTTACTAAATAAGTTAAGTTGGTTTGGAGAAAGGGTTGTTGCATTTCAAAGTGTGAACCAGTGTCATCTGTGCCCAGGGCAGAGAGGCAGGCATATTAGCAGGTGTGGGATATCTGTGTGTACAGTAAGTACATATTTGTATTAGATTGCCATGATAACAGTAGCCTGTTTATTTTAGATTGCTAATGACCTCAGAGACAGGGAACAATGAGACGTAAAAGGCAGCCTTATTGCAGGTGCACCTCCCTTGTGGTTCTTGGCTGGCTCCCGGGAATCAATGGCTGGGTATGAGTTGTTTGAAGGTAACATTTGCACCAAACTGCCCACCAGTATCATTGCACCCCCCAGCAACATGAGTGCATACAACTATAACACGAATTGCTTATTTATATGCATCCGTTTTGTCCTAAGCGTTTCACTTGGACATTTTATTTACATTCAGTTTGCCCAGTTGAAATAAGTACTAATTTTATCCCTTGCTCACTACCTGGCGTTTTAATCTGCCTATATTTTATATTGCTGAATATCCATAACGGTATACTTTTCATTATAAAGTATTTTCTTGGTACTGAGCCTCAAGTTGGTGTTCGGAAAGATTGTTTGCAGATGTCATAAGTCTGGTCATTGTCTCTGTGGCACTCGTAAATGCCAGCTTCATTTATCCTGCTCAGCAGCATTCTGAAAGTCGTACATTTGCAAAAGAGTGTTTTCTGAGCACTGTCTGAGCTCTGGTACAGCTTCTCAATTGTCTGGAACCAGGGACTGTACTATCGCATGGACCCTGCACAAACATTTTAGCCTGGAATACCTCTGCACCAGGAAGAGTCCTATACTGAAGAGTTGACCCAATTGAGTGTGCAACTTGAGCTGAGGCCACTGGCTAGACTTAGATCATGTGTTTTTTCAAATATTATGAACGAGAGGCCCTAAAGTGTTTGGGAACCTTAATAATTTCAGGCAGGAGCAGAGAGAAAGCCCTAGTCTTTGGTGTAAACTGGTCGTGCACCCCTGTATGGGAAACAATACGGCCTTCAAAATGGTCTGAATCAAATGGACATCGTATATATGGGAGCCCCTAATCATTTGTGTAAGAGGAAGGGGTCAAGCCAAAATATCTGGTATACGTAGGGCGGAGTCCTCCATTATATAATGAACAATGTTTTCAGGAGCCAGGTGGGCACTGCTTTGGAGTACGCCTCAGTGGGCACCTCAGTGAGTGACAGCGTGATCAGTCAATTAAGGTGTGCCGCATGGCCCAACAGCCTATAGATGTACTCGAGGGGCTCTACAATGGCAAGTACTGTCAATCACAGAACTTGTCTTGGTGAGGGACTCGAGCGCCCAGCAAAATATATAGATTAATGTGCCCATTTGCATCTACCTGCAGAGGGCCCAGGTTGTGTTTTCTACACCTCCGCTGGTGAACCCTCGGCCAGTCTTTGACAGTGAACCAGCCTAAATTGGGGCTTAGAGGCCGCCTTTCACCTTCCTTAACATTTAGACTACTCCTATTTTGTATATCTGTTGTGCTCCTTCCACAGAGGTGAGGTTTCCTGGGCTCGTGACGCTCCATAATCCAACAAGACCCATGGGAAGGGCAGTTTTCTTTCTTTACAGGGCTACTCTGCCCAATCAAAATAAGTGGTGGATGTAACTCGCATAATTTGATGTTGCTTAATTGTGCTAAATTACAGCAAAAATACATGAGATTACACAGAATTACACAAGGCGCATAACCCAGAATTTAGCACTATTTCCTTAGCACAAAATGCACCCATGCATCCAAAATGAACCCAAGGATCCATTTGCAGCAGAGCTCAAACAGCAGCAGCCATCAGTCGCTCTCCCAGTCTAAATTAGTTGTTTCTGTGCTCCTGTGGTAGGATTATGTGAAGGGTGTAATCGTGTTATTTTTTGTGATTTTTGCATCAAAAGAGTAATGCGAAATTACCGAAATTACTCCAATAACTTTAGTGCAATTAACATTTAACTCAAGCCTACCTGAGAATGCTCTCGCAGATCTTCCATGATACAGTCACTGTGTCAACAAAAAAGTCCAAAAGCACCATCCATTACAATAAATGGTGCTGGAAGCACAATGTCTGTCCATGTGTCCCTGGATGTTCACACTATCTGAACATGCCCATCCTTGTCACATTATCTAAACATATATCAAAGGGTCTTACACTGTCTGCTCATGCCCCTAGCTCAACACACTGACTGTCCATGTGCCCTGTGATCTTCACACTGCCTGCACATGTCCGAATTCATCACACTATTCAACCATGTGTTAGATGGTCTTACACTGTCTGCACATGTCCCTAGCTCGACACACTGACTGTTCATGTGTCTCAGGCTCTTCACACTGCCTACACATGCTGCTAACTCAACACATCGGCTGTACATGCGTCACAGGCTCTTCATACTGTCCGCACATGTCCAAACTCATTACATTGTCCATCCGTGTGCTCATGGCTCATCTTGCAGTGGAGGTCTATTTTGCACCAGGTTTAGATTTTATTGTTAAAAATCAATAGTATAAGAAGATTTTGTTTTGTGTATGTTTTGCACCCATTTTTTACAGTATGTGTGTTTCATTTTACCACAAGCTCATGTCTGATAAGTACAACATCTGGTCAAGGTTGCACTATTGCTACTTGCCATGCAATTGAAACAGTGGTGTAAACAGATACAACAACATTTACAACACGTTTTGAGTCTAAAGAAGGTCCTTTCAGTCTATGTACCTCTTCATTCTCAATCTGCCTCCAATTCGTATCTCCTCTGTTTCTGTCTGGGTGCCTTTGCCACCTCATGTGGCCTGTCAATACGTCCCTGAACTCCTCACAGTGTCTTTATATGTGTCACGGGCTCCTCACTCTGCTAATGAACCCTTAGCTCCTCTCCCTGTCGCTTAATGTACTGTTAACTCATTGCACTATCTGTCTGACTATGCACACCGGATGCTTGCATTATCTGTTTATGCCTCCAGGGTACTCACACTGTCTCTCCAACCTACTCAGCTCTTCCTAGGTGGCAGAGAGGAATCTTTAGCAGAACTCAAGCAACAAGAGAGCAGCACAAACCATGTTGTACTCCATGAGTTTTGTGGAAATACTCCTACTCTCCCTCACCAAGTAGAAAGTAATCAAATCCACCCAACTCTTCTCCACCTAAAAGGGCGTATTGGAAGTCGTCCTACTTTCCCTAACCAGGAGAGAATAACCAAATTCATACTGCTCTTCTCCTGCAGAGGAGGCAGTTGCTGACGCCTTCTCTCCTCCACCAAAGACAGAGTAGCTACAACTATGCTTATTTCTTGTTGATTAGATGGTTGAGCACAAGGAGACTGCTCAGTTGCTTAGTTACTCACACACTTACCCACCCACTCACTCGTTCACTCCCTCAATCACAGAACAATGGAGCTCCTCCTTCTCGGTCCTGTTTAAGATACTGGACAAACCTGGCTACAGTTCCCATGCATAAGAAGGAGTGGTAGTAGCCATATTACGTTCAACAACCAAGAGAGACTAAAGGGAACCATCCTTGTCTCCCCTCCTTAAAAAGTGAAGTTGAAGCCATCCTACTTTCACCATCCAAGACAGACTAGTAGAAGTAATCCCTACCCCACCATTTTACATACAGCCCAGTTATGCTATGTTGTGTTATGTTAGAGGGACTTATAGAGTGCATGGCGACCCGAAGGCATCCCAGCGTTAGTTGAATGAACATAGACTGTAGACGCAGGCTCCAAGGAGTTAGTTCACAAACAGAAAGGTTTTAAGCCATTTATTTTCTGAAGGAGAGTTCATTTACAATTGTCCGCAAGGTTACGGGCAGGGTGTTCCAGAGGTTTGTCACATTGTAAATAAAAGATCCTCCTCCTTTTGTAGCTCTCTTAATGAGTGGAACTACAGCCCGCAGGATGTATGAGGATCTGAGACCTCTGCCAGTTTTGTCAGGTGATGGAGGGACCTTGGTCTCAAAAGGCTCTGTGTGCAAAGCACAGTGCCTTGAAATTGATTCTCTGCATGACTGGGAGCCAATGCAGGTTGGCCAGGACCTGACGTACTGACTGGTGTCTAGGGATATTTAACAGAGTCCCTCAGTTTTAAGAGCTCCCAAGTAGAGGGAGTTTCCATAATCCAGAGGAGGGAGAATCAAAGGCTGAACTACTAGCCTTCTGGAAAGCTTGGGGATCAAGGGAAGAAGGTTTTGCAGCATTATAAGACTCCTGTAGCAGCAGAGTGAGAGTTTGATTGCTTAGGTCTCCAGAGAGAAGGAATGATCAAGCCATCCCCCACACTTTTCTCCACTGATTCAGGGGCAGGGGGAGGGACAAGACCTGCAGGCCAGCCCAGGGACATGTAAGGATTTACATTGTTCCCTAATATCATCAGCTCGGTTTTGTTAGTATTGAGTTTGAGTCAGGACTTGTCTATCTATCTGGCTACCCTCTCCAGGCAGTACTTAAGGGAAGGAGAGGTGTCGCTATGGTCAAAGAGGATGTTGGTTTAATTTTTGCCTTGTCTGCAACCGCCAAAAGGGTGGTTTCTGTGCTACTCTTTGACTAGAACCCGGTCTGGGTGGGATGCAGAATATTGTTGGCCTCTATGGAGTCAGAGAGGTCCAAGTTATCATAGTTATCCAGCACCTTACTCAATCCCAGAAGAAGAGAGATAGGTCGAAAATTCTTAGGGAAACATGGGTCAAGATGAGTTTTTTAACACATAGCCCTTACCATAGCGTGTTTCCATGCTACAGGTATGATTCCTTGCTTAAGGGATAGGTTTGCCATGTCAGTAAAGACTGGGGGAAGGATGCTATCTGCTTTTTTTTAGAATGTGAGGGGGTCGGGGTCTAGCGGAGAGCCCGATTTAACTTTCGTGAAAAGTCTGCCAAAATTCTCATAGGAGATGCATGAAAATTCCATGAGTCTTGTTATATAATCGTCCTCTTTCTCTCTGGAGGGCTCCTGCACGAGATCTCCTCCAAAGTTCCGAAATGTCAAGTAATTGTCCTTTATTTATTTTTTAAAGAAGAGAGCAAGGTCCTTGCATCTCGCATTCGAGAGGTTGAGAATCAGGCCACTAGAGGAAGGCTCTAATAGTGACTTAGTAATTCTGAACATTTCCCGAGAAGAGTTAGCAGCCCCCTGGATTTTAGTTTCATAATGAGAGGCCTGTGAGGATTTCATTTCAGAATGATAGTGCCTAACTATCCCTCAATATTTTGTTCTATTGGATTTTGTGTATTTTTTCTCCATTGTCTTTCGGCAACTTTGCAATGTTTTTTAGAGAAATAGAAGGGGGTACACCAGGGAACAGATTTCAGATTTATCGTCACATTTCTTGGTTTGGGTGGATATATGGATGATCTGAGCAAGTGAATGTTTGATCAATCTTAACATGCGCATTTGGGGGTCATGCCCCAATTGAGATCTAGCTTAACTGAGGGCTAAAGGCGATTCAACCTCAGTCAGCTTAGACCAGCTGCGGTCCCTCCAGTTGAAGGGTTTAGGGGAAGGGGGGACGGCAAGGCATTATCAAAGTGAATGGGACCAAGAAATGGTTTAACCAAGTACTAACTCCTCTGCATTTAAGCAAGGATAGTTAGCGAAGATATGGTCAAGTAAATTACCCTTTCATAGGTAGGACCATGTACCCTTTGGGTGAGCTGAATAGTAGCAAGCTCATGCAAGAACCCCACAACTTGAGCGTTGGGGGGATCCTCTAGATGCATATTGAGGTCACCTAACACCACAAAGTAGGGTATATTTACCGGTAGGCTAGCAATCAAGCCTGGACCAGCCTGAATAAATCGGCCAGGGGGTCCTGGAGGCTGGTACATAAGTGCACCGAAAAAAGTAAATGTGGGAGAAAATGAGATAGCGAAAGTACAACTTTCGCAATCCGACAGCTGCTGGAGTTTGACTAGACCCTTTAACGAATTCTTCAAGTATTATTGCGATTCCCTCATCTCTTTTGGCGGCTAATGTAATAATCTGGGGAAGGAGCCTGATGGATATCAGGCTCAGATTCATCATGACGCCAGGTTTCTGTCAGGAACATCACATCCAGCTTTTCGTCCTCCAAGAGTGGGAACATTTCCAGTCTATGGCAGGGTAGGGATCTACAATTGACAAGGTACATTTTCTACTTGGGTGTATCCTTAATTTCATTGCTGACTGTAGGGATACAAGGAAGAGTGTACAAGCAGGAGTTGCATGTCCATTTCCTTCATAGCCGAGTGTGGTGAATGCAAGCAGTTAATTCGAATGACCCACATTAAGGGCGTGAAGTTGAGAGGATGAATACCTGAGCAACTCAGGTTTGGCAGGAGCAGGGTTCCTGGCTCCTGGTCCAGATCAGGTGCAGACGGGTGCAGACAGGCTTGCCTTTGGCACACCATTGGTGCACCAGTGGCATGCCTACTGCATGTGCCCACTGTGCACGCCCGCTGTATGACCGCGCCCCGGGCTCCATTTTATGCTGTAGGAAGGAATGGACAGCTAGAACCCCCACCAATATGCTGTCTGCCTGTGTCCAAGTCCCCTCTACTGCCGTGCAGTGCTTTTAGAACTGCGCATCCAGTGGCAGCCATCTATCTCTCTTTCTCTCTCTATCTCACTCTCTCTTCCTCTAAAGACTTCAAAGCCCCCGAATGCCCTTGAATGTCCACTGTATTTACATGGCATTTCATTGGGGAGATAAGCTAGAACGCCGCTCCTTGTCATTCTCAGAACTCCCCTAATGGTTATGAATTGCATTTCATGAAGAGTGCCACACCAGGTATGCACATTTCTTTGCAGTGTTGGTTCCCGTGTCTGTGAATGGATAGGTTATTTGTGCCTTTAGGGTTACTGATCTCATGATTACCTCTCTCATATTTTGCCCGCAGGAGTCACCGTTGACTGAAGAAGTTGCACTATGGAACTTCTAGGATCAACGTTAACCGCAACCTATGGCCGGCCCAGGCCCACACCCACCAACTTCCTGCCTGCAATCTCCACAATGGCCTCAAGTTACAAGAACCGGATTCCTCACTACACAATGAGCCAGAGCCTGTCCCTTCCATGGAGGCCCAGCACCTACTACAAGGTAGCATCGGTCACTCCCTGCTTGGCTCCCTTCACAAAAACCTCTGGGAGTGTCACTCCATCCAAGCTTCTGCCCTTTCCCTCCAATAGGACCGCCCTCTTCACCCGGTACTCTCACGACGACTGGTACAAATCCAACCAGCTCAACTATAGGGAATCTGAGTCCTCGCGGCACAGTGCCGAAAGATTGCGAGTCGACACCAGCCGCCTGTTGCAGGACAAGGAGCAGCAGACCCGAAGGACCCAGACAGACACCAGCAAAAACATTGGTGAGCGCGTCAACGACATCGCCTTCTGGAAATCAGAGATCAATCATGAAATTGACCAGATCATTGGAGAGACAAATTCCCTGTCTGACATGAAGAGGAGAATCGAAAGAGCCTTGGCGGAGACAGAAGGACCCCTTCAGGTAAAGCAAGGTCTGCAGGACAGGGTTGGTCCTACTTTGCAGGGTGCAACTCCCAGCATGAGCTACACGGTCACCTAGCAGTGACGGTCAACAGTACACCGGCCTTCCTATCTGGTATCATGGTTCATGTTATGTCTGCAGGGTGTTTGCAGTGAGGTTGTTAGCCATATTGGAAGTAAACAAGACATCTGATACATAGTAACTCATGACAATAGGCAGGACGGCGTGTCAGTATTAGGTGACAGCATCCGCCATGAAATGCATGCTCGAAGCCTACTAAGTGCAGGCTTTGTCTCACTCCATAGCAACGGGAGCCTGCCAATGTGTGTGCAAATAGCATTACTTCCCAAAATGAGCAATGTTCGAGCTGTCATAATAATATGACAGTAGCAGGGTGAGACCTTTGATTTTCATACAATTATTATTATTTTTTTTTAGAACTGTGTACCTTTCAGTTCCTGTCCCTTTGGCTCCTAAAGCGGTGGCTCTCGCGTTACTGGGATATTCCGTGACATTATTTGAAATAGAGCCAAAATGCCACCTGTTCCACCTGTATTTTAAGCCGCTAAGGCAGCTCAGCGGGTGGCGCGCTTGCTGTTTTGTTCTATGTGTGTAGCCTGAAGGTTGCATGCTTGTATCTCGCAAGGTGACTCAATATTTCATCCACCCGAGGCAGGTAAAACGAGTACCAATATTCATAATCATGGTACATAAGAATGTTCTATGTAAATCGCTTTGGATAAAAGCACCACGGTAATAACAGATTCTTATTTATAAATGGGGGAATCAAGTGGTCTAAAGATTGAAGCGTTGAATTCAGATCCACAACACTGGGGTTCACTATCTAATTACGCCAATTAATACTCTGTGTGATCTTTGGGGTATGACAAGCAGCCCCCTTCTATTACAAGAAATGGGGGTTTCCTCTCATAAAGCGCTAACGAATCCTGCCAAACTTCCTCGACAGCAACATAGCGCTCTTTATTCACGGGCAAAAGAACCCGTCTGTCTCCAGAGTACAGTCCCCAATTGCCAGCTACCGATCAAAAACTACAGTTCGAACGGGTAACTGCTGAAAAATCCTGAATGAATGAATGTATGAGTGAATGAATGGATGGATGGGTGAACGAATGAGTGACTGAATGAATGAACGGGTGAATTAATGCATACACGCACCACCGCTTCCAGCCAGCCTGGCCTCATTAACTGTGCCCTAGAACATTACAAGCGGCACTCTTGAAAGGCAAGTTGGGTTGATGGACAGACGGTGACAGTCCAGCTCCTAGTAGCCTTTTGGAAATGTGGCTTCCACCACCTCGCCACACTCGTTTTTAAGAGGGACTGGTCTGTCTCGAAGTCTCCCAGCTGGCCCTACTTTGAACACTTTTGACTTACTGGACAATACATTTATTGTGTGCACCACTGGGCTTTGTTCCACAGGATACTCTGGCCTTACTGACTGCCGTGGAGTTCTGAATCAAATTGTGAGTGATTTGCCAGTGGGCGGCTGGCCGCTCCTCAGCTAACTGTGAACCTGGTATTTGTGAACAATTTGTGATCCTGTGTGAAGATTGGGGCTTAGCTCTGAAGAGCACATTAAACCTGGGGTGGCTTTCAAGAGAAATAAATCAACCACGATCGACAACAAAAGATGGCTTCCCTCCCGCGGACAGGGGACCTGGACGGAAACGCGTCACGTCACGTGAGCCAGTGCACCTTTTAGCAGCTTGAGAAAGTTTATTGTTGTAATACTAAACTAAGCCACATTTTTCATAGCCACACAACATGACAAATGCAATTGGATGTGCGTTCGGACACGTTAGTAGACACACGCAAACCTTCACTGAGGAGGCGCCTCACTAGGGTTAGTAATGCAATGTTTAGAGACTGGGTTCAAAATGCACTCTGCAGGCACTTAAGAGTGGACCCTATGATCGCCACTCGACTTTCTGAATTACCGAGAAGGGCTGAAGTCACCTTCACAGTGACGTACTTTCACCTCATCACATATTTTCAGCACCTTTTAGGGGCTGCACACATGGCCTGGAAGACTGATCAGGTGCACATCTTCATTGAATGAATGAGGAAGCCCGGCGAATCGAAAACGGAGCCCTCCAAGTGAGTAGTGTTTGCCATTTGACTCTACCAGGCTAACCAGGGGGTAGAGGAGGATTAAGACATGGTTGTGTTAGAGGGTAACATAGCATATGTATTTGTAAAGCGCAAATTGACTCGTAGAAATCTTGGGGCTGAATAACAGATGTTTAGTGTTACCCAACACAATGATATTCATTTTATCGACCTCAGATGGATGAAAGGCTAAATGGACCCGCTAGGATTTTATCCTGTGACCAAGAAGTCGAAGACAGGCCCATGCAGTGGATGTATTAGTCCACTGAGCCCACAGACCCGGCTCGGGGCCCTTTGCAAATATTTTGTCCTGAGGACCCCATCACACATGAACGAAGCATGTTTCTTCCCGACCCACAAGAGCGGGGACAGGGAACATATGATTCTGTCCGCTTCACATTGTATTTGAGAAGAGGTGACAAACCAGAGGGTGACTCGCTTTAGTTTCTGAAGGAGGAGGAGCCATGCGACCCTACGGCTGGTCTCTGATCCTGGGCGTGGCTGCAGCCTGCTGCAGGGCTCCTGGCTTGTTCTGGGGATGGAGGCCAGACGAGAGAAAGTGAGCGATTTCATGTTGATGAAGGCCCCTTGCACCAGCACGCAGTCACTGAGACGAATATATAATAATACAAATAGCCTTCATACCACATTCTGGTGTTTCCAACAGCTGTAAATAATAGTTGTTACATTCCCCGTTTAATGGCACTCTGTTTAATGATCTCAGAGGAATGCAAAGCTGAGTTGGTTGGAATTTGAACTCACGATCTGCAGGTCACAGCAGAAGTCAATGTCGAGCATTCATTCATTCAGCAGTGTTGCTAGGGAGTCTCCTCCCCTGCTGGAGCCGCTCTGAGGTCCATGCACTATGCAGCTTAACTCCCGATCCTGGGAATTCCAGGCAAAAGACTGCCACTCTGCCTTTATTTTGAAGTCTCGAGTAGCTGAATACGATGATTTTGTTTGTGTCGCCCTTGATTTTGAGGACTCTTTTTACTATAAGTTTGTCCAGATTGGAACAAATGAGTCAAGGTACTCCATCCGCTTTGCACAGATACAAATATACATCGGTGTGGGTGTTGTTTGCATACTACCGCCCACTGTGGATGGAAAGCTGGGATCCCACAGGGGAGAGTCTGGCATCTGAGGTTTAAGATGAGGAGATGGGATCATCCCCTGGGCCCTCCAGGAGGACGCATCATCTGGAAACAACTGGAAAGAAACCAAAGCCCTCGCCATGGAGTCTGTTCGAAAGGAAGGCGTGTCCGTCAAGAAGGTTTAAGCGCCCTGAAATGCAGCAAAACAGCAGGAGCTCAAAGTTTACCCACAATATGAATTACTCATTACATCACTCAACAAGTTTATGTGAGCTGTATCAATTTGGGTTTTTACAATGTGTATTCTTGCACAGAGGTTTGGCAGTTTAGACACTGTTCACAGGAATAGTGTGAATTAGTTTTGAATGAGGTGAATTGCTTTTAGCTGTTCCTGTGTAAGAGTTGAACTCTTTCGGAGGAGAGTCAACCAATGGTCTGCGCTTGCACAAGCTCATTCACCCTAACTGACACAGTGTGTTGCTGGTCTTATGAGGATGGATTGAGGGCAGACATTTCATTTAAGACCAGTGTGCTCAAAACCAACCCGGTTCCATCTTGTGTAGATCACAGATACAACACTATAATGCAATTTTCCGTCCTCTAATCTACTATGACAACATCACAATTTGTTTTAAGCGTATTTCCTAGCATACCAGGTCACCTATTCTTTGCAAGGCAAATGGCTGAAAACAATATAAAGAATATAATTGAAGATTAATGCCCAGATTTAAAAGGATTTGATGCAATGCGACACAGCATCCACATTTGTTGTCCTGCATTGAATGTATGCAAAAACACAGCAGAGCGCAATGTCTCCAAAGACTGGCCTGCTGCAGGTGTCATTCCCTCTACTGGCACACTACAGGCCGCCTTGTGTGACGCACAGCCTCACGCCATGCCACTGAGCAGTGTCTGAATTGTCTTGCATAGGATTTGGACTGGTGACATACCCTTCCCAGAGAGACTGCAATGTATAGACATTCGTCGAAGGTGCCAGACACCTTCGACGTGTACTACGCATTACAGCTCCCATGCAATGCATCGATTTCTGGAGAAAATCAATATATTCCCCCTTCTTTGTGCTTGCTTCCAGTATGCATTCGTTTTTGACACAAAGTCTGGCCAGGCTGTCTTAGCTGAGAGGGCTTTGAATTCAAACATGGGGGCATATTTACCCATGTGTCACACAGCGCAGCACATCACCGCAAGCCACCTTTCTGCTCTGCATGACAGAGAAAGGGCAGGAATGCGCCGTATTGAACCTAATATGGCACATTCCTGCCTTTTCCCAGCGCTGGCGCACAATGTGCTGCCTAGCACCAATGCAGGTACTCCTGCACCTTGGTGCAAGTGTGCCTGCATTGTTAGCAGGGTAGTTTTTGTGCAGAATGCAGCACACATAAATAGAGGAAAAATAGAGGAGAAATAAACAGATTTCACATCGTTAGGCCTCACCTGGGAAAGCGTAGTAGTTTTTGCGCTTTCCCAGATCCACCACTTATGGTAAATCTGGGAATGCGTCAAAATCTTTGGGTTTTGTGTGGGAACACTCATGCACTACCCATGGAACACCTCCATGGGGCAGAGTATCACAACACAGCAATTTGCGTTGCGTTGCGTTGTGTTACTCTGGATTTATAAAGCCACCCTTGCATGGCTCGATAAATCTCATTTAAGGGTTGTTCAACGCAACCCAATCTTTTCATAGATATGACCCTGGGTGTTTTTACTGATCCACTCTCTTGACGCAAATAGGTGCAAAATGCATTGGGCGCTGTGAAAAAGTCACCTTTTCGGCACACAGCACCTTTTGGGCTGGAAAATAAACCACTTTTTGTGCAGCTTTGCAGTGCTTTGAGGCTAGTGTGGGAGCAAATCCTTATTAATTCTAAGACACTATGGGCCCGATTAGGATAGCGGTTGGTTGGACTGCTGACGCTATCGCGGCATTCAGCAGACTGCCGACAAGCAGTCAGTGGTCTGACCACCACATTTCGATGCAACCACTGGGCTGGATGTCAAAAGTGCTCATTTGCACAGTGGCCTGAGCTGCAGCTCAAGAAAAGAGCCACAGCACAAGCTGCAGTGTAAATTGGCACTTTGTGCACACCCATGCCCCGTGTCCCATGCACCATGTGGTGCATTGCACACAGTGTATGGAGGTGTGTTGGCAGTGCCAATTTACAATAGCCCACGATGGACGGAGGCTCTGTTTGGGGCCCCCAAAGTCCTGTTCTGGCAGCCTTTCTATGGCGGTCTATCCGACATGAAACGGCTGTCGGAAGGTGGATTTTAATCCCGACAGCAGTCTGCACTGCCGCCATTCAAGGGATACGATTTCGTCTGCCGCCTTGAATGAAAGTGAAAGTAAAGGTTGTTGAAATGAAAAATGAGGAGTGAGTGCAAGGATGGATGGTTGAAAGAATGAATTGATGGATAGAAGAAGAAAGGATCAGTTGGTGCAATAATGGATTGATAGAAAGATAGATAAGTGGATGGAAAGGTGGACAGAATAGTGAAAGGATGAATGGCTAAAAGAGAGAAACGATGACAGATCTTCGTGTGAAGTGAATAGTCATTGATTGGATGGATGGATGAATGGATGGATGGATAGGTCAAAAGGTAGATGGATGGGTGAAAGGATCGATGAATATGTGAATAGACGGATGTAATTTCAGTAGCTGGTTAGAATGATGAAAGGATGGATGGAAAGGTGAAAGGCTGATGGATGGGTGGCAAGATGAATGGACAGATGAGCGGATGCAAGGGTGAAGTAAACAAATATAAGACGGACCTGGCTTACATTCTTCGCTCGCTTGGTGTCCTTAGAGGTTTGGTTCAAAGTGGGTGGTATTTGACATTTCTGGCTACTCCCTTGTGTGTGACTTTATAATTGTTTTCAGCCCAGAGCAATGCTCCAGGGACAGAATACATTTTCCATGCCTGTACATAAATGATTTGCTGCAGAGAAGAAATGATGCCCTTGTCTATTGTGCCTGACCTTTACTTATGAAAACGTGCGATGAGAATTAAATCAGGGCTGTCTATCAAACTACATACCTGAATGTGTGTGGGGGCAGGTGTGGCAGGATCAGGGGCTGGTGGGAGAGCTTTTCATGGTCCCCTCAGTAGGCAGTGGTGTGAGTCTCTGCTCTGTAGCTCTGCCCTCAGTGACAGGTCTGCTTCAGTACCCAGTGAAATAATGTCATGTGACACAGGGCACCCAGAATCGCCTGGCGCAGTTTCCCCCGGGACTTGCAACAGCGGCTAGACTAGAGTGTTTTGCAGTATTTTGCAAATGGTCACGGTGATGAGGCTTGCAAAATCTGGTTTATGACATCCTGCAACACAAAGCCTTATCCAACTTCCATCCGACAGCAGCAGATATTCTCAGTCTGTCACCCCTAGGGGCTCTTTTGAACAAAGAGGGTGAATGCCGGCATTAATCTACAGCCCATAATGGGCAAGGGTGATGGCTGAACACTACTCTAAGTCTAACTACACTAACACTATTACAAGGACAGCTTCGCTAGTGCTCGGTCCTGGAACAGCCATCGTTTTTCAGACTCGGGTCTGCTCCCTCCTCCAAGTGTCTAAGTTGTGATGCTCTAAAATATTCTAGAAAGTTCAGGATACCCAACCCTCCTTCCTCTGTATGTCTGTGAGATAGATCTCTGCACATATGAGGACATGCCCCTGCCCAGATAAATTGTTGCACCACGCTTTGTATTTTATGGAGGGTCCTCGGTGGGGGCCAGGCCTGTATGGTCTGAAAATTGTAAAGAGCTTTGGGCAGGATATTCATTTTGATGGCTGCAATGCGGCCTAGAAGAGACAAGGAGTGCTTTTGCCACTGTCTAAGGTCCTTCTGAATTTGGGAGAGGAGCTTGGTATAATTCTGTGTAGCCGTTCTTGCAACAGAAGAAGCAAGGTCTATCCCTAGATAAGTGATTGTGTCACGGGATTGCAGCTCTCCGTATTGTGGTCGCTCATCCTCGCGTCGAGCTGCCCCACTCCCCAGATGTAAGACCATGGATTTCCCGACGTTTACCTTAAAGCCGGATACCCGACCAAAGGCAGTCAGCGCCCGCAAAAAAGCTGGTACCGATTGCTCAGGGGAATCTAGGGTCGCCATAATATCATTAAGAGCATTTTGTGAAGAAAATGAGAAGGTTGAAAAATTGATAGCCTACTACACCAACACACCGATAATACAAAAAGAATACAGTGCAGATCCAGAAATCCTAGAGCTGCTCTGGCACCTGTATTGCTTTAGCGAATGCACCCATCATTCTGGCCCTGAATGTGCCTGCCTTGTAGAAGGACACATCACGGACCCATTAATACTTGATGGGAAACTACTGTCTCTCTGGATTATACAATCAATTGCTTATATGTTAGACAACTCCCTGTTTCTTAACTGAAAGGATCTTTGTTCATATATATATATATATTCCACTGTCTTGCATGTGGACGTGTCCGGTGGTAAATTAAGGTGTTTGTAGGCAGACAACTTAGGCGCCCAAATTTCAACAAAAGACCCCAAAAATGCCTCGGTTACTAGAGGAAAAATGTGTCTAAACAGAAAAGTTTAATTTTGACTGAGACTTGGACATTTTTTGCCCAGTAGGTGCAGGTGGGCAAATTCTCATCCCGCTAAGCTTTTCAAATACAGTGGAATATAGAGGCTTAACAATTATTAATGAATGGTAAGGTGTGTGCCAGAGGCAGTAGATGAAGTCAGTGGGAAGTGTAAAAAGAGAATGGAGGCAAAAGTGCCAAGTACAGTGGGGGAATCAGTAGCATTGAGGAGAACAATAGATATGGAAGCTGCCACTGTCTTTGGGTGGTATCAGATGCATTGGCAGAAATGAACTACAGTGAGGGGAGCCAAAAGAAATGGGATGCGTCTGAGACAAACCAGAAGAGATTCTTTTTCAACATTGTGGTGCTTGAGCAGGCCTTGCGAGGCTAAGGCAATGTAGGAAACAGAGGAAGTAGATGCAAAAGAATTGTGGAGCAGTCTACACTTCCTCTTCACTTTGTTGACAGTTGTTTTTGCTGGTTTGGAGTACTTAGAATTAAAAAACTGCACCATCATGCAGAAATTTGAGACAGAGCTAGAATATTGGACAGCACTTAGAAACCATCTAAAAAGAAAAAAATAGGGAAGTTAAAGAGAAAGGGGAGAAGGTGCACCTACTGTACTGTGTGCAGGCAGTACAGCATGATAATGCAAACATTGGAAAAGTCGGTTTGCCTGGCATGCATTTAGGGGCACATGCATCAAAGGTTTTTGAGATCGCAAACGGTGCGATTCGCAAAAATCGTCCGTTTGCGATCGCAAATTAGCCTTTGGAGATGCATGAAAGTGTTTCCTAAGCGCAATTTAAGAATTCGCAATTATTTTTGAATTTCTAAATTGCGATTGCATTTAAGGAATCGCAATTTGTGATTCCTTAAATGGAATGCTAGAAGCACTTACAAATAGCGATTTTGCTATTTGAGACCGCAAATTACAGACAAATCAAACTTGTCTGTAATTTGCAAAAACTTTGAAAAATGCACTAAAATGCATTTTTTTAAGTTTTAAGTTACACACACATATGCCCTTGGGGCATGTGTGTGCGCAACATGGGTGCACATCACAATTTCAGGGGTGCAACAAGGTGTCATTTTGACACCCTTGCACCCTTGAAATTGCATGAGCAATTTGCGAGTACCTACTGGTACTCGCAAATTGCGCATGCACTCTCCCATTCATTCCTGTGGGCCAGTAGGCCCATAGGAATAAATAGGAAGGCATTCCTTAATTGTGACTCGAAATTTGCGAGTCGCAATTAAGGAATGTTTAGGAATCGCTATTTTTATAGCGATTCCTACATGCATAGGCTTTTGCGATTCCTTAATTGCGATTCCTTAATAATCGCAATTAAGAAATCACAAAAGCCTTCCTTGATGCATGTGCCAGCAAGAGCCCAACTAAAATATTTTTTAAACTGCTGCAATAAAAAAGGTTCTTTTCTAAATGCAACACATTTGTGAGATAAAGAATTTAATGTGTGGTGTTTTAGTGTACTTTTGAGATATAAAATGATCTCTCGGGAATTATATTACAAGCACTCCTTTGGAGTAGCATGAGGTGAGAGATGAATACTGTTTTGGGCAAAGCCAAAGCCCACTCTATGTCTGGATCAAAGTGCAGGTAAGAAAAGTCTTGCAAACAGCTGTGCCTACAAGCCAGACCTAACAAGGTTCAAAGGAAGCTACTAGATGCAATTTGAGTTTCCCCCCATCTTATTTCTAGTACAAGTTTTCTCTTACTGTTTTATATTAAATATTTATGGATTCTATGAAGATTATGACTTTTTCACAAAACGTCACAATGCCATGTTGAAAAATCCTTCGTAATTTTACACACACTCTTTCTGGTAACTTGGATCTGATATCTATATTTGTTGATTTTAGTCTTATGATAAAGAAAATACATTTGGAGGTCTAATCTTGAAAATATCCAAGTTTAAACATGTAAATATATGTCATTCAGACTGTAGTCCATCCATTACCCTTAATCATCAATAATCAAAGTCCTATCCCAGGTGATGGCCAATGTTATCCAAGGGCCAATAGTCACCAATGACAGCCACTGGCGCAGACAAGCTGCTCCATAAATTTAGAAAAAGAGATCTGATCTTATGGAAGGAAGCTAGCTAAAGCTCTGTGTAAATCTAAATAATGCAACTAAACCTCTTCAGCTAAGGGAGGAGTCTGAAAAAAACAAGCAAGACCAAATCATATAAACAATGATAGTCTGAAGAGATTTTGGGAAGAAATTCCAGACCAGCTCAGGGTTTTTGGACAAAATATCGAGTTACAAATATTCTGTGGACAAAATATTGTGTAAAGCATATCGAGGACAAACATATTGTGAAGGTAAGTCTCTATGGGTAAGCAATGTATTGCTTTTCTTAACTCCACAAATATGTACCATGACAATATATATATTGAGGAGCAATTTGCCGCCAAAGATCATGACGATACTTATTTTTTTAATTCCTAAGGCTGACAAGCCTTTGCTATTTATTCAAGAAGAGGTGGAGAATGCTCTGAAGGCAGTAACCAGGGGGAGAGCACCAGGGTTGGATCGTATCCCTGCAGACCTGTTTGTTTATGACAAAGAGAACTGGGTACAGAATATTCTTTGGTTAGCAAATGCTATTGCAAATGGAGCCCCCATCCCAGAATCTTGGCGTGGTGCCGAAATCCTTCCTATCTACAAAAAAGGGGATCGCTCCAGCCCCAGCAACTATAGGTCGAATAGCCTTATTGACTTCATACAAAAGATTACCGCAAGGCTAGTGCTGAGCAGGATACAGGATTGGATTAAAACGAAAGACACATTATCCTCCCATCAGGCAGGATTTAGTTCGAATACAAGCACCATTGGCCAAGTTTTCCAGTTCTTATTAATTTATTGTCACATTGTCGTAATAGCAGGTGGCACCATCTATGCAGCCTTTGTTGACCTTAAGTCAGCTTTTGATATGGTCCAGCGTAAGAAGTTATGGGAAGTATTGCACCACCTAGGGATGCCAGCCAAACTTTTATCTATGGTAGTGCGATTGCACGAGGACAATTTCGCACAAGTCCGATGGGGCACCCAGGGAGATGTAACCCCACTATTTCCAGTCTCCAAAGGGGTGCGGTAAGGGTGTGTCCTAGCCCCAACCTCATTTTCATTATTTATTAATGGGGTTGTAAATTATTTTCTCACACACCCGACAGATGCCCCATCCCTTGCTGGAACCAAAATACCGTTACTTATGTTTGAGGACGACTCCCTGATTATTTCAAAGACACAGGCAGGTTTATACAGGGCACTTAGGCAATTTGAGGTGTTTTGCCAAGATCACGATCTGGTGATTCACGTAGATAAGACAAAATGTATGGTCTTACATAAGCAGAATGTAGTTAAAGGGAGGGTAGCCATGAATGGGAAGCAATGAGAACAGACAGACGTGTTTACATACTTAGGGATTACCTGGAGCAGAAAACTGAAAGCCTCACATAGACCTCATGGCCCTCAAACACAGTCAACTTGCCGGGGTCCTAGTAAAAGAATTCCATCTCTCCCATACCAAGCCCATAGGTCCAGCAAATAAGATTTTCAACACCAAGGTCAGGTCCTCCATAATTTATGTATCAGTACTCTGGGGCTTTAACGACCTTTCCCCTTTAGTACTGGCCCAGAATAAATTTGTGAGAGCTCTGACTGGACTACCACAAAGCACCCCATTAACACCTTTGTTATCTGACTTGGGTTGCAATCTGCTGGTGGAGGAAGTACGATTCAGTCCAGTAGCATTTTGGCGCCGATTGTGGTCCACCCCAGAGCTCACACATTACACAATGGCAGTGAAGGATGTAGTAGAGGTAGATACATCATGTAAGGTTGTCTGGTTCCAAAGGGTTAAGACCATGCTGGTAGATATGGGCATGGGTCATTTATGGGGAGACCCGTTGGTAACCAGTTTCCATCCAAAACAGAATTTAAGGAGGCTTATTAGTCGATGGTTAAGGCAGAGCATTGATATATATATCTCTCCAAGGTACGTAGATGTGGAGTTAAGAATAGTAAATCTATACTTATCTATTTGCACTTACCTTCTCGAAATTTTGGTCCTCGATTTTTTTGACACAATTTTCTGTCCACACAATATTTTTACCTTCAATATTTTATCAGAAAACCCCAGCTCAGAGCACCACCTAATTTGGGAAAAAATCAAATTGATCATAATAAAGCAAGACACCAAATTTGCGTGATTGGCGACCAGAGCATTCTGACAGTAGAAACACAATCTTGACCTGTAGCTATTGCATTGAAGAGGAATCCAAAGGACACAAGGGATCAGCCTGCATCCACTGCCATCCAGTGGATGTTCTCATGAAGGCAATGGTCGATGAATATTGAAGGGAAATATTCTGAGGAAATGTCAAGACTATGAAGCCACCGGGAACCTTGTGCAATACAAAAGGCTTGGCTTGCTGCCTACTTGCTCTTCAATGACAAGACTTCCAGACCCAAAGGAAACCATCTAAGAAAATCGAATACTTTTGAAGAGGTACAGAAAGCAGCTTGAAGACCCTTGGAATAGCATCAGGATTAAAAAGACCAGTAATGGAACTTGGTTGTCAAGATTCCTTCCCTGCAACACCCCATGTCCTAAAAAGATAACCTTTGAAGGTTTGGACCCCCAACAGGATGTGCAGAAGGGCTGACTAAGGAAGAAGTGATGCTCCCAGAGGGGAATAATTTGTGTAAAACCTCAAAGGAGGGAACACTGAGAGAAGCTGGGGAACCAGGGTTTCTGGGGCCTTAAGGTACTAGCAGACACTCTGCCTGATTGTCGGGTTTTCTGAAGGACCTGGCGAAAAAAGAGGAAAGGCACAAAGGAACCACTTAGGCTAACTCAAGATTAGAACATTGAACATTGACTCTTCATTCCCTGGCAGAGGAAAGCAGAAAGACCCAGCCAAGGGTGACCGTACCATTTTGTAGAAGTTTAGAATAGGTGAGGCAGAGAGAGAAGAACATGATCAAGGGGAAGAGCTGACTCGAGTAGTCCTCAAGTCCATGCTCCATCTGTATATTGTTAAAAATATTGTTCCCCAGAAATATCGTGCTCCTATACTTGCGGGGGAACAATATCATTGACACTAATATCATCCATAAATAGACAAAAGTATTGTTTTTTAAATATAAATATAGTTTAAAGTAGTTAATGTTAAACAGTGCAGGATATACATTTAATATAATGTAAATTAAATATATTCCACTATGTCATTATATATATATATATATATATATATATATATCCTCTCACAATCCTTTCCCAGTAGGAAAAGGAAACACGGGTCGCACTCCTGTAGGTTTTTGCAATTTCAGATTTATTTTCTCCTTTACATGAAAAGATGGGAACACAGACAACAAGACCTACTCGTTACGGTATTACAAAATACCTTGTTCACGAGCGTGAAATTGCAAAAACCTACGGGAGTTCGACCCGTGTTTCCTTTTCCTGCTGGGAAAGGATTGTGAGAGGATTTGGAGCGGCGTGGTTCTGCCACGGGGTTACGCACCCATGAGGAGCGCTGCCGTGACCCGACAAAGCTGAACCAACTTGGAGGATATATATATATATATATATATTATCTACTGGCGGTCGCCAGTAGATAGTTATAGTTACAACCTAGTTTCCATAGGAAATCTCAAAATTCTATTTTGAATAACTTTGGCGCCGGTTGACGAATCCTCGCAAAATTTTCAAAACAAATGGGGCGCTCTGTTCAGCTCCTACCCTGAAAGTCTCGGGGTGATTCGTCAAGCGGGGGCCGAGAAAAAGGGGGGGTCCCAAAACACGTTTTCCCCATGCATTTTTCCATAGGACCTTTAGTCGCAGCTACAGCCCGAACGGCTGAACAGAATTACGTGAAATTTTGCAGAGAGGTAGCCATAAGGTCAAGGAAGTGCCTTTTGCAGGTCTGGTGTAAATCTGTTCAGTATTTCCTGAGAAAATAGCATTTAAAAGCATATCAATATCTATACGCGCGCACCGTGCGCGCACTGTGCGCGCACCCTGCCGTGCGCGAGCGCAATTCTGATTGGTTGTTAGATGTCGGTAGACATTCGAGTCAGTCGAAACCAGGAAGTGTCGGCCGCCATTTTGTCTCTCGCAGTCTGAGGGGGTGAAAAAAAAAGGTGGAGAACGTGAAAAGGGGGCAGAGTGGACAGTTCCTGACCCCCTAGCCTTGGTCAGGGGGTCACAGAAGGACCCCCAAGGGAGAAAAAAACAATGCGTACTGTCGGTGTTCGGTGGGTGAAGCGCACCGAGCGCCCACAGTGTGAAAAACCTGAATTTTTTTTTTAATAAATACATAACTTCGTATTAAAAAAAACGTACAAATTCACTGAAAAAACCATAGGTTTCACACAGGTTATAGTTACGAATTAGCATTTAAAAAACCTTGCAAATTCACTTAAAAAACCATAGGTTTCACACATGTTATAGTTAGCTGGACATTTCACTCGTAAAAAACCAATGAAATTCCCCCGTTATAGTTAGTGCAGGCAACTATAACTCACGCAACTGCAATCCTCTGCTGATGACGTCAGATATTACATCACTGATGACATATGTGTCTTTATGAAAAATAAATATTTGTAATATATGTATAGCTAAAGATTAATGGAAGAAAACATGGGTAAATAAGTGTCTAAATACAGTGATGTAATATCTGACGTCATCAGCAGAGGATTGCGGTCGCGTGAGTTATAGTTGCCTGCACTAACTATAACGGGGGAATTTCATTGTTTTTTTACGAGTGAAATGTCCAGCTAACTATAACATGTGTGAAACCTATGGTTTTTTTAAGTGAATATATATATATATATATACATATATATAAAAACACAAACACATATGTGTTTGCATTTATATAAATATAAGTATATATTTATGTGTTAATATATAGTAACATAATTAATAACAATATTTATTTTAAATTATATATTTTTTTATATATGTAAATGTATTACTATGATAATGTATACGTATAATATAATTAATACATATATGTATCTTACATTTTATTAATGTTTTAATATTGTACTCTTATGAATATAACAATATAAATGTGTATATCTATTTGCAGTAATGCATGTTATATATTGATAAAATTAATATAACATAAAATTAATGTTTTTTATTAATTATGTTTTACTATATATAAATATATATATATATGTATGTATATTATCTACTGGCGGTCGCCAGTAGATAGTTATAGTTAGGACCGTGTGTCCATAGGAAATCCGCAACATTCTATTTTGAATAACTTTGGCGCCGATTGACGAATCCTCGCGAAATTTTCAAAATAGGTGGGGCGCTCCGCTCCGCTCCTTCCCTGAAAGTCTCGGGGGGATTCGTCAAGCGGGGGCTGACAAAAAGGGGGGTCCCAAAACGCGTTTTCCCCATGCATTTTTCCATAGGACCTTTAGTCCAAGCTGCAGCCCGAACGGCTGAACAGAATTACTTGAAATTTGGCAGAGAGGTAGTCCTCAGGTCAGGGATGTGCCTTTTGCAGGTCTGGTGTAAATCTGTTCAGTATTTCCTGAGAAAATAGCATTTAAATCAATATATATATCTATAGGCGCGCTCCGAGCGCGTACCGTAAGCTTACCGTACGCGCACGCTGCCGTGCGCGAGCGCGATTCTGATTGGTTGTTAGATCTTAGTAAACATTCGAATCGGTCGAAACCAGGAAGTGTCGGCCGCCATTTTGTCTCTCGCAGTCTGAGGGGGTGAAAAACAAAGGTGGATAACGTGAAAAGGGGGCAGGCTGGACAGTTCCTGACCCCCTAGCCTTGGGACCCCCAAGGGCAAAAATATATTTTAATTTTTTTACGAAAACTCGCGGAGTGCGCGTAGCGTACGCGCACGGTAGAAATGGAAAAATTCCGCGAACTACGTAACGTGGGCGCGCGGTGCGCGAATCGCACCGCGTGCCCACAGCGCGCGCTCGGTGCGCGAAGCTCACCGTGCGCGCACGGTACGCGCACGGTGAAAAAACTTTTACAAAATAAATAAATAAATAATTACATAACTTAGCATTTAAAAAAACTTACAAATTCACTGAAAAAACCATAGGTTTCACACACGTTATAGTTAGGAATTAGCATTTAAAAAACCTTGCAAATTCACTTAAAAAACCATAGGTTTCACACATGTTATAGTTAGCTGGGCATTTCACTCGTGAAAAACCATTGAAATTTCCACGTTATAGTTAGTGCAGGCAACTATAACTCACGCGACCGCAATCCTCTGTTGATGCTAATACTGTATTTAGACACTTATTTACCCATGTCTTCTTCCATTAATTTTTAGCTATACATATATTACAAATATTTTTTTTTCAGAAAAACACATATGTGTTCTCCTGAGGCACTGCTGGGAGAAGATAGAAAGATCGTGTATTTCACATTGTTTATTTTAAATTGTAATTAGAAAGCTACTTTTAAACTGCACTTACCCTGCCTGTCACACGATTGCTGTGTGCAGACACCCCTTCTTCCAGCAAAACGAGTGCTGGAAAGGCTGAAAATCGCTGATCTCTCACTAAACCGCCATTACCCACGCCCTGACTGGACCACGCCCACTACGAGGCCACGCCCCCTCGCTCTTAAAAAGCGCGCTGAATCGCTAGTGCGCAGAGAACCTTGCTAATCTCCTGAGGCACAGCCGGGAGAAGATAGAAAGATCGTGTATTTCACATTGTTTATTTTAAATTGTAATTAGAAAGCTACTTTTAAACTGCACTTACCCTGCCTGTCACACGATTGCTGTGTGCAGACACCCCTTCTTCCAGCAACACGAGCGCTGGAAAGGCTGAAAATCGCTGATCTCTCACTAAACCGCCATTACCCACGCCCTGACTGGACCACGCCCACTACGAGGCCACACCCCCCCTCTTCTCATCCTCATAATAATGTGCATGTACCGGAAGCGCAGCGGACGAGCGCAGCGGGCGCGACGATTGCGCGCCGAAGGCGCGCTTAAGGCAAGCTCGTCTGCGCTCGTCCGCGATCAGGACGCGACCGGGGCCGGCCTCTATCTCCGACCAACCAGCCATACCACCGCTACTTACACTCGTAATGAGCTGTTGGCTCTAAAAACCCCCCAATGCACGACCTGCCCTTCTCCCTCCTCTGACGCTCAGAGCAAAGCCTTTGTTTGCACTGCCTGCAACTTCTCCCTGCCCGTCCCAGGCCATACTATCAGGACGACCCATGCCCTGAACTCCGCCTCCTCGCGCGGAACCCAATCCCCCCTGACCCTCCCAGCCGCCTTAATCAACTGCAGATCTTTGAGTAAACATGCTATCGACATCTGGCAGTCCCTACGGGACAACGACTGGGACCTACTATTTTTAACCGAAACATGGTTGAATGACACCACAAATCCTGCAATCGCCCTCGCACTGCCGGAAGGTTATAACATCATCTGTGCAAACAGACCCAATGGTAAATCTGGGGGTGGTGTTGCGTTAATCCATAAATCCAAATGGACGGTTACCCTCCCCCCTTACGACCCAATCGACTGTATTGACGGCCTCCCCTTCAGTGTTCAAATCTCCCCATCCTCCTCCTGTTCTGGAATCCTTATTTACCGTCCCCCACATTCCAATACCTCTCACTTACTCGCTCTGGCGGACTATCTCACTCAGCTTAGCACACGATACGCTAACTTTACTGCACTAGGAGACTTCAATCTCCACGTTAATAATGAATCTTGCTTGCACAGCAGCAACTTCATTTCAACGCTAGCAGTATGCAATTTAGTCCAAATAATTACCCTACCTACGCATAAAGCAGGTCACACGCTCGATCTGATCTGCTCCAATTTACCATCTATCCGGGCCACATCTCCTATCCCGGTTATATGGTCCGACCACTTCCTCATCCCTTTTGAAATCGACATTCCCTGTCATGTCAGACCCGCCATCACCCCTAAATCATCAGGCAGAAACTGGAGTCGTATCACCCCTGAATCGCTCTTGGGATATTTAAAAAACACTCTACCCCGTCCATCGTCCGATCCGGACTCACAGATTGACCATCTGGACGCATGGATTAGCCAGGCCATAGACGCCCTGGCTCCCATTAAACCCACTAAAACCTACAGGGCGGCACCCTCCGCACCATGGTACTCAGATGAGCTCCGGCAGAAAAAGGCCTCCTGTAAATCCCTTGAACGCCTCTGGAGACAAAACTACTCCTTGGACAGCAAAACCATTTATAAATCGGCCCTTAAAGAATACCGGAGAATGATCGAAAAACACAAACAAGATTTTCTAGCCTCCAGAATCAAACTTGCCAGCAATGGCGCTAGGGAAATTTTTAATATAGTAAGATCCTTTACAAACCCCAATGCGCTGACCCGTACTCAGCCCGCCTCTCTGTCGCTTTGCGACAAACTTTCACAATTTTTTGAGGATAAAATCGAAGCCATCTACTCTTCCTTCCCTATTCCTAACACAGAAGGGCGACAAAAGGAACTCGTGACTTCCCCGCTTCTGCAGCCTATCCTACTCGAATTTGCATCCATATCAGAAACAGATTCCATGGCTGAACTTATCAAATGCAAATCAGGCTCACCCAAAGACCCTTGGCCTGCCAAGCAATATAAAAATCTTGCATCCCTCCTCAACCCCCACCTCAACTCTATCTGGAATAACTCCCTCAGAACGGGCTGTTTCCCTGCCAAATGGAAACATGCCTCCTTGGTCCCCATCCTTAAAAAACCCAACTTGGATCCAGACAACCCCAGTAACTACAGGCCTATTTCTCTCCTGCCTGCTCCAGGCAAGATCCTGGAAAAACTGGTACACTCGCAGTTGTCGAATTACATTGAAACCAATGGGCTTCTCCATGACTCCCAGCACGGTTTCAGGTCGGGCCACAGCACCGAGTCGGCCCTAATTGAAATGGCTGACTCGGTGAGGTGGACGCTTGACCAAGGATCGAGGGCGGTGTTGGTGCTGCTGGATCTCTCGGCAGCATTCAACACCGTCTCTCATAAAATCCTGCTGGAAAGACTGGAGGACCTTGGGCTGGGTGGCGCTGCTCTGAAATGGCTCTCATCTTACCTTTCGGACCGCACACAGCAGGTCTTCACTCCTCCATTCACCTCTTCTGCCAGACCACTCAAATGGGGAGTCCCTCAGGGTTCTTCCCTAAGCCCGCTCCTTTTTAATGTGTATTTCACCCCCCTGGCCAAGCTGATTGCACAGACGGGGATTAAATCTACCTCCTACGCTGATGACATCCAGCTTCTTTTCACCTTTGACTCCCCCTCCGCCTCAGCTTTTGATCCACTCAAATCCTGCCTTAGGGACATTTCGAGCTGGATGGATGCTAATTCCCTCCGACTCAATGCTGGAAAAACAGAGATCCTCTTTTTCAACACACCATCCCCTCTGGACTCCAGTATATGGTGGCCAGAAGACCTGAGCCTAGCCCCCACCCCCAAAGATTCGGTGAGAAATCTCGGAGTTCGCTGGGACAATCAACTTAGCTTTAACAATGAGGTGCAAACAGTTGCATCCTCCTGCTTTGCTAAGATCCGCACCATAAAACGCCTCATTAACTTCTTGCCGGCGGACTGCCGTAAAACTGTGATCCAGGCATTGATCATTTCACACCTTGATTATGCCAATGCCCTCTACCTTGGTATCACAGCAGGCCTCTGCCATAAACTTCAGACGGTCCAAAATGCCGCCGCCCGGCTGGTTGAGAGCATTCCTGCTAGACACCATATCACTCCACACCTCCGCAAACTCCATTGGCTGCCCATAGCCAAAAGATGTGTGTTCAAGGCCATGACATTGGCCTACCGAGCATCAAAAGGCAGTGGATCGGCACACCTGAAAAACACTCTGCGACCCTATACCAACTCCAGGACTTTACGATCCAATACCCTCCACTTCCTGGAAACTCCCCGATTTAAACGCTCTCGGGCAGGTGGAAAAACCTTTGAGGTCTGTACCTCTCAGCGCTGGAACAAGCTCCCATTAGTCTTACGCACTTGTCAGTCAGAATCAGCCTTCCGTAAATCCCTGAAAACACATCTATTCTCCTCTTAAACAGTGGAATTCTGACCCCTGACCTCTATTTTTCAGAGTTCTCAGCGCCGGGACGCCCCGTTGGGGCCGCTGCGCGCTTTACAAAATACTCAAATAAATAAATAAATAAATAAATATGTCATCAGTGATGTAATATCTGACGTCATCAGCAGAGGATTGCGGTCGCGTGAGTTATAGTTGCCTGCACTAACTATAACGTGGAAATTTCAATGGTTTTTCACGAGTGAAATGCCCAGCTAACTATAACATGTGTGAAACCTATGGTTTTTTAAGTGAATATATATATAAAGATAGCTATATAAATAAAACCATACAAAATGTAAACAATTGATTACAAAACATATTAATATTGTAGACAATGTACAAAATTTAAAAATTCAAAAAACACTTTTACCACTGAAATCCTGCCATCCTCCGTCATGCACTCACTCCCCTGATCCACACGCTTGAGACCCTTCCAGAATTCCACCCATTAGAAGGCCGTCTACTATTGGGCGACCTTGGCCTCCACAAGATCAGACAAATATACCAGACCCTGACGACCCACATACTGATGACACTTGACAAGACGCGGCTGGCGTGGCAGGCCGACATTCCAGACTTGACGGACGAGGACTGGGCTGAAGCTATCGCTAGCCCGCGGGTGCGGCGGTTTCCTCACGATACCGCATGATGCAGTTTAAATACCTGCACCGGACTTACTATACATGGACCAGACTCTGGCGGATGGGAGTTATCCAGTCCCCTACATGTTTGCGGTGTGACCGGGAGGAGGGGACATTCTTGCACACAGTCTGGAGTTGCACGGCATTGCAACCCTTTTGGCGCAGAATTCGGTAATGCTTCAATTAGGTGCTTTCATGGGAGCTCCCCCTCGACCCGCGACTCTTCCTCATACACAGGACAGATGACATTGGGGGTAATAAGTACAAGCAACACTTACTGTTTTTCACTCTCACTATCCCCAAGAGGAACATCGCTCAATTATGGAAAGCAACGTCTCCCCCGACCCTGGACAAATGGAAGACCGAACTGGATAGATGTATGGGGTGCGAAATAGCAGTATTTCTAACTCGTGGATGCCCTGCAAAACATTGGAAAATGTGGACTCGATGGGCGTCATATTGAGGATCCTATCTTCCCCCCCTGCCACCCGCAGACCCCTGAATGGTGCCCCATATTCCCAAATGCTCCCTGACCGGACTTTTCCGCACTGTCTGTTAATGAATCCCTATGCCAATATGTCATGTTTTCTTATGTTACATACATTTGTAATGCGCACAGCTACTCATGAGTGTCCCGGCACAGTGATCTTCAAGAAAATAGATGTATTTTCAGTTTCCTCTTAAAGGCCACTGGGTCCTGAATGGTACGCAGGGCAAGAGGAAGGGCATTCCAGGCAACAGCTGCCTTCACCGCAAACGAGCTGCCCCTTAGCCTCTGAATCTTAAAACGAGGGACGTGGGCAAAGCATAGAGACGAAGATCGCAGGGAACGCGCAGGAATATAGAAAGAAAGACGTCTCTGCAGGTAAAAAGGACCACAGCCGTGAAGAGTATGGTGGGCCAAAACTAATAATATAAATGTAACTCTATCCGCCATGGGGAGCCAGTGGTGAGAACGCAGCTGATGATGAACACTGTTCCTAGCCGAAATGCCCAATAGGAGTCTGGCTGCCGTATTTTGAACCACCTGTAACTTCTTCAACAGGTATCCCGGGATGACATCATAAAGGGCATTGGCATAATCCAGCCGTGACAAAATCAGTGCACAAGTGACCGTTTTTCTCACCGCCTGAGGTAAAAGGGGGAAGAATCTTCTGAGAGTTTTAAGCAGTCCGAAACAGCAGCCAGCCAGCTTCTTAATGTGTGTCGAAAAAGCGAGACATTCATGAAACCATACCCTCAAATTTTTAGCTGGCTTCCCTGACGAGGTAGGTAATGGGAACTCAGGAGGCCAGAGCTGCTCTCTAAACTAGGGGGAAATTTACCAAATAACAGGATCTCTGACTCTTCTTCATTGCAATTAAGCTGCGCTCCGCCAGCCATTTGAAGATAGAAGATAAGCAATGTTGAACCAATAGTACAGAGTCCGCATCTTTGTCCCAGGTAAAGAGCAGCTGGGTGTCGTCAGCGTAAGCCATCACCTTGGCCCCCAACTCCTCCGCCAGATATATCAGAGGAGTAACATAGATATTAAAAAGAAGGGGACTAAGGGAGGATCCCTGGGGGATTCCCATTGTAACTGACTGGGGGGATCAGGAGGACGGTGGGATCCAAATCTGCTCAACCCGCCACTCCAAAAAGGACCGGAGCCAGCCCCATATTGCACCCAACAGACCAATCTTGGCCAAACGCGACAGGAGAAGTGAGTGCGGGACCGTATCGAACGCTGCTGAGAGGTCCAGCAAAATTTTCCCGCCGGCGTCCAAACACTCACGAATGGCCTCCGACACCACAACCAGCACTGATTCTGCACTGTGAGACGCCAGAAACCCTGATTGGGCCGGATGCAGGAGCGCCTCCCTTTCCACAAAATCCGTGAGCTGTTTATTAACCACCTTCTCACACACCTTCTCCAAAGCAGGAAGGAGGGAGATAGGCCAGTAATTCCCTGGACAGAGGGGGTCAATTGACGGCTTTTTTAAGAGTAGCAGGATCTTAGCCTGCTTCCAAGTCTGTGGTACCACCGCTTTCTGGAGAGACATGTTAATGATGGTATTCACTTCTATGTTTGCGACCCCTGCCACCGCTGCCAGTAGCCTAGCAGGACAGGGGTCCGAGGGCAAACCAGACTTTAGACCCTTGAGAATTTTAAGGGATTCCAATGGATCGACTGGCCTGAATACAGACAAAGAATGAGCAGGGTCAGCAGATTGACACTCCAAAGACGCCTCAATTCTGATGTCACAGGGAGTAAATGCCACCTGAATAGCCCGGATCTTATCCCTAAAGCAACAAGAGAGAGTTTTACACCAAGTAGGTGAAGATGATGACACTCTAGCTTGGGCCAGAGGGGAGGTGAAGCTCTGAACGATAGCAAAAATTTCTTTAGAGTTGTTACTGGCTAATTCAATGCGTGCGGAGTAGAATTGCCCTTTAGCCAGCGTAATGGCTACATAGTATATTTTTGCTTCTCTCTGAGCTTCCGCTTGTCTGTCGGGCAGTAACCGCTTGAAGGGCTGAGCTGAACCAGGGTTTGGATGGGATTCCCTAGCCAACCTAGTGGGACTTTTTGGGACCACCGTAAACACTGCGTACAAAACCCAACTAGTGAACCCAGCCGTTCCTCAAGCTCCCCTAATAAACTAGGCCTTGAAGCTTCCAAGGCCAGATTGAGTTCAAGTGGGTCAATTCTTCCAAAAGCTGGTGTGTGGCATGAACGCGCTAAAGGCTCAGCATTAGACACTTCCCACGAAAAGTAGGTTATGAAATGGTCCGACCAGGTGACAGGGTAAGGATCCCTTAATAAAATGGGGAAGTTGGTACAGATAGGGTCAAGTATATGTCCAGCTTGATGAGTAGGAAGGCTGACATGCTGGTCAAGCTGAGCCAAGTGTAAAGTATCCAGCAAGTCATGCACATCCTTACTATCCACTTGATCCAGATGGATATTAAGATAACCCAGGACCATATAGTGGACACATCTGACCGCCCAGGTGAGTACAACATCTCCCCAAGCCTGGAGAAAAGGTCCCACCGGGCCAGGGGGCCTGTAGATCAAAGAGCCTCCTAGGGTAAAATGGGCTGAGAAGCGAATACTGAAGTCAAGAGCCTCACACCCACCCCACGAAGTGGCATCCCCGTACGAAGATCCCACTTGTTTTTATAAATAACAGTAACACCACCCGCTCTCCCCTCCGGGCGGTTATTTCTAGAGATCTTGTAGCCCACTGGAGTGGCAAAAGTTACAAACGGGTCTGAAGAGGGATCCAGCCATGTTTCGGTCAAGAACAGCAGATCAAGTGAGTTGTTCTCTAGAAGGTCGAAAACATCTGCATAATGTTTCCTAAGAGAACGAGCGTTAATCATAGCTGCCCAAATAGGAGGGACCCTAGACAACTGTCCAGGGAGATTACCATTGTAATCCAAAAGAGCAGGCCCCAAGCGCAGCATAAAGCCGCAGGATTGACAAGCATGTTTTGGCACTTCAGCCACATTACAGTTACTAAAATGGCAACGAGTAGTAGAATCAAGGGCCCTTAAAGCGGCCGCAGTATAACTCCGTCTGATCTCAGTAGACTCATGGGCAGCATAGCTGGCGCTGGCCGCTTCCGGGACGCTGACGGGTGCAGACGGGCTTGCCTTAGGCGCGCCAGCGGCGCATCCGCGCAGCGCGCATTGAAATAGCCCCGTGTGCCAGAAGAACTAGAAAGCCAACTCCCAAAGATGGCGGTTCTTCGTGGCACCACGGGTAACCAGGAAGTGTGCAACTGCGGAAAGCAGCTTCCATTCAGATCGGCAGGGAACAAGGTAAGACATGTGCAAACAAGAATTAAAAATGTTAAAATGCGGGTGTGAGGACTGTGGTCTAAAAATCTGTGCAAACTCAGCAAAATAATAGCATTCAGGTTATTTAAGTGCGTAGCGGCAAGCAGAGAACCCCTAAGGCGCTCGCCACAGCGCAGCACGCATTGAAATAGCCCCGTGTGCCAGAAGAGCTAGAAAGCCAACTCCCAAAGATGGCGGTTCTTCGTGGCACCACGGGTAACCAGGAATTGTGCAACAGCGGCAGGCAGCTTCCGTTCAGATCGGCAGGGAACAAGGTAAGATATGTGCAAACAAGAAGTTACATTTTTAAAATGCGGGTGTGAGGACTGTGGTCTAAAAATCTGTGCAAACTCAGCAAAATAGCAGCATTCAGGTTAATTCAGTGCGTAGCGGCAACCAGAGAACCCCTAAGGTCTTGTCTTGAGATCGAGTACTGTCTGCAGTTTGTTTCAGTTGTACCACCTGCATGTTTGGCAGGTGTTGGAAAAGGGTTGAAATGTTGGTACTCTCGTGATGTTAATCCTTCTTCTCCTACCGGTCATTGTAGGGCTGTCACCCGTCTTTCCAACTAATAACGCAATGAAATTTGTTGTTAAAAAAAAGATAACTTTTGCAAAAAATACTGTAAAATAAATCTAAAAATAATAACAAATAATATGAAAAAAGTAAAAGAATTAATTATGCAAATCTATTAAACCAATATTATGAAAACTATTGGAGTCTCAGAATATTAAATATATTATTCACACACTAGTTTGTGCAGCGGTCGGGAAATTGTTGGACTTCAAAGGAATAACATTTTCTATTCCCAAGCCAATCTGTGCAACAGTAGGGAATGTGTTGACATCAAAGGGGTGCAATTCACAATTTCCACTCCAAACAGCACAACAATAGGGAATGTGTTGTACCTCAGAGGGGTTCAATTTACTATTTTCCCACCAACAAGGCAATAGTAGGGAAAGCATTGGATTTCAGGGAAGTAACATTTACTATTCCCACTCCAAATAGTTCAGCAGCAGGAAAAGTGTTGGCTTTTGGACGGGAAAAATGTACTATTCCCACTCCAGTCTCTGCAACAGTAGGGAAAGCGTTGGATTTCATAAGGGTGAAATTTACTATTCCCACTACAATCAGTGCAACAGTAGGGAAAGTGTTGGACTTTGGAGGGGGAAAATTTACTATTCCAACTCCAGTCTCTGCAATAATAGGGAAAGATTTGGATTTTGGAGGGGTGAAATGTACTATTCCACTCCAAACAGCACAACAGTATGCTAAGTGGTGAATTTTGAAGACATTCATTTTACTATTCCTACTGCAGTCTGAGCATGAGTAGGGAAAATATTCACTACACACATTACATGTATTAGTAACCCCATAAATGTAAGAACAAATTAAACTGCTAACAAAAAATATTATTTTACATAAAAATATATGTATTAAAAAACTAAAAATTAATTAACCAATTTACATTATTACTATTCAATAAAATATAAATTAGCAATTAATGAAAAATAAATTAGTAATTAATAAATACTTGTTATGCAGTTATTGATTAACTTTGTAACCTGTACCCCTACAAGCGTAGGGGCTTGCACCTAAAATAGAACTAAAGAAATCACTATTCCATTACTTACAGATTTCAAATAAATTAAATAATTAATGAACTATTATTCAACTGACTTTAAATATGTAATTTATGAAATAGTGTTTTTTTGCTATATCTTAGGTGCAGGCCACTAGGTTTGTAGGGGTACATGTTGGGAAGTTAATTAATAATTGAATAACAATGATATGCAAAATAAATCAGTGCTCCATATTTTACATTTTAAAATCAATTAAATAATTAACAATTAATAATGGATTGTTGATTAATTACTATTTAATTAACTTCCCACCCTATAGCCCTACAAACCTAACAACATCAAATAACATTTAACAAAAATGAATCAATTGTACATAAATTATATAATAAATATCAGTCATATAATTAAATAAAATGTGTTAAATAATTCTTCATTATTTCTTCCCTAATTGACTTCCCTCCCCTGTACAAACCCAAAAACCCACAATGACACTAAGGGGTCAATTCCGATCCTATTTCCGATGGAGAAATATTCCCTGTACGAATCGTATGCGGATTTTTTTACGTACGAATCGTACAAGTCCCGTACAAACTGGCAAGTACGATTCGTATGTAAAAAACACTTTACGAATCGCATTGGGAATATACCCCGACACGTCCTCGGGTCGGAAAAAGTGTCCGACACATCCCCGGACGTTTTTACGTACGACTCGGCAAACCAACGTCCGAACGCGCAAGTACGATCCGTCCCGTCCGTCCGAATCCACAACCGTATGGTAAAAACACCGTGCGGAGCGGACCTCCACAGCAACCATGGAGACGTCCAAACATGTGCCCGCATACGCGCCGAACGCCCCCCATGTCCACGACGTCCCCCCAGCCCCCCGTATGTCCGCGACGTCCCCCCAGCCCCCCGTATGTCCGCGATGTCCCCCCAGCCCCCCCGTATGTCCACGACGTCCCCCCACCCCCGTATGTACGGTGCGGACCCCCACCCCACCCCCCGTATGTACGGTGCAGACCCCCAGCGCGTAGCGCTGGTGGTCTGCACTGTACATTCGGGGGTGGGGTGGGGTGGGGGTCCACACCATACATACGGGGGTGGGGGTCTGCACCGTACATACGGGGGTGGGGTGGGGTCCACACCGTACATATGGGGGTGGGGTGGGGGTCCGCACCGTACATACGGGGTGGGGTGGGGGTCCGCACCGTACATACGGGGGTGAGGTGGGGGTCCGCACCGTACATACGGGGGTGGGGGTCCGCACTGTACATACGGGGGGTGGGGTGGGGGTCCGCACCGTACATACAGGGGTGGGGTGGGGGTCTGCACCATACATACGGGAGGTGGGGTGGGGGTCCGCACCGTACATACGAGGTGGGGTGGGGGTCCGCACCGTACATACGGGGGGTGGGGTGGGGTGGGGGTCCGCACCGTACATACGGGGGGTGGGGTCCGCACCGTACATACGGACATATGGGGGGTGGGGGGGTGTCCAGCGCGTACCGGGCCCCCTTTTCCTCACGCTTCGCGGCGTACTTGGCTTTACCGGCACTTTTTGTGTGCCGTAAAAATATAGCCGTCCGGAGTGCTGTCGGTACGAATCGTACTTGCTGGTACGTAAAAAGCTGCCTGACTCCGTCCGCATGTCTGGTACGCGCCGTCCCGGATCACATTTGTATGTGTTTATGTGTCGGTCGGTGTTTTGTACGATTCGTACGGAAATGGTGTTTCCGTGCAAATCGTACTTGCATGTTTGTATGGTGTTTTTACCAGGTACGAGTCGGACGGAGAAAACGCTCCGACTGACGGTTCGTACCCGGTTTCTCCAGGATCGGAATCGACCCCTAGATTGTTATTAAAAATTATTAAAAAGTTCCAAATCACTTAAAATTTCAAGCTGTATTCTAAAAACATTTTGTATAAAGAATAGTATCACATAAAATGAATATATCAACTAAAATGCATTATAATAATTAAAAAACGGTATTTTAACCACTGTATTAGTGAAAACAATATTAAAAAATATCAATATGATTTGCAAAAATATAACTTACTTCAAAAACGATATTCATGTCAACAGTATTTCTGCATCACAATATTTGTGTTTCACGATACTTCATTTCCAATTTGTCTGTTTCCCGATATTTTTAAAAATATATTTTGCCCAAATACCCTGCAAGACTAGGAACATTACCCCTATACAGCTTATATAAGCATAAGACACCTGATTGTTGGCCTTGACCCAGATTGCCATATCCTGACGGTGTGAAGCAAAGGAGAAGAGAGACAGGTAATTGCTGACAGCTCTCTCAAGTTGTTAGACTGAACCAAATACACTTGTGGATCATATACCTTGATTTACGGCAGCCTAAAAGTTGCTCCCTATGCTGTGCTGCTGGGCTCAGTGGTTAAGGTCATCATGTGAGACGGGGAAGGCTGCAATGAAATTCCTTTGTCTATGTGGATCGGTATATCGAATCAGAGAAGTAACTCGGGCTACAAACTTGTGTCACCCAAGAAAGGGCTCTAGTGCTTCATAAGATGATGGAGAAGTGGCTAGAGGTGAAGATAAGCCCGGGGACCACCAGCAGGGAGGCTTCGTTTTAGCCTTGAACTCATAACCTGACCGGAGCCAATGCTTCTGGAACCTTAGCAAAGATCTGATGCTGGAAACCAGTATCAATTTCTGAAGAACAGTAAAGGAACACCTGCACCAGATCTGTTTGACACTCTTTTCGATAAGTTGCACGGTATGGGATGCTACCAGATGGGAACTGTTGAAGTAGAAAGCAGAGGGAAAATAGGGCTTTGCAAACCAGCTGAGTATCTTCACATCTTCTTTAAAAAAAAAGAGAAACAAATGAATCAACCATCCAAGTAGAAAAAGTGCTGGATCCCCTCAAGAGAGATGGAACAGTATATGTGTCATAATTATTTGCTGAGTCAGCACAGTTAGAGGCAGAAAAAGCACTCTGAAGAGCTGTGTTCGCTTCTGTATCCATAGCATCCATAGGGGAAGCATTTTCTACGATTAAAGATTCCTCAGAAGAGAGCCCAGCCATCATAGAATCAAGTTTAACTAAAGTATGTGATTATTTTCCAAAGCTGGAGAGAATGAGGTTGCGCCAGAAACATGGGAAACATTGGACATTCTACATCCTTCCATTCCATGGTCTATGGACTTCTTTGTGCTATCTAACACTATCAGGATCCATCCTCTGATATCATTGAAATGAGTCATCTTCATCAAATAGAGAACTGGTTATGGAAAGCAAGGTTCATCCTGATTTGATGAAGGACCTCAATAAGATTGGGTCCTAGAACATAATAACCTCTCTGGTCCTGCACTTCTTCCATGTCAATGTCAGAGTCCAGCTGCTCAGACTCTTAAGGGTGTTTAAAGGCAGGAGGCATATTCATGAGCACTCAGTGCAGTGGCTACAGGCAGATTGATATGTTGTTGCAAAAATGTATTTGGAGGATTTAGGACCTGAGTGTGAGTGGACCTCGCAGCATCCTGTTCTGAGGCAGATGACTCATCAGTATCAGAACAATTCCTGCCTTCTTTTTCTTTTAGTTTAAAAAGCTTTATTGAATATGATAAACATAGTAAACCATCAGCACAAGGAAAATATGACATTGAAAGAAGATTGAAATGATAATGAGAAAAATCATGTATATATAACTATCCCAAAAAGGGAAATATGAACTATACCTAGGACAAAGAGCATTTAAGGTTTTTTGATTTTAAAGGGGTAAAGGAAAGAGAAGAAGAAGAGAGAGAAAAGGAAGAAGAGGGGAGAGAGAGAAGGGAAATAAAAGAAAGAGAAGGCAACAGACTAAGTAAATGGATAAAATCACTAAAAGAAGGGAGTTACCGATTTAGAAATAAGAAAGATAATTGTGATAGAAAAAAAGAAAATTATAAAAATAAAAATAGCTAAAATATGTAATAGTAAGAGGAGAGAGAAAAAAATGTCTGGAGAGAAAATCGGTTAAGGGTAACCATAAAAGGTCCTTTTTGATTAATAAAGTTTCAGAGGTGGCAAAAGCACGGTCAAGTCTATGATGCTGACATAACAGGTTCCACCAGGCAGTATATTAAGGTGCCGATTACGATCCGGTAAAAAATTTCCCCGTGCGACTCGTATCCGGTCTTTTTACCGTACGAATCGTACAAGTGCCGTACGAACTGGCAATCACGATTCGCATGGGAAAAAGACCATACGAATCGCATTGGGAATAATTCCCCACACGTCCTCGGGTCGGAAAAAGTGTCCGACACGTCCTCGTACGATTTACCGTACAAACGTGAAAAGCGAAGTCCGACCGGGGAATCACGATCCGTCCCGGGCGTCCGAATGTACAACCGTATGGTTAAAAGACCGTCCGCACCGAACTCCTATAACAACCATGGAGACGTCCAAACAGGTGCCCGGTACGTGCCGTACCCCCCCCAGCCCCCGCATGTACGCGCCGTACCCCCCCAGCCCCCGTACGTACGCGCCGACCCCCCCCCCAGCCCCCGTATGTACGCGCCGACCCCCACCAGCCCACGTATGTACGCGCCGACCCCCCCCAGCCCCCGTATGTACGCGCCGACCCCCCCGTGTATGTACACCCGTGTACGTTCGAGTCGAACCCCCCCGTGTACGTTCGAGTCGAACCCCCCCGTGTACGTTCGAGTCGAACCCCCCGTGTACGTTCGCTGGGGGTGCGCACCGTACATACACGGGTGGGGGTACGACTCGAACGTACACGGGTGTACATACAGGGGGGTTCGACTCGAACGTACACGGGGGGTTCGACTCGAACGTACACGGGGGGGTTCGACTCGAACGTACACGGGGGGTTCGACTCGAACGTACACGGGGGGTTCGACTCGAACGTACACGGGGGGGTTCGACTCGAACGTACACGGGGGGGTTCGACTCGAACGTACACGGGGGGTTCGACTCGAACGTACACGGGGGGTTCGACTCGAACGTACACGGGGGGTTCGACTCGAACGTACACGGGGGGGTTCGACTCGAACGTACACGGGGGGTTCGACTCGAACGTACACGGGGGGTTCGACTCGAACGTACACGGGGGGTTCGACTCGAACGTACACGGGGGGGTTCGACTCGAACGTACACGGGTGTACATACACGGGGGGGTCGGCGCGTACGTACGGGGACTGGGGGGGGTACAGTGCATACATACGGGGGCTGGGGGGGGTCGGCGCGTACGTACGGGGGCTGGGGGGGTCGGCGCGTATGTACGGGGGCTGGGGGGGGTCGGCGCGTACGTACGGGGGCTGGGGGGGGTCGGCGCGTACATACGGGGGCTGGGGGGGTCGGCGCGTACGTACGGGGGCTGGGGGGGTCGGCGCGTACGTACGGGGGCTGGGGGGGGTACGGTGCGTACATAAGGGGGCTGGGGGGGGTACGGTGCGTACATACGGGGGCTGGGGGGGTCGGCGCGTACGTACGGGGGCTGGGGGGGTACGGTGCGTACCGGGCCACCTACTCTGGTCGATTCGCGCCGTACTTCGCTTTTCCGGCACTTTTTGGGTGCCGTGAAAATATTGCCGTCCGGACTGCTGTCGGTTCGAATCGTAATCCCTGGGTCGTGAAACGCTGCCTGAAAGCGTCCCGACGTCACGTCGCAGCATTCCCGGATCACATTCGTATGTATGTTTTCGTCGGTCGGTGTTTTTTACGATTCGTACGGAAATGGTGTTTCCGTGCGAATCGTAATTCCATGTTTGTAAAGTTTTACGACCGGGTACGAGTCGGACGGGGAAAACGCTCCGACCGACGGTTCGTACCCGGTTTTTACCGGATCGTGATCGGCACCTAAATATTTGAGGTGTCCTTCCAATTGGTTGTAATAATCTGAAAAGAAATAGCAATATACAAATCTATAAACTTGTGTACATTACATGAAACGTTCCAAAGAGGTGAAGAACCACCCATAAAGACATGTATGATTTCAAAGGGGAAATTAGTGTTTAAGATATCATTTAGTTTGGACCAGATGTGAGACCATAGGGATTTAACTGATGGGCAGTGAAAAAACATATGAAGAAGGTCACTATCAAGTGCGGGCATGACCAACATTTCTTGGAGTCAAGCATTTTAAATTTATGGAGATCGGAAGGGGTGAGAAAAAGTCTATTGTAAAAAAAATATAAAGTCTGTGTAGTGCTTGCAGAACGGGAAGCGGTATGTATTTTGGACCATATAGAATCCCAAACTTGAAAAGGGAACTCCTGAGCTAGGTCCCTCTCCCATAAGAGTTCTGTTTTGGACTTAGACCTTCCAAATAATGGGTGGGATAGTAATTTGTAGATAGCAGCAGCTTTGAGGGTAATGGAGAAGTCTGGTGGAGGGACAAGGGACAGAGTGTTGGTGGATGAAGGATTGTATTGAGAAAAAATAGAGGCTAGTGTGTTTGACAATAAGAGGTATTGGGAGGAGTGTGCATTTGAAATATGAAAGGAGTCGCAAATGTCTGAGAAGTCCCTCGGGGAGTTGTCTTTGAGTAAATGGTCTTAAGTGATAATACCTTTATCAATCCATTCCTTCCAAAATAGTGCTTTATTATGAATTAACTTTTACGAGCTTATTGGACCAGATCGGGGTTTGATGATAGGAGTCAATATGTGAGGTGAAAAAACGAGACAGTGAATGGGTAAGTGTTTTGCAGAACTTGAGTATGGGAGTAATGAAGCGCTTTGGGGGTTGGAATAAGCGAGTAGCTGTAAGAAACGAAAAGGGCGAAATTTGTGCAAGCTCAATTGAGCTCCAAGCTGTTGGAGGAGGACAGGAAGAACATGATAAGAAAGGCCAGATTTGTTTTAACGTAAAAGCTGAATGATAACGGCTAAGATTTGGAAAGTTTACCCCACCAAGGTCTCTGGGTTGTTGAAGACGGGAAAGAGAAATCCAATTCCTGCCTTCTTAACAGTCCTCAGAAAACGTTCCTCACCATGGTCACACAAAAGCAAGAAAGACGCGTACACTGGTATTTAGAGTGAACAAACATTATGGCTCCCTGCTTCTGGCATGACTGCTGCCATCACTAATTCAGCAACCAGCGGCTGTTGCAATCTTCAGGGAGGAGCTAGATCCAGGATCAGGATCTGCCTCCCCCTGCTCAAAGGGGGAGTAAGAATTGCAAACTTCCCTGGCACTTCTCACAATATTGAGACCTCAAGCCTGCTTCCCTTACCACTGAACAGTACCAAAACACGGCAGCTGCTTCCCAGGAATTTGGACTCTCTGCCACCGGTGAGATCAGCCTAGGGGTGGATAACCACGCCCAAAAATCCAGATAGAGATTACCCTGCACTGGTTAGACACAGCCTTAGAGACCAGGGATCACCCGGCTAAAGATTTTAGTTACATTTGGCATATATAAATAACAGTTAAAATAATGCTTACCACTTCTATGGTTCTAGCCAAGGAAAGTCATGGTGACTGTCTGACAAGACATGAATAAAAGATGCTCTGTGGCTTTGGTCCTGTTTTATCCCAGTCATTATGGGCGGGAGACTAGGTTTGTGATCAAGAATATTTACTGGGATTTAAATATTTTATAAAGGGTAGGAGGGACACAATCTGCTGAGGAATGAGGCTAAACCTCGTTATGTAAAATGTGGGATGTGGAAGACAGATGAGGAGGTCGTGCCCATTGTGCACCACTTGTAACTGCAGATGCAGAATTTTGTGGTTTTTCCAGTGAATTTCCACCTACTGAGGCTCAGGTAGCATTCCAGGAGAAAGTCTATAGCCAGGAAGGAAGGGAATTGGAAAATTGTAAGTGGACGTTTGACCAACCAAATACAACAGCACGACGTCTTATTGGCCATCGTTTATTAATCATCAGAACTATATAGATCTAGTCCGATATAGGAATTATAAATTCATTTTCTGAAAAGCCAAGCTTTGATCAAAATGTTCTGAATTTTTTTTTCCCTAGAGACCTAATTGAATCAATTTTAATTGTTATAAAGCATAAAGTGGAACACTGACAAGTAATTGACGCTGATGTTTCCTATTATTTAGAAATCAAAATGTTCTCCCAAAAGACCACTTAATTCGATAATCCATGTTGTTGCTTTTTTAAGGGGAAATCGGGAATAGGGATTGAGTAAGCTCTACTAAAGCATTACTACATGCACAAAGTGTGCAAAATGCGGATATTTCATGTTATGGAAAATGTCTCAAATGCCACAGGTGCAAAATATTTTCAAATGTAAGTTTTTGCGAAATTGTACAGTCTTTTCCCTCAGTGTACTGGTCCAAGCAGAAAATGTGTCACAAAAGACCAGTCCCCTTGTTTGTGTATGACGTGACATTTGAACGCAAGGTATAGCCTCACTTTACATTTTCACATGAGTTAGTGTAAATTGAATTTCAATAAAAAGTTATAATTTTCTCAAAATTTCACAAAAATGGTAATTCTGTGAAAGTATGAGCCCCTTCACATATTAATTAGGGACTGCATGGATTCAAGACCTGTTTGGCGACCGCCCAGCTACTCAGCAGTCTGTCTAGCCAGCTCGCGTTAGTGGTGGTGTCACCTTGTGGTAACAGGTAATATCTGATAGCAGCAGCTGACCGATTAGGCCTCACATTTAATAGGGTTAGTGATGATAGTAGCCAAGCATACCAGAGCAGCCTATAAATTATAAAGGGACAGAGATGTAACTGTTATCCATTTTTATATAGCAGACTTCTCCCAATTATTTAGGCCCCCGACGTCTTTCTGTACAGATGTGCGCGTCTTCAGTTGTTGGTTTGCTGCCAAGGGAGGGCGTCAGGGCTGTCCAAATCACTTAGGGGCAGATCTATGTTGGAGTTGCGCCACTTTTACGCCGCCGTTGCGTCACTGATGTGACGCAGCGGCGGCGTAAACCCTGTGCCACGTTGCGCCCTATTTACATCGTGACGCATCTATGGAGATGCGTCACGGTGTAAAGCCCTGCGCCACATGAAACCTGCGTCAGGTTTCATGTGGGCGTTTCCACGCAGGGGGGGGCGTTCCGTCGCAGGAACGCCCCTGAAAAGTGACTCAGTGAAATCTATAAGATTTCACTGAGTCACTTTCCCAACGCTGATGCGTCAAAACCCTGCGCCTGCTTGAAGCAGGCGTAAGGCTTGACGCACCATGTTAGGTATGGGGTAGGTTGGAACAGTGCTGAAGTTGCGTCGCGCTTGCGACACAACTTCAGCACTGCGCCAACCTTACGCCGGCAGATACGTCACGCATCTGCTTGTCCGTGCGCCACGATGCACCGCATTGTAAATGCGGCGCATCTGCGGTGGCGCAAGGGCAAACTTGCGTGACGCATCTTCCCTGGCGCATCCATGCTGATTTGCAGGGATGCGCCAGGGAACATAAATCTGCCCCAAAATCTCCCCGTGCCTCAATGTGTAACGTAACCGGTGCTCATGTAAAGCGCTCCAATACCTTCGGGTCGAGTTCGCGCTATATAAATCTGCAATAAAAAAAAAATACTATACCAAATATAGTAAGAGTGGTGTTATGTTGGGTTTTCACTTTGAACATGGCCTAAAGAGTGGTGCATCGCTGCGACCTGTCAACCAAAACCAAGCACGTTGAGGTGTTTTTAGAGTTTATTTCTGCAGAGTGATTCATAGTGGGGTGCAGGTCATTGAACCCTTCTCCTTAACCCGCCAGCTGTATCAGTCAGCGCGGCCCCTGCAGGTAAGAGCTGCGGGGCCGGCTGGGGGGAAGATTTCGACGGAGGATGACGAGAGGAAATTAAATAAATAATTAATTTCCCCTCGTCATCGTCAGTAGATCTCCTCCCCCTCCTGGCCCTGCTCACCGCTCTTACCTGCACTAGCCGAGCTGGTATCAGTTAGCTCTTCTGCTTGGGATCTTTATGGACCTCTTGTTAATCTGGGCTCAACTATACTATACTAGGTGTTAGTGGAGAGTTAGGGGCATATTTACAAGAAAGTGGCGAGACGTGTCTTTAAGCCAAGAAGGCTAATGACACGCTCCTTCACTTTAGAAACACAGGGCTGCACCATATTTAATATGTAATATTATGCAGCCCTGCATTTCCCCCTGCGCTGGCGCTAAATTAAGCTGCCTAGCGCCAACACCAGCACACTTGCACCAAAGTGCATGGGTGCCTGTGTTGGGGGAAAAACGTTCTATGTGCAGGAAGGCCCCCCTTCCCGCACATAAACAATCTTTAAATGCTGTTTTGTAACTTAATGCAGCACACATAAAGTTGCAAAACTGCATTTTTTTAAAAGGGTTGTTTATATGCAGGAAGGCGGACCTTCCTGCCATAAACAATAATTGGTATTTTGCTGTTTCTACGTGTGCTGCCCAAGCAGCACACATGGAAACAGCAAAAACGAGGAGAAATAAAGCACTTCTCCTCGTTTTGCCTGTTTAAGTGTGTACTACCCCTCTTTCTTATGAACAACCACTTTCCAGTGCTGATCGGACGCGGAGACTATCGCCACAATATACATGCTGAATACGGGGAAGTTTTTTGAACTTTGGTGAGGAGGAATGGTTTCCACAGCGGGATAATCAAAATAAATCGAGTGCTTTAAATCACCGA
Source organism: Triturus cristatus (assembly GCF_964204655.1). Lineage (NCBI taxonomy): Eukaryota > Metazoa > Chordata > Amphibia > Caudata > Salamandridae > Triturus > Triturus cristatus. The sequence goes on along the minus strand of NC_140590.1, from coordinate 479,132,929 downwards.
ATATAAGGAAATACTTTGAACCCCGGTCCCATGAAATAATGTTTTTACGAATGCTGATTAAAGCCACACCTGGGCATTCAATCATCTAAGAAAAGGTTACAATTACGACTGCTTAGCAGTACCTCTCTGATTTTATCGCCTCCCCTCACGCCGCTTTGGGTGGAGCTGGGCGAGAATTAAAACACCGGAATTTAATGAAAATAAAGGTTTTTATTAAAGACACACTGTGGATTGATCCACGATTCCCGAACTGACAGAAGGAGACATATTGAGCCTGTGGTAACTTCAGACCATAAAGGGTGTCAGCTTATCTTCCTGCCTGATTCGTCAAGTACTCCAACACGATCGGTGCGTTCAAGTGATTGTCACCTAAAAACTAGAGGTTGTTCATAAGAAAGAGGGGTAGTATACACATTGTCCTGAAGAAGGTGGTGTTATTCTACTTTGGTACTACCGAAACGCGTATTGATTGTAAAAAACTAAAGGTTGTAAATACTGTTATTAATTCGTTTGGAATAACCATTATTGATGATCAATTTGTATGTCTACAGATTATATATCTCTCGTTGATGGCTTTGTTTTAAAAAAGAATACAAATTATATTGTTGTTTGATACATCAATTATTATCTTTATCTTTATTATTGTGGCTAATCATGTATTTATTGCACATTCTGATGAAGTTTTAATTAATTAAAAAAAATGTTTTTCTTTAAACATAGTCTTGGCTTTTCCTTTTCTAGACTGGTGAAACATTTTGGGGTGATTGTATTATCTAAGTGAATATAGGGATTTTTTAGATCATAGTCAAGAGTAGCTGCTCCCTTTTTTTCATTACTGTATCTATATACTCAGTAAACAATTTCTGAAAAAAACTAAGCTCACGTTGCGTTGAGTCACCCTTCTCTCACATGTATGTAACAAGTTGGTCGTGATTTAGGAAATTCTCAAGGACTAGTGTGGATGTTCAGGCAGATAAAGGCTCAATTTACACCAGGTCTGTCAGTCACACTTCAACACTTCCAGCGAGTAGGGTGAGCCCATTCTGGACTTTGTTTTTGTAGTTGTATACAGCAGAAATTTGCCATAGGGACATTAGAACACCAAAATATGTTACACTTTTGTTTATAGACACGGGGAGGCTAAGTGATTCGCCCAGAATTACAGTATGTTGAGTCAAGGCCAGGATTCGGACTGTGGGGCATATTTACAAAAAACTGTTGGAGCACGGAACAGCGCCAAAATCAGCAGCACCACATTCCGACATTTTTGAAATGCAGGGATGTGCCATATTCACAACAATACGGCGCACATGAATATGGCACACCCCTGTGCTTCCCCTAGCTCTGGAGCAAAAAAAGCAGCCTAGTGCATACGCAGGCTCCCTGCCGCCATGTAGCAGGGGTGCCTACGCTGCAGGGACAATTGTTTACGTGCAGTAAGGGACAACTTCCTGCACATAAATAATCATTCATGGTGATTTGCTCTTTCTATGTGTGCTGAGAAATTAATGATTTCTCCTCGTATTGCCATTCTAACACCTGGTGATCCATGGCATTAGAATGGCACTGTTTTTGGCACTGCCTCAGCCTTGTAAATCTGGGGCAGCGTCAAAAAGCAATGGGTGTTGCAGTGGAACGCCCACACCCATTGCACACCCCTTGGGCATATTTACAAGGTGGCGTTAATCCACGTTAATTGGCTTAGTGCCACCTTTAAATATGGGGGAAAAAGTGATGCTCCAGTGACGATTGGGACTTGTAAATATGCCCCTTAGTTCTCCAGTCCCAGGGCTTCTCAAGTAAGCAGCTTAGCTGACACAGTGCTTCCTTGGGTGGTCCCTTTTAAGTAACCTTGTGTGCGCTTCTTGTTAAACAGGTGGCTCAAGAATGTTTGTACTTCAGAGAAAAGAGGATGTCCATCGACCTTGTTCTGGACGACGTCGAAAAAGAGCTATTGAAGGTAGGTCAACAAAGGCCTAGGAATACATGCTGCTCATAGAAATCGAGCGTGAACCCAAGCTAGGAAACATGCTATTTAATTTCTGTGGAAGAAGGGTTCAGAAAACCTCTCCTGTTTTCTAGTGTGCAAGTTTCATATGAATGATAGGGAGCTAGAGAGAGGAAGATGGGAAGGAAGAGACAGAACCATAGAGAAAAAGGGCTAGAGAGGGAGAGAGCAGTTTAGTATGAGAGAGAGTGGGAGAGATTAAGAGAGAGAGAGCAGGAAACCGAAAGAAAATGAGAGGGAGAAATGGAGTAGAACATGTGTGTGCATGTGCATGACAGACGAGAAGGGGTAAAGGGAGAAGGCTAGACAAAGAGAGAGAGTAAGAGAGAAAGATAGCAGAAGAGAGTGAAAGAGCAAGAGATGAAAAATGAGAACTAAATAGAGAAAGAGAGTGAGAGAAAGAGATAATAGTCAGAGAGTGAGAAAAAGGGACTAGGGAGTGTGTGAGAGAGCTAGAAAGTGAGAAACAGACAGACAAGAATGCGAGAAAGAGAGGTTGAAGAGAAGGAGATGAATAAAGGGGCAAATAGAATGACAACAATGATAAAGAGAGGCAAACAGAGTAAAATAGAGAGCCAGAAATGGGTGGGATGTTAGAGGGACTGAGTGAGAGAAAGAAACATCTTGTATCAGTAGTGAACTGGGTTTTGTGTGGCTCTTCATAATTCGCTTTCAAATCTAGATTAGTATATGCGGTTCAAAGACTCTGGTCTTGGTCCTAGGACCGGCAACTCTGCTAAAAAGGCAACAGACCCTCAGAGGGAGGTGGGGGATTGCTGGTCTTGTGGACCTAGTTCAGCTACCACTTCGAAATATGTAGCTAACCTTAGTCTGATAGTCTTGTGGACCACACAAAAGCTTACAGTGGGCCTACAGCCCCTCTTTACTTACCACTGAGTGACTTTATTATCACTATCATTTCTTTCTTTCTTATTAGATGACTTTTAATCCTCTTCTTGTGTTTGTCCTTCCTGTGGAGCATAGCATCCATAAAATCCTTTTGATTAACTTGTATTCTTCCACTTCGTACATTTAGGAAACAAATTTTAGGTCTCACCTAACAGCGCGCATGCGCTCTCGCTGCAAGAGGTATTGTAAATAGTAAAGGACTTGGAGCCAGCCCATTACTTACCATTTGGTGGCTTAATTTTCATTCTTTTTAGCTGCCGCTTAATTGGCCACCATATGTCTCCTGTCACTTCCTTTTGCTTCTCTGGAGCATGGGCAAAGTACTAATTGATTTCATTTGATGAGTGTCCTTCTGCCACTTAAGCTGTGATTCAGGGTACTTCTTTCATAATTTTCTGTCCCTCATTTCCACTTCCATGATACACTTTGGGCAGTGCTGAAGTTAGTCCATTTCTCCTTAAAACTCACATGGATTCCACCTCTTCTCTGCGCATACAAAGTATGGGTCTCTTTAAAGTGCTTTAGTTTTGTGCAGCACAATAACCAGGGTTGGACTGGGATAGAAAATGGGCCCAAGCACCAAAATATATAGCTCCCATTAGCGAATCATATAGCTAAAAAAGTGGCCCACATTTGCAAATCAAGGCAGCTTTTAATCAAAAACACATCTGTATTCGTGTTTTGTAATGTTTGGGGGGGCACATGTGTTTGTGCTTACTGCAGGCAATGTTTGTTGTAATATGAGGGAAATCAACAGAAAGCCAGACCATAAAATATGCTTTCAAACTGTGAAAAAAACAGCCTACACTCTGACTTATCAGACTAGCTCATCGGGCACTGCCAGATTGCACTGTAGACCTGTCCGACCCTGTCAGCAACTACTCCATTCCTCCTTAAAACCTGTACCTAAGTCCTCATTCTCATATATATTCCGCCGAAAGCCCTTTCTGGCGCCCTTCATTCATAAACACTTAGGTGCGAGAGATGTAGCCTAACGACCACAGCTACACTTTACTCCACTCCAATCTACTGCACTTCACTCCACTCCATTCTACCCCACTCCACTCCGATCTACCTCACTACACACCAATCTATCCAAATCTACCCTCTCCCCTCCAATCTATCCCAGGCTCCAGTAAAAACCACACAAATTTTAACACCACTAAAACAGCCATCCATAACACAGAACAACATAATAAAAGATGTATTAGAAGGAAATAACCCAAGTCATAGCATTAAATGCACGACATCCCAGAACATGGCGGAAGAGCCAGAGGATCACAGGATGCCCAATAGCAATGGTAGTACACATACTCGTGCTAAAATAGCGAGCAAAACAAATTCTAGCATTAATCTGGTCAAGAGCATCTCTTGTCAAATCCCCGATACCAACGACTCATTGTCAGCAACCAACCATATGGCATATCTTTTTTAAAACGTTACATTAGAGGCACTGAACTATCAATCAAATAAGATGGATGTTCAAGTAGACCTGCTTAATATCACGGCAAAAGCAATATCAGGGATTGACCAAAAAATTGGCTAATTTGAACACCTTAATCACACGGGCACAGGCTTACGCAACCACATTAAACAAGGACTGTGCCTGTTGCCCAACAATTGTTAAACTAGTAACAATCCTGGAAGTCCTGACCACTTTCTTTGAGGACCTAAAAACCATAGTAACCAATGAAGGTTGCAACAAAATACTTGCAAGGTCTCAGAAAATGACCATGAAAGAGGATTCAAATGAGGTCAGCACAAACATAGACTCAGATTTTGATAATCAACTGATAGTCAACATAGAAATACCATACATGGAGGGCAAGCAGGAAAACTTAACCCATTTCACGCAGGTGAACCTGACACGACGCATGAAGAAAAGGCTAAGAAAACAACAGAAGTGCGAAAAGACTACACAAATTAGAAGAAGCTGGGAGCAGTCAACGTATACCTTGATAGAGCCAGCAATAAAATCGGCTCAAAAGCCGGACCGGCAACTGAACAAAGAACCATACCCGATCTTCACTAAGATGCAAAAACCAAATAAACCATCAAGAGAATGTCCTGCTATGGCGAATATCACAATGGAATCAGCTACCCAAGAAATGGAGGTTATTGAACAGGTGGAGGTAGCTAAGAAAGGTCCACCAGTTACAACAGAAATCCGCCTGGATAAAATCGCACATGAGCTTCCTAAAGAGACACCCTGCGAAGGAAAGAACTTCAGCCTGTGATTGGTAATACACCTAATTCTTCTGGAGAGATATCGTGCAAAGGAACTAAACACCCACAGATTGTGATTGTTAGCAAACTCCATCTTGCCGACACATGCAATACAAGCAAAAGTATCTTTCAACCACTTTGTAAATCAAAGGGTAGGCACGATACTTTAAACAGAGGAAATTTACTAAGGCTCCTTCAGCACATACCATCACTGTCTAATATAACAAGTGTAGATATGGTTAGTGTTCATTTTGAACCAAGGGATGAAGATTCCCCCCAGGAAAACACGATAGTGACCTGGGTAAATCGTCATATTTCAGAAGCGGTGCTTATGGAAAAAGAAACCTTTAAAAACTGGGGGATAGCAATAATGGTACCTGAGCAAGAAAAATATCAGCGAATTTTACTTGAATCATCAAACACCGCCAACTACACACCGAAAGTTAAGCAACACCTCCATAGTATATTGAAAGGTACCTCGAAAATACAATTAGATCAGAATTATAAAAACCTTAGCATATCAGTAAGAACACAGAAGGAGACGATCATAAACAGAATAGTAAAAGATGAGGCACCTCAAAAAATCAGATGGAGAGATCTACACAACAGGACAAGCAGTGAGACACAGAGTGGCACTCACTATACCTGATGTACAAGAGTTCAACGCTGATCTTTCGGGGGGCCCTCAAGACCAGCTCACTACAAAATTATCAACAGCGGTAAAAACCAGCACTCCATGCCTCACTCAAAACACACAGCCTAGTCTTAAAATTGTCCCCTGGAACGTGGCAGGTATACATAAAGCTCTTAAACAAGTAAAAGCAATAAACAAACTGCGTGAAGGCGATATTCTATGCCTACAAGAAACCTGGGCCACAGAGTCGGTACATCTGGAAGGCTACGCCGGTTTCCACAAACTAGCAACTAAATGTAACAGGTACGGAAGATCATCAGGAGGGATCTCGATTTACGTTAAACATGCAAAACAATTCACAGTAAGGATTATAAAAACTGAGTCAGACATGCTGCAGGCACTTGTAGCTGAGGGAAAAGGGGATAGGGAAGACAGCGTCTACCTGCTCATAATAGAAGTATATCTAAACGCACACGGCCATTCGAAATTAGAGGCTACAAAATCTATGATTAAAACATTACTGGAAATCTTATGCACATACTTGTTACCAGCCAAATTGCTTGTGGGTGATTTCAATCTGCACCAACAGGATACGAAGTCGAGCGAGAGGCCACACTTAGCTAGCTCTGAAAGAACTTTCAATAACTTCTTACAAAATTATGACCTTAAATCAGTTGAGGAGCTACTAAAAAGTTCAGACCCAAAGGGCTCAGGAACGACCACATTTAAGAATTGTTCGACAATTGATTATATCTTCTTGTGCAACCAACTAATTTGCAAAATAGCGCACTTTGAAATGAACAAACATGATACTAGTAATCACGCAATACTGCAGGTTGAATTGAACATTACTATTAAACAACGGAAACGAATCAGCACAGTAGCTCAATCAATAGGCATTGAGGAATATGCCCTAGTCAGAACAATAAAATGGAATGAGCATTAGGGCACAGCATTTAAGGTATGGAAAGACGAACAAGAAGGCACAGGAAACCATCCTAGTATTGAGCCCAGCATGGAAAACTGGTCAGAGTGGACCTCTGCTCTGAAAACAGCTCTTAGTAATAACAAGAAAGCTGATTTAAAATTAAAAGTGAAACTCAGTGCACAAACCTGGTATAATAATACGTTACCTAAATAAGGCAAAAAGAGCTCATAAGATTGCAGGCACGCAAAGAACATTGGATAAGTGCAACAAACTGCATAATGAGCGCAAGCATTTGCTATGGATGCTCAAGCAGAATAAACTAGAGGAAGAATGGATCCATGAGCTAACAAAGCCTCATAAACACAGACAACTTTGGCAATATATAGCTCGGTTGGAAAATGACAGAGTTGACCGGCGCAACTCTGTCCACTCCGATGCATGGTTGAGACATGTCTCCACAATCTATGTAAAAAAGGAAGGAAGGAAGGTCACATTGATCCCAGAAGCAATGTGGAATGCCCCACGGAGAGTACAAACAACGTAGTAGAATTTACAACTGAAGCCGTGAGTAAAGATCAAGATGGCTCAGCTGTTGAAAAAGTAGTAAAAAAGATAATAAAAGATGGGGCACCAGGGCCCAGTGGCCTCACGGGTGCAATGTTTAGAGAAGATCCAGCATACTGAGGAAGAGTCCTATCCAATCTATTCACCGAATGCCGACTAAAGGCCAAGGTGCGAGACTTGTGGCACGGGTCAATCTTAAAACCTATATTCAAGAAAGGTGATAACACAGAACCAAAAAACTACAGATTAACCCCTTCGGTGCTCATGACGGAATGGTTCCGTCATGACCCACGGTTGAGCTGTGCTCATGACGGAACCATTCCGTCATGACCACACCCGCGCAAGATTCCGTCAGCACAGCGGCGGAATCTGCGCAGCATCGAAGGGGTTAATTGCCCTCCTGGATATTGAAGGGAAAGCCTTTCGCAAGTATGCTATTAACAGAATTAAACAGATGGGTCGAAGAAAATGAATTCTTTCCCCTCTACCAAACAGGTTGTTCGACAATCGATCACATCGTGGCCATATCATACTTAAGCCAGCAAGCCAATGTCAAAAACTAAAAAAACAGTCTTTGCCTATTTTGTAAACTACTCAGCAGCCTTCGAAGGGGTGCCTCGATGCAAGCTCTAGACTAAACTGCGCAACTGGCAAATTCCACCAGGCCTCCTCAACGCTATTATTTCACTATATATTAACACTTGGATCAAAGTCAAACTAGCAAACAATACCACAACAAAAAAGTGTTTTACTGATCGAAGCCTAAAACAGGGATGCGTACTAGCCCCAACACTTTTCAACTTATATACAGCAGACCTGGGCAAGATGCTCCATAATGCCAACCTTGCAGTCCCCAAAATCGTAGCTAACAAACTTCAAATATTACAATGTGCGGATGATCTAGTGGTGATGGATCATACTAAAATTGGGCTACAAAGGGGATTGAATGCTTTAAACACTTAAAATGTGCTAAATGAATTAACAATAAATTCTGATAAGACCAAAGTAATAATTTTTGGGTTTTGCACTAAAAAACACTTCTCAAATTGTACGTAGGTAAAGAGACAATTGCTGTTTCGAAATCTTATAATTACCTTGGGTGCTGGCTGAGCGACTCGGGTAAAGCAACTCTACATATACACAAAATAAAATCTAAAGTACAGTCGACAATCTACGCTCTGTGCAAATTACATGAGAAAATGCAAAGTTCAACGACCATCCCAATCAGAAAGGTATTACAATATAAAATAAGGGCAAGTGCGGGGTATGCACACCATGCATTCCCAGGTAAAATGGACACAATGATAGAAAAAGCGCAATGCCAGGCCTATAAACGCATATTCAAGCTACCAAAATACACTCGTTATAGCTGGATTCGCCTGGAGTTCGGTCTGGCGCAACAGAACAAAGAATGTTTGGGTGTGTATGCCAAATACTACTACCAAGTATTCAAAGCCCCTGATGGAAGCTTGAAGAGCATGCTAAAATCGATCTATGGAGGGCCAACTAACCCATGGCAAGTCTATATGCAGTATGCAGTAGAAATATTAGACTTGGCAACACAGAACTGGGGTCAATACGACACAAACTACCCGGTCATCAAAAATGCAATCAATAAACAATGCTATCAACTGTCACGAAAAATTGATTTAGCACATCATGGAACTGGAGGAGGTCAATCTGGGCTGATTGCACCATACATAGAGCACAAAACCCAGCCTTACCTTAGTCAAGCATTGGGGAGGAAGGCCCTAAAAAACATTCAGTGGGCCAGAGTAGTGCCCCTCCCAATTAAAGAACTGAATCCCGGGTGGAAATCCCTTGATCATAAAATCAGCTGTAGAATCTGGGGGCATATTATCAAGCACGGCGTTAAAATTATCACCGCTTTAGCAGAAGAAAACTGCCGCTAAAGCGGCGATAATGGGCTTGATAATATGCCGCAGAGAATTCCAATAGAAGCCCATGTTGACACCAGAACATGGGCTTCTTTGGGAATTCTCAAGGGCATATTATTAAGCCCATAATCGCCGCTTTAGCGGCAGTTTTCTGCTGCTAAAGCGACGATAATTTTAACGCAGTTTCTTGATAATATGCCCCCTGCAATTTTAAAACAGAATCCTTGCTATACTTGATGTGCTGCTGCCCCGGCCTGTTACAGTCTCGTCAGAAACCTTTAAAGCCAATATATCTATGCAAAGGAGCTCGGACAGTGAAAGTTGCACTCTCTGTTCTATTTTCATGTATCCTAACGACAGACTTGGCTAGAATCGGGGGACACCTGGCCGAGGTGCGTTCCAGACTTGCTGAAAAATAAGGTTTTCGGCAACCGCGGAGGAGTTTTTAACCATATCAAGTGATCTTAGAGAAAATAGACTTGCTTTGGATGGATTAAGGCACATTTTAAAAATGACACAAAAATTTCTGTCACAATGCTTTATATATGACTCTTCGCTTTTTAACTTAAATTGTATTCTTCGAGAAATGAAATTGGTAAGAATCTCAAGTGAATTCTTTTTAACGTTCTGATTTTAAAGTTTTTTGTTATATTGCAAATGGTTTTAAGTAACTGCGCAATAACATTTTTCATTCATTCCTATCCCAATCAATCAATCAATCAGAACAGATTTAGAGCGCGCTACTTACCCATGAGGGTTTCAAGGCGCTGGGGGGGGGAGGGGGTGAAGCAGCTGCTGATGGAACAGCCAGGTCCTGAGAAGTCTCCTGAAAGTCAGCAGGTCCTGGGTCTGTCGCAGGTGGATGGGGAGGGTGTTCCATGTCTTGACGGCAGGTGGGAGAATGATCTGCCACCAGTGGTCGTTCAGCGGATGTGTGGGATGGTGGTAAGGGCGAGGTCTGTGGAGCGAAGCTGGCAGTTAGGGGTGTAGAAGGTGAGTCGTTCGTTGAGGCATGCCGGTCCGGCGTTGTGAAGTGCTTTGTGGGCGTGGGTGAGGAGCTTGAAGGTGATCATCTTGTTGATCGGGAGCCCCAGTGCAGCTCTCTCAGGTGGACGGTGGTGTGGCTGTGGCGGGGTATTCCGAGGATGAGGCGTGCGGAGGCGTTTTGAATGCGTTGGAGTCTTTTCTGGAGTTTGGCCGTGGTTCCCGCATAGAGGGCATTGCCGTAGTCCAGCCACTGCTGACGAGGGCTTGGGTGACTGTCCTTCTGGTGTCGGTGGAGATCCATCTGTAGATCTTGTGGAACATGCGGAGGGTGTTGAAGCAGGAGGAGGAGACAGCGTTGACTTGCTGGGTCATAGAGAGCATTGAGTCCAGGATGAAACCCAGGTTGCGTGCGTGGTTGATGGGTGTCGGGGCAGCTCCCAACGTGGCCGGCCACCAGGAGTCGTCCCATGCGGAGGTGGTGGGGCCAAGGATGAGGACTTCCGTCTTGTCAGAGTTCAGTTTCAGACGGCTGGTCTTCATCCACTCTGTGACTGCCTTCATTCCCTCGTGGAGGTTGGATTTGGCGGTGGCCGGCTCCTTAGTGAGGGAGAGGATTAGCTGGGTGTCTTCGGCATACGAGATGATGTTGAGGTGGTGTGCTCGGACGATGTTGGCGAGCAGTGCCATGTAGATGTTGAAAAGGGTTGGGCTGAGGGATGATCCTTGGGGTACGCCGCAGGTGATCGTGGTGGCTTTGGATCTGAATGGGGGGAGACGGACTCTCTGGGTTCTGCCGGTGAGGAAGGAGGTGATCCAGTTCAGGGTTTTGTCACGGATCCCTGCGTCGTGGAGGCGTGTACGTAGGGTGTGGTGGCAGACGGTGTCGAAGGTGGCCGAGAGGTCCAGGAGGATGAGGGCCGCGGTTTCGCCGTTGTCCAGTAGGGTCCTGATGTCGTCGGTGGTGGCGATGAGGGCGGTTTCGGTCCTGTGGTTGCTGCTGAAGCCGGATTGGGTGGAGTCCAGGAAGTTGTTCTCCTCCAGGAAGTGGGTTTGTTGTCTGTTGGCGGTCTTCTCAATGACTTTTGCCGGGATTTGGAGCAAGGAGATGGGTCGAAAGTTCTTGAGGTCCTTTAGGTCCGCCTTGGGTTTCTTGAACAGGGCGTTGATCTCGGCGTGTTTCCAGCTCTCCGGAAAGGTGGCAGTCTCGAAGGAGCTGTTGATGATCTTTCGGAGTTGGGGTGCAATGATGGAGCTTGATTTGTTGAAGATGTGGTGGGGGCAGGGGTCGGAAGGAGAGCCGGAGTGGATGGTGTTCATGATTTTGATGGTGTCTTCGTCATTGATGTGGTTCCAGGAGAGCAGGAGGTTGGTGTATTTGGTGGGTGTTGGGTCGGGGATGTCGGCGTCTGTCGTCGGTGTCTGGGTGTCGAAGCTGTCGTGGATGTCTGCGGTCTTGCGGTGGAAGAAGGCGGCCAGGGAGTCGCAGAGTTCTTGCGATGGCGGGATGTCCATCGTGCTGAAGGTGGGGAAGGCGAGTTCTTTCACGATGCTGAAGAGCTCTTTGCTGTTGTGTGCATTGTTGTCGATGCGTTCCTTGAAGGCGGTCCTTTTGGCGAATCGGATGAGTTGGTGGTGCTTGTGTCTGGCTTTCATGAGGGCTGCGTGTTTGTCTGGTGTCTGGTCTTGGCGCCACTGCTTCTCGATTCTTCGGCAGGTTTATTTGGAAGACTGGAGGTCGGCATTGAACTAGATGGCTCTTGTGTCGGTGCACCTGTTGGAGGGTTTCCTGATTGGGGCGAGGGTGCTGGTGCAGTCGTCGATCCATTGTCTGAAGTTGTGGCCCGCTACGCTGGTGTCAGAGGGCTCGGATGGGGGGTCTCGGGTGAGGGTGGTGAGGAGCTGGTCTTCGGTGACTTTGTTCCAGCTGCGGTGTGGGATTTGTTGCAGTTGGATGTGCGTGGTGTGTTTCTTAAAGGAGAAGTGGATGCAGTGGTGGTCGGTGCAGTGGAGTTCGGTGATGTGGGTGAAGGTGATGTGGTTGCTGGCGGTGAAGATGGGGTCGAGCATGTGTCTGGTGGAGTGGGTGGGCATTGTGACGAGCTGTTTGAGTCCGCGGTTGGCTAGGTTGTCGATCAGGGTTGTGAAGTTGCTGTTGTTGGGGTTCTCGAGGTGGAAGTTCAGGTCTCCGAGGAGGATGTAGTCTGTGGAGGCGAGCGCGTGCGTGCTGATGAGGTTGGCGATGTAGTTGCTGAACTGTGGTCGGGGTCCCGGGGGTCTGTAGACAAGGGTTCCTCTGAGGGTGGTGTGATCGACGTGGATCTGGAAGTGTAGGTGTTCGGCCATGCTGAGGGAGTCTTCGATGTTGGTTGAAATTCTAATGGTGTTCCTGTGGACGATGGCGATTCCATCCCACTCCACCCTGCCCATCTCTACTCTACCCTACAACACTACACTCCCACCCCATCTATTTTACTCCAATCTACTCCACCCCACTCCAATCTACCCCAGCATCTCCCAATCTACTCCACTCCAGTCCATCCCAGTCTACCCCAATCTACCCAACTCCACTCCACTTCACTCCAATCTACCCCACCCCACCCCACCCCACTCCACTCAACCCCATCTACCCGACTCCACTTCAGTTTACTCCACTCCACTCTAATCTACCCCACTCCAGTCTACCCCAATCTACTCCACTCCAATGTGCCTAAATGAACCCCACTCCAATCTACACCACTCTCTCCAATCTATCCCACTCCAATCTACCCCACTTCAGGTAACCCACTCCACTCCAAACTACTCCAATCTACCCCACACCACTAAATATATCCCCATCTACCTCACTCCACTCCAATCTCCCCCCACTCCACTCCAATGTATCCCATTCCAGTTCCATGTATCCCAATCTACCCTATTCCAACCCACTCCACCCCAATCTACCCCACTCATATCTACCCCGCTCCAATCTACCCCACTCTACCCCACTCTACACCTCTGCCCTCTACCATAATCTACTCCACCCTGCCTCAATCCACCCCACTCAACTCCAATCTACACCACTCAACTCGAATCTACCCCAATCTACCCTACTCCAATGTACCCATTTCACTACAATCTACGTAATCTACTCCACTCCAATTTACTCCCCTCTACCCCAATCTACACCACTCCAATCTACCTCAGTCTACCCCACTCAACCCCACTCCGGTGTATCCCCTTTATTATACCCCAATCTACCCTACTCCAGTCCACTTTAATTTACCCCACTAGAATCCACCCTAATCGATCCCACTGCAATCTACTCCACTCCCATCTAACCCAGGCTACCCCACCACACACCACCCTACTCCACCCACTCCATTCCACTAACTTTTAGACATGCTGAACAGCAGCAGCTCTGGTGTATAATGTGGCTAGAACACATTGCCAAAGCCAATAGCACTTGCATAGGTGAGACCTATTGGCTTTGTCGATGTTTGTTTCTCTTTCTTTCAGCACTCCTTGAGAGTGCATGTGTTCTCTAGCTCTCTTCCTCGTGTGCTGCTTTGCTCTCTGAAACACCCGTCCCCTATGTGGCCTCATTCGTTTACTCATTCACCACTCCCGTCCCCCCTTGCTTTCCTCGCTCCTCCCTGGCATATTTGTCTTGGTCTCCCCTTCCCTAGCCTAGAGTGCTCCGTTGCCCCCACCCAGTACGGGTTGCTTTCCTCTCTACCCATCCCTCTCCCCCTCCCCCACACCCATTCCTTGCTCTGTTGCTCACCGAAGACGTTGAGCCCCATAACATGTTTCTTTATTCGTGATAGGTTGTATTGGGAGCCTGGAAGCTGTCATGTTTTACTGAAATCTGGTCTCTTTTCACAGCATATCAACCTTCTCGTAGCAGGTAGAAATATGTGCCCAAAAATACTTTTTTTGCCCACAATCGGGGTTACCAAGTCACTCAGAAGGAGGCCCATAGTACATTTTCTTATGAAATTGTCCATGACCGGAGTTCCCTGAAGAGAGGGGTTATTTGGGTACTCGGAAAATAGCCCGTTGAGGGCTTTAAGGGTGTCTAGCTGTCCTCATTAAGCGCTCTATAAATACTCTAAGCTCCCCTGCCAAGGCGTGTACTCGTGAATAGTTACCTGGATACCCAGCACCTTGCAGTGCGTGCCAGAATACACCTCAGACGTATAGTGGGCACTGTACGTTACGTACTTTGATTTAATTCAGATTTGTAAAATCAGGGCTGAAATCACAAGCAGCACTGGAGACAGAGGCTAAGATTTATTAAACATTAACGCGTCATGCAAAGAGGCGCAGATAACGGCGCCAATCAACTGTCACACGTACCGGAATTATTGGGAAGCTGTTGTAGTACTGACACAGCATTGCGTTACGTACTGCAAACACCTGCTACTCTATGCAAAGTGAGTGTAAAAGAGCCCTAAAATTACACGATAAGATCAACTAAAGTTTCTCAAAGTGGCGCAAACTGTTTCTGTGTTAAACACCAGCACCGAATAAAAACAGTCGCCAATAACTGGCAAAGGGTACGCTGCTCAATATGTTAGGCAAAAGGTGTAATGTCTTCAAAAGTTCAGATATGTAGATTTCTGTCCTAAATGCTCAACTTAGAGCATGAAAGGTGAGCAAAACGCAGCCAGGGTAGGCCTTTGCTCTAACTGCGACCTGGGTGGGAATCAGATTGGGGACCACTCCCATGTCTGCATTTCGTCCAAACTGTAGCAAACTACTTGCTATATAAGCTATACAAATCGCAAACTATTAACTGCGTTGACTTTTCAAATGTGTTTTTTTTTTTGCATCCTGGTACTTGTAGTCTTGTGAGGAAACCAGTAGCGGCCAGGATGGCTTGTGGGTGGGGAGGTGGGCACCGGGTTGCGTGGGGAGTGCGTTGCGCAGGGGGGTCAGTAATTTAAAAATAAAATAAAACCTACCTTTCTGACGGCCTATGGCAGGAACAGGAAGAAGGAAGCCTCCCTCCCCTTTCCTAAGCCAATCACAATGCTCCCATGGAACGTTGTGACTGGTCGTGACTCCGCCCAGCCAGGGGCTGTAGGGGATGGCATGTTCTCCATGTAGGCTGCAATGCAGCCTGCATGGAGAAGCGCAGAGTGCACATGACTGGTTTGGGTGGCCCAAGAGGGCCGACCTAACCAGTCATGCGCATTCAGGAGTGGGCAAACCACTCCTGCCCTATCGGGGCAGCTCCACCCACCTCTAAGGAGGGTCAAAAGGCTGAAACATGTAGACCTTTTTCTTCTTGTCACCACCCTGTAGGTATACATTACCTGTGCTAGTGCTTTTTGTTTTAGTCCTGATACCGAGGATGAGCTAATAAAGTTGTATTACGTACCTGGTAGATAGTTTTATTTCACTACCTCACTACTTTAGTTTCTTTTGCGCTGCATACCTCACCCCACCTAGTTTCTCATTGTTGGATTTAGTACATCCAAGACTAGAAACAAAACATCCTTGAGCTCCTCCCTCTCAGAGAGGGGGTTGTAGCCCATGGCGGAACTAGACTTTCCCGTCACGAGGAGAATCCCAATGATGAAGCATGCTTCCTTTGGTGGGTGAGGGATTTCATCCTAATAAAGGGATATCCCCAGGGGTTTATCTTAGATGTTGTCTCTCTTCTTTTTGTTATAATTTTAGACCCGATGGTTCTTTGTAGTGTTATAGCTCCGCCCAGCCGCCTGCCCGCAATGCAGAAAGAAACATAAAATGGTAATAACCAAAAGTTATTACCATTTTATATTTTGGCTTTCTCGCACTGCGAGAAAGCAGTGGGGCAACGCTCCTCCACCCTAGTGGAGAAGCCGCCCCTGGAGGACAAAAATAACTACAAGCACTAGAATTCGAAGAGAAACACAATAACTTAATAAAATACCACTAGACATCTAACACAAATTAGTTCAAAGACTACCAGACAGCATAGCTGTCTGAGAAAGCTTTCCTGGGAATGCATTCCGCCCTTTGCTTACCATTGGATTAATGGGTTGTAACTCACATTTGCTTGCTTTCTATTTGCTGACTTTATTTGTTTTAGACTGTCCAGCTTGAGTTTTCCCCTTTCCTTGTCTTAATCCTTTCTACTGTATCCTTCCACTAGTACTAATTTTCTGTAAACAGGCCTTTACATCTTCTTGTTGTCTTGTCACATTTACTGAGCATTCAAAGACAGAGGTCAAATATCAGGCTGTCTTCCAGGGTACTTGGTGTTTACTTTTCTTTCTCTGACTTCAAAGTGAGAGGATTTATGTGACAATAATGCTGGCTACTCAGGGTGTGCTTTACAGTGTTATTTTTCTCTAGCACAAAACAAAATGTAAATGTCTGTAAATGAACTGTGCAGATATTTCAGAATATGGAAAGCACAAATAAAGCACATTTTTGGTAATTCTGAAGTGTAGTGGAAACAAATATTTTAATACAAGCAAAACAAATCAATACACTAGGTGATGACATTTCCTCACATTGTCATTTGTGATTTGTATACTTTGGTCAGTAAAACTGTATGTCTGTGCAAATGGAAACGTCATTTCAATTGAAGATATGTTGTCTGTAATGGCAGTGCGCTACCACACCATACATACTCCACTTTAGCCTGACTCCATTCTATTCTGCCCCACTCCATGACATTGCAGTCTATCTTGCAGCATTCTACACTACGCCACTCCACATCACTCCAAACTGCGTCACTGCTCTATGCTCTGCACCACTCTGCACTGTGCCTCTCCACTCCAATGCACACTACTCTACATCTCTCTACGCTGTGCCAATGCACTCTCCTCCATACTATTGTATTAGGTACCACTGCACTCTTTGCCTCTGCCCTCTATTCCAATCCACTTTTTAGCCACTCTAATCTATTTTGCACCACTGTGCTTTCAACATTCTATGCCACTACACTGTATGCAACTTCACACTACTCTGAAAAATTCTATTCTGTGCCACTCTTTTCTGCTGTCCGCCATTCCACTCTACACCACTCCACTCAACGCCACTACAATCAATCCTGTGCCACTCCACTCTACTCCACTGCACTCTTTGCCGCTGTACTCTATGCCACTGCACTCCACATCGCTACACTCTACACCACTGCTCTCCATGCCAATGCACTCTACACCACTTTACTCAAAACCAATGCAGTCTACACCACTGCACTCTATGCCACTCGATTCTGTGCCACTCTACTCTGTACCACTGTACTGTACTCTACTGCACTCTGCGCCAATTCACTCTACAATTCTCTAATTTACTGTGCACACTGCACTCTATGGCACTGCACTCGACACCCCTTCACTCCACAACTCTCTACTCTGCCCCACTATGCTCTATGCCAGTGCACTCTACCCCACTCTGCTATGCACCACTGCACTCTACGCTACTGCATTCTGTGCCAATGCACTCTTTAAGACTGCACTATATTTCACTCCACTCTATGCCACTCTACACCACTTCACTCTATGCTACTGCACACTACGCCACTGCACCACTCACCTCTGTGCCGCTCTACTGCACTCTATGCCAATGTACACTACAGCATTTACTCAAAATCAATATACTCTACGGCATTGCAATCTACACCAATCTGCTCTGCACCACTGGACTGTACTCTGCTATAATCTACTCTACAACACTCTACACCACTGCACACTACATCATTGCACTCTACATCACTTTACTCTGCACCACTCTATGCCATTGCACTCTACACTAATGCACTTTATGCCACTCTTCTCTACACCATTGCACTCTACAACACTCTACTTTGCAACACTGCACTTTACGCCACTCTACTCTGTGCCACTGCACTCTATGCCACTGTAATCTATGCAACTGCACTTTACTCTGCACCACCCTACTCTACTACACCCTACTCTACTACACTCTACGCCAATGCACTCTATGCCACTCTAATCTACTGTGCACCACTGCACTGTATGCCACCTCACTATGCCACTGCATTCTGCAAGACTGCACTCTACGCCAAAATACTCTATGTCACTCTAAGCCACTGCAGTCTATGCTACTGCACCACTCAACTCTACACCACTCTATGTCAATGTACTCTACGCCACTACACTCTACTCCACATCACTCCACTGTACGCCACTTCACTCTATTCTGAATCACTGAACTCCACACCAGTGCACTCAACACCACTCTAGTCCATGTCACTGCACTCTACACCACTCTACTCTGCACCTCTGCACTCTATCCTGCACCACTCAATACTATCCACACCACTCCACCGTACCAATATCACTCTACTCTGAAACAATCTACTCTATGTCACTGCACTCTACCCCACTCTACTCCACTCTGCACCACTGCACTCTTTGCAATTATGCCCTACACTACTGCAATCTTCTCTACACCAATCTACTCTACTCCAGTGCACTCTACACCAATGGACTCTACACCACTTTACTCACAGAAAATGCACTCTACTATTCACCACTGTAAATTTACACTACCTCACTCTAGTTGACTCTACGACACTCCATTCTGCAACACTTCACTCCATGATACCCCACTCTATGATGCTCTCCTCTATTAAACTCTACTCCACTCTGACACTCCACTCCACTCTATGCCACTCCACTCTACAACACTCTACTCCACTCTCGGAAACCATTCCACTCTATGACACTTGACACAACTCCCTCTACACCACACCATGTCACTATACTCCACTCCATTCTACAATACATTACTCCACTCTACTCCAGTGCTACACTCTACGCCACTCGCCTCCACTTCACTCTGACACGCTATACCACTCCACACTACTCTGCACCACTCCCTCTATGCCATTTCACTCTCCTGCACTGTTCCACTCTATGCCACCCCACTCTACAAACTCTACTCCACTCTGAGACTCTACTCCTCTCTCTGCTACTCAACTCTACTCTATGCTCTTCCACTCTACTTTCTCCATGACACTCCACAAAACTCTACAGCACTCCACTCTATACTACTCCATGACACTCCACTTACTCCATGCCACAAAACTCTACAACACTCCACTCTATGCTACTCCATGATACTCCACTTACACCATGCCACTTAACTCTTTCCTACTGTATGCTACTCCATGTCACTCTATGACTCTCAACGCCACTCTGTAACACTCCACTGTACCACACTTTCCGACACTCCACTCCACTTTACAACACTCCACTTCCCCACTAACCTTTAGCCATGCTGAACAGCAGCCACGTTGGTGTTCAACATGGATAAAACATATTGGCAAAGCCTATCACTCTTGCATAGGTGAGACCTATTGGTTTTGCCAATGCTTGTCTTGTACTTGCAAATATTTGACCGGAGCGAAGACCATCACATTTACAAAATAGTAATTAGAAATGTGGGTGCTCTCACCTGAGACCTTCAGTGCCCGGCTGGCTGCTCTCTTTTTTACTTTGTCTTCCTCGCTGCTCTTAAGTAAAATGCCCCTATGGGAGTGGATAGGAGCGTATGTATTCATTGGCCAGGCCTTCCCCACCCTCACTTGGACTATCCACATTCAGCTAATTCCTGCAGGTGCGGTACTGAAGGTGAGACGCCCTGGGGATGGAGGTGTGAAGGAGATGGGAGGGGAGATGATCTTGAATGAAGGTACGTACAGCCTCTGTGAGAAAAACGGACGATTAATTGCAGGATGGGCTGAATCCCTGGAGTCAGGTTAGAGGGAGAGTGCTGCATGATATGTTTGCAGACTACTCCTGCGCCCATCTGAAAGTCAGCGCCTTGGGCATGGTCCCAGCTCGCCCATGCTAAAAGCCGACCTTGGACACTGCTCTGTTGCCCTTGCACCATAGTTAATGCATCATGCTTAGCGTTGTACGAACTAAGGGGCTGATTACGATGGCGGAGGGACTGGCACCGCCAGCCATGCGGTGGCGGTCCCTCCACCCTCTGAATGCCCATTTCCCCCGCCACATCAGGATGGCGGGGGGTATCGTTTCGCAAGAGTGGCGGGCGCAAAGAGCGCCAGCCACGCTTCCGCCACAGGCAATCGTTGCGATTGCCTAGCGGAGCAAATCAGACAGGGGATATGATGGCGGTGCCTAGCAGGCACTGCCCGCCCAATCAAAATGCTGGCGTCAGCCAGCGTTTCCATGGCGGTGGAACCGCCATGGAAAGGCTGGCGGAGGCTGGCTTCGGGGGCCAGTTACGGGCCCCCTCTGTGGTGGGGGAGCCTGTTGTGCACTGGGGGGGTTACCATGGCAACCCCTACATTTCCATCCACAAGGTGGCAGGCACCGCGTGGTACCTGCCCCGTTATTATTATTATTATTATTTTTATTTATATGGCGCACTAATCATCCCCAAGGGGATCTCTCGGCACCTGGGAGGCGGGCTTCTGCAGCAAAATGTATCAGTTGAATAGCCAGGTTTTTAAGTACTTTTTAAAAATAGTTAACGAAGGGCAGGAGCGTAGTTCTAGAGGCAGTGAATTCCAATGTTTAGGAGCCAGATAGGAAAAGGCACGGCCCCCTATCTTCACTTTTTTAATTTTAGGCACTAGGAGAAGCTTTCGGCTGCTAGACCTTAAGAGTCGCGATGGAATATACCATTCCTGCTTTTCCAAGAGGTATTTGGGTCCCTGTCCATGGAGTGCCTTAAATACTAGGCACAAAAGTTTGAGAGTTCCCTTTTTCTAATGGGCAGCCAATGAAGCTCTTTTAGTAGGGGCAAGGATGCCGTCCGCGGGGGTTTTTCTTTAAGACTAAGCGGGCGGCCGTGTTTTGCACAACTTGTAGCCTGGAAAGTAGGTCTTCCCTCGACCCCACCAGGAGAGAATTCCCATAATCCAGTCTGCTTACCAGAAGTGCCTGGATCAGAGCCCTTCTGGCGGAGATAGGAATCCACGGAAAGACCTTCCTTAACATACGCATCAGTCCAAAACATTTACCCGAAAGGGTTTTAACCTGTTCTTCCATGGATAAATTGTTATCCATTAAGATACCTAGGTTTTTTACCCCTTTTTTGGGGAGGAGGGCTGATCCTAATTCCTCCGGCCACCACTCATCTGTCCATATCTCTGCTGCTTTGCCAAACAATAAGATCTCCGATTTGTTGGAATTTAGCTGCAGATAGTTGTTTTTCATCCATGTGGATATTTTCATCATGCAGCTCTTAAATCTGTGCAGGGAAATGCACAACATGCCCATTTAACATTGCGGCGGGTGCTACAGCCAGCAGCATCCGCCGCAATGTTAAATTGCTGGATGCGACCGCCGCAGTGGTAGGTGCATCCTAATTAGGGGTGCGGGATTGCCGCATTACAGGCGGACGGTCCCGATCCCACTAAGATGGCGGGCGGACTCAAGTCCGCCCGCCATCGTAATCGGCCCCAAAGTGTATTGAGCTGGAGCCCAGGCAGTGAAATCACTGGCACATGTTGCATAGTAAATATAGCACTGTTGAATTTGCCACTCGCACAATCCTGCGCTGCAGATTTTCGTATCGTGTTGCATTTGCCAATAATGGTACATTTTGGCCAAAGTCTGCTCTGGAAGAGATCCCTCCAGCTTATTCCTTATTTGTTTTACAAGCTTGGAGAATTCCCACAGGTTAGTGCCTGTGAAAGGCCTGTAGAGTCACTCTCATGTCAGGCACATGCATGCTCTGAATGGTTATTTTGGGTAGAGTAAGTACCCTATAGGCAACTACACGTTTGATCCTCCCAGTCGCTTACTGGATCTTTTCTTACCTAGGAGCTGCAGACAAAGGAATTTTGAGGAGAGAGTGGTACTGTGAGACATTTGATTTTATGTTGGACCCTCTGATGCTGCTCCCAACTTTGTTGCTGTGAAGCATTCCACTGAACTGCATTTTGAATGGAGTTAAACTGAATTTGAATTGATAGAAGTTACAACAATACCCAATAAAGGTGTTCTTGTGCTATATGCTGCAATCCATTCGGCCCAGCATCTTTATCTATAATCACGACTCCTGAAAATAAACCCATCCTCTAGGATGTGCCTGTGCATGCACAGCCGTAAGCATTCAGGGGCTGATTGCTTTCTCCTCCCACCAAACAAGTGCTTAGCCACCCACTGTTAACTGGCATCCAAACACACATGTCCTCAGAGTGAATCTCTATATTAGAGTCAAGGAATATCTTCTTCTGAATGAAGGAGAAGCAGTTCTTCCTGAATGGGACCAGAACCAGGACACCTGTGACCCATAATGTGAAATAAAAAAATAAAAAAAATAGAGAAGCACTGCCAAAAGAACTGAGGAGGCCCCCATTTCCTAGTCTCGCATGAGATAATAGAAATATTTTACATTTTTTTTCTCCATGTGGAAAATTGTTCTCCTTATAGTGAAACGTCTTCCCCTACACGTCTACCCAGAAAACGGATGTACAACGTCGTTGATATGTTTCAAAATATGTGAGCTCTGGGTGTGCACAAACTTCCCAGTGCATCCTCACACTCTGTCCTCCAACCCCCAGTTCAATCAGAGGAATCACTGTTACTTTATAGTAATCTCGATTGGTCATAAAGTTATGTAGCAGAAGAACATTTTACAAGTGTGAAACCGATGTTTGTGAACAGCAACAGTGGTTTTACAGTAGCAAAAAGGCTATTTTTATGTGCAGGCTGAACGTACGTGTGTAAAAAGCAATGTGAATAGGCTCCAAAGTGTGTCAAAAAGAAGTGCACACATTTCAGAGGGTTCATATCCTAACTGCAGGAGCAAATTCAGAATAACCAATAATGAACAGATAACTTATAAGTTCTCTTTGGCCCCAAATTGACCCAATGATATAAAACACTGAGCATTCAGGAGTGAGCGGACAGAATAGCTGCAGAAATTGGCGCTGCAGTGTTTCCCGGGATGACATCTCATCTGATCTACTCCTGGAGGGTCAATCAAGCATAATTAAAGCGGGCGAGGCAAAGAAACAAAGCTGTGTAAATGCTTTGTTCGCTCATGTGACAATCTTTCAACCCTCACCCGAAGCCCATTGGCAAACTCTCTTTGTACAAGAGGACTTTGGAAACAGTCCTTTCCAATAAAGACTTCAGATTCCATGCAGTCACTGACAGAACATTACTACAACCTCCTCTATGTAGGGATAGGGTCACACCATTCATAATCAGGACAACACAATGCAAAACATTCCTGTGGACTAAGATCCTAGAGACAACCCCGATTGACACCAAGATGGTGTCCAAACGCCACCCTCATTCATTGCTCGGAAGCAATTCAGAAAACAAATAAGCAAAGAAAATACATAGAAACTATAAAGAGAAACAGCACATCACAGACTGTTATAGGATGAAACCCACCAAACAAGGACTTAGCCACCCACTCTTACCTGACATCCCCACCACAGGCCCTCCGGTCCCATAACCCCCTCTAGAGCTCCACTCCTTGCCCGCACGTTATTGTCTTTTACCAAAAGCAACATTGTGACGCAGACCAATCCAACCACACTTTCTTTCGGTGCATGCTGATGGTTAGTTATGGTTACCCTATCTCCAAAGGTTTAGCTCTAATTGTAGATTTGGATCTGTAAACGTATATAGATGAAAACTGCATCATGTACACCTGTCACAAATTCATGGAAGGATTCCTGACAGCGGTAAATGGTTTACTACTGCATATTTCTCTGTAATAATGGCGTACAAACACAACATAATTGCAAATAATCTGTATTGGTAAACCACACACCAATGGAGGGGATTTGGTGGATCACTGCATGGTTTGCCTTTATAGTTTGTGAAGGCTCATAAACTTATACGTTTCCTGATATTCACAGACTCTGATGAAAATTGTTGTGTAACCCTCCTTCGAGGGTGGGAAGGGGAATTGATCACCTCTAAACTTGATCCAGAGGTCTAGGAAGCCAGAAACCCATGGTGGGGAGTTGGCAGATCAATGCATGGTTTGCCTTTATAGTTTATTTACGATCACAAACTCATAATTTTCTTGATATTCACAGACTGTGATACAATTGTGAGGTAACCCCTCTTCGAGGGTGGGAATGGGAATTCATCACCTCTAAACTTGACATGAAGGTCTAAGGAAACGGGTTTTTTCATGGGGAAAATTATTTTCTTAAGGGAGAAAAAGAAAAAAAAACATGCATTTTCAAATTGTGCTCAATTTCCACAGTGCATAATTCTACATTATGTACAATTATGCATTCTAGAAAGATGGGAGCACAAGGAATATCTAACATGACATTCCCTGTCGTACAGATGGAAATGTGCGCCTGGTGCAGCTTTCAAGGCATGGGAAAGTTTGGTAAATCCCAAAAGCAGTACATTTTCGCCTATTAGTAGGAGTCACAGGAGAACATCGCTAATGTTTTTTTGTTCGATTGGGTTGATTTCTTTAGGAGGTGGACATCATCAAGGCCTGTCAGGAGAAGATGAGAAGATATCTTGAAAAAGTCATTGCCCAGCTTGCGTAAGACATTTCCTCTTCTCCTCATTGTATGTAACTCTATAACCAGGCGGCTTTCATTTGCAATTCTAAGACTATGGATCAGTGTCTTGAATCTACTGAGTAAGAGTAGAGAACCCTATTAAGAAGTGAAAACAAAGTTATCCTAATGTTTTTCAACAATCTAAAGATGAATATAGGCGAGAGTAAACATGAGTAAATAAATGCAACCCTTTCTTTTAAACACATCACTGGAGGACGAAATCACTACTGTTTCTACCTGTATTATACCATCTACAATCAGTTGCATCATCTAGTGTAGATAATCGGTTTAGGTCTTGCTTGTAGAACACACCATCTCCAGAGATTAATCCACACTACCGTGTGGGCAGATATATATGAAGAAGTCCTGAATAATTGAGAATAACTCCTTCCTGGATAGGATCCCAGGAGGGCAACAGAACTTACTGCATTATGCCAGTGCTAGATGCGAACAGGGTTTGAAGCAGGTGTAAAGATGGTTATTAGCGCTGAGTTAATACTGAGCAGGGATTAAAAGCAATAGAGTATATAAAGAAATGAACTTCTAAGGGCAAGAAACAAATTGTCACCCTCAATTGGGCTATCTTTAAAACTAGGTACTCAGCGCATGCTAGAACCCTCCTCTTTCTGAACTGAGCAAACAAGAGTGGAGTTCGTAAGGAAATTATCAATAGCTGTCCCACTGTGACCCCAAAACTATCAAGTTAAATTAAGTTAGTAAAGAATTGAAAGATACCTCTGTATACTCTATGCTCAACTGCTATCGACAACCCAACTGGCCCATTAATTTCTCTGGGAACTATGATTGAACTGCTCAGCCATACATTGGCATAGTGAACACCTCTATTTCACAGTTGACAAGCTCAACTGGTCTAAGAAGTTGCCACGGTGATCAACACCTTGTAACGTTAAACTGCAATCAAGCATTCATTCATTCTTACAATGCATGGTTTGTATCTTAGCTCAAACAGGGCAGCGCAGCACGAGCTGGAACGAGATATCGGGGACAAGCAGACCGCCTACCGGATTGATGACAAGTGTCAGCATCTCAGGAACTCTTCCGATGGCATTGGTTACTACAGAGGAGTTGAGCGCATCGATGCAACGTAAGTGTCCAGACACCCTTGCCTCAAAAGTACAAAGTGATCCTTCAGCCTTTCAGAGAGGCGGACACTGCATTTTGTTCCCTGTATGGCGTGATGTCATAAAATGGAGGTACAGTTAACTCTTGTGTTTGATTAGAACAGTTTTCTCTCCTTATATTGCCACGTTTATGAAGATAAAATGTACTTGGACAGGGACTTTGAAGTACTGAAGCACTCAAAGGGATGCTCACTTGTAAAACATTGAAAATTCTTGAGGATCAGCAAACCCTTTCCAGCTCCAGGGCCTGTAACAGCAGCTTGCTGCCATCATTTCTCTTTGGGTACCATGGGTCACAGGTATGTTACTGCTCTGTAACCATCGTCGGTTGTTACTGGCAACATCACACTCTCCCCCAGAGTAGGCGCCCCTCTCTGCCTCAGGCAGGTGCCACAGCATCTGCGGTGCTGTCACTGTAGAGGAGCCTGAGGGGGGAGATGGTGTCTAGCAGCAATAATGTATCGTCCAGTTCCAAGGTTAGTAACTCCTCGTCAGAACGAAAAAAAACAATTGAAAACTATTTCCAGTACGGGTAAAGGCATAGGGGAAGACCTCAGTCTAGTTTTATATTTTGTTTTGTACCTTGGAAGAGGCCCCTCTTACATCTCAACCATGCAATGCAAATAAACGCCACCAAAGGCCCTAACAAACCCATACACGCCTTACCCCCACACATACATAGAAAACGTCAATCTTATCTGTCAGCTCTCGGGTAAACAGAAGAACTCAACACTAAGACACCAGCACAAAACTGAAATGGCATGATGCAAATCAAAACGAAAACACAATCCAAATCTCTCGCATTAGCTTACAATGATCACAAACATCAACATAGGAAAGTCTGACTGCTAACTAAAACAAGCATTTACAATGCAATGGTCTCGGCATTGGTAAAGTTTGAGCTATTGGCATTGCTCATGACATTATTTTTGTTTATGTTTTTGTTTTTAAAACATTTAAAGAAACGGCATTGTCATCAGCAATGCCAATAGCTCTAACTTTAACAATGCCGAGACCGTTGCATTGTAAATGCTTGTTTATTTAATACAAGTTGACAGCTGGGGTGGACAGATAGACAACCAGAATATATCCTGCTGGCTGGATCCCTTTGAACCCACGGGGGTGGGGGGGCTCTAGGCGACAACATTATCTCACAGCCCGTGCCCCTGCATTCATATTACACTATCACTGTATTCTCTGAGCCCTGTCTTGTCATGTCTGAATGCTTGCAGTGTCTCAAAGCGCTTTGAAACAGCAAACAGGCAGCATACCAGCGCTACATCACAATTTGTGAACAAACAAAACAGTTCAGACACTCTTTGTCACTCCTGTTCTTTACAATGATGCCCTTATCTGTTCTAACCCAGACCCCTAACACCCAACCACACACATAGCGCCCAGAAACATTAAGAGGAGCTCAGACCACCAGTCCGGTAATAGCGCCAGAGGTGCCAGACAGCCTCCAACACTGGGGGGGTCTGAGGGTGAAGAGAAACAAAGTCACACTTTACACCATCGCAGACCGCCCATGACAATTCTACTGAAAGTTGCATCGTTCTCTTCTCTGACAACAAGGAAGTTGTGGATTCATTATGAGGATTCATTTTAGAATTCTCATTAATAGTGATGGTAATCAGAAACATTCATTATGGTCCCAGCGTAAAAGCATCCTTAGATAGGTTTTTTAATATAACAGATAACCTATCTATCTCGCTTATAATATCGCCACGTCAATACGTTTCAAAGGTTTAAACACAGAGAATTATACAATTAAATAAAAAAGATTAGCTTGAATGCCTACAATGGACTGAAATGTGCTTTTCTTGTCATTGATGGACAGTAGGTCCGTGGGACGTGTGCCGCCTGGGGGAGATTAATACTGCTTCTGCATTTAGTCTCAGACAGCTTCTGGCCACCTCCAAGAAAAATTTCTGAATTTCGGGGAGGGGGGGGGGGGGGGGTCAATTCAAGCAATAGGCACAGTGTAGCTGCAGGGGCTCTAAGAAGGGGTGAAAAACAACAAAGCCTCGTTGGTAAGTAAATGGTCTTTTAAAGAGCTTTGAAGTGCTCGGGTTCGGGTGCGGCTGTGTGGGTGCCCGGGAAGCTGTCTCAGCCGGGCTGACACACACGAGGGGGGGGGGGGGAGCGCGGGGTTGCTGAAGCCCTTTCAACCCAATGGGCGTTGCGCCCCTGAGCACGCTTATGTGATCTTCACAGCTGGGATAATTTGAGGTGGTTTAGACTTTGAGGGGTCAACTATAGTACTTGTTTTTATCAAATTAAAAGTGAAATCATGCTGGCATTCCGTAAATGCTATATACAATAAATGTTAACTCATTAGGTTCAGAAATTGAACTCCACGACTGAAAAGAGTTTCTTGCTTTGTGTAACACTTTTGTGTTCATTCTTCAATTACACGAGTTACACTGATGGAAATGAGGAGGATAGAAAACTTGGACACAGATTGGATTGCATGGGTGTTTTATGGCTTTTCACCAGTCAGTTTACTAAAATGGTCATTTTAGTTCTAAGGGGAAAAATACCTTGTTCGGAGCGATTGCTTTTTTGTATTCAACTTGTCACTAGACATGCCTTCCGAGGACCCTTATCGAACACATCTAGGCTTCTTCAAGTGCTGTGTCCTCCCAAGTGCAGTGAGACTCATTGTGATGGCCCCGAGCTGTGTGACCCGGAGAGAGGCGGCCGGCCCCTGTAACTCGAGCTCGCGGCTTTGGAAGCTGAACTGTGCCGAGCTGTGTGACCCGGAGAGAGGCGGCCGGCCGCGGTGGCGGAGCTGAACGCTGCGGGCGGCTCCTGTAACTCGAGCTCGCGGCTTCACACGTGGTGCAGGCCCCGGCCACGAGAGCAGGGGGAGAGACTCGCACTTTGGTGACCCTCGGAGCGGCTGTGGTGAGAAGTATGCCGCGTTGAAATGAGGCCGAAGATCAGGAAAGCAGGAGTTCAATCCTCCAAGGAACGAACAACACGGAAGCCGACAGCAGGGTGAGAGGACGCCATTGACACCACCGCCTTTCTCCGAGGCACAGCAGAAAATGCCTCGGAGAAAGGGAGCGTCCTTTTCGGATTTGGGGGCGTGTTTTGCTGTTGTCTCCTCCCTGAGACTTCTCGCAAAAAACACGCCCCGATCCGAAAAGGACAGGGCATAATCGGAGTGACTGGACCTCTTCTCCAGTGGCTGGCCAGCATTTAAGAGGCCAGCCAATGGAGAACAGGAGAGAAGAGGGGCGGGTGCAAGCCCCTCTTCTTAAAGTCATTAAATCTCGTGAGCGAGACTGCGCAAGCGCAGCCATCGCTAGCCGAGACCTAAAAAGCACCATCAATCCAGCAATGAAAACAATGCCAACTTTAAAGTATTCAGGAACAGTATCAGTTGCCTCGTCCCATACATCATTTCCCTCCTCCACTTCCACACATTCACAACTCTACAAGAAAAGTCCTTTATGTCACTATGTCATGCATAATTTCAGTACAACTACATACATCATCTTCACTGCAAACACCAAACTAACAATCCTCATGTACCTCCTGGCCATTCTCTCGTATGATTCATTTCAGCCCCTGACCAGCTCATCTATAGCCAGGATCAACGAATATGTCTCAGACAATATTTATGACAACATCATCCAGTTGCTTCAGAGTTACTATATTTGATAACCAAAATGGGACCCCATGTCTCACAGTGACCACGATTTAGCTACACTCTTACAATCATGGCCTGCTTGGAACCTGTCTTTCCAAAGGGCAACTCTGACTTTGTCTGGCAAAGGTCACCGCCTGGCTCTTGGACACGAATTATCTTGCTCCTATGGACTCCTCGAGATCCTCTTTCCTCTAAATGCATGGATGTTGACTCCAATAAAAATGAAAACCTCACCTTCGAGCTGCTTTGCATTACACTCACCCAACAAGGCATCTCTTTCAGGACGAGCAGCTCTACCCCAAAATATCTCTGGCAGCAGCTGATGGCAGCAGATACTTCACTGCATAACTTGCCACCATAATAGCGTGGAGAGCCACTACTTTTATGAAAGTTGACTATATCAACATACAGTTAATAGGGTGATTTCCTTCAAGCAAAAATCCAGGATGTCTTTCTGACAAAACCTATATCACTTCTCTCCCTGCATAAACCACTGCGCAAAATTCCAGTGTCCACCCTGTTCTTCTAGAAGCATGCCAAGAAGGAAACCCAGACAACCTTTTTGTAAAGGGGGTTTCTCAGGAAAATCAACCCGCTACTTCTTCCCAGCAATATATGTCTTTTAGTCCAGGGTTTTGACCAGTCCTGCATAGTTAGTGGCAGCATGGGTTATAAGTCTGTGCACAGACTTCCTTGCTGACAGTTTCTGTAGCACCAGAGGATTCCACACAATCTACAGTTCATCCTTTCAGAACCGTGAGATACAGGAGGAACACAAAACACACCATAAACAAGCCTTCTCTACCTCTGTCCCAAGAAATTACAATGTTACCCCTGCACCTCAGGGTATCTGCAGCACTTCAGGAAGTAACGACAACCCACCTTTTCCACATATTCCGCTCCTTCCGTTGACTGATCAACTTCATTACTGTATTGTGTTGGGTCGTTGAAGTTTCCATTGCTATGGCTCGCACACAACTCCACATCTAACTGCGCTATGGATATATACAGTTCCTTAGGCTATGTTCTGGCATAGTTTGGTAAAAACTAAAAGTTTTAAAACTTGTAACTACGGTCGACAGGATAGGTAAAGTCAGAAAGCCCAACTTCAAGGCGGTGCTACTGGATTTTTTGAAATATCACTACACTGTTGTAGGCATCATTTTATGTAATATTTAATATATATTAAATGTTGACATTGGATCTATTTCAATTCTCTGCTCTTGATCTCATGGCTTTCCTTCCTATTTTTGTGGTTGTCCTCTCTCAGACGGCTTATGGTTTCACCATGTTCACTATTCGATTAGTTATAGCCTTCCACTACTGCTGTCAGGGAACTAAGTTTCCTTTTGCATGTTTCAATAATATGTGACTTTTAATACTCAATAGGAACCTGCAGCTTCCCTTGCTCTCTTCTTCTTCCCTCTTTTCAGTGATCGCTCCCACTGTTGTGCTCTCTCCCTTACCTCTCCTCCTCTAAGCTCTACTAGCTGCCGTTCATCCCACACACTGCCTCCTTCCCACATTTCCGCCTCCTCGCTTGCTCATCCTCCCCACCCCCTCTTGCTCTTTTTCTTTGTCCCTACTCTTTCCTCCCCACCAATGCTCTTCTGCTCCTCAACAATACTTTCGCTTCCTGTCTAGCTTAGCATGCTGCTTGCTGTAGGCTACCACCAGTATTTTCTGTGCCAATGCTCGTACAATTACATTGCAAGCATTGCTAAAGTCTATAGGAGTGGGTGTCCGTCTTTGAATGCTATTTTGTATACTTCTGAGTTGAGTGTCACATTGAATGCACCTAAGCACAACTTGACTGTGATCCTTGAACAGTATAACAGTACTATTTTGTATGATTGCTGCTAAACCATTCCATTATGACTTGAACTTCAATCCAACTTTGAATGAATCGTGGAATGGAATGATCACTGTAATAGGAAGAAGTTTGCTATTTAAAGTCCTGCAATTATCCAGACTTAGAGACATGCTTTTATAGATGTGGCAGAGAGCTGATAGGGGTCTTAGTATAATGTTTCAGCAATTGTACATGATTCATGGAGGAGACTGGTGAGGTTTGTGCCAAATGTGACCTGTGCACCAATTGATTCCCTTGCTATGGTAAAATCACATCATATTGCTGCCTAACTTACAATCATCTATACATTACACAAATGCAGGGAATCATCCCTACTGCTCCTTACTAGGAAGCAGTGCTTCAGTGGCGTATCACTGGCCCCCGCAGTCCCTGCGTTGCGGGGCGCCCCCCCAAGCTCCAGGGGCCCCTCTCAGCACAGTTCTCTGGAGCAAGACCACTGACTAATTGTCAGTGAAATTGCTCTCCTTCCCTCGCAGCTCCACCATTAAGTGAGGCCTTCCCCCGAGCCCCTGCACTCTCGAGTGTTGGTGTTTGAGGCCCTCCTCCACCCGCAGGTTTTACCTGCGCCTCATCCCTGGTGGTCCAGTGGACCTCTGTCTCCATTCTCTTTTTCCGTTTTTTCTTTCCTTTTTCACTCGTTTTTTCCCTCACTTCTATCTCCCCCCTTCACTCTCCTTCAGGGTCTTTCCTCCATTTTCTGTTGTTTTCCTCTCATTTCAAGCTCCCCCCTTCACTCTCCTGTTTCTTTTCTCCGTTTTTCACTCGTTTTTTACCCTCATCTCAATCTCCCCCTTTCACTCTCCTGTGTCCTCTGTGTCTTTCCTCCACTCTTTCTTGCACTTTTTCTGTCGTTTTCCCCTCATTTTAAGCTTCCCCCTTCACTCTCCTTCTGTGTCTTTCCTCCATTTTTCACTCGTTTTTTACCCTCATCTCAATCTCCCCCTTTCACTCTCCTGTGTCCTCTGTGTCTTTCCTCCACTCTTTCTTGCACTTTTGCTGCCTTATTTGCACTTTTCTCTCTTTTTGCCTTTTTACTTTTTCAGCCCGTTTTTCCCTGCCACTGCTGCCCCCGCGGCCCCTCCCCCCCAGCACGACCAGCACGACCGGCCCAATCCAGCTCCCCTCCCCGCTACCAGCCCTCCCGACCCCTACTTAATGGCGGCCACTGCGCGGCCGCGCCGCCGGGGCACCAAAGGCAAGCTTGTCTGCGTCCGTCCGCGACCTTACTGCGACCAGCGCCAGGAACCCTGGATCTCTGCACCGTCAACGCTACGACCCAGCGCCACTCCACGCTCGCAACCCAGGCCGCAACAACAACTGCAAGCTAGCATCACCAGCCGACACCCACGGACCCTTCAGCTGTCACCGCTGCCGGCACACCTGCAGCACCGCCAAGACCACTGATCCAGCGCAATCCGCCCGCAACAACACAACCGAACTCAAGACCCTGCAATGCATCCTCCTCAACGTCTGATTACTCCACAAACACGCCACTGAAATCTGGGACCTCCTTGACAGCACTACCCCGGATGTAGCGTTCTTTACCGAAACCTGGACCAACACCACCTCGGGACCGGACATCGCCATTGCCATTCCCCAAGGATACAAGATCACCAGGAAGGACTGCCCACCCGCCCGGGAAGAGGAATCGCCATAGTCCACAAATCCACCCTCCACCTTAGCACACTCCCTGACGAGCCCACAGACCTGATGGAACACCTTCACTTCAAGATACTGGCCAGCCCTACCTCCACCCTCCGAGGAACCCTCATCTACCGACCCCTTGGACCCTGCGGACTTTTCGCCAACTCCATCACGGACATCATCTCCCCACATGCCATCGCGTCCACTAACTACACCCTACTGGGAGACCTCAACTTCCACCTCGACAACCAACTGGACCACAGCACGACATCCCTCCTGGACAACCTCCACAACATTGGACTCCGCCAGATCGTGACCGAACCCACTCACTCAGCAAGACACACCCTCGACCTCCTCTGGACTGACCATCGATGCGTTCACTTCACCTTCAGAACACCCATCATCCACAGACACCAGCACCTGCTCCCACGAAGAAACTGGACCAGAATCACGACGACCAGCTATCCTCATCACTCAGCAACCCCACCCCAACCATCGCAGAAAAGGACGACGCCAACACCGTAGCCCGAACCATGCACAGATGGATCTCCGACAGCGCCAACACCATAGCCCCCCTCAAGAAAAACAAAAACACCCACGCCAAGAAAGCTAGATGGTTCACCACCGAAAATCGAGAGTCCAGATGCACTTGCCGATGCCTCGAAAAGGCCTGGAGGAACACCAAACTACAGAAGCCCACAACAACTTCAGAGCCGCCAGCAACGCCCACCACCAACTTATCAGAAATACGAGCAAAAAAGAGATTGAAGACAGAATCTCCACTCATGCACACAACAGCAAAGAACTCTTCAACATCATCAAGGAGTTCGCCCAACCCACCAGCGAGTCCACCAATATCCCTCCCTCACAAGACCTCTGCGACAAACTCAGCCCATTTTTCCACCACAAAATCAAGAGCATCTATGACAACTTCGATGAAGACAACCAACACACTGAACCCTCACCAACCACCCCGACACCCTGATGCCAGCGATCGACTACTGGACAGCCCTCACCATCGAAGACACACTGAAGACGATGAAGTCAATCCACTCCGCGGC
The DNA here is from genome assembly GCF_964204655.1 of Triturus cristatus. Classification (NCBI taxonomy): domain Eukaryota; kingdom Metazoa; phylum Chordata; class Amphibia; order Caudata; family Salamandridae; genus Triturus; species Triturus cristatus. Next base: position 479,098,921 of record NC_140590.1, on the reverse strand, counting down.
CCCCACGGACCCCTGCCCACACCACATTTTCAACAGAGCGTCCGACACCATCGCACCCATGCTCTGCCACACCATCAACCGCTCCCTGGCAACCGCCTAGTTCCCTGATGACTGGAAACACGCTGAGATCAACCCCCTCCTAAAGAAACCCTCGGCAGACCCCACCGACCTCAAAAACTATAGATCCATCTCCCTGCTCCCGTTCCCAGCGAAAGTCATCGAGAAAGCCTTCAACAGCCAACTCGCCACATTCATCGAAGGGCACAACATCCTCGACTCCTCCCAATCCGGCTTCAGAAAAAACCACAGTATGGAAACCGCCCTCCTCGCCGCAACAGACGACATCCGTACTTTACTGGACAAAGAAGAAACAGGAGCCCTCATCCTCCTTGACCTCTCAGCGGCGTTCGACACAGTCTCTCACCGCACCCTAATACGCAGACACCATGACGCAGGGATCCAAGACAAAGCCCTCGACTGGATCCGCTCCTTCCTCTCTGGCAGAACGCAGCGGGTCAGACTTCCCCCTTTCCTCTCGGACCCTACACCTACCATCTGTGGAGTCCCCCAGGGGTCCTCCCCCAGCCCTACGCTCTTCAACGTCTACATGGCTCCGCTCGCCCCCATCGTCAGAACCTACGGACTCAACATTGTGTCATATGTAGACGACACCCAACTCATCCTCTCCCTATCCAACAAACCCAACATCGCCAGACAGAACTTTCGAGAAGGCATGGAAGCCGTCGCCAAATGGATGAAACCAGCTGCCTACAACTAAACACCAACAAAACGGAAGTACTCATCATGGGCCCAAACCCAGACGCCTGGAACGATACCTGGTGGCCCCACGCCCTCGGAAGCCCGCCCACCCCCCCATGGACCATGCACGCAACCTGGGAATCATCCTGGACTCAGAGCTCAAAATGGACTGCCAGATCAACTCCTTCTCGTCCTCCTGCTTCCACACCCTCCGCCTCCTACGTAAGACCTTCAAATGGATCCTCCTGGAACACAGAAAGACCGTCACTCACGCCCTGGTCACCAGTAGGCTCGACTACGGCAACGCACTCTATGATGGAATAAACAAAAACCTCACCCGCAAGCAACAGAACATCCAAAACGCCGCCGCAAGACTGGTCCTTAACCTGCCAAGACAGTGTCACATCTCCCAGCACCTGCGCACACTCCACTGGCTCCCCATCGCAGCTAGAGTCACCTTCAAGATGCTAACCCACGCTCACAAGGCCCGCCACGACACCGGACCAGCATACCTAAATAGCTGACTCAAATTCCACGCACCCCAAAGGACCCTACGATCAGCCCAGCTCTCCTACGCCGTGGTCCCCCGCACCAGAAAGACCAGATCGAGAGGCCGTTCCTTCTCCTTCCGTGCAGTCAGAGCCTGGAACGACCTTCCGCTCCACCTCAGACAGATAGCATCGCTTCCTATCTTCGCAAAAAACCTCAAAACCTGGCTCTTCGACAGACACCCTCCTTGATGGACTGGAACCTGCGAACCCCCCCACCCCCACATCCCCCAGCGCCTTGAGACCCTTACGGGTGAGTAGTGGCACTAAACAAACACCTGATTTGATTTTGATTTTGGACGGAGAGCTTCCAATTTATTCCAGATGGGGCCCCTCCATGTACCTTGCAGGGGGCCCCCTCAACTTTCGTTATGCCAGTGCGGCGCTTAATTTGAGCCGGTGGTTTCAGGTGCTTGCCACCAACACATAATTGTCAGCACCAGCACTTATGACAGTCTGCCATATGGTGGTGCTGTTTATCTAATATAGAGATGAGCTCAGCAACAGTTAACATTGAAAAATGCTAATACCTGTGTCACAAGCATTCTTATAGCTTTGAGGACCTGGAATGGTCTGAATTGTCACCTTCGCAGTCGTGTGATGGTTGTTAGCTGTGTTGGTACTTTTGTTGGCAGCTCTAACAGTGGCAATGGGTGGTGCAACTTGCAGTGGCCTCTTGACGAGGTCCCTGGTACTTCTTTTTTAATTTTTTTATAAATTAAATTAAGCTCTGCTAGGAAGCACACCACAACTATTGTCTGAATCATCAACAAATAAAACCGCTGAACAATTGATAAATTAATGAACTACTTTTCAATGTCGAGTGATGTTTGATCGCACTTAGGGCCTCATGTAGGTAGCCAAATACCGGTCGGTAACGGCCGATTTTCGGTAATTATACCGTTACCGACCGGTATTTTGGCCATTGGTATGTAGGGGGACAAACTTTGCTTTCGGAATTTACCGAATCGGTAAAATTACCGAATCGGTAATAATACCGAATCGGTAATGTTACCGAATCGGTAACTTTTCCGAATCGGTAATTTTACCGATTCGGTAAATTCCGAAAGCAAAATCGAGATGTAGGGGGAGTGTGTGTGTGTGTTTAAGAGTCGGTATTTACCACCAACTTATAGTTGGTGGTAAATAATGAATGTATGTGTAAATGCATTTTTACGCGCGTAGCAGTGTGCAATGTGGCATACATACATGCCCTTAGGGCATGTATGTGTGCCACATGTGCACACATGGCCGAATCAGGGGTGCAACAGGGTGTCAATGTGACACCCTGCCACCCTTGTATGTGTTCCCCCCATTACCGAATCGGTATTTACCGATTCGGTAATGAGGCATACCTTCCCATCAATGGGAAGGTATGCCTCATTACCGAATCGGTAAATACCGAATCGGTAATTACCGACTAGTAACGATTCGGTAAAAAATACCGACTCATTACCTACATACCAGTTACCACTTCTAAAATACCGATTCGGTATCGTTCGGTATTTTAGAAGTGGTAACTGGTATGCTACCTACATGAGGCCCTTAGTGTGACTTCAAAAGAAGAGGCCTAAGAAGTTAAAGAAAAGTACTGGTGGAGAAGTGTCTGCCTAGTGGAGGGGCTCTGTAATGTCAACTCAATGTGGTCCACTATGGTGATTTAAAGGGACTAAACACAACGGCCCTGATTCACAAGGGTAAAGTGAGACGAAAGCCTAACTTTACGACTTTCTCGTAAAGTCAGACTTCCGTCTCGCTTCAACCTTTGTGACTCGGGCCCAATGACAATTACTCAGACAGGGTTTAAATACCGAGTCAATAATGAGCCACTGAGGCCATTGCAATAGGAACGTCATGAGCCTAAACGTCTACAATCTTGCAGGATACGGGGTTAGGCAAATTTAAATATACAGGGAATATGCACTTGTTTTACGTCCAGCTGCCATATAGGAATGGCACTGAAAATCCAACGAATAAAAAAAATATGAAATAACTACAGAGGTATAAACTTAACATTAATAACAGAAACAGCCGACAGTGCTGCATGTCTCAGTACCAGGCCCAACTGCACATGTCCCCCTGGAAGCCAACAACAGCATTCTGACTGTCTAACTCTGTGGCGACCTAATACTTCATGACAACCTCCTGCCACGCAGACACCACGAGCCACAGCTTTCTTGAACCCCCCTGACTGGCACTGTGATCTTCCGCACATATACAGAATGCTGCATTTTCTAAAAAGCACTGGGCGGTCATATGTTTCTTCATCACCACGAGCATTATCATGGGACTGCAGAGCAACTGCCGATGAGAACGCGTTTCCTGTGGTCACACAAACGCCCTGCATATTAATAACATCCTTGGCGGGGCCGGGTGTGGGTAGGAAGAGATAGTTACATTACAAAAGCATAACTGGTAAATTCCAGTATTTTTGCACTTTCCATTGATAAGACCCTTTTTTTTAATTGCCGGTTGACGAATCCGCGCATAAGTTGTCAGACAATTGGTCACGTTAGTTGTGTTACGTCAAGTATTGTACAGACCTGTCCGGTGAAAGGAAGCATTTCCCTTTTAAAGTCCCGTCGGGTTTGTTGCCTAGCAAGACTGCCGAATGTATTACAGATACAGCTTTCCTCACTCAGACTGGGTCCTTTTGCTGGTTTGCTGTAAGTCCTTCCATAGCTTTTGTGGTAACTGAGGTACATGAAGGTGTTCGGCAGGTTGAAGCATTAATGTTAAGAACAGTTGGACAACGCCCTTTGAGAGCTAATTTAGAATCATAAATGCGAATCCTTCATTTCCCCCCCCCCCATGCCTGCTGTTCTCAGCCTCTTGAATCTGATGGGTGGTCTCACATTGACTTCCACAACTCAAGCAGTTCTTGAGCCGTTCACATAAGCATTAGGAGTGGCCCGAACTCGTGGAGATTCACTGTAATTTAGCACCAGTAGCACGAGCAGTGCTGAAAATCGGTGCCAATGGCACCAACCTATGCGCAGAAGAGTGCGGCTATTCAAGTTGATTTTGCTCCCACTCGAGTAGAAAATCTACTCGTGTCAGCAAATCTATCCGAGAAGCAGAGCTCTTACTGTGACCGCCCACAACATCCCGCCACAGCCTGTATTAGAAAATGATGAACAGGTAAGGGGTGCCTTCAAGGGGTTTATTAAGATACTTAGTTGTGTACTTCTGAATATCAATTGTGTGTAAAGTTTTATGATTTACTTACAAATTCAATTATTTTTGATTCTTTATATTTTGAATAATAAAGTTCTTTTCGATTATAAATCAATTATGGGAGGATTTATCTCAAATGAGTCTATATCCATCCAGGGACTAGATCTAGTAAGTAAATCATAAAACTTTACACACAATTGATATTCAGAAGTACACAACTAAGTATCTTAATAAACTCCTTGAAGGCACCCCTTACCTGTTCATCAATTTTGCCCGAGCCCTCAAGAGTAGATTGGGTTGTCCACTATACCTAACTGTATTAGAAAATGGCACTTGGGGATACCAAATCTTGCTTGCGTTTCTGGTGCCTTGCGAGTAACAATTCCACCACACAGCAACTGGCTCACTTTGGCAGGAACTCTACGCTTAATTCCACCAATTCTGTTAGCAGAATGAAACATTACACCTACCCCTAATACCCATCTTGTCTAGGGGGAAAATTGAAGTGAAGGACAGCACATGTCAAACAATAGCGGGATGAGGGCACACCCAAGAAGGGTGGAAAATTGCGTTTACTTAAACAAAGATAATGTAACTCAAGGCTCATAATACCAAAACTCCAAACTAGTTTCCAGAAGTGTTTGAGAACGTTTCCAGACAAGCAAAGAAGCTGCAAACACTCAAACAATGTTAAAATTAAAAGGGCAAGTAGTTAGAGTTTGTGTTTAGAGACTGTTGAAGGCTTGATGGCTGAGGGAAGTAGGTGATCAGAGACTGCTGCACATGACTCAGTACTATGAGATGTTGGCTCAGAGTACACAAATTAGTACAATCTTGTTGGGCATGACATACCTTTTGTGGATTAGGTCTGAGATCAGGAGGACTTGTTGGAAAGTATGGCAGCACACCCCATGCAAAAGGCCACCTGCAGCACATTCTCAGCTTAGGGTGAGCACAAAATGGTCAAAGACCGGAATACATTAAGGAAGATTTCATACAGCAAGCTCTCTGGCCAAGGGGTTTGGATGTGGCCACCAGAGTGTGCTGTACCCCACCCTACCATCTTTAGTAGGCTCTGATGGTGTATGTATTAGCAATGAGTGTGGCCAAAGACCACATCATACGTCCAAGGCTGCTGCACACAAATGAAAATCACGCATTGTAGGGTCTAAGGCTGTGAGAAGGTGGTGTAGGGCTTACCTGCAAGCCAAATCTAGCCACCAGAACCTACACCACATGGCCAAAGTCTGTGCATAGCAAGCTGTGGAAGTTCATGGAGTGAAGAGATGGCATGGCAAACACCACAACCTTCGTCCATGGATACAGCATCAGTGACATCTGTGAGGCCGGAGGGTCCATGCTCGATCTGCCATATTGTAAAGTGCCTGGGACGGGGTCCTGCAGGCCGAGGGAGAGTTCCTCATAATTGTCTGGGTGAAGAAGCTGGGACTGGGCCCGGGTCAGAGCTCGAGTTGGCTCTGGGGTGGAAACTCTAGCCGTAGGCTCCATTCTCCAGGCCGCTGTGTCACAAAGCACCAGGGACAGGGTCCTGCAGGCCCTAGAAGGGGTCCTATGCTTGGCTGGGAGAACAAGCTCTGTCCAGGTGCCAGGTCAGCTCCAGCTCCAGCCTCCATCCCTGGGCTCCATTCTCTGGGCTACCATGTCTCGAAGGATCTCGCAGGCATGAGGAGGGCTCCTGTGCCTGCCCTGGTTAGGTAGCTTTGAGTGGGCCCTGGGTCAGAGCCCCAGTAGGCCCTTGGGGTGGAGGAGAAGTGGGGAAGCCTTCGGGCTTGGAGTCCCTCTTTCCTCAGATCACTGTGTCACTTGGAGCCCAGGATCAGATCCTGCAGGCCCAGGGATGCCTCCACTTCCTACCCAGATTCAGAAGCTCTGACCATGCCATGAGCCAGAGCTCTAGCTGGCCCCAGAGTGGATGCCAGTGCACAGTACAGGGTCCTGCAACCCTGGAAAGGTCTCCCCTACCTGTCGGGGTTAAGAACCTCTGACCTTGCCCCAGATCGGAACTCCAGCAAGCTCTGTGGAGGAAGCTCCCAGCCCTCGGCTACATTCTCTGCCTCACCATAGCACTTGGAGCCCAGGATGGGGCCCTATGTGCTTGGGCAGAACTCTTCTGCTTGGCACAGTTAAAAAGCTTTGACCAGGCCCTGGGTCAAAGATGTGACAAGCCCTGGAGTGCAAGACCCTGACCAAGGGCTCCCCTCTACGGCCCGCCTTGTCACTTGGAGCCGGGGACTGGGGCTTGCAGGCCCTGGGATGCCTCCGCTGCTTGTGTGGATTCAAAAGCTGTGACCAAGCCCCCATATAAGAGTTTAAGCTGACCCGGGAGTGGGAGCCCACAGCCCTGGGCTCCACTCTTTAGACCTCCATGCCCCAAAGTGCGTGAGATGGGGTCCTGAAGGGCAAAGAAGTTCTTACCTCTCTGTCCAAGTTAAGAAGTTCTCTCCAGGCCCAGGGTCAGAGCTGTAGCTGGACTGGGGGGAATTCATTCTCCAACCCGCCATGTCACTTGAAGCCTAGGATGGAGTCCCACCGGCCTGGCCGGTGCTCCCCCTTCTCGTCTGGTTCTCCAGGACAGAGCTCTGAGTGGCCTCCCTACAGCTGCATGCTTGTGGCTCACCTCAGGCTCTGAGAACCAGGCTTGGGGAGCTCCTTGCCCCTCCAAGGGCCAGCAGAGATCTGATTCATAAGACAGGGTGCAGTGGTCTGACCAGAGTGGATGGGGTTGGGTGGTGCTGGTACTGGATGCCACCTGGTGGGATGCCCTCTAGCAGTCCAGCTTGTGTGTATTTCACCTTTCCACACCCAGCACATTTCTGCAGCAGCTCAGAAAAACTATTTCATCATGTGTCTAGCTCAGGATGTGTCTTGTTCCCGTGCAACTAACCTATCCCCTGCAGACGAGCAGGGTGCAATGGTCGGTCCAGAAAGGGCACGCGGCTCCTCCTTCTTCCAGCAGGTGTGGCTATCTAGTTGATCCTGCCAGTAACATATGCTTGTCTCAAAGATTATGCCAATCACATTTAAGTACCCATTCCCGGTACAGTGAAACTGCAAATGGCTTACTAAACCAGTTATGAGTTCCTTTAATCATTGCATCTGTTATTTGATTAACTGTGGAAATTCTAAAGCTAATACAAGTCGATGAGCACTGATCTCCTGGAATGCAATCATTTATTGGACCAAGACCGATCTGGACTCGCCTGGCTGCTTTGGTGACTCTAGATAACCTCGGGCCGATCGCACATCCTTGTGACGGCGATGATACATTCCCATATCTGCTCTACCAACTTTTGATTGTAGTTTCTGTGCCTACCTTGATGAACATGGGTAACTGGGAATTAGTTTTCGATTTCAGAGAGGGAGCCCGAGAAACAGTACAACATCCAAAGCAGGCAGCAGGCATGCAAATTACCCACTTAAGGTTTGTGTGGTAGTAACGAAAAATAACAATACAGAATTCCAGTATAGCAGCTACCTCGCTGCAATCTATTAAATATCATCCTCTGAGACCAGCTTTTGTCTATGTAAATGGGTGCCTATGTCCCTCAGGGTCCCTTTGCTGCTAACAGTGGGGGCATGGTATGGGTCTATGGTAGGCCGCCTCCATTATGGGGTACAGGGGCCTCCTCTTCTTCCCTGCGCCACCAGGTGCAACAACGGAAGCACAATTCCTTGCAGGTCAGCAGGATGATCAGATTGCTTGAGACGGCAATAGCAGAATCACCTGGAGGCAAGAAGTTTGTTTGTGGCTCTGGTAAGGGGCAACTGAGTACTGGCCTCGCCATCGACTGCCATGGGCCTGGTCACTCTGGTCACCAGGTCAGCTCAAGCCATCTGGTCACCTGACTGGGCGACCAGATGACCAGTCAGTAGCTGACCAACCAGAAGACCAGAGGGCATTGACGTCTGTCTTCCCCTGGGATCTGTGTCCCCACCACATTGTGGGAGCTTAATTACTAGTCAAAGAAAAAAGGTTTCCGAGACAGGGTTTTTTGGCTTTGTATTGGGAAAATCAACACCAGTGACATTTTATTCTAATCTCAAGGCTGATCCAACCAATGGCTGTGCAGCTCAGTGAACCGCGTCACCAGCCAAGCAGTCCTAATTTGATTTATAATAATTTGTTCGGGCTGGACTGTACCCATGAGGCACAGGGTAAAGACTGATTTGCATATGGCTGGGTTCAAACTGGAATGGCATGGTGAGCAAAAAAACGATGGAGGTAGGCCCTTGATCTCTGTACTGGGGTGAATGTATGACATTGTTCTGCATTCTGTCCATCAACTGTTGTTTTTGCATTTGTCACCCCGAGTGGGAAGGGTATGCCCAGACGTGGGTCCCGTGCTCTCCATGCCACTGGAATCAAGCTATCCTGGCTAAAGAGGGGTGAAACCCCGAAAGTGGTCCTAGGATGCTTGTTTCCAGTGCAGGGAGGACCTGGCTTGGCAGTTCGGGCTGGACTGTACCCATGAGGCACAGGGTCAAGACTGATTTGCATATGGCTGGGTTCAAACTGGCATGGAATGGTGAGCAAAAAAACGATGGATTTAGGCCCAGATCTCTGTACTGGGGTTAACCCCTTGAGTGCCCCGCCCTTTCCCCCTCCTGTGCCGGCCCTTTCATTAGCGGGCGGGGTCCATGACGAGATAGTCTCGTCATGGGCACAGCGCAACCGCGCTCCATGACGAGACTATCTCGTCATGGGCACAGAAGGGGTTAATGTATGACATTGTTCTGCATTCTGTCCATCAACTGTGAGTGGAGAAGTGTGGCTCAATGGTTAGAGCGGCAGACCTCGATGCAGAGCACTGGTCCGGGACCAGGGTTTGATTCCCATCGCGGCAGGGTCTCGGGCTATAAATTCCGCGGACCGGATATTCTCGCCTCAGTGCCTATTCTAATCATGGGTCCCACGCTGCAACTCTGGGCAATAGCTTGCTTAATCTCCACAACGGCCCCACAGCGCTGGGGATGCCTGGCTTCACCCTGGGGATGCCCAGGAGTGGACATTTCACAGGGAAACCCAGGAAGGGTTCCCTAGCGGTATGAATACAGCACCGGGAGACCCCGGTCCGGGGTAGCTGTGCGCTATATAAGTACTAGCACATTTACATTTGCATTTGTCACCCTGAGTGGGAAGGGTATGCCCAGACGTGGGTCCCGTGCTCTCCATGCCACTGGAATCAAGCTATCCTGGCTGAAGAGGGGTGAAACCCCGAAACCGGTCCTAGGATTCTTGTTTCCAGTCCGGGAAGGACCTGGCTTGGCAGTTCGGGCTGGACTGTACCTATGAGGCACAGGGTCAAGACTGATTTGCATATGGCTGGATTCAAACTGGAATGGCATGGTGAGTAAAAAAAGATGGATTTAGGCCCAGATCTCTGTACAGGGGTGAATGTTTGACATTGTTCTGCATTCTGTCCATCAACTGTTGTTTTTTTAAATTTGATTTATACCCAGGCCTAGTTAGAAAGCACAGATACAGGAATGGAAGACGCTGGTCTAATGTTAGACTGCAGTAACACAGGGTTTGAATGCACTGATTCAGGAGATTTAGCTATACAAGTTTAGGAGATGAAAGTATAAGGTGTGAATGCTGTTTAACAGCCACCACTGCTCCCTGTCATAGAGTATTGGCATGCTCGACATGCAAGATGAGTTTTAAAACCCATACAAGCACAACCAAAACTAAAACTTGCAGTCTCTACATCAGAGATCCCTACATTTTGCCTAATCCTCCTGAGCACCCTAAAAAATTGCTTATCAAGACGTGGCAATGTATAAAAGTCTCCCGCCAAGAAATGCAAATTAGGACTGACGTCTCCCTTAAGCTCAAAGATTCATAGACACAGTGTGAGTTAACTATGGCTTTATTTCAAAGAATAAGTTAATACCAGTGGTAACCCATACTTCACTGAATGGGATTAGGTGGGCCTTGGGCAAAAAGGAGGCAGTTTCTTTTTCTACCTGCCGACAATTAGGGTCTGGACTTTGGAGAGAAGTTCATCACTAGAGTTGCTTGGGCCACTGTATTGGAGTATTGGAGTCTGGTATCCACCAGCAATTCCTGTGTTTCGCTGCCACTCCTCACTGCTCCTCTGTTGTATCTCGTCCACCGCACCTCACAATTGCTGCCTCACTTTTTCCCTTTACGCTTCATATATATATATACATATATATTTTTTTTTTTTTAAAGACCTTTATTGTACACTGATACCAGACCACTTACTCCTTTACTTCAGCATTCCCACACTTATTTGCAATTGTATTTGGCATTGTAAAAAGTCCATCTGCCATTTTGGAACTGTAAATTAAATATACAAAATAAATGGTCACTGATACTTTAGGACACACGCCTGTGATGTCACAATGCATGCACACTCACTGGTGGCAATTTTGGAATGCTTTTTCTGTCAGAAAATCTGTTTTGAAATGGCCAATTGTGCTTGTACGTATCATAACTCAAAAGCACCTATTTTTGGCCAAGATTTTCTCATAAAGCCATAACAGTACAAGATGGCTGCCAGCCTGCAAGGCCAGCCATTATGAGTTTTAAAATATTTTTCATTATACTTTGCAAACAAGCGTTGTCAAAGCCAATAACTTAGTCCATACATCTGAGACCTCTTAGTTTATTTTAGACCAATTTTTACTATTTATTTTAGACCTGTTTGTTATGGCGGCGCTTGTTTTAAAGGTTTAAACTGCATGCTTAGTATTTCTTTCCTGCATTCGCACACCGATAAGCCACATGAGGGTGGATTTTGGGAAGTTAAGAGATCCAAAGATAATCTGCTTCCGACCCAATGTCACAGATAAAGGATGCTGCCAGTGAGATGGAGGCTTGAAAACACCAGGAAGTCACATTACAAGCCTTTGTGATGCCTTACAAGCATCTGTGATTCCTTACAATTGTTGGCAAATGCGAGTTTGCGAGATATTGGGGCAAAAAGTGACATCACACACACTTCTCAGCCTCTGGCTAAAGGGGTCAGAATACCTCCTTAAAAATAGTGGAGAGACTCCTTAAAACCATGTCTACTCCCGAGGTCCTCTGGATTTATGCCATGTGCCTTTGGCTCCCGCCTCATGTGTAATGACCACTTTACGCTGGTAGTCATGGCTGCTGCATTTTCTGTTGTCCATAATTGACAAAGCCCGAGCTGACATGGCGCCAAACTATTAACAAAGCACAACCTGTTCTTTTTTTGTTACACACACACAGACGCTAAATAATGCAAATGCCTTCCTTAAGTCCTCTTGCTGTTATGCAAACAAAGCACATCCTTGTGCTCAGATATTTTTCACTATAATCATAAAGCCATACTTATTGTCTTTGTCAAATGCTTGCTCATTTTGGCAGCCTTTCTTGATACCAGAAATAAGCACGTTTAATACAGAGCGAGTTATTTGTTGGCACTAGACATTTCCCTCTGGTTATAACTTTCACATTCCCCTTTGGTCAATAACTGTGTGCCAATAATAGGACACATTTTCCTTGTGGATCAAAATAATAAGGTTAAGTGAGAACATCGTTTGGAAACTATCTTGTGTGATTCTTAGAGTTGTGCAATACGTTGGCAAATGTAAAATATAATGTTACAGGATTGTGTTTTATATTGATTCGGAAGTTCAATATAAATAGAGAAATCGTCATGTGAGTGAAAACCACATTCGCCGCATGGCACGTGTGTGTTCATAAGCAGTTGGCGATTCCACAACTCGTGTTGCCTTTGGGTATCTAGTACTTATGAACTGAGTAAAGGAAAGAGAACTTTAGTTTATTTGTGTTGGATCTGAAATCACACTGCAGCTCCTGTTTGCAAATAGACTGGAAGACAAGCACAATTTCCTGCCCAAAGATATGAGCTTGGCGGTGACTACGCCCCACCTGAAGGATTAAATGGTGGCTGAGCTTCCTGGGCTTGTGAGTCGTTTTCTCAGTATGACTCTCTGTTTTCTTTTCCCAGGATCTCGGTGCCAGAGTCCTGGGCCAAGTTCTCAGATGACAACATCCTCCGATCCCAGAGTGAGCGGGCTGCCTCCGCCAAACTCCGCGAGGACTCCGAGACTATGCTCAATGTGACTTCCAATGAGATGTGGAGTCAGTTCAATGCTGTCAACGTCGCCTTCACCAACCGCATCTCCGAGACAGCAGATGCCAAGAACAAGCTGCAGTGTCATCTCGCCAAGGTGGGCTTGAGGGATCAAGTTTATAAGTGTGGGGTGGGTGCAGGAGGGCAGAAGAGATGCTACTTGGCAAATATGGTGGAACATGACTACATGCCACCAATGGCATAGTGTTTACAGTCCTGCGATTTCCTTTTACAAACCATTGTCACCTGAAATGTTATCCCTGTTAGTTCATTGAACGTGAATCAATATTTCAAATCCCATGGGATGTTCAATGGACACAAACATGGGTTTAGGACCATTGTGTATTGCTCACAGGGAATTATCTGGTCCCTTGCTCCAGATCGTTCAAGATGGACATTGGAATTTGCATCCCATAACCCATTCTCTTCCCCTCCATTCTACCTAACTACCATCCCACAGCTTTTTACTCATGCCGGGGTAAATTATCTTGTACTCACAACTTCTCAGGTTCCTTATTGGCGTTCAGGCAACGTATTTGAAGAACACAAATGACATCGCAACCGAAAACAATAACTTTTGCTGCTAGTTGAGAGTGCCACCTAATAAAAGTACTGACCCAACCTGCAAATGGAATCGGGGGAATTCACAGCATCTTACGTTTTCCAAAAAAGGGCACGAGTCCATTGCCTGAGGTCTTCACAGGTAGAGCAAAAACGAAACAGGAGAAACACTGTTAAATCTCATGCAGTTACAAAGATATCATATGCCAATGAATATTGCATACCATAACAGAGTTAGTGTGAGGCACCTCATTCCATAGACAGGGTATTCTTGGATTCACATTTAAAATGCCATTATACAGTTACTGACAAGGATTTGCTTTGCCAAAAAAGAAAGTTGCGTAGGCTTAGCTTTATAAAATTATTGTAAAGTGGTTAAAACCTACAGAATTTGTGTTCCCTCTCTTTAGGAATTATGAATGCAGAACAGCCATATTGCCCTGGTTCTCCAAAAGGAGGCAGTCAGCAGCAGCCTTTTAGGGGGATCAAAGAGCACAGGCAGGCTCTGAATAAGACCTTAATGGAATTTTGGTGACAATTTAACCACAAAAGAGCTGCTCCTAAAGTGATAACCACTATAAGGTTTGAGTTATATTGTGAGTGGGGACATCTCACAAAAAGTAACGGACTGGTCTCACACACCACCTGGTTTCATGCTTCATCATTGACCAGTCCTCGCCCTCTAAAACCTTGGTTTGATAGAGGACGGGCATACACCTGACGACAGGGATGCACTTCTATACTAAGTGGGGGCCCGTGAATGAGTGAGTGAGAGTAAAAATCATTATAGTTATCCTCATTGTGTTTTTTAATGTGAAAGGTAACTATATGATGTTTAAAAGCAGGTGACGGTATGTGGGGGAATTAGTGTCCCCTAACCGTTGTGTTTAGAGGTCGACATGTTTCTGCCGTCTTTGCCCAGGAGGGTCCAGTGCATTCATCAGGACCTAAATATGTAAATGGGGGCTCCGTTCTTACCAATAGTGGCAAGAGTGTACCACTGTGTAGGCGTGACATGACGCCAGGTGGTGTGTGAGACCAGCCCGTTACTTTTTGTGAGATGTCCCCACTCACAATATAACTCAAACCTTATAGTGGTTATCACTTTAGGAGCAGCACTTTTGTGGTTAAACATTCATAGTTGGAGGCTGCTAGCTCCTAAAACCCCGTGCCTCTTGTTCCCTCCTCCACACAGTGTGGATGGAGCATGTGTTTTTGATTTTGTTGACAGTCACATTGAACAGTTCCCACGGGCCCCCTGTTTGAGAGATATCTATAGGAGATCATGGGATGGCAGAGGTAATGCCAGAGGCAAGGCCTGTTAATTACTATCTTACAGCACCTCCCCAGGGTGTGTGGCGCAAGAGGAGATGCTGTGCTCTCCGTTGACTCTCAGTACTAAATTCTAACAATGATACAAGGATTTTCACCATTCAAAATACATTATACTTTTTGGAGCTCTACCCATACTCTTAATAAGTATTAGGAAAGCCTGACTTTTGTGTTTGTCAATGCATGTTTTGTTTTGAGATTTCTTTTAATACTTTGGTACAACTTTATTGTTGCTGGAGCTGTCAGGACGTTGCCAATCAAAACAGAGACATAATTGGCTAAATGCTAAAATGTTTTGGGGCTCAAAAAGCAAAGCTTTCTGTAGTTGTAGTCGGCATTGAATGGAACTACTTTTTGACCGAATGTGCTTGTTCTTGTAAAAGAGAAGAATGAGTCACTCAGAATGAAGTTAGCCAATGGCTGAAGTCGGCAGACCCATTGGCTCATGCTGTATTCTGTAGTGGGTCAGCAGAAAAATGTGACTAACACATGAATAACTCAATGGATGAAGAGGGCTTGCTTAAAGTCCTTAGCAGTATGTTGTATATATAATTTTAGTAAAGGAAACGCATGATGTCTAGCAAAGGAGGGATACTGGTAGGATCTAGTGGGAGGAGTCAAGGGCAGTGAGTCAACCACAGTTGCCCTGCTGGTACATGCCCTCAGTGGTATTGATTCTGGCAGCAGGGCCAGGCAATAGAACACGCTGCTGCACCGTGCTCCACCTGTCAGTCAAAGAGTTGCCCATCTGATGGTTGCCTCAAAATACACTGCATAGAACATTGTGTGCTCAAAGTGGCCAATGAGCTTGGTAATTAGCTTGTGGTAAATAATTTAATTACCGGGACTTAATTTGATACAGAACATAATAAAAATAGCTCAATAAATAAGAGGCAGAATCCGTGGTATTAGAGGTTAGGAACGGGCTTTATTCCAATGGACGATTTCGAAATCGTGGACTCCAGGTTCCATCACCACGGAGGCTCAGGAAGTGAAGTACATACATTATTGATAATTAATCACTTTTATACAATAGGCATTACAGTGAAGCAAATGCGAGAGGCGTAACAATTGATAAGGAAGATAACATTATTCATGCGTAATGAAAATGGGCGTGATTGGGCGTAACAAAGGAACGTCATCAGGTATGATGTCATAATGGGGTGGTTCCATGAGAGAATTTCGCAATGTCAGCAGAATTACTTGGCAGAAATGCGCGCGCAGCAGCATGACGTGTGATTGACGTGCAGCTAGGGGGTGAAGGGGACTTGACATTTAGCTTTACATGTGGCGACAGATGTCTGGAGGGTCAAGTCAACCTAATCCCAAATCATATCTAACATCCTATGTTTAAAGAACTATGTTATCCAAAAGAGAGGCCTTCTTGGAGTAGAATCTTATTCTATACTGACTATACTGACTGTTAGTGCGTGTACAAGCGTCTAAGTGTCTACACTAGATGCGAGGGCAGAAGTCTTCCATAGTAACAGGGCTATGAATTACTTGTATAAAGACAGAGAAGCTGGGCCTCTGCTCGGTAGCTGGCAGAATGTTTACTTAAACTACTAGACAGGAATGCATTGGGCAGGGAACGGAGCAGATAATTTCGAAGGTGAAATACAGTTCTTGGCAGGCAGCAAGTTGATGTCAGGCACTGTGAGCCGCGCAGAGGATGAGACAAAGTTCAATGTCACAGATGCAGGTTCAGACTGGAGCTTTCAGAGACAGAAAGCAAGAAAAGCTTGATGACAGAATCAGGGCCTACTTGCCTGGACTGTAAAATGGCATAAGTGAACCATATAAAGGCGGTGGCCTTTCGTACTTAGGAATGGAATATCCGGCCCATTCATGGCGGATCTGAAAGAGGACATGTTAACGGTGGACGCACATGTATTTGCGTCTTCATAACTGGAACTGGAGGGAACATACATGTACTTGTAACATGCACATAGAACCGTTGGGGTCCAAGATAGGGGACATAACTGACCAGAAAAATCCATATTTCCACATTCCCTCCTTGTCCCCTACTTGCCCGTCAAGAGATATCAATCTTCATCAATCCATTGATCTGTTCATATAACATCATTTGTTCTTCTTTCTTCTTCCGGGATCTTGAACGAAAATCTTGATGTGGAATACACGATGTGGCACACAGACCACAAATCGCTGGTCCACATTGCAGGCATAGACAGCAACTGAATAGTATGAGAAAGCCAATACCTAGGAAGGATAGAACTCTCCATCCCCAGGCTGATAACACGCTCCAAAACCACCCGGACCAAGTCCAAGTGCCTGGATTCTGGTGTATCTGGCTCACAATCTTATGAAGGCGGGTTATAGCTTTATATACAGATGGCGAATTTTCTGGTATGAAAATGCAACAGCTTGATCCGATGACCCTACAAGCTCCGCCCCTATCGGCCAGGATGACGTCAAGGACAAGACGATTTTGAAGTACAACAATCCGCATGGCAGACTGCTCTTCTGTTAAATTGCCTAAGGCGGAAATAGTTTCGTTCACTACTGCTTCAAGGGTTCTAGTTAATCTACGTATCAGCTTACTATTAGTAACGGTACCTATATAGGGAAAGAGACCTTTATTGAAATCTGTGTATTTTTCCCATGCTGTTTCAGTGTAATCGACTATTGGGAGATCTCTCCTTTCTCTATTGTGTACTAAATGAGTATTTCTGTGATAATCAGGAGGAGCTAGAAAAACAGGTGGCAAAAGGAAGGACCACATATAAAATAGGAATGGCGGGAAGCTCTAAATGTCGACTTGCCTTGATCACTGAATTCTATTACAGTGGTGCATCTACTATGGCCCATATATATGGAACCATTCTTTCTTACACATAATTCACCTTTTACTGGAAATACTGACATGGCGGGCAAACTTGGATTAGCTTCGGATTCGACATTCAAGATCAGGAGATTAAACGTAAAATTACCTAATCCATATACTTCATTTTCTAGATCAGTTCCTGTTCTTTTGGGAAGTCCCTCCTTGTTGGGGTGGCAGACTTTAAGTAAAACTAAGTTCAGATTTCCCCATACCCCGTTGTCTTGATAAACTGCGGAGTTCGAATCTTGGGAATTAAGTAAACTAAACCATGCTCCACAGGAGCCGTTGTGTGTGAACGGGTATGGAAAAAGAGGTAGAATTCCTTTATAGTTCTGATAGGGAGGGAGTCGGCCACATATCCAACAATTTGTAGCATTGCTAACCTGATGGGAATGATGTAACATACTAATAAAAGTGTTATTGCGCAGCGCAAATCTGTATGACAATTCATGCGGAGGTAATTCACTAAAAGAATGTTCAGCAGTAACATTATAAACATGTCTAAAAATAGGATAACATATGTGCAACAATATACTTGCAGTAATTATTAAAAGACTTAGGAAAAACAAAATTAATAACGTCACTGTGCAATGACTACGCAGTGATTTACAGTATGCATGTCGTTTCAACAGTTTTCGGGTGCTTTCTCTATTCAGATCTAAGGGATACATGTCTGAGACAAATTCAACCGCTTCACCTTGGAGAGGACTTAAACAATCAAATCGCCCGACTGATTAGATCTGAGTTTTAGTTTGTATTGTTCGTGACTACTTGAGTCAACCAAAGGAAGTTTTGAGTCAATGGGTGAAGACACGCAAGGTGTGGTTTTTACGTCCGATGGTAGTCCATAAAATTTCTTGATATGACTTGAATGTACCCAGCCTTTTCTGCCTTCGATCTTCACGGCTGTCCTTGTGGTGAGCAAGACCAATTGCGGCGACCTCCACCTAGGATCCAGCTGAGTCTTTCGATCAAAGTTCCTCACTAAAACGAGATCCCCCGGAATTACGTCATGGGGTTTCACCTCAGTGTTGTCAGGAAAAGCTGCAGCTACCTGTGAACGACAAGATTGTAGTGCAGACATCAAGGAAGCCAAATAATCTGTCAGCATATTACAGTCAATATCAGTTATTTTACGTGGTATAGGCGTCCCCCACATATTTGGTGGTCTGCCAAAGATCACCTCATACGGGGATAGCCCTGTTCGAGAGTGTGCTACCATTCTCATGTAAAAGAGTGCAACTGGTAATGCTACTACCCAGTCGACACCTTTCTCCCTGCATATTTTGGACAATCTAATTTTCAGGGTCTGATTATGTCTTTCCACGAGACCTGCTGCCTCGGGGTGTCGGACACAGTGGAATTTCCACTGATAGCCTAACAAAAGTGAAACGTGTTTCATTAGTTCGGATGAGAACGGCTGGCCGTTATCTGAGTAGACAGCACGTGGTAAACCGTATCGTGGGAAGAATTCTCGAACTAACTGTTTGGCAGTAGTCGGGGCAGTGTAATCTGAAACCGGGTATGCCTCTGTCCAACGGGAAAGAGCACAGACAACTACGAGAACATATTTGAATCCTCGACATCGTTCCATCTGGATATAATCCATCTGGAGAATTTCAAAAGGGTGATCAGGAGGCTGAAATCCACCCTGCTCTACGGGAATGCTTTTTCCTGGGTTGAACTGACAACAGATCATACAGGTACGAACTTTTTGTTTGGCTGCTGCTCGTAAATGTTTGTTGAACCAAATGTGTTGAATGCTGTCTACCATAGCTTTCTCTCCTAGATGCGCTGGACTATGGACAGTGTTAATAATGACTTGGACCATTGAATCAGGAAGGAACCACACAGATTTTTCCTTCGTCATCCATCCTTGATCCGTTTGGATCCCTCCTAATTCAGTCCATTTCCTTATTTCGTCTGGAGTAGCATGTGTCTGTATGTCCATTACATCAAGAGCGGGATCCTTAACCATCATGCAATGTGTTGGTGTCTGGACTATTGTCTTTGTCATGTCGGATGTTTGAGTTTGAGCAGTCTGTTTAGCTGTTCTGTCAGCTAGATCATTGCCTTGAGAAATGATATCAGTAACTTTCGTATGAGCTTTGCATTTCATAATCGATATTGCAGTGGGTAAATGTATTGCATCTAATAAGGCATGAATAAGGGGTCCGTGCTGAATGTGGGCACCGTGAGAAGTTAAATAACCTCTCTCTCGCCACAGCACGCCGAAGTCATGTACAACTCCGAATGCATAACGTGAATCAGTGTATATGTTGACTCTTTTATTTGTGGCTTGAATACAGGCTTGTGTCAGAGCGATGAGCTCTGCTGCTTGAGCGGACAAGGTATTTATGCAATTTGTTTCAATGATTTCAGTGTCTGTTGTGACTGCGTAAGCGGCCACTAACTCTCCTGTACCTGTTCTCATACATGAACCATCTACATACAACGTCAGGTCTGGGTCTGACAATGGGACATCTGTCAAGTCTTGTCTGGGTTTCGTCGTTATTGTAATAACTTCAATACAGTCATGAGCTAATGGGTCTGTACCGTTTATAGGTAAAAGTGTGGCAGGATTCAATGTGTTACAACGTCTGATTTCTATATGTGGCTGAAACAATGTTAATTCGTAACCTGTAAGTCGTGCTATAGTCAAATGTTGTGTTTGCGTTCGATTCACAAGAACCTCTACTGCATGTGGTACTTGGACTGTCAATAGATGTCCTAACACTATGGCATCGCTTTGTCTGATTGCTAAAGCTGTCGCTGCCACTGATTTCAGGCACGCAGGCAGAGCCTGAGCTACGGGATCTAATGTACTAGAAAAATAAGCACACGGTTTGTGTGATCCTGCTTGTTCCTGTGTGAGTACTGACAAGGCAGTACCTTCTCGTTCTGTAACAAAGAGTGTAAAATGTTTTCTGTAACATGGTGTTGCTAAAACAGGTGCTTGGCATAGAGCTTTCTTTAAGCTTTCAAAAGCTAGTGTGTGTTCCTGAGTCCACGGGAGGACAGTCGATGTGGCTGCCTCCTGTGTTGTCAATTGAATGAGTGGTTTTGCTAGAAATGCATACTGAGGGATCCACTGCCTACAATATGAAGTGAGGCCTATGAAAGCCCGCACCTCCTTTTGTGTCTTGGGTATTGGCATGTTAGCTATTAACTGAATGCGATCTGGTGTAAGCTGCCTTCCCTCCTTGGACAGCGAGTGACCAAGGTAAATAACTCGCTGGACACAGAATTGCAGCTTAGAAGGGGACACCTTGTGCCCCTTTTTGGCTAGAAATTGTAAAACCGTCAGTGATGCTTTTTCACATTCAGATTCGCTTCGAGCGGTGATCAGCAGATCATCGACATATTGAAGCAGAGCAGTGTTGACTGGCATGTGTATACTGTCAAGTTCTCGTTTCAGTGCTTGGCTATAGATGCTGGGGCTTTCTGTAAATCCTTGAGGTGCGCGTGTGAATTTAAAGCTACGTCCATTTAAACTGAATCCGAACAAGTATTGGCTTTCCGGATCTATTGGGACGCTAAAAAAGGCATTCTTGAGATCAATTACAGTAAAGAATGTTGCTTCGGAATCAATAGCTGTCAGTAATGAAGAGATGTCTGGAACTACGGGGTATTGTGGTACAATACATTTATTTAATTCGCGCAGATCAATAACCAATCGATATACTGGGGGAGCCTTTGGATCAGTTCGTTTAAGAATCGGAATTATCGGTGAATTACATACATTGGAGTCGGTCTCCACAACCACTCCTTGGCCAATAAGCTCGTCAATGATTTGCAGTAAAGCCATTACAGCATCTGGGGGTAACTTGTATTGTCGCATTCGTGGTAGTACCACTCCTGCCTTTAGTGTGACTCGATATGGTGTAATGTTCATGCAACCAACATCTGTAGGGCCTTGTGCCCATAAATGTGTGGGTAAAGTCTGCAGTCGGGAATCCATATCTCGAGACACATAGTGACCTTTGAAATCACGTAAAAACAATCTTACTCCTTCCGGAGAACAACATATTATAGCTCCTAGAGCTTTCAGTGTTTTTATACCTAACAAGTTCTCTGGACATGATTTAGTAAGCAATAAATCTGTAGTTCTGGTCAAGGGTCCTATCGTAAGTGGAAGAGGCTGTGATACTTCATTAACAATAGGTTTTCCTGAAAAACCAAGGGAAATATTCTGTGAGCCTGAGAGGGGTGCCCCTGGAACTTCACTATGTTTTATAGTTGTTCGACTTGCCCCTGTATCGAGTAAAAATTTTCTATCTTGGCCTAATAATTCACTATGTATATAAGGTCCTTCTTGGTCTACAGGGACCTCGATAAGGGGTAAGTCAACTTCCCTCTCTAGGCTGGTTCATGCATATCGTTGATAATCAGGATAGTCATACTGTGCGGTCTGGTACAGCTGTCGTGTCGTGGTTTGTGTGGCAGCAGCAGGCAACGCTGGTGCGGCTGGCACAAACTGTATAGACTGTTGTGGAGCTGGCATGGACTGTGCATGCTGCGGTGCTCCTTGTTCATTCTGATCCTGTCTAGGTGGCCGTGGTCTTTCTTTTGTAATACCTGTGGCGATATTACGCTTCAGGACTGGGCAGTCGTGTATGTAATGTCCTGGCTGTTTACAATAGTTGCATGTCCCTTTTACAGGTCCTGCTGACTCACCAGAATGTGTCGTACCCTTTTTATGTCCTTCAGCTGGAACTGTCTGAGAGACTAGCATTTTCATTTTCGTGTCTTTCATGCGTCTTTGTTCATGTTCTTGTTCTTCTCTAATTCTATTGTAATGATACTGTAACATTTGTAGCATTTGTGATGGGGTATTACCTTGCCAGGTACTCTCGAATTTTAATACTCTATTCTTCACTTGGGGCAAGGAATTTTCAACTAATTTTGTCACAAACAGATGTGGGTATGACTCGCTACTTGCTTTTATACCACTATTTATACCAAAACATTTTTCGAATCGGGCATAGAAATCACTAGTGTCTTCATCTTGCTTTTGTTTACAGGCTGATATTGCACCCCAGTCTTCCTTTTTCGTGGTTAATAAACGTGGCAGTACCTGTACTAGTAAACCTGGTAGTGCTTTAGTTTTGTCCCCAAGCCCCGAACCTGGACCTCGGGCCTTTTCTTCATTTTCTAATGCTGTCCAATCTATCTTTTGGTCTCCTACCTCCCACTCTTTTTCCTTGAGTTTTTCATAAATGCCAGCAGGCATTAATACCTTTAATATTGTCATAATGTCGGGATAGGTATACTCTCCCATGAGTAACATGTCTTTAATTTCTCGGTGGAAACCCGCTGGGTCTTTGTCATGACTGGGTACCACTTTCTTCATTTCTAACAATTCTATTTTCGATATGGGCGTATATACATATACACGTTTAAACTGATTGTCCTCGCCCTTTATTGGGTGCACTTCTCGTAAGGGATTCTGTCTGTCCATGTAATACATCGGTCTTTCCTTGATGGGCAGTAAAACATGTTCTGGACATACAAAAAGAATGTACTGCTTTCTGGATTCTAGTATTTCCTTAATTAACTTAGTACCTGAACCTTTCCATCTATTCGTGAGTAATTCAGTCAATATATCAGGTAAGGGACCAGGATCTGAATGTTGGCTTTTATATAGTATAAGAAGTTGTTGAATCATATAAATCCCAGCTAAACGCTGTTCATCTGGGGTGAGGTTCAAAAATGTGTGTGCTACTGTATCATCACCATATTTTCCGGGACTGTCAACCCAATGAACGGCTGACCTGGCTAATTCTTGTTCATCCATAGAATCGAGTAAATGATAACCCCTTCGTTCTCGCAGTAATTTGTCAGCGGCTTGGAACGAATGCTCGGGGGATCTCATATTTATTATAGGTGTTTGGAAATTCCTGTTATTATCTGGACATATCGGACGTATCGGGTCAGTAAAATATCTAGTACTATTACAAGATCTTCCTCTACCTACATAGGCTATGGTTTCTGACTGTCCTGTGGACGGCCCTGATCCTTCCTCCTCCTCGTTTTGTTCAAACTGGTCTACCGCTAATCTTTCTTCGTGTAGGCGTTCTATTTCTTTACGGATCTTTCTGCACATGGCTATTATACATTTTTGCCTATCATGTCTCCCTTCTGATATATTCTGGCTCCATCTGGTAAGAGTTTGCATTATTTCCGGATCTACCCCCGGTCGGTCTTGATTTCTGATTACGCAATTTATGAGGAAACGTAACAGTTCCCCCTGTATCTCCACTTTCTGGTATTCCATAGCTCTGTTAATACTTTCAGAATCTCGCCCTGTTTGGACATAATGATATATATTATCTAGATGCACAGTCATTCCTGGTAACTTCCCTAAATACACCACGGCTCGTCTGATACGTAATGATGCCATGATCATTTCGTCCTCTTTGCCGGGCACAGGGTCATATCTACAATCTACTAGAAGTTCCTTAAGCGTGCGGGAATTTATGAGTTTGGGGGTACGTGGATGTGCTGACTCTTGAAAAGTAAGTTTATTTACTCTGGGTGGCGTAGAAAAAATGTTGGTAGCACCTCCAGTAGCCCCGTCTGGAGTATCGGGCGTGAAAGGATTCGTAGAACACGATACAGCAACTATAGGTGTGGACACAGCTATAGAAGTAGCTGTAGGAGGAAAGCTGCGGTTCTAGGATGCCCCTTAGAATGTACCTTTATTGGAAATAATGGGGGTGGCAAGTCTTTTGGTATCCCCGGAGTAGCCTTAGGTAATCCCTCGGCCAGAAGGGGATACATACCCTTCATAAGGGCATTTCTTTGTCTGTCTACTTGTTCTGATTTTACTCGTGTACCTTCTTCAATTAATAGATTTTCTCGGACTTTATTTGAATTCTCTTTACTCTTCTCTTCCTGTCTACGTGCTTTTTCTGTGCGTCTATACGATTCTTTACGCCATAATTCAATGGCGTCTTTCTGTGACTGTCTGGCTTTCCTTTTCCATAATTCTTCCTCTACTTTCACGATGCAATCTGCATCCCAGGTCCCAGCTGCGGGCCACCTCTGACTTTCTGGTAATTCCTTAGTGTAGTCTACCCATAGGTCAAGAAATAATATAGCGTCTAAACCGTGTTTATGATACATGAAATACCCTGGAGTGTCCCTAGGAGGGATGGGAACAGCTTCTTCGAGTACCCCTTTTCTAGTTGTGATCTGTCTTAGTTTCGAAAAGAGCGGCATATTGAGAACTGGTCTGATACTTGGTTTTGAAAAAAACTTAATACAATAAACCACGATAATGAACAGTCATTCACACCACAATATGCAGGACGTATTAATACATTTAACATTTAACATTTTAAATGAGCAACAATGAAGATGACGATCTAAGAAATCTTAATCACAAAACATAATTCTCGACATTAACGGAATTATTCTGAATTTATATACTTGATATACTAGATATACTGCTAAACAGTACAGATACACTGCTAAAACAGTGCAGACCGGATTTGTGTACCCAAACCCGTCTGGACCGGCACAACTTATGTGCACGCCAGAACGCCTCCCCAGTAATGGTACTCACCGGGTAGCTCGGAACGGAAGGCCTCGGAACGGAACTGAACTGAACTGGACCGGACTGGACTGGACTTGACTCGAAAACTTCGGACACGTCGGGACATCGGAAACCTGGTGGGCCTCTGTATACCTCGGATCTTGCTCTCTCAGCTAGGCTCTGGTCGGGATACTTCGCACTTCTCACCGCCTCGTCTGGGTGTTGATCGCAGCCTCAGTCGCCCCCGCTTGACCGGAGGGAGATACAGGAAATCCTGCTGGTACGCGTTGTTGTCCGTCCAGCTGTGGCAGGAGACCGGGCCTGCAACGCACCGCCGGCGCGTGAGATGAGAAAGTGTCCCTGTTCGGGCGCCATTTATGTGGTAAATAATTTAATTACCGGGACTTAATTTGATACAGAACATAATAAAAATAGCTCAATAAATAAGAGGCAGAATCCGTGGTATTAGAGGTTAGGAACGGGCTTTATTCCAATGGACGATTTCGAAATCGTGGACTCCAGGTTCCATCACCACGGAGGCTCAGGAAGTGAAGTACATACATTATTGATAATTAATCACTTTTATACAATAGGCATTACAGTGAAGCAAATGCGAGAGGCGTAACAATTGATAAGGAAGATAACATTATTCATGCGTAATGAAAATGGGCGTGATTGGGCGTAACAAAGGAACGTCATCAGGTATGATGTCATAATGGGGTGGTTCCATGAGAGAATTTCGCAATGTCAGCAGAATTACTTGGCAGAAATGCGCGCGCAGCAGCATGACGTGTGATTGACGTGCAGCTAGGGGGTGAAGGGGACTTGACATTTAGCTTTACATGTGGCGACAGATGTCTGGAGGGTCAAGTCAACCTAATCCCAAATCATATCTAACATCCTATGTTTAAAGAACTATGTTATCCAAAAGAGAGGCCTTCTTGGAGTAGAATCTTATTCTATACTGACTATACTGACTGTTAGTGCGTGTACAAGCGTCTAAGTGTCTACACTAGATGCGAGGGCAGAAGTCTTCCATAGTAACAGGGCTATGAATTACTTGTATAAAGACAGAGAAGCTGGGCCTCTGCTCGGTAGCTGGCAGAATGTTTACTTAAACTACTAGACAGGAATGCATTGGGCAGGGAACGGAGCAGATAATTTCGAAGGTGAAATACAGTTCTTGGCAGGCAGCAAGTTGATGTCAGGCACTGTGAGCCGCGCAGAGGATGAGACAAAGTTCATGGTCACAGATGCAGGTTCAGACTGGAGCTTTCAGAGACAGAAAGCAAGAAAAGCTTGATGACAGAATCAGGGCCTACTTGCCTGGACTGTAAAATGGCATAAGTGAACCATATAAAGGCGGTGGCCTTTCGTACTTAGGAATGGAATATCCGGCCCATTCATGGCGGATCTGAAAGAGGACATGTTAACGGTGGACGCACATGTATTTGCGTCTTCATAACTGGAACTGGAGGGAACATACATGTACTTGTAACATGCACATAGAACCGTTGGGGTCCAAGATAGGGGACATAACTGACCAGAAAAATCCATATTTCCACAAGCTGAGTCTCTTCTATTGCACCTGCTATTTCCAGAACTAATCACTTTCTTCAGACAAAGTTATTGACCAATGGACGAGGTCTGTCCTTGGGCAGTCAACGATTATTAGCCAGTATTCTGAATGGATTTCTTTGATTAACATTGATGTCCCACACACACACCAATACTAATGTACACCCTTTGTGGACGTTGCTGTGCAGTCAAGGGTTCCTCTCGGTGTTCGGAAACTCAACTGCAGCATGACACATTTAATAGTACACAACAAACTCATACAGTTGATGCCAGAACTTCAGAGAGCAGTAGCATGTTTAATAATAGGTAAGTGTTACAGTTATGAAACCTAAAGAAACCCAAAAGGTGCTACCACCTTCTGGAGACAAGAAAAGACACTATATGTGTTAATAGTGCTTTCCTGTTAGGCACTATAGTTTAAAGGCAAGCCCTATCACCCAAGGTTATCTAGTCAGGCTGCGTTGTTGGATGTTCTCCATAACCTTCTGGACTATTTGTGTTTACTCTAATGTTTGCAGACAAAGTATAGTCAATGGGACAGAGCCCTCAGAAAGAAAGACACAATGTCACAAGTTTGCTATGATATTTGTGGCCCTCTGTTTTAATGTTCTGTGGCTCCAGGTATAAACTGGACAGACTGGTGGTGTGAGACTAAGTAGATGAGTTTTTGATTAAAAAGTACAAAACATATTATGATCATTTACCAAATAACAAGGGTCACACACAAATAAAATAAAATTGCAAATGAAGATACAGTGATACTCGGTGTCCAGTGTAGTAGGGGTTCCAGATCCCCATTAACCCTTTTGAACTGGACACCAAAACAGAGGGCATCCTCATTCACAATTGTTTTTCACATGTTTGTGACACTTTTTGATGCACATCAATTGTCTTCAGATCTTGAATGTTCTATGTAGACATGTTGTAGCGAGTCAGCTCATGCTATGAAGTCCTTAGAGGGTATCAGACCTTAAGGGTGAAATAGTGAGGGCGCCCGCTCCACTGTGGGCAACCACTTGAAGCAAGGACTCGACCAGTCTTACATGTGAACTAGAAAATGGACTTACGGTTGGACTGCAATTTCAGTTCACAATATCTACAGATCTGGGATAACTGGCAAGATGGTTCATATGGTTCCAGAATCAAGGCAACTAGTTGCAACCATGACAATTGCAGTCAAAATGGCCAATTGGGCTGGAAAGGGCCGAAACAGGAATGGGTTGGGTTAAGTATGAAGTAGGGTCACCACAGTTGCAAGCAGAGAAGCGCTTTTCCAGTTCATCAACCTGAGAGGTGACAATCTTCAATTCCTTCAGTGAGTATTGCACGATGAGGTCTAAGAAACATGTAACTCCTAGGAAGCTTGGTCTGTGAAGGGGACCTCCACACAGATCTTCAGTCTCCTGGGACGTGCCCAAGTCTTGCTGTCAATCATGGGCTGTCTCTTTGCCATTCTGGGTAGCACAAGAATCTTTTTTTGGCACTTACAGAGCAAGGATTATACCTAACCTTAAGGAAGTGCGACACCCACTAAGGTTCTGTTCTTGTTAAATGTATATCCCAACTCAGGGGCATCTCCTCCATTTGACCTGAGGAGTGTTGCCCCACAAGCCCAGAGCTGAAAAATAAAATGATCAAATGTATTTATTACCGTTTTATTTTTCAGTAACCCGTTCTGAACTAAGTGCCAGGACGGGGCGGAGCCAGTGTTGCCCAGTGGCAGCAGCAGAGAGCTTTGCACTTTAAAATTCGTATGTCTCTTTGGCTTAGATGGCTTAGAGAGCATCTAAGCACTTAGAAGTGCTGAGAGAGGCCGTTCTATCCAATCCTGGTGCTGCTTTCATGCTGTGAAAGCAGCGCCAAGATTGGGTACTGCAGTTTCCTGAATCTGGAGCTTACTGGAAGACACCTGAGGTAGGAGAACATCGCGTTACGAAGGTGAGTGAATGAATTGTATTATTTTTAGTGTGCCTCCTGACCCATCACACTTGATACAAGCCATCCAGGGCCGGACTGGGAACCAAAACCGGCCTGACAAACTGCTCGGCCGGCCCCCCAGGGGGATGGGGGTGCGGCCAAGCTCTTTGCCAGGGCCGGTTTTCGGACGATTTTGCTACAGAGCCGATTTTGCAGCTATGCTGCCAAAACGGCCCTGTAACAAAAACGGCCTCCAGTGTCCAAAACCGGCCCCCATCCGTGCGGCGCTCCGGGGGATTGCCCGGTGCCCGCTACGGCCAGTCCGGCCCTGAAGCCAGCCGCCACTGCACAACATTAGCGTGACATGTCACCTCTAAGTCAAGCTGCAGTACAAGTTACTGGCTTTGGATGCACTTGCAAGGAAAATGGACAAAACTAAGAAGCATCTCTACTTGACCTTTATCCTTGGTTTAGCACGATGTACATCGTCAGAGTCACAAGTAGTCAAGGATTATATTAGGGATGGGTAATTTTTTTATGCCTGTACATTCATGTGAAATTGGCAAAGGTTCAAAATTTCACTGAGAATTCTACTCTCCCCCTTCCCATGAAAATGTCGTACTCCAGGATGTACTTTTAGGAATATATACCCAAGCAGGAAATCATATAAAGAATGCTGAGAGCTGTGTTCTCGTAGATCCTCAATAAGACGAACAAGGGCGGGTGGCAGCGTAGTGATGGCGTGTGCTAATGCAGGGTGCTGGGAGTGGTGGCACTGGGAGCAGGGCACGGGGGCAAGTGCAGGTGGAAAGCGTTGTGGGGGTGCTCACAGACCGGCAAACTTTGGTGTGGAGTTTGGGGGCTCAGAGCAGCAGGTGAGGGTGGTGCTGCATAAAATCACTCCCCCCAATGCCCTAAGCAGCCCTTTGGGACACTAACTGTTTGCCACTGCTGCTCAGGACTGCTAACTCTGTCCCTCTTTTTTGTATTTCAAAGGCTTTGCAGCTTTAAAACATGTGGAAAGTTGTAAATCTACTGAATTCAAAACATCATCCAAGATCGATTTGATGTGTATATGAGCCGGACTGGTGCATCCTGAGAAATCCTTTTGCAAGCAGAATGGTACAGTGGAAACTGGTAAAGAGAAAACCAATGATCACAGTAGATGGCTGCCATGTCCACCATATACAAAGGAAAGCAGGAAGCCCAACCATCTTGTGTAGCCGTGCACATGATTGCCTATATTCACATATTCTATCCAGGTTAAACACAGACATTTGCCATATGTGGTTGCGCTGCTTGATTTGCTGAAGCCAACACAGACAAAATGGAAATCTTATTGTTTGGGACGGATCCCCGTCCAGGATGAGTAGGAGCTTGGCCCAATGGCGTTACCCCTCTGCCCCCTCCAACAGTGGTGGCTAGCAATTTGGGCATTATGTTTGACGCCCAACTCTCATTTGGGGCGCAGATATAAGCAGTGGTGAAAGCTTGCTTCTGGATCCTCCACATATTGAAGACGTTTCTTCGCTTGCTCACATATGAGGCCCATGTTACAGTGGTCAGGACACTGATTCTTTCTAGGCTGGATTATGCCAATGTCCTGTACCTGGGTCTATATCACACAAAAAGGAGGTAGGAATGTGTTTTTCGGTAGTGGCAAGTGCTCTGTGAGTAAAAACTGCCCTCACTCACAAAATTGTGAGATGCTTCATCATCGGGCTTGCTAACTGACACTCCTGCGCAGCCCAACACCTGGGGTGGAGCAAAGGGGAGGGGAACACAATACAAACATAAGGTAGCGGTATCACCTCAGAAAAGTGCAGCGTGTGGAAATTAAAACTTGCTCTGATGTGTTCCTGATACTATTTTTATTCCTGGACCACCCGGCCAGATTTCAGAACATGAAGGATGGTGGCGAAGGGATAAAGTTAGGATAACTTCACCCCACCTTACTGCAAAGTTGTCGATATGTTTCTTCCGATTCGACTGCGCCCACAGTATTGGGTCACTCCGGCATTCATCAGAACCTTCAGGGTCCCAAATACAACACCCTCTAATCATAATTTTGGATTTGCTGGGTTATTCCCTCCAAGATAGGGTTTCAGTAACTCACACTCTCAATAACTGAGTTCCGTTAATCGATTGGCTAGGAGCGGCCCCCTGTAGTTACACATTTGTGAAGGTGAGACTGCTGCCTGGCGACTGCCTTCCTCTCGCCGTGAAGACATTTCTTCACTTGCTCCTACATGAGGCCCATGTTACAGTGGTCAGGACTCTGATCATTTCTAGGCTTATTATGCCAATGTCCGGTACCTGGGTCTCACAGAATATCTGATTCAGCTGTTTCAAGTAATGCAGAACCTGGCAGTCTGCCTACTGTATAAACTGCCAAAACATGTATTAGCATCATCAATTCGGGAGCGACTCCACTGGCTGCCAGTTCATCAAGGGCTAATGTATAAGGTGCTGATGCTAACACATCAAGTCCTTCACAACAGGGGGCCTGGGTACCTTAATAAACGGATTAATGAAAACAACCCAGTGAGGCTGCTGTGCTCCAGCAATGCTGGACTTATCACATTTCCTCGCTTACAGAGACAATCGAGGGGAGACTCTACCTTTAAGATCAGAGCTGCGTTTATGTGGAACCAACTTAGTTTACCTGAGCTCTATCTTAGAGGAAGTAAAATATAAAAAGGAATGTGAAACTACTTTTATTTAGACTTCAGCAATGTTAAGATTTCTGTGAGTCTCTGCCGTGATTCCATTCAGTGCCTAAAAAAAGCACTGGGAAACTCCTCTGAGTAGCTGTGCACTATGGAAGACTCCTTCATCCATTCATTCATTCATTCATTCATTCATATATGTGCTATACTTAGACATGCACGAAGATAGGTAAGCACCCAGTTATGGGGAAATGGTCAGGTCTTTAACAAGGGACGCCAGACACCAGACTCCACAGCAGGGGTGCAGATAAAAACATCTGCATCCTGAGAATAATTCAGGTCCTCCTAGGGCTTAATTTGAGCTGGTTGTTGTCAGTGGGGGCAACCAGTACTTACTTTTGGAGACCCACACTTATTTTTCTGCCTCAGACATTTGCCGCTCGCAACAGATGAAAAAACACATCAAGCGGAAAGATGGGGGAAGAGAAAGATAGAAAGGGAGAGAGCAGGAAACTGCAAACGTGTGCTAAAGCAGGAGGGAGAGTCTGGTAGTAGATTAAAGAGTCCTGAAGTGAACTAAAGACTACAGAGCTTTGTTTTTTGGTGGCCGAACATTTAATTACACCCGCTATGGGCTCTGAGAAGAGCTTCAGGCACCAGCACTCATTCATTTACAAATTAACCATTGGGGCCTCGCCAGCTAGTCACCTGATAGCATTGTACGAAGGGAAGCAGCCGTCCTTACTATGGTCCATGCCTGCATTAACATCTCTTGTAGAAAAGTTGGGGACCTGCAGTGGGCTCACTGATTGTCTAGTCGAGTGTAGTGGATGAAAAGCATGGGACAGGCCTGAAAAAAAACCGAGAGAAGAAAAACACAGCTTCAGACGCGCATGCCGAGGACTTCTACCCCAACGCCCCTTTGCAGGACAGCGTCTCAAGGGTTATGAAGAACTGCATTGATAAGTCATCCCAACTGCAACTTTCTGAACGGGATCTCGGTGCTAAATTGTCCACAGGAATACGATCTGAGGGGTTGGCACAGAAATTGGGCATAACAGAAAATAGTGATTCTCAGGCTAGAGACTCTGGTGAAGACATCTGGGGGATTTCGGGCAACCCCTCCTATGTATGCCGGAGTAGTAACCTACTAAGCTACTGCTTGCGACCAGATGTGGCATCCTGACTATTCTCTGCATCATTGATAGCATCTTGATTTTCAGGTGATTATTCACAGAAAGCTATTATAATAAGACAGGAGTATAGTGCTCGTTCAGTTCCTGCCTATTTATTATTAATTGTTCCAAAATAAACACGTGGAAAGGCAGGGCCGGAATTAGTGCTAGTGGCTCCCGGTGGGACAATCCCCCACAACCAATGACCGCCTCCTTGCGTTCTCTCACTACCACCCAGCAAAGTGCCCCATATGTCCTCATTCCTAAGTTATTGCTAAACGCAGCCCCCCGACCCCCACCCCCTGAGGCCAGCGCCCCGTCCACATGTCAGCGCCCAGTGCGGCCGCACAGGTAGCATTGCTCTAAAGCCTGCCCTGCGGAAAGTACCTCTGCTTTAATAACTGTTTACTTAAACAGGGGCGAGGCCACAGGCTGCTTTCATTTAAGTGTCACACTTCTGCGCCTGGGGCACATGTACTGGAGTGCACTGCAGAAGTTTTTATATCTGTTTACTGAACTGCATGCCCCTCTGCAGCATGAGGTAACAGCAGGAACGAAAATCACTTGCATTACTTTGGACGCTGAATGCTAGCAAAGTATTATTTTTTGACGCTGTGTGGCATACAAATATTAAAAATATAACATGACTTTAAGTTTTGTGCGTTAGACACCGCAGTGCCAGACCTTGGTGGATTATGTACAAAGAGAGAGTGCACACATGAGGGTTAGATGGAATAGACATAGGTAAAACCATATGAGGCGGATTTACTAAGAATTCATGCAACGCAGTGCAGCAAGGCAGGCTGCTGTTGTGGGGAAGTGCTGAAGTACTTAGATGGCGCTCTTCAGCTCTCCCTGCGCTGGCGCACTTGAGGCTGCCTAGAGCCAACGCAGGCACCGTTGCACCGTGGTGCAAGGGTGCCTGCATTACGGGCAGGGTTGTTTTGTGCAGAAAAGGAAACCTTCCTCCACAAAATCAATCCTTAGAGGTCTACACCTCTTTCTATGTGTGCTGCAAAATGCAGCACACATAGAAAGAGAAAGTAACAAGGGAAAAGTAAATATATTTCTCCTTGTTACACCTCACTGGGGAAGGCGTGGCATTTTGATGCATTCCCAGGTTTGCTATTCTATTAAATATGTGAATGCACAAAAATCCATGGGATGCATGCCTGGGATTGCCTATGCTCCACCCATAGAACATCTTCTCAACGTAAATAAGGCAAGGCAGCATTATCCACTGCCTTGCATTTATTTGTGTATAGTAAACCAACCAAAGTGGCTTTGCATGGCTTAGTAAATAACAAAAATTATTTTGCGCCGGATCTGTGTCACAAAACTGACGCAACCCGATGCGACATCAGTTTAAACCTGCCCCTGAATAGCCTGATGCAAGTTGGAAACTGCCTAAAGAGGTAGACCGCAAAACAGGGTTTGAATGCAGTGTAAGAATGCAAACATACGAGTACAAAACAATTACTCATATTATTTGGATATTGATTGACCAGTCAAAGTCACATCATGCACAGTGTATAATTTGTAAAAAAACAATAATTGCTGAGGGGTCCAAAGATGTTCTTAGGAGCCTGCAGCGATTGCCAGTGTTGCCAAAGGCCAAGGCTGCCTACTCTTGGTTCCATCTCATGCCTTTTTAGGTCTCGCCTGAGCCAGCGCATGCGCTGCTCTGGCGAGACATTTAGTGAGTGGGCTTTAAACAGCCTACCACAGCTTTATGGGTGGCATACTGTGTACGGTGACGCGCACAGGCACGAGCAGAGGCGCCATCTGGCTTTCCTCTCGCTCTCCCAAGCGTGCGCGCCTCGCTCCGCCTCTCTGTCTTGCTCACCCCTTCCCATCCCCCACCACAGAGAGAGCCCACTACAGACCATGCCTCGTGGCCGCGTGTCTTTTTTTTCAAGCGCCCCCTTCCGCGTTTTACCTTGCATGTCAAACTTCCCATGAAGTTGGAGCCGTCCCGCTGCATCGCTCGCGGGCACCCTTACAGCCCGCGATCGCGATCAGTTTCTGTTTTCATTTCATGCTTGCTCCCCCATCTTGGCTACAGTATATTAGAAGGTCATGTTTAATTTTTACAAAACGCGCGCTTCCCACAACGGGCTTTAACTTAAAATATGGCAGCTTTATATTTACAAAAGAGCGATTGCTGCACGCCGCGACATCACTTTAATTATGTTTTTTTGTGCAATGCGCCACAGCACGCTTCACATTTAACATTACGGCCCTGCCTTTGTTTTGCTGCACGGCTTGCCTAAATGAACTTTTAATTTCACCACAGCGTAATGTCCCGCATTAGCTTGAACAATGGTAGTGGCACTTGCTCCCCCGTTCCACGCCTTGGCTAGAGCTACTTAGGTCACGATTTACGGCAGATTCTCCTGGCGACAGCCGATCTATTCATACCTTAACCAAGGCCACCTCCTCCAGCCAATATCATACTCTCCATACAAGGCTCCTTCAGAGCAACATTGGCGGTAGCTTGAGTTGAGAGCTCCTGCACGGGTGAGGGCTCGAGGCTCACCACAATCCAGTGCAGGGGACCACCACCAAGACAACAGAGGCTGCTCTCACCTAGAGGTTGTGCTGCCAGAGACCATGCAGACCACTCCTATCTCCAAGGAAGCTCTAGAACCACTGAGAGACCCGCAACTACACTGCACAAGCCTCCGGTGGTTCTGTCGTTCCGATTGTTAGTTCGCTCGGCTCATCTGTGTACTTTTCTCCCACCCCCTATGTCTTGCACTCACCCATGTGTGTTAATGCCCCTTCTTTGTTTTGTCGCTCTGCTCTCTTGCCTGTGTACTACTTTTCTCTCCATGCTGCCCATTTTGTATACTTCTTCCCGCTCTCTGTGTTGCTCCCGCTCTTGCCCCCTATGATGTGTTGATCCCGCTCTTGCCCCCTATTATGTGTTGCTTCCACTCTTGCCCCTGAGTTGTGTTGCTTCCGCTCTTGCTCCATGTGTTGTATTGCTTCCACTCATGCTCCCTGTGTTGTGTTGCTTCCGCTCTTGCCCCCTGTGTTGTGTTGTTTT
Organism: Triturus cristatus; assembly: GCF_964204655.1. Lineage (NCBI taxonomy): Eukaryota > Metazoa > Chordata > Amphibia > Caudata > Salamandridae > Triturus > Triturus cristatus. Next base: position 479,063,651 of record NC_140590.1, on the reverse strand, counting down.
CGCTCTTGCTCCCTGTGTTGTGTTGCTTCCGCTCTTGCTCCCTGTGTTGTGTTGCTTCCACTCTTGCCCCCGTGTTGTGTTGCTTCCCCACTTGCCCCTGTGTTGGGTTGCTTCCGCTCCTGCCCCCTGTGTTGTGTTGCTTCCGCTCTTGCCCTCTGTGTTGTGTTGCTTCCTCTCTTGCCCCCTGTGTTGCTATCTGTGTTCCTCATCCTCCCTGTTGCTATTCATTGACCCCCCTTTCCATGTTGCTTCCTCGTACCCACCCTCCATGCTACCTCCACCCTACCCACCTTCAGTGTTGCTTCCGCCCTTGCCTTTTGTGTTTCTTCCTTCAACCCGGTATTCTATGTTGCTTTCCGTGCTATAGTTTTTGATTCCCACCGTCTTTCCGTATTGCTGCATCACTCGCTGGCACCCTTACAGACCGTGATCGCGATCAGTTTCTGTTTTCATTTCACGCTTGCTCCCCCATCATTCTGTAGGATCTGCCTCATTTGTCCCCACAAAAGGACACTGCGTAAAGCATTCTGGCTTGCTTATAATCCGTCGCCTCTGAGGCCCGTAATCGATCTCATCATCTGTAATAGTATTCCAGCCAGAGGCAGCATTCTTTGCCCACTTCTGGACTGCGTTGGACCATTCTTCTTACCAAGGCAGGGGCAGGAAAATGCTGCAAAAATCTGACCAGAATTGTTTCCACCGTGGGCGCTTGTAAAGAGCCCACTAGGTCCCGTTGGTTAGGAGCAGTGGGAATGGCAGATAGCTCAGTGTGTTCGGTGCATGCTACGGGGATCTGTGTGTAACACATAATTCTCACATTCCAATGCTGGCACGGAAAATACATCCATTTCACACATTTTAATTTTATTTTGGATGTTTGAAAAAAGATAAATTCTGCCATTGTTGCCACCTCAAAGCACTTTTGAAAGATGGGCTATCAAAGGGGTTTATGAAAGAACAGAGGTGCTAAAAAAAACAAGCATTTGCAATGCAATAGGTTTCGCAATTGCGTGAGTTTGACCTATTGACATTGCAAATAACAATGCCTTTTATTTTTGTTTTCGTTTTTAAAACAATAAATAAAATGCATTGTCATTTACAATGCCAATAGCTTAACCCTACTCACCCATAGCATCTACAACAAGCATTGGCATAGCCAATAGGTCTCGCCTTTGGGACCATATAAGTGTTTAGCCATGCAACGGTTGATGTTGTTGCACCAAGGATATTGTGCTGCATAACTAAATACTTACAAGGTCCCAAAAGCAAAACCTATTGGCTATGCCAATGCTTGTTCATCATCCGACTCTTCCTGTTCACTATCTCACTCTTGCAGGGTCGTTTTCACCACTACTTTCTCCTTTTGTCACCATTTTGCTACCTTTCTCTGCCTTCTTCTTTGTCCCATTTCTGTGCTTCTCGCTTCTTCAAGAGTCCTTTGATTCCTGGTGGCACCACAAGCTTGATTGTTTGCCCCATTTATCAGTGTATTTGCAGCTGTATAGCTAACGGAACAGCCCAAGGTGAAAAAACAGAAAAGAACAGGGATGAGCCCAGTTTTATTGTGTTCCTGCTGCCACCCTCACTGTCTCTGAAACCATGGGTAGCAACAGCGTTAGCGGGGTACTAAGGGGGGAATCAGTGGTAGTACCTGCTAGCCACGGCCACCACTAAATGATGCCATTGACCGATCAAATGCATTGTAGCAGGTGTACACTACTGGGTTGAGTTGGCATTTTGTAACCAGGAGCCTCAACCCCAAATCTTCCTTCTGGGTGAGGCGTAAGGCTTAGCAATGGACTGGTGTCCCAAGGACATTTAGCAGTAGAACAGGTTAATAGTGTCAATATCTGCAATGGAATGTGTGGCTTGCCATCTCCCACAGCATAACATTATAAGGGGTCTGTCATGTGGGGAGACAACACCATACATATTTTATCATTTGCAGGGACAAGATAACCGATCAGGATGTATAAAGTAACAAAGCTGCATCGTCCTTGGAAAGGCGACAAAGATATCTTATGTATGTAACATGAGCAAACAATACACATATACCATGTGCCCTTAATGTTGGCTGAATTTGCTCTCCCAATAAGGTCTTCCAATTCCCAAAGTTTGTTTTTTGTTGGTGTTGGAGGCCAATGATTACTGATGAGGCTCGGGTTACAACAGTAGCTGCGAAGTAAACTAATGTCGCCAGTGAAATGCTGTCTCCATCTTCAGGATAGCTACAGGTGAGCTCAGCTACTAGGATATGTGACTTCCCATCACTTCCTATGGCACCCGTGTAGGGGAGAGCCTCTGAATGAATGGACATCCAACCACTTCATACGTACAGGACCCTGAGGCAAGTCTCAGCATGGGCATTCATCTCTGCGTCACCTTGGCAACAGAATGATACACCAGTTGTCTCATTCTGAGTGCCCCAAAACTGTACCCAGTGACTCTGCCTCATCAGAGTTACCAATTCCAGGGCCATCTGCAACTATGGTGAAGGGGTGCTGCATTACCCAATCTTAAGGGATGCCGCATTGTTCCACTTAGAAACAAGGAATTAGCTGGCGAATTAGTAATTCTTGTACTGATTCTCCTGGTTATTTTTTATTTTGCCCTGGTATTTCACCTTAAGCCTCCACCTGCCTTCAGCAGGTGGAGTTTCCTGGTCAGATATCTGTGACTGAGGGCGACTGCAGGAATGGTAATTCCGCTGATGTCGATAAATTCCATCACAACCTTATTGTATTTGATATGGCAGGCCACCAATCAAACTATGGGGCACACTAGCAAATGACATGCATACAATGGGTTCCGTAGAAGATCATGCGCCTCAGAACAATGGGGAATGAAGGGGGCCTACTGGCATCCTCTCATTTCCGTAAGGACTGAGTCTTATTGTAGGAGTGGCTTTTGAGGTTCCAGGAAAAGTGGTCTCATGGGTGAATGCAGTGCAGACCAAGCACTAACTTTGCTAAGGCTGCCAGGGATAGGCTGCTGAGCAGTCTTGCCTCAGTATAGAGGTATTTCAAGGTTGCCATGCAGCCTAATGTATGACTTGGAAATGGACTCCCATACTTGCTGGTGATGTAATAAATGACAAGCAGTGGGGGCCGTTTGGGCCTCTACTGCACCTGCTATCCTAATGATAGTGCTGCGTCTGTCTAGGTGCAGTGCCAAGTTATTCAGACAGGTCCTAGCACAATGGAGATAAAGCTACACAGGTTGCAGACAGACCCTTGCATAGTGTTTTGGTTCCAAAAGAGGATTCTAAAGAATCCTCGATTTGATGGCCTCTGGAATTTGTCCCAAGTCTGAGAAATCTCACTGTCCCGAAAATTACAGAACTTCAAGAACCCTACAAATCGGTAATCAATGTTTACCCCGAAACTTTTTAAACACAGGGAATCACAACGCGGTCGTTACAACGACCCCGTTGTGATTCTGCATACCATTACTCCGCAAGTCGGAAGAACGACTTGTGGAGGGGGGGGGGGGTGGTGTTGGATTTAAAATCCAACACCCTCCCTAGTGGTGTCCGCACAGACTGGAGTTGGAATAGTAAATTATACTATTCCAACATCCAGCGCCCCTCCTCCACAAGTCGTTGTTCTGACTTGCGGAGTAATGGTATGCGGAATCACAACGCGGTCATTGTAACGACCGCGTTGTGATTCCCTGCGGGATAAAAGGCGGCGGAATAACGTCATACATTCCTACAAATCACCATTCTCTACCATCGTAGATTGAACCTTAATGTTCTGGATCCCAAAAGAACTACCTTTATCTTTACGATAGACAAAGATACGGGATTGTCTTACTCCCCATTTCATTGCGTGCTTCATATTGTGTCCTATTGACTCTAATCATTAGTGCGTCAAAGTTTACAAAGCATTTAATCTGCTTGGACCAGTTTTCTTGGCTCTACATACGTTTTCTTTGTGCTATGTTTTCAGTGACCAAATGAGCTATTTCCTGTTGGTAAATACTTTGACGCTGATCTATTGACTTATGTGCTTCTGTGTCATACTAGGTTTTGCTCCACCCAAGCTATCCCTGGCAGTGTTCCTCCGCCACCACACCATGATGGGTCTGAGGACTCATGGGCGTTATGTGACAGGTCTCTTACATTATTATTATTTGACGTTTTCCTCTTTTCTGTTTAATCTCAGACTCTTCAAGAGATCTTCCAAAGTGAAATGACCATCGAATCGATCAAGAAAGCAATTAAGGATAAGCAGGCACCCATGAGAGTGGCTCAAACGCGGCTAGATGAGCGCACAAGGCGGCCCAATGTGGAACTCTGTCGGGACCCTGCACAACTACGGTAAGGGCTAAACCTGAAATGATCCGACAGGTATGATGACACCAAGTCAGGAATAACTTCCAATCAAGGGTCAATCAAATATGGCAAATGACCAAGTGTGGATTTGATCTACTTACCAGGCATAGTTAAAAAAAAACCGCAAATGATATGATTAACAGATAACCAAACGGATGTGACTGACCATCTTCATTACAATAGAAACACTATGCATACGTGCTATTACCCAGGGTACAGGGATGTCTCATGCTCATGGCTCCTTCTATTTCAATGTCGTCTACTCCAAGTTATTTTCGCTTCATGTGTATTTTAGCCCACTTTCACTTCTACCATATTTAAATATCTCTGGTCAGTTTTGTAACATATATAAGTGCACCTGATAGTTTAGTACTAGCTGCCTACCCCCTTACATGGCACCAGCTACTTGAACAATTAAAGGCCAAGAGGACAGATTTGTTTATTAATGAAATCCTTTCCTGTGTCCTGGCCCCCAAGTTTATTTCCAGGTAATCAGCTACCAGAAAATGCCATTGCTTAATTTTAATTTTCATACTATGATTGGCATAAAGCAGAATATTAGAAACCCACCCTTAATGTTCCAGAGGTCTGACTGAGGTGCAGTGCATGTGCCTTAGTATGGTCAGATAGAAAGGTTGGGGCTATTTCTGATTCTGATGTCTTGCTAATGTCACACAGGTTCTGGAGTCAGGAGGGTACTGTGGGTGAGGTAAGCGGGGCACTGTCTGACTCTAGTATGTAGGGGCAAGCATGCCCTGGGATTGGGCCCTTGCTGTCACTGTCTTCTATGATATTATTCTCATAATCCTGCGGTGCATCCTCCATCATGTTCCTAACCGTCTCCTCATTTGGCAAACAACTGTAATCAGGTGTACACAACTTAGTAGTGCTCAGAGCAGGGATCCCACTACGCTGTGTTCATGCCCAGAGTGCCAGGCGGCCCATGCCCGGGTGCTCTGGGATCACCAGGTACCAGGGACTGTCCCTCAGCCCTGTGGAGAGGACTTCCACTGCTAACCTTGCTTGATAATAACTTCCTCCTTTAGGCCCCGAACTCCTATGGAAATGGGATGGAGTGTAACCGGCTGTGCTTCAGCTGCACTTCCATCATGACTTTCTGCACTGCTGTGCTCTGCTCAGCGAGAGGGAGGGCCCAGAGGGCCTTCATGGTTTCACTGCTAGTGTCAGAGTAAGCAAAAGTGGCAATGTGGCTGTGGTACTGAGGGTCGGATTCAACGGGGGTGCAGTGTAGGCATCTCACTGGGGTCTTACAGAGCCCTAGTTAGCAATTCTTGCTCTGGAAAAAGAGGTGTCTGTTTGCCACTGTGGTCGGGGACACTGTTGGGGACCAGAGTGTGCCAGTGTACCAATATGGGTACCTTTTCCAGTGCTAATTTAAGCAAGGAGTGGGTTGCTAGAGTCAGCCAGAGAAAAGGCCAGCGTAGGTCCCTCACTCGGGTTAGACAGAGTCCCAGATGCTTACGAAATGCACTGAAAATGTGAGACAAAAAAGTATTTGTGCTTGAGTGCCAGCGTAGGTCTAGAGTGCCCTGAGTGCCTACATAGTTGCCTTGGTGATGTCAGGTTACGCCCAAGTGCAGAGTGCTACCTTGGGGAGAGACCTTGCAAGTCATGTGGCGTGATGTTTGTCCCATTGCCTCCGACCATGCTCACGTCTCGCGCTTGCCCGGGCTCTGTCTTGCAGGTTGGTGAATGAAGTACATGAAATTGACGACACCATCCAGACATTGCAGCTGAGGCTGCGCGAAGCCGAGGACACCCTGCAGATGCTGGTCCACACCAAGGCCAACCTGGAGCACGACCTCTCCATCAAAGCCAACTCGCTCTTCATCGACCAGGAGAAGTGCATGGGCATGCGCAAGTGTTTCCCCAGCACCCCACGGCTAGTGGGGTACACATAGGCAGGCACTAAGCTAACTGGCATAACCCTAATAACATTTTTAAAGTGTGCCGCAATTACTTGGCCTCACTGTTTTAATGTCTCTATTTTTTTTCCCTCCGTGTTGTGTTGATATGTGACTCCATTTTCCACATTGAAAAGTATAATTAATAGAAAAAATAAATATATTATATTTAAGACAGTCTGCTTATCATTTTCCGATATCAAATCCAGTGCAGGGACGTGTAGTTGTACAGTAAAAAAAAGTACACCGAGCTCAGGCTTCCATACCGCTGTACCCAGGGAAGCTTGGCCTCAGCAGCCCAAAGCAACCAATTGTTAAAAGAAATGTATCGCCATGCAACGGGACAATAGCTCTGAACAGCTGGCAGTACGAGGAGCCGAGCCACTTGCATTTATTTATTTATGTGTTGTTATATAGCACGGACATTACCCAGAGATGTCAGAGCGCCTTACAATAGAGCAAAATAATGTTACAGGAGAAATTTTGAGTAACATGGTGGTAGGTTAAAATACATGTAACTACTACTATTACTCATGGTGAGAGTTAGATATTTACAAATGACATATTCATTGCAAATTACAGATTTAGAAAAGTTAAAGTGATTAGGGTTACATAAACGCATAATATTATATTTACAGAGCTGAAGCAGAAAGGTCGTTGTAGCTCTCAAGGGTGCCATGTAACAGGCAAGGTCACGCCATTAAATGTGAGGGCGTATGCCTGGTGGGGAGGCTGGCGAGGAGTGTTACTGACAACAATGTCTTTGGAAGAGAAGAGTTTCATGGTCCATTTTGAAGTTCTGAAAAGAGGTGATAGTGCAGAGGTTTGGAGATATGAATTCCAAGTTCTAGTCGCATTACCTGAAAAAGATTGTGCCATCAGTCTTTCGCTTCTGAAAGTTGGAGGATCGAGCGGAAGATTTTCAGCATGTCATGTAGGTCTAGAGCCACCTGATACCCTGGGCTTGTTGCCAAGCTGCATATCAACTGACTGACTGTCTTCGTCACCATCTTCTTCATTCAGGTGAGTCTGACTCTACCTTGCAGGAAGGGACTGGCGATTCTGCAACTCTAGCATTTTTCTGCCGTGCTGCAGGCTCAGGAGCTCCATTCAGAGAAAGATGGGCTACAGCCATCCAGCGATGCTGCCCCCCTTCTATAGCCACATGCAGTGAACAGCTGGGGTGAATGTTTTTCCAGGGCTGATTTTGGTTTCCAGGGCGACCCTGCTGCCTTGAAATGTGGGTTTCTAGCCATGATTTGAAAGCAGGTGAACATGAGAGACCACTCACTATTTGCTCTTCCAAAGCATTTCAGAGGGGTTCCTGTAATGACGAAACAGGCGGCAAGGCTTAGCACGTTTTTTTTCTCACAGGAGCACCAACAACTGTCAGACAAGTGCCCTTCCCACTATCATGGACTGTTCACAGTAGTCCATAATAAAGGGGCATATTATCAAGACAGGCGATAAAATTATCGCCGCTTTGGCGGCAGAAAACTGCAGCTAAAACGGCGAAAATGGGCTTGATAATATGCTCTATGGAATTCCAATTGAAGCCCATGTTAGACGTCCTTCACATCTAACATAGGCTTCAATTGGAATTCCATAGAGCATATTATCAAGCCCATTATCGCCGTTTTAGCGGCAGTTTTCTGCAGCTAAAGCGGCGATAATTTTATCGCCTGTGTTGATAATATGCCCCAGAGTGCTTAAAGAAAGGACACGCACACCCACAAAAGGTATGACAGGCAAGGGAAAACAACATAAAGGAAAACACATTGCTGAAACCAAATTGATAAACAATGTCAGTGAATACAGCATACTGTATGTTTTCCCTTTATAAAAGAGATCAATCCATAACATTATCCGTAAATCATAAGGAAGGTGCAGTATTCCTTCTGGAGCGACCTTCCCATTTGGGCATTTCCCCTTCACTCCATACACATGCACTCGTGGAACATCCAGCATCAGAAATTCTACCTCATGCTTTAACGTTTATTCCATAAAAAGGAGGTAAAAATACGATTTATAGTTTTAAAAAAATAGAGTGGAAGGGAGATTGGAAGCATTGAAAGGTAAAAATTGACTATAGGAAGAAGCATCATTTTAATAGTGGCGAGCCTCCCCCACCAGGATAGAAAAAGGGGGGACCAACGTTCTATAAGGGAAGAGAGCTTTTTAACAATATCCTTCTGATTAAGCTTAATCGTGTCTCTAATGGTGTTGGCATACAGAATACCTAGACATTTAATATTACCTGAGTTCCATTCAAAACCCGAACCCTGAAACATATGAGGAAGGCAGAATTTATTAAGTGGCAAAACCTCAGATTTATCTATATTAAGTTTATACCCAGAAACCAACGAGTATTCTTGTAACAAGGAAAAGAGTGCGGGCAAAGAGGTGGACGGGTTAGAAATATAAAGCAAAATATCGTCAGCATAGGCCGTAAACTTAATATCCATGTTTTGAAATATGAAGCCAGTATACAATGATGAACGTCGAATTTTTTCCAAAAAGGGCTCTAACGCAAGAATAAAAAGAAGAGGAGAGAGAGGGCAACCCTGTCTAGTGCCTCTATGCAAAGAAAAATAAGAGGATTGAGACCCGTTAACCCAAATAGAAGTGGAGGGAGCAGAATATAATAATTTAACATAACGAATAAAGGGAGGACTAAAGCCATGCCACCGCAAAGCACCAAACATGAAATCCCAACATACTTTGTCAAACGCTTTCTCAGCGTCTAAGGTAATGGCAGCGATTGGGGAGTCCATCTTTGAGGCCAGGTGAATAATGTTAAGGAAGGTTCTCGAGTTATCAGTGATGGATCTACCTTTAACAAACCCAGATTGATTGATGTTGGTAAGATCAGGGATAACTTTATTAATTCGAGAGGCCAAGACTTTAGCATAAATTTTACAGTCCGTATTGATCAAGGAAATGGGTCGATAATTCTTGCAAAGGGAGGGGTCTTTATCTTTTTTAGGGATTAAGCATAGCATAGCCTGAGTGAAAGAACCTTGGGACCTCCCTTGAGCAACAAAGGAAGTAATCAAAGAAAATAAATGTGGTAAAAGGATATCCTTAAAATGGAGATAAAAACGAACCGTGAAACCATCTGGGCCCGGAGTTTTATCTTTGGGAAGAAGAGTAATAGCATTAAGTAACTCCTTTTCTGAAGGAGGAACGTCCAGTGAAAAGAGATCCACAGACCTGTCCGAGGACCTGGGGAGGGACTGAAAGAAGGAGTCTATTTGAGAAGGCGAGGGAACAGATTCGGGCGTATAAAGTGTGGAATAATATTGAACAAAGCAATCGAGAATTTTATCATCAGTATGCTGAGGAATTCCATGCGAGTCGGTAATAGTTATTATTTTAGATTTTTGTTTTTTAATTTTTAGATAAGTAGCGAGAGACTTACCAGCTTTATTGCATCCGCCTTACATTTTGGAGTGAAAATTGAGAAGGGTAGTACTCGCAGAGTCCCAAGAGTGCTTGTTAAATTGCATTTTTGCTTTGATGAGGGAAGAGAGCGATTCTGAGGAGTTAGTGGTGAAGTAGAGATGCTCTAAGTCTTTAATTTGTTTAAGAAATTGGGCCGACTTTGAAAGAGCTGTTTTCTTTTTTCGTGAGACATAAGCAATAATAAAACCTCTGGCAGCAGCCTTGAAGGAGTCCCAAATAGAGTGAAAGTGAGAAGTAGAGTGAAGATTATTTATAAAAAAGTCCTTTGCAAAAAATATAAATTGCTCAACAAACTGTGAATCTAGGAGGAGCGAATTATTGAAGCGCCACCGCCTAGAAGTGGGAGCAGGTGAGGGAAAGTCCAGATCAGTAATAACCGGAGCATGGTCAGATATAAGAATTGAGCCTATTTCCGAATTAGTCATAAATTGGAATGAATGCTGTGTGAGAAAAATATAGTCTATACGGGAATGTGAGGAGTGTACTGGAGAAAAAAAAGAAAATTCTAAAGTATCGGGATGAGAAAGTCTCCACGAGTCAATAAGACCTCTAGAGGAGATAGCATTAAAAAAGGACTTTTGCATTTTATTGGGGACATATCTGGTGTGTGATTTGCGATCTAAAAATGGGTCCATTAGTTGGTTACAGTCACCACCTAAAATCAAATTATCACTTGCATGAGTGGATAGAAGCTTAGAGAAATCCCTCCAAAAGGTTAAATCTACACCGTTAGGGCCATAAACATTACAAAAGGAAAATTGTGTATTGTTAACAGTAACATCTAAAAATAGCCATCTACCACAAGTGTCATGATATTCATTGTGCAATTGAACAGATAATGACTTATGAAACAAAATAAGAACACCATTTTTACTATTTACTGCTGGAGAACAGAATGCCTCTCCAACCCATTGTCTACGCAACGAAGACAAATCTTGAGAGTTAAGGTGGGTTTCTTGTAACAGTGCAACTTGACACTTCAACCTTGCTAAATGAGATAAGACACGTTGTTTTTTAACAGGGTTGCGAACTCCTTTAACATTCCAAGAAATGACACGAAGACCATTCATTTGTGTAAATAAAGTAAGGATAAGCAGAAAGGAGTATGGAATTTAAGACAGGGTAGAGAAAAAGAAGTAAACTGAAAATAGAAATGAAATGCACATGTGCCTGAATAAATAGTAAGAGACAGAAAAAGTAAAGCAGGCAACAGCCGCAAATACGTTGGTGAAGATATAAAAGAGAAGAAAGACACAGAAGTGCCATGAACAGAAAAAGAGAAAAAGGAAGTGTGGTGTGTATCAGATAGTGAAGAGGTTGCCAAAAGAATAGAGATGACAGGGATAAAAAGGGATGAGGAAAGGGAGGACAAACAGCAAAAAGGGGGAAGAAGCGAAGAGGAAAAGGGGAAAAATAGAGAGAAGGGTGCAGGGGTACAGAAACCCCCAAAAGGCATCCAAAGGAGGGTGACAAAAAGCCAATAGACTTTAGCCACAAAAAGCAATTGAACAAAAAACATTACTGTGAGAGGGGGGCGACGAAGAACAAAACAGCCGCGCTAAGAGGAGCATATAGGATAACAAACCACCATAGATATAGAAAAAAAACTGAGAGACGAAAGACTATGAATTGGAAAACTAGAACAATATAAAAATCAAATAGGACAAGCGAAGGAACTTACCAAACATCTCGGGAAAGAGACGGCAACAGAAGGCGTAAACACTGTAAACAGCAGGATGGGACAAAAGGGTGACCTTGACAAGAACACCACATAGGGGAATCCTGCAAAACAAAAGGAAAAACAAGGAATGAGCAAAAGAAGTACAGGAACTATCCAACTTATAACTGAACATTTAAGCAAAACAAGATAGTCCTATATTTTTAAGAAGAAAGAAAAACAACTAGGATTTGCTCAGTTCCATAAGTTCTCCCTTGTGAGTATGAATGAACTTCCGCAGGTCAGCAGGATCCTCAAAGCTAAAAGTTCTTTCCTTATAGGTCACTTTGAAAAAACAAGGGTGTATTAAACCATAGCGTGCGTTCATAGATCTCAAAGCCGGTCTGAGGTCCAAAAATTCCTTTCGGCGGGAAGCCGTAGGCTTGGAGACATCCTGAGTGAAAAAGACCTTGTGCCCAGACCAGATCATTTGCTTATGTTGCTTGGCGGCCTGAAGAATCATCATAAGATCAGAGTAGAGGAGGAAATATGCTATGATTCCACGAGGTTTAGATGCAGAAGATGCATTTCTTGGCCCCAGACGATGAGCACGTTGTATATTAAGATCTGAGGATTTCGGGAGGCCGACAATTTGAAGAACTTGAGATTTTAGGAATTGAATCATATCCGACCCCTCTGATCCTTCCGGAATACCATAAATGCGCAAATTGTTGCGCCTATTGCGGTTTTCCAAATCTTCCGCTACTTTCTTGAGCTGGCCAACCTCTTTGGTGAGAGTGTCAACTTTAGTAACAACATCCTGTGCATCACTGATCCTCTGCTCCACCTCAGACAATCTCGTATCCATACTAGACCATTTATCATCTAGCCTCTGAAGCGTGGCAACAGTGTCCGTGATAAAAGGACGAATAAGGCGCAACTCCTCCATGATATCATCAAGAGTGAGAGGCAGCGGAGACTTATTTGGGGAAGGCGGGTCCTTTTTGGTACGCTTGACAGAAGGGTTACTTGAATCCTTCCTTCCCCCAGTGGAGCCCCCGTGAGGCTTGGTAGAATGTACGCCCTCCATACTGACAGTGCCGCTACCAATTATGACAGAAATACCCAATGGCGGAATGCAGGCAGGACAGCAGAAAAATTGCTTAGTCAGCAGCAAGAGGAGGCGTAGCAGACGATGATAGTATCAGGATACAACACAGCGGAGGGTACTGGGACACCGGAAACACAACTGGCTCCCTCTTAAATAATTACTAGGAGAGACGATCCGAGGAATCCACAGAAGCCACCAAAGAGACCGAGCGCTAACAGATAATTGCGCAAAAAGATGGCATAAGGTGAGCTAACGCAGCCACCGCCGTAATGCCACCAAAAACAACAGGGAACTGGCATAAAGATTCAGTGGCAGCGAAAAAATAGAAGAAAAACGCTGAAGAAAAAACAAAATGGCGGCCGCCATCTGAGGGAAGCAGAAAATGCGCAATTAAGGTAACAAAAAGACCGCATTTCGATCAACAAAACTTGCCAAAGCAGTCTCTGCAATGTCCCAAAACCAAATCCATGCTCGAAGCAAAGCTCCGTTGCCTTAAAGAGGTGTCTTCATGCTCGAATCGGCATTGTTCGAGCGGAGCTCCTCACCCGGCGGCCATCTTGGATCGTCGCGCCCAGGTTTTAGCTACCTCATGCTTTAATACCCACATCATGCAGAGTTCCATTCTGTGCACTGGCAGAACCATAGAATGTAGACTGAGAACATGACACCGTGGAGAAGTGCTTGGATGCCATAACCTACAGGTTTAGCAACCATTACACGTAAGCCATTCCACCACTGACCATTTTCCAAAAAAGTGAAGTACTCCTCATTTTCACCACATGAATGGTTTCATTATATTTGCCTCTGCTGAATCTCCTTCCAACATATTTTATTCTAACCTGTTCACCAGCTTGCACAGTGAATTTCTTCACAGCATTTCTGGTATTGTATTTGCAGAGCTTCTTTTTTCTACAAAATAACCTCATACACATTGGGTTGGTCCCTAGCAAGACTGTTTACTTTCCTACCTCTTCCACATTAATGACAATAAAACTGCAGGTCGCGATTGGCCAACCTTCCTTTGAGAAATTCTAATGGAGTCTTCCCCGCTTGTATTGTGTGGTTTTCTGTGATAAGGCCATAATCCGAACCATAATTGTACAAATGTGTTGGTGGTTCCTTTCCCTCTGACATTATTCTACCCTCTTTTTATTGCGATTGTGCAAATTATATTGCTTGAATCATATTTTATGAGTCCACAGGAACTGTTGTTTCCCTTTATATAACCATTACCCTGGTTCCGGTAGTGAGTAGGATTCCCCTGTCCCTTCTCTTATAATCCGAACCTGAGCACTGCTTCAATGTGAATGTGGGATTTAGTTCATTCATTCTTGTTTCACATTCATTATTCAATGAGGAGTCATCACCTTTTTTGATCAATTTCTGCATTGGTTACATTTGCTCCTCAATTAATTTGTACAACACATTGAGCGGAAATAACTTCAGCCCAAAAAGGATTCCAATACATCATTGTTGCTGAGTAGGCCTGACTTAGAAATAGCTAAAGATTGTTTTGGATGTACACCATTTTCCCCAATGACACGTCCCAAATATTCATCACTAGATAAAAAATTTGCATTTTCCCCTTTCGAATGTTAACCCACTGTCTTAGCTTCTTTGTAACGCCTGCTTTAACATTGAAACATGTTCATCAAATGTTTCCTTCTAAACCAACACATTGTCCTAGAACACTCCTAATCCACATGTTTCTGTCCAATGGTTTGTTAAGCAAGAGTTGGAAAACTGCTAAAGTAGAACTGAGACTAGACGCCATTCTACAAAACTGGTTTGGCTCATGTGAAGTGATGAACACCCATATACCTTCTGGATTCCTCATGCAGAATGATTTGGCTGTAGGCTGAACCACAATCTTGGGTGGTAAAGATCTTAGCTTGGGGCAAAGTCATCACCATCTCATTAATTAATGGCCACGGTTGACAATTAGCCACCACGTTTCAACAGAGTTGGAACAGGTCATTGCAAAATCTGATCATGCCTCTTTCTCTCAGCAATGATATCAGGTGACAGCCATTCCTAATCTATTCCTCCAGCATTGTCTACACTTCAGTGCAAGCCTACAGAAGTACATTCCTCACCTTCAGCTTGATGGATTTAGCATTGTTCTTCAAGACAATTTGGTGTTCAACGTTCTTCAAGTATTTCATGTCACTGCTATTTACATCCTCCAATACAGTTGTGATGTCAGATTCCTGAATACTGAACATTTAAGGTGGTTTCCAGGGGTTAGTTTACATCTTATGTTTTTGCTGCTTCAACAATTCTTGGATGTTCACATTGTAGTCAACAACATGTACCCTTGTTGCAATGTTTCTCTCTTTAAATGTCAGCCAGCCGTGGGACACGCCTTTCAACTTGATGCTGTATTTTCTATATGCCCCAGGTATTAATCAGCATGATTTCAAGGGATCTTTTCCCTTAATGTTATTACATTTTTGGGGGGCAAATAAGGTACTCTTAGATCCTTAGTTGACAAGGACCTCCTCCTCATTTCTATTCACTTTTATATTGCACCTTGGCTGATTCTCAGCCTCACCATTTCCTATAATTTCCACTAATAATACCAAGTTTTGCAACAGTTCAAACTCTTCCAATGTTTCTTCGTGTGCCTTAAAGGTGTACACTCTTTTCTTCCGAGATCTCATGCACACTTGAGATAATGGCCTCTCTTTCGGCACCCTTTGCACATTTTAGGTATGGCAGGACATGCTTTGCTGGAGCTGATATAAAATGTAGCTACACATCTTGCCCCACATTTTTTTATTTCTGTTTGCATTTTTATTAGTACAAGGTAAATTTTAATCACAATGCTGGAAAATCCTGTTGACCTCAGTATGTGGACCACCCTCATCCCAATCACTGATGGCATCTAGATGATAATGAACAGCGGTGGCACCACAGCCCTTATCCTACTGGATCTTTCCTCAACTTTCAACAGCACCTCCCATATTTTTTCAATGGCTGCATGAAACTGGCATCCAAGGTTCTGAACTTTCTTGGATTTGCTCCTTCCTGACAGGCCCACACCTAGTCGGTCAGCCTGGTCCCTTCACCTTGAAGGCCGTCAAACCATCTGTGGAGTTCCACAAGGATACTCATTCAGCCACACTCGGTTCAACACCTACATGAACCTGCTCACCAGCGCAATCTGCACCCATGGAATAACATGACACCCATATCATACCCTCCCTCTCCAACAAGATGCCAAACACCAACTGGACCAATTTCTCCGTCTGTATGACAGAAGTCCCCAGATGGATGAACATCAACTGTCTCAAGCTCAACACAGACATGATGGAAGTAGTAATCTTCAGCGAAGACACCTCACTTTTGGACTCTACTTGGTGGCCTGCTGAATTCAGTCCCACACCCCTCCTTGCAAACCACGCAAACAGCCTCAGAATAGTAATCGACAATCAACTCACCAAGACCGGCGAAGTGAACGCAGTCTCTGTCTTCTGCTTTCTGTTATAAGGCCATAATCGGAACCTGAGCACTGCTTCAATGTGAAGGTGGGATTTAGTTCATTCATTCTTGTTTCACATTCATCATTCAATGAGTAGTCATCACCTTTTTTGATTAATTTCTGCATTGGTTACATTTTCTCCGCAATTATTTGTTACAACACATTGAGCGGAAATCACTTCAGCCCAAAAAGGATTCCAATACATAATTGTTGCTGGGTAGGCCTGACTTAGAAATAGCTGAAGCTGAAGATTGTTTTGGATGTACACCATTTTCCCCAATGACAAGTCCCAAATATTCAACACTGGATATAAAAAATTTGCTTTTGCCCTTTGAAATGTCAACCCACTGTCTTAGCTTCTTTGTAACGCCTGCTTTAACATTGAAACATGTTCATCAAATGTTTCCTTCTAAACCAACACATTGTCCTAGAACACTCCTACTCCACACTTACTGTCCAACAGTTTATTAAGCAAGCGTTGGAAAACTGCTAAAGTAGAACTGAGACTAGACGACATTCTGCAAAACTGGTTTGGCTCATGTGAAGTGATAAACACTCATTTACCTTCTGGAGTCCTCATGCAGAAGGATTTGGTTGTAGGCTGAACCACAATCCAGGGTGGTAAAGATCTTAGCTTGGGGCAAAGTCATCACCATCTCATTAATTATTGGCCATGGCTGACAATTAGCCACCACGTTTCAACAGAGTTGGCACAGGTCATTGCAAAGTCTGATCATGCCTCTTTCTCTTGGCAATGATATCAGGTGACAGCCATTCCTAATCTATTCCTCTAGCATTGTCTACACTTCAGTGCAAGCCTACAGAAGTACATTCCTCACCTTCTGCTTGATGGATTTAGCATTGTTCTTCAAGACAATTTGATGTTCAAAGTTCTACAAGCATTTCATGTCACTGCTATTTACATCCTCAAATACAGTTGTGATGTCAGATTCCTGAATACTGAACATTTAAGGTGGTTTGCAGGGATTAGTGTACATCTTATGTTTTTGTTGCTTCAAACATTCTTGGATGTTCACATTGTAGTCAATAACATGTACCCTTGTTCCAATGTTTCTCTCTTTAAATGTCAGCCAGCCATGGGACACACCTTTAAACTTCATTCTGTATTTTCTATATGCCCCAGGTATTAATCAGCATGATTTCAAGGGATATTTTCCCTTGATGTTATTACATTTTTTTGGGGAAAATAAGGTACTCTTGGATGCTTAGTTGACAAGGACCTCCTTATCATTTCTATTCACTTTTATATTGCACCTTGGCTGATTCTCAGCCTCATAAACACACACAACCCGGTCTCTAAGGCTAATTATTGATACATGAAGTGTATATGTCGCTTCTATTTTGTATTCTGCGAAAAACTCCTCATATATGGTAGTGTGAAACACTTATTGCCTTATTTAAAAAAAAAAAAAAACTTTTTCCAACAGACAGTCCCCAAGAAAGTGAATGGTGACTGAAAACTAGTTTACAAAATTCTCAATCCATTCAATACACCAGAAATAATGTGAAAAAAAGTGAGAGGGACAGAATAACCCCCACGGGCGCACCACCAACGGGGTAACTGGTAGGTACTCACCAGATAGGCCCCCTATTCTCATCATAGGCGGTCATTTTTGCCCCAAAGAAAAAGTGTCCAAACAAAAGAATAAACCGTGTTAATGCAGTAGAGTGATAGTCGCACTCCATGTTGTGATAAAAAGTGATTAAAATTGACAGACACGCCTTTTTCACAATTACTTTATTATTCACAGAGTGTGATCTGTCAAATTAAAAAATAGGCTGGTTTCTAATCTTGCAGACCAAAACCAAATGCCAACATGTTTCTTTGCCACGAAATTTTGGCAAATTCTTCAGGGCCAGACACTTCGTCACAGCACCAGTGTTGGACACACCATTCTTGTAGACTGTCAATTGAAAAAGTACAGAAAACCACTATGTTAAAAACTACAATTCGCCTCCTAAAAAATCCATATTCTAAAGTTAAAAGCATGATAGTTACCATCAAACAGCTTATGTCTCTCATACCAGCTTGTGAGGTAAACTTGAAGTGTAGCGAACTCCTCATGTGAGTCCTCCTTTATGAATGACCCTTCAGTCGTTTTGTCAATCTAAACCCATACCCCAAAAAAAGGGAGTGAGAGTTTTTCAAAAAACATGTTGGAACTCGCACGTGCTGCATATTGTTGCACCAACAGTCTCAGTGTAACTATGTAACTATGAACATAAGTCTAGGCTTAATGTCTTGCGATCCTTTCATGTATTATAATGTCATGGAATACTAGCATTCAACCAATTGCCACTAGAAGAATGCATCGTTCAGCGGCCAAAAGAAAGCAGTCTCTGTCTCCTGCTTCCACCCACTCAGGATGCTCAAGAAGATCTTCACATGGCTCCCCATCAACACTCACAGAACCGTCACCCAATGCCTCATTACCAGCAAGCTGGACTACAGCAAAACTCTCTATGTTGGAGTCAACACTCAACTGACCAGAAGACTCCTGCCCATACAAAACTCAATTTACCAGGCTCACCGTCAACCTCTCACCCCATACTCACATCACCCTGCACCTAAAAGAGCTCCACTGGTTCGCAATCAACATACGGGAACTCTCCAAACGTCTCACGCACACAGTCTTACACAACATTGGCCCCATGTCAACAACCGCATAAAGTCATAAACTTTTACAAACCAACCATAAACCTTTGCTCAGCTGGACTCCTACTCCCACACCCTCCGCATACGTAGATCCAGATTTGGTAGTCGTGCGTTCTCTTACGTTGCTCCTAAAGTCTGGAATGACCTACCCCTGCATATCAGTGTCGCCTCCTTAGTTCTTGAATTTCTTAAGATACTGAAGAACTGGCTCTTCATCTAGCGTTTCCCTGGTTCAGCTCATACAGTTCCTGCTTCAGCCCCAGGATACCCTCTCAGGGAGGTGTGTGCTTTACAAATACACATGAGATAACATAACATAGCATAATATAACATAACTTAACATCAGGTTTGCGAAAGAGCTTCACACCCTGGGAGGATCATTATACTTTTTATGGTGGATACTACTTTAACCAAGGTAACCTGCCTGTGACACACACGTTTTTCCTGAAACTTGGAGCAAGTTGTGCACATCAAAATCTGGTTCTGAATCATTTCATCCATTTCTTTGAAAGAACACATATTAATTTGCATCCTCAATGTTTTAAATTTACTCACTATTTGCTTAGTAATGGTAGTAAAAATTGTGTCTTTCCATGGTTGTGTCGAAATTTGACCGCATTATCTTTTTAGCTTAAAAAAGTCCCATTCATCTTCCTTTTTTAGGTTTCACCTGGACAGCGCTTCTGAAATCTTTGTATTAATATACATCTTAAAAGGGGCTAATATCTCACCCTTGCTTTTCATTGGTTCGTGTCCTTGCCACTTAGTTTTCCTCCACTTCTATTGGTTTTAGCATGCTGTTTCCTGTTGTTCTTTATGAGTTTCTCTTATCAGTGTCCCGGGGCCCAAGAACTAATTCTCATCCGCTCTGGTGGGTGGAACTTATTTTACTCGGTTTCATCTGCACCACGTATTTTGTTTACATTTACCTAAACTCTCCCTGCCTGCACGCATTTGAAGCGTGCTTGTTGCCTGCATCTTTCTTTGTTTCTCTGATGTTTTTGACTCAAACTTTTTAGGTCTCCCCTGAGCCAGCGCATGCACTGGTCTGGCAAGACATTTAGTGAGTGTGGGCTTTAGAAATGCGACCGCAAGCTTTTGCTTGTGGCCTAAAGCTTTCGGTTAAGCGCGCAGCCACCATCTGCCTTTCTTATCAGTTCCTCATTAAGCGAATTGCTCAAGCGCATCGCACGCGGACTTCAAGCCTCAAGGCTCAAGCCCGCCCAGCTGCAAGAGTTGTCTGAAACTGCTCACATAAGCAACACACCTCAGTTGTCGGACTCTGACCCTTCTCAACAGCCGTCCCTCAATCAATTGACTGATTTTACGTTCTGGCTTAACACTCTTTTTGCACACACTTCGCCCACATCATAATTTGGTCTGTCTCTAAGAACTAGCATTAAATATACAAAAAATAATTACAACACAGGTTTATACATGTAGATCAAAATTGTAAAACCATAATTAATTGCAGATAATACGCACAAGTAAACTTCAGTGCAATTTGATTTCCCCACCACCATAAACAGAACTGAAGCCTCCAAACCTACACAGAAAGAGATGTGTTGGAACTCAGTTAAAATAACATTAAGCATAACTTGTCAGCTTGGTGAGAACAGGTAGGGTGTTGCACCCACCGTCTTCGTCATTGACTCTTCCCTGCAAATGCGCTGATGATAGCAGCAGAACCTTATAGTTCAGGTTTTATGGATCAACCAAACACTCCAAGTGTGGTAACCCACTGCATGTGTTCTCTGCACAAGGTTAGCTTGCGCAGAGGCGCATGCAGTGGTATAAGGATTCTGACATGAGAATTCCGAATGGTACGTTAGACAAGCGAAGATTGTCTTGCTCCTGCTGCTGTTACATGTATTCTTAAATAAAGTGCAACATAACGATTGATGTGTTTGCGATTCATTGGCTCCAGCAACTACTACAATTTGGAGACGATTTATTCAATGATCCTGCGACGTGCTGTCACAACCTACAGATAAAAATTTCATGGCTGTGTTGTTTCCTGGGAGTCTGGTCATGACAGAGTCAGCTCGGTCAGCAAGACGTATACGGAACTGTGGCCAAGTTTATCATACGTGAATGAGCTGACAGTCACAGTCACACCTAGGGCCATATGTAGGTGGCCTAACATTTACCACTTCATAAATACCGAATTTTACCGATTCGGTATTTATGAAGTGGTAAATGCTATGTAGGTAATCCATCGGTAATATTTACCGATTCGGAATGGGTCGGTAATTTAGAATCGGTATTTACCGATTCGGTAATGGTAACTGGCTTCCCATTGATTCCTATGGGCCAGGAGGCCCATAGAAATCAATGGGAAGCCAGTTACCATTACCGAATCGGTAAATACCGATTCGGTAATGGGGGGAGCATATTCAAGGGTGGCAGGGTGTCACAGTGACACCCTGTTGCACCCCTGATTCCTGCATGTGTGCACATGTGGCACACATATGTCTGCCACATTGCACACTTCAAAGTGTGGAATGCTTTTTTACAGCTATTCGTCATTTACCACCAACTTTTAGTTGGTGGTAAATAACGAATCCCCACAACAACCACACACTCCCCCTACATATCATTTCAGGATTCGGTATTTACCGAATCGGTAAAATTACCGATTCGGTAATTTTACCGATTCGGTAAATTACCGAATCCTGAAATGTGCCCCCTACATACCAAAAGCCTGAATACCGGTCGGTAACGGTATATTTACCGAAAATCGGCCGTTACCGACCGGTATTGGGCTTCCTACATATGGCCCTTAGTGAGTTCTGTCAGAAACAGACTTTCAGAATATGAGCAGGTCGTAGGGCTTATTACTGACTTTTGAAACATGTCAAGTAAGCTGTTTTCATTAATTACAAGGACTTTTGATCCATGCGTTTGAGTAATCTACCCACAATGTCTGGTGTTGTCAGTTGTAATTTGAAGGTATCAGGGCTAGAATAGTCGAATCTTTATTCATTATTAGATGTGCTGTACGTTTGCTAAGTATTACAGCACTCCTCTCATATCATTGTCCACACCATACTCTGCGCCCTAGGGCTTTCCCCTTTCAAGCATATGTCAGTGCGTGGTAAAACACGACGCAGGATCTCAGCCTCTCATTATGGCTGAGGCTATGTTGGCCTGAGCCTTTATATACTTGCAAGGAGCTTATAACATGGGTTCTGTATCCTAAGAAATTATATCGCACATCCCATGCTTTATTTCTTTACTCAGTGCTTGGAGGTGGCTCGAAAATAAACTTTAACGATGGGAATCATGATACCAAGCTTTGTTTCATTTTCATAATAATAAAATACTGTCCACATATAAGATGCGTGAAAGCCATTTCATTGTTTTATTAACTTCTAAGTCATAATTTTAGGGCAACGTAAATAAAAGATCTGCTTGGCCTGGTTTGACAACTTCGGCTTATAAAGCAGGTACCTCAGCTCTGGACAAGCCTATGACCCGGGTCTTCGACTTTGACTTTACTCTGCTGTTGGCCATTGCTCTACTAGAGAACTGTGCTGTTTGAACTTTTAACTGTTACGCAAACAAATGATGGATGGAATACTTAATAAATCATTCACCCCCAGTCAAGAGATCTGGGTTACATCCGTTGTTCTTTTGCTCACTAGGCTACCCCAGGTTGGACCCGGCCATATGCAAATCAGTCTTGACCCTGTGCCTCATGGGACAGTCCAGCCCGAACTGCTGAGCCAGATCCTCCTTTGACCGGAAACAAGCATCCTGGGACTGGTTTCGGGGTAACACCCCGCATCAGCCAGGGTAACTTGAATCCAATGGCATAGTGAGCAAATAACCCACGTCTGGGCATAGCCATCCCACTTAGTACAAAAGTGTGACATTTTCTGTAATAGGAGCCTCGTATGTTCAATGAAAATCATCTCTTTTAATAGTAACCACATCCAACAAGATTACATTAGTAGCCGCCACATACGAGATTGTTAGCATCGATCACTTCAGTGCATCAGTCAGGACTGCCAGTAAAAATGTAAAGCAAGCATTGGCATAGTCAATAGGTCTCGCCTTTGGGACCTTATAAGTGTTTAGCCATGCAACAGTTAATGTTGTTGCAGTAAGGATATTGTGCTGCATAACAAAATACTTATAAGGTCCCAAAGGCGAGACCTATAGGCTATGCCAATGCTTGTTGTGTTAGCATGCATTTTAAGGATGCTTGTACTGGATATTAAGCATACCCAAGACTCGAAACTGGCTCCCCAGCTCCAAGGTCAGCAGTTCTGGCCATTACACCACATCCTCTGTCCTGTGAGAAATTGGCAATCATAACAACATTGCTGCTTTAATTGGCTAACAAAAAGTAAGAGTGTCAGAGCCTTCATCGGATCAGTTTGACATGCGGCCTATCAGATACATTCGGGAGAGTTGGGCTGTTCGTCGGTTCCTGAAAGTCAGAAGGGGGCTCTGCTCTTAGCGCTGATGGAAGGATTATAAGTATGATAATAGCATCAATGTATAATTTTGCACTCAAGGGTAATGGAGTGCTTTACATGAGCCCCACTCAAATTACACAACGTCAGATTGGTTGACTCAAACCCAGCTTCCCAATTACAGGTTGATTCTTTGTTTTCAGCTCTTAATGCATGAGGTTAGAGTGTGGCTGACGGTAGAAGCCACATGAAAGCTCTGCTTGCTCTCACTGATATCCAACAACCACACACTCCTGCAATGGAGTAGACGTATTTCTTTTACCGGGGCTAAGTGTTTCTTCATAGGTGGTGGTGGTGGTGCACGTGTGCAGAAGGTTTGCCTCAAGCTCAGAAGGTGCAGACATCCCTTTGACCCTCTTTTGGATGTGGGAAATATAATTAATACAAATCTGTAGCAGATATACAGGCTGTGTGCATACTGTTCCTGCTTGTGCACAGCTGCTTTGGAGTTGACTTTATCACTCTGGCACAAGACCTTGAAAATAATTCTAGAGTAACTTGAGGTGCATATTTTGAGACACTGTGTTGTCTAGGTTGTTCCAATAAAGTTAACTTGTCGTTGCCTAGTGATTGATTACAGCTGGTCACTTGTGATGATGGTGAAGGTTCAGCCCTTCGAGTTTTGTAACCAACAGTCCTAAGAATCCAGGGAATTTTAGTTTTAACTTTTCATATTCTATCAGTGGGTCCTAAAGAACAGCATGCAGGCAGGCATCCCGAAAACAGCTTTGAAGCTTCTTGTGCTGCCATGTCCCCTTTGGTCTGTCTTATAAGATACGAGAGGGATATTTGCACATGTAGTGGGTATTAGGTCTAGTTTGAGCGGACCTCCCTGATAACTTTAAATTTCCCAGGTCGTGGCACATGTTGCAAATGATCATAACACAAAGAACTTCTCGGGTCTATGCTAACCTGAAACCAGTTTGGGAAAAGAAGAGAGAAAGAAAGAAAGAAGTGAATCTGCGTCTCACTAAAAAGGTCCAAGGGGGGAGCAATCCCTTTTAGGACGAATGCCCTCACCCACCATAGGTGGCATGCTTCATCATATAGGCTTCCCCTCCTAGTGGGAAAACCTAGTCCCACTGAGGGCTACAACTCCCTCACTGTGAGGTAGGAGCTCTGGGATGTTTTTATGATTTTCAATAGCTTTTGAGGATGCTAAAATCCCATATGTGAGTAATGAGGTGTCGTGAGGGTGCAGCGCGATATGTGAGTGAAAGTGAATTTAAAACTACCTAGTGGGGACGAAAAGTTTCTTTATTAGCTCGTCCGAACTGGCAGGGTTAAAAAGCATTGCAAAGCAGTGTAAATTCAAACTGCCAAGATGTATATAAAGGTCGACATGTTTCAGCCCTTGCAATCTATGAAAGTATACAGGCTTTCATCAGGACCACTAATTAATAAACAAAGCTGCTGCTGTGGAAGTGAAAAAGGAAATAATGATACAAAACCAGTAATCCTGTGTATAATTCGGTATCACTGGAACTTATCTATAAACATGAGACACAGAAAAATTGCAACAAGTCAAAACAGTGTGCAGTTCCCAACATGGTACATGATTATGATGACAAATTTAGTCACATATCAATATTAAGTCCAAAAAGGTACTCCTTTAATATCTACTCACCCAAGTTTGTAGGATAAGCTAACCCACCTCAACCTGGTTACAACTCAGGGAAGGGAGCCCCGCTCTGAAACAATAAAATTGCGTCACACAACTATGGAATGTAGTATGGACACTTATCTATTAAACAGGTGTGCTGGTGGTGTACCTAACGGTTCAAGACACAGTGGGACACGGATGAATACACAGTTTGACTGTCACTCCATAGAAAAACCATTGTCTACAGAAATGGGAACAACAGAATTGCTCATTTTAGTAAGTTGTAAAAGCATGTTCCAGGTCGTTTCATATTCTATATTGATGACACATTAATCAAATCGATCGTCAGTCCATACCAGTGTTGTGTAGTTTTTTACATGTTACATGTTGCAAATGGCCCGTGTCCTGTAACACTACAATCAGTCCCACCCTTGTGCGACTTTTAGTTTCAATGTTGAGCGTCATTAAGTAAAGATTAAAAAATCCCAGCATGCTAAGTCTTACAGGATAAAATGGCAGGACTGGTTGAATAACATGGAGCATTTAACACCCACACGATCATCATTGATATCAAAGTTCTTCATTGTCGTAGAAACCAAATTAGCAGCACTGGGAGCCACTCTGAGCAGAAATTGCAACTCTACTGCCTTCCTCTACTTTTCTGTCAAAACAGCAAATACACTGCCTGGCAGTAGCTCTGAATAATACAACAAAGCCTGCAAAACAGTTCCTGTCACTCATACTGTGGCAGCACTCTACTGACAAGCAGTGCATGCCCGAATCAACATTCTCTGACTCTACAATAAGCGCATATATCACAGCTACCAAGGACTCAAACATCATGTGTGACACTGTTGGGCAATTCCGTCTTTCAGGCCAACTCTGCTTTGCATGCTGGGATAACTAAAGCCACGCAATATTTAAAAGTTAAAGTACCAATATTCAAATATTCAAATGGGTGTTAGTTAAAATGCCACCACTCACTAAGGGTGGCAGCCATGAAATCCACCGTGGACTCCAAGGATCCTAACAGGCCTTATTGATGGCATTTGCAGCCACACAGGCAGAGAATGTTCTGATTAATAATCATCTATCTAAAGAACTTTACATAGGACTGTTTTTTTTTCTACAGACTAAGGGGCATATTTACAAGTGCTTTATCTCCGCTTTTTTGCTTAAAAAGCCAAAAAAGCGTAGATAAATCTATCGCCCTATGTACACAAGAGGGTGCTAACATGCATATTTGCATGTTAGCACCCTTTCTCCCAACGCTTCCCTTTGCATCTCTAATGAGATGCAAAGTGGGTGTCACTGGGCGTACCCCGGATGGACTACCTTGCAAATATCGCTATCTCTGGAATCTTTATCGCCCTGGAGAAACGTGTTGTTAATAAAGCTCGCTGAGCTGTCTTACTGGCAGCTCTCCCACCCGAGATGCAATACTTTTTTTTTTCTTGCTTTTTTACCTTTTCAACATCTGCCGATTTACATGGTTCAGCTGCTTTTGACATTAAGAAAAGCATGTTATATAAATCAGTCCTATATTCCATTCTCGTGAATTGCAGGCTAAAGTAGCTTGGCATGCATGTTTTATGTTTCCAGTGAAGTGTTCTTTTATATTTTTTCTTACATATTGCCAGCCAGTTGCGGTTTGAAAAGTAAAATACTACTGTATTGCCAATGGTTGATGGCATGACGAATCAGGAATGTTAAACTTGTTAAAGAAGAAAATAACCAAGCATTTTTAGTAAGCCCGCTGGTTGGTTTGTATCTCAGCTGCCGGAGAGACAAAACAATTTCTCTTCTGCTGCATTCTGTATAATAGAAAAAAAGATTCGCCTAGAAATAGTATTCACATTGAAACAAAATAGGTCGGATTACATATATTGCACTTTTGTAAAGTACGGTTTCAGTCTGGCATGATATTTGCACTGCCAAGAAAAACACAAAAAGAATATTTTGCACCAACCATTTGGTTAATTAAGACAATCATTGTTGCAAAAGTTGCCTTCCAACAACCTTTAGTTATTTCTATGGTAATGGGGCTAATAATTAGGCCTAAGAGGTCGGTTTTTAAAAATGTTTTACCATCAAAGAGGTGCGTCCAGGTCTAGTACTCCGGGCTTGCTCCTGGCATTGCTTTTTCTACCCCTCCTCTCAGGTGTCATGATAAGTGAGAGAGAGAGAGCAAACAGGGCTCTGAGAACTCTGTTCACTTTCTGCAGTTCGCAGGCCTAACCCAAGTACCCATGGCCCCCTCATATCCTTACTCTAGCCTCTGATGTTGTGGTACCACCTTGGTGAAGCTATGCAACCTCTTCCTTGAATCCACCACCGTTCAGCTAACCAGGAAACAGACGGTGGTCATCACCTTTCTTAAGGGACCCACTGCCGACCCCAACATCCTTAGTAACTGTAGTCCCATTTCACCTCTGCCATAATATTGGAGACACATGCTAATGTCCAACTTGCAAAATATCTAGGCAACCATGATCTTCAGGACCATCCCAAACTGATTTCTGCCACCTACAGCGAGGGAACAGCGCTGTTAAGGGTCTTTGCAAACTCAGAAAAATCATGGATTTTGGTGGCAGTGCAGGCTTGTTCTAACTGCACTGGTCTGCTGCTTTTGATAGTGTCTTATTCCACTCTGACTGCCAGGCTTCCCGAGCTTGGCATTTAAACGCAGACCTGCCATTGGCTTGCCTTTTTCTCAGTGATAGGTCTCAAATAGTCCTTCCCATGTTCAATCTTCAGTGACTCAGATCACAGTCAGGGTTCCGCAGGGTTCTGTGTTCTCTTACCCACTTGTTAACTCATTTGGCCTTGACGTCGTACCCTATGGCAATGATGCATCTTCGCAAATCCTATAACCATCGGATCAGCCTTTAGATCTTGCATAAATTCAATGGCAGCCTTAAAGTCCACTAAATGCCTTTTCAGAAAAGCGAAAAAACTGAAATCATTCAGTTTCTCAAACCATTTCTCCTCTATGGCCTTCCACCAGTGTCTTCTGAACTAAAAATCTAAGCTTTCTCTTTGACCACAGTTGTCATTCACAGTCCAAATCGATCAGGTGGCAGGTGCCTGCTTCACACTCATCAGAATGTGAAAATAAAGCCTTTGCTTTTTTTTCCTTTGAATGTGTGTAGGACAGTCACCCATGCCTTAATAACCTCAAGCTTGGACTATGGCAACTCCTTATAATTGGGATGGCCATTGGGATGGCCTATTGTTTGATGCCTTCAAACTGTTTAAAATCCAGCAGTCCATGTCATATTAGGACTCTTACATTGAGCCAATCTCTATACAAATTTTATTGAATCCCTGTGACTAAATGACCTGTCTGTAAATCATTCTGCCTAGATAGGTTTCGCCCGCACAGTGCTTGTGTTGTGCTTGCGCAATCTATAGTATTTAATATAGATTTTAGAAGGGGCTTACATCCTATCCTTACTTTTCTTTGGTTTGTGTGCTTGCCACTTACTTTTCCTTTGTTTCTATTGGCAGTAGCATACTGTTGTTCCTTTTGTGTTTCTCTTATCAGTGTCCCATGGACAAGTACTGCATTCATCCACTTTTGTGGAACTTTTTGCTATTTTTGACCTGCACAGCGTTGGTTACATAATCTTCACAATGCTGCACGCATTTCAAGCATGTTTGTTTTCATTTTTTTGAAGCTGGCTCTTTAAGATTCCTCGGAAGGCTGACAATTTGGGACACCAACCAGGTAGATTTAAATGGATCAGGTAGATTTAAATGTAAGTATAATAATTTACCACAACCCATAAAAGTTCTCTAATGTCACATTCTTTTTTCTAAATGTGGCAGTGCATGGGGTTTATGACCTTTGTAAACTGGCCACTGTGCGATTCTGCATTTACAAAAAATTAGTCCATTGATTATGTCTATGTTAATCCTTGCCCAAAAGAGTAAACAGAGGGTAAATCACCAGCGGGATATGCCCATGAGCCTGGTAACTTAGAGGAGACTGCTCAACAATATACAAATGTTAAAAAAAAACATGCACAATTTATTTTCGCTTTGGCCTGGGAATCACTTTTATAAGCCTGCTTGACATGTCATACCCCAGAACTGCATAGTGTGAGCCTGGTTGCAAGTCCCGCAATTTATTTATTTACATGGGGGCGTGCTTTAATTTGGTTAGATCTAATTATCGCAGCAACATGGGCTTAACATGGCGGCATTCATTATACACCCATGTTAAAACTGTACCAGCACTTTGTTTCAGTTTGCTTAGTGGTGCTTCTGGAGCAAACACATGGCATGTTGCTGCAGCTGAAAGTTTAGCCCCTTAGCTGCTCCTTTCTGCTACCTGCAAGTCTCTCACAAGGTAAATTTTTTCGAGCTACCTTACATTTTTCAGCGCAGTGTCTGCTTTTATGGCAAGGGA
Organism: Triturus cristatus; assembly: GCF_964204655.1. Classification (NCBI taxonomy): domain Eukaryota; kingdom Metazoa; phylum Chordata; class Amphibia; order Caudata; family Salamandridae; genus Triturus; species Triturus cristatus. Next base: position 479,034,495 of record NC_140590.1, on the reverse strand, counting down.
TTTTTTTTCCTCTCAATTTACTGGAGTTATTTCAGTTGCAAGATACAGATATCAAACAGGGCAGTCCGCCTTGCATCCAGCTTTGTCATCTTCGTGAGTACTGCAATTCAATATATGTTTTGCATCGCATCCCACGGGTGCCACGTTTCACCCCATACCTTTTTTAACTCCTGCATAAAAAAGGGAGACGTGCATATTCCTGTGAAATGTACAACAGTGTTAAATGCCAAAGTGTAGTTCAATTGCATACATTTTTCTTAAGCTTGGTGGTGAAAACTAAATTGACGGCCTGGGGGGAAATTTTTTATTTTTTTTACTGTACCTCAAAATCATGAAGGTTTCTATTGCATTACATGTATGCATGCATGCATTTTGAAACACATGGATGTTCTATTTTGCACTGAAAAAGGAAGAATTGCAGATAATAAGAGTGATTGATCAATTGCTTTGACAGCATATTGTTGAAAAAGTCAGGAAGTGGTTTAGCACTTGCAAATACATGCTGTGCTACGCTGAATAAGACCATCGATCATGGGTCGATCATGGGTACAGATACAGCTTTAATAGGATAGTTTAACTCCTCCAGGCGGACCCATCTGAAAGTTGCGTGAGACAAAGTGAACTACAGCTCTATGCACGCGTATCAACGAGGTAAGCAATACGCGAAGCTCTGCAAGTGTAGCAGTAGTAGCATAACGTGGGTGTGGAGTATATTCAGCCAAAACGGGTCATGTAGCCCCATCTATCGACAAGAGGCCCAAACGGACCGGCGTTATTGGGTGAGGAAGGGTGCCATTAAACCAAATTTGGTGTTGCCAAGCCGTTAACAGAACTTCAAGAGCCATATATGGGCGAAAACCTACAGGAAGGACCGTGACAACATATTCGTGAAACAGATCATCCGTCCCGTCAACCGCCAGAAATGTAACCCAAGAATAAAATACCTCAAAAGGATAAGCTGCATTCGCCTCAACAACAAAAATGAGCGCAACACCAGCATCGGGTACTCCATGTTGAGTCAAAAAAGCTTTAACTGCAGCTCTATTAGGCGGCGCAATAACTATTGCCGCCATGATTAATAGATGCCATTGTGCGTGGCAGCACAATAACGGATACAACAAGAAAGACAAAAGACCATTTAAAATGCAAGCTTGAAAACCTATACAATTTTACAATATAGGAGGAAAAACCGTCACAACCGTCTCCGGAAACAGAAGTGAGGGGATTGTGGACAAGCACTAAAGTGTCTCGCAGATAAGAACTAGACCAAACGTTGGCGGCACAATGTTGCAGGAATTCCGCACATATACAGAACTATGCGTGTTAAATGGTAGCGGCAGTTTCAGTCGGTATCCTTTCAAGTATTTGCCCGGCGGTAATCGCCTCTCATACCACTCGATAATTTACCAATAAAAGAGGCAGGCGCTGGAGACTGGAAGGCAGGAAACAAGGTTTTATTCCGTCGGAGCAGAACACATCAGATCAGACAGCAAGGTATCGTCACGAGGTGCTCTAACTGCATCTCTGAGACCTGGTCTCTTATACACTGGTTTATTGCTTTATTATACATAGTACATTCTTGAGATTCCCTTGATGTGCGGGGAAATATCCCCTGAAGCCCCGGCTCAGATCCGATCCCACACATGGTTACAGTAGAGGTTCCCACCCTACCCGCAGTGGGAGATGGCTATCGCGCAGCAGGGAATTCCGCTAATTCCCGGGGGGTGTGTGCAACCGGCCGGGTCTCAGGGGGTAGGGGCTTTGATTCTACTGTAATCCCTTTGATGTGGGGTGTTTCCCTTACAGTAGGGGCAATAAACTGCATCCGCAGGGCTAGGTGATGGCCTGGGACCAGTTCAGACAATGGGGCGCAGAGGAAGGGGGGTTATCAAAGGAGAGGCATGACCATGTATGGGTTGTCGGTCGGAAGCGGTTCCGTAGCAGGGTCGCGCAGAAGGAGAGGGTTTATGGCCTGTATGAGAGAGCGGGGGTGGCCGGCGCGCGGGGGATGCTCGCAGCGCCGGGGGAAAGCGCTGGCGATCGAGAGTGAGCGGGGAGAGAGAGTGGGGTGCCTAAAATGGCGGCCGTGCATTTGCTATGCGTGGCGCTGGGGAGAGGCAAGATGGCGCAGATAATGTTCAGTTTGCACGCTAAATTTCCACAGTCCTCCCTTTTAACATGTCTCGCCAGCTTGCCTAGTTTGGATCTATCCCCATAATACCCCGTACCTCCACCTCATTCAGAGCTTTCATCCGCTCAGTTTCAAAGTCCAAGGTCTTAGGGCAGATGCAGTTCATAAAAAACGAACATAAAGGTGGCAGACACTGAATCCCCAAGCAACATCCACATAGTATCATGATTGGTATGAGGATAAATGAAAACAGCCTCCATCCCCAACCTTTAATAGCGTCCCAAAACCAACTCCCCAGTGACCATTCTTCTTGTTCTTGATGGACCTCTGTGGACAGTCTGTGGAGGTGTTCAATTGCTTTGTAGACTGAGGGTGAGTTGTCTGGTACGTAGGTACAACAGCTGGACCCAATGATGCGGCATGCTCCTCCACGATCAGCCAGGACCACATCTAGAACGAGGCGGTTCTGAAGGGCCACTAAGCGGACGGCCTGGAGCTCGGCGGTGTTGTTGGCGAGGGCGCCAGCCGTAATGTTCATTGCCGTTTCGACTGCCTGGGTTAAGTGGCGGATGGCACGGCTGTTTGCCATCGGACCCCAGAGCGGAACAAGACCCTTTACTGCATCCATGAACTGTGCTCCAGTGGAGTCGGCTTGCACAATGTCTTTGGCCCGTTTCTGTCGGTGATGTAGCAGGTGCCTCCCCAACCTTTCGGGAGCCTTAGTACCACAGACGAAGTACATATTCGGGGAGGCAACAAAGGAGGGTGGGTCAACTGAATCCAATGTTCGGGTGATGAGGCAGGAGCTGTGGCCCACCAGCTGTGCCCCCAGGCCTTCGAGGCATACAGATCCAGTGATGTTGATGACGGACAGGGCCACTGTTAGGGTGGCGGCTGTCCGTTTTCGGAGGTAAGAGAAGGTGGGTCTGGCTGGATTGTTGAACACTTGCATTTCAATTCGTTCTTTGGCGGGGATGTCCATGTGAAAGGAAGTGTTCGATCTCAGAGGGCAGAAGAGGGCGGAGGTTCTACCAGTTTTGTTCAGCCAGAACCCATGGTAGAAGTGTGACATGGTTCTGCCGGAAGTGGCATTGTCCTTGTAGCTCTCCTGCAGGAGGATCAGCCAGGCGAGGCAGGAACCATGGACGGAAAAAGGTGAAGGGATGAAGGGGATTGAGTGCCCAGTGGCATGGGGCAGCAATCCACAGATCCAGCAGTTAGTGGCGTTGGTGGCAAGATTGTGTTGGTGGAGTAACTGCACAAAAGAGTTATTCCAGAACTCCTTACGCCTTTCTCGGAGTTGGGGTGAAAGTGAGATCAGATGGTGTTCTTTCGTGGTGGTAGGTTGAACGGTAGTCAGCAATGTCTTATGAGCGGGTGTGCTCTCCTCCACGATCCAGAAGGTGACCACGAGGAGAAGGCAAAAGAGAAGGGAAATGAAAAGTGCTATTGTCTTAAAGCTGTGCATTCGGTCAGTCTTTGGGTTTTTGAAGTGGATCTTTGGACGTCCGGTTGCTTCCATCATCTTCATGTCGGGCGCTTCCATCACCTTCAAGAGACTCGGTAGCGGGCAGAACCACAGACTTTGTTTTAGTTTCTCTCCTGGTGGCCTTTGAGGTGCCTAGGCTACCGTTCTGAGATTTCCACTTAGCCTGTGGTCTGCTTAGCCGAAGTTCTCTCCTTTCGTCGCAAGTTATACCCTTCTTTGGATGGCACAGTGGGATCGGGATATTCAATCAATTCAAGTGTCTCTGTATCCGGGCAGCGGCTCAGGGATGGTCGGTCTTTGTCCAGAAGTTCCTCTTGGGCGGTGACGTTGTCCGTGGTTGTCAGGGTCGGTGATACCTTCTTGCAGTGGTGTGCGTGCAGCCAATTGCGTTTCCCCTCCACTCGAAGAGCTGTTCGGGTGGTGATCAGGACTTGCAGGGGGCCCGTCCACCGGGGCTCCAGACTCTTGGTGCGCTGGAAGTTACGCACTAAGACGAAGTCACCAGGTTGGATGTCGTGTCCGGGGCCCCTGGAAACATCGGGGATGGCGTGCAGCACCTGCTGATGGATGATAGACAACGTTTTAGTTAGATTGTACAGATAATCAGACATGAGGACGTCCGGGACGTCGTGGATGGATGTCGGTTTTGGTGCAGTCCAAAGGTTCATGGGCCGCCCGAAGACGACCTCGTAGGGGGTTAAGTGGTGTTTGGTGGGGGTGGAACGCATTGATAGCAATGCTAGTGGGAGAGCGTCTGGCCATCTTAGTCCTGTGGTGGCGACTATTTTTGCTATCTTAAGCTTCAATGTGGCATTGTGTCGCTCAACCAGGCCTGCAGATTGGGGATGGAAGACCGCATGGAACTTCTGTTTTACACCCAACCCTTTTAAGATGAGTTGGATAACTTCGGCTACGAAGTGGGGGCCATTGTCGCTCCACAAAATTCGACAAAGGCCGTATCGGGGGAAGAATTCCTTCAGCAGTACTTTTGCAGTAGTCATAGCGGTGTTGTCATGGGTCGGGTAGGCTTCCACCCACTTGCTGAAGGCACACACAACGACAAGCACATACTTTAAACCTTGGCACCTTTCTAGCTGGACATAGTCCATTTGTAGGACTTCAAAGGGGTGATTGGGGACCCCAAACCCTCCCCGGGGTACAGCAGTTCCTTTCCCAGGGTTGTGTTGGAGGCATACTAGGCATTGTTGGACCAGACGTTTGGCTGAGTCTGGTATTCTGTCGTTGTGCCAGACGTTGGAGATGAGTTCAATCATGGGGGCAGACCCTATGTGTGCGGGGGAGTGTGCCATGGTCAGCATGGGGATCAAGTATGAGTCGGGTAGTAACCATTTGTTCGAGTCTTTAGTTCGCCAACAACCGTCATCGTCCTTCAATCCCACCCGGGCCCATTCAGTTAATTCGTGTGGTGTGCTGGCTAGTTGGATATCCCTAATCGTTTCCCTAGCATCCTTCCATTTCTCAGTTTGTGACCTGGTCACGTACATGCGGGTCGTGGACCTATTCTCGGCTGTGGTTCGGGCAGTAATGTCAGCTAGTGCATTTCCCTGACCTATAATGTCTGTCACCTTCTTGTGTGCCTGGCATTTGATCACAGCTATCCGTGTGGGGAGGAGGACTGCTTCGGTCAGGGCAGAGACTAGATCTCCATGCAGGATGGGTGTGCCATGAGAAGTCAAGAATCCCCTCTCTTTCCATAAGAGCCCGAAGTGGTGAACTACCCCAAAGGCATACTGACTGTCTGTGTAAATGTTTGCGGTTGTCCCTGCTGCCAGGATGCAGGCTCGTGTGAGGGCAATTAGTTCAGCCGCCTGTGCGGATCGCTGTGTGATGCGGGCTGTCTCAACAACTGTTCGAGCTGTGGTGACTGCATAGGCAGCTGAGGTGGTGCCATCAGGGAGCTTGATGCATGAGCCATCCACCCACAGTTCTCCGTCAGGGTCCGGGAAGGCAGTATCCCGGAGGTCAACCCTACTCTTGGTTTGTTCGTCGGTGAGGGTCACGCAATCATGTATAGGGGATGCATTGGGTCAGCGTCAGGGAGAGGTAGTAGAGTAGCTGGATTCAGAGTGGTGCATCGTTTCAATGTGATATGGGGCGCAAGCAGAGTCAGTTCATACCCAGTCAGTCGTGCGCTAGTCAGGTGTTGAGTCTTGGTTTGGTTCAGGAGGGTATCAACAGCATGGGGTACCAATACCGTGAGGGGGTTCGAGAGCACGATCCCCTCACTTTGCCGGATAGAGACAGCAGCGGCGGCTACTGCTCGAAGGCAGGCGGGCAAAGCTCTGGCTACGGGGTCAAGAGTGGCAGAGAAGTAGGCACAAGGGCGTTGCTTAGGGCCTATGGACTGGGTTAGGACAGACAACGCACATCCCTCCCTTTCGTGGGTGTAGAGGGAGAAAGGTTTAGTGTAGTCTGGGGTTCCTAGGACTGGGGCCGAGCAGAGGGCGTTTCGTAATTCTTTGAAGGAGGATTGACATTCAGGTGTCCAGGGGAGGGGGAAGGGGACATCCTTAGCCAGCAGGGAAAGCAGAGGCTTTATGGTAAGACTGAAGTTTGGCAACCACTGTCGACAAAAGGAGGTGAGGCCCACTAGGGATCGTACTTGCTTCTGAGTTTTGGGAACAGGGGTTTCTAGGATGGTTTGAATTCGGTCAGGGGTAAGTTTCCTCCTGTCTTTGGATAGTAGGTGGCCTAGATAAGTTACCTGGGGCTGGCAGAATTGCAATTTCTTTCTGGAGACCTTGTGACCGTTCTCCGCAAGGAAGCGGAGGAGGTGAATGGTGGCTGTGACGGCGAGAGGAGTGGTGTCGGCCGCCAAAAGAATGTCATCAACGTACTGTATCAACACCACTCCATCGGGTAGTTGGACTGCATCCAGTTGCCTCTTGAGGGCTTGGCTGTAAATACTGGGACTCTCAGTGTAGCCTTGGGGTGCCCTGCAGAATCTGTACGAACGGGCTTTTAAAGTGAAGCCGAACAGGTAGCGGCTGTCTGGGTGGATGGGGATGGAAAAGAATGCGTTCTTGAGGTCAATAACAGTAAAGATGGTGGCAGTGGATGGAATCAGGGTGAGGATGGTGGTGATGTCTGAGACTACGGGGTACTGGGGTATGACTACTTTGTTAACCTCTCGCAAGTCAACAATGAAACGGTAGGCTTTCTCATCCCCCTCGCCTTGCTTCTTTACAATGGGTAGGATAGGGCTGTTGCAAACATTACTGACTACTTCTTTCACCACTCCTGCCTCGACCAGGGACTCGATGATTTCCACCAATGCCTTCTCGCCTTCGGGTGATATCCGATACTGTGGAAGCTTCGGGAGCACTGCGTCCGGTCGGACGGTTATGTGTACCGGGTCGATCACCATGCGCCCTACATCTGAGTCGGTTTTAGCCCATAGATGTGAAGGTAATGTGTCGAGTAGGGACATATCAGCATCGGTTATAGAGAGCATACGCCGTGTGTGACAGGGTCTGGACAGATCTGGGTTATCGTGTAGGATGACTCGAACTCCGTCTGGGGAGCATCTGATGGTGGCTCGAAAATGCTTTAGCAAATCAAGTCCCATAATAGCATCGGGGGTGTTGGAGGAGAGCAGAAAGGTCGTGTCAGTGGTGTTATCTTCTAAGTCAAAGGAGATTGGTGTTGATAAGGGGTTAGTGGAGGGCGTTCCGTCAAAGCCTATTGAGGTTACGTGTGAGCCAGACAAGGGTGCCCTAGGAATCAGTCGTTTAGATAACGCACTACGTGTCGCCCCAGTGTCTACCAGGAATGGAGATTTTGTGCCCAAGACCTTAGCGGTAACGTAAGGACCTTGCTGGTCAACACGGAGTTCGACTGGATCCCTCCCTTGTCCCTGGCGGTCCTCTGCGAAGTCATGGGTGCTTTCGTAGTCGGACTGCTGATACTGGTTTTGTCGGGGGCGATCAAAGGTGTTTGGTCTGCCTGGCCTGTCGTTGATGGTGTTGTTCGTGTGCCCTCGTCCCTGTCCTCTGTTTCTGGGGTCATATGTTGTGTCTCTGGGGTCCCTATTCTTGTTCATTTCCAGAAGGACCGGGCACTGGGATTTCCAGTGTCCGAACCCTCTACAGAACGCACATTGATTCCCATCTAAGTCTCTCCGTCCGTTGTAGGGTGTAGGTGTATGGTCTCTAGGGGGTAGCTTTCTAGGAGCGGTTGGTTGGTAATTCTCTTTTGGGGGTTCCCTTCCTATGGTCACCCCTTGCAACTGTGCTATCATCACCCTCTCCTTTAATTCCTTTTTCTTCTTCTCTGACGCCCTATCGTTCTCGTTCTTCTGGTTTTCGTAGTATTGGGCCATCTGGAGAATCGCTGCGGGTTTGGAGGCTGCCCAACTACTCTCGCTGGTCTGTAGCTTCTGGGAAACTTCCTGTGACAGACCCTTTACATAATTCTGGACAAAGAGGTGGTGTCCGGTTGCGGTGGTCATGTCTTGGCCACTGTAATCGGAAAACACAGTCTCGAATCGGGAGAAGTATTCAGACACATCCTCCTGGGGTTTCTGGCGGCAAGCCGTCACTATCGACCAGTCTACCTTTCTTTCTGGGATTAGAGTCTTCAGTTTTTGTACAATCTTGTCTGGGAGCTCTAAGATGGCTTTCGAGGGTTTCTGTCCTGGTTCTCGCTGTTTATCTATGGTATCGAGTTGTATCCAGGTATATCCGAACGGCTCAGCGTGGTCAACTTTCCGGATTTGTTTCCACACATCAGCCGGCAGACATAGCCCAAAGAACAAGTCGATATCTGCTAACGTCATTATCGTTGAGCCTAAGGCTGTACCCAATTCCGTGTAGAAGGCAGTCGGGTTCTTTCTTAAGTCGGGTAGAGTCTTTCTAAAAGTCAAAATATCTTGCCGGTCCCACGGCTGGTAGACCCAGTTATATACAACCCTTCCCTTCGCATCTTGGTGGTTGATGTCGTCGTGTGTTCCCTGACCCCGTGGGGGGACCCAGTAGGGGGCAGCTTCTTTAATGGGCATCATGGCATCGGCCCTTCCTCCCTGGGGCTTAGTTGCTATGGGGGTTTCTGTTTTGGTGGTCTGTCCATGTTCTTTAAGGTGTCGGTAGACCTCGAGTGTACGAGTGAAGAGGTTCGTTACATCGCCCTCTCTTTCTTCCCCAATGTCTACCTTCCTATATAGGGCCGCTAAGCCTTCGGGACCTTTATCGTGGTACCTATCCTCATATGCATTCAGGGCGTGATAACAGAGCCGTACGACGAAGTGTCGTCTGCGGCTGTCGGCATACGAGCTATACACGTCTGTTATATACTCCTCACTTTCTTTTCGTTCCACCAGCGTCCCTACTATCCTATCGATTCCTGCTCGTTCATCCTTAGTTAATCGATTCATTCTGGTGGACTCTTTCTTTCCCATCTCATGGTCATCTAGCGTTGTAGTCGATATTGGGTTCAGTACAAGAGGCTCAGCCGGCGCGGAGGCCGTGAGGGCCGAGGCCCCTGTACTGCTTTCGCTCGTATTCGGGGGTTGTGGGTGTTGCACTACTGATTGGGAGGGTGCATACGGAGGGGGCATGTAAATGATCGGGGGACCTAACAGTAATTCGTCATTCGTTCGCTGCTTGGAGGACAACTCAGGGTAGAGCAAAGAAGGGGTCCTAACAGCGTACTGGCCTGAGGTTTCGGGCTCCTGTCTTAGTTTAGTTTCCCTTCTCTCCTTTATGTCTTCTTCTAACTTTTTAGCGGCAAGGTGAGCTGCCTTTCGTAATTCCTTTTCTGCTTTTACTTCTTCCCTCTTTTTCCGTTGCGTCGCTTCTTTGCGCCACATGCCAATACTGTCAAGCATAGTAGGCGTCGTCCTATTGCTACGCAGAGCTACTTCTAGCGCTTCTATCTTGCGGTCGTCGAAGGATCCCATCAGTGGCCACTGACTTTCGGGGTCCTTCTTGGTATATTTATGCCACAGCTTGCTATAAGCTACGGCGACTAGTCCATATTTAGTGAACATGTCCTTATTAGGGGTGCCTTCCAGTGGAGCCGGGTGGTTCACCTCTAATAAGCGGTCCGGGCAGAACCAACTACCAATCAGTGGGGAGAAGATAGGCATGACGGGTTTCAACGGGGACAAAAGTCAGCACTACCTATCTTTTCACTGCTTGCAAAGACTAGACAGAATATCTCTATTCTTCGTTATTTGTAAGCAGAGAATACCTCCAAAGAACCAATATCGAACAACTAGTGTTCGGACAATCAATCAATCAATCAATGGGGAGATAAAGATAGGCACGACGGGTTTCAACGGGGACAAAAGTCTGCGTTACCTACCCTTCACTATTTGCAAAGACTAGACAGAATATTCCTATTCTACGTTATTTGCAAACAGAGAATATCTCAAAAAGCACTATTCTTCAAAACAATCAATGTTCGGACAATCAATCAATGGGGAGATAAAGATAGGCACGACGGGTTTCAACGGGGACAAAAGTCTGCGTTACCTACCCTTCACTATCTGCAAAGGGAGAGAGAGAGAGTATTTCTACTCCTCCCCGTTTGTAGACAGCGAATATCTCAAAGAGAACAATCAATGAGCACAATCAATGAGCAATACTAGTATTTCCAGAGCATTAAACAATCAATCAATTATTTCTCAATTTGTCGTGTATCACGACCTTACCCGGACCGCGTGGACAGTTTCTCGTCTTCCGCCTGCAGCGCCCGATCGTCCTCTACTCTCCGTATTTGCCGCGGCACTCCTGATGGTTCCCAGTCAGGACCGTAGATCACTCGAGAGAGGTCTGCTCGGAACCAGTGAAGTTCGGATGATCGGCTGCCAGACGAGGGTCTATTGGGCAGGAGCTCTCCCGATCGTTGCAGTCGTTCACTCTGTCGTCGGGACCTCTCCCACTGGATCCACGTGTCGCTGATGGGCCCCACGTTTGGGACGCCAATTGTTAAATGGTAGCGGCAGTTTCAGTCGGTATCCTTTCAAGTATTTGCCCGGCGGTAATCGCCTCTCATACCACTCGATAATTTACCAATAAAAGAGGCAGGCGCTGGAGACTGGAAGGCAGGAAACAAGGTTTTATTCCGTCGGAGCAGAACACATCAGATCAGACAGCAAGGTATCGTCACGAGGTGCTCTAACTGCATCTCTGAGACCTGGTCTCTTATACACTGGTTTATTGCTTTATTATACATAGTACATTCTTGAGATTCCCTTGATGTGCGGGGAAATATCCCCTGAAGCCCCGGCTCAGATCCGATCCCACACATGGTTACAGTAGAGGTTCCCACCCTACCCGCAGTGGGAGATGGCTATCGCGCAGCAGGGAATTCCGCTAATTCCCGGGGGGTGTGTGCAACCGGCCGGGTCTCAGGGGGTAGGGGCTTTGATTCTACTGTAATCCCTTTGATGTGGGGTGTTTCCCTTACAGTAGGGGCAATAAACTGCATCCGCAGGGCTAGGTGATGGCCTGGGACCAGTTCAGACAATGGGGCGCAGAGGAAGGGGGGTTATCAAAGGAGAGGCATGACCATGTATGGGTTGTCGGTCGGAAGCGGTTCCGTAGCAGGGTCGCGCAGAAGGAGAGGGTTTATGGCCTGTATGAGAGAGCGGGGGTGGCCGGCGCGCGGGGGATGCTCGCAGCGCCGGGGGAAAGCGCTGGCGATCGAGAGTGAGCGGGGAGAGAGAGTGGGGTGCCTAAAATGGCGGCCGTGCATTTGCTATGCATGGCGCTGGGGAGAGGCAAGATGGCGCAGATAATGTTCAGTTTGCACGCTAAATTTCCACAGTCCTCCCTTTTAACATGTCTCGCCAGCTTGCCTAGTTTGGATCTATCCCCATAATACCCCGTACCTCCACCTCATTCAGAGCTTTCATCCGCTCAGTTTCAAAGTCCAAGGTCTTAGGGCAGATGCAGTTCATAAAAAACGAACATAAAGGTGGCAGACACTGAATCCCCAAGCAACATCCACATAGTATCATGATTGGTATGAGGATAAATGAAAACAGCCTCCATCCCCAACCTTTAATAGCGTCCCAAAACCAACTCCCCAGTGACCATTCTTCTTGTTCTTGATGGACCTCTGTGGACAGTCTGTGGAGGTGTTCAATTGCTTTGTAGACTGAGGGTGAGTTGTCTGGTACGTAGGTACAACAGCTGGACCCAATGATGCGGCATGCTCCTCCACGATCAGCCAGGACCACATCTAGAACGAGGCGGTTCTGAAGGGCCACTAAGCGGACGGCCTGGAGCTCGGCGGTGTTGTTGGCGAGGGCGCCAGCCGTAATGTTCATTGCCGTTTCGACTGCCTGGGTTAAGTGGCGGATGGCACGGCTGTTTGCCATCGGACCCCAGAGCGGAACAAGACCCTTTACTGCATCCATGAACTGTGCTCCAGTGGAGTCGGCTTGCACAATGTCTTTGGCCCGTTTCTGTCGGTGATGTAGCAGGTGCCTCCCCAACCTTTCGGGAGCCTTAGTACCACAGACGAAGTACATATTCGGGGAGGCAACAAAGGAGGGTGGGTCAACTGAATCCAATGTTCGGGTGATGAGGCAGGAGCTGTGGCCCACCAGCTGTGCCCCCAGGCCTTCGAGGCATACAGATCCAGTGATGTTGATGACGGACAGGGCCACTGTTAGGGTGGCGGCTGTCCGTTTTCGGAGGTAAGAGAAGGTGGGTCTGGCTGGATTGTTGAACACTTGCATTTCAATTCGTTCTTTGGCGGGGATGTCCATGTGAAAGGAAGTGTTCGATCTCAGAGGGCAGAAGAGGGCGGAGGTTCTACCAGTTTTGTTCAGCCAGAACCCATGGTAGAAGTGTGACATGGTTCTGCCGGAAGTGGCATTGTCCTTGTAGCTCTCCTGCAGGAGGATCAGCCAGGCGAGGCAGGAACCATGGACGGAAAAAGGTGAAGGGATGAAGGGGATTGAGTGCCCAGTGGCATGGGGCAGCAATCCACAGATCCAGCAGTTAGTGGCGTTGGTGGCAAGATTGTGTTGGTGGAGTAACTGCACAAAAGAGTTATTCCAGAACTCCTTACGCCTTTCTCGGAGTTGGGGTGAAAGTGAGATCAGATGGTGTTCTTTCGTGGTGGTAGGTTGAACGGTAGTCAGCAATGTCTTATGAGCGGGTGTGCTCTCCTCCACGATCCAGAAGGTGACCACGAGGAGAAGGCAAAAGAGAAGGGAAATGAAAAGTGCTATTGTCTTAAAGCTGTGCATTCGGTCAGTCTTTGGGTTTTTGAAGTGGATCTTTGGACGTCCGGTTGCTTCCATCATCTTCATGTCGGGCGCTTCCATCACCTTCAAGAGACTCGGTAGCGGGCAGAACCACAGACTTTGTTTTAGTTTCTCTCCTGGTGGCCTTTGAGGTGCCTAGGCTACCGTTCTGAGATTTCCACTTAGCCTGTGGTCTGCTTAGCCGAAGTTCTCTCCTTTCGTCGCAAGTTATACCCTTCTTTGGATGGCACAGTGGGATCGGGATATTCAATCAATTCAAGTGTCTCTGTATCCGGGCAGCGGCTCAGGGATGGTCGGTCTTTGTCCAGAAGTTCCTCTTGGGCGGTGACGTTGTCCGTGGTTGTCAGGGTCGGTGATACCTTCTTGCAGTGGTGTGCGTGCAGCCAATTGCGTTTCCCCTCCACTCGAAGAGCTGTTCGGGTGGTGATCAGGACTTGCAGGGGGCCCGTCCACCGGGGCTCCAGACTCTTGGTGCGCTGGAAGTTACGCACTAAGACGAAGTCACCAGGTTGGATGTCGTGTCCGGGGCCCCTGGAAACATCGGGGATGGCGTGCAGCACCTGCTGATGGATGATAGACAACGTTTTAGTTAGATTGTACAGATAATCAGACATGAGGACGTCCGGGACGTCGTGGATGGATGTCGGTTTTGGTGCAGTCCAAAGGTTCATGGGCCGCCCGAAGACGACCTCGTAGGGGGTTAAGTGGTGTTTGGTGGGGGTGGAACGCATTGATAGCAATGCTAGTGGGAGAGCGTCTGGCCATCTTAGTCCTGTGGTGGCGACTATTTTTGCTATCTTAAGCTTCAATGTGGCATTGTGTCGCTCAACCAGGCCTGCAGATTGGGGATGGAAGACCGCATGGAACTTCTGTTTTACACCCAACCCTTTTAAGATGAGTTGGATAACTTCGGCTACGAAGTGGGGGCCATTGTCGCTCCACAAAATTCGACAAAGGCCGTATCGGGGGAAGAATTCCTTCAGCAGTACTTTTGCAGTAGTCATAGCGGTGTTGTCATGGGTCGGGTAGGCTTCCACCCACTTGCTGAAGGCACACACAACGACAAGCACATACTTTAAACCTTGGCACCTTTCTAGCTGGACATAGTCCATTTGTAGGACTTCAAAGGGGTGATTGGGGACCCCAAACCCTCCCCGGGGTACAGCAGTTCCTTTCCCAGGGTTGTGTTGGAGGCATACTAGGCATTGTTGGACCAGACGTTTGGCTGAGTCTGGTATTCTGTCGTTGTGCCAGACGTTGGAGATGAGTTCAATCATGGGGGCAGACCCTATGTGTGCGGGGGAGTGTGCCATGGTCAGCATGGGGATCAAGTATGAGTCGGGTAGTAACCATTTGTTCGAGTCTTTAGTTCGCCAACAACCGTCATCGTCCTTCAATCCCACCCGGGCCCATTCAGTTAATTCGTGTGGTGTGCTGGCTAGTTGGATATCCCTAATCGTTTCCCTAGCATCCTTCCATTTCTCAGTTTGTGACCTGGTCACGTACATGCGGGTCGTGGACCTATTCTCGGCTGTGGTTCGGGCAGTAATGTCAGCTAGTGCATTTCCCTGACCTATAATGTCTGTCACCTTCTTGTGTGCCTGGCATTTGATCACAGCTATCCGTGTGGGGAGGAGGACTGCTTCGGTCAGGGCAGAGACTAGATCTCCATGCAGGATGGGTGTGCCATGAGAAGTCAAGAATCCCCTCTCTTTCCATAAGAGCCCGAAGTGGTGAACTACCCCAAAGGCATACTGACTGTCTGTGTAAATGTTTGCGGTTGTCCCTGCTGCCAGGATGCAGGCTCGTGTGAGGGCAATTAGTTCAGCCGCCTGTGCGGATCGCTGTGTGATGCGGGCTGTCTCAACAACTGTTCGAGCTGTGGTGACTGCATAGGCAGCTGAGGTGGTGCCATCAGGGAGCTTGATGCATGAGCCATCCACCCACAGTTCTCCGTCAGGGTCCGGGAAGGCAGTATCCCGGAGGTCAACCCTACTCTTGGTTTGTTCGTCGGTGAGGGTCACGCAATCATGTATAGGGGATGCATTGGGGTCAGCGTCAGGGAGAGGTAGTAGAGTAGCTGGATTCAGAGTGGTGCATCGTTTCAATGTGATATGGGGCGCAAGCAGAGTCAGTTCATACCCAGTCAGTCGTGCGCTAGTCAGGTGTTGAGTCTTGGTTTGGTTCAGGAGGGTATCAACAGCATGGGGTACCAATACCGTGAGGGGGTTCGAGAGCACGATCCCCTCACTTTGCCGGATAGAGACAGCAGCGGCGGCTACTGCTCGAAGGCAGGCGGGCAAAGCTCTGGCTACGGGGTCAAGAGTGGCAGAGAAGTAGGCACAAGGGCGTTGCTTAGGGCCTATGGACTGGGTTAGGACAGACAACGCACATCCCTCCCTTTCGTGGGTGTAGAGGGAGAAAGGTTTAGTGTAGTCTGGGGTTCCTAGGACTGGGGCCGAGCAGAGGGCGTTTCGTAATTCTTTGAAGGAGGATTGACATTCAGGTGTCCAGGGGAGGGGGAAGGGGACATCCTTAGCCAGCAGGGAAAGCAGAGGCTTTATGGTAAGACTGAAGTTTGGCAACCACTGTCGACAAAAGGAGGTGAGGCCCACTAGGGATCGTACTTGCTTCTGAGTTTTGGGAACAGGGGTTTCTAGGATGGTTTGAATTCGGTCAGGGGTAAGTTTCCTCCTGTCTTTGGATAGTAGGTGGCCTAGATAAGTTACCTGGGGCTGGCAGAATTGCAATTTCTTTCTGGAGACCTTGTGACCGTTCTCCGCAAGGAAGCGGAGGAGGTGAATGGTGGCTGTGACGGCGAGAGGAGTGGTGTCGGCCGCCAAAAGAATGTCATCAACGTACTGTATCAACACCACTCCATCGGGTAGTTGGACTGCATCCAGTTGCCTCTTGAGGGCTTGGCTGTAAATACTGGGACTCTCAGTGTAGCCTTGGGGTGCCCTGCAGAATCTGTACGAACGGGCTTTTAAAGTGAAGCCGAACAGGTAGCGGCTGTCTGGGTGGATGGGGATGGAAAAGAATGCGTTCTTGAGGTCAATAACAGTAAAGATGGTGGCAGTGGATGGAATCAGGGTGAGGATGGTGGTGATGTCTGAGACTACGGGGTACTGGGGTATGACTACTTTGTTAACCTCTCGCAAGTCAACAATGAAACGGTAGGCTTTCTCATCCCCCTCGCCTTGCTTCTTTACAATGGGTAGGATAGGGCTGTTGCAAACATTACTGACTACTTCTTTCACCACTCCTGCCTCGACCAGGGACTCGATGATTTCCACCAATGCCTTCTCGCCTTCGGGTGATATCCGATACTGTGGAAGCTTCGGGAGCACTGCGTCCGGTCGGACGGTTATGTGTACCGGGTCGATCACCATGCGCCCTACATCTGAGTCGGTTTTAGCCCATAGATGTGAAGGTAATGTGTCGAGTAGGGACATATCAGCATCGGTTATAGAGAGCATACGCCGTGTGTGACAGGGTCTGGACAGATCTGGGTTATCGTGTAGGATGACTCGAACTCCGTCTGGGGAGCATCTGATGGTGGCTCGAAAATGCTTTAGCAAATCAAGTCCCATAATAGCATCGGGGGTGTTGGAGGAGAGCAGAAAGGTCGTGTCAGTGGTGTTATCTTCTAAGTCAAAGGAGATTGGTGTTGATAAGGGGTTAGTGGAGGGCGTTCCGTCAAAGCCTATTGAGGTTACGTGTGAGCCAGACAAGGGTGCCCTAGGAATCAGTCGTTTAGATAACGCACTACGTGTCGCCCCAGTGTCTACCAGGAATGGAGATTTTGTGCCCAAGACCTTAGCGGTAACGTAAGGACCTTGCTGGTCAACACGGAGTTCGACTGGATCCCTCCCTTGTCCCTGGCGGTCCTCTGCGAAGTCATGGGTGCTTTCGTAGTCGGACTGCTGATACTGGTTTTGTCGGGGGCGATCAAAGGTGTTTGGTCTGCCTGGCCTGTCGTTGATGGTGTTGTTCGTGTGCCCTCGTCCCTGTCCTCTGTTTCTGGGGTCATATGTTGTGTCTCTGGGGTCCCTATTCTTGTTCATTTCCAGAAGGACCGGGCACTGGGATTTCCAGTGTCCGAACCCTCTACAGAACGCACATTGATTCCCATCTAAGTCTCTCCGTCCGTTGTAGGGTGTAGGTGTATGGTCTCTAGGGGGTAGCTTTCTAGGAGCGGTTGGTTGGTAATTCTCTTTTGGGGGTTCCCTTCCTATGGTCACCCCTTGCAACTGTGCTATCATCACCCTCTCCTTTAATTCCTTTTTCTTCTTCTCTGACGCCCTATCGTTCTCGTTCTTCTGGTTTTCGTAGTATTGGGCCATCTGGAGAATCGCTGCGGGTTTGGAGGCTGCCCAACTACTCTCGCTGGTCTGTAGCTTCTGGGAAACTTCCTGTGACAGACCCTTTACATAATTCTGGACAAAGAGGTGGTGTCCGGTTGCGGTGGTCATGTCTTGGCCACTGTAATCGGAAAACACAGTCTCGAATCGGGAGAAGTATTCAGACACATCCTCCTGGGGTTTCTGGCGGCAAGCCGTCACTATCGACCAGTCTACCTTTCTTTCTGGGATTAGAGTCTTCAGTTTTTGTACAATCTTGTCTGGGAGCTCTAAGATGGCTTTCGAGGGTTTCTGTCCTGGTTCTCGCTGTTTATCTATGGTATCGAGTTGTATCCAGGTATATCCGAACGGCTCAGCGTGGTCAACTTTCCGGATTTGTTTCCACACATCAGCCGGCAGACATAGCCCAAAGAACAAGTCGATATCTGCTAACGTCATTATCGTTGAGCCTAAGGCTGTACCCAATTCCGTGTAGAAGGCAGTCGGGTTCTTTCTTAAGTCGGGTAGAGTCTTTCTAAAAGTCAAAATATCTTGCCGGTCCCACGGCTGGTAGACCCAGTTATATACAACCCTTCCCTTCGCATCTTGGTGGTTGATGTCGTCGTGTGTTCCCTGACCCCGTGGGGGGACCCAGTAGGGGGCAGCTTCTTTAATGGGCATCATGGCATCGGCCCTTCCTCCCTGGGGCTTAGTTGCTATGGGGGTTTCTGTTTTGGTGGTCTGTCCATGTTCTTTAAGGTGTCGGTAGACCTCGAGTGTACGAGTGAAGAGGTTCGTTACATCGCCCTCTCTTTCTTCCCCAATGTCTACCTTCCTATATAGGGCCGCTAAGCCTTCGGGACCTTTATCGTGGTACCTATCCTCATATGCATTCAGGGCGTGATAACAGAGCCGTACGACGAAGTGTCGTCTGCGGCTGTCGGCATACGAGCTATACACGTCTGTTATATACTCCTCACTTTCTTTTCGTTCCACCAGCGTCCCTACTATCCTATCGATTCCTGCTCGTTCATCCTTAGTTAATCGATTCATTCTGGTGGACTCTTTCTTTCCCATCTCATGGTCATCTAGCGTTGTAGTCGATATTGGGTTCAGTACAAGAGGCTCAGCCGGCGCGGAGGCCGTGAGGGCCGAGGCCCCTGTACTGCTTTCGCTCGTATTCGGGGGTTGTGGGTGTTGCACTACTGATTGGGAGGGTGCATACGGAGGGGGCATGTAAATGATCGGGGGACCTAACAGTAATTCGTCATTCGTTCGCTGCTTGGAGGACAACTCAGGGTAGAGCAAAGAAGGGGTCCTAACAGCGTACTGGCCTGAGGTTTCGGGCTCCTGTCTTAGTTTAGTTTCCCTTCTCTCCTTTATGTCTTCTTCTAACTTTTTAGCGGCAAGGTGAGCTGCCTTTCGTAATTCCTTTTCTGCTTTTACTTCTTCCCTCTTTTTCCGTTGCGTCGCTTCTTTGCGCCACATGCCAATACTGTCAAGCATAGTAGGCGTCGTCCTATTGCTACGCAGAGCTACTTCTAGCGCTTCTATCTTGCGGTCGTCGAAGGATCCCATCAGTGGCCACTGACTTTCGGGGTCCTTCTTGGTATATTTATGCCACAGCTTGCTATAAGCTACGGCGACTAGTCCATATTTAGTGAACATGTCCTTATTAGGGGTGCCTTCCAGTGGAGCCGGGTGGTTCACCTCTAATAAGCGGTCCGGGCAGAACCAACTACCAATCAGTGGGGAGAAGATAGGCATGACGGGTTTCAACGGGGACAAAAGTCAGCACTACCTATCTTTTCACTGCTTGCAAAGACTAGACAGAATATCTCTATTCTTCGTTATTTGTAAGCAGAGAATACCTCCAAAGAACCAATATCGAACAACTAGTGTTCGGACAATCAATCAATCAATCAATGGGGAGATAAAGATAGGCACGACGGGTTTCAACGGGGACAAAAGTCTGCGTTACCTACCCTTCACTATTTGCAAAGACTAGACAGAATATTCCTATTCTACGTTATTTGCAAACAGAGAATATCTCAAAAAGCACTATTCTTCAAAACAATCAATGTTCGGACAATCAATCAATGGGGAGATAAAGATAGGCACGACGGGTTTCAACGGGGACAAAAGTCTGCGTTACCTACCCTTCACTATCTGCAAAGGGAGAGAGAGAGAGTATTTCTACTCCTCCCCGTTTGTAGACAGCGAATATCTCAAAGAGAACAATCAATGAGCACAATCAATGAGCAATACTAGTATTTCCAGAGCATTAAACAATCAATCAATTATTTCTCAATTTGTCGTGTATCACGACCTTACCCGGACCGCGTGGACAGTTTCTCGTCTTCCGCCTGCAGCGCCCGATCGTCCTCTACTCTCCGTATTTGCCGCGGCACTCCTGATGGTTCCCAGTCAGGACCGTAGATCACTCGAGAGAGGTCTGCTCGGAACCAGTGAAGTTCGGATGATCGGCTGCCAGACGAGGGTCTATTGGGCAGGAGCTCTCCCGATCGTTGCAGTCGTTCACTCTGTCGTCGGGACCTCTCCCACTGGATCCACGTGTCGCTGATGGGCCCCACGTTTGGGACGCCAATTGTTAAATGGTAGCGGCAGTTTCAGTCGGTATCCTTTCAAGTATTTGCCCGGCGGTAATCGCCTCTCATACCACTCGATAATTTACCAATAAAAGAGGCAGGCGCTGGAGACTGGAAGGCAGGAAACAAGGTTTTATTCCGTCGGAGCAGAACACATCAGATCAGACAGCAAGGTATCGTCACGAGGTGCTCTAACTGCATCTCTGAGACCTGGTCTCTTATACACTGGTTTATTGCTTTATTATACATAGTACATTCTTGAGATTCCCTTGATGTGCGGGGAAATATCCCCTGAAGCCCCGGCTCAGATCCGATCCCACACATGGTTACAGTAGAGGTTCCCACCCTACCCGCAGTGGGAGATGGCTATCGCGCAGCAGGGAATTCCGCTAATTCCCGGGGGGTGTGTGCAACCGGCCGGGTCTCAGGGGGTAGGGGCTTTGATTCTACTGTAATCCCTTTGATGTGGGGTGTTTCCCTTACAGTAGGGGCAATAAACTGCATCCGCAGGGCTAGGTGATGGCCTGGGACCAGTTCAGACAATGGGGCGCAGAGGAAGGGGGGTTATCAAAGGAGAGGCATGACCATGTATGGGTTGTCGGTCGGAAGCGGTTCCGTAGCAGGGTCGCGCAGAAGGAGAGGGTTTATGGCCTGTATGAGAGAGCGGGGGTGGCCGGCGCGCGGGGGATGCTCGCAGCGCCGGGGGAAAGCGCTGGCGATCGAGAGTGAGCGGGGAGAGAGAGTGGGGTGCCTAAAATGGCGGCCGTGCATTTGCTATGCGTGGCGCTGGGGAGAGGCAAGATGGCGCAGATAATGTTCAGTTTGCACGCTAAATTTCCACATGCGCATGAAACTAGGATCTCCTTGTATAGTGGTGTACAAACCTATCACCTTACTGCCCAAAATGCCAAAAACCGACTAGCTATAGTGTCTCATTCGTTCTCCTACATACTCACGAGGCTACAAATGATTAGCCAACCCAGAACACAACGCTCCCGACTCTCTCAGGAATCGTGGTAGCAAGACAACTCTTTCGCTCACTCACTCATACTTGTCCATAATAAGAATAATCAGAGTCATGGTATAGTTTAAAATGTTTATTTTAACTAACGTGCTCTACGGTGCAGTACACATGCCATTACCAGCAGCAAAATGCATAAACACAATACCGTTGGCATTGTTACAATTCGATAGAATACAAAAGGGGATGTCATTCTATAAAGACAGTGGAAAAGGAATATAGGACCTAACCACCCTCCCCGTGAGAGGAAATAGTTTATTATAAAAAAGAAGACCTCTGGACTTTGTCAGCAGGCCCCATTCCTAAAGACCTAGATGAAAGTTTTACATCTTAGAAACAGCACAGCTCTTCTCTCTGGAAAGGTTTCTCTCCAAGTGTGTGAACAGCATGCTTTTCTGTAATATTAAAGCACACGACTTTCAGTAGTGCAGCTGTGTGTCATGTTATGTCTAGGTGCTAGGGACTGACCAGAACATAATAACAAGGTGCATTGTTTATCGACCTTGTACATCGTGTGCAGACTAAACCCCAGAGAATTGCAGAGGACGCGAAAAGCAGACAGTTCTCATGTGAAAGGCATAAACAGAGTCTTGCAAAATAAAGGCATGTAGTAACGTGCGCAAAAGCAGCCTCATGGCAGCGAAGCTCACGCTAACTTAGCAATGTCGACAATAAACCAACCAACCATACAACTCTATAATAGGTTTGTATTTTAATTATCTATGTTCTTTCACCCCTAAACAATTCTGCAGCATGTATTTAAAAAATATGCTTACCGCTGTTCTCAGTTTGCGCCATATTTAAAGGTGTATTACAGAAATAGAGCTTTTTTCTCCTGCTTTCTCAGCATTTGATACTCAACTTTAAATCTCTTGAGAAGAGGGACAGCACCTAGAGTTCCTAAAACTCAAAACATAGGCCTCTTTTGCGAAAACCAGTGGAAATATTTGAATGGTGTAAATAAATGTGTACATTGCAAAATAAACTTTTTTAGGTGTTGCCTGCACAGCACATACTCTGTGCCTGTTTGCTTTTGCTTCCACCCTTTACCTAATCTCCCTGTAGTTGCACCCATTTGAAGGGTACTTTTCTGGGTACTGGGTGCTTTGCTGGGGGAATGATTTTTTTCTTTGTCCTCCACCCTTTACCCAATCTCCCTGCTTTATAGTATCACCAGTAACAGCACAATATATTGCCTTTCTCAATAAACAAGCCACCACAGAAGACATCCGCACCCTCCTCGACCAAGACCACACCATGGCCCTGATCCTATTAGACCTCTACGCAGCTTTCAACACTGTTTCCCATCACACACTCGCTGCCAGAGTCCACTACGCTGGCATACAGGGAACTGCCCTCAAATGGCTCCGCTCCTTCCTCACCGGCAGAATCCAAAGAATCGAACTGCCACCCTTTCTCTCTGAACCCACAGAGATCAACTGCTGAGTACTCCAAGAATCGTCACTCAGCCCAATGCTCTTCAACATCTACATGACCCCCCTTGCCACCATCGTCAGACAGCACGGACTCAACATAGTCTCCTACGCCGACGACAATCAGCTCATCCTCTACCTCACCAAGGATCCCATCACTACTAGACTCAGCTTCTAGGAAGAAATGAAGGACGTTGCATCCTGGATGAGCAGCAGCTGCCTGAAGCTCAACTCATAGAAGACGGAGGTCCTCGTCCTCGGACCCTCTCCCACTGTGTGGGATAAAACCTGGTGGCCCACAACCCTCGAAAGCCCACCCACCCCCAAGGACCACACCTGGAGCCTCAGCATCATGCTGGACTTCTCCCTCTCCATGACCCGACAGATCAACGCCGTTGCCTCCACCTGCTTCAACACCTCCACATCCTTCGCAAGACCTTCAAATGGATCCCCCCGAAATCAAGAAAGATTATCACCAACACACTCATAACCAGCAAACTGGACTACGGAAACGCCCTTTACGCCGGAATCAACAAGTCTCTGCTCTGCAAACTCCAGACCATACAGAACACCGCAGCCTGACTCGTCCTCGGCATCCCTCGACATGAGCACATGACCCAACACCTGCGAGACCTCCACTGGCTCCCTGTCAAGAAGAGGGTACCCTTCAAGATACTCACCAATGCCTACAAAAGCCTCCACAACACCGGACCCCAATACCTCAACAGGAGAATCTCCGTCCAAGTACCCAAGAAAAACCTCCGATCTGCTGACCTCGCCCTCGCCAAAACCCTGTGCATCCGCAGAGCCAGAACGGGTGGAAGAGCCGTCTCCTACATCCCGGCAGAGACCTGGAACCAGCTCCTGATCGACATCAGACGCGCCCCCTCTCTGAACATCTTCAGGTAGCCCCTCAAGACCTGGCTCTCCGACTGAACAGAGCTGCATATCCACCCACCAGCACCTTGAGACCCTCACGGGTGAGTAGCGCGCTTGACAATTCCCTGATTGATTGATTTATTAACACTTTCACGGAGTTTCAGTAACTTATATTGCACAACTGCTCACCAAGCTACATTTTACAACAAAAACAGTTTTTTAGTAATCACATAGGCGAAACCTATTGCATTTGCCAATGCTTGTTTCATTAGGTGCTGTGTGGTCAAATGTCCTCCATCTGCCACACTCACACAATTGTAAAATAACAGCTATTTCCTTGCTGGGATAAGCCAATGCCGTCTTTGGCTTCCAAAGGTTTTTCAAGACATTCTATCCACTGAGACAAGGTGCTGCTTCTGGCGTACCAAGGAAGCTGCTAACCAGAGCAGCAGCACCCATCATTCAGCCACACAGATTTCAGACTTGGATCAATATAGGGTATATATTTAAACTGGATCTAGAGTGATAACATTAAAAAAAATACCTTGCAGCAGCACGGGATTAATCAGATGAACAGCACTGGCAGAGTAGATTTATTTACAAGCTGGTAAAAGCACTTGGAAAAGAATGAGATCGAAGACCAATCACAAGAAGAGATCGTTGTTTAACATGGACATGCTAAAAACTAGACATGTCCTCCACAGATGTTATTCCACCTCTCTGATATCCGACTATGCTACAGACACCACATGTGATATTAAGGTGAATACAACAGGAGATTAGGACTTCATGTCATACATAAATCCCTTGGTCAGGAAGACATTGATAGTGCTAAAACAAGAATTATAACACAGTAGAGATTTCACTCACATCTTTCTCCCCCAATAATTACTTGTTTACTATGTTGAATATTGTTTCTGTTGTTAAAATGGATATATCTTGAAAAACAGAAGAATGTGCGCAATCCACACCTTAGGTTGTGAACACCAGTGATTATATGATTGCGATGTTCTAATCTGCATGGCTCCGGTACTAATTTACTGCACTGTTATAATTTGGAATAAGAAATGAAGATAATGTACTATATTGATTTGTCCTGTGAAATTGGACGTATAATTGATGCATATTGAAGAAAAACTTATAAAGACGTATCCCAAAATAAATACGTAAATAAAATGGACATGCTTAAATATACAAGGTGTCTCGCTTCCTCAGGTGGCTGACGCCATGATACAAGTGTCACTCATCCATCAGCCAATGGATGCTCAATCTTGGGGGCTGGCTGAGGGCTAACAGAGTTTAGAAGAGACTGGCCAAGGTGGAGTAATGACAAGAGGCATCGTGTCTACTGTAGGGGAAGCTCACTTATTCCCACAGGAGATGAGGTGCAGGAGACAGAAGGTGCAGAGCCACAGTGAGGTGCAACCCAGCATGGGAGCAGATGAATGCTGTGCCCACTTCTTTGCTGTTGCAGGTCCGGGCCAATTCAGCATGGGACTGGTGCGATGAAACTGGCACAAAATGAACACGGCCCATGGGGAGGCAGCTGCTCAGCATCGATCCTGTCCTTGTCGCCAAAATCACCTTGTATTGACAAGGCGTGAGTTTAGGTATAACACACTTTGGGGCAGATTTACAAGCCCCTTTCGCCACTTTTGTGTCACTTTTAACATGAGAAATGTGACACAAAAGTGGCGCAAGGGGCTTGTAAATCTGCCCCTTTAGTCTTCAAAGGAACACCATCAACTGTCCTTCCACCTGTCATGAATGTTTGAGAGAATTGTATAAGAATGCAGTGCATGGGGAAAACAATAAGCATCCTCAAAATTGCAAAAGGAGACAGGGACAAGAGAAAAGAACAAATATAAAGAAACACATTCCTGAAACCAAAAAGACGAGCAATATCAGTGAATACAGCATACTACAACCCCTTCAGCCAACGGATGGCCAACTCAAGACAGAAGAACAGCTTGAACTTAATAAGAGGCCTTGTCACAGCTGTTCGATGACCTGAGATTGTGAAATAGGGGGGACAGAAAAGAGAGACTAGCTAATTCAATGGAGAGGGGGTTTTAGGTCATCAGATAAAAATGAAAGGCATCCTTAACAGTTTAAATATTTGACATAAATTGACATGATTTTACTTTTTTGCATATTTTCTTAAGTTCTATGTTGGTTGATGTATGTGTGTGGTGAAGGAGAAGAAGCTACACACGAGCTGGATTGGCTAGAAGTAGCTCTGCATTTGCTTTTTGGCTTTCCAAAGAGAAATCCCCGAATCTCCAGTGGATACAAACATTCTGAAACCCATCAGCACAGGAAAGGAAAGATTTGACCCAACAATGTAAAGCTGAAGTAGAGTGCTTACACCTCTTGTTAGCTGGACCAGATTTAACAAAAAGTTAATCTGATTGCCAAAAGATGCAGTCTTTGAAGGTAGTTCAAAAGAGCTCGCTTAACATTCAAAGTATGCAGCTCATCTTTTGCTGGAGATGATAGAGATGAACAGGAAGTACTCAGGGCTCAGAAAGAACAATCCTCTGATTCAACTGAAGAAGTCAAGAAACTTTAAGAACAAAGGACAGCCCCAACCCTAAGACTACCCTGTCAGGAAAAACACAAAGTAAAGAACCCAGTTCACCTAGCTAAAGAGATAGCCAACATTGGGGCATATTATCAAGCACGGCGTTAAAATTATCGCCGCTTTAGCGGCAGAAAACTGCCGCTAATGCGGCGATAATGGGCTTGATAATATGCCGCAGAGAATTCCAATAGTAGCCCATGTTCACACCAGAACATGGGCTTCTATGGGAATTCTCAAGGGCATATTATCAATCCCATTATAGCCGCTTTAGCTGCAGTTTTCTGCCGCTAAAGCGGCGATAATTTTAACGCCGTTTCTTGATAATATGCCCCATAATCCCCTAAAGCTTTTTTCACCAGGATGAGAATCAAGTAAATTTCTTTCCAAAGTTCGTCTGTCCAAAATGACAGCCTTCTCTTCCAGCAACGTGAAAATATCTCCCTATAATGGTCTTGCATGAAATTTTCTTCTAAGAACAAGGATTTATATGGATGAGCCTGAATCTGGAGGTGTGAAGTCAAAGTTGATCACCTTATTGTGTGGAACAATATTCAAGACCCATTGATTTATAAAGTTTTCTTCCCAAACATATTAAAGTTTCAGATACATCACCTACTAGTCCAGGGTTCTCTTCTTTTTCCCAATAGTTAGAAACTCTGCTTCACTGAGGGTTTTCTTTCCTGGCTTTCTGGTCTGAAAATGAGACGATCTTGAGGAATGTGAATATTATCTATTAGAGTCCCAGTTAGTTTGAGCTGCTGAAGCTGTATTCATGCCCTTGTAAGACATACTTCCTGTATTTCAATAACTTGGTGATCATCTCGTCTAAAAGGTGAGCAAATTGTTTTGAGGTTGAAGCCTGGCAGACAGCAAAGCTGTCTGGTTGCAAAGATATATTGGGGACATGCTGAATACTTACCTAGAAATGCCTTATGTCCATTGCTTACCGTTGGCTTTGTTTTTTGTAACTCACTTTCAATTGCTTTCTATCCGCTGGTTTTATTTGTATTAGGCCGTCCATCGTGTTTTTCCCTGGACCCACACCTTAGGAGCATAGCCCGTTTACTACCTCTCTGACTGGCTCCTTGTATCCTTCGCTTTCCAGGAATCCTTCTTTTATTTTTTGTGAGGCACCCCATGGAAGCGCATGTGTGTTCAGCTGTCTCCCTTGTATTTTAGTGCGGGAAGCAGTAAATGTTCTGCTTTTCTGTGAAAAGGTTTCCTGACTCCTATATTTCTGCACGACTGATTCCACTCATCCAATTGTGCCTGCCCATTACATGAGCTCGTGTTGGTATGCTTCTTGTCAACTACCATGTTTCTACTCAGGTCTTGAAATCAATATACTGTAATTTACATAGCATTTGCTCAAATATCTGGTGCATACTTCTGAGCTGTTACTTCAGTATTGAGTGTAAACACACGCGTGCAGAAAAAGAGTAGTCTTCATGAATGAAGCATATGTAGAGATTACTGTATTATTTGTAATTCACATTGCAACAAAACATAACAGATTTTAATAGCATCTGCTGAAGCCAGTGCAAGCACACATTCACACTTTTCACTCGAATCTGAAACCACACAGTGATAAATTCAAAGCAATAAAGGGAATTTGAGCACAGACATTACAAGCAACGTTAGAAGAACCACTCAATATGTTTCTTTTACCAGCAACACTTATAGTGCAAGTCTCAACAAAGTATGGGTGGTTTCTAGCACATGCTACCTTACTTGAGCCTGTTTCTAAGCATTCGTAATGTTTATAAATAAGAGACTAAAGAAATAAGGAGTTTGTGAGGTCTAAGATTCTATTTAATTGCGGTTCAATAGCCATGTTACTTCCTTTGCATATTTGACTTGAAAAGATAGCAGCAGTAAGCAAAACAGGTTTACACCAGGGTGTGGGAATGTGTTAGCGCCTCAGATACAGCTTAGCACAGCATTGCCAACGCTGTGTCTCTTCTAGTGCCTAGGGGCATGCTTTAGAGGACAGTATCCACAACATGTACATCCTTCACTCCACCTACACCCACAGTAATTTTACCTGTACCCCACCCCTATACTGCTGGCATCAATTCAGGCCTCGGATACACTATAAGTCATTATTTTTCACACTGGGAACATGTTTGCAAGTGTCCATGGTGCACAGCATTGCTAATAACCATTGGCAAAGCCAACAGGTACGAAAGGCGAGACATATTAGCTTTGTCAATGCTTGTTTTCTTTTCTTTGTCATCTCTTATCCACAAATGCATCGTCTAACCGGGACTGAGGCACCCAAAGCCAATACAGAGCATCACACAAATTTCAGAAAGGAAATCAGCGTGCTTTTCCACTTGAGCCAATAAATCAGTACAATCTTCTCCCGCCTTCATGTTTACTGACAAATATTCAAAGTTTTTACCAGAGACTGAGCGGTATTAGCTGTATATCTACTTGCTGTCAATGCCCTCATAACGCTTGTTCATGGCACTCTTTAATATTTTAACCTTTCGGTCTCGCCCTTTGGATTTACTGAAGTACGATCAATCATTGTGACCAAGATTGAGCTCTAAACTTTATGGAATGAGGCACAACCCTTCCTACATTTTCTAGGACATATAGCCATTGCACAAAAAGTAGGATATTAATATGGTCCAGGCCTTGCCACTCCGTTCTTGCAACAGGAAAGCCAAATTCGGTTTGCCACCTTAAGAAAGAGAGTCTTCCTCATTCACTGCCCCTGAGAAGCCCAGAATCTCTCTTTAATGTTCAGAATCTGGCTCTCTTCATCTCTTCTAACGTATTTGCCAGAACTGGAATACATTGGTTCATCTTGCTCATGAGCTGAAAGTGGGACCATCCAGATCCTGTTCCGCACGGATTCTCTGATGCTTCTGTTTTGCTTCAACTTTTCTGACAGAAAACCCCGGGCTGCTGCAACCTCAATCAGGCTCAGAATTTCTCTGACCAACATAGCTCATGAACGTTCAGGATCAGGATACACAGAAGAAGAGCACCTAAAAGCACTCCTGCTGTCCCTTTATTCTTCTTTATCAAAAGAAAGTATTGGAGAAATATGATCATCCTGAACACAGAAGCCAGACTCATCCTTGACCTTCCCAGACAGACAAACATCGCACCTCACCTCAGGAAAATCCATTGGCTACCAGTCGCAAAGAGATGCCAGTTTAAGCTTCTCACCCATGCTTACAAGACACTACACAATGAAAAGAGGGCATACCTCAACAAACCAGTGAACTTCTGCTAACCTACCACTAATCCACCAGGGAGTCCTGTTCTAGATCCCTCTCTCTAGCATCTACCCAGCACATCTGTCAGGAGGCCGCTCCTTCTCCAGCTAAGACCTGGAACATCCTCCCACTACATCTCAGAGCAGCTCTGTCACTCCAACAGTTCAGGAAGGACCTCAAGACCTGGATGTTCAACCAATAGGAATGGACAGCGGAATCCCACAGCTCTTCGAGACCCTCACAGGTGAAGCAGCTACTCTATGCAAATCCTGATTGATTGATTTGTACTTTGCAGATCACTTTCATTCCATGCTAGAAGAACAATTGAAGCATGGAAAAGAAAAGAGTAAATAGGCTTGCAAGACGTGAAAAGTGTCAATCAATAAGAGGCTAACCAGAACCTATCTGCTTTGTCTTCCCCCATCCATCTCAGTCTTTCATCACAGAAACCCTGGAATTTGCATAAAAAGAGTGGAGCTCCACTCACCTTAGATCACACTCACCCGCAATAGGCCTAAGCGTAACAGCAACGCCTTCCAAGCTTCAGTGCTACTGCTAGAAAACATGTGTCACCACCATCAAGAGCTGAGGGACCTTCTTCCCCTCATCAAAACTCAACAAGCTTTGTGGCAAAAAATCCGGGACGCGGAGCTTACTCCAACTCTCAATTGAGGAGAGACGGTTCACTTTCTCCCGCATGTCATGCCAATATATCTTCGGCCCTGTACCAAGCTGAGCCCTACAATTGTGAGGTGAGCCAGTCTACAGGAGCAAACAACCTCTGCCCAAGCGTCGAAGGGGCAGAGGGAGATTTAAAAAATCATGTTGCAGCAGGTGCCCCGCACTGGGCTGAAAAAATAACAGGATGTTAAAGATAATCCTGCATGCGGGGTTACACCGAGGACAGACAACGAAAAAGGATGTGCTTGGTGCGGGCACAGGAAAAGAAGTGAGGTTGCGGCATGGGAGTGCCTGTCTGCACCACAAGGACACTCCTCATGATTTCATGACTGTAACAAATTGAAAAAAGAAGTAATTACAAATCTCAAGGGCACATCCATCAAATAATTGTACCTCCTTACATCATGAACCTCGTCTTCAGCTTGGGATGCTCAACATTGGTGGAGAGCAGTTATCTCATGATAATGCCCTCTTCAACGTTCATTAACAATACTGAGGATATTACTAAAGTGGCTTTGCAATTCACTTGAAGGAAATCTTTTGCTAGCCCATCTGATCCATTAGAGCCACACTTTGACGGCCTTGTAAATGCAAAGTTCTAAGAGCACAGAAGAATCAAAACACAGTAAGGAGGAAACCTCGGCATCCACTTTTCAACAGTGGGGGATGACCTTTCGCATTGCGTGAAATTTCGTAGGAAAGCTATCTTTATCTGGGTTGGAGACAGGGAAAGACAAATGCCTTCCATCAAGGGAAGCAGCTTCCAGAATTAGAACTCCAAACAATAGGCCCGAAATAGCTTTGCCTCACTGTCAACAAACACGCATGTTTGGCCGCTAGTGTATATAAGTATCATTAACCTTAAAAAGTGGGATCAATTATTAATACACTCTCTGGGTTTAAGTGGCATCTTCTAGAGATATTGCAACCAAGCTGCCACCACTGGAACTCAAAGTATCACAAAGTTTTTTTCATTTTACAAATAGTGGCTCCCATGCTTGGGAAGTGCCACACACTGCGAAGATAATGTGAAACAAGTTTTCTAAAGAACGAAGGGGCATATCAGCAACAAATTGCGATAATGATCGCAAAGTGCGCGTATCGCTGTTCCTCCTATCGCCGGCTATCGCTGTATTTCTTCGCCGAGATAGCGCAGTATTACCAACGCGTTTCCCAAAGGCGATAAGAAATCCAGCAATAGCGGCGAAAAGCGCCAATATCGCGTGAAAAACAGCGATAACTTGTGAGCGCTAATGATGAGCTTGTAAATATGGGAGTGTGGATTTAACCTGCCAATCCACCTCCCATACACTACATGGTTAAGTCAGGTTTTGAGGAGACGTAAGGATCCGGCGATACCCGCGGTTAGCGGGAGTTTCAATATCGCCTCGCAAATCTTGTTAATACAACGCTGTTGTGTTAGCGCTCTCTTACATGTTGTAACTTTGACAGCATGCCTACTTTGCATCTCATTAGCGATGTTCATTGCTGGAATGAGAGGCGGTATAAAAACGGCTGCTAAGGGGCAATATCAGCAACAAATTGCGATAATGATTGAAAAGCGCGCGTATCGCTGTTCTTTCTATCGCCGGCTACCGCTGGATTTCTTTGCCGAGTTAGCGCGGTATTACCAACGTGTTTCCCAAAGGCGATAAAAAATCCAGCGATAGCGGCAAAAAGCGCCAATATCGCATGAAAAACAGCGATAACTTGTGAGCGCTAATGATGAGCTTGTAAATATGGGAGTGTGAATTTAACCTGCCAATCCACCTCCCATACACTACATGGTTAAGTCAGGTTTTGAGGAGACTTAAGGATCCGGCGATACCTGCGGTTAGCGGGAGTTTTAATATCCCCTCGCAAATCTTGTTAATACAGCGCTGTTGTGTTAGCGCTCTCATACATGTTGTAACTTCGACAGTACTCCTACTTTGCATCTCATTAGCGATGCTCATCGCTGGAATGAGATGCAGTACAAAAACGGCTGCTAACATGCGTTAATGCATGTTAGCGCCGCATTGTAAATAGGGAGATGAAATTATCGTCGCTTTTTTGGCTTTTAAAGATTCAGTTGTGCGTCTATGTTCTGAGGCCTCCTCCGGGGTGTAATGTACCGATATGCCGGTGCCTCTTGTCTGGAAATAGCCCAAGCCGACGGTAAACTGTTACGTAGCTGTGGACACTGTTATGCTACACACTGGTTTCACTCGAGATAAGATTTTGATGTACCCTAGAGTTTTTTACTGAATAGATTGTGCAAAAGTTGGTCGCACGCTGCTCGTCACACCAGCAAGTTGCCCCAAAGGACTGTGGTAAATGTAGTGGCGACGGCGGGTACGCCTATGCCACGATGTGTAAAAAGAACAGTATGTGTTGCGTTAGCCATCCCTGGACACGTGTTTCGAGGTAGTTGCCTCTCGTCAGCAGGGAGCAGGTCAGTGTAAAGGGGTGCCGTGTGGACTGCCAAAATGTAATTAAAAACAGGTCAAGTACCTCTCATGGCGCGCAGGTGCAGATCCAAGGCTCGTCAGCCCGTTGGCTCAAGGGAGCCGTAATAAATTGTGCAAAAGTTGGTCGCACGCTGCTCGTCACACCAGCAAGTTGCCCCAAAGGACTGTGGTAAATGTAGTGGCGACGGCGGGTACGCCTATGCCACGATGTGTAAAAAGAACAGTATGTGTTGCGTTAGCCATCCCTGGACACGTGTTTCGAGGTAGTTGCCTCTCGTCAGCAGGGAGCAGGTCAGTGTAAAGGGGTGCCGTGTGGACTGCCAAAATGTAATTAAAAACAGGTCAAGTACCTCTCATGGCGCGCAGGTGCAGATCCAAGGCTCGTCAGCCCGTTGGCTCAAGGGAGCCGTAATAAATTGTGCAAAAGTTGGTCGCACGCTGCTCGTCACACCAGCAAGTTGCCCCAAAGGACTGTGGTAAATGTAGTGGCGACGGCGGGTACGCCTATGCCACGATGTGTAAAAAGAACAGTATGTGTTGCGTTAGCCATCCCTGGACACGTGTTTCGAGGTAGTTGCCTCTCGTCAGCAGGGAGCAGGTCAGTGTAAAGGGGTGCCGTGTGGACTGCCAAAATGTAATTAAAAACAGGTCAAGTACCTCTCATGGCGCGCAGGTGCAGATCCAAGGCTCGTCAGCCCGTTGGCTCAAGGGAGCCGTAATAAATTGTGCAAAAGTTGGTCGCACGCTGCTCGTCACACCAGCAAGTTGCCCCAAAGGACTGTGGTAAATGTAGTGGCGACGGCGGGTACGCCTATGCCACGATGTGTAAAAAGAACAGTATGTGTTGCGTTAGCCATCCCTGGACACGTGTTTCGAGGTAGTTGCCTCTCGTCAGCAGGGAGCAGGTCAGTGTAAAGGGGTGCCGTGTGGACTGCCAAAATGTAATTAAAAACAGGTCAAGTACCTCTCATGGCGCGCAGGTGCAGATCCAAGGCTCGTCAGCCCGTTGGCTCAAGGGAGCCGTAATAAATTGTGCAAAAGTTGGTCGCACGCTGCTCGTCACACCAGCAAGTTGCCCCAAAGGACTGTGGTAAATGTAGTGGCGACGGCGGGTACGCCTATGCCACGATGTGTAAAAAGAACAGTATGTGTTGCGTTAGCCATCCCTGGACACGTGTTTCGAGGTAGTTGCCTCTCGTCAGCAGGGAGCAGGTCAGTGTAAAGGGGTGCCGTGTGGACTGCCAAAATGTAATTAAAAACAGGTCAAGTACCTCTCATGGCGCGCAGGTGCAGATCCAAGGCTCGTCAGCCCGTTGGCTCAAGGGAGCCGTAATAAATTGTGCAAAAGTTGGTCGCACGCTGCTCGTCACACCAGCAAGTTGCCCCAAAGGACTGTGGTAAATGTAGTGGCGACGGCGGGTACGCCTATGCCACGATGTGTAAAAAGAACAGTATGTGTTGCGTTAGCCATCCCTGGACACGTGTTTCGAGGTAGTTGCCTCTCGTCAGCAGGGAGCAGGTCAGTGTAAAGGGGTGCCGTGTGGACTGCCAAAATGTAATTAAAAACAGGTCAAGTACCTCTCATGGCGCGCAGGTGCAGATCCAAGGCTCGTCAGCCCGTTGGCTCAAGGGAGCCGTAATAAATTGTGCAAAAGTTGGTCGCACGCTGCTCGTCACACCAGCAAGTTGCCCCAAAGGACTGTGGTAAATGTAGTGGCGACGGCGGGTACGCCTATGCCACGATGTGTAAAAAGAACAGTATGTGTTGCGTTAGCCATCCCTGGACACGTGTTTCGAGGTAGTTGCCTCTCGTCAGCAGGGAGCAGGTCAGTGTAAAGGGGTGCCGTGTGGACTGCCAAAATGTAATTAAAAACAGGTCAAGTACCTCTCATGGCGCGCAGGTGCAGATCCAAGGCTCGTCAGCCCGTTGGCTCAAGGGAGCCGTAATAAATTGTGCAAAAGTTGGTCGCACGCTGCTCGTCACACCAGCAAGTTGCCCCAAAGGACTGTGGTAAATGTAGTGGCGACGGCGGGTACGCCTATGCCACGATGTGTAAAAAGAACAGTATGTGTTGCGTTAGCCATCCCTGGACACGTGTTTCGAGGTAGTTGCCTCTCGTCAGCAGGGAGCAGGTCAGTGTAAAGGGGTGCCGTGTGGACTGCCAAAATGTAATTAAAAACAGGTCAAGTACCTCTCATGGCGCGCAGGTGCAGATCCAAGGCTCGTCAGCCCGTTGGCTCAAGGGAGCCGTAATAAATTGTGCAAAAGTTGGTCGCACGCTGCTCGTCACACCAGCAAGTTGCCCCAAAGGACTGTGGTAAATGTAGTGGCGACGGCGGGTACGCCTATGCCACGATGTGTAAAAAGAACAGTATGTGTTGCGTTAGCCATCCCTGGACACGTGTTTCGAGGTAGTTGCCTCTCGTCAGCAGGGAGCAGGTCAGTGTAAAGGGGTGCCGTGTGGACTGCCAAAATGTAATTAAAAACAGGTCAAGTACCTCTCATGGCGCGCAGGTGCAGATCCAAGGCTCGTCAGCCCGTTGGCTCAAGGGAGCCGTAATAAATTGTGCAAAAGTTGGTCGCACGCTGCTCGTCACACCAGCAAGTTGCCCCAAAGGACTGTGGTAAATGTAGTGGCGACGGCGGGTACGCCTATGCCACGATGTGTAAAAAGAACAGTATGTGTTGCGTTAGCCATCCCTGGACACGTGTTTCGAGGTAGTTGCCTCTCGTCAGCAGGGAGCAGGTCAGTGTAAAGGGGTGCCGTGTGGACTGCCAAAATGTAATTAAAAACAGGTCAAGTACCTCTCATGGCGCGCAGGTGCAGATCCAAGGCTCGTCAGCCCGTTGGCTCAAGGGAGCCGTAATAAATTGTGCAAAAGTTGGTCGCACGCTGCTCGTCACACCAGCAAGTTGCCCCAAAGGACTGTGGTAAATGTAGTGGCGACGGCGGGTACGCCTATGCCACGATGTGTAAAAAGAACAGTATGTGTTGCGTTAGCCATCCCTGGACACGTGTTTCGAGGTAGTTGCCTCTCGTCAGCAGGGAGCAGGTCAGTGTAAAGGGGTGCCGTGTGGACTGCCAAAATGTAATTAAAAACAGGTCAAGTACCTCTCATGGCGCGCAGGTGCAGATCCAAGGCTCGTCAGCCCGTTGGCTCAAGGGAGCCGTAATAAATTGTGCAAAAGTTGGTCGCACGCTGCTCGTCACACCAGCAAGTTGCCCCAAAGGACTGTGGTAAATGTAGTGGCGACGGCGGGTACGCCTATGCCACGATGTGTAAAAAGAACAGTATGTGTTGCGTTAGCCATCCCTGGACACGTGTTTCGAGGTAGTTGCCTCTCGTCAGCAGGGAGCAGGTCAGTGTAAAGGGGTGCCGTGTGGACTGCCAAAATGTAATTAAAAACAGGTCAAGTACCTCTCATGGCGCGCAGGTGTAGATCCAAGGCTCGTCAGCCCGTTGGCTCAAGGGAGCCGTAATAAATTGTGCAAAAGTTGGTCGCACGCTGCTCGTCACACCAGCAAGTTGCCCCAAAGGACTGTGGTAAATGTAGTGGCGACGGCGGGTACGCCTATGCCACGATGTGTAAAAAGAACAGTATGTGTTGCGTTAGCCATCCCTGGACACGTGTTTCGAGGTAGTTGCCTCTCGTCAGCAGGGAGCAGGTCAGTGTAAAGGGGTGCCGTGTGGACTGCCAAAATGTAATTAAAAACAGGTCAAGTACCTCTCATGGCGCGCAGGTGCAGATCCAAGGCTCGTCAGCCCGTTGGCTCAAGGGAGCCGTAATAAATTGTGCAAAAGTTGGTCGCACGCTGCTCGTCACACCAGCAAGTTGCCCCAAAGGACTGTGGTAAATGTAGTGGCGACGGCGGGTACGCCTATGCCACGATGTGTAAAAAGAACAGTATGTGTTGCGTTAGCCATCCCTGGACACGTGTTTCGAGGTAGTTGCCTCTCGTCAGCAGGGAGCAGGTCAGTGTAAAGGGGTGCCGTGTGGACTGCCAAAATGTAATTAAAAACAGGTCAAGTACCTCTCATGGCGCGCAGGTGCAGATCCAAGGCTCGTCAGCCCGTTGGCTCAAGGGAGCCGTAATAAATTGTGCAAAAGTTGGTCGCACGCTGCTCGTCACACCAGCAAGTTGCCCCAAAGGACTGTGGTAAATGTAGTGGCGACGGCGGGTACGCCTATGCCACGATGTGTAAAAAGAACAGTATGTGTTGCGTTAGCCATCCCTGGACACGTGTTTCGAGGTAGTTGCCTCTCGTCAGCAGGGAGCAGGTCAGTGTAAAGGGGTGCCGTGTGGACTGCCAAAATGTAATTAAAAACAGGTCAAGTACCTCTCATGGCGCGCAGGTGCAGATCCAAGGCTCGTCAGCCCGTTGGCTCAAGGGAGCCGTAATAAATTGTGCAAAAGTTGGTCGCACGCTGCTCGTCACACCAGCAAGTTGCCCCAAAGGACTGTGGTAAATGTAGTGGCGACGGCGGGTACGCCTATGCCAGGATGTGTAAAAAGAACAGTATGTGTTGCGTTAGCCATCCCTGGACACGTGTTTCGAGGTAGTTGCCTCTCGTCAGCAGGGAGCAGGTCAGTGTAAAGGGGTGCCGTGTGGACTGCCAAAATGTAATTAAAAACAGGTCAAGTACCTCTCATGGCGCGCAGGTGCAGATCCAAGGCTCGTCAGCCCGTTGGCTCAAGGGAGCCGTAATAAATTGTGCAAAAGTTGGTCGCACGCTGCTCGTCACACCAGCAAGTTGCCCCAAAGGACTGTGGTAAATGTAGTGGCGACGGCGGGTACGCCTATGCCACGATGTGTAAAAAGAACAGTATGTGTTGCGTTAGCCATCCCTGGACACGTGTTTAGAGGTAGTTGCCTCTCGTCAGCAGGGAGCAGGTCAGTGTAAAGGGGTGCCGTGTGGACTGCCAAAATGTAATTAAAAACAGGTCAAGTACCTCTCATGGCGCGCAGGTGCAGATCCAAGGCTCGTCAGCCCGTTGGCTCAAGGGAGCCGTAATAAATTGTGCAAAAGTTGGTCGCACGCTGCTCGTCACACCAGCAAGTTGCCCCAAAGGACTGTGGTAAATGTAGTGGCGACGGCGGGTACGCCTATGCCACGATGTGTAAAAAGAACAGTATGTGTTGCGTTAGCCATCCCTGGACACGTGTTTCGAGGTAGTTGCCTCTCGTCAGCAGGGAGCAGGTCAGTGTAAAGGGGTGCCGTGTGGACTGCCAAAATGTAATTAAAAACAGGTCAAGTACCTCTCATGGCGCGCAGGTGCAGATCCAAGGCTCGTCAGCCCGTTGGCTCAAGGGAGCCGTAATAAATTGTGCAAAAGTTGGTCGCACGCTGCTCGTCACACCAGCAAGTTGCCCCAAAGGACTGTGGTAAATGTAGTGGCGACGGCGGGTACGCCTATGCCACGATGTGTAAAAAGAACAGTATGTGTTGCGTTAGCCATCCCTGGACACGTGTTTCGAGGTAGTTGCCTCTCGTCAGCAGGGAGCAGGTCAGTGTAAAGGGGTGCCGTGTGGACTGCCAAAATGTAATTAAAAACAGGTCAAGTACCTCTCATGGCGCGCAGGTGCAGATCCAAGGCTCGTCAGCCCGTTGGCTCAAGGGAGCCGTAATAAATTGTGCAAAAGTTGGTCGCACGCTGCTCGTCACACCAGCAAGTTGCCCCAAAGGACTGTGGTAAATGTAGTGGCGACGGCGGGTACGCCTATGCCACGATGTGTAAAAAGAACAGTATGTGTTGCGTTAGCCATCCCTGGACACGTGTTTCGAGGTAGTTGCCTCTCGTCAGCAGGGAGCAGGTCAGTGTAAAGGGGTGCCGTGTGGACTGCCAAAATGTAATTAAAAACAGGTCAAGTACCTCTCATGGCGCGCAGGTGCAGATCCAAGGCTCGTCAGCCCGTTGGCTCAAGGGAGCCGTAATAAATTGTGCAAAAGTTGGTCGCACGCTGCTCGTCACACCAGCAAGTTGCCCCAAAGGACTGTGGTAAATGTAGTGGCGACGGCGGGTACGCCTATGCCACGATGTGTAAAAAGAACAGTATGTGTTGCGTTAGCCATCCCTGGACACGTGTTTCGAGGTAGTTGCCTCTCGTCAGCAGGGAGCAGGTCAGTGTAAAGGGGTGCCGTGTGGACTGCCAAAATGTAATTAAAAACAGGTCAAGTACCTCTCATGGCGCGCAGGTGCAGATCCAAGGCTCGTCAGCCCGTTGGCTCAAGGGAGCCGTAATAAATTGTGCAAAAGTTGGTCGCACGCTGCTCGTCACACCAGCAAGTTGCCCCAAAGGACTGTGGTAAATGTAGTGGCGACGGCGGGTACGCCTATGCCACGATGTGTAAAAAGAACAGTATGTGTTGCGTTAGCCATCCCTGGACACGTGTTTCGAGGTAGTTGCCTCTCGTCAGCAGGGAGCAGGTCAGTGTAAAGGGGTGCCGTGTGGACTGCCAAAATGTAATTAAAAACAGGTCAAGTACCTCTCATGGCGCGCAGGTGCAGATCCAAGGCTCGTCAGCCCGTTGGCTCAAGGGAGCCGTAATAAATTGTGCAAAAGTTGGTCGCACGCTGCTCGTCACACCAGCAAGTTGCCCTTGGGCTCCCTTGAGCCAACGGGCTGACGAGCCTTGGATCTGCACCTGCGCGCCAGGAGAGGTACTTGACCTGCTTTTAATTACATTTTGGCAGTCCACACGGCACCCCCTTACACTGACCTGCTCCCTGCTGACGAGAGGCAACTACCTCGAAACACGTGTCCAGGGATGGCTAACGCAACACATACTGTTCTATTTACATATCGTGGCATAGGCGTACCCGCCGTCGCCACTACATTTCCCACAGTCCTTTGGGGCAACTTGCTGGTGTGACGAGCAGTGTGCGACCTACTTTTGCACAATTTAAGACGGCTCCCTTGAGCCAACGGGCTGACGAGCCTTGGATCTGCACCTGCGCGCCAGGAGAGGTACTTGACCTGCTTTTAATTACATTTTGGCAGTCCACACGGCACCCCCTTACACTGACCTGCTTCCTGCTGACGAGAGGCAACTACCTCGAAACACGTGTCCAGGGATGGCTAACGCAACACATACTGTTCTATTTACATATCGTGGCATAGGCGTACCCGCCGTCGCCACTACATTTCCCACAGTCCTTTGGGGCAACTTGCTGGTGTGACGAGCAGTGTGCGACCTACTTTTGCACAATTTAAGACGGCTCCCTTGAGCCAACGGGCTGACGAGCCTTGGATCTGCACCTGCGCGCCAGGAGAGGTACTTGACCTGCTTTTAATTACATTTTGGCAGTCCACACGGCACCCCCTTACACTGACCTGCTCCCTGCTGACGAGAGGCAACTACCTCGAAACACGTGTCCAGGGATGGCTAACGCAACACATACTGTTCTATTTACATATCGTGGCATAGGCGTACCCGCCGTCGCCACTACATTTCCCACAGTCCTTTGGGGCAACTTGCTGGTGTGACGAGCAGTGTGCGACCTACTTTTGCACAATTTAAGACGGCTCCCTTGAGCCAACGGGCTGACGAGCCTTGGATCTGCACCTGCGCGCCAGGAGAGGTACTTGACCTGCTTTTAATTACATTTTGGCAGTCCACACGGCACCCCCTTACACTGACCTGCTCCCTGCTGACGAGAGGCAACTACCTCGAAACACGTGTCCAGGGATGGCTAACGCAACACATACTGTTCTATTTACATATCGTGGCATAGGCGTACCCGCCGTCGCCACTACATTTCCCACAGTCCTTTGGGGCAACTTGCTGGTGTGACGAGCAGTGTGCGACCTACTTTTGCACAATTTAAGACGGCTCCCTTGAGCCAACGGGCTGACGAGCCTTGGATCTGCACCTGCGCGCCAGGAGAGGTACTTGACCTGCTTTTAATTACATTTTGGCAGTCCACACGGCACCCCCTTACACTGACCTGCTCCCTGCTGACGAGGGGCAACTACCTCGAAACACGTGTCCAGGGATGGCTAACGCAACACATACTGTTCTATTTACATATCGTGGCATAGGCGTACCCGCCGTCGCCACTACATTTCCCACAGTCCTTTGGGGCAACTTGCTGGTGTGACGAGCAGTGTGCGACCTACTTTTGCACAATTTTTTACTGAATAGCTTCCCACACGTATTCGGCTTGAGCTAGTTCATATTTTTTGAGACAAGAGGCACCGGCATTTCAGTACATTACATACCAGAGGAGGCCTCAGAACATAGACGCACAACTGAATCTTCGAATTGTTTTAAAAAATTAATTTCCCCCGAAGAAGGGTTACTCAACCCGAAATGCATTGGGGTTGCTCATGTTTAATGTTTAATGTCAGATTTGGTGTTTGCAACATAAATTGACATTGCTTTATTTATGTATGATAAACTGCATATTTAGGAAAACATTTAATTTATAATCAAAAATGTTGTTTTCGTTACATAGACATCAATGAAATAATTGTTTCATTTACCATTTGATCGTAAAGTTTGATTTTTTGGTGAAACTCTTTAAATTTCTAATCACATGCAGAAACCTTAGGGGCAATAGTATGCCTCCCAGGATGATGAACTATTGTTTCTGTGTAACAATATCACCAGACGTGCAGTACAGGCATATATAAAAGATTATCTGAATTTGCCACAGGAATGGAATTGATTTGCAGAAATCTAAAGCCTTACAAAGAAGTTACTAGCTAAGCTGTAGTGACAGAGTAGTGGAGTGAGTTAGATAAATGGAAAGGAAGATGGTCAAAGAAAAAGGAACTGAAGAAAGTCAGTTTACAAATGACCCCATCTGGAACAGAGGAGGAAGACGAGGATGTACACATGCTTCTCACGAGAGAAGTGCCTGGTGAAGGGTTTGTCCATATATCATGGAGCAGGACTGTTCTTGCATCATTCATAAATGATTTTCTGAAATTGAGAAGAGAATCCAGTGGAATTGTACAGACAGGTTGATTGATCTGTTAAAATATCAAAAAGTCTTTGGAAGGATTTGGATACTTTATTTGGCATTGTGGTTCCAGGTGATGTGTGGGTTGAATGTAAAGTTGCTGTGGATTGGCCTGAAGTGGAGCCAACAAGACATCCTGTATCACATGGTCCGTCCCTACTGGTTATGAAAAATATAACCAGATGAATACATTTCTGAAATGGAAAATGTCTCCAAAAGAGATTGATTGGGTCAAAATTGACAGTACGTCCCAAGAGTCCAAAGAGTCAGTACACATTTACTTTGAAAGATTGTCACAGGCATTTAAACAGTTCCGTGGGACAGAGACCATTGAAGCAAGGGATATGGGACATTTTATTTTACAGATGTGTGTATGGATTGAAACCAGAGGTCTGTTCCAAGATCCAGCAGCATTTAATCTGTTGGCAGAGTTAGCCCATTGATGAAATACCAAGATATGCCAAATATTGCAGCGACAAATTTGAAATGAAGCACAAGAAAATGAAGGGAATGTTAATGCTAGCACAAATGAAAGTTGTACAGCGAGGTCAGAATCCACAGTTTGTTGGGATTACTGGCCCCATGCAGGGAGTGTATCAGCAGGGAGTCCAGATGATGTAAGGTGGTATTGGGTTTCACCGCAAGGTAGAGGATGAGGTGTCCCGAATGATCCGAGTACAGGTGTTTATGTGCCAACTTTGAAGAAGACAAATCCCTGCCACATCTGGAGTAGGCTAAGGCATTGGAAGCGCAAATGTCAATTTAATACTGGTACCATGGCTAATGGGAATCAGAATCAGAATGGTGAATTTGATCAATCACAAGGAAATAATATGGTTTAAACACAACAAGTACAGAGACAGAGAGTTTTGACAAAAAAGGAAGGTGCACCAGAAAAAAGTCCAAACTTGAGTGAGTCCTTAGAGTTCCTTTTAATTTTCATATATGTTTTTTTCTCTTTTCATAGAGTAAGAAATCAGCCAACGCGTTTCGTTCTTTAAGATAAGAACTTCTTCAGGGCTGAAACAAGTAACAAACAAATATATAGACATAACTACATGTATATACATATATATACATATAAATACAACCAAAATGCTACACACACTACATAAGACCATGCACGAAAAAAACATTGTTACACATATAAATATAAACAAATATGCATATATATATACAAAAACATACAACGATATTGATATAAAGGGAGAATCATACAAATATACATAAAAACGGCAAAATAAGAAGACTGCATATATACACAGATAAGAAGAAAAAATCTCATTCATTATTCAAAGGGTACTAATACAGTAAACAAATGCTCGTAAGTATAGGATTTGTGTGACTAAATTCAACATATACATATTATAGAAAGAGAATAATATCCATAAATCGCAGGACCTAGACAATTTCAAAAAATCTCAAAAACTGGCCAGATAATAAGAGGCAAAAAGCTATATATATATATATCTCACCGGTGTTTAAACGTAGTAGAATAAATAAAAGTGGTCATCCAGCAGTCTGTAATTCATATATCGCCGTGCAATCAATAATAGAAGAGTTCCTTAATATAGATTAGAATGGATAATTTGCAGAGATTCCAATATGCTGTAATGTAAATTAAGACAAAAAAAGAAGAGGAAAAGAAGAAGAAGAAAAAAGGACAAGCAAAGAGAGAAAGCAGAAATGAGAAGGAGAAAATAAAAAATAAATAAAAAAGAGAGTACAATGTAATATTTATTCAAAGAAGTTTCCAAAGTTAGGACATCTGCATAAATACCAAATGTAAGACAAAACCAAAAAAGTAACAATATATCTCACCATAACGTAGGAAGAGGCTAATAAATGCAAATCATTGCATGGCGAAAAGTAAAAGTAAGTCCATATCCTCAGGATCCCATAATACGGTTTCAAGGGTACATAACGTGTAGATTTCACACACTAAAGGAAACCAAATA
The DNA here is from genome assembly GCF_964204655.1 of Triturus cristatus. Taxonomy (NCBI): domain Eukaryota; kingdom Metazoa; phylum Chordata; class Amphibia; order Caudata; family Salamandridae; genus Triturus; species Triturus cristatus. The sequence goes on along the minus strand of NC_140590.1, from coordinate 478,991,468 downwards.
ACAAGAAGTAGAAATACACTAAGCAATGAAATACTACGAATGAACAGAGAATGGCACAACAGATAGAAGAGTGGAAAAGAATATATCAAAAACAGTGCTAAAACCAATATTATAACTGTTTTTACCCATATATTTATACAAAACGAGGCGTTAAAAATAAAAACGACCCATTAATCCAAAGACACGTGCGCTACCCTAAAAACCGAAAGAGTTTCAGCAATAAGGTAAAACAGCTCGTATTAACTGACCTCAAAGATACAAATCAAATGCTCAGTATGTTATAAGCATGTGAATTAAAGTACCACACCAAGATCGATAATGAGATCTCTAATAACGCGAGTGAAAGTGTAACAGCATACTAATAAACAACATTTAGACAAACTTACACAAATCAAATACGAGAAAGCGTGAGACCGGTACCGTGGTCAGATCGGCCAACACAATTTCAAAAAAGCCGCAGACCAAGTACGTCATCATATCACCTGACCAAGGTAGGAGCATCACCTTACGTCAAGAATAGGAGTTTTAAAACAAGCGCCATATTTGAATGGTGTTTAGGGAAAGTCGAGTAATATACTCTTGGATTAAAAACTACCAACATATACGGAAAACGTAGCAGCACATAAGTAAGCAACATTTTAGAAATACTTACCCAATTCCAATGCGAGAAGGCGTGAGACCGATACCGTGGTCAGATCGGCAAGCACAGTTTCAGAAGAGCCGCCGAGCAAGTACGTCATTATATCACCTGACCAAGGTAGAAGCGTCACCTTTACGTCAAGAATCAGAATTTAAAAAACAAGCGCCATATTTGAAAGGAGTTTAGGGAATACCGAGTAATATACTCTTAGATTGAAGACTGACAGCATATATGGACAACGTCAAAAATAAGAAGTTTGAAACAAGCGCCAAATTTAAATGATGTTTCGGGCATAACTAATTATTTACTCAGAAATTGAAACCATATACAAACCACAGAATATACCAGTGCGTGTAGAGAAATAACACGCTATTCACATACATCACGATACTAAAGGGAATAAGATAATAGATAAACTACATATATAACTATAAAGAAAACAATCACCATATTTATAGATTTTTTATATATATATATATATATATATGGTATACCTTAAGACACTGTAAACACTAAGAAATTATATATAAACCAAAAAATATATGTAAAAGGTAACCGCAGATCAAGTGATGGTAACCAAGAGGTCGAGCTGTATATATACTCCACATATCCAAGGCGGCAAGAAAATAATAAAAAGAAAATATTAAAAATAAATAACACAAACAAAAACACATACTGAAAGAATATATAAAAAGTCCGTAAGAATGTAGTAAAGAGCGTATAGTAATATATGTGAAAAAAATAATAATATAAATGAACAACAGAAAACGGACAGAGGAAAGAGAAGATGTATGCAATAACAAGACTATAGTAAGGTAACGACTGAAGAGTAAATCTTAAGAGAGTGCTAAAGGTACATCATATCTGAATAATGTCAGCAATATGTCCAAATGGATATTGATATGCAGATATGTATAGAATGGAGAGGGGCCCATATGAAAAAATACATAGTTGTATAAATCGAACTATACCTAACAAGTATCGGGCCAATTATGGTAACATAAACTATCTTAAAATATAAAGTGGAAAGTAATTATCCATAATTACAAAAAGTAATGCCTCTCGGTATCGGAGTTATGTCCCAGCGTAGTAGCCCGTAGGCAACATATCCATTTTGCTTCCACTTGTCTAAGGATCAATTCCCTGTTTGAACCTCTTTTACCTATAGGGATATGTTCAATGCCATGAAACCAAAAAGAAGAGCGATCATTATGTTTGGTCCTATAGTGTTCAGTTATGGGGTATCTTATGTCATCATTTAGAAGAGCTCGCCTGTGTTCCTGTATACGTATCTTTAAGGGGCGAATGGTACTTCCCACATAAATAATGCCACAATCACAACCAAGAATGTATACAACGTAGGTAGTATTACAGTTAATAAAATGGTTGATGTTAAATTTGCGTCCACTGTTATAAGAGAAAGTCTTGGTTTTATGTTTGCCCATGGGACAGATATTACAACTCCCACAGACAAAAAATCCCTTAGGTTTTTCAGGGAGCCAGGTACCAATAGTTCGTGGAGTAGTAATATAACTAGGGCAAAGTTTGTTTCTTAATGATAAGCCTTTTTTGTATGTAATGGCAGGTGTACTAGAAATACAATCTTTCAATCCATTGATAGAAGTTAAAAGGTACCAATTTCTCTTAAGAGCTTTAAAGATACCATCACTATGTGTGGTATACTGTGTAATGAATCTTGCTCTGTTATTGGTACTGTTGTTAGCTATAGGTTTATCAAGTAGTGTCAAGTCCCTAGTCGTAGACAGGATTCTTTGTTCAGCTTTATCCAGTATTTTGTTATCATACCCCCTATTCTGAAATCTTTTTTTAGTTTCTTTAACATTAGGGAGAAAGTTACTATCCTCACTGCAGTTTCTCCTAATGTGTGTTAATTCCCCAAAGGGGATGTTGTCAATAACAGAACTTGCATGGGCACTAGAAGCATGCAAAATAGCATTGCACGTGGTCTCCTTTCTATAGAGTTTACTCTCAATCTTATCATTTTTAACATAGAAATTGATATCCAAGAAATTGATATTGTTAGTATGATAAGACATGGTCAGTTTAACATTAAACACATTATCATTTAGATAAGTGAAGTATTGCTGCAATTGTTCAACAGAGCCGGACCAGAGACAGATGATATCGTCTATGTACCTCCCCCAGAACACAATAAAATCAGTCCAGGGGGAGGCACATCTGGCCCAGGCATGCTCCCTCTCGTACCACCCCATAAATGGTACAGACAGGTTGATTGATCTGTTAAAATATCAAAAAGTCTTTGGAAGGATTTGGATACTTTATTTGGCATTGTGGTTCCAGGTGATGTGTGGGTTGAATGTAAAGTTGCTGTGGATTGGCCTGAAGTGGAGCAAACAAGACATCCTGTATCACATGGTCCGTCCCTACTGGTTATGAAAAATATAACCAGATGATTACATTTCTGAAATTGAAAATGTCTCCTAAAGAGATTGATTGGGTCAAAATTGACAGTACGTCCCAAGAGTCCAAAGAGTCAGTACACATTTACTTTGAAAGATTGTCACAGGCATTTAAACAGTTCCGTGGGACAGGGACCATTGAAGCAAGGGATATGGGACATTTTATTTTACAGATGTGTGTATGGATTGAAACCAGAGGTCTGTTCCAAGATCCAGCAGCATTTAATCTGTTGGCACAGTTAGCCCATTGATGAAATACCGAGATATGCCAAATATTGCAGCGACAAATTGGAAATGAAGCACAAGAAAATGAAGGGAATGTTAATGCTAGCACAAATGAAAGTTGTACAGCGAGGTCAGAATCCACAGTTTGTTGGGATTACTGGCCCCATGCAGGGAGTGTATCAGCAGGGAGTCCAGATGATGTAAGGTGGTATTGGGTTTCACCGCAAGGTAGAGGATGAGGTGTTCTGATTGATCCGAGTACAGGTGTTTATGTGCCAACTTTGAAGAAGACAAATCCCTGTCACATCTGGAGTAGGCTAAGGCATTGGAAACGCAAATGTCAATTTAATACTGGTACCATGGCTAATGGGAATCAGAATCAGAATGGTGAATTTGATCAATCACAAGGAAATAATATGGTTTAAACACAACAAGTACAGAGACAGAGAGTTCATAATCCAAATGTACCCCAAGCTCAAGCGATGCAGGTTCCACAAGCCCCAATGCCACAACAAAACGCGAATGTCCAGAGATACAATGTAAATCAGAATTCCAATGTGAACACCAGTCCTTTCTTGAATCAGGGTACTTCTCAACAATACTCTATGATACAAACTGATGATTTTTACAGCTCAGACCTGTCGCAATGACGGGGCCTGAGAGGGGAGGAGAATTGCATACTTGGCGCAAACTTAGAGATAGACCAGAGTGGTCCATTCGCGGTTGATGAGGTGAATAGAAATCCTGTTTTATTCTTTATTGACACTTGTGCTGTGAGAACAGCAGAGGTGTCGTGGGACAAAGAATACAAGTTGTAGGAGATGCAAATAAGCAAATGACTAACCCAGTTTCAGAGGCAGTACCTGTCAAAATAATAGGGTCCTTTGAAGAGAATCACGGATTTGTGATGTGTTATTCGAGTCCTGTAAATCTGCTTGGACAAGATCTCTTGTGCAAACTGAATTGTTCTATTTATTGTATACCAAATAAAACTGAGTTTCAAATTCAAGACACTGCCTTTAAACTTGCTAGATAGAGGTCAGAAATCAGACTGTACTCAATGTTGACATTAGATGATCTGCCCGAAGAGCTGAGAGATACAGTATTACATGAAGTCTGGGATTTTTCAGGGAAAGCAAACACAAGGAGATGATGGACGGAGCGCTGAAGCTTTTCAGACACTCCCCCCAGTTACAGATCTGGGTTAAATCCATCATCGTTCTTTAGCTCACTTCGCCACCTTAGTTCAGACCCAGCTTTTCAGGGAAAGACATACGTCTTATCAAAGGTGTTGAGCCAGTCCGCATTACAGTGAAGCCTACTGCTGAGTACCCAGGAACCCCACAATACAATCTGACTCCTAAAACCATTGCTGGGATCACTCCTGTGATTGACTCATTGATTGAGCAAAGCATTCTGAAAGAGATTAGGGGGAGTCCCTGTAACTCACCCCCAATGGTTTTACAGAAACCTAGTGGAAAGTGTCGCATCGACCAAGATTTGAGAAAAGCTAATTCTGTTGTTGTTCTTTGTTGTCCTGTGATACTGAATCCAGCTGTGATTTTGTTTCAGAATCCGTCTGAGGCAGAGTGGTTCTTTGTCATCGATGTGTGCCAAGCTTTCTACTCTATACCCTTGCATTAAGCTAGCCAGTTCCTTTTCACTTTCCATTTTAGCAGCAATGTTTTGGCATAGTGCTGAGTTCCACATAGGTATACGGAGAGCCCATCAATCTATAATCAAATACTCAAAAAGAATTCGGAGTTCCTGGTGATGCCCTATCACTCAGTTCTAGTGCAATACATTGATGACCTACTGGTGGCGTCAAATACTCAGGAGGCATGCAGGAGAAACACAATTGCCTTGTTGAACCACTTAGCTAACAATGGGCATATAGTGTCCCCGACCAAGTTGCAGTACTGTAAGAAGGAAGTCCTGCATCTAAGACATCACATTGAGAAAGGAGCATGAGAGAATCTCGGCGATTCTGAAAATGAATACTCCAACACCCCAGAAAGAAGTCAGAATGTTCTTGGGAATGGTGGGCTACTGTCAACAGTCGGTTCTCAACTTTTCCCTAATGACCAGCCTTTTACAGAGCCTGACACAGAAAGACATGTCAGGTTCTGTACCATGTGATGACAGTTGCATGCCTGCCTTTTTGGAGCTGAGAGAATGTCTCTGCCATGCCCCAGCACTGGGAATGCCTGATTATAATAAATGTTTTGCAGTGAGAGAGAGGCTGCTGTCTCTCAGTGCTAACCCAGATGCACTGGGAATGCTTGCAGACCTGTGGCATACTTATTTGCCACACTTGACCCCTTAGCTGCTTCCGTATCCAGCTGCCTCAAAGCTGTGGCATCCACAGGTGTCAGCATTGAGCAGTGCAAGAGTATTGTTATGGGTCACTCTTACAATGTTTGTTCCCCATTCCGTGGAAGTACTGTTAACTCTTACTAGAATCCAATATTTGACTAATAGTCGTGTCACTAAAAATAAACAAGTCATACTTTGCGCGGACAATGTCACATTGATGTACTATACAAATTCCTGCTACCTTATTGCCCATCCCTTGGAATGAACATGTTGAAGGTGAAGTTGGCACGACTGTATTGATGTTACTGAACTATGCACCAAGCCGAAAACTAACATACAAGATGTGCCACTCCCTGAATCAGATTATGTGATGTTTGTTGATGGCTCCTGCTTACAATGATAGAAACCTGTACTGTTCAGGTATGGTCAAAGTCTCTTGTCTTCAAGGAGCCTGTTCAGCACAAGTGCTTACCAGAGTAAGCTGTGTTTCAGAACAGCTGAGAGTGATGCTTTTCACTGAAAGTCAGTATGGCTTTGGTGTTGTTCATGACTTTGGTCAGTTATGGTCCCAATGAGAATTTATGACCTCTTTGGAGTCACCAACTTGTAACGGCAAGAGTGTTCATTACCTCTTGACAGCTTTACAGTTACCAGCCAAGATTGCATTTGTGAAATGTGCCGTCAATTGAAATGGTACTGACAGCGAGATTTTGCACACTAAATACTCGCACCTTTAATGCGGAGCAGGTCAATAAAAAATCAGATGTCATCAATTGCAATCTGTTGGGGCCTATAATCCGCGAATATATACAATTTGACTACCACTCTGGCCCAAGCATAAACTGGGCAAAGTTGGTGATATTACCACTTACAGCGGAGACGAAAACTTGCGCAGTGGACATTTTCCGCTGGAATGGGCGACTGACTTGGTCAAATATCTGGAGGTGTAGGTACACAGGGAGGTGCTGTTCTGCGAGAGCTACGGCAGAGCAATATCCAGACTAGAGGACCATGTGATGCGATGGATTTCACTCCCATTGTCCATGGCAGATAGGATAGCGGTTATTAAAATGATAATTTTACCGCAATTCTTGTATCTCTTTACAAATGTGCCTGTAGTGCTAACAGAGGCTTTTTTCAAACATCTGCGAACACAGTTAATAACACTGACGTGGGCAGGCAGAAAACCAATAATTGGCTGGGAGGTACCAGTTCACCCGTATGCAAATGGAGGCTTCTGTGCACCAGACCTAAAGCTATATTACTTGTGTGTCCAGGCCCAATTCCCGCATTTTTGGTATATGCCACACACATTTATACTGCATGTAGCAATCGAACATGACACCGCAGCCCCGTTACCATTTAGGGCTGTGCTTCTAAATGAACACGCCCCCCCACCTGCATGGAAATACACACGGTCTAAATGACGTGGAAGGCATGGCAGAAAATTACAAAAAGAGTAGTAAGGGACATGGTGTATGCTCCGGAGATGCCTCTCCTGCACCACCCAGATATATCAGTAACAACGGAAGTCACTAAAGATGTTATAGGAAGCAGGTTTGACAACAATGGGTGATCTATATGTTAATGGGACTTGTTTATCATTGGCTGACGCGGGGGCACAAACAACGAACTCGCCACTTTTCGCGTTTTTGTATTATAGGCTGAGGGCGACAGTGCGAGCATACAGTTCATGTTTCCCTGATGAGCCTCCCACATGTACAACCCTACAGACACTGTTGGCTAGCACCTCCAGGAAACACCTAGTGACCAAATTATACAATGTGGTACAAATGGAAAGTACACTGGGGGGGGGGGGAGGGGGGTCCATGGAGAAATGGAATGCAATATTAGATGAGCTAATGGAAGAGGAAGACTGGAAAAGATGCTGTGCACAATTGAATATGCTATCGTCTAATTGTAATTTACGGATTATCCAGTTTAAATATTTGCATCAAATGTATTACACACCGCAGCAACTGTATAAATGTGACTTAAACAGCAACTCAAACTGTCCTCGTTGTAGCGAGGAGGGAGCTGATTTTCTCCACCTATCTCAGAAATGTCAGACAGTCAATGATTTCTGGGCACAAATTACGACTGTATTAACTGTAATGGTTAGTGCTAAAGTGGAGTTCACGCCGGAGGAGTGTCTCCTGGGGTTTTAAAATAATTTCCACTTGCTTACAAAGAAGCTGCTACTGGTGTGTCTAGTGGTTACAAAAGCCAAGGTATCACTACATTGGGGAAGTAAGATCAGTCCTACGAAAGCAGCATGGCTTAAGGACGTAGTGTACTGCAAGGCACAACTAGAAATTTATGTGGAAGAACAACCAGCAGCATCGAAGCCAAAAGACTATTGGGGTCCACTGTTAACATACTTGCTTCCAAATGTGGGAAATGGAGGATAGGCTGGCTATGAGGCTCCATAGCTGGTAATAAAAAGCAAGGGGCCAGGATCTGTCTATTCACTGTATGTACGGTGCTGCGAGACAGTGGATATGTCAGGAGTACTGTCAACTGCGTGCGGGGGTGGTATAAGTGAACCGACCATGTAAGGGGATATGTAGTGCTGTGTCAGTTAATGGGAAATTGACAAAGTTATGTGTTAATATGTAAAGCTGTACGTTGCAACAAAATAAACAATTGCAATCGGTTGTTGTCCACAGTTGATACTTGGTAATTGGTTAAGAGACTACAGGAAAAAGTGTCAGAAGTAGAACAGCAAGGCTGGATTAGAGCAGGATGTGACAAAAGAAATGAAGATGATATTTGGGTTTCAGGAGATGGAAGACCTGTGTTGCCAGACAGCTTGTTACCTCTGATGGTGAGACATTATCATGGACCTGCACACGTAAGGAGAAACGCCATGGTGCGCATGTTTAGGCAAACCTGGTTTAATCCAAGATTCAGACTGATGGCTGTAGGATTGTGTCTCAGATGTGCCAACAGCAGAATGTAGACGGAATAGCAGCAGTAACACTGAGTCTTATAGGGAGATCAGGAGGTCCCTTCAGCAGGATGTAATTGGACTTTATCGAGATACCTGTGTGCAATGGGTTGCAATATGCCCTGGTGATTGTGTGCATTTTTTCACGTTGGGTTGAAGTTTAGCCGACCAGGAGAAATTATAGTCTCACATTGGCTAAGGTGTTGTTGAGGGAGTTTTCAGATTCAGATTTCAAAACTTTATTCAGGTGCAGGAAGCATCCTTAAAAGCAGCATGCACCATAAACAATAAAAACATAGTAAAAACAAACAATTCATTTATAATAAAATAGCAGCAATAAGACCACATGCAGTGGCAAAGTATTAGCAGCAAAGTTAAGGAGACATAGTTATTTGAGCTAGTACAGCAGATATTAAAAAGGACTCAAAGTGCAAAATGCCTATGTCAGCGGACAATTGGAGCATAAAACATAAGGCTGGCCTGCCTTGTCTAAAATTACATCAATTTTTAAATGTAATTAAAAGGGTCTATTATACCTTGCATAAAATTTGCAGACAAATGTTGAGCGCAACATTGATTGACCTGACATTTTGTCAAATGGGCACGGTCAGGCATCAAAGCTCTTCGTAAAACCCAGTGGAAAACATACCAAATACTTCATAGTATCAATTCTAAAATGAAATAATAAAGAGTGTTCCCAGCTCCCCTGCGCTCGGCAGTGATAATCCGTGGGGCAGTCTGATACAGTCAAACGTAACTAGGCAGCAACGTTATATTTTTTCTTCGGCTTCCCTTCGTCGCCGGAAATACTCATAATTATAAAGTGTTTGTTGGACATGCCTTTTACTTAGGCTGTTACAAGTTAACAGGTCCATGAAAGCAGACTGTGATCCAATTTTGCAATATTCAGACTTAACATTAGCCCACCAGGGAATGTGAAGTGCTCATCACAGGAAAGACAATCCAGTGTAATAATCTAGTAAAATATCTCTGGATAAGGCAGCCTCCTCCTTTCTCCAGATTGTGAACCACAGTAGCGCAGGCCGGGCTCTAATACGATCTTCTAAATAGGGAACCCAAGCTCTCTATGGCAAGTGTAATGTGGAGAAGATATGGGGACTGAGAGGAGTTATCTACAAAATCTATCCTTTCAAGCTGAATGGCCTTGCATTGCAGATATCCTATACCTCAGCCCCGTACATAGCAATTGAAATACATTGTAACTTGTATATCTCTACTAAGGGTGCAAGAGAGCCATCCCCAGCTGGCTGCGGGAGGCTACATAAGGAGTCAATAGCCTTAGGAATCTGGGGGCATATCAACAAGGGCTTTATCTCTGCTTTTTTGGCTTTAAAAGCCAAAAAAGCAGAGATAAAACTAGCGCCCTATCAACAATAGGGTGCTAACATGCAAATTTGCATGTTAGCACCCTTTTACTCTACGCTTCCCCTTGCATCTCTAATGAAATGCAAAGGGGGCGTTCCAGAGTAAAATAATAGGAGAAATGTCGCTAAGCGACATTTCTCCTATTATCAAGAATGTCGCTAACCCTGTTAGAGACAAAAAAAGCAGCGCTAACCGCGGTTAACACTGCTTTTTTACGTCTGGTATTTTTCTGACTTAGCCATGATATCCTATGGAAGGAGGATATCATGGCTAAGTTTGCCTGTCCCTATCAACAAGGTAACGTGAGATTATCGCTGGGTTTCCAGCGATAATCTCACGTTAGCCTGTTAGCATGAGAATTTTTATCGCTATTGAGATAAGCGTTGCTAATAGCACGCTATCTCAGCGATAAAAATTCACGCTAGCCGGCGATAATTATCCTAGCGCTAAGTGCGCTTAGAGATAATTATCGCCGGTTGTTGTTGATATGCCCCTTGATTCTGCGCTGCTCAATATTAGGTGCCCACAACCCCGTCAGAAAAAAATAACCCATAAATAAGAAAAGGTACTGGTGGTGCTCGGAAAGTTAGAGCCTACTGATAAAAGAGGAAGCTGTTGGCACCCTGGACCACATGCCATGATGTGTGACTTTGTAAAATGTTTCTGCAAATCCAATGCGGCCATGAAATCCACAAAGGCTCACATCAACTGATGAAGCGCCCTAGGCGTATGTGTTATGAGCACTGCGTCGTCCACATAGAGAAGTGTGTTCGTTAGTCACTGTAAATTTGTAATATTTTTGTACATTCCTTGCTTGCTGTGTTTGATATTGTGTTCTTGCCTTCTATGTTTTTCCCTACCTCCTCTTGCTTGCTGTGTGTGATACTGTGTCCTGCTATTTTTGTAACGTTCTATTTTGTAACATTTCTCTCATGTAACGTAACTGGTTCTATTGTACAGGGCTCTGAACCTTCGGGTAAAGTCCGCGCTTTATCAAAATGCATTAAATAAAATAAAATAAAATAAATAGCAGCTTTCCTCTAATTTTCAGTACATTGGGGGTAATATGCTTTCAGAGCTGGAGGTTTTCAGTGCTCGGTCTGAGAACTGGATGCAAGCTTCGTAATTTTGACGACACTGCAATGGATCGACCGCCTCCGACAGGACTGCAGATGGCAGTGAGATCGGCATCGTGATGAGGCCCTTGATCCTTAACCCATACTGGCAGGGCATAAAACTAACTCAACCCTGGGTCCATTCTTTGCTTCTATTATAGATTACTCTCCCAAGGATTTTGGCTATAGTGTCAATTAACTAAATGTTCCTCAAACATTCTTGGAGAGATTGGTCTCCTTTTTTTATATATGGGTACAATAATAGATGTAGCCCAAGTAGCAACAAGATTATTAAAAAATTTGTAAGTAGCGGTGCCCAAAAAATGACATTACTTTTTATCAAGTCAATTGGGGCACCGTCCTGGTGCTTTACCACTTAGACTTTGGTTAATAGCATCCTCTTCTTCAGCTAGGGACATTTGAGACCCTGATAATTAGCTATTATCAATAACAAAGTTAGCCTCGGCCAGTGGGGCATCATATATTTTACCAAAGTGTTCCTCTCAGATTTGAATAGCAATATGACATTCAATAGGTGACACAGGCTGTATTTTACCTCTCACCTCCAAGACAGCAGAGCAAAAAGATTTACTATTTTTCAAAAGGGACGCAGCACTAATGAATCCCATTGTAACATAATTACGTCCTGCCATCGTTTAGCCGTAATCTTTTTATATTGCTTTTGCAAGAGGGTCATTGATGTGGAGTCCCTAGGTTTGGATGCCAGAGCCAAGTGCAATGCACAGTTCGCCACAGAACATTAGTGGTGAACAATCTGGGTGAAATCACTATGGTTTGTAGGGGCCTTAGCAGAGCTTTCCAAATATGGGAACAAAGGCCAGAAAAGGCCTCAACCACCTGATAATCTGTACCCTCCTCCATTGAAAACATCGCTACAGACACTGCATTTTTCTTAATTATTATGTTAAAGATTTTGGTCTGGTCACGCATTCTCCAAACCAACCTTAGGTTATCCATGGATAATTGCAGGTTTGCAGTCCCTTTATCTATTCTAAGTCTTTCTTTTGGGCGTAATAGGAGGGCGATCTCGATGGGGGTATGATCGCTATAATTAAAGGGGACGACTGTGCCATGCAGGAGTATATCTTCCAAATTGCGAGTGATGAAGACATAATCTATTATTGAGGAACTACCTCCCCCAACTTCTAGTGCATTTACTAAATCAAGGGGAGCAAGAAAGGAAGTAAACTCCTGGCGTGTAGGGTCAATATTGGTCAATGCACACATCCCACCATTTGTTGCGGTAAATTTGGGAGATAGTCTCATATTGAAGTGCCTAGCAAAGCATAAATATACTAGGTACCCTTTCATAGCTATGTCATCTACCAATTAGTATACATAATTAAACAATGTTGGAAACGTAGTGTTAGGAACTTTGGTAAAATCATTATTATAGAAGTACACCAAATACAATATCGAATGATATTACTATTCAAGGTCTCCACAGGCTTAACATATTCTCCAATAATTATACTAGTCCAATTGGCTAACCCTCGAGATGGTAGCCCATGATGAGAGGGAAAACCAGGGACACCATGGCACTGGTAGCCATCAACTATATAAGGCAATATGTCCCAGGTTTCTTGAAATAGGATAATGTCATAGTCCTTAATAAAAGTTAGCCAATTGGATATGCTAATCTGACCTGACACATTCCAAGTAAGTATTCCCAGCAGCATAACCCCCTGCTCTGCATAAAACGCCATGGGATTAGCAGTAAGAGGACATGAAAAAGATTAATCATTATAGGGAATTAATTCCTGTGAAACTGATGTCCTTCCTTGTAGCCATTCCAAGTCATCAAAGTCACAAAGTGAACATATTTGAGCAAGGAAAATAGGACACCTGAGTGGGGACGACACATGCACGTGGGGCTAGGACGACTGACTTGTAAAAATACCCAAAGGGCAATGCAACAATCTTGGATTCAATTAAACAATTGAATTCCTTTGATTTCAATATATTCCTTACACAGGCAGGCCTCCGAATGTTTTTTACAATGCAGTCCCCCTCAATATTTTTTCTTGATTGACCGAGCCAAGCCACCCTCCTCATCATTATGATCTCATTGAGGCCCCATGCATTAAAAGGTTTGCATTTACTCAGCCAGAAAGCAGCACTATTCTGGAGCTGATCCCATTACTCCTGTTGACCAGATCTGAGGGGAGGGCCCCCCGTCAGAGTTTGGACTTATGTGCAAGCTGGTGGTGGCAAGCTCAAACTATCCGAACTGGAAATAAAGTCAGGCCCCTGAGCTCCTCTAATAGTTGGTTTTAGGATAGTTGGCTATTGTCCTAGTGATGCGGGATGTCTGGTAGTTTGTGTGCGTTCTCCTTGGAGTGACCACAGGTCTAGAATTCACATTAGTTGAAGGTTCACAATTAGATGAAGGTTCACAATTATCCAGAGTTCGCAAGGAGGTTGTCAACCATGACCTGCAAATTGCCGCGTGAACGGTGACAGGGAGTTGTTTGCCTTCGGCTAGCGGGCTTCTTCCATCGTTGCCTTTGCTGTTCACAATTAGATGGTTAGATATGCCGGACAGAAGATTCTCTATTCGGTTCAAACAGTCAAAAAGCGGCTTAAGATTCCCCTCTAAAATACTTCTGAATTTCTCCCACAAGCTAGCATAGATCAATGAGCCCTGGGGAAGATAAGCATACGTCTGAGTTTCAGACGGCTGGCATTGTGGCAGGGGTTGAATACAGGAAAGGAGCTGGCCATTACTTTGAATAAGTTGTTTTTGTTTGGCAGCCTCACCCTTCCGTATTTGCCTTTTCCTCTGAACTGATGAACTTGGATTGGACAGAGCAGTTGGCACAGTACTCATTACAGGGCCCGCTTCGGCGTTAGTGGCAACAATAACGCTATCACTTGAACAAGCATATGCTTGGGTCAGACCAACCCCGGCTTCAGGGGACCCAGTTGCATCAATACTGTTGCCTAAAATTACACAGTCCAGTGGTTTATCTAGCAGTAGGCAATGTTCCAAAGAAAGTCTACACTGTTAGCTCAATCTTGTTGGAGATGATCCTGACCACCCTCTCCAACTTAATATCAATTGTCACTGTGGAGCATGGGATAGTTGCACCCCCAGCTACTTTGTGCTTCCCATGACTTCGGAACTTTATAAAAGTCTAACCTTTACCCCGTGATAACGTTTTTACTGGGACCACTTCAACCTGCCTTAAAGAGAGTGGGCCCAGCCCAGCCCCATCCGGCCATGGACTGGCAAAGACGGGCCTGCCATTGGCCTGGGCTTCACCTGGGGGGAAGCCTACGATGCGCACTGAAAACGGAGGTGTCTGCCTCCTACCCCTGGTCATGGTGGTACCTCCTGGTGCATTTGGTGCTGGGATACAGAGTCCCTTTTGCAGCAAAGCAGAGTCTCCAGCTGCGGCACTCTGAGTTAATTTCGAGGTTCGGTTTTCCAACTTCCCTGGAGTCAGACTGAGGAACACGTTTTAATAATGAGGTCCTGAAGACGTGTGCAGCATTGCAAGTTGAATAGAGGCTGCTCTGCATTTCACAACCAGAGGCTTCTGGAATTGAGGAGCAAGTCAATGGCACTTTGAAATCCAGATTGGCTAAAGTGTGTGCTTCGACATATCTGACATCACCTGATGCATTGCCTCTTGTGTTGATGAGTCTACGCAGTACTCCAGATAGGAGGACAGGATTGTCCCCACATGAGATAACCATGGGAAGAGCCATAAGACTGCCAACTGTGCCTGCGACTGCGCTTGTGAACATTACAGATGACATGACTCTTGATTACTTCAAAGGACTGGTTGATGTGGTGTGTTCTGTGTCTCACCAGGTTTGAAAGGCTACAGCCCTGCCTCAACAGGAGCAGTGCCATGACCTCAGCCCCGGCATCTGGGTTATGATGAAGAACCATGTGCAAAAGTCGTGCTTTGAGTTTAGGTGACGTGGGCCATACCAGGTGATTCTGGTCACCACGACAGCTCTGAAGTGTGGAGGTGTCCTCATTTGGGTTCACGCTGCTCATACTCACAGAGTCCCTTGTCTGCATGATTATATAACAGCACCAGTTCCTGATGTGCATGTGGTTACCGTGAGACAGAGGGAGTTGGTTAGTCAAGCTGTTGGGGATCAACAAGAAGCTGAGACAGCACTTATACAGCCTGAGGGGGTCTGAGAGAGTCAACAGTTGCAGTCAGTACATATGTGTCCCATCCTGTATTGTTTACCGTGGAAAATTCAGACCCTGGTGCAGGGCCTACTGCAGTAGTATTATGAGCTGTACCTGGAAATCAGTGGCCAAGAAGACTGGAGAGAGATATGCTGTTTGTCTGAAGTGCATGTGCCATGCACTAACCCAGAAGATACTGAAAAGGTGTGGTCTAAGTGACAGTGAGGAATAAGGGCTAACAGTAAGAACATCAAAGAAAGCTAGAGTACCTTGTCAGAGGTATTGTTCACTTGAATTGACATATTTAGCTGCCAATGACTGGGAGAGAGCATTTTGCACCTTTTGCTATAACAATTTGCATCCAATTGAGCCTCCTTGAAATGAACTTTGTGGCTGAACTGAGTTTTGAAATTGCATTGCCACTAAAAAGACTGAGCCCATTGATTCTGGAAGTGATCATTAGTGAGTTTGAACTGAGCATTTATTAGAGAGAGAGCTTAATAGATCTACCCAAACTACAAAGAAGAGTACCAAGGCCTGAGTCTGCTGAAGCATCGTAAGTTTGTCCTTTAGAAGAACACGGAGTAGGGCTAAGGAAGTCTTTCTTCATACACCACAGAACAGTGAGAGAACTTATGAGCATGCAAAGTGGATATTCAAACAGGGTAACCGCTACTCCAAACAGAAACCAATATTTACAATGGAAGGCATCATGATTGCCCCTTAAAAACCAATGCACGTTTTGCAGTTTTCTCCAGCCTTTCCTTCAGTTCTGGATACAATCCTCACATAAAGAATCACAATACTACTGTTTTCTGCTCACAGTGTCACACACTTGCTGCTTGCTATTACTTTATTCTGTCACAAGTTACAAACCATATGTGTTTTTGTCCTTTCCTCTTTGTCCTTATCCACCCCCACAGGGCTCCTTATGCCCAGCAGCTATGCTTGCATCAATTGCTGGTGGATTTGAGGATGGGTGGCCCCAGACCATCCCTGTCTGGTCACAAGGCCTCTTTCCATCTTTAGACAGGTCTCCTTTTATGTCAGGAACAGGTCCAAACTGCTGCAAGTGTCCTGCCTCACCTCTACACAGGTTCTTTTACCAGCTTATTGCCTAAATATTGGAGCTAGAGTGCAGGATCTTCAAACAAGAGTCTGTTCCCAAATAGAAAATCCATAGAAATCACTATTTGGGAATCGCAAAAGGGAATTTATGAAACCTAAAATTTACTAGTAGCTATACGGAAAACGCAAATTTGAGAATGCAAAACCATTCATACCAATGAGCACTATAATATCCCCATGCCTAAAACATCAAAAAGGATTGTGTCCTTGTGTAATGTAACTGGTGCTTGTATAAAGCGAAATACTTTTGGTCATGATCGCGCTATATAAATATGGGAAAATAAATCAATAAATCAGTCCCCAACCAGCCGAAGGGGTTTACAGGTTGGATCTGCCATGTCACAGATCTGATTCTGCATTGGCAGAACTGAATTCAGGGGGAAGGTTCTTGCCACTCAGTTAAAACTGTCATGGAATGTCCTTTGTTCAACTGTCTCACACACACACACAGAATCCAAAGGGAGATGCCCAACCAGAAGCGTACTGCGCAATTCATTTAAATCTTGCCCTGTGCTAGAAAATCTTCTTCCCTATCCCTACTATCCTGCAAGGTTGTCACATAAATCCTCTTACTTAGAAGTCAGAGAAAGAAAAGCAAACAAGTGTGTCAAAGGCAGCACCTGACATTTGACATCAGTCTTTAAATGCACAGCAAATGTGACAAGATAAGAACAAGATTCAAAGCCCTGTTTACAGAAAGGGAGTTTGTGTAAGAATGTAGTAAACACACTTCAGGCCACGGGAGAGACACATGCCAGTCTATCACTGTTTTGCACACCATGTCACCTTGGTTTGGACCCAGCCATGAGCAAATCAGTCTTGACCTTGCTCCAATGGGAACAGTCCAGCCCAAACTGCCAAGGCAGGTCCTTTTTTAAATGGGATACAAGTTACCCAGGACCATTTTCATCCTAGTTAGGGCTCATCAGCGCAAGCTGTCTTATGCCCTTATGCACGGTTCGCGCTATAAAAACAGCAATCATAACAAGCATTGGCATAGCCAATAGGTCTCACTTTTGGGACATTATAAGTATTTAGTTATGCAACTGTTGCATGGCTAAACACTTATAAGGTCCCAAAAGCGAGACCTATTGGCTATGCCAATGCTTGTTTATTTTGAGAGGGAGAGTACCGGCACTTCTCAAGAGAAATGCTATACTTTTAATTGGAGAGTACTAGCACTTCTCAGAAACAAGCAGGTACTCTGGTACAGAGTACCTGAACTTCTATTTTTCCATTTCAAGCACTGGGTAGCAGTGAGGGTTAAGGCACGGCACAGTGGCATAGCCAATAGCTCTCGCCTTTGGGACCTGTTTAGTTAACCAGCACAATATACTTGGTGCAACATCAACTGTTGCATGGCTAAACACATAAGGTTCCAAAGGCGAGACCTATTGGCTATGCCAATGCTTGTTTATCTTGAAATCCTCAATCACACCATCAGTGCTCAAGCATAAAAGACCTTGCATATCTTTTTCTCACTACGTTCCACGTTGCATATTCTGTTAGCCACCACGTGAAAACTGCTAGTGGATCAGATGTCTATTTTTGCAATTTCCTCAAGACATTCTGCTCAAATTCACTCTCCCAGGAGAGTAAGTTATCCAGTTGATGTAAGTGCACTGGGCTATGCATAAGACTATGCTTCTGAAACCAAAAATGAGGAATTTTCTTTCTAGGCTTAGAGCCAGCATGGACTCCGAGAAGAAAGAGCCTTGCTTGGTACCCCCTCTCCCCCCAATGCAGAACCATGAATCCACAGACCTGAGATGTTTGTGATTGCCCTTGATGGAACTCGCAACCTAGTACTGTGCCAACTTCAACCTGACCTGCCATCTAATTCATCCTGACGTGAAATTCAGTGTGAGCAGGAGCCTAAGCCTTCGGGTCCTGATGTACGGGGGAGGGGACTCACCATTCAGGGGACCCCTATTCAGCCAAAGGACGTTCTAATACATCTTTAAGATACGGAAGTCTAGGGAGCCCCTCACTCAATTCTGCAGGGTGGAGAGGCGTCATTTTGCGTTGGGTCACTTAGTTTGAGCCTGCTGAAAGACCGCCTTATTGCAGTGAGTGGGTCTCTGGTCGCACCGGTCAGGCTGCCCTCTGGGAAGAAAGAAGCCATTGCATCTGGTGATAGCGCCAATGGATGAATTGACAGCTTCCTTGAGGGTCTCTCGAGCGGCCCTTGAGCTGGGGTGGGAGGGAGCGTGCTGTGGCGTTGGCTAGTATGGGGGAGGGGTCCTCAACCCATCCTAAAACTGCATCCACGCAGCCCTGACGCCTCTCACGCTGACTGAACGGAACCGAAATACTGTAAACTCCAGCTTATTAGGAGAGGGAAATAAAAGGTTAATGAAGGTTAATTCCATCGACAATAATAACGGAGTAAACAACGAGCAATTGAGTGAACAGGCGCGGGAGCACCGAGCGCAGTCCCAGAGAGGGCTCGGATTTACAACCAGCTGCTTGGGAAGAGAGCGAGTGAAGGAAGGGGGAGCCGGCTGAGGGCGAGAGAGGCAAAGATGGGCAGTGCAAGGCTGCAATAAAGCGCGCATTGAAGGAAGAGACATGGAGCGGAGAGAGAGGCAAAGAGCAACACTGAGAGAGAGAGAGGAGGAAGGGAGAGAAACTTAGGAAAGAAGAGCTGGTAGATCAGGTCAAAGATAAAGAGCAGAGCGAGACAGCAGCGCAACAGGGGCTGGGGCATAAAGAGTAGCATACTAAGGGCTTGATTTATTTAAGAGTTTTACTCATTCATTCTGTCTCTATTGGGAAATGCGTTTGTTGGTACAATGTGGCCTGTGGAGAGATATAGATGGTGAGCGATGGGTAGAGTTGGAAGGAGATGTGTGGAATGAGATGCAAACGAGAGAAACATGTAGGCAGAGATAGAATGCAAGAGGGAGCTGGTGAATGGGTTGAAAAAGAGAGAGCACAGAAGAGGGATTGAAAAAATTTGGGGAGTGCGAGAAAGAGAGACAGCTAGCAAGAAGGGGCAATGTAAAATTGTAAGAGAGAGAGGGGGTGCTCGAGATGCACACAGTGCGAGAGAGAGAAGGGCAAAGAGAGGCAGACAATAGGAAACAACATAGAGGTGAGCAGAGAGATAAGCCGGCGGAGCGTGGCGCGCGCGCTTGGCGGGGGCGGGGGAGCGCATTCCAGGCGGGGAAGCGGACCCTTTGAAGTAGGATGCCAAACGGATTGCATGGCGGCACGATGCGCGTGATTGTGCGCGTGCTCGCCATGCAATCCGCTTTTGGGAGCACTTTTGGGAGCCCCTTATTATAGTCTCGCATTGCGATCGCTTGCACGATAGCTAGGCGAGGCCTAAAAACTATCCTATCACTGGAAAGTCTTCCAGTCCTCAAAACAAACCATCCTGATCATGGCACGGCAGGGCAGATGTGTTGTTTTTGGAAATATTGTTCTTTTAGTCTTTATTAAATTGTTCTCATTTGCACATAGGATATACTGCAATTGGAATACAATAAATACCATTGTCACAGTAGATACAAATGTCCATCGGTGATGACATCAATTTTTCTTTTTAGCATCTTTATCATCCGTTTTTAAGATTAAGCCTTTTCATACAATAGGTTCTGAACAAGGTGTCCGCGCAACCCAGCACAGTCCACCATAACAATATGATCGACCGCACAGTGTACACAATGTCATGCAGAACGGGTTCGTCCTGCTTGTGACATTGTGTGCACTGTGCGGTCGATTGTGTTGTGATGGACTATACCCACACAAAAAGGTCCCTGATAGAGTCAATATAATGTAATGGCAAGACGAAAACTGAACTGCATGAAAAGTGACACGGTCAAGCAAACTTTTAGAGGGTAAATCTAAATTTCACACACCACTACCCTTCTCCACCCATTACTATTCATTAAACCCATCTTCACTACAAACGATCTAAATAACATTAACACAATCAAACTGCTCTGTAAGGCAAACTTCCTGTCAGAATAGAAAACCACTGTTTCTTCGGATACCCTGCAATTGTCCAATGGTTCTAACACAGTATGACGCACGC
Source organism: Triturus cristatus (assembly GCF_964204655.1). Classification (NCBI taxonomy): domain Eukaryota; kingdom Metazoa; phylum Chordata; class Amphibia; order Caudata; family Salamandridae; genus Triturus; species Triturus cristatus. The sequence goes on along the minus strand of NC_140590.1, from coordinate 478,971,048 downwards.
CTGAGCATACAAGAGCACCCTGGAGAGGCAAAACATCCTACATAAATAAATATCTGAGTTCAAGGGCAGTTCACTTCAAGTTGGCTTACTTAGCTTTGCATGTTTTCCTTAATTTCTATTCACATGATTACTTGATTAATGTATGAATTATTATTATTGCTGTGGGGGATATATCCATCAATCAATGAGTTGAGTACAGCTACTCACCCGTGAGAGTCTCAAGGCGCTGGGGGAGGGGGTGGAGAGGGGAAGTTGCAGGTCTGACTGGGTGCTGTGGTTCATTCGAAGAACCAGATATAACAGTTCCTGCATAGGCATGAGAGGAAGCCAGATGTAGGCATCCAACTTGTACTGTGAGCATGACAGATATCAATTAAAGTGTACCCAGATGGTTAGAGATGAGGTATGAACAGTGAGAGTGCCTGGAGACATTGGCTGAGTGGAAATGAGTAGGTTTTTAGGCCTCGCCTAAAGGTGTACCAGCAGGCATTTGAGAGTGCCTAATACGTAGAGGAGTGGGCTTTCAAATCATTTATGCAATTTGCAGCAGTAGCTGCTCGTATAGGGCGTGCTGCGGGGCGGTAGGGCCGGGAGGGTCAGGGTCGGGGCGTAGCAAACACGGACATACAACGTAACGGAGGAACGTAATAATTACTTTCCTCCGTTCCGTCCTACGTCCATGTTTGCTACCCCCCCCCACCCTGCCCCTCCCCCGCCCCGCCCCACCCCACTGTCGAGCAGCATGCCCTATACGAGCCGCTACTGATTGGCACGTAAGCTCACAGTGACAGACTCAAATGTCTGGCTGGGTCGATGGGCCTCGATTACCCTGGAGAGGCTGTCTGGGGTTCGGCTGCACAGCACATTTAAAAATAAAGCTCAGGAGCTTACAGTATGATTTTTTTCTTTAATAGGGAATCAGTGTAGAGACATCAGGTAGGGGGGTAGGGGATGGGGCGTTATGTGGACACCTATTCCCACTGAGAATATTTCAACTACAACTATATTAAAAGTTCTCTAGCTGCCAAAATTATCTCCTTCGGACCGTGCAATATGCTATGTTGATTTTTATAGCGTTCTAATCACCCAAGATGGTGTCCAGGCACTTGGGCAGGTGTGTAGGAGTGTGGTCCCCAAGGTACATATACAAAGAGCTGAGGCAGAACTCAAGAAATAAGGAGGCGGGTCTGATGTATTGAGGGAGATCGTTCCATGTCTTGAGTGCGATGTCAAGGGAAGAGCGATCTCCAGTTTTGCTTTTGTGGATGCAGGGAGTATGTGCAAGCGAGGATGAGGCAGAGCATAGGTGTCTGGTGGGTTGCTGAAAGTTTATCCGGCTATTCAGGTATTCTGGTCCTTAGTTGTGTAGAGCTTTGCATGTGTGTGTGAGAACTTCAAATTGGTTGCACTTATGAATGGGGAGCCAGTGTAGATTCCTGAGTTGCGGTGTTCTGTGGTGTGGCATGGGAGGACAGGAATGAGTCTTGTGGCGGTGTTTGGATGGTCTGGAGTCTGTGTGGGAGTTGTTTGGAGATTCTAGCACAGAGGGTGCTGCCGTAGTCCAGGCTGCTGGTGATCAGTGCTTGCGTGATGGTTTGTCTGGTGTTCTGAGGCAACCATTTGAAGATCCTTCGTAGCATGCATAGGATGTGGAAGCAGGAGCTGCATACTGTGTTGACTTGAACTGTCATGTTGAGCTTGTTGTCTAGGATGAACCCTAGATTTCTTGCGTGCTCTGTGGATGTGATTGTTGGTCCTAGCTCTTATCGCCACCAGTGTGGAGGTCCATCGGGGGATCTTTGTGCTGAAGACCAGTACTTCTGTCTTGTCGGTGTTAAGCTTCAGGTTGTTGGTTCACATCCAGTCTGCTACCATGGTCTCACAGTTGTTGAAGTTGGTTCTGGTGGTGGTTTTCTTGTCTGATAGGGAGAGTATGAGTTGGGTGTCATCGGTGTAGGAGATGACGGTGATGTCTTGTGATTGGATGATGTTGGTGAGGGGTGTCATGTGTATGTTGAAAAGGGTGGGTCTGAGTGATGATTTCTGTGGGACTCCACATATCAGTTTCTCTGTCTTGGATGTGAAGGGTGACAACCTAACAGCCTGACCCTTTGGGTTCTTCCAGTGAGGAAGAAACAGATCCATTTGAGAGCGAATTTTTTTTGCCAATCCCATGAAGTCTTCTGATGAGAGTGTTGTGTGAGACAGTGTCAAAGGCCGTGAAGAGGTCGAGCAGGATGAGGGTCCAGGATGACTCAAATGTTGCCCTTGGACATGATGAATGCTGTTTCGGTGCTGTGGTTCATTCTGAATCCTGATTGAGTGTTGTTAAAAGATGGCGAAGTTCGAGGTGGGTTGTGAATTGCTTGTTGATGGCCCTCTCAGTCACTTTGGCTGGATAGGGGAGCAGGAAGATACGTCAAAGGTTGCTCAGCTTCTTCAGGTCAGCTATTGGCTTCTTAAGGAGTGCATAGTACTGTTGTATGGAATACTACTAGTCGAGCATTTATGAAGTAACAATATTAATCACAGTCATTTTTGAGCACCACATGAATACTGCTGGCCAGATTTTCAGTTTAATTAATTCTTTGACACAGTTAGCAATGCAGCTTTGTGTAAGCTGATACTGGACAACATGAGACCCTTCCTCTACGGATATCTACTCCCCTAAACAGAAATTGTAGCAGAAGTGTCAGTATGTGCCTTTTGACATCACACATTGTTTGCTTACGTCAGAGGAAGTGGCATCACTGAATAATAAAAATGCCAAGAGGGTGAGATGAATAGTTTATAAAACAACAATACAAGTAGATAGACGTCTCTCACTGTTACTGCAATGACATGCTAAAGATAAATACTTTGGCATGTAGATATGCCTGAAGCATAGACATTGCATACCCAGGTTCAGGCTTCAAACGCCAGAGCACAGCATCAAATGCCTATTTGTATCCTAAAATCCCAGGACATAACAAATGTCTGGGTTCAGTTCCAGGGAAAAGCCTCAAATGCAAAGGCACAATCAACGTATACTCAGACCCAACTTCGAATACAGAAATAAAGTGGAGGCATATCCATCAAATGTATATGCACAGTCTGAAAAGCTCAGGTATGCATAGCATTGGGAACCAGACCAAGCCTCAAATGCCATGCACACAACCCATGTATGCATGTTCTGGGAGGCTGCAGGAGAGATCCAAGGCAAAGGGTCTAAGTATAGTCAAGAAGTGATCTAGAAAAATGAAAATGCATCTTCTTTTCCAGCCCTAGCTTTACTGGGTGACATGGTGCTGGTGGGTGAAAGAGTTCATTTCATGTCCTTCTCTAAAAGCCCAATGATACTGCAGTGAGTCCAGAGAGGAGGAAGCAGGAACTACAGAAATTAAACCTGGCTCCTAAGGAACAATGGCTCTGCCATCCCGGGAGTGTGATGCCAGATCGGAGGCTTCTACTTAAGGTGGCCACAAGAAAGAGAGAAGGGTGCAGGTAGGAAGGTAGGCTGACATAGTTATTTGATTATTAATTAGTCCAGAAGTTAAGTTGCAGATTTTAGAACGGGGCACAAGGGTTCAAATCCTAGTTTCAACTATTGACAATGTTCTGTGACTATCGTTATCTACTTCAGTTGTTTTAAGTACAACCATTGGGAGCATCTAGAGGTGAGATTGTAGTAGATGCAATAGAAGGCAATTTATTCCCTACATGTTTCAATTTCATTGAGAAGAAAGGGGACAGCTTACCTTAAACGATCTCTCAGTAACTCTACAGTTCGTTCACAATCTGCAGAGTTGTAAAGGTGTCCATTGAAATGGGAATTCTGGTTTTATTTGAAAAATAATAGAAAAAGCACATGATAAGGTGGATATCGGAGAAAAATATAGCAAGGCACCCGTTATTCTTTGACTACAAACAGTGGTAAGATGAGGGTCAGGTTTGAACTTTGGCCTGCATGGAAAGTAAAGGTATTTTTGCCAAAGACGTTTTTCAAAACAGAAAGAATGTCTGGAATTCCAAAAAGCTTTCTCCCACAGAAATAAGAATTTTTAGAGACACTTGTTATGGTTTTGGATCAGGTATGATAAAGCAATAATTTTGTAGCTTAATGCAAACAATACAGGTATGAATGATGTTTTTCGAACTTCTTTAAAGACCCAGTGTCTGCTTAACCACACGCATTAATGCTGAAATGTGATTTATTTCCTTCCTCATCATTGCACTTTGAAGTTTGCAACTTCACTTTCTGACGGTTGTATGCATATTGCACACCTGCTATGCTCGTCTAACATTTCCTTTCAATTGACACCATATTTTCAAGGTTCCAATTATAACATGGGACATGGTACAATGGAAAACTCTGTGGTAAACAAAACATTAGAAACGGATTCAATACCTCATGCTCTACGCCTAGAAAATGACTTTATTGCCACTATACCCACCAAGAAGCTATCTGCATTTCTTGGTGGCTCCTCTGACTTCTCTGCCTTGAAATGAAAACAAACTTCATGAGGGCCGGCTGTGGCATGACAACATTTCTCAAAAGCTGTATATTCTGGAGGATAGAATAGTATGGGCAATGTACCTGTGCTTTAATGTGATATTGCACTCTATACGTTCTCTCGTCTCGTGGTCTTTCCTCTTGCTTCTCCACTCTGAAACTCTTGTCATGATAGTGATGGGTTACAATATGATCTGAGATGGTGATGCATGCCAGAGGCTTTGGCCACGCCCACTAGTCTCCTCTTTGCTCCATTGGTGGGAATGAATAATTACCCACTCTGCAGAGTGGAGAAAAGGGGTAGGTGTTTCATGACCCTTCCGAAATACCATACTAGACAGAAGGCACATATTGGGATGGACAATCAGTCTGCCAAAGACTTCACAGTTATCAGAGGTATATTTTAGTTACATCTAATTTCCACCATCGTTATGTAGAGACATTTTTACCTTTGGGCACAGTCCATGTAATGGTGGCATTCCCCAAGATGAAGCAATGGGCAGAGGTGACATAAAAATGCCCAAGTGATGGAAGGTCGACTCAAGGCACAATGCGCTTTATTTGTTCTGTAGCTTCTAAACCGAAATCAGGACTTTTTTTTACATTTAAAACCATTATATTTAGCAAATAAACATTAGGAACTACAATGAAGCTTATTTGTATCTATGTACTCTGGGGGATCCAAATATATGTTTTAGAGTAGCCACTTTTATATGAAAAGCCAGGAAACATTTAAATCATATGCACCAAACCTTGACTCTGGTATCATATGAGATTATTTGATGGTCTTGAATACATTATCATTTATATCCTAGAATGAGCTCTTTACTACTATAGGGTAGTGGTTAGGCAGTCCGGTTACAATGGGTAATGCTCCATCAACATAAACGTTCTAGAATGGCGATGACGGACTTGGGAATTTTTAGAAGGTTTTATTGATCATTCTTGAAAGCTGTGTAATAACAAGGACTATCCCTTTATGTTATGTTAACATAGCAGAACTTAGCCAGAGGTATTTGTTATATTGAATTTAGAGGTAAACCTGTTTGCTCTGAATCTTCTTGCCTACATGAAATGTATATATCACCAATTTCTTCTGTATTGTAATTGACTGGGCCATTCTAGTATCACAAGTGTAAATATTGATGCAATGTTGCAGCCGGATTCACTTAATCCTATAAAACCACAATAGCACTTTATTCTGAACTTTTTGAAATAACATTCTACTATTTTAGTTATAACATTGACATTATTATGCACTTTATTTACGATAAACCACAAAATGTATTTTATGAATTGGGTCAAAGGATGTATTTCTGCCAGTATTTTAGCGTGTCAGACATAATGCTGCGATGATTTTATATATCATGGAATTGTTATGTGTACTTTTATGGTTTTATTTTCAAATGAATAAAGATTTTGAATTGAATTGAATTGAATTGACTTAACAGTTTAGTGTTTTGGCCTACCTCATGTTTATCAAGCACGATGCATCTTCTTATGAGGATAAAATATATATATATACCATAGTGGCAGTTGATTAAGAGTGTGTGTCCGTTGAAAGGGCATTTATTGATTTACCTGTACCGTTTGACCATATTGACGAATTTGCATGAAACTGGGTAATCTACATACTCAGTTAAGTTTCAGCACATTATGTTTTGTGAAGATCCACCCACCAGAAAATGTTTTTCCATTTTATCTCTTGTGAGAAGTTTTGTCGAAATTTACAGACCGAACAGCTGAAGGGATTTACTTGAAACTTGGCAGGAAAGTAGAACTTTACTCAGAAAACTTGCTTTTTTGGGTTGTAGCGTATTTGTTCAGCATTATTTTGAGATACAAGCATTTTAAAAATTCCAGAATGGGCTTGAAAGTGTTGACACTTTTGCATATCTCTGCTACTTGAGATTCGGAAATACTTTCCAAATCAGGTATTTTACACAAAGTAAAATATCTGAATGGACGAGGGAGACTTTTCTCACACCACCCTCCTCAGATATGCGGTTTCAAGCAATCTGACTGGCTGCTGCAAGAGAAAATTTGAATAGAAACAAATTACAATAAAAAACATGACATTTCCGAGTGGCTTGGGGCTTTCGAACCAATGGTACCTAAAATGGCATCCGGCACCCACAATACCAGTTTTGGTACAGTGGTTGTCGGGAGCAATTTTAGGTGCCCAGAACTAGCAAGTTACCAATGACTCATAAGTCAGGGGAAGCCTCAGCATGTGAAGCTTGTGCTAGATTCATGAATCTGGAAAAAATATTCAAAACAAAGTAAGGCCAAGCACTAAGGGCTAACCCCTGGGCATCGGCATCAGACCTAGCCCTGCACCTAAGCCCCCCTGCGTACAGCCAAAGGCTTTGGCCAGCGTGAGCTGGGGACCTGCAGCAAGCTGACTGTAGTGCCTGGCCTCATGCTTGAACCAGCATACAACCCCCACTATGGATAGTGAAGACCATGTGCAGCGGGCTTGCTCACTCATGGTGGGTGGGCACAAGGCCTGGCCACATGAACAGACCCAGCTGTGAATGGTCAAAAGTTATGCACAGTGGGCATTAAGCATCTGTAGGATGTTGGGTGCAGGGCTTGACCATAGGTCAGATGCCGTGTCCAACCACCGCTGCATACAGCTGAAGACGATGTGCAAGGGGCAAAGTGTCCCCCATCACTGGTTACGTGCAGGACCTGACTGTAAGCCACATCCTGTTCCCAGCCCCTACTATGCACAACCAAAGGCCATGTGCAGTGGGGGTTCCCCGCATACAGTTGGTCTGGCACAGTGCCTGGTTGCAGAACAGGCCCTGTCTGTGTGTATAACAGAGGACGGAAAGTAAGTACCGCATTAAAAACTGTCGAGTTCACTGAAAAAAAAGGCACATTCAAAAACTGAGTTATGGCTCAAACATGACCATCCGCTGAAATTTGCTAGTTATGGTTAGCAAAGCACATAATACATGCCATAACTTGCAGCATCTACCATGCTTAATACACCAATTTGCCAATGCCCTATAAACACAAAATAATTTATCAAGAGAACAAAATGGCAGCTGGCGTGAGTTAAGACCAGCACTAAACGTCTTTGAGGGGAAAAACAACCCATCTACATCAACAGGGCAGTGTTCACCTGGAGCAATTTTCCACAACAATTCTAACAGGTCTAAGGAGCAGCTGGCCATATGTGCTGTCGCTGAGATCATGCCCCGATCAGCTGTGCAAGAAGATATTCATACTTTCCGGTACATTGTCTTAATAGAAACCTCAGTACAAAGCAAACAAGAAGGTAGCCCTTAGTGTATGTGATAGGACCCATGAAAAAGATTTCTGTCTTAGTTCTATGTTCGTTCATTGAGGAATCAGCTGTGAGCAGAGCCTTAAGCATGGTTAATAGCTGATCTGAATGCCAGAAGCACATAGATTGCCCTTTCCATACGAGGTACAAGATAGGGAACTAAGCTGAGAGTCGACTTGATAATTGAGTCAGCAATCAGACGGCAATGGACCAACAATTGATAATGAGTCCCTCCTAAAAAAGGGAATCATTTTCAATATGTTACAAACATTTAGGAATTTCTATGATTTACAGATTTGAATGAGTGGAAATATGCATTTTATTTATAAAATGACAATTAAAAATGTGGTACAAAAATGGCATCTCAGTTTTCTTCCCTCTTTATATTTAAAAATCACTGGACCTTTGTCGGGTTTATTATAATCTAACTGTAAATATTTATCTGTGTCTCTCTTTATACATCTGTATTTTGATGTCTTGACATCTATTCTTGGCCCAATGATGGTTTTGTTGAGGCACTATCTGCCTGTTGATCTTCAGCGGTGCAAGGCATAACCCAAGGCATAACTCTATGCAACTCTTGTAATGCCTATCTGGAGATGCTCACACAACGGAATAGAGCTGGGCAAATACACGTTCATTGAGTCTAACACCTGACATAGAACTTGTCACCCTAGTTAATTTCTTGCGCACCGGTGTGTAGCTCGTTGGAGTGAATAGCAGGAGAGAAGATTATTAAAAGACCAAGAAGTGGCAAGGTAAGGCTTGGAGAAACATGGTGTACACTCAGATATGAACATTTTACAGGAGAGGACTGGCAAAATATGACAATGATTGTCTTACAGAACGATTCCGTGCAGTGGTAAATATTGATATTGTATTGTTAAAACTCAACATATACTGATGTACGACAAATATCCTGAAATAGCCACTTTCTGAACCATAGTTACTCGCAAACATTTCCCCCAAGGCCACAAAGTACTGTCTGTGTCATCCAGAGGACAACACCGATGCTAGCAGGGTGAGGGTCGAGGAGTTCAAAGGTGGGCGTAGGGGATACGGAGCAGATGCATGCTAAGCATACGCTGTCTATAAAACATTTCGTTTCGTTAACGTGCAAATAAAATATGCCTGTTTCACAGCTTTCTGAATGTTCCTGCTCTGTCAAGTGAGCAACAGCCCGGTGCTGCTGTTCACCAGGGGGCGCAATTAAAGGTCAGGAGGGCCACATGCGGCCCTGGACACACTTTGAGTATCCCTGTTCTAAATAAAAAGGTCATAATTATAACAGACCTTGCGGGCCCACCGAAATGTAAATTTCAGTAGGGATGCATATTTTAAACTTACGTATAATGGGGCTTATTTACAAGCCCCTTGTGCAGCCGGTACGTTACTTTTTCACATATTAAACATGACGCACCGGCGGCACAAGGGGCTTTTAAATCAGGCCCAATTAATTTGAGTGGATATTATTTGCATGTTATTTGATCATTCTAAAAACAGACTGAATATTCCTATTGGGTTGGTTGAGGAGCCCAAACCAAGTTGCTAGCAACTAAAATATAATTATAGTGATAAAATGTGTTGATAATAGTTGTGATTGTTGTAGGGAATATTGGAGCCAAAATATTTATGGGTAACATTAGTGTGACCATAATATCGATGGACAAGCTATTGTCAGAGAATTTTATGTATTTAGATTTATGTGCATCGTTAATGACTTGCAGGATTAATTTCACACTCTAAATCACATCTATACATTGATATAGTACTGTTGCTATTCGTACAAATTTTCTTTGATGCGTAGAAGTGTGTTTTTTGATACATGTGAACTAGGCCACAGATTAGGTGCGAACGCCATCTTTTCCAAAACTGATGTCAGTCATACCATTCATGCTCATTCCCCACCTACTTCACTCCTCTCAAACACTGGAGCATGCACTCAAGCTGAGATGTAATGGTTTATTTCCACTGTAACTATTGTTATTCTGCTCTTGATAAAGTTTCAGTCACAACTCTAAGCAGTTCTCAAAGTTCTTCCATTGGTTCACTGTGTCCATTCATATATCACATTTTTGTTCATGTACCTAGTTTTACTCTAGCATCTCCGGACAACATTAGCACAGAGGGTGCTAAATAATTATTCATGTTGGGGTATAACACTTAGGTGTTAAGGTAGTCTGCCATTTATTTTTCAGGTGCTCTAATTCGCTCACACCACACTAGTCTGCCAATTCTTAAATTTCAAATGAAAAAAATAATGTATAAAAACCATCAATTTGGGGAGTTCGCCAGAAGACTTTCCTGTTCTACTATGGATGCTGTATGGTTCTATCCTGATTCTGATGCCTCCTTGGGACTCTCTGATTTTTCTATTTTCGGTATAACTCTGAGAATCCTCATGAAATTGAGGTATATATATATATATATATATATCAAGAAATAACTTTCACACACACGATGAAAGAAATCCAGGACTCCCACAGGCGATGCTTTAGAATATTTATTTCAGGCACAAAGCGCCTCACCAATGCGTTTCGCTAACAGCTTGGTCACGGTGATGACAAAAACTTTATTCAGCCTCATTTATGAACAAGTTTCGTTCAAATCCATGAAACAAAGGTAGGACCATCATGTACATACACTGCATCTTTGTAAACCAGCGCCATCTTAGAATTGTTTATAAACTATGGATCCAATAGCTTAACTCAATATTTGAACTGATTATTTGTTAAGCGATTTTACAACAATCAAGCTTATTGCAATTTGGTGATTCATAGAAACAATTTCATTAATTCAAATCGGTAGATTCCATAAATATCAAATCCAAAAGGACAAATATCTTTAAATCCCAATACAAAAATAGCGTCAAATAAATAAATTTGTGACTCTAAATGATAAATCATATACCTGTGTATACTAAGCAGACCCTCCAGGATTTCGCTATTCCGCGATTTCGCGGTTTGCCGCGAAATCGGCACTTTTGTAAAAATTCCGAGATTTTTACAAAAGTGTCCACGAAATTGAAGGAATTCATCAATATAGGAGCATTCATACCCTTTAAACAATTTATTGTTTTTTCACCATACAATCATATCTTAACACAAGACTAGTCTGTCTTTTGGCACATTGGCTCAAGTGTGTTGCTTGTTGTGGTGTCACAGAAGATGATGGACATCCCTAAAGGATATGGTGAGGGACTTACAAAATGTGTGCACTTCAAAAGCCGAATGTTAGTCTGTCTCCTCGGCCTTCCCCGTTTGCACATCCCTCCGTAAAGTATATGTTGTCGGCTACCATATCCGAAGTAGTCTCTTGCACATGGTTAGTAGCAGGTCTTGCACTGCCTCTTGTAAGCTCTGCCTCCCAATTTCTCTTAGATGCACTTCACACATACTTAATCTCCCATGAACACACACATTGTCACACACGCACCTACTGATTAACACACTTTTTCATATTCCCCAATGAAGTACTCAAAAGAAAGAGAGAAGTGTGTGAATGCAATTGTATGACAGGTGCCAGACATACATATAAATAAACATTGTGCACAGTCACTTCCACCATTCACAGACACTTCCTTCAGGATAAGTCACCTCCCACTAAGCAACAACCAGAGCGACAGTCAACTGGCACACTTATTTAATCAGCAACCGCCAATCAGAATAGCCTAGGAGACTCATGGAAGGGGAAAGAATGGGGAATACAAATATTAATAGTCAAGGGAACGTAAAGAAAGGTGTATTGAGATGCATGAGAATGAGTTAGAAAAATAGTTAGACCAAAGAGAGTCAAGAAGATTTGCCAGCTTTACCAAAAAGAGGACTGAGAAAGACAGGACAGTTGGCAAAGTGATAAAGAGATAAAGGAATAGAGAGAGAGAGAAAACAAGTCACAGAGAGGTAAGGGCAGAAAAGAGGGACATTTATTCGAAAAAGAGAGAAGAAAACAAGCAAGGGAGAAACAGAGAAAGAAACCAAAGAGAGATAGAAATAGAATGGAGACATTATAGGTCAAGAGTGGCCACCACTGAGAAGATGCTACTGTTACTGTGTTTAACATTTGCACTTATAAGTCTTTCCTCCATCAGGCCCACAGCACCGTTTCTATAACACTTCTGTAGATTTTACCATCATCACAGGTTTAGAGTGCTGTACATTGGAAAATGTACATACTGCATCATGAAATTAAAAAAGGCATCAATGGTTAACAACAGAAAAAAGAGAGTTGTACTTTGCACTCTTACATGTGTAAAAAATCTTTGGTGACATTAACACAGTACACTGTTCCACAGTAGAAAGACTTAACTGGTTTTCTTATCTAATAGTTTTTATACATATTATTTTCTCTGCAAAGTATATATTTTGTTCACATAACCTCATTAAAGGTCTTTTTTGCTCGTTCTTATGATTGTTTGAATTTCCGACTTGAGCGTGCTCCCTTCTAACTAACAAACACATCTTATGGTTCAAATATGAGGGGGGTGGGCGTACACAGCCTCACACTTTAGCACTCAACCCCGATGCATCATAATAAATGCAGTGCATGATAACACTTTCTTCGGTGTCAAGCTTTCGTTTTTCACCCTTGTTGGTGCAGCCAGTGCTGTGTATCTTTAGACACGTGTTTGAGGAGAATTGTCCTTCCTCAGTAGAGCAACACTTTTTTGGGGGTGCTGGAGATGCTGCCCAAAGTCTTCTCAGGTCTCAGTACCACTCGCTGGGCGCAGGTGCATCAACCAGAGCTCGTCAGCTCGTTAGCTCAAGGGAGCCTTTTTAAATAGGAGGGGTTGGGCACATCTTCTGGTTCCATCACAAAGGTCACACTGCAAGGGCCGTCAGGGGCCCTCTCACCACCCAAAAGGAGGCACTGACTGTCACTGCCCAGGGTCCTCTCACCACACAACAGGGCCCCTGGCCCCACCACAAAGGGGGCACTGACTCTCACTGCCCGGGGGCCTCTCACCGCACTTCAGAGTGAAACCAGAAAATCTGGATAAAATCATGGCTTCCATGCTGAAATTGTGTGATCTTAGGCAAATATTTAATTTCACTAAGGTAGATTCTGGAATGCCATTTCCTATGGGATGCTACCAGGCCATCTTTGATGGGCTTCTCAGAAACTATACTAAAGCAAATGGAGGATTGCTTTTCCAAGGGATAACAGCCTTCACCTGTGTGCTGCTTCCTATGTTCGATATCCCAGGTTGCCTATTTCAAAGTGGAATACTCTGCTAAAACAGTTTCCATTGATTTAAGGCTGACAATGAATGATTATGAGTAAAATAAAGTGCCGCAAAAATGCCGCTAAATTTCCATATTTGTGCCGCTAAATGTCCATATTTGTGCCGCTAAATTTGCTAATCCATGCCGCTATATCTTGGGGGGTCTGACTAAGCGACTACGAAATTTAAATTGAAGTCCCATAGTCAAACCAAATAGCGCCCATGAAATTGAGGTATATATATATATATATATATATATATATATATATATGTATATATATATATATATATATATATATATATATATATATATATATATATATATATATATATATATATATATATATATATATATATATATATATATATATATATTTGTCCCTTGATATTCTAGCCATAATACTGTAATGTGTTGATATTCCGGTATTCCGGCTCTGATTTTCCCAGCCCACACCCTTGTGATTGATTTTTATGTTATTTCCAAAACTACTCACGCCCGACTAATCAAAGGCTTACTGAAGGTAAGGCCATGTAGATTGATGGTGTTTGGACATCTTTATGCAATTTAAGTCGGTTCCAAAATATTCCGATTTATTGCACAAAATCAAATACTGGAACAAAGAAGAATGTCAAAAACATGCATTACAATGAAAGATTTAAATGCAGGCTATGTATGCTTTCACCAGACGATGCTGTATTTAGTAGATTTAATAACGGGTGGCGTTAAGAATGCATATCAAAAAATTTGTATATTCTGAAGTAGGTCCAAAATACAATTAAACATATATTTTTGGACTATCCTTCGGTCAAGCATTATAATATAATCTTGGGGTGTGACCAAAGTACATTGCTTGTGGCCGGCACAATGAGAAAATATCTGCCTGTGGAACTGGGGCGAAGCTTATAAAATCACACTCAGTGAAGCCCTCTATGCTGTGCAAGCTCATGGGAGCCACAACCCACATCCCAGGCCTCATGTAAAGCCCAACCCCCCTCCGCAAATGTACACATTCCAGCATGTTCTCCAGGCATGGTTCCAATAAACAGCAATATTCCCCTAGAATGTGATGATGTAGCAAGAAATGAGGAGAGTAAGCAGTCTTCTTTTCCAAAATAAAGTTCAACAGGGCATACTAATCTATGAGTATCTTACCCTCATGTTGGTATGATGTATTACCTCTCTGCCAGGTAATTCTTCTCACTCCTGGCAGTAGACCCTGCTTCTTTATGGTTCCATGAAGGTTATTTGTTATTTCCCAAATGTTCCTAGTTAACTCATTTGTTGGACCTCTTATATTGAAGAGCATAGGTTGAAACACATATGTTTACGCTAATGTTGTGACGATTTTATCACTTTTTTATTATCTTTTCAATAGATCACCAAAACACCACCATTAAGCAGCACCTACTTGCCTAGCTTTTTGTTCGCAGGATGGTGTTGCACTCTTGCCTCTCTTACTTTTCCTCATGACCATACACCTCTGATGCAAATGGTATTCTATTCTGACAGTAGCACAATCCCAACATGATCTCTGTCTCTGTCTGCCTTGGCCTTCCACCGAGGTACCCCTCTAACACAGCTTTTTGTCATACAGTTTACCAGATACATCCAAGTTGTTCCCTTTGATTCCACTCATGTCAGGTATGATGCAATAACTCTTTAAGATGTATTTGTCCTTTCCCTAACCCAGGCAAGAGTACCTGTTGACCACTGCCTTCCAGTAGTTTTTTGTTACCTCCTGTGTTGATAATTATTGGTTATGCAGTGATTCTCTCTTTCTGGTATGTATGATTTTATCTACCCTGCTTCCAACATGCTGTACGGCTCATACAAATCTGATTTACTCTTTTCTTTATGAGGGCTCCCTCAGCGCTTGTGTCTCCACATGGCTCTGCATTTACCTCTATGCCTCTTTCAGACTCACTTTCTAACTTTTTGTATTCTATCCCTTTTTATATGTCTTTTTTCTTTCCCCATCGTCTTTCATGTTCTTCTTAAGCACAAGGTGCTAGAGGTGTTTCACTCGACTCTCGCAAGGCCTCCTCAAAGAATTTAGCCCATCTTGCCTTGATTAGTATCGCCACTCCATCCTGAAATCTCAGATAGTAATTTTCACCTCATCGTCACCTCCAGCTCAACACTCCTACGTTCACAACGTATATATGGATATATATCTCTAGCCACCCAACCCCATTCATTTCTCACTTAAAAATGGCCTCCCTTAAAGTTATCTCCTTAGATACTAAGGGCCTTAATCACCCAGTTAAATGCCTTACAATATCTGAATATTGTCACAAACTAGCAGGAGAAATTTTTAAACCAAAATAGGTTACAAACAAGCTCTCTCAATGACAGGTGGCTGGATCAATGATTTGGAATGCTCTGAGGAAGGATCCCTAAAAAAAAAAACGGGATAATTATACCTATCACAAGGAACTCTGGTCTGTCCCTAATTTTGGCCGGAAGGGATATTGATTAAAAGTGGTTAATCACCAGACTTCATTTGGGTGAATCAGAATTCTATGCAGTAATCATCTATGCTCCAAATCGAGATATTCCTCAAGGTTGTCTCTTTCGTCTAACCTAGCAGCCCTTCCACCTTGATCACGCATCATTTGCGGGGGCGATTTCAGTTAGTTAATGAATTAATTTCTTGATACAGACTCGTTATTCAAATTCAGTCCCCTGAATTTACATAAAGCAAAGCACAAATCATGTGCCGTACTCTGCATAGAAGACGTCTGGAGACTTCACAATCCCTCTGGCAAAGATTTCACCTTTTTCTCTCACCCACACCAGATTTCAAGATTTGATTACCCACTGTCAGATCCCTCTTACTTACAAAACATTTCCCCCAGGACAATTGAACTGATATGTGTTGGACTTGGCCCTTTTTGCAGGGTCATCCCAGAACCTTTTGCCTTCCTCCAGTATTTTTTCTGACCTGCGGTTGGTGGTTTTAGGACTCTGGGCACTTCACACTGCTGTTCAGTGTTAAAGTGCATGTGCTCTCTCTTAAAAGATTGGTCTACACCTGTTTGGCGTTTTTAATTTACCTATCAATCCCTTGTAAAGTGGAATCTCATATTCCCAGGGCCAGTAAATTAAATGCTACTGGTGGGCTTGCAGCTCTGCTTGCACCACCCACCAAAGTAATCTTTTAAACCTATCTCAGGGCTCTGCCAGTGCTGGGCCTGCGCGCGCAGTTTACTGTCGCTGTGACGTGGCACATAAAGTGGTTGCCACGTCCGTGACTCCCCTTTTACTACATATCCGTCACCCCTAAGGCAGGCCCTAGCTAGCCCTATGGGCAGGGTGCGATGTAGGTAAAAGGTAGGACATGTGCCTTAACGGTGTGGTATGTCCTGGTAGTGACAAACAGCCTATTTGGTTTCTCACTGCTGTGAGGCTGCCCTCTCATAGGAATGCAATGGGGAATCCCTGATATGTGCTTCAGTGGTAATTCCTGACATGAGCGAAGTAGCATGATCAATGGAATAGTGGTGATAAATGCTGCATACTGGTGTGTGCAGATTTATTATCACTATTTTAAAAATGCCACTTTTAAAAGTGAGGACCTGCCTTGCAGTTCGGGCTGGACTGTTCCCATGGGCGCAGGTTTAAGACTGATGTGCATATGGCTGGGTCCAAACTGGAATGGCATGGTGAGCAATAAAACAACGGATTTAGGCCCAGATCTCTGTACTGGGGTGAATGTATGACATTGTTCTGCATTCTGTCTATCAATAGTTCTTTTTGCACTTTTAGAAGTAGGCATTTCTGTGTGCTATGTGTCTTTGTGCCTGCCTGTTGTGTATTGACTGTCTGGCCTTGGAGTGACAGGGGCGGGGAGGTGCAGTGGCTCCAGAGGGTCTGGGTGAGTCAGCGCTAGGCTGAATAGGCCTGATCTGCATTTGGAGTAGTGGAAGGAGCAGCACCTGAACCTGAATAGGGCTGTGCTTGCCTTCCACAATGCCAGCTCTGCCCCCTGTGGTGTGTCTGGGGCCAGAGCCTACACTTTCAATGGGGAGTGTTATGCATTTGATAAGTGCCCTCCAGAACTATTTGGACTGGGCTGGGGCCCTGTACCAGGGCATAACAAAGACTTTATGGCATATAAATATTGGGGCTGTTACCCCATGTCTGTTGAGCTTGCTTGGATCTTTTTCTGGTGTGAAACTGAAGAAGACACTACGCTGAGGGGAACTGCCATTGGGACTTTTGCCTGGGGAGCTGCTTGCTGGAGGGACTGCCCCTATGTCCTGGGACCATGTGTGCTGGCCTGCTGCCTGTGCTCTTAAACTGAGAACCCAATGCTCAAAAGGACCCCAGCATGAGAAGAGCACTGCTAGCTCCCTGTTTCCGGTCTCCGTGGTAGAGACCGCCGGAGCGCTTTATTTTTCCTTTCGCTGTAGTGTGGGCAACACAGCGCTCTCTGTCGTGTCTGGGAAGTGGAGGGAGAGCTGAGAAAGCGGAGTGCTCCCCCCTCCATGTTTATCCACCGACGCTGACGTCTGTAGCCGGGGCTCTGCTGAAGTGTCCCCTGCTGCTGCGACCCTATGGAGTCTTCGCTCCATGCTCCTGCAGCTGCCGGAAGTCAGGCGAGGAAAGCCTAATTGCGGGCGGGCTCCCTCGAGGAGGAGAAAAGCAAAACGGGAGCCAGGCATGCCTGAGCCTGGTTGAGGGAGTGGCTCTCACAAGAAGGGGAGACGCTGACGGAGACTTTGCTCCACGGAGCTGAGGCCACACCCGGTGTTAGTGGATGCACGAGGCCGGAAGTCACCGAGACCGGGTTTCTCGACCCCGCAGGGGGGTCCAAGGATTCTGATTCACCTGGGCTGCGAGTGAGTTGCTGGAGAACTAGCAAGAGGGGGTGACCAGGGAGAGGTCTCCACCTCAGTTGAGGCTGGGTTACCCTGCAGCAGCTGCCCCTCTGTGTGATCATAGGCAGCTGCATTCCAAGAGGGCCGGCATTTTTAAAGATTGAGTGCAGGGGACCGGGAGAGGTCTACGGCGGGTTTTGTTTTAGTCTCCCACTGCACTGCGTGATCAAGTGCGGATACCGCTCCCTTACCTAAGGGGGCATTTGACCAGCCCATGCGGTTAGCAGGTCGGGGTGGCAACCCTCGACGGAGGTCCCGTCCCTGCCATAACCATGCGGCCCACACGGTAAGCACTGAAGCGCTGTGGCTGCAGAGTTGGGGGTATGGGTGAAAGTACTTTGGTTCCCTACGCCTGGGCTTGATAATTCAGGTGCCTGTGAGCCCTGGAAGTGGCCTTATGCACATGTGTTGTGCCCTGATGGAATTAGGCTGTAGATAAGGGGTGTACGTGTGCACCTTATAAATGTTGTACTATGGTGTATTGGTGGCTATGTTTTGTGATTTCCATAATGTGTGCACTCCGCCAGTGTTATATGCAGCAATTATATTTATGCCTAAGAGGGTCATTATATGTTATGTAAATAATGCATTGCTGATGATATTTTATGCCTAAAGGTGATGTGCTAAGTGTACCCTTACCAGTAGCTACTGGTTGTATTCACTAACTGTGAGTTGTGATATTATGACAGTGGCCCGATTGGCTTAATGAATTACGCAAATACCTGTAAATTCATGACAAGTGCCTGGTGGCACAGTGTATATATGTGATATGTTCTAATGTGTTTTATGGATAATACAAAGGCTATTTTTATATGACCTGGTGTGGAGTTTCTTTTGTGGTGTGCCTAGTGTGTTGCTGCTGTGTGAGTGTCTTGCACAAACGCTTTACACATTGCATCTGGGATAAGCCTGACTGCTCTGCCAAGCTACCAAGGAGATGAGCAGGGGTTATCTTCAGTGTGTAACTCCCGTGCCCTGACTAGAGTGGTGGTTTCTGCCTGGCTTAGGCGCATGCCCTAGCCAACCAGAAATCCCATTTCTAACAATATGCATCTCAGACCATGCTGCTATTGCACTCTCTCTCACAGTAACCCCGTCTTGCCCTAAAAAAAAGTCATGGCGAATGAACACTGAGATCATCGAAGACCCAAATTAACATCAAAACTTAGCTAAGGAAATCAACCTATTCTTACATGAGAATGTGGGTTCCGTCTCCTCCACAATCACTCTATGGGATGCCGTGAAATGCACGATATGTGGATATATATTATTAAACATATGTCAGGGAAGACCAAAAAGGTCTTGTGAGCCACCGAATCCCTATCTCAAGAGATCAAACTCCAAGAAAGTCTTTTTAGGAGTTCTAAGAACCCTCTGATCCTGGAATCCCTCAAAAAGCAGAAGTATGATTTGAACTCAAGTAAGTAAAAGGGCACATCTTTGGACCATTGAGATGAAAGGGAAAGAAACTACTCTATCTTAACAGAGCTGGTAAGCTTTTAGGGCCCTGTTTAAAATGAAAGAATAGCTCTATCATCTGCTCCATGAAAGACTCTTCAGGCAATATCAAAACAAACACTAGTGACATCTTGAACATCTTTCAGGACTTTTATGCTAAACTATATATGACTTTGATGCAAACCTCTAAAGAAACTTGCATTAACTTCCTTAACTCCATTTCCCACTCACACATCTCAGAAAATGAGAAATTAAAACTAAACAGACCCATAGAGGGGACAGAAATTCTTAATGCTGTTAGATCGATCCCCACTGGCAAGGCTCCGGGTTCCCAATCAAATACTATAAAGTCTAAACATCCTCAATAATCTCCCCACTTGAACCAACTCGAAATCACTTTGCTTCCTCGGGGTGGTTACAGGCACGGCTGCAGCTGCCACCATCGTGGTGATCCTAAAAGAGGAAAAGGAACCCTTGGAGTCAAAACAAAAACATTTTTGTCCACTCTCTCTCAATACACAAGCTTAAATTTACAGCAAAGTCCTAGCCTTCCACTTGATATCAATTATCCCTAAAATCATTCACGCCTCACAAGTTGGATTTATTAACGGCAAATTAGCCAGTGAAAACATACAAACCTTTTATCACATCATTGAAAAGGGAGCCTTTTCTTCTTTTCCAGTAGCAGAAATAGCTCTAGGGGCTGTGAAGGCATTCAACAAGGTTACTTGGTCCTTTCATGCAGCATTTCTTCGATGGTGCGACCTAAGTGACCAATTCATAAAAATGGCCATGTCACTGTGTGTCGCTCCCGATGCATGCATCAAAATAAATGGTGCACTCTCGTCCCTCTTCTCACTACAAGGCAGATGCCAGGGATGCCTGTAGTCCCCTCTATTATTTCTCATTGCAATAGATCCTCTCATTCACTTCCACAAAGACTGACTGAACACTAAAGATTTTTCCTTCAAAAACGATTGCTTCAAGGCTTCAAGACAGCAGCATATATGGGTGACATTCTGATTTTTTCTTGGAAGAGGCTGATCAAGTGCTTCTGGCAATTTTTAATGTTATTCAATCTTACACGTCTCTATTGGGATACTCCCTGAATTAAGACAAAACAGAGATCCTCCCTTAACCCCCATTTAACCCCTTCCCTCATCGCTATATGAGGTCTCCACTGGCAATAAAATATTAAGCCTGTGCTAAAAATCTACTCGAGCGGCAGAAAAGGGAAAGAAGGGACTGCTTGCTCTGTGCAAGGTGCTGTGTGCGATGATTGCACAGTGCGGACAAGCATCCGCACTGTGCAATCACAGCGAACGGCATTTTTCAAAGGAACTCCACCGCTTGCGGAGCTCCGTGTAGCGTGGCAGAGTTTTTTTGCCCAGGGTTATAAAATATATCATGTATGGGCTATTTGGCTCAATAACAATCTCTCTGACTCAGTTTTGTACAAAGAACAACAAACTACTCGTAAAATCAAAAACCTTCTTTCATACTGGTCTCCCAAAATTATCTCATGGTGGGGAAGATTAGAAACAATTAAAATGATGTTGACTCCTCTTCTTAACTTCCTCTCCAGAATGATTTCAGTTCGACTTTCTCATAATTTCGACTCTAACATAGAGAAAATTGCCTCTGAATCTCTACAATCTTACAAAAGAGCTACAGTCTCCCTCAAGAAATTGCGTCTATCCAAGTTAAATGGGGGCTGCAATTTCCCACACTGGTACAACTACCAAATGGAGTATTTTGCCTCCCAGGGTACTAGACGGTTCTCGCTTAATCCCCCCAATCACCCATCCTGGCTCGAAATTGAAAAGAACCTTTGCATCCCTAACTCGATCCAAGCACTCCTCTCAATGGAGCAGAATCCTCACGAATAATGCTTGCCACAATCTTCGCTCTTCGAGCCATTGATAAAAAAACTCCTGTGCCCCATTCATAAATCAAATTTGAATCACTTTCAGAGTGTTAAACACTAGAAGCGCAGACTTGTTCTAAAGCCTCGTCTTGGTTGGAGAAAGGTATTGGCTTTGTTTACAATCTCTTTCTGGACAGAGACCCTCTACCCTTTTCTATCCTTTAACACAACTTTGATCTACCTAATATTGATTTCTATGTTTAAAAAAAAATAAAACCAGAATCTCCAAATTCAGTCAGCTGGAGTCATCTTCTCTCCCTCTTACTCTAACAATTCGGCAAGCAAAAGGACATGTGACATCTGCAATCTACAATTTTCTACAAAATAAAGCCATTGAAGGGCCTTCTTTCCTACAATTAAATAGAATTCTCCTTCAGTTCAAAGGGGAAGATACCCCCTTTCAGAGAAAAAGTGGAATAAGATTTGCTCCTCTGGGCTATTGAATAAGATCGCTCGCCGCACTTTATCAAACCACATTTTTGCCATGCACCATACTTAGTGGTCGGCTGATAAGCTACATAAACTGAACCTTTCAAACCTCTGCTGGTCCTGCAAGGAATCCTGAGGTAATCTTGAACACGTTTTTACAATTTAAACTACTTTCCCCTTTCTGGGATAAAATCACGTCTAAATTAAACTCCATATTAAAAACGAGCCTCACTCTAGATTTTCCCACCATAATCCTCGGTCCTCATGCGGCTTCTACCGATGTAAACCTAACTGAGCTTGACAGTGCCCTCCTTGATCTCCTATTAACCATCACCATCAAAGTAATTCTCCTGAACTGGAAATCTTTCAACCTAATTTCCTACCACACCTAGTGGGCGTTGATAACCTACCTACGGATCTCTCACTTCTCACTCTACAAACACTAAGGTCACCCAATCATCTAAAAAGAATATCTGGACTACCTTGGAGTTGATCCCGCCAGACTAGAGCAAACAAACCTCTGCTACATGAGGCTTTTCTCACATCTCAGAAGATGCACATCTATTCCCTTCTGTATCTCTTGACACTACTCTACATAGTCTCCTTATGGTTTCTTTCTATATCCCCTTTTCTCTTCTGCTAGGTCTTCCACCAGGTTCTACCTAACATTGTCACGCCAGTCATGTATTTTGCTTCTCTTACCCTGCCCATGCACTCTTCATGTCTTTTGATATATAAATGATAATACTGTTAACGATTACATTACAAGTACGGTGCCAGAATCACCCTTTCATGTATGTGAGATATCTGTCTTTCTATTCCGTGCATGTTCCCCCCTGTTTTAGCGCATCACAAACAAACAAATTGGGAACGTTTGCTCATTTTGTCATTAGCCAGGGCTTTACCATCACGATCATGATAATGTTTGAACTCCCTCTCAACACTTTCTCTGTATTCTGTACTTTCCTTTATGGATAAAATTTCAATAACATTTTCAGAAATCAAAAAAAGAAATTCTGATGGGCCTGCTAATTGCTCTTAACGGCCCCAGACGAATTAAGAGGACACTCACAATGAGGGCTTAAGTGTTCAGGTGGGACAAGGAGCAGAGAGGCTGTATGTGAGCAGACGGGACAGGGATCCGGTGCAGAAGTGAGGGCTCATGGGGCATGTAGCAGATGGGGCAAGGAGCAGAGGGGACAATGCGTCAGCAGAAGGGGCAGGTAACCGAGAAGGTTCTCTATGAGCAGAGCGAGCAGTGTTGCGTAGGGAGCAGGAAGGGCAGTCTTCTGGACATATAAGTAACAGTATGTGAGCAAAAGCGCAGGGGGCAGAGAGGGCAGTAAGCCTTCAGAGGGGGCAGGGACAGGCATGTAACACCCATAGAGCTGAAAGGGCTTCAGCCCCTCCCCCGTCTTGTGTGCCAGCTCAGGCTGCTGCAGCTCGAGCTGCTGTGGGCTAGGCTGGGCAGCGTCTGGAGTCTTATCTCCAGCACGCCCGAGTTTTTCACAGGTCTTTAAGGACCATTTGCATATTTATATACCTTTGTAAACTGGTTAACAAGTCTTAGGGGGATATTCTCAAGAACGTGCGATAATCATCGCCAAAATCGGTTAACGTAATCTTTCATATCGCTGTCTATTGCGGGAAAATAACTCTGTGTTAACGTCCTATTCACAACACGGCAGTAACATGCGATAGTCTCCCGATAATGCTTCAAATGTCCGTTATAAAATCACCAGGATGGCGATAAAAATCTAAAGCCGAACGTGAAAAAAGTTGCGATGGGCCCAACTACGATAAAAAATGCAGCGATATGCAGCGCCACGCCTGCAAGTCCCACAAGTCAGGCTGGAAAAATCACTATATAAGCGGCAACAAAAAACACAAACAAAACACATACAACTGCGAAGCACCATGGAGGTAGCCGGAGCAAGTACAGAGGACAACCAGAACCCCACAACCCCCACGGAGGACCAGCCTGGGACCATCATTGTGGAGACTGTGGCAGGAGTTGGGGGACCGGACACTGCACAATATGACCTGAGCCAACAGCAACAGTGAGTAACGACCAGGGACTGGGGGGACGGGGGAGATGGGCACAATGGCGCATATGCACAAGTAAGTATAGCACATCTGCGGACAAACCATGCCCAAGAGTCACAGCTCCGACCAAGATCCCAATTTACCCAAGTCTGCAACATCTCAGCACTGGATGAGCACAGAAGTGAAAGGCACACTGCCTGAAAGGTATAAGGGCCAGCCAAATCAGAGCCGAAGGGGCAACTCACCCACAATGCAGCACACACCTAAGATCCAGAGCACCCCGAAACTGACAACAATGTGGTACAAACTGCAACACTTTCACAGCAGAACAGAGGACACAACTGCTGCCGCTTGTGTTTAGAACATGAACATTTGCATTTGGCATAGCAGCAAACTGTGAGATGACAATGTACAACTACAACCTCACATCCCTGATGGTGTAGAAATGCCAAGTGTCCCGCTTCAAATATGCAGTCTGACAGAAAACTTGTATAATGCGTGAACATACATGTGAACACAATGTCAATCTGCATTTCCCCTTCACATTGCATAGCGAAAATCAACACCTCCTGCAGACCAGACCCAACAACTCAGCACTGATGATGAAGAGGACCTCCCCAACATCTACACCGACGCACTCCAACAGCTCAGGGACAGCTCCGGCACCCTTCCTCCAGGAGCAGGCCAGCCCAGCTGCATCCATGAGACCCCACCCCATCCATGCACAGACCACACAGCTGGAAGCATCCACCACCACGGATGTCTCCCAAGACCCCCACGACCAACACATGGCCTTCCAAAGTCGTGTGTTAGGAAGAGATATCAGACCCGCTGCGGGGTGGGTATGACCTCATGGCAGTCAAACTTGATGCCATATGTGGGGACCACTCACAGTCCCTAACGGACACCCACTGTCTGCTCCTTGCTCTACAACAAGCCATGGCTGACATCGCTGGAGTCATGACTCTGAGCCAAGAACAACTGTATAGTTAGAGTGGCCCCAGCGATGTCAGCAAGGAGTTGCGTCACATGCGAATGATCATGGAGAACATGGAGCGGATGCTTGCCTCACAAATGGCTGCCACGGCTGCACACCAGCAAGATGTAACTGTGATCTTCCATGCCCTGCAGAGCCTCGGCATGGCATTGCCACCACAAGGGCTGGCGTGGATGGATGCTGGTGCTACCAGCCCATCCACATCTCCTCCCCCCTGAAGTGTCAG
Source organism: Triturus cristatus (assembly GCF_964204655.1). Taxonomy (NCBI): domain Eukaryota; kingdom Metazoa; phylum Chordata; class Amphibia; order Caudata; family Salamandridae; genus Triturus; species Triturus cristatus. The sequence continues at coordinate 478,946,067 of NC_140590.1, read as the reverse complement.
TGCCACACAGTGCGGCAGACATTCCACCTCTGGCCCCTGATGTGTCACTGCCACACAGTGATGCAGACAAAACCCCACCACCCACATGTGAGACACCTGACACATCAGAGGACGAAGATGATGATGAATCTGGCTTTGTGGTAAGAATGAAGTGGTAGCATTCATTTCCGCCATATGGCCGGGTTCAGCTTGGTTCTGCCCTCTGCATCATGACCTGGAATAACATCTCCCACTGTCCCCCTATACACTGAGTGACACTCACCTTGGACCTCGACATGGACTGCCATATTTGGTTAGGTTACCAATGACACAGCAATCACACTGCGGAGAGTAGTCTTCCACTCCGTATGAACTTGTCAATCCCGAAAGGACTCTGGCTGCCCCTCAACGGGCCAACAATGTAAAGTGGGGTTTGCATGGCCCTGTACTGGTCCAGCTTCAACACTCCACTGAATGTGAATAAAACATTTCAATTCACACAGATGTGTCATGGCCATGATCAATCAAGAATGAAAGTATGGACGAATCTAGGAACAGTGATTCCACAAAAAGGTACTTCCTTGGTAATGCTATCAATGCACAGGTATGGCCGTGACCCAGATAGGCTTTGAGACACACATCGTCATCCAAATAAACATTCATTACAGTTGAATACAAGTGAAGGTGCGTAGACTTTATTAGCATATGAGTGTCAGTACGGTCAAGATAAGTGCCACAACATGCAGACCAATGCAGCAGCTGTCCACTCCGGGGGAGTGCTTCACCTTTCACAGGTGTGAGTTAAGCCGCGCTGTTGACCGCTCATGTATTCGGAGTCCAGGCAAATGCAGCCATGTCCACTGTTGTCATGGGATATGTGACCAGATCTCCAAGATGCAACAAGGTGTCAGGACATGTGCAATGTGTTCCAATCTGTTGTGGCTGCAGGTACGTAGTTACTCGTCCATGAAAGCGATTGCAGCTTCGTAGGCTAATATTTCCAAAATGAGGTCGTTGTCGGCTTCATCAAACAGGGTGGTGAGTCCATCCATAAGCAGGTCCGGACAGATGTGCTGCATCCACCACCTTTCACCAATTTGCACTACAGCCCAATAGGGGAGCGGTTCAATGTGGTCACTGCACACGAGGATTTGTGCAATCTCCCAGGTCCAGCTGCCAGCATGTATGCCAAGTAGCAAGGCATCCCATAAACGGGAATCACGGTGACACTCCTGGTTGTGTGCCAAAAGGGGGCGCAAACACATGTCAAAATCCAGTTCATCTACCGTCCTGTTGGATAGGCAGACATCCATGTACCACTCGAATATGCACGATCGACAATGCAACACAGGCTGAACGCAGGTGACTTTGGCAAGGCAGAAACTTAGCCGGTAACTGATCCACATCACTGCAAATGGCAGTGCCCCCAGTGAATGCAGCATACATGCCCGGTACAGTCTCACGTGACAGGGGTTGTGCATGTATCAGGGATGTTCTGCCATTGCGTCAGTGGCTCTGGTTGAAGCGGCACTGTTCTGACCTGCGCCAGTTCTGTGGATGAAATGCCACAGCTCGGATCAAAAAGTTGTTTTAGTGTGTAACGATTGTACGCCTGGGATGGTGTGGGTGTAAGTGTGAAGGCCATTCCATGCAAGATAAATTTGAGAAAGGACTTCTGTCTGTGGGCTGTGTATATGTTGTTCCTTCCTCGGGCTGTGCGTAGTGTGGGAGTCATCATCAGCTGCTATAGTATCTGTCAGGGGGTGCAGGGCACATGCAATTCCGAGGTCGGAGGTTCAGATGTGCTCCTGCTTGATAGTTCAAACAAAGGAGCTTTCATCCCTAATGTTAGTTTGTCATCTGCTTGTGTTCAGCAAATGTTATGAGGCTTGTTGGGGTTGGGGTTTGGGATGTGTGCAACTTTGGGATTCATGTTGACATGTCTTGCATGTGGCATATGAGCGGCATCACTGTGTGTTACTTTGCCTCACAGCTGCTCCTCCCTCCCCCGAACCTATTTACTTATGTGCGCTGCGCGATTGCATCACTTGCACTCCTACAGCACAGTATTGTCATGCCTGTCTGCGCATGTCCACAAGCCTGACAAAGAAACTGTGATGTTGGCCGTTGAAGGTGGTGGGCCACGTGAGTGTAGGCCTATGGTAAGGATAGGTCGAACACAGATGTAGAGTACATGCCTGGCTGAACTGGCGCTGCCAATGTGGCTAGGCATTTGGCTCATGCTGCGGCAATACAGATACACACAAAACATGGCATGTATGATCCTGGACTCCGAGCGGTCTTGCGCGCCTTCATTACTCCGTTTGTGCAAGCCCGCCCTCCGGGTGCATGCTACATTGCAACATTGTCGCTTATAGGGGGGGACGGCTTAGCTACATGTCCAAGCTCTTACCCACTGCCTGGGGTCACATGGTTGCATCCGTTGTCCAAATCAGAATGCAAAGTGGTAGGGCCCGGGACCATCATTCATACATAATGACCACACAGACACACTTGGATAGGTAGTGGAACTGGCTACGAGCATGTGCGCTTGGCCACATTTTATTACCAGTTTCACATATCCAGTGACGCCTGTGCTGGATGGATGTGAGGTGAGTGTGAGCCAGCCCTCAGGGTGTGGTTGGGGCTGGCAACAACTTGAACTGTGATCACTAATAAAGCGGAAACAGAAAACACCAACACAACACAAACAACTGTGAAGCATCATGGAAGTAGCCGGAGCAAGTACAGAGGTCACCCAATATTTAATCGGAAGGGGCCATGACTTGTGGTGCATTGAGGTAGGAGCACAAGAGCTGAGCATGCTCATGTGAAGGAATTGTCAATGATTGTGTCCCTTCGGGATATTCCTGCTGCAGCTCCAGTGGGCTGTGTTACACCTGCCTCATCCTCATCATCATCATCCCAGGTCTTCCACACTGCCTGAGGTGACATTGTTGCGTCCGCAGTATGTAAATCAATCATAAAGGGTCCATGGGTTGTGGTGCATTGAGTTAGTGGCACCTGTGGTGCTCAGGGGGAGCGCAGCCTGCTATGATGCGTCATCCGTGAAGGTCAGGAATGGATTAGATGTGTGTGAGTCCTGCTGACCGCAGTGTAGGCGGGAGGCAGAGGTCAGCAGGGGCTCCCAGCCACGTGGCGTTGACTTGTGGTGCGCAGAGTTAGTGGCACCTGAAGCGCTCAGGGGGTGTGCAGCTAGCGATGATGCGTCGTCCGTGAAGGTCAGGAATGGATTGGATATGTGTGAGCCCTGCTGACTGCAGTGTAGGCCGGAGGCAGAGGTCAGCAGGGGCCCACAGCCATGTGGCGTTGACTTGTGGTGCACAGAGTAAGTGGCTCTGAAGCGCTCAGGGGGTGCGCAGACAACAATGATGCCTTGTCCGTGAAGGTCAGGAATGGATTGGATGTGTGTGAGCCATGCTGACTGCAGTGTAGGCCGGAGGTAGAGGTCAGCAGGGGCCCACAGCCACGTGGCATTGACTTGTGGTTCACAGAGTTAGTGGCACCTGAAGCTCTCAGGGGATGTGCAGCCAGCGATAATGCATCGTCCGTGAAGGTCAGGAATGGATTGGATGTGTGTGAGCTCTGCTGACCGCAGTGTAGGCCAGAGGCAGAGGTCAGCTGAGGCCCACAGCCAGGTGGCATTGACTTGTGGTTCACAGAGTTAGTGGCACCTGAAGCTCTCAGGGGATGTGCAGCCAGCGATGATGCATCGTCCATGAAGGTCAGGAATGGATTGGATGTGTGTGAGCTCTGCTGACCGCAGTGTAGGCTGGAGGCAGAGGTCAGCAGGGGCCCACAGCCATGTGGTGTTGACTTGTGGTTCACAGAGTTTGTGGCACCTGAAGCTCTCAGGGGGTGCGCAGCCAGCGATGGTGCATCGTCTGTGAAGGTCAGGAATGGATTGGATGTGTGTGAGCTCTGCTGACCGCAGTGTAGGCTGGAGGCAGAGGTCAGCAGGGGCCCACCACCATGTGGCGTTGACTTGTGGTGCACAGAGTAAGTGGCTCTGAAGCGCTCAGGGGGTGCGCAGACAACAATGATGCCTTGTCCGTGAAGGTCAGGAATGGATTGGATGTGTGTGAACTCTGCTGACCGCAGTGTAGGCTGGAGGCAGAGGTCAGCAGGGGCCCACAGCCATGTGGTGTTGACTTGTGGTGCACAGAGTAAGTGGCTCTGAAGCGCTCAGGGGGTGCACAGACAACAATGATGTCTTGTCCGTGAAGGTCAGGAATGGATTGGATGTGTGTGAGCCCTGCTGACCGCAGTGTAGGCTGGAGGCAGAGGTCAGCAGGGGCCCACAGCCATGTGGTATTGACTTGTGGTGCACAGAGATAGTGACACCTGAAGTGCTCAGGGGTTGCGCAGCCAGCGATGATGCGTCATCCGTGAAGGTCAGGAATGGATTGGATATGTGTGAGCCCTGATGACCGCAGTGTAGGCCGAAGTCAGAGGTCAGCAGGGGCCCACAGCCATGTGGCGTTGACTTGTGCTGCACAGTTAGTGGCACCTGTGGTGCTCATCATGTGCGCAGCCTGCGATGATGCGTGGTCCGTGCGGGCCGCACTGGTAGCAATGTCCGTTGCCTACTGGACTGCGTCATCTGCAATTGTGACTCAATCTGAATTGTGAGCCCTGCTGTCCGCAGTGTAGGTCGAAGTCAGTAGTCAGCACAGACATAACTCCGCGGTGCTGTGCCTTTGTGCTTACTGGGGGCCTGTGTCGAGGAGGCTGGTGGTCACGGCGGTGGCCTCGTGGCAGGGTGAGGGCCGCCGCCATGGCAGACACGTTGGCCTTCCCGGAAGTGAACCACGCCCAAAGCCCCGGTCTATTTATTCACACTCCTACGCTGGACTGGCGTACGTCAGACCAGCCCACTCCGCTTACGCTTACAAGTGGGGACAACACAGCTACATGACCGAGGTCTTCCCCACTGCCTGAGGTAACATGGTTGCGTTCACTGTCCACAACACTACAAGCACCAGCAGTATATGTCCACATGGACAGGTCTGTGCTCTGCATACTGAGGTCTGTCCAGCAAATCACCTCCACATTTGGCATTGTGTGCATTCTTTTTATTGGGTGACTTGCCTCATTCATACATACTTGGTTCCCACCTCTCCCCATATTCTGCTATTGTGTGGCTGAGGGGCCATGCCGTTTTCGGAACGTCTGATGTCCTGTGGTGCACTGCCTCGGTGGTAGTCCGGGGAAGGGGATATGGTCCGGGGGGGTCATGGGGTGGTGGGTCTCTTGGGTCTCCGAGCTGCATGATCAATGTCTCATTGGCATGTGTTCGTCTTCAGATGTGGCTCATGCTGCAGGTAGTTATCCTGCTTTACACCAGTAAAAGGCAGGTGATAATTCCCTGCTGCTAACATGCCTTATCGCCTGTGTTTGGATCGCAACACAGATCTGGCTGGTCGTTGAGAATATCGCGAAGTGGTGTTTTCGTGTTTTTTTGCACTGGAACGCCTACTCTGCATAACATTAGCATTAGTTGTTGCTCTCATTTGTGGCAATGTTTTTTGCAGAATCTATCGCTGGAAAACTGGTGTTATTTGCAGTTTGCCCAAGCTTGAGAATGGGGTGATAATTCTTTCGCCACTTTTGCTGCGCTAAAGTGCCGATAACTCGGCGATAAGACCTTGAGAATATGCCCCTTATTTTTTTGCTGGTTCCAGTAGCCCCTGGGCCCCCACTCTGACTATTCCTTACATTTGTATTTAACTTTTACTGCCATAGTGTGAGAATGCATCTCATGAAAAGGAATATAAAGTAGGGTTGGCAAAATAAAAAATACCAGCCATTTGTAGTTTAAGGAGCCTGCAAAGGCCTTGTCTTGACAATGATAGGGGTATAAACAAATAGTATGTATTCATTTGTAATGTGACTTTTCTGTCTTTGTTCCCTTTAACTATCAGTCATGGATCATTCAGGCAGCCCTAGAAAAACAATAAAAAATGCTTTCTATTTATGTTTGCTGTTCCAAGTATGCACAGATAAGATCTGAAAATAGGCTTTAGGTGACTGCTTATTTTTGTGCAGCCTGGGACATCAATATAATGAGCTGGCAACCCTAATCACAACTATTCAAAAAAAGGAGTTTAAGAGGGAAATTATACCAGGCCACCCTCCACTCAGTCAATGATGCAAAACACAAGACCTGGTAATAATAGAGCACTTATTTGGATACATGGGATAAATAGGAGGGTAATGTAAACAACTATTACACCATCAGAAGTAGTTCTAAACATGAACTATCAATAAATCCCTTGTGCCATGGAAATTAGTATTTTAAAATTCCAAAAAGTGAAAAATTCACCAACCATGTGACAATTATTCCACCAATTTCTGTGAAGACCAAAAACAGAAAAAAGGTGTGAAAAAATGTGTGAAAAAATGAGAAAGCATCTCACGTGCGCAACACCAGGGGAGCTGCTGGCAGGTTCTCACCAGTTTGCTCACGAATTTCTCATCATTGATGTCTTTCTCATATGAAAAACAGGGAGGTTTGTGTAGGCAGCCCAAAACCACAAAAGAAAAGGAAAGGTTTTATTGAAAAGAAAAAGACCCGTGAAGTCTTAAAAGTAAAATTAGGTCTGGCCCACATATATGATTCCGACTATTTTATTTCTTTCTGTGAGTCAACCCAAGGTTAAAAACACGGTCATGTTATGTAACCACATTCAAGAATGGCCAACATGTTTCATTGCCTACTTATCATTGCGGCAAATTCATCAGGGCGTCATGGAACTGCAATCACTTCCCTGGTTTCTATCTATTCAAAAAATATATAAAGAAACTGCAAACATGCAGAAAATATAAAACACACATAAGGTTGGTGAATACATGAAAGAAAACAATAACAACCCATCTTAAAACAGACAGAGGCATCCTCTAAACAAATGACTGCAAGGTCATAGGTGTAGATTACCTAATGAGAGCCACGGGCCCGCATACCAGCTCTCATGTAGTTTAGAGGGACAGTGCAAGTCGCACACTTTGTTCCAGCAAAAAGCACATCTGTTGCTTACACTTTCATCTGGAGAAACAAATATGGGGGAAATTTGTCGAGTGAGCGAAAATGGTCCCTTAATCTAAACCTTTAAACACTCAGCCTCATCAAGCTCATTAGCAGCAGAGTTGAGAAAATATCCATTTAGTGCTAGCGTTTCACACCACCGCTTACGCAGTTAAATAGCAATGCTCATGTAGTGTGGGGGGACCCCGAGCACCCAGCATTCATCAGCGTCTCAATATCATCCGTGATTAATCATAATCTATACCCACTAAAAATTGGGCCATCATTCCCTTCGTACTATCACTTGTGCCAACAAGCCACAACTATCAGTGTTTTAGCAGCTGAAATAGCATACTTTGTACCGGCAGATATAACCTCACCGTCAGATTCCTAGGACCGCGCCTTCACTCATTCCAGGATCAATGGGACTGTGGACGCGTCCGGGATTATAACCGGCAAGACTTGTGAAGCGCTTCCGGATGTAAAAGGCGCTTCCGAGTTGAGGATAGAAACCGAAGCCTAACAATAAGAATAAACACGGCATCGGTTACTCAATAGCCAACAGGGCGGCCATCTTACAGTGGCACAACTTATGTGAATGAGTGCTAGGGTGGCTAACTGGATGGAATAACCGGTACATACACACTGGCATAGATGTTAAATTTTTCAAAAAGTCAATCAGTCACTCGATGGGCCACATCCCAGCTAATACAAGAAAAAATGATCAAATAGTGAAAGTACGTCTTCTCAGCGTACCAAGAACAAATACATAGCCTGGATTTACAGCAGCAGTCCGTATCAGACTTCTCCTGATCAAACCTTGAAGCCACGACCGGGCAGCCAAGTCACAACGCCATTGCTTACTGAAGGAGCATCAAGGCTGCCATCTCAAGCTGGCAAAAACTGTATAAATCAATACTGTCATAGCTCAACAAATACACTCATACTGAACTATATCTTACATTTTCCAGACATAACACTGAGCGACCACAATCCTAGTCTATTAAGAGGTGGGGTGCTAGAATTGTAAAAACAGTTGATCAGCAGGTGGCACAGCGTACTAGTTTTATACAAGGCTAGAGGGTAAACACTCAAAAGAGTATATATCTCATGCCCGTATAATTTTGGCACATTTACAACAAAATAACACACAACTGTCCTGGTATATAAACCCTGGGTTTTTTTTTAAAAATAAAACGTACAGTACAGGTTTATCAGACGCTCTCACCGTCTGGAGATCTTGTTCCATTCAATCTGATCATTTAGGCCAATCTGATCAACTTTCTCCGAGTATATCCAGCGGGCCTCTTTTACTGCGAGAATGTTCTCAACCTGACCCGCATTATCCAGTACTTTTTCTAACACCACCCATTTCAAGGCTTTACAGTTGTGTTGACTATCTTTATAGTGTTGAACCAACCTCGTAGTCAATTTACCATTTTTAATAGTACTGAGATGTTCTTGTATCCTCACTTTAATTTTTCTTGTGGTGAGGCCAATATAATGAAGCCCACATGGGCAAGTTAATCTATATATGGTGTTGATTGAATTACAGTTACTGAACTTGTTCAGATACCAAGTTCGTCCACTCTGCAACTGTACACTAGTTGTCTTCTCCGTCAATTCACAGACTGAGCAACCCCCACACGGGTAGTGCCCCGAAGGAATAGATGTGCTTGTGCTTTAAGGTTCTGGTACGAGGTTGGTTCAACACTATAAAGATAGTCAACACAACTGTAAAGCCTTGAAATGGGTGGTGTTAGAAAAAGTACTGGATAATGCGGGTCAGGTTGAGAACATTCTCGCAGTAAAAGAGGCCCGCTGGATTTACTCGGAGAAAGTTGATCAGATTGGCCTAAATGATCAGATTGAATGGAACAAGATCTCCAGACGGTGAGAGCGTCTGATAAACCTGTACTGTACGTTTTATTTTTTAAAAAACCCAGAGTATATATACCAGGACAGTTGTGTGTTATTTTGTTGTAAATGTGCCAAAATTATACGGGCATGAGATATATACTCTTTTGAGTGTTTACCCTCTAGCCTTGTATGAAACTAGTACGCTGTGCCACCTGCTGATCAACTGTTTTTACAATTCTAGCACCCCACCTCTTAATAGACTAGGATTGTGGTCGCTCAGTGTTATGTCTGGAAAATGTAAGATATAGTTCAGTATGAGTGTATTTGTTGAGCTAAGACAGTATTGATTTATACAGTTTTTGCCAGCTTGAGATGGCAGCCTTGATGCTCCTTCAGTAAGCAATGGCGTTGTGACTTGGCTGCCCGGTCGTGGCTTCAAGGTTTGATCAGGAGAAGTCTGATACGGACTGCTGCTGTAAATCCAGGCTATGTATTTGTTCTTGGTACGCTGAGAAGACGTACTTTCACTATTTGTTCATTTTTTCTTGTATTAGCTGGGATGTGGCCCATCGAGTGACTGATTGACTTTTTGAAAAATGTAACATCTATGCCAGTGTGTATGTACCGGTTATTCCATCCAGTTAGCCACCCTAGCACTCATTCACATAAGTTGTGCCACTGTAAGATGGCCGCCCTGTTGGCTATTGAGTAACCGATGCCGTGTTTATTCTTATTGTTCGGCTTCGGTTTCTATCCTCAACTCGGAAGCGCCTTTTACATCCGGAAGCGCTTAACAAGTCTTGCCGGTTATAATCCCGGACGCGTCCACAGTCCCATTGATCCTGGAATGAGTGAAGGCGCGGTCCTAGGAATCTGACGGTGAGGTTATATCTGCCGGTACAAAGTATGCTATTTCAGCTGCTAAAACACTGATAGTTGTGGCTTGTTGGCACAAGTGATAGTACGAAGGGAATGATGGCCCAATTTTTAGTGGGTATAGATTATGATTAATCACGGATGATATTGAGACGCTGATGAATTCTGGGTGCTCGGGGTCCCCCCACACTACATGAGCATTGCTATTTAACTGCGTAAGCGGTGGTGTGAAACGCTAGCACTAAATGGATATTTTCTCAACTCTGCTGCTAATGAGCTTGATGAGGCTGAGTGTTTAAAGGTTTAGATTAAGGGACCATTTTCGCTCACTCGACAAATTTCCCCCATATTTGTTTCTCCAGATGAAGGTGTAAGCAACAGATGTGCTTTTTGCTGGAACAAAGTGTGCGACTTGCACTGTCCCTCTAAACTACATGAGAGCTGGTATGCGGGCCTGTGGCTCTCATTAGGTAATCTACACCTATGACCTTGCAGTCATTTGTTTAGAGGATGCCTCTGTCTGTTTCAAGATGGGTTGTTATTGTTTTCTTTCATGTATTCACCAACCTTATGTGTGTTTTATATTTTCTGCATGTTTGCAGTTTCTTTATATATTTTTTGAATAGATAGAAACCAGGGAAGTGATTGCAGTTCCATGACGCCCTGATGAATTTGCCGCAATGATAAGTAGGCAATGAAACATGTTGGCCATTCTTGAATGTGGTTACATAACATGACCGTGTTTTTAACCTTGGGTTGACTCACAGAAAGAAATAAAATAGTTGGAATCATATATGTGGGCCAGACCTAATTTTACTTTTAAGACTTCACGGGTCTTTTTCTTTTCAATAAAACCTTTCCTTTTCTTTTGTGGTTTTGGGCTGCCTACACAAACCTCCCTGTTTTTCATATGAGAAAGACATCAATGATGAGAAATTCGTGAGCAAACTGGTGAGAACCTGCCAGCAGCTCCCCTGGTGTTGCGCACGTGAGATGCTTTCTAATTTTTTCACACATTTTTTCACACATTTTTTCTGTTTTTGGTCTTCACAGAAATTGGTGGAATAATTGTCACATGGTTGGTGAATTTTTCACTTTTTGGAATTTTAAAATACTAATTTCCATGGCACAAGGCATTTATTGATAGTTCATGTTTAGAACTACTTCTGATGGTGTAATAGTTGTTTACATTAACCTCCTATTTATCCCATGTATCCAAATAAGTGCTCTATTATTACCAACCCTAATCACAAGACTGGAAGTTTTGTGCAGGATGAGTACAATAGTTATTCTGGACAGGGCCGGACTTGGAACGCAAACCGGCCAAGGCAATTGAGTCGGACCGGCCGCAGGAGGCGGGGTGCGCGTGGAAAACACTGCAGAAGCTTTTGGTACAGGGGGCTGATATTGCAGCACTGCCCCCTGTACCAAAAACGGCCCCCACAGGTCCAAAACCAGCCCCCACCCTTCCGGACCACCGAGAAAACACCCGGTGCCTGCTACGGCCCATCCGGCCCTGACCCTGAATAAAGCCATAATAGCAAGTTTAACTTATATCTGAAACCCTGCGCCAGCCCTCAATAACATACTGAGTTACTTCAAGTTTCTGGGAATGCAATCTGCATTAACACAACTCACTCATCATTCTCACCCTTCAATTTCACACTCACCCGGAACTCACAGCGATCACAATGCACTCACACTGATCACCATGCACTCACACCATTTACCGTGCACTCACAGTGACCACTCTGCACTTATGTCACTCGCCATGAACTCACACCGTTCTCCCTCCACTTACCCTGCGGTCACATGAGCACACCGCTCACTCTGTACTCACAGTGATGACTATGCACTCACAATGAACTTGCGCTGTTTCCCCTGTACCTCACCCTGCAGTCACACGAGCACACTACTCATCCTGCACTCCAGAAGTGGCTGCTACCGGAGAGAGGTGGTAAGTCGGGGGCAGGGAGAAGAGGAATCTAATAAAAAAATAAAAAAAGACTTACCTTTAGCGGCCGGCTGGCTGCCGCCTCGCCTCCGTCCTCTTCATCTTCCTGTCCCGGCTGGCAGCAGGAAGCACCCAGGCACAAAGGCTTCCCTGAGTCAATCACAATGGTGCCTGCGTTTGATTTTCGCTCTTTCGCCCCTCTCCCCTGAGATTTCTTCATGCTACCTATATCCTTTCCACTCGCTCTTCCTTTCTGTTCCCTTTATTGTAGTTATTTCTATTTTTGATTCTCTCTTGCCTAGTTGTCTTCTCTCATCCCCGTGTCTCCTTCCGTTATTCACAGTTCCCCACTCATCTCTTCTCCTCTCATTATCTCACTCATTTTCACAGCCCCCCATGTTGTAGATATTAATTTCCCTTTCTGTCTTCCATACCTCAGTATCTCATTTGTGGCACCTCACTCTCATCTTTCCACCGATGGCTCACTCATTTTCTCTTTCTCTTCCCTCACCCCCCTCGCTCCCCCTTACTGGTTTCTTTCTTTGCATCTTAGCATAGCTAGCTCCCCTTTGTTCCCCATCTTTCTTTTCTTGTTTCTGTAGCCTAAGTATCTTGCCCAGTTCGGCATCACTTGGAATTCTTCCTTTATTCTTGTCGCCTGATCCATGTTTCTATTGTTCTCCTTCATGCATACTCTTCTTATTATTCCCTTGTTTCTTCTCCCTGTGCCTAGTGCCTTTGATTAGCTTGTCTTTACTTCCTCCACCTTCTAAGGATGGAGGGAGAAGGGGTCAAGCAGCTGTGGCATACTGGAAAAAAAGATTATGTAAATTCTTTGTTCCATAAAACATTTTGCTTCGGTTCCTGTGAATCGTATATAAATAATAAGTACATTCTGTTTTATACCAGTAGGTTTAAAAATGAAAATTAACAATGTCTTAAGTTTCGGTCATATTATATTTAATAATGTTTTGCCTGCTTTGGCGAGTTTTCACATATGCTGAGTCTGCTGATTCATTGCTGGTCAGGGATGAGTGACTCCATCTACAACACAAACCTATAGTAACGCTTAAACTACAGTCCTTGCTGGATCCAGCCACATTAAGGCATGACTGCTTGCTGGTAACTGCAAACAGTAAATTGATGGATGGCTGCACCTTGGCGTTCACACTATACAGGCCAAAATTGTGTCACGCCCTTTGAAAATCCAGTAGCTTTTTATTTGTGTTCACGAATAATAGAACTCTAATGTGAAGAACTGGAATCCACAAAGAAAACCCTGCTGGCTCCAGGCTTGGGAAAACAGGCTATGAGAGAGCTGCAAAATTATAAAATCTAATGCGGACTTTAGCAGAGTCAGATGATTCAAGTCAGCAGAGGTACATAACCCTGGTAGAAAATTAAGGCCAAGGAGAGCATGGCAGGGGCTGTTTATTGTGCGTAGGCCACTCACACCTGGCCCCCAGCACTACCTGTAGTAATTCAGCAGGGTAAATTACAGGTCCAGAGTGGAAATGTGTTGGTTTTGGACTGGTAAGAATAGAAACAAAACAAAATTTCATACACTTTATCACACTCTCATACACTCATCACTTTTGTAAATTGTACAGCCATGAATGGAACACATTGTTGATTCTACAAGTTTAGATGCAACTGGAACACTTACTTACTGATACTTTGAGAATATCAGACCGCCCTGGAAGTATCCCCATGGATGTTTTTTTTGTTTAGGTCTCGTCTGAGACAGCGCATGTGCTGTCTCTTCGAGACATTTAGTAAGTGGCTTTTAAAAGTGCCACCAGAGGCTTTTGCTGTCCTCAAGCTTGCGTGCACATGAGTGTGCACGGGCGCAGCCACGCATGATCGCGATCACTTTCACTTTTGCGGCCGCGCGGCCATGTCACTTTCACGGCTGCGCGGTCAATGCTTGTTTTTAAAACTGGGTGACCTGTCCCGCGACACTTTAGGAGTGCTGGTGTAATAATTAGCGCTGTGCGCTGATTTTATTATTTTTAAAAAAAATTGTGCGATGGTTGAACCACCAGTAGCCACCGAACAGCTGCTGCGTCTGCTGTTCTCTTGCTTCGTTTTCGATCAGTTTTGTGTGCTCCCGTTCTTGTTCTCCTAGTTCACGATTCTCCCTATGGGTTCCTCTTTCCATGTTCCTCTTCGTGTGCTCCTCCTCTTACGTGTGGTTTGTTCTGGTGCTCCTCTCCCCTGTTCTCCTCTTCTTGTACTCTTTACTGTGCTCTTCCTTTTCTACTGCTCGCACGTCCTGCTCTGCCCCTCTCCCCTCCCCCTCAGTGAAGCAGCGAGGCGCTCCGAGGCGAGGCTATAGCACTTACATTGCTTGGTTTCACCTTCAAAAGGCTTCCGGAGTCGTCAGCAGCTGAAGCCTTTCACATCATTATCTCTCTGAGTAAGTTATTATGGAGAAGGCTCGCATGTTGGGACTCCAGTCCGCTTCCTACCCATCAGGATTAGAGTGGAAACAAACACTCTGACTGGTGCTGGCTGGTGGCCCCCAGCCTCGGCTGCAGGCAGGGAATGGCTAGGGCTTTATAGGGAGGTGTCTGTCACGCACTCCTGTCCGCCATCTGGGGTTGCAGCTCACCCATATGTCTGTGTCCTGTTAGTGGCCCAACAACTGCCTCCTGCCTGACGTGCATGGCGACTTTCACTGCTCGGTGAGCAGACTCAAAGCACGCTCTAATGTGAGGGTGTGCCTTGTCTCCTTCAGCACAAATTGCAGCCAGAACTCTACTCCATGAGCAGCCTGAAAGCTCCTAGCGCAGCACTGCTTCCCCCTCCCATGCAGCGAGAGAGAGCCTCAAAGCCGTTCTAGTGCATTTGGTATGCATGGAAATCAGCTGGAGGGCTGAAAATAGCATACTTGTCACTAACTTTGTGCAGTGAGCACTGCTGCAACTTCTTACAGCCTGTAAACTTCACGTGGGCAGCGTGAGCAGGCAGCTGTGTAGGTTAAACATCCACTAGGTGAACAATGGCACAAGCAAGGCCTTCTTTGGGGTTCACATATAGCTTTTTAGGTCTCGGCTCTAGAAAGCGCGCATGCGCGGTCTCGAACCGAGACATCCAGTATCTACATCTGGGGTTACAGCCTGCCCATTGGCTTCCCAATACTTCACACCATCGTATTTAGAGAGGTAAATGGGCTATTACAGTTTAAAAGTTGTAAGTCTTCTAATGTAGCACAGTGCTTTATTTATTAGCATCAAGGAGCTGTAGCCAAACTGTAAGTCGTTAGTTTAAACACTTATTTTTTCTCTAACAGTTGTTATTCTCTACCTGCAATGAAGACATATTGGCTGTGCCAGGCTTCAGTCCTGGGCTTTAAAGTGATTCACTTCAAAGTAGGCGTTATAGTAGTCTAATAAGAGACGTGCAGCGCTAGGACTGATGCATTTTAGGAGCAGACTAGTGGCTGGGTGTCTGTAAGGGCTACCACATATCTCCTTTCTAGAAGCATTCACTCAGTCTTACATGTACTTCTTCCCGGCCGCAGGTGCACGTGTTACTGATGAGTCCTTAGATGAACGGCTGTTTGTGTTCGGAAAGTAAGTCTTCCTAAAATACGCATTTAGACTGCATTTTGAGAGGTAGAGCGTGGGAGAGAGCCAATCAAGTATGTCCTTTTCTTGCCACTGCACCAAGAATGCTGACAAACAGAGAAGCAGTGAGTTCTTCCAATGGAGGCCTCACCAGGAATGTAAATAAATTCTTTTAACTCAAATGTCACTGTAGTAAGGTAGTATATAATATATTACCTTTATTTCGGTAAGGTGTATAATGTTTTACTTGTATTACAGTAATGTGTCTTTAAGAGTATTTGTTGTATTTCAATTTCATTGACATCACTATGTTCCAGAAAGTTAACTGTGGAATTCAGATGTCTCTTGGATTTTGCTGTGATCAGTCGTGGGTATAACTTGTGGAATAAACTACTGATTACAAGTTTTACCAGTTCTTTTGAATTAATTGGATTCGCTTGGCAGAGCATCTTACTACATATTTTTCCCAAAAGATCAATCTAAATTTTCTGCTCCTGTTCAAGTTTTAAGAGTGTCACGCCTGGCTGTTCTTTTACATGACAGAGAATGGTGGAACAAAAATGCGCTTGTTAAAATAACCAATACACAAGCCAAAATTATTCTTGAAAATAAACGGAACACTATTGTGAATGGCAATTCTGATTCAGATTGATTTGGTGTTTGTGATAATGTCATTACATCAAATGTCCAATCTCATCTTCCTCATTCTGATTCCTATGCTTCTCATTCTCCTTTATCATCTGGTGAAGGGGATTCCCGGTTTGTTACTTCTCACCCTATGTCAAACCCTTTTGCGATATGATAGAGGGGAAGGAGATTGTAGAGGTAGAGTGAATGGAGAAGGAAGACTCAGAAGGATACCTATACATTTTCGTGACTATGTCATGAATTAATGTTTGTATTACTTTTGCATATCATTATTGTTTTTTTTACATTTTATTTTAATTTTGTCATTAGTAATATTTATTCATTATTTATTAGATTAGTTTTAGTAATTTTAATTTAGTTTGTCTTCTTCTGTAAAAAAGGAAGGTTGTGTAGTAAGGTAGTATATAATATATTACCTTTATTTCGGTAAGGTGTATAATGTTTTACTTGTATTACAGTAATGTGTCTTTAAGAGTATTTGTTGTATTTCAATTTCATTGACATCACGATGTTCCAGAATGTTAACTGTGTAATTCAGATGTCTCTTGGATTTTGCTGTGATCAGTCGTGGGTATAACTTGTGGAATAAACTACTGATTACAAGTTTTACCTGTTCTTTTGAATTAATTGGATTCGCTTGGCAGAGCATCTTACTACAGTCACTAATTTGGAAAAGTGGATTATGGTAGTCGAAGGAAGCTACTGGGTATGGTAGTTTGCCCAGGACAAATAAACAATACGCATGTGCTTATTTACTTATCTTTTTAATTAAGCATGCTACGACCCCAACGAGTTTCCTGGTGGTAGTCAATAGCTGGCACCATGATACTCACTGTTGGGGATAACCTTGAGGGTAGAGCCACATTTAAAACAAGCATTGGCATAGCCAATACGTCTCGCTTTTGGGACCTTATAAGTGTTTAGCCATGCAACAGTTGTTGTTGCACCAAGGATATTGTGCTGCATAACTAAATACTTATAAGGTCCCAAAAGCGAGACCTATTGGCTATGCCAATGCTTGTTTTTTCTAGCGTCTAGACACTTCACACTTCACACGTTTGAAGGGTGCCTTCGCAAGCCAGGTCACGGTTCAGTCGCCCAAAACAACGTGATCTGCCACTCAAGGAGATTGTCAGGTACAAAGAATGCTGCCGCCTTCAAGTTCCAAACAGCCTGATTGGATGAAGAGAACGTAAACACCAAGGTCTGACCAATCCGACTTCAGGCATTCGAGAATAATGACTGTCGGAAAGAGCAACTGTCATTTTGTGCGGTCTTCGAGCTGTCTGCTGTGAAGATTGTGGCACCCCTGTAGGTAAAGGGCGCTCGGGGGCTGGAGAAACCGTGGCCACCCTGTCAGGTAGAGAGAGCGTTTAGAAAGTCGTTGAAGGATTCGTCTGAAAAGGGGATTTTAAACTTAAAGTGTTTTAAAAGGTCATGACTTGTAAACGGAAGCACAGTTCCATCCGTCTGAAAGGCACTGCCTGCCAGAGAAAGAGTAGTCTTGAGAGGGCTCTCTCTAGGAGATCTCGCACGAGGACGTCTCTCGCCAAGAGACGCCTTATCAAAGCTTCCATCCGAAGACATGGCCAGAGAAGTTGGAGCTTGAGGGCTGACAACAGTGATGGCTTCCGAGATCCTTCCAGCTGCGAGTGTACCTGTGAATGCACAATGGCGGATGACCGTAGCGGGTGTGGTTGGTGGACTGACAACAGAGACCTCTGTGTGGTGACTGACAGCAGGGACTGTAGTCCGAGGTCTGACAATATTGACTCCACCGAGAGGCCTGAAACCGTAAGATCGAACAGTGGTGAGAGCAGCATGGGGCACGACAGGAGCGACTTGTGTGTGGCGCCTAACAGCGAGCTCAGCAAGAGTCCTGACAAAAATGGCTGCAGCACGAGGCATAGTGACCATCCCAGGGTCAGCAGGCCTAACAACACTATCATTGCCAATAGGTCTGAAATCAGTTCCATTATCTGTAGTCGTGGTAGGAAGAGGCCTGACAACAGTGGCGACAGATACCTGTCTGATGAAAACGACTCTATCGAAATGTCTGCCAATAGTGAGTTTAGCTACAGTGGCTCTCGTAGGACACTTGACGACACTACACGAGGAGGGAGGTCTGACAAAACGGATTCTATTGGGAGCCCTGGCAATATCAGCTGTGGCTGGAAGCCTGAGAAAAAAGGAGCCATAGAGTGGTCAGAATGCAACGTGTGCAGCGAGAGCAGCAACAGCCCTGGCAAGAGTGAGTGCAGCACGAGGCCTGACAGCAGCGAGTACCTCAATGGGACTGAGCATAGTGAGCATTGTGAGAAGGCAGACGGCAGTGAGTGCACCGTGAGACACAGCCATGATGATTCTAGAGGTAAAACTGACCACAAGGACACTGTGGGGAGTCTCAGTAGCAGCGACCACAAGGAATGTGCTGACAACAGTGACTCTAGCAGACAATGTGACGACAGCAGCTCTATGGAGGGGGCCAAGAAGAGTGGTTCTAGCAGAAGGGCTGACATTAATGCTCACAGCCAGAGGCCTGGCACCACTGACTGTAGTGAGAGTGGTGGCAGTAAAGATCACTGCCAGAGGCCTAATACCACTGACTGCATCGAAAGACCTGACTGCAATGACTTATGCAGATGGCCTGAAAACACTGTCTCTGCCTGGTGTCATGACGACAGTTACTCCACTAGGAACCACAGCGACGACTCTAGTGGTTGGGCAGATAACAGCGACTCCAGCGATAAACAGGACAATAATGGCACTAGTGGTAGACCTAATGATAGGGGCTGTATCCCAATGCAGAATAAGAATGACTCCAGCAGTGGACCGGACAACGATAACTTCAGTGAGGAACAAGGCATAAATGACGGTAGGCCGAACAACAGTTACCCCAGCGACAAAGAAGACAAGAATGACTCTAGTAGTAGGCTTAATAACAGGGGATCTATCGAAAAACAGGAGAAGAATTCCTCTACCAGTAGACCGGACAACAACGGCTACAACGAGGAACACATACATGACTTTCCTGTTAGGCCGAACAGTTACTCCAGCGAGAAGAAGGACACGAATGACTCTACAGGTAGACCTGATCACATCAACTCCGGTCGGAAACAGGACAGGGATAATTCAATCAATATGCTTGATAATAGTGATTCTAACGAGAAGCAGCAAAAGAATGGCTCTAGCCGTGTGTGTGACAACTGTGACTCTGTTAAGCAACGGGACAATATTGATGCTTGCGGTGGGCCTGCCCACATTGCCTCAAGTGGGAAGTCTGATTTCATAGTCTCTAGCTCCAAGTCTGACAACAGTGATCATCTCAGTGAGAAACCTGAAAACAGTGACTCTAGCAGGAGCGCTAATAGCACTGAGCATACAGAGTCTGGCAAGAGCAGCTACAGTGGTAGGGATATGATTATTGACCCTGGTCGTACAAGTGGTAATGATGGCTCTGCCATAGGATCGGGGAGAAGCAGTGCTGGATATGCCTCAGCAACCACACCCACTGGACTTTTGTGCCCTGTGTTTACCAATGAGAATGATGGAACTCACAGTTATTATGATCCTCACATGAAAAATGTTCCACCACTCCTGAAACATGGCTTCTTTGACATTAGTTGGAGACCTACTGACAAATACCCAGGACCATGGTCCTACAAATCTTTCTTTGGAGGATGGGCTGACAACACTGACGTTAGAATGCCTGATGGCTCTACCGAGAAATGGGACAAGAAGGCCTCTACCTTAGGACCTAACACTAATGACTGTAGCAAGAGTCCTCCTCAAAATGTCTTTGACAACATCCCTGACAAGACTATGTCTAGCCATAGGCCTGACAACAAAAACTTTGGAGGGAAGGTTGACCACCCTGAGAGGATAGATGACAAAAAAGATAGTAGCCGGAGGGATAAAAATGATAAATCAAGCGTTTGGTCTGATAAAAACTCTAATGAGGGACCTGGAAACCATGGCATTGGCTTTGGTGTGAATGAGTTTACTAGGAGGTCTTACACGAATGACACTGACAGGAGGACGGTGGACAGTGACTTTAGTGAGAAGCAGGACAATTCCTCCACCAGGCGGCCTGCTAACATGGGCTCAAGTGGGACGTCTGACATAGTGGCTGGCAAGAACTGCTCTAGTCAGGGGACTGGGAGCACAAATCGTGGAGCGAGAGCTGACTTTGTAGCAAAGTTTGAGAAGTATGATTGTAGCATTTGGGCTTTTAATGAGTTTAAATGGATGGCCTACAACAGTGGCCCTAATGAGTGGCCTGAACAAAGCACCAGCCGGAAGCCTGACAATAGTGGCTCCTGGAGGCTTGCCAATGGTCGCATGCTCTATTGTCCTCACAGATGTGATCTCTGCGATATGCTTGACACAGCCAATACCATCCCCTCAAAAGACAGTGGTGATTTCCTTAGACTGCGTCCAGATGACTCCTGGAGAAGACCTGAGGACTTTGACTTCCTCTGGGGCAGCAATGACTGCACTGGAGGGGCAGAGGGAAGGGACTTTATCAGAAGGCCTGACTGTAGCACAGACAGTGGTGATTTCCTTAGACTGCGTCAAGACGACTCCTGGAGGAGACCTGAGCGTTATGACTTTCTATCGGACACCAGTGCATGTACTGGAAGGGCAGGGGCAAGGGGCTTTATCAAAAGAGCTGGTTGTAACTCGAAGGGAGACTGCAATATCTCCAGGGGGAGGCTACACAACCGCCACAGAAAAGTTCTGAGTGCAAGGAATCTTAAATCAGGCAGTGGAGACTCAGGAACGAAGCCTGACAACAGAGGCTGCATTTTGAGGCCGAACAACAGCCACCCTCGAGGAAGACCAGAAAATAGACAATCGTATGGAAGCAGGATAAATACAAATGAAGAGATTTGTAAACATGGCGGCCAAAGTGCCAGCGTGAGGTCTAACAATAGTGGTTGCAGGTGGAAGTCCAGAAGTGACGCTGGAGGGATGCGAAGTGACACTGTCCCTAGTGGTAAGCTGGCTAATGATGTCTGCCTCTGTACTCCTGACAAACACATCCTTACTGAGAGACTCCGCAGTGGTGGCTATTACATACACTTCATCAAGAGGACTCCAAAAAGGCCTTTCACAAGGCAGTCCCAAGCCACGTCGTGCACACCACATACTTTCAACGGAGCCAGACTAGTGAATACGAGAACGCAGAAGAAATGCATAAAGACGCCTCAGAAAAGTGTCTGGATCAGAAACCCTTCTGTAAGAGTCCGCATCCTTAGGACTCAGAGTAGAACTCGTGGCAGCAGGCCTTGGCTCAGCAGTTTTCGCAAGAGGCCTTACCAAGGCACAGCCCTCTATAGAGCTCCCTTGCTCCACCAGCTGCAGCAAGAGGCAGCCACACCTGCGCCATGGAGCAGACCCTATGCACAGCAGGCAGACCACCCGAGCATCCCAACTCAAAGGCCCGCCGACCAAGGTAGGAGCAAGCGCGGACGAGCAGCAGTTCTGTCACTGTTTAACGTGTGTTTCTTACAGGCATGAGTTGCAAAGTACAGTAATGCAGACAGTCAGCACTGCACAGTGTCTTTTGACCAACAAAGACTTTAGAGACAAGACTCTTTTATTATGTGCTTAGTGCTGCCAGTCACATATACATACTGTAAGCACTGAATTATGTGTATTATGCGCTTAGTATAGCCCAGTACAGTGTATTTGGTTTATGGTGTAGTTAGACTCACATACTATAAACACATGAATATTTGCATTAAGTGCTTGGTGCAGCCAGTCACACATAATGTAAACACTGCAAAATGTGTATTATGCGCTTAGTATAGCCCAGCACTGTGTGTTTTTCCACAGTGGAGTTAGACTCACATACTATAAACACATTAATATTTGCATTATGTGCTCAGTGCAGCCAGTCACACATGCTGAAAACACTGCAATATGTGGATTGTGCACTTAGTATAGCCAAGCATTGTGTATTTTGTTCATGCTTTAATTAGACTCACATACTATAAACACATGAATATTTGCATTAAGTGCTTAGTGCCACCAGTCACATATACTGTAAACACTGCATTATGTGAATTATGCGCTTAGGGTAGCCAAGCATTGTGTATTTTATCACAGTGTAGTTAGACTCACATACTGTAAACACATGAATATTTGCATTAAGTGCTTAGTGCAGCCTGTCACACATACTGTAAACATTGCATTATGTGTATTATGTGCTTAGTATAGCCAAGCAATGTGTTTTTTCACAGTGGAGTTAGACTCACATACTATAAACACATGAATATTTGCTTTATATGCACAGTGCAGCCAGTCATACATGCTGTAAACACTGCAATATGTGTTATTATGCACTTAGTATAGCCAAGCCTTGTGTATTTTGTTCATGGTTTAATTAGACTCACATGCTATAAACACATGAATATTTGCATTAAGTTATTAGTGCAGCCAGTCGCAGATACTGCATTATGTGTATTATGCACTTATTGCATCCAAGCATTGTGTAGTTTTTTCACAGTGTGGTTAGTCTTACATACTGTAAACACATGAATATTTGCATTAAGTGTTTGGTGCAGTCAGTCACATATACTGTAGGCACTGAATTATGTGTATTATGCGCTTAGTATATCCAAGTACTGTGTATTTGGTTTATGGTGTAGTTAGACTCACATACTATAAACACATAAATATTTGCATTAAGTGCTTAGTGCAGCCAGTCACACATACTGTAAACATTGCATTATGTGTATTATGTGCTTAGTGTAGCCAAGCACTGTGTGTTTTTTCACAGCCTTATTAATCTCTCTCTTAGCACTGGTAGTGTCCCCACTGCTTGGAAGCAGGCGACCGTCATACCTATTCTTAAAAAACCCTCCCTTGACCCTGCAAAATTAGAACACTACCGACCCATCTCCCTCCTCCCCTGGATGGCCAAATTAGCTGAGGCTCACGTGAATTGCATTCTCTCCTCTCATTTGCAGGAAGCCAATATACTGGATAAATCTCAGAATGGTTTTCGCGCGGGCCACAGTACCGAGACTGCTCTTCTGGTGGTGGTGGAGCATATTAGGAAATTGCTGGACCGGGGTCAGACGGCGGCACTGATCCTATTGGATCTCAGTGCCGCCTTTGACACGGTCTCCCACCACATTCTTTTGCAGCGTCTTGGGGAGGCAGGAGTTGGAGAGTTGGCTCTTGAATGGTTTCGCTCCTTTCTTATGGATCGAGCCTTCAAGGTATCCTTACCGCCCTATGTCTCTGCCCCTCGCCCCATTCCCCAGGGTGTTCCGCAGGGTTCGGCTCTCAGCCCTACCTTATTCAATCTATATGTTCAGCCATTGGCGGAGGTAGCCCGTAGTTTTGGTCTCACCATGGTGTCATACGCCGATGACACGCAGCTGGCGGTGGCACTTAATGGTGATTCCACTATGGATGCCTCTACCTTTCAGTCAGCTCTTAAGGCAGTGGCAGGCTGGTTGGCGGAAAATAGACTCCAACTCAACTCCTCCAAGACCGAGGTTATCATCTTTGGTAAGGAAACTGGGCTATGGGGAGACAATTGGTGGCCATTGGAGTTGGGTCCTGTTCCCATTCCTGTAGCTGAAGTCAGAAATTTGGGTGTATGGATTGACGATAAACTCTCCTTCACCCCCCATACCAAACGTGTAGCTGGCACCTGTTTCGGTGCCTTGCAGTGCCTTCGGCCCATTTTTAAATTTTTTGACGCAGACACCAGACAGATCATTGTGCAAGCTCTGGTTCTTACTAGACTGGACTATGCCAGCTCTCTGCTTCTGGGTGTTAATCAGGCAGAACTAGCTCTCCTTCAGCGGGTTCAAAATGCTGCGGCCAGAATGCTGGTCGGTCTTCCTAAGTTTGCTTCTGTTCGTTATACTATCCAAGATCTTCACTGGTTACCAGTAGGCCAGAGAATTAAGTTTAAAGCACTCTGCGTAACTTTTAAAATTCTTAAGTTAGCCTCCCCTCCCATTCTCACCCAGACCATTCTCCATTATGTTCCTCCTAGATCCCTCCGATCTGCAGGGTCCAACTTAGCTATCGTTCCGCGTTTTAAGAAAGCGCGAATAGGTGGCCGTTCCTTTTCGGTGTTGGCAGCCACCCTTTGGAACTCGCTGCCTGCTTCTCTTCGTGCTATTCCGGACCTGCTCCTTTTTAGGAAGTCTTTAAAAACCTTCCTATTCTCCACAGCCTAGTCTCTTCCCCTCTGGTTATCTCTGTGGTGTTGTGTTATCCTATCTCCAAAGCGCCAGGACGCCTCTTTGCTGCGGCATCTGAGCGCTATACAAAATCAAATAACATAACATAACAGTGGAGTTAGACTCACATACTATAAACGCATGAATATTTGCATTAAGTGCTCAGTGCATCCAATCACACATGCTGTAAACACTGCAATATGTGTATTTTGCACTTAGTATAGCCAAGCATTGTGTATTTTGTTCATGCTTTAATTAGACTCATATACTATAAACACATGAATGTTTGCATTAAGTGCTTAGTGCCGCCAGACACACATACTGTAAACACTGCATTATGTGACTTATACGCTTAGGGTAGCCAAGCTTTGTGTATTTTATCACAGTGTAGTCAGACTCACAGACTGTAAACACATGAATATTTGCATTAAGTGCTTAGTGCAGCCTGTCACACATACTGTTAACACTGCATTAGGAGTATTATGCACTTACAGTAGCCATGCATTGTGTATTTTCTTCATGGTTTCGTTAGACTCACATACTGTAAACGCATGAATATTTGCATTAAGTGCTTAGTGCAGCCAGTCACACATACTGTAAAACACTGCGGGCCCGATTCACAGAACTAACTTAAGACAAAATCCTAAACTTACTACCATTTTGGTATTCACAGAATGCACTTACTGCTTTTGGTATTCACAGAATGCACTTACTACTTTTGGTATTCCCAGAATGAATTTACGACTACTAACTTTACGTCCGCACTCGGGCCGGAAATTCCGGCCCGGAGGCGGGGCTTCCGGGCCGGAGGTGGAGCTTCCGGGCTGGAGGCGGAGCTTCCGGCCCAGAGGTGGAGATTTTGGCCATGGCAAAATCTCCGCCACTGGCCGGAATCCCCACCTCCGGGCCGGAAGCTCCGGCCCGAGTGCGGACGTAAAGTTAGTAGTCGTAAATCCATTCTGTGAATACCAAAAGTTGTAAGTGCATTCTATGAATACCAAAAGTAGTAAGTGCAGTCTGTGAATACCAAAAGTAGTAAGTTTAGGATTTTGTCTTAAGTTAATTCTGTGAATCGGGCCCTGCATTATGTGTATTATGCGCTTAGGGTAGCTAAGCATTGTGTATTTTCTTCATGGTTTAGTTAGACTCACATACGCTAAACACATGAAAATGAGCATCAAGTGCTTAGTGCAGCCAGTCACACATACTGTAAACACTGCATTATGTGTATTATGCGCTTAGGGTTTCCAAGTTTTGTGTATTTTGGTCATGGTTTAATTAGACTCATATACTGTAAACACATGAATATTTGCACTAAGTGCTTAGTGCAGCCAGTCACACATACTGTGCACTCTGAATAGCCAAGAATTGTGTATTTTGTTCATGGTATAATTAGACTTACATACTGTACACACATGGATATTTGCATTTTGTGCATAGTGCACCCAGTCACACATACTGTGAACACTGCATTATGTATATTATACAATTAAGGTAGGCACGCAGTGTGTATTTTTTCACAGTGTAATTAGATTCACATACTGTAAACACATGAATATTTGCATTAATTGCTAAGTGCGGCCAGTCACACATACTGTGAACACTGCATTATGTGTATTATGTGCTTAGTGTAGCCAAGCATTGTGTGTTTTGTTCATGGTTTATTAGACTCACATACTGTAAAGACATGAAATTTGCATTAAGTCCATGGTGCAGCCAGTCGCACATACTGTAAACACTGCATTATGTGCATAATGCGCTAAGTGTAGCCAAGCATTGTGTATTTTTTCACAGTGTGGTTAGAGTCACATACAGTAAATACAGGAATATTTGCATTAAATGCTTAGTGCAGACAGTCGCACATACTGTAAACACTGCATTATGTGTATTATGCGCTTAGGGTATCCAAGCATTGTGCATTTTCTTCATGGTTTAGTTAGACTCACATACTGTAAACACATGAATATTTGCATTAAGTGCTTAGTGCAGCCAGTCACACATACTGTAAGCACTGCATTATGTGTATAATGCGCTAAGTGTAGCCAAGCATTGTGTATTTTTTCACAGTGTAGTTAGAGTCACATACAGTAAATACAGGAATATTTGCATTAAAAGATTAGTGCAGACAGTCGCACATACTGTAAACACTGCATTATGTGTATTATGCACTTAGGGTAGCCAAGCATTGTGCATTTTCTTCATGGTTTAGTTAGACTCACATAAGGTAAACACATAAATATTTGCATTAAGTGCTTAGTGCAGCCAGTCACACATACTGTAAACACTGCATTATGTGTATTATGCGCTTAGTTTAGCCAAGCATTGTGTATTTTTTCACAGTGTAGTTAGACTCACATACTATAAACACATGAATATTTGCATTAAGTGCTTAGTGCAGCCAGTCACACATACCGTGAACACGGCATTATGTGTATTATGATATTATTGCTGCCAAGCACTGTGTATTTTTTCACTGTGTAGTTAGACTCATATACTGTAAACACATGAATATTTGCATTACATGCTTAGTGTGGCCAGTCACACATACTGTAAACACTACATTATGTCTATTTAGAGCATGGGGTAGCCAAGCATTGTGTATTTTTTCTCAGTGTAGTTAGACTCACATACTGTAAACACATGAAAATTTGCATTAAGTGCTTAGTGCAGCCAGTCACAAATACTGTAATCACTGCATTATGTGTATTATGCGCTTAGGGTAGCCAAGCATTGTGTATTTTCTTCATGGTTTAGTTAGACTCACATACTCTAAACACATGAATATTTGCATTAAGTGGTTAGTGCAGCCACTCACACATACTGTAAAAACTGCATTATCTGTATTATGCGCTTAGGGTAGCCAAGCATTGTGTATTTTGTTCATGCTTTAATTAGACTCATATACTATAAACACATGAGTATTTGCATTAAGTGCTTAGTGCAGCCAGTCACACATACTGTAAACACTGCATTATGTGTATTATGCGCTTAGTTTAGCCAAGCATTGTGTATTTTTTCACAGTGTAGTTAGACTCACATACTATAAACACATGAATATTTGCATTAAGTGTTTAGTGCAGCCAGTCGCACATACTGTGAACACTGCATTATGTGTATTGTGCGCTTAGTGTAGCCAAGCACTGTGTATTTTGTCACAGTGTAGTTACACTCACATACTGTAAACACATGAATATTTGCATTAAGTGCTTAGTGCAGCCAGTCACATGTACTGTGACCACTGGATTATGTGTATTATGTGCTTAGTGTAGACAAGCATTGTGTATTTTGTTCATAGTTTAATTAGACTCGCATACTGTAAACACATGCATATTTGCATTATGTGCGTAGTGCAGCCAGTTGCACATATTGTGTGATTTGTACACTTAGGGTAGCCAAGCACTGTGTATTTTTTCACAGTGTAATTAGACTCACATACTGTAAACACATGAATATTTGCATTAAGTGCTTAGTGCAGCCAGTCACACGTACTGTTAACACTGCATCATGTGTACTATGCGCTTAGTGTAGCCAAGCATTGTGTATTTTGTTCATGGTTTAATTAGACTCACATACTGTAAACACATGAATATTTGCATTAAGTGCGTAGTGCAGCCATTTCCACATACTCTAAAGACTGCATTATGTATATTATGCGCTTAGTGTAGCCAAGCACTGTGTACTTTTTCACAGTGTAGTTAGACTCACATACTGTAAACTCATGAATATTTGCATTAAGTGCTTAGTTCAGCCAGTCGCTTATACGGTGAACACTGCATTAGGTGTTTTATGTGCTTAGGATAGCCAAGCACCGTGCATTTTTTCACAGTGTAGTTAGACTAGCATACTGTAAACACATGAATATTTGCACTAAGTGCTTAGTGCAGCCAGTCGCA
Source organism: Triturus cristatus (assembly GCF_964204655.1). Lineage (NCBI taxonomy): Eukaryota > Metazoa > Chordata > Amphibia > Caudata > Salamandridae > Triturus > Triturus cristatus. The sequence goes on along the minus strand of NC_140590.1, from coordinate 478,918,027 downwards.
TGTACTGTGAACACTGAATTATGTGTATTATGCGCTTAGTGTAGCCAAGCATTGTGTATTTTGTTCATGGTTTAATTAGACTCACATACTGTAAACACATGAATATTTGCATTAAGTGCATAGTGCAGCAATTTGCACATACTCTAATGACTGCATTATGTATATTATGCGCTTAGTGTAGCCAAGCACTGTGTACTTTTTCACAGTGTAGTTAGACTCACATACTGTAAACACATGTATATTTGCATTAAGTGCTTAGTGCAGCCAGTCGCACATACAGTGAACACTGCATTAGGTGTATTATGTGGTTAGGGTAGCCAAGCACCGTGTATTTTTTCACAGTGTAGTTAGACTCACATACTGTAAACACATGAATATTTGCATTAAGTTCTAAATTCGGCCAGTCACAAGTACAGTTAACACTGCATCGTGTGTATTATGCACTTAGTGTAGCCAAGCATTGTGTATTTTGTTCATGGTTTAATTAGACTCACATACTGTAAACACATGAATATTTGCATTAAGTGCATAGTGCAGCCATTTGCACATACTCTAAAGACTGCATTATGTTCACACATACTGTAAACACTGCATTATGTGTATTGTGTGCTTAGTAAGCCTGGGCAAAGCACTACGCTACGCTCGCGTAGTTTGCGAAGTTCGCGCTACTTCGCACTACGCGAATTGCACGTAGCACAGTGCGAACACGCGTAGCGTAGTGTTGCGTAGTGCTGCAGTCATTTTTTGCTTGCTCGCGGTCCTTAACGTCAAGTTGGCGACCGCGAGCAAGCAAAATGACATCACGGCGAGACTTTTTCCTTGTTCGCGATCAGCAACATCAAGTTGGCGATCGCGAGCATGGAAAATAAACCTCCCGGCGAGATTCTCAACGCGAGGAGGTCAGGTTTCTCATTGCGAGTGGTTGCGTATGCTCGCGACCGCTCGCGATGAGAAACTACCAGTTCGCGTTGAGAAAGCTGCCGCTCGAGTAAAAATCTACTCGAGCAGCAGAAAACTACAGCTCACACTGTGCAAGATGCCATTTTCAATGATTGCACAGTGCCGGTTGCTTGTCCGCACTGTGCAATCATTGAAAACGACATCTGGCACAGTGCGAATAAGGTACTACGCAGTTCGCGAAGTGCTACGCGTAGCTCGCGTAGTGCGAAGTGCACTTTGCGTAGCTTAGGGTAGCTAAGCAGGCTGTCAAAAATGCATTGTGTATTCTATTCCTGGTGTAGTCAGACACATACTATAAACTCATGAATATTTGCATTAAGGGCTTAATGCAGCCAGTCTCAGATGATGTAAATGCTGCATTTAGACACTAATTCTAAAGGCAGTGGTCCCTAGACGATTGGTATAGTGTAAATCAATATAGACTCGAAGATGATTCAGTTAATTTCTTAAGGGATCGAAACGCCGTCGACAATATGTACACCATATGCATAGATTATACTGGGATATTTAATATGTAATGGTGTTCCCACGTGATTACGTCTGGTCTATTCTCGAACTTGTATACAGACACGTCCCCTTTGCCTGAACCCTTTCCTCAATGTTGTTTTGTTCATCTGTTTCAGTAGGACGCAGGTTGTGTCCCACTTGAATTTTTTTCCTTACTTTATTTTATTCATCTATTGCATATTAAAAACCTGTCCGGCTGGACAGCGAATATAGCACTGATCGAGTCTATATTGATTTACACTACACCAATTGTCTAGGGACCACTGTCTTTAGAAATAGTACATACCCAAAGTCCCTGACCAACTGCATATTGGGTTCCCTTGTGTTTTTCAACAGCATTTAGACACTAAGGGTCATATTTACAAGGCCCCTGCACCATCGGTTCGTCACTTTTGTTGACGCTCCAGTGGCACACAGTGCTGAGCCATATATACAAGGCCACGCAAAGCCACCCTGCATGGCTTTTCATGGCCTTGTTAATATGGCCCTTTTCAAGCATTACTCTGTGTGAAAGGCACGTTCCATTGGTGTTTGCTGTGGGTGTTCCCACCAGAGCTGGACTGGGAACAGCAACCAGCCCTGGCATATTGATGCTGCTCAACTGTCCCTGGGAGTGAGGGAGCTGGGGGAGGGAGGAAGGGAGTGCCGATATTGCAGAAGTTCTGCAAAAGAGGCCCCCAGTGATAAAAACGGCCCCCATGGCCACAAAACTGACCCCTCCCCTCCGTCCCACGGGAAAATGCCCGGTGCCTGGTACGGCCAGTCTAGCCCTGGTTCCCATGCAACACCCATGGATTCTGACGCATTCCCATATTTACAAGGTTTCATAAACCTGAGAATGCATCAGATTCAAACGCCTGCCCAGGAGTTGAGTTAAAGTGGCGCAACGAAGATAAATTCCTTTATTTCTCTTTGTTTTTGCTCTTTCTACGTGTGCTGCATTCTGTAGCACACATAGAAGGAGGAAAAAGCCATCAATGATTGTTTTGCATAGGAATGTGTCCCTTCCTGCACAAAAACATCATCCCTGCAATGCAGGCACCCTTCCACCATGGTGCAAGGGTGCCTGCATTGGCACCAGGCAGCGAATTGTGCGCCAGTGCAGAAGAAACCACAGGGATGCGTCGTATAGCTGTAAATATGACGCATTCCTGCCCTTTCCTCGGCGCAGCAAGATGGCTTGCCCCTTAAGGACATTTTTACTACAAAATGACACATCCTGCCGCTGCAAGCCATCTTGCACAACTACTGATCATCCCTCTCCTACAAGTGTGATAATTCTGACTATTCCAGGCCCCTAAAGCTCTACGAATGGGTTGGGTGTCAGGTATTAGTCAATTTTAATATGTAGTGAATTAATAAATAAGTGTTGGGGTGTTCATTTCTAAATTAGGCAAACAGCACAACCATGTAGTGCACTATCATCCGTACCGGTGTTGACATTACAGCCCTGGAAACCACTGGCTCAAACTAAGCACTGGCTATGGGAATCGCTTCCAGCTTCTTGGAAGCTTGATAATACTTTTTGAAATTAGAGATGTTCTAAATTACATGCATTCCTTCGCTGTCCACAGTGACCATGGTCCCCTTCCAGATGACCACTTTCTAGGGTTGGCTCAGGCACTTGGCACTCCTATGATGTCTGAGCTCATTGCCCTTTGCTGTGCATCAGCATCTCCCTTTGCCTTGTCTTTCCCCCATTGGTCTCAGTTCCGTAGTTCACTATCTTAGGTTTGCATTTTCTTCTGGATGGCATGCCATCCAGCATGGCCACTGAGTGTGCAATTCACGTCTGAACATGAGTGTTGCAGGGCACTGTGTCATAGTGTTGTGAAAGGTATCTCTGTATGCCCTCAAATGGTGTTTAGGACCTGCTAAATTGGTGTCTGGTCTAATTTGGCTTGTGATGTAATCTTTTCAGGGTGGATATACATCTTTCTAGTGTTCCATTTGCTTCAGGCCACAGTGGTATGATTTTCTGGTGCTTGAAGTCAAGATGTTTTCCAAATTTGGTGAACTCTTTCCAATTGAATGGAGGGGTGTTGTGTGCTTTAACTACACCAGGAATATCAAAGCACAAATATTTCATTAAACGCTTCCCCAGAGTATATCTTGAGTATTCATCCATCACCGCCATTATGCACTTTCCTAATTTTGCTGAGCCTTAGATTTCAATTCCAGTGTTGTGCCATTTGCAGTGCGGCAAGTTTGTTCTCTGAACTGGTTACTTTACATTGATGACGTTCTCATAACATGTCTTCAATAATTTGACCTAGCCACAAGAACCACAACTGCTCTTGCATTGCTCTCTTGATGGCACATATTCTCTGATGACCTTAGAGAGGTATAAGTGTGATCCTTTGCAGTAAGCTTTTTGGTATAACGATCCTGGTTGACTTCAAGAAGTAGTTGATGCAATGTAGTGGCTCTCCCAATATTAATGTATTTATTAGATGAAAGGGAAGTAGATGGAATGCATTCAATGTGTTTGGTCTTAGGTGAATTTGGACTTTAGAAAATAAAGTAGAACAAGACACACACACACACTCACCTACTCACTCCCCTAACAGATTCAGGGAGATGATAAGAGTTGCACATTTTTTCCTGCTCCTTCCTAATGGCCAGGGACTGAGAGCTTGTATGTAGCTAACCACTGAATGTCATCTGCCAACGTTGTGTAGGATTGAAGCAGCTTCCTGATTGTGCTTCATGACTTGTGAGGTTCACAGTTGTGGGGTATTTCCTTCTGTCCTTCACGGGCAAGGGTGAAATTAGATCAAATGTAAAATAAATATGTATGAAGGAAGGAGGGACTTAGGCAGATATATATGAAGGTTAGTGTTTGTTTACAGAGGTGGGTCAAAATTGCGATGACTGCAGGCAAAAGAAAACAAGTAAAGGCCTGTGAGAGCTAAAATTGTTGCATTCCCTTTTAGGGACCGCGGACAGCCGCGGTCCCAATGTAACTCCAATTCACACCTCTAAATTACTGCCTGTTAACCTCTGATCTTTATTTCTTTTTTAGAATCGAGTCACCGCCTGAAGCTGAACCTCAACCCCTCTAAAGTACCTACTTCGATGCTACTAACCCCTCAGGTGGAGATTGCATACTCCAGAAAGAGAAGTAAGTCTACCAGAATCGTTTTGCTCGGAAAAAGATTCCTTTCAAAACAAGGCTGCATAGTGCAGATACTTGACTTGCACACATTCTATAGTCCAATCTACATTTTCTACCTGAACTATATCTTTAGTTAGAAAGCAATAGTTTGAAGTTAGTTTTTTGAACAATGCATTTCCCAACCCTGTGCAGTATTTGGTAAATTTGATTTAAAGAAATATGTAAAGGATTAATTCAAATAGCGATTCATATTTTCCTTCAAAATATTATGTGAAGAGCAAGAACACTTTTGCTCTCCGAGTACTGGAATATTAGGAGCAAGGTATTTTGTCAATTATATGATGCACACTCTGCTTCAATAGGATGGTCATCCACCTTTAAAAAAAATCATTGTTTTACAATTTATTCTCAGGTTTGTAATTGAGGTTTTACAATCATTACTTTTCTCTCTAATAACATGTTGCGGAATAAAATTCAGCTGAAACTGTTCAATCGCTTACATCACATTGTGCATTAATGTTAATCATCTGCCATGTTGAGAAGTCATCCATAAGTCAAAGGACTGTTTTGATTATGTTCGCTACCAGGGACTGTTGGGATTCTGATCGCTAGCAGGGACTGTTGGGATTCTGATCGCTAGCAGGGACTGTTGGGATTCTGATCGCTAGCAGGGACTGTTGGGATTCTGATCGCTAGCAGGGACTGTTGGGATTCTGATCGCTAGCAGGGACTGTTGGGATTCTGATCGCTAGCAGGGACTGTTGGGATTCTGATCGCTAGCAGGGACTGTTGGGATTCTGATCGCTAGCAGGGACTGTTGGGATTCTGTTCGCTAGCAGGGACTGTTGGGATTCTGATTGCTAGCAGGGACTGTTGGGATTCTGATCGCTAGCAAGGACTGTTGGGATTCTGTTCGCTAGCAGGGACTGTTGGGATTCTGATCGCTAGCAGGGACTGTTGGGATTCTGATCGCTAGCAGGGACTGTTGGGATTCTGATCGCTAGCAGGGACTGTTGGGATTCTGTTCGCTAGCAGGGACTGTTGGGATTCTGTTCGCTGACACAGACTGTTGGGATTATGTTCGCTAGCAGGGGCTGCAGTGGAGGCTCGCCGAGGGAGTGCTGCTGGGCGGTAGGGCGGGGGAGGGGCAGGGTGGGGGGGTAGTGGAGTCTGACATATGATGGAAAGGAGTAAGGTAAGTAATTAAATAAATAAAACTATTTACCTTGCACGTGCTGCATCGCCAACTCGGCGATGCAGCGTGCGCAAGGTAAAAAGTTTTATTTATTTAACTACTTACCTTACACCTGTCTGTAGTATGTCGGACTCCACTAACACCCACCCTGCCCCTCCCCACCTACCACCACGCAGCACTCCCTCGGCGAGCCGCCACTGAGTGACTGTTGGGATTATGTTCGCTAGCAGGGACTGTTTTGATTCTGTTCGTTAGCACAGACTGTTGAGATTATGTTCACTAGCAGGGACAGTTGCGTTTATATTCGCTAGCAGGGACAGTTGGGGTTATGTTCGCTAGCAGGGACAGTTGGGGTTATGTTCACTAGCAGGGACAGTTGGGGTTATGTTTGCTAGCAGAGTGAGCATCACCACCCAGCCTCACAAACACGCTTGATTCTGCTGTAGCCTTCTCTATTGGCTAAGACCCTTTCGATTCCAGTACAGGCTACTCACTATTGATGAATGAGGATATGTTGCATACCTGTAACTCCAGTTTTTCGGAATGGATTCTGTCTTCATTTCATAATCTTAGATTATCATTGGATAGATCTTCTGTGGTCCTCTGGGATGGTCCTATTCACATGCAATAGATTTCTAAGCCTTATGAGCCGGAGGACAGGCATATATTGGTGAAAGAGTTGATCTAGTATCTAAGTGGACCTACTTCAATAATGTTATTAAAATGTGCAACAATTGACACACATGTTATATATCAAACTGCTTGACTGAATGAGCACTGAGCACAAGGCACCCACATATGCAAACTCACTAGTGATTCTTGAAGACCTTACCAAGCCAGGTTTTAAAAGTGAAGACCATGAAAATATCACTCTATTCAACTCTATTTAGAGCCAGAACCTTTTACATTGATCTCCTAATTACTCCACGTAGACCATCTGACAAATAGCAAGAAAATTCTAACGGTTTACCACTTCTCACAGGGTGATGTGCATTGAATGTTTCTCCTTGACAGCCTTGTGCTCAATTACTAATTAATCATGTAAAACTCCTTTTTGTGTCTGACAACACACAAATTTAGCTTGCTCCTGATGGGAATAACGCCCTCTTAGCCAATCGGAATGCTCTATTTTTTTAATCTGTGTTACTGCTGGAGTACCGAAGGACCAGCCATCCATATATCACTATATTTTGCAGCCTAATTTCTAAATATTGCCTGAATAGATTTACACAGAATCACAAAAAAGTGAGTAACGATCTAGTTTTCTGTCAAAATTGGTGTAATTCTGGTCAGCTGTTTGATTTGTTAAGCCTTCTTAAAATTCCTATGGAAATTTGGATGGGGAACCCATGTTTTGAGACCCTCCCTTTGATGGATCACCCTGAATATATACAGGAAGGACCAGAAGTGGATGATCTTTTTTGAGTAAAGGTTTATGAAGATTCGTCAAGTGACGCCAAAGTTATTGACAAAACAAAAAAACTCTCTTCCTATAAAACTTTGATCTAACTATAACTACACTGTGGCGCCTGCCTCTGTGTAGTGAATATATACACAGACACAGACACACACACACACACACATATATATATATATATATATATATATATATATATATATTCACTTAAAAAACCATAGGTTTCACACATGTTATAGTTAGCTGGGCATTTCCTTCGAAAAAAAACAATGAAATTCCCCCGTTATAGTTAGTGCAGGCAACTATAACTCACGCGACCGCACTCCGCTGCTGATGACATCAGATATTACATCACTGTATTTAGACACTTATTTACCCATGTCTTCTTCCATTCATTTTTAGCTATACATATATTACAATTTTTTTTTTTCAGAAAGACACATATGTCATCAGTGATGTAATATCTGACGTCATCAACAGCGGATTGCGGTCGCGTGAGTTATAGTTGCCTGCACTAACTATAACGGGGGAATTTCATTGGTTTTTTTCGAAGGAAATGCCCAGCTAACTATAACATGTGTGAAACCTATGGTTTTTTAAGTGAATTTGCAAGGTTTTTTAAATGCTAATTCCTAACTATAACGTGTGTGAAACCTATGTTTTTTTCAGTGAATTTATACGGTTTTTTAAATGCTAAGTTATGTATTTATTAATATATTTTTTTAAACAAAACTTTTTCACGACGCGCGCACACGGCGCTTCGCGCACGGTGCGCGCGCGGTGGGCACGCGGTGCGCTTCGCGCACCGCGTGCCCACTTTACGCAGTTCAGGCCGTGCGCGCACGGTGGGCAAGCGGTGCACTTCGCGCTCCGCGTGCCCTCTTTACGCAGTCCGTGCCGTGCTTTTTTTTTTTCCACAAAATCGCGGAGTGCGCGCACGCTGCGCGAACTTCGCAGATTTTTTTCTGTTTGGATGGTGCGCGCTGGGTGCACCATCCAAACGTGAATCAACGCACTTTCAAAATAATGTTAGAACATTTTCCAACACTGCAACTCCCAGGATACACAGCGCAGTGACATCTACAATGAACATGTGGTGCTTTGGTTTTATAGACGATGTTTTTGTTTTGTGGCGGGGGGGATCATGAAAGTGCAACTAATTTCATCAATTCCCTCAACAACAATCAGGAGAATCTAAAATTCACTTCTTCTATCAGTAATTGTGAAGCAGAGTTTCTAGATGTTAAAGTGTTTATACATGATAATCACTTGGCCACCAAACTTCACCGGAAAAGCACTGCTGGAAATAATATCCTTCATGCCAGCAGTGCACATCCTAGACATGTAGTTGACAACATTCCGTTTGGAGAACTACTGTGGCTTAAACGGATATGTAGTACAGACAGGGATCTGAAAATATGTACTATGGAAGCTCTGCAGAGATTCAGACAGAGGGGATATAGCAAATCGGTCTTGAAACAGGCAGTTCTTAAAACAGAAGCTAGAACTCGGGAATCACTATTTTTGTCTACATCTAATACATCTTTAGACAGTGATTCTACCAACACGGACAAATCCCCTAGATTAATCATAGCCTACAGTAAACAGGCAAGACAAATTAGATCAATTGTCCAGAAGCGTTGGCCTGTACTTAAAACGGATTTAGTCTTAAAACCTAGACTACCGGATGGTCCAACGATAACTTATCGTAAGGGACCCTCCTTGAGAACTCATGTCTGCCATGACTTTCCTGAGTTAAGAAAGCAGGAGGAGTGGTTAAAATCCCGGCCGGGATTTAAACGCTGCTCCACATGCAGAGCGTGTAAATTTGGGAAGAACACCACCCAATACCGTACACCGTTTAGCCCAGATCTGTTGGATATACGTGGGTCTTTTACCTGCAAAACTGAATTTGCTATCTATGTGCTAACATGCACTTGTGATCTCAGATATGTTGGGAGTACCCGACAGCCAGTGCATGTCAGAATTCTTCAGCACTTGCGTGCTATTGTAAACAATGATGCATCATATCCGGTGGCGAGGCATTTTAAGACCTGCCACAACAACAATTTGCAATGCCTCAATTATTTTGTTATCGCCTCGGTTCCAAAAGCAAGAAGAGGTGGAGACCGGGATAAGATGCTAAGAAGACTAGAATCTGAATTCATTCTAGAATTAGATAGCAGATTCCCCAATGGGTTAAACACGACGGATGACCTGCATGTATTTCTTTGATATAGAAACGTACATTATTAATGATTAGATCTTGGTAGAGTGTTATGTCACTTTCGCTTTCACGAATATCTATAAGAATTTCTATGTTTTAATATCCCATTTTCCCCTTTTTTTATTCTAATTTTTCCCTGTTTTTGTTGGATATATAATTCAGGGATACACATTTTTTTCAATTCATTTATTAACATAGACTCATTGATTTGCCTGTTTAGACTCTGATTCTGAACTAATAGTTAATTCATCTCGAGTGTTTTGTTTAGAGAGCTTTATAAATATTATTATTACTGTTAAAGCGTCAAATACAAATTTTGCGTGACATTACAATTGCATTTTATGCAGTAGAATAATGAGGCTTCAATGTGATGTCTAAGACAGGTTTCCATATCTAAAAAATTGCAGAATTTGCACATTTTTTCTCTGTGTGTTTACATTATTGCGTAATTTGCACATTGAACTTTTGCACTTTATTTTAGCATATATATTTATAATTGAACTGGATTAATGAATTTTAATCTGCGATATTTATATATATGTTTTAAGTGTTTGCTATTTTTGCACAAATAACAATTTTTGCACTTTATTGCGTTATTTGCACAGTTAATCCGACATGGATACTAATATAACAACGGTCTTAAACACATTGAGTAGGACTTTAGCATTATATGCGAAAAATTATGTAAATATATACATGCTTCAAATATTTTGGTTTATATATACTTAAAGTCATGCATTTAGCTCATGTTTTATGGTTCTTGGATTTTAACCAATATACAAAACATAAACACTTGGGGTTTTGTAAAAATGTTTGGAAAACAGACTATGCGGATTTCAAACTGAGTAGTATGTCATCACTTTTTGAATGTCACATGGTGTTGAGAAAAAGAAAAAAATGCAACCAATTGTAAACCTTTGGGTACTTAATGGGCTTCATTTTTACTAACTGACTGTCTGTGAGCAAGGGCGGATGCCCGAAACGCGTCAGATTGGTGAAACTCGGCTCTAAATAAAATAAAATAACTGTGCCTTACTTTGGATTTGCGTGGCTTCCATTCTTCGTGGATACGGATCTCTGTGGAGCTACAATTGTGGAATATATATATATATATATATATATATATATATATATATATATATATATAGTCACTGAAAAAACCATAGGTTTTACAGACGTTATAGTTAGGAATTAGCATTTAAAAAACCTTAGAAGTTCACTGGAAAAACCATAGGTTTCAGGGACGTTACAGTTAGTTGGACATCTGACTCATATAAAAGCAGAGAAATTCGCCTGTTATAGTTGAGCTAACTATAACTCGCGCACCCGCAATGCACTGGTGATGACGTCACATATTACATCACTCATGACACGGTCAGTGACATCACTCATGACATCACTCATGACACGGTCAGTGACATCACTCATGACATCACTGATGACATCTCAAATGACATCACTGATGACATCATCCAGTGATTGTGTGTTTCTGTAAAGTTTAAATATTTTTCATATATATCTATGCCAAGGTGTATTGAAGAAAGAGTGAATTTACAAGTCCCTGAATGGAATATTTAGTAGGTGCGTGACCGACTGTATAAGTGAGTGATTGAACATGTGTTACTGAATGTATGGGTTAGTGACTAAACTATGTGAAAGTCTGTATTAGTGTCTCAGTTGGTGTATAAGCGGCTCCATGGGTTGGTGAGTAGGTACACGAGCGTCTATATGGGTTATTGATTTGTTCTCTGAGTATCTGTATGGGTGCCTGAGTGTCTGTATGGGTGGGTGCATGGAGGTGTGTGACTCTGTGCATACATGTCTGAGTGAGTGATTCACTGGTTGTATGGATTAAAAACTGCATCTGGGAAGGGCTGTATGGGTGAGTTAGTGTGTGTATGGGTGAGTTGGTGAGTGAATGAATGTCTCACTGGTATATGTGTGAGTAACTACATATGTTTTAAGGCAGTATATGTGAGTGTTGGAGTATATAAATGAATATACGTGAGAGTAAGTTATTTGAAGAGTGCGTGTATAAAAGAGTGTCTGCTTCTATCTATTGTATAAGACAGTAAGTATGTGTTAGTATCTGCATAAATAAATGATGTGATGTGTGTATAAATAACACAGTTGGTGTGTTTAACTATATACATGAGTAAATGCCTATGTGATTGATTCTTTGCATGACTGACTAGGTGTGGGAGTAACTGTATGGATGAGTGGCGGACTGTGACTGTATGTATAGGTGTATGAGTGCATATTATAGTACTGTATTGATGAGTAACTGCATGTATAAGTGAGTGGATGTGAGTGAAGACCTAGGAAATAGTGGGTGGTATGTAGTATCTGGCATTGTTATATGTATGGTTTCAAAAACAGTAGTTTGTATTTTACAGTGCGTGTATCAAAGTTTATATTAGGCCATCAGAATGTGCATTAGATTATCACGTGGATGATGTCATCAGTGATGTCATCAGTGATGTCATTTGAGATGTCATCAGTGATGTCACTGACCGTGTCATGAGAGATGTAATATGTGACATCATCACCAGTGCATTGCGGGCGCGCGAGTTATAGCTAGCTGAACTAACTATAACAGGCAAATTTCTCTAGTTTAATATGACTAACTAACTATAATGTCCCTGAAACCTGTTTTATTCAGGGAATTTCTAAGGTTTTTTAAATGTTAATTCCTAACTATAACGTCTTTAAAACCTATGGTTTTTTCAGTGAATTTCAAAGGTTTTTTAAAAATATTAATTTCATATATTAATATTTATAAAACCTATATTTTTTCTATTTTTTTGTAGTATTTTTCAACTCTATTATCCTTTTTATTTTAATTTGAAAAATTATGTAATTTTTTATATCTTCCCAAAAAAGTATGTATATATTTTTTTTTTTTTACAAAACTAGATTCCCGTACCAGAAGTGTACCAATCTCCATCACCACGCGAATCCTATCTGCGATATCCGTGATATTGCGAAACTCGTTAAGGATGCGCATTTCGTATCTGACGGCTTCGTAGCACCGTGTCCCGCCTAACATCATATACGTATACGGTTGCGCCAGCTCTTAGTATGGTATGCGACGGCTGCGCGGTACCAATACGCACGTTACGTCATCTACGTATAGGGTCGTGCCGACTGCGCATTCCGTATGCGATGAGTGCACGCTGCCAGGCCCTGTGTTACGTCATAGATGTATGGTATCGCGCCGGGTACGCCATTCCCTCATTTATTTTTTTAGGTCTCAAAACTATATCTAAATAAGTTTAAAGTGTATATGAGAGCAAGCGCTAATCTAAAATATTTTCCACATTTATATATTTCTAACTGTAATAAACTTATATTATGGTAAATATATTTTCTCAAAATCGCGTCGGGTGCGGCCTCCTTGTGCGCTGGGTGCACCCTTGCCATGTGACCTTAAAAAAAAGCTTTTGATTGGTTCATAACATTTCCCATTGTAACAGTTGGAGGACCCCACCAATTTTAGTCATTCTCTCTACACCGTTTGATGAGACACCTCTTCTGCTTACAGTGCTTTTTTTAAAGCTTTTTTGCTGTGTACACATATCTTATAGTACATACAACATGCATCGATCATCTTGATCAATAATCATACTCTGTACAGTAGCCTTCCACGTGTGATACCCATGCATCTGAAACGTTACATCAAAAAACAAATGTGTGTTACACGATGCCCCTGGTGTGTGTGTGTGTGTGTGTGTGTGTGCGCATTATTGTGCTGCCTTTCGGCCTGGGTATTGGTGGCTCGAAGGGGTATCATCAGCCACGGGCAGAGTGCACATCCTAGATCACATGTGACAAACAGTAAAGAGTAATGTGTAGATTTGTGTTGCAGTATGCTCTGTTGTCAGGCTTTACCAGTATAGTAGTGTGTCATATGTGAGACTTTCAGATTCACATTTGACATGCATTGCTTAACTGTAATGAGCGTTATCACTATGTATGACGTAGCCTCACTGCTGATCCTCCCTCCATCCGAGCACATTCACATGTGTGCGCTTCACGATAGCAACACTTTCAATAATACCGCACACCATTGACATGCGTGTCTGCGCATATCCACAACCTGTGATGTTGTCCATTCAATGTTTTCGGACAGCATCTCATTAGCGATAGTTGCCGCCCTCCCGGTACAGCGGATTGTGCGATGTCAAAACTGCAACAGGGACACACACAAAAGTACACTTCCTGGCCAGGCAGGAACTGAACAACGCCCAGGTCCCCAGAACAATTATTCACACCCCTACGCTGGCCTGCCGTACGCAAGCCCAGCCCACTTTGCGTATGTATAAATAGGAAAATGACGACGCCACATGTCCCAGTTCTTCCACACTGCTTCAGGTGATATGGCCGCATCCACCCCGCATATCACAATGCGCAATAAAAAGAGGGATCCATGAGGTGCACATCATCCTGGTAATCAAAACTCCATCTGAATTGTGAACCCTGCTGGATGTCGTGTTTGGACACAAACTAATGATAGCAGGTGAGCAGTGGGGCCTGGGTGCACAGGGGCTGCAATTGAGCGCGTTGCAGCGGGAGGGATGGGGTGCATCAGCCTGGGTGTACAGGTGCAAACAAGCGATGTTACCTTGCGTAATGATGTGATCTCTGACCACATTCAGTCACATCTCTTTCTCATTTTAAGGACCTGCTGGACCGTACTGTAGGCCTGAGCCAGCGGGCAGCGCTGCCCTACAAATACGTGGCATTGGATTTTGGGGCACTGTAGTGAGCTGATTACTAAGTGTACATACACACAGACTTCCCCAACTGCATTGCACGCGCACATTAAGCTTCTAGCATGCGCTCTGTTCCTTTGTATGTGAACATTGGCATAACATATTATTATTTGCCCTTGTGTATTCTCGTGTACTCCAACTCCTCTTTGAACCACGATTACCGCTAACAGTTGGTAGATCGTACTTCAAGAAGGAAGGATGCACTCAACTGGTATTCTCTCTTAAGCTTGAAATAAACCTTCATTTACCTTAAGCCGTTTCCACCATTATATTATTTCTCTTTTTTCAGACATTGAGTTAGTGGCACCATAATCGGCGGAGCAGATGCTCAGCCCGTGATGAAGCCCTGGGCATTCTGACGCCTTCCATCGTGGTATCAAGACACCTTCCCCGACCGGAGACCTGCTCTGCCACCCTAAGAGCGGCACCCCGGAGTTGGAGCTCGCACTGGCATGTCGCTGGACACACTGGTTGTGGCAGGTGAGCAGTGAAGGTTCGGTGCGCAGGAGCTGCAATTGAGCACAGTGCGGGGGAAGGGGCTGAGGTGCAGAAGCCTCCGTGCACAGGTGCATACAAGCATTGTTGCCGTAGATAAGAATATAATCTCTGGCCTCATTCATATCTCTGTTTCATTTGAAAGACTTGCTGGACCGCACTCTTTCTCGCAGACCCCAGTGTCCCAGACACACGGGTGACGGGAGTTGAACAGTGAGTGCTGGGTGCAGTAGGCCGACACTCTCTCTCCACCTCCCTCTCTTCTTTTGACTCTCCGTCCCCTTCTCCCTTCCAATCACTCGCTCTCTGTCCCATTCTCACTTTCTTTCTTTCATTCTGACTACCTTTCTTTTTAGCTCTCGCCTACGCAGTGCGCATGCACTGCATACAAGACCTTTAGTCGTCGTGCAGCTCTTTTTACAAAGCACATACTCGTGCTTGTTGACGGCATACGGCTTGCGGGAGCACGCAGCCACGCACCACAAGCACGAGTATGTGCTTTGAAAAAGAGCAGGATGCGCGATCACGCACCCGCTCATCGCCAGCACACTGACTCAAACGCCTCTGAGCACCACTCGTGTGCTTTTTTAAATTTATTTTTAGCACGCACACACACAACTCCCGGGCTTGTTATTTCATTGTATTTATTTTGACGTTTTTAGAGCGCCTAAGTGGCACCTTACGAGAACTTCAGAGCGCGTGCTGGTATTGCCTCTTTTCTGATGCCAGCTCATGAGCGCGGCTTAAGGCTGCCTCTGGTCTCATGCGTTGAATCATTGGTGGTGAGTTTTAGGGATAGGAACTTCATACTGTGAGCAGGAGCCAGTGTCACTGGGCAGGGTGCCTTGGGTCAAAGGGCAAGGAGCCTTTAGTCTCGTACAGAGGGCGCTTGCTTGAAACGTACAGTGCGCAGGGCTTTAAGTAGGCCGGGTCCCTCCTGGTCGTAGACCTGCCAGCAATTAACATGCATTTGCAATGCAATAGGTCTCGCATTTACGCGAGTTTGAGCTATTGACAATGTAAATAACAATGCCTTTTATTTTTGTTTTCGTTTTTAAAACATTTACAATGCCAATAGCTTAAAATCGTGTTAATGCGAGACCTATTGCATTGCAAATGCTTGTTCTCTTGGACATGGCACACATACTTATGTTTCTTTTTTCTCTTGCAGGTTTTGTACGCTGCTTCATGAGGAGTCCCACCCACTTCTTTCATGTTTTACTGTTGTTCGAATAAAGTTACGTTTCCATTTATTTGTGTTGTTTTAATAAAAGTTATTTTTTTTACCAAAAAATAAGTGAATGTATGGGTCTTCTTTTTCTGACAATACTTGTCTGTAGTTTATTCTGAAAATCGGCGGTTGATAGTAGGTTATGAGGGAAAACATTTTTAATTTTGCGGTGCACCTACCAAATATAAACCAACAGACTATTACATAAATTAAGCCTGGGTAATTCTACAACGAACAAGGGTTCTTTGAGTGTATCACTTTATAACACCATGAGTACTGCCCGTGTGATTTCAGAACCAATAAGGCACTGCCTAGGGCCACCGAGGCTTCAAGGACTGGCGAGGCCCACCCTGCATACTTAAGTAAAGCCCCGGAGGTTGACGATCCCCGGTCTTCAGTTGGCCTCAAAGCCCTCCGAACAATTTGTAAACAATACCCGGGGAGGTGTCGATCCCTTAGGCTGCGAAACCTCTCCGTGCCCTCCCGCGCCTAATTTACATGTGAGATTAAGGTCCCCAGTGCTGCAGAGACCCCGCAATATAATAATAATATTGGCCCCGGAACATTACCCACCAGTGGGCTCATTTAAATGAACGGGTTAGACCCCACCATTTTTTTTCTCCATTTTTACCATCCGGATCCGCTTTAATTAACTATCACAGGGTACAAGCAATGCTCCTGCCTTGTAATAGCAAACATAAATGTCCCGCAGATGCACACCCCGGGACAATGTATGAGCTGCGCCTGGGAGGTGGCGCTATATAGGGCCATGATGCATTGGGTAATGCATAAACGCATACTAACACTACTTGCACATGTGTAGTACAGCAACCAGAGTGTAGTGAAGAGGCAGAGGAAGCCCAAAATCAAAAAATATATATCCAACCAGAGGTAGGGTCACATAGTTCGATCACCAGAGTGTAGTGAAGAGGTAGAGGAAGCCCAAAATCAAAAAATATAAATCCTACCAGAGGTAGGATCACATAGTTCGATCAGCCGACGACCCTGGGATGAGTAGAAACAGCTTCACGAGAATCAAAAAATATAAATCCTACCAGAGGCAGGATCACATAGTTCGATCAGCCGACGACCCTGGGATGAGTAGAAACAGCTTCACGAAGAAAACGGGTCTTCAGAACGCAAGGAAGCTCGAAATATTAGTGAGTTCTGCCTTCTTTTTACCTTCTCCCGCTCGTCGCCAAATTTATGTAGTGAAGAGGCAGACAGCAGTGGATCCGATAAGTAGATTTATTGCAGGAAAAGAAGACAGCTTAAACAGCCACCAACAGGAGCAGACAGCAAGGCAACCGTCTTCTCTAGCACCGTGTCCAAACTCCCCAAGATTCCCCTCATGACAGCCCTACATTCTAACATTACATACTTACATTATAGAAGCATTACATACTAACATTCTACTATGACTTACATTGGAATACTACACAGAGCTCATGACTTTACAGCAATGAGCTCATAGTTTCATCCACGAGTCTTGAGACCGGTAGGGGTGAGTAGTTCGCTTCCCACTTCCTGTATTGTATAAACGCAAACTAACACTACTTACACAGGTATGCTACAGCACCCATAGCACATCACTTTACAACAATGACCTCACAGTTTAATCCCGAGTCTTCAGACCAGTAGGGGTGAGTAGTTCTCTTCCCACTCCCTCTATTTTATAAACACAAACTAACACTACTTCCACAGGTATGCTACAGCGCCCAGAGCACATCACTTTACAACAATGAGCTCACGGTTTAGGCTCATGGTTTAATCCCAGAGTCTTCAGACCAGTAGGGGTGAGTAGTTAGCTTCCCATTCCCTGCATAGTTTAAACGCATACTAACACTACTTACACAGTTATACTACAGCAGCCAGTGTGCTACAGTGCCCAGAACCCATCACTTTACAGCAATCAGGTCGGTTTGATCCCCGACTCTTCACACCAGTAGGCATGAATACTTTGCTTCCTACTTCCGGTATAGTATAAACCCAGGCTAGAGGTCAGTAGTTTTACTTCCCACTCCCTGTATGGTATAAACGCCTACTAACACTACTTCCACAGGTATGCTACAAAGACCAGAGCACATCACTTTACAGCAATGACCTCACGGTTTAGGCTCTTGGTTTCATACCTGAGTGTAGCAGCATCTCATCTCAGCCCCATGTCACTCTGAGCAACACCGCACTTTCAGTCTGATAGGAGTGACTACTTCGCTACGCACTCCCACACAGAGGTTACAGTGCTCCTATCCTCCTGTTTCCTACTCTTTTCACCCTTTTTCCCCCTTACTCGTTTCAACGGAATCACAAAATGGCTGCCAACACTTCCTAGTTGCACCCGCTCGCACCGCTCGCAGCCAATAAGCAGCAAGCTCGTGCTCGTAACGCCTCAGCCAATCAGATGGCAGAATTCCCAAATAGCGATATCTGTAAATTTCGATATTTCTCCAAAACTACTGACCAGATTTACACCAAATAAACAAAAGTGTGCTTTCTAGACCAAGACCCTTCTCCCTGCCAAGTTTGGGGTAATTCCGTTCACCTGTTCGACCTGTAGCCTTGTCTAAAGTTTCCGATGGAAATTAACATGGAGAAAACATGTTTTGGGACCCCCCTTTGTTCTTGTCTTTGCTGCATTTAAACATTTCTTGGGCCCGCCCTGATGGACATGCGCCCCAATGCCTTGTGGGTATTGCAGTTCAATTCGTGAACCCCAGTGGGTGCAGACAGTACTTTCTTGCATAAAATTTTTTTTGTTTAAATGTTTAAATGCATTTACTTTCTTGCGTAAAATTTTTTTTGTTTAAATGTTTAAATGCAGCAAAGACAGTCGGGACTTTACCTGCATGCCAATGATTAAGGGCAGCACGCCCGAAACGCGTGTGGCGCTTTTCTAGCTGTAACAAGCAAGGTATCACTTCTGCCCACATCAATAAAGGGTTGAACTTCCACGTGTGTGGCGTCTTCGAAGCAAGGTAAACTTGATGTACGGAGATGAATTGCGGCGAAGCCTCGTCGTGAGGATGCCCCACTGCAAGTGCGGTCCTTCGGCGCCTGTCATGCTGGGTGCCAGAGGGACGTGGAAGTCCGTTGCTGCGGGATTGATATTTGCAGTGTACCTACCTGTTTGCACAGCAGAATAACCGCTTGGATACAAAAAAAATTTTATGCAAGAAAGTACTGTCTGCACCCACTGGGGTTCACGAATTGAACTGCAATACCCACAAGGCATTGGGGCGCATGTCCATCAGGGCGGGCCCGAGAAATGTTTAAATGCAGCAAAGACAGTCGGGACTTTACCTGCATGCCAATGATTAAGGGCAGCACGCCCGAAACGCGTATGGCGCTTTTCTAGCTGTAACAAGCAAGGTATCACTTCTGCCCACATCAATAAAGGGTTGAACTTCCACGTGTGTGGCGTCTTCGAAGCAAGGTAAACTTGATGTACGGAGATGAATTGCGGCGAAGCCTCGTCGTGAGGATGCCCCACTGCAAGTGCGGTCCTTCGGCGCCTGTCATGCTGGGTGCCAGAGGGACGTGGAAGTCCGTTGCTGCGGGATTGATATTTGCAGTGTACCTACCTGTTTGCACAGCAGAATAACCACTTGGATACAAAAAAAATTTTATGCAAGAAAGTACTGTCTGCACCCACTAGGGTTCACGAATTGAACTGCAATACCCACAAGGCATTGGGGCGCATGTCCATCAGGGCGGGCCCGAGAAATGTTTAAATGCAGCAAAGACAGTCGGGACTTTACCTGCATGCCAATGATTAAGGGCAGCACGCCCGAAACGCGTATGGCGCTTTTCTAGCTGTAACAAGCAAGGTATCACTTCTGCCCACATCAATAAAGGGTTGAACTTCCACGTGTGTGGCGTCTTCGAAGCAAGGTAAACTTGATGTACGGAGATGAATTGCGGCGAAGCCTCGTCGTGAGGATGCCCCACTGCAAGTGCGGTCCTTCGGCGCCTGTCATGCTGGGTGCCAGAGGGACGTGGAAGTCCGTTGCTGCGGGATTGATATTTGCAGTGTACCTACCTGTTTGCACAGCAGAATAACCACTTGGATACAAAAAAAATTTTATGCAAGAAAGTACTGTCTGCACCCACTGGGGTTCACGAATTGAACTGCAATACCCACAAGGCATTGGGGCGCATGTCCATCAGGGCGGGCCCGAGAAATGTTTAAATGCAGCAAAGACAGTCGGGACTTTACCTGCATGCCAATGATTAAGGGCAGCACGCCCGAAACGCGTATGGCGCTTTTCTAGCTGTAACAAGCAAGGTATCACTTCTGCCCACATCAATAAAGGGTTGAACTTCCACGTGTGTGGCGTCTTCGAAGCAAGGTAAACTTGATGTACGGAGATGAATTGCGGCGAAGCCTCGTCGTGAGGATGCCCCACTGCAAGTGCGGTCCTTCGGCGCCTGTCATGCTGGGTGCCAGAGGGACGTGGAAGTCCGTTGCTGCGGGATTGATATTTGCAGTGTACCTACCTGTTTGCACAGCAGAATAACCACTTGGATACAAAAAAAAACAAAAAAAAAAAAAAATTTATGCAAGAAAGTACTGTCTGCACCCACTGGGGTTCACGAATTGAACTGCAATACCCACAAGGCATTGGGGCGCATGTCCATCAGGGCGGGCCCGAGAAATGTTTAAATGCAGCAAAGACAGTCGGGACTTTACCTGCATGCCAATGATTAAGGGCAGCACGCCCGAAACGCGTATGGCGCTTTTCTAGCTGTAACAAGCAAGGTATCACTTCTGCCCACATCAATAAAGGGTTGAACTTCCACGTGTGTGGCGTCTTCGAAGCAAGGTAAACTTGATGTACGGAGATGAATTGCGGCGAAGCCTCGTCGTGAGGATGCCCCACTGCAAGTGCGGTCCTTCGGCGCCTGTCATGCTGGGTGCCAGAGGGACGTGGAAGTCCGTTGCTGCGGGATTGATATTTGCAGTGTACCTACCTGTTTGCACAGCAGAATAACCACTTGGATACAAAAAAAATTTTATGCAAGAAAGTACTGTCTGCACCCACTGGGGTTCACGAATTGAACTGCAATACCCACAAGGCATTGGGGCGCATGTCCATCAGGGCGGGCCCGAGAAATGTTTAAATGCAGCAAAGACAGTCGGGACTTTACCTGCATGCCAATGATTAAGGGCAGCACGCCCGAAACGCGTATGGCGCTTTTCTAGCTGTAACAAGCAAGGTATCACTTCTGCCCACATCAATAAAGGGTTGAACTTCCACGTGTGTGGCGTCTTCGAAGCAAGGTAAACTTGATGTACGGAGATGAATTGCGGCGAAGCCTCGTCGTGAGGATGCCCCACTGCAAGTGCGGTCCTTCGGCGCCTGTCATGCTGGGTGCCAGAGGGACGTGGAAGTCCGTTGCTGCGGGATTGATATTTGCAGTGTACCTACCTGTTTGCACAGCAGAATAACCACTTGGATACAAAAACAATTTTATGCAAGAAAGTACTGTCTGCACCCACTGGGGTTCACGAATTGAACTGCAATACCCACAAGGCATTGGGGCGCATGTCCATCAGGGCGGGCCCGAGAAATGTTTAAATGCAGCAAAGACAGTCGGGACTTTACCTGCATGCCAATGATTAAGGGCAGCACGCCCGAAACGCGTATGGCGCTTTTCTAGCTGTAACAAGCAAGGTATCACTTCTGCCCACATCAATAAAGGGTTGAACTTCCACGTGTGTGGCGTCTTCGAAGCAAGGTAAACTTGATGTACGGAGATGAATTGCGGCGAAGCCTCGTCGTGAGGATGCCCCACTGCAAGTGCGGTCCTTCGGCGCCTGTCATGCTGGGTGCCAGAGGGACGTGGAAGTCCGTTGCTGCGGGATTGATATTTGCAGTGTACCTACCTGTTTGCACAGCAGAATAACCACTTGGATACAAAAAAAATTTTATGCAAGAAAGTACTGTCTGCACCCACTGGGGTTCACGAATTGAACTGCAATACCCACAAGGCATTGGGGCGCATGTCCATCAGGGCGGGCCCGAGAAATGTTTAAATGCAGCAAAGACAGTCGGGACTTTACCTGCATGCCAATGATTAAGGGCAGCACGCCCGAAACGCGTATGGCGCTTTTCTAGCTGTAACAAGCAAGGTATCACTTCTGCCCACATCAATAAAGGGTTGAACTTCCACGTGTGTGGCGTCTTCGAAGCAAGGTAAACTTGATGTACGGAGATGAATTGCGGCGAAGCCTCGTCGTGAGGATGCCCCACTGCAAGTGCGGTCCTTCGGCGCCTGTCATGCTGGGTGCCAGAGGGACGTGGAAGTCCGTTGCTGCGGGATTGATATTTGCAGTGTACCTACCTGTTTGCACAGCAGAATAACCACTTGGATACAAAAACAATTTTATGCAAGAAAGTACTGTCTGCACCCACTGGGGTTCACGAATTGAACTGCAATACCCACAAGGCATTGGGGCGCATGTCCATCAGGGCGGGCCCGAGAAATGTTTAAATGCAGCAAAGACAGTCGGGACTTTACCTGCATGCCAATGATTAAGGGCAGCACGCCCGAAACGCGTATGGCGCTTTTCTAGCTGTAACAAGCAAGGTATCACTTCTGCCCACATCAATAAAGGGTTGAACTTCCACGAGTGTGGCGTCTTCGAAGCAAGGTAAACTTGATGTACGGAGATGAATTGCGGCGAAGCCTCGTCGTGAGGATGCCCCACTGCAAGTGCGGTCCTTCGGCGCCTGTCATGCTGGGTGCCAGAGGGACGTGGAAGTCCGTTGCTGCGGGATTGATAATTGCAGTGTACCTACCTGTTTGCACAGCAGAATAACCACTTGGATACAAAAAAAATTTTATGCAAGAAAGTACTGTCTGCACCCACTGGGGTTCACGAATTGAACTGCAATACCCACAAGGCATTGGGGCGCATGTCCATCAGGGCGGGCCCGAGAAATGTTTAAATGCAGCAAAGACAGTCGGGACTTTACCTGCATGCCAATGATTAAGGGCAGCACGCCCGAAACGCGTATGGCGCTTTTCTAGCTGTAACAAGCAAGGTATCACTTCTACCCACATCAATAAAGGGTTGAACTTCCACGTGTGTGGCGTCTTCGAAGCAAGGTAAACTTGATGTACGGAGATGAATTGCGGCGAAGCCTCGTCGTGAGGATGCCCCACTGCAAGTGCGGTCCTTCGGCGCCTGTCATGCTGGGTGCCAGAGGGACGTGGAAGTCCGTTGCTGCGGGATTGATATTTGCAGTGTACCTACCTGTTTGCACAGCAGAATAACCACTTGGATACAAAAAAAATTTTATGCAAGAAAGTACTGTCTGCACCCACTGGGGTTCACGAATTGAACTGCAATACCCACAAGGCATTGGGGCGCATGTCCATCAGGGCGGGCCCGAGAAATGTTTAAATGCAGCAAAGACAGTCGGGACTTTACCTGCATGCCAATGATTAAGGGCAGCATGCCCGAAACGCGTATGGCGCTTTTCTAGCTGTAACAAGCAAGGTATCACTTCTGCCCACATCAATAAAGGGTTGAACTTCCACGTGTGTGGCGTCTTCGAAGCAAGGTAAACTTAATGTACGGATATATATATATATTCACTGAAAAAACCATAGGTTTCACACATGTTATAGTTAGCTGGACATTTTACTGATAAAAAACCAATGAAATTCCCCCGTTATAGTTACTGTAGGCAACTATAACTCACGCGACCGAAATCCTCTGCTGATGCTAATACTGTATTTAGACACTTATTTGCCCATGTCTTCTTCCATTAAATTTTAGCTATACATATATTACAAATATTTTTTTTTCATAAAGACACATATGTCATCAGCAGAGGATTACGGTCGCGTGAGTTATAGTTGCCTACAGTAACTATAACGGGGGAATTTCATTGGTTTTTTATCAGTAAAATGTCCAGCTAACTATAACATGTGTGAAACCTATGGTTTTTTCAGTGAATTAGCAAGGTTTTTTAAATGCTAATTCCTAACTATAACGTGTGTGAAACCTATGGTTTTTTCAGTGAATTTGTACGGTTTTTTAAATGCTAATTTATTTATGTATTATTTTTTATATATTTATTTTACAATAAACTACGTATTAAAAATGATTATTTTTTTTTTTTTTGGTTTTCACCCTGCGAATAATTTTTTTTTTTTTGTAAAAAAAAAATTTTTTTTTGTGTTTTTCAGGGTGCGCGCACTGTGCGCGCACCCCCGCAATTTAAAAAAAAAAAAAATGTTTTTGTTTGCCTTCGGGGTCCTTCAGGGACCCCCTGACAAAGGCTAGGGGGTCAGGAACTCTCTACCCTGCCCCCTTTTCACGTTCGCCACCTTCCTTTTTCACTCTCGCACTGAAAACAAACAAAATGGCGGCCGACACTTCCTGATTTCGACCGATTCGAACGTTGACTAACATGTAACCACCAATCAGAATTACGCTCGCGCACGTTAGGGTGCTCGCACGGTGCTCGCACGGTGCGCGCACCCTGCGCGCATATATATATATATATGCTTTTAAATGCTATTTTCTCCGGAAATACTGAACAGATTTACACCAGACCTGCAAAAGGCACTTCCTTGACCTTATGGCTACCTCTCTGCCAAATTTCAAGTAATTCTGTTCAGCCGTTCGGGCTGTAGCCCTGTCTAAAGGTCCTATGGAAAAATGCATGGGGAAAACGTGTTTTGGGACCCCCCTTTTATCTCAGCCCCCGCTTGACGAATCCCCCCGAGACTTTCAGGGTAGGAGCGGAGCGTAGCGCCCCACCTATTTTGAGAAATTCGCGAGGATTCGTCGACCGGCGCCAAAGTTATTCCAAATAGAATGTTGCGGATTTCCTATGGAAAAGGGGTCCTAACTATAACTACCTACTGGCGACCGCCAGTAGGTAATATATATATATATATATATATATATATATATATATATATATATATATATATATATACATATATTATCAACTTTCAACAAAAGACCCTACAAAAGAAATTGGAGACAATTTGAAATCACGTCTACAAAAATGGTTGGCAAAAGGCCTAATCAACACAGAAGAACAAAAATATCTGGCATGTGATTTCCCAACAATGGCAACCTTCTATTATCTACCAAAAATACACAAAAGGAAAACAAATCCACCAGGCAGACCAATAGTCTCCGCAAATGGATCTCTTCTTGAGCCAATTTCAAACTACATAGATCACTTCTTGACACCACTCGTAAAAGACCTCAGTTCTTATCTACGTGATACCACGGATCTTCTCCAAAAATTGGAAGGAATAACATGGCAATCTACCTTTAAATTAATAACAATGGATGTTGTTTCATTATATTCCAATATTGAACATTCAATTGGTCTCCAGGCGTGCCAATACTTTTTAGGCAAAAGAAACATCGAATATCACCAACATAATACCATGTTAATGGAAATGATTACCTTATGCCTGAACAACAACATTTTCACCTTTAACAAACAGATTTTCAAACAAATAGAAGATTGTGCCATGGGCTTTTCCTTTTCCCCCAACTATGCCAATCTCACTATGGGTTGGTTCGCAAAACAAGTGGCTTGGTCTCCAGCAAATGATGAATTTTTGGAAAAAACTATCCTTTGGCTCCGTTTTATAGACGACCTCCTAATCATATGGGATGGCACAGAACTTGAATTCCAAAGTTACTTTGAAAAACTTAATAATAACATATCAAAATTACAATTCACTTTTGATATTAGTACCACACAAGTAACCTTCCTTGACACCAACATCTACGTGGAAAACAACACACTCCATACAACATTGCATCGTAAAAATACATCCACCAATGCAATACTTCATGGGGAAAGCTTTCATCAAAACAGTCTGAAATGGAGCATCCCCTATGGGGAATTCCTGAGACTAAGAAGAAATTGCTCCGCGGATGATGAATTCAAAAAGCATAGTGAACAAGCATGTGAGAGATTCAGGAAACGGAAATATCCAAGGAAAGTAATCGAAAAAAGTTTACAAAGAGTAACAAATCAACAACGACAAGATATACTCAAACAAACCAAACCAAAGGCAGAAACTTCAGACCAACAAATAATAAGACTCATCACAACACACAGTTTGGAAAACAAATACCTTATCCAAATTATTAAGAAACATTGGAACATTCTACAACTCGACCCATCACTAGGAAAAATATTGGTAGACCATCCCAATATAACTTATCGGAGAGCAAAAAATGTAGCCGATAAAATCACACATAGCCATTTCAAAGAAACGAGAACTGCCACATGGCTATTATTAAGAGAAGGATTTTGGCCATGCAAACAATGTAAGGCATGCAAAATTGCGAAAAATATGACAGAACTGGAAATTCAGCAAGTAACCAAATGGAAAATAAAACAATATTTAACCTGCAAGAGCAATTTTGTCATCTACATGGTAGAATGTCCATGTAAACTACGCTACATTGGAAGCACAATTTTTGAGGTCAAGAAAAGAATACTCGAACACATCCGAGCCACCATACACAAGGATCGCTCAAATGCAATAGCGAAGCATATGGAGAAAGAACACGACAGTCAGTGGGAATGTCTTAGATTTTGGGCAATAGAACAAATACTCCCACCAGAAAGGGGAGGAAACCGTGAAAGAACATTGCGTCAAAAAGAATCACGACACATAGTGGCATTCAGAACCCTTGATCCGAGAGGGCTCAACCAGAATGAAGAACTCCACGTGCACCTTTGAAACATTTTTTCAAAATATCCCAAAAGCAAATTAATGTCAAGATGAAGAATCAATTAATCGTAACATCGAACTGAGCAAAGAGTAAAATGATACTAGAATCATGTATGAATAAATAATT
The DNA here is from genome assembly GCF_964204655.1 of Triturus cristatus. Lineage (NCBI taxonomy): Eukaryota > Metazoa > Chordata > Amphibia > Caudata > Salamandridae > Triturus > Triturus cristatus. Next base: position 478,891,241 of record NC_140590.1, on the reverse strand, counting down.
TTCAGCTCACCAGGGAGCGAAACGGGACATTCAAATAAATAAAAATCACGACATAGTAAAATGATACTAGAATCATGCATTAATAAATAATTTTCAGCTCACCAGGGAGCGAAACGGAACATTTAAATAAATAAAAATAACGGACATGAAGCATTGACTTTGCTAAAGTGTATATATATACACAAAAAACAAAATGAATAAAAGACAAAAGAGGCACCAGCATTCACTAATAAACACTAAATATTGTAAATACCACATTTACCACAATGCACCATGTTAATAATGGGAAGCAACCATTACAAATGGAAATAAAAGAAGTCTTTTTTTCTGTTTTAGAGTAATCCCGTGACCAAGGTCAAAGTAGTCTGACCGAAACGCGTAGGGCATGGCGAAGAATAAATAAAACTGCCTGATTTACTTTGGAAATACAAGAGAGTGCGTCTTTATTTCGCTCTCGGGCGACAACTGTTTCATATATAAACATATATATATATATATATATATATATATATATATATATATATTCACTTAAAAAACCATAGGTTTCACACATGTTATAGTTAGGTGGACATTTCACTCGTAAAAAAACAATGAAATTCCCCCGTTATAGTTAGTTCAGATAACTATAACTCGCGCGTCCGCAATCCACTGCTCATGACGTCACATATTACATCACTCATGACTTGGTCAGTGGCATCACTCATGACATCACTGATGACATCATCCTTGTGATAGAGTGGCGGTCGCGCGAGTTATAGTTATCTGAACTAACTATAACGGGGAATTTCGGTCGAAACCAGGAAGTGTCGGCCGCCATTTTGTCTCTCGCAGTCTGAAGGGGTGAAAAAAGAAGGTGGAGAACGTGAAAAGGGGGCAGAGTGGACAGTTCCTGACCCCCTAGTCTTGGTCAGGGGGTCACAGAAGGACCCCCAAGGGAGAAAAAAACATTTATTTATTTTTAAATTGCGAGGTGCGCGCACCGCGCGCGCACGGCACGCACTGCGAACCGTGGGTGCTGCGACCACAGCACGCGCATGGTGTGCGAAGCGCACGGTACGCGCACCTTGCGATTTAAAAAAAAAATATATATTTCACGGTGCGCGCACCGTGAAAAACTTGACAAAAAAAAAAGTTTATAAATACATAACTTAGCATTTAAAAAAACGTACAAATTCACTGAAAAAACCATAGGTTTCACACACGTTATAGTTACGAATTAGCATTTAAAAAACCTTGCAAAATCACTTAAAAAACCATAGGTTTCACACATGTTATAGTTAGCTGGACATTTCACTCGTAAAAAACCAATGAAATTCCCCCGTTATAGTTAGTGCAGGCAACTATAACTCACGCGACCGCAATCCTCTGCTGATGACGTCAGATATTACATCACTGATGACATATGTGTCTTTATGAAAAATAAATATTTGTGATATATATATAGCTAAAGATTAATGGAAGAAGACATGGGTAAATAAGTGTCTAAATACAGTGATGTAATATCTGACGTCATCAGCAGAGGATTGCGGTCGCGTGAGTTATAGTTGCCTGCACTAACTATAACGGGGGAATTTCATTGGTTTTGTACGAGTGAAATGTCCAGCTAACTATAACATGTGTGAAACCTATGGTTTTTTAAGTGAATTTGCAAGGTTTTTTAAATGCTAATTCGTAACTATAACGTGTGTGAAACCTATGGTTTTTTCAGTGAATATATATATATATATATATATATTTATATGTATACCGCAATATTCTTTCCCCTTAAATGAAAGAAATGGCACTCTCGGGTGGGGAAAGATCAGCGTTTGTTTATTATATCAGGACAGTATGGTTTTTCCAGTGAATTTCTAAGGTTTTTTTAAATGCTAATTCCTAACTATAACGTCCCTGAAACCTATGGTTTTTTCAGTGAATTTCTAAGGTTTTTTAAATGCTAAATCCTAACTATAACGTGCCTGAAACCTATGGTTTTTTCAGTGAATTTCAAAGGTTTTATTAAATGCTAATTTCTAACTATAACTTACCTGAAACCTATGGTTTTTTCAGTGAATTTCAAAGGTTTTTTAAATGCTAATTTCTATTTATAACTTTCATTAAACCTATCTTTTTTTCTGTGTTTTTTTATTATCATCCCATTCTCAACTTGGTGAAAACTGCAAATCTCACCACTCTTCCATCAATACCTTACACCAACAAAATCGCCACAAACAAGAGCCACATCTAACGCTAGTGAAATGCACAGTAGGCATTCCCGTGCAAAAAAAACACGAAAACACCACTTCCCCATATTTTCAACAACCAGCCAAATCTGCAATGCGATCCAAAAAGCAGGTCATAAGCCGAGTTAGCAGTAAAAAATTTACCTTTAACTGGTGAAGGAGGTCGAGTATCTACTCCGTTATTTCGACCCAACTCACAGCCACATCTAAAGACCAACACGTGATACAGCTACTGATCATGCAGCTCCGACACCCAACAATGCTACAACACCCAGCCCACCACCACCAGAACCTCCCCACGGACCACCCCCCTACTACCACCGAGGCAGCACAAAACAGAACAACGGACCTTCCCAAAATGCCATGCCCCTCAGCCACACAGTAGCTGAATATTGGGAGATGAGTAACCAACTATATATGAAGGAGGCAAGTCACCCATCACTGATAAAGCACACAATGCCAAGTGTGCTGCACAAACCTCACTATGCAAAGCACAAACCTCTCGATGCGGCGATATACTATTGATACTTGTACTGTAGTGCACAGTGGATGCAACCATGTTACCTCAGGCAGTGGGGAAGATCTTGGTCATGTAGCTGTGTTGTCCCCCCCTGGAAGCGGAAGGGGAGTGGGCTGCTCCAACGTACACCACTCCAGCGTAGGAGTATGAATAAATAGACCAGGCCCTAGGCGTGGTTCACTTGTGGGAAGACCAATGAGTCTGTCAGAACGGCAGCCCTCAACCTGGCACGTGGCAGCCACCATAACCGCTGGCCTCCTCGACACAGGGCCCCTGCGAAACCAGCGGCACAGTCCTCAGACTTATGTCTGTACTGGCTACTGTCTTCGATCTACACTACGGACAGCACGGCTCACAATTCAGATGTAGGGGCGATTGCAGATATCGCAGTCCAGTTCGCAAGGCACATTGCTCCCAGTGTGGCCCACCCAGACCACGCATCATCACATGGTGCGCACACGCTGTGTGCTTCAGGTGCTACTAACTCACTGCACCATAAGTCATCGCCACGTGGCCTTATCAACGCAGAATTCTTTCGACAAAACACATTGCTCCCAGTGCAGCCCGCCGGGACCACGTCTCATCGCAGGGTGCGCACACGCTGAGTACTCCAGGTGCCACTAACTGTGCAGCTCAACTCAACTCCACTTGCCTATGCGCCCATCCTGACCGCTGCCTCCGCCCTACACTGGAGTTACATGCTTCACAATTCAACATTAGTAGCGATGCAAATTGTGTAAGAAACTATAATGGGTTAAGAAGACCAAATGTTCCCAATCTGTGCAGCTCAAGTCAACGTCACCTGCCTGAGAGCCTTTGCTGACCGCTGCCTCCGGCCTACACTGTGGAAGACCGGCGACACGTGGTACCAACTAACTCTGTTCAACACAAGTCGATCCCACATGTGTAACTGTGTCCTGAGTCCTGAATGGCAGCGACCACAGCACCAGACTCCCTTTGATCAGTGAGGGATATTTCCATATGGAAGGCCGGCGACACGTGGTGCCACTGAACCTACACTACGCAGGCCGGTGGGGCCACCAACGTATGCACGTGGCTGTGGACCCTACCTCACCGCTACCTCTGCCCTACACTGTGGTCGACCGGCGACAAATGGTACCACTAACCATCTTCAACACAAGCCGATCCCACATGTGGAACTGTGTCCTGAATCCTGAATGGCTGTGACTCCAACTTGCCAGCGACCACAGCACCAGACTCCCTTTGATTAGTGTGGCGAATTTGCATATTGAAGTCATCAATTTGGAAAGTATTGCCAACGAAAACATAACGCAAAAGATACATTTTACACAAACTGTCGATTTCCCTTTCCACGTCCAGTAATTTCCAAAGGAAGAGTGAACAGTTTTATGTCAGCAAGGAGACATACCATCACTCGAAAATCACCCAAAAATACTTATAATTTAAAAAGAACAGAAGCATCGAAGTACAATAATGATTACAATATGGAGATTTTGAAGATGTGAAATGCAAATATGAACATACAATATGATGCACATAACTCAATTGCTGTTTCTCACGTCATATATTACCAACTCTGAGAAGACAGAATTGAAAGAAATGTGGGAAGAAATTTCACAGGAGAAGACAGTTAGGAAAAAAATGTACAGCTTCAGTTTGAAGATACTTTCGCATCGAGAAATTGCATCCTACCAATGTTCGGCTCGATAGACATCTGCAAGTTTGTATTCAAAGTCAACAGGAACCATCTGGATAAGTCTAGGTTTTCCTGCGGCACGAAATCGAGTTTTAATATAAATATTATAAAACAAATGTGTTATGATATAGACTTACGTTTCTTTGCTAGTCAAGAGAACTGTACCGAAAATAACAGTTGGCTATGTCTAGGTGTTAATCAACAAATGGAAGATAATACTGGTGTGAAGTTTGAAAAACAATTAACATAGTTTAAAGTAGTTTCTAGTGAAAATCCCAACTATGTTTATATTTATTGCCGACGTACTCATTATAAAATTCAAACTAGGACTGTAGATGTACTACCACTAACCCTGAAGTCCTGAATGGCAGTCGCCCCAAATCCCTGGTAGTGACCACAGCACCACACTCCCTTCGATCACTGAGGCATATTTCGATATGCAAGGCCAGCGACACGTAGTCCCACTAACCCTCTTTAACACAAGCCGATCCCACATGTGTAACTGTGCCCTGAATGGCAGTGACCCCAAGTCCGTGGCAGCAACCACAGCAGCATACTCTCTTTGATCAGTTAAACATATTTCCATATGCAACGTCGGAGACACGTGGTGCCAATAACTCTGTTCAACACAAGCCGATCCCACATGTGTCACTGTGTCCTGAGTCCTGAATAGCAGTCACCCCAACTCCGTACCACCACTTTCCCTTTCATCAGTGAGGGGTATTTTCATATGCAACTACAGACTCCAGTAGGCAAGTAGGTATCACAGTCCTACACCCTACATATTATCCTTTTAGTGTCCTTGCTTCAAGAACTTTTTTTATATCAGTTATAGCTTTACTACAATGACCAAATTAGTCTTCAAATGGAATAGCAGTCTACACTGCAGGCAGTACATCTCACAATTCCATTTTTAAATGCTAATTTCTAACAACAAGATTGTACTCAGAAAATACAAGTATATTCTATACTTATTTCATCTTTTCATTATACGCCTACGCTGCACTCACTAGGGCTCCCAATGCAAATTATTTCTTCATTCATTAACTAAGGAGTCACCAGGCCTCAAATCTAGATAATATCCTTTTAGTATCCTTTCCTCTTGAACATTTTGTATATCAGTTATAACTTTAGTACAATCACCAAATTCATTTTCAAGTACAAACGAACACTCAGCAGTCTACACTGCGGGCAGCAGACCTCGCAATTTGAATTTTGGGCACGTGGTGCCAACTAACACTGTCCAACACAAGCCGATCCCACATGTGTAACTGTGTCCTGAGTCCTGAATGGCAGTGACCCCAAGTCCATGGCATCCACCACAGTAGCAAACTCTCTTTGATCAGTTAGACATATTTCCATATGCAGTGACCCAAAACTTCATGACAGCGACCACACCACCACACTGCCTTCAATTAGTGAGGTGTATTTCCATATTGAAGGCTGGCGACAAGTGGTTTCACTGAACCTGCACTACGCAAGCCGGTGACGCCACCAACGTATGCACGTGGCTGTGGGCCCTTGCTCACCGCTACCTCTGGCTTACACTACGATCAGCAGGTCTCACAATTCAGATAGAGTCGTGATTCCACATGACACAGACCTATAGCCAAGACACATTGCTCCTAGTGCGACCCGTCCACACCAAGCATCATCACAGGCTCATACACTCTCAATACTTCTGGTGCCACTAACCCTCTTTACCTGAAGCCGATCCCACATGTGTAACTTTGTCCTGAGTCCTGAATGGCAGTGAGCCCAAGTCTGAGGCAGCAACCACACAACATACTCCCTTTGATTTGTGAGGCATATTTCGATTTGCAAGGCCGGCGACACCTAGTTCCACTAACCCTCTTTAACACAAGCCGATCCCACGTGTGTAACTGTGTCCTGAGTCCTGAATGGCAGTCACTCCAAATCAGCGTAGGAAGCGACCACAACACCAGACTCCCTCTGATCAGTGAGGCATATTTCCATATGCAAGGCCACCAGCACGTCGTGTCACTAACCCTCTTTAACACAAACCGATCCCACATGTGTAACTGTGTCCTGAATCCTGAATGGCAGTCACCCCAACTTCGTGCCAACGACCACAGCACCGGACTCCCTTCAGACTTATTTGTTGTTCTTTTCTTTAAATAATTTTTTTTATATGTAAATCTATACATGTCTAAGACTCTTCTTTGTCCAACCGCACAGAGACACTTCCAGGCCCAAGAAGGTTGTTGGGGGTATGATGGTAATGTGGGAAGAGGGTGCGTTACCTGCTGATGTGGGGAGAGGCAGCTTCAAAGGGGTATCTATCACAGAAAGAACTCCGATATGTTTTCACAAATACCTCAGACAAATGCCAGCTGACGGACTGAATCACAAAATGATTTTTTAATACTTATGTAGTGTTAGTTATGAACAGTTCGTACCCAGGCTCGCAGAGGGACAACTGCGGCCCGTCCACTCCACTCACAGATGCAGTACTACGAGCTGTCCGTGCCATTGTAGCTATCCCTGCACTGTTCTATCGTACGCCACACCACTCAGATTACGTTCCGGCTATGGCCCCACATAGCTACCTGTCGCAGGCGTACTCGCTTTTGGTATGCCAGTCAGTGGTCTAGTTCTCCACATCTCCCGCCCACTCCCTCAGGGCAGGTTTGCACACACACCACACCCGTCCGGCACATGCGTCACAGGCCATGTGACCACGCAAATATAATTGATCGACAACGTCACATCCTTTATTGCCGGTGCTGACTAGATGCCAGATGCTCCACGTGTCTCAACCATAAAGAGTCTTTCAAAACTTCCGCATAAGGTTACTCGCACCCTAATCTGTATAGCCCTCAGGGGCCTACCACCCCCTTGGCGCGAACTTCAGATGCACAGGTTTAGTGCCACTCGAAGCTCATATGGTCATCAGGGGCCTACCACCAAGTGGCAAGAACTTAACTTCCACAGGCTTAGCGGCCCCAAAAGCTGATGTGGTCTCTGCCATTGATGACTCAAGACTCAGCAACATGTGTGAGATCTGCCGGGTCATGGAGAAGATGATGTGGTCCCCGCTATTCAGGACTCAGCGACATCTGTGCGATCCCCCAAGCACCTGATGTGGTCTCCGCCATTCAGGACTCAGCGACGTATCTGGGGTGCGTGGAGTTTTGACGGGGACGTGGAGTACCCACTCCTGCACACTCCGGTTGGCACCAGGTAATTATCTGCTCAAGGATACGCAGGGACGGCAGTGTCTCTCTCTCGCTCTCTCTCTCTCTCTCTCCCCCCTCTCTCCCTCTCTCTCTCTCTCTCTCTCTCTTCCTTCTTTTCCTTCTATCTCTCTAACTCTCTCTTCCTTCTCCCTTTCTCACTCCCTTTCTTTCCATCCCTCTCTTTTTCTCTCTGGCTTTTTTTTCCTTCTCTTTGTCTCTATGTCTCTCTCCTTTGATATGCGCATTACATACGTCCTTATTTTGTGCTTTATTTTCCTGGCTCTGTCGCCCACATCCATGGTCCCCACAGCAGTGTTCCACCTTGCTATTTTTTATTTTTTTTGATAAATGTTGTTTGTTACTTTATCGTTGATATATGTTTTCTTAACTACTGTGTAACTTTTTCTTGTTCTTATTACTGTTATTTGATGAAGTCCACCATGGTCTTAAATTTTGTAGGACTTATCGTGGGAATACTGGTGATGTCTGCAGTTTCCACCAACATCTGAATAGTGTGTTAGATTTATCTCAACTTTACTTCCATTAAAGTGCTGATAATGAAATGCAGACTAGCCGATCCCGTGCAAAAAGACACGAGGTGCACCTTTCCGATTAATTCTAAATACTAAAATCCTATATTGAATTGCACTGACGTAGTGGCTGCACTCACAGTGCACACACAAAATCATGTACGAAACCTCATTGTATTTATATTGATTGGGAATCGGGCCTCAGGTGCTGGATCTTGACAAGATACACTGCCCAGTTTGTATATTTTCCTTCACACGCAAAAAATCACATCACACCTGCTTTCTGATGGTGTTAAGCAGGACGACTACCTGCACCATGAAAGAGAACACAGCCAAAAGCCACACCAGAACACCCACAGGTGCCATAGAATAAACGATACAGGGATGCCCATGAGGGCCACAAGACTCTTCGGAACAATTCCGGGACCGCCAATGCCCCCCAAACCCACATCTGAGCAAGTGTGTCCCTCTGGTCATTGTGTTAGCATGATAGGCACCAGCCCTGCAACATCACAGTGTGCTATCACCTCAGCGTTGGCAGTGAGCCTGGACATGAAGCTACACACGCATCCTCCTACATGCACAACCGGCAAGTGCTGGTCCGGAGTACACAGGTCAGCGCAGGGGTGCGCCTATCCGACAATGGGAACGGGGTGTCTCGGACATCTCCGTGTACAGGAAGTGCGGTAAGTGTGTCTCTGGGTTCTGGTGTGGCCTGCCACAAGGACCGCAGCAGTCAATGTTGTAAAGTGGCATGTACCACCTCCAAACAGCACCTTGATGCTGTAGTTGGAATGCAGCAGCACATGCGCAAATAGGCATTACAATGGTGTGCCGTACGAGTGCACGAGATACAACACCGCACCGTACAAAAAAGTGTGGCAGCTTGTGGGAGGGAGGAGCAGCTGTTTGCAACGTAACAGACAGTGAACTCGCCCATGTGCCACGTGCTGGGCATCTCATCCATGATGACCACAGTCGCAGTCATCCCACAACACCAACGACCCGCCTTTGTACACATCTTCTATGAATGCAGCGAGGTTTTCACTTCTATGCTCGTTCACTGGTGTGATGTTGGCGAGTTGTGTGACTTGTGCTCCTTGTTGGTGTATTTCATTTTTGCCATTGTTTGTCTCTACTTGTGCTATACTTAATTGTGCTGTTCTGGCTATAATTTTGTTGCTCCACACATAAATACATGTAAAGAACAAATTAGAATAGTTCCTTGATTCTTTTAGGTTTCAAAACTTCTCTCTCTTGGTTTCTTTTTAATTTTCCATATAAACAGTTTTTTTAAATATTCAACAATACATAGAAGTCACAAGTGCAACGTATTCTATCAGCACACTTTCTAGAACATTCTACAACACGTGCTGGTTAAAAGTTCATCAATCTTTTTAAACTTAACCATAGTTTTTTGCAACATGTTCTCGAACATTTAACGGCACGTGCAGGTTAAAAGTTCACGATTGTTTTAAGTTCGAACAGTGCCTTCAAAATGCAAGTAGCAGGTGTGGTTGAGTTGACAACTTTTATCCTATGATATGTACTCCACGTTGAAACTGCTTTTTCTTAACCAATCACAAAGATGCTTTTCCACAAAACGAATTTGCACCCTACTTTAAAAAAATTAATGCTTTTCTTCTCCCAATGCCATATCATTTTTTATGGCAATAAAAAGTAGTTCCCCATCTTTAAACATATCTCTTATTCTACCAAGGAACTGCATGAGTTACAGACATCTTTCCATACCTTCCAGCCATACCTTCAAAATGCTAGTGTGGATCGTAGGACATAGCTATATTTTCTGGTGCAAGAGGTATGCAGAACAGAGACGTATTGACTTAGACCTAGGTTTACAAAATGTGGACATTAAATGGTTTGAACAGAGAGGATTGAAGTGGCACCAATTGTTGCCTTTGGTTAATACCTGTTTGCATCTCCAACACCCTGACCTCATGATTGTGCACTGTGGTGGAAACGACCTAGGCATATTGACTGGGGTAGGTTTGGAAATGCTTATGAAGGACACCTTTGGACAATTGATGTTACTTTTCCCTCAAACTGTCTGTATATTCCAATATATGCCAAAGACAGAAGTGGAAATGGTCAAAAAATGTTGTCCTCAGATTGAAAAATCTAGGAAGAAACTCAACAAAGCTGTGTCTGCATACCTCAGGGACCACAAAATGGGGTCCATCTAAAACAACAACATACGTTTTGATATGGCTGATAGCTACAGAAGTGATGGAGTACACTTCACAGATCACAGAAATCGAGTTTTCCTGAATAACTTGAAGCTGTGCATCCGCACTTATATGTAGCTCCAACTAATCAACACAGGGGCTCTTTTTAGAGCCACCCTATAGCTGACAACTTAGGCCCGCTATTTTAGGGCCAGGTAACGGCAACTCCCGCACCCTCACCAAAATGTATTCTCCACACAGCTGTGACGCAGCGGGCAGACCATCTGACTTTGCAGCACAGAGCTCTCGCTTTGATCACCACCTCTACTCCCCCATAGGGAAGAGTAGTTTGCACTTTACAAATATTGAATTGATTTGATACGCCCAAACTTACCTTTTACACTCCCTGTATAACACCCCGTAAGCACTATACACAAGTTACAATGTTCGAAACAAAAGTTCCTCCGAGTAGGTATAACTACATACTGACACTACTTGGTCAGATGTGGTACAGCGGCCAGAGCACATGACTTCACAGCATATGACACACTGTTTGGACTCATGTTTTCATCCCCGAGTCCGACAGCAGCTCATCTTAGCAGGATGAGACTGTGCACAGTACTTCACATATTGCTCATACCCCAGGACTTTCAGACCAGTACGGGTCAGTAGTTTGTCCTAGTAGGTATAAACACATGCCAACACTACTTCCACAGGTGTAGTGCAGCGGCCACGCCACATGACTTCACAGCATAAGACACACAATTTGGGCTCACGCTTTAATCCCCGACTCCCACACTAGCTCACCTTAGCAGCATCAGACTCTAGGCAATACCTTACTTAATTTCCGTAGCCCAGCACTTTCACACCGCTAGGGGTGAATACTTCGGTATCACACCCCGTCTATAGCACACTCTAAACACCCCACAGAGGTTACAGTGCTCTTACCCACCTCTTTCCCACTTTTTTCGCCCTTTTTTCCCCTTACTCGCTTCGACGAAATCACAAAATGGCGGCCAACACTTCCTAGTTGCAACCGCGCGCAGCCCTCGCAGCCAATAAGCAGCAAGCTCATGCTCGTAGCGCCTTAGCCAATCAGATGGCAGAATTCCCAAATATCGATATCTGTAAATTTCAATATTTCTCAAAAACTACTGAACTGGTTTACACCAAATAAACAAAAGCGTGCTTTCTAGACCAAGACCCTTCTCCCTGCCAAATTTGGGGTAACTCCATTCACCCATTCGACCTGTAGCCTTGTCTAAAGTTTCCTATGGAAATTAACATGGAGAAAACACGTTTTGGGACCCCCTTTTTTTCTCAGCCCCCCCGACGAATCACCCCCAAACTCTCCACATAGGAGCTCATATGAACAAAGAATTAGTTTGGAACATTTCATGAAGATTCCTCAAACGACGCCAAAGTTATAAGCAAAACAAAAAAGACTCTTCCTATGGAAATTTGGTCCTAACTATAACTACCTACTGGCGAATGTCAGTAGGTGATATATATACATATATACACACACACACACACATACACATATGTAAATATATATATATATATGCACACACACACACATATATATATATATATATATATATATATATATATATATATATATATACGCACATATATGTGAAATATATGTATATATATATTTTAGCAAAGGAATACTCCTCCAGTCCCGCACCAATAAATTCATCACAGCGTCTTCAGCGGGAAAGAAAAGTAGGCGGCATAGGGTTGTCGGTCACCAGCAATCTTCTTAATTTCTTAAATTTACATAAGGTGCAAGGAAAAAAACAATTGATTACGCGTTTCAGCGTTAGCCTTCCACAGGGTCATAGAGTTTCATGGTATACAGTGTCAATTCAAAGGAACAAGCCTTTCCCCATCACCAATACATTTATATATATGAATTACCTACTGGCGCTCGCCAGTCGGTAGTTATAGTTAGGAGCTAGTTTCCAGGAATAGCATTTTTTGTTTTGCCAATAACTTTCGCACTGTTTGCCGAACCTACACTAAACTTCTATAACTCATATGCCAACTCTTTCAGCTTTTGTCTTGGAAGTTTCGTGGTGATTTGACAAGCGCAAGCTGAGAAAAAGGGGGGGGGGGGGGCCCAAAACACGTTTTCCCCATGCAAGTTCCGATTGGGATTTTGAACATGACTACAGCTTGAACTGCTGGATGGAATTATACCAAATTTGGCAGAAAGCTAGCTCTTGGTCGAGAAAGCGTGCTTTTGTTGATTTGGTGTTAACTGCAAATCAAATTTGTATATCTATGGGTGCGGACCCTCCACGAATCCACCCGGGGTGAATTTGCTGCTCCATGTGCCAAAACAAGGTCCTGATTGGCTGGCCACAACTTGACAGTAAGGTTGTGGCCTCTATTTTATATATACGCAAATGGTCCACGGGGCTGAAAATTAGGATGTAAATTAAATGAAGCTGTCAGATTATAGCTTTCCTGACCCCATGTGTGTGTTATAGATGTGGGGGAAGCATGTGGAATGGACAGCAAAACAACAGAACATGTTTTATTATTGCCACGCGCAAGATCCACGGAGCAGTCATGGAGCTCAGCACGTCCCCACATCTAAATCCATGACTAATCTGCAAATCTCGCCTCAAATCTAAAAATATATATATATATTCTCACACACCCATTGTGACACACATACAGACACTCTCACACCCAGTTACACACCCAGACAGACTTTCTTACACCCATTGTGACACTCAGACTGACACTGCCACATCCACTATGGCACCCATAGAAACACTCTCATACCCAGTGACACCCACAGACACTCTCACACCCACTCTGATGTCCATACAGACACTCTCACATACACAAACACACACTGACAGACACTCTCACACCCATTCACACACCCACAGTTGCTCTCACACCCACTCTGATGCCCATACAAACCCTCTCATAATTACTCATACACACAGAAACTCTGACACCCACTCACTGAATTTCAGATACAGTCAGACATCCATTCACAGACCCTCTCTGTTTCTCACACACACACACCCACACCCACTCACAGACCCAGACACACACTTTCCCACCTACTCATACACACTTATTAACTTACACACTACTGTTAGAGTGATGAACCACTCACATATCCCATCAGACATTCTGTAGTGTTACTGGTGTGTATTGGGTGAGTGCTTTTGGTTTGTGAATCTGCGACGCATCTGCCTAAGATTTAAGGAATTGGAATTGAAAATTAAAAAACTGTCTCTAGTGAAAGGGTTGGCTCTAGAAGCAGCCTTTTTGCCTATAAAGTGTTGGTGATAACTAAACATAATACAGGATGCAATCTTTCAAGTTCTTGAGGAACACCCTGTTGCCTGCCTCTGTCTAGTGAACAACATCATTTCTATATACACTCTCCACGTCAAAGCGTAAAGTGTTGTTGTAGATGGAGCTCATGTTGTGGTCGCGGAGGAATGCAGAAACAGTTTTCTTGACATGTTTCCTGGCTTTGTCTATCTGTGGACAGAATTTGTTTGATCACTTCCATGTCTCCCTTTGGCAAATGTTAGAGAACACCAAGGCCCTCTGAGGTAAAAGTGCAATTAATTGAGAAAGGTATCTTTCATTGGGATTTCCAGTCCAAACCTAATAAGTGTGCCTAGGTCATTGCCACCATGGTGAACAATCATGAGGTCTGGATGTTGGAAATCTGAAATGCTTTCAACCAAAGGCAGCAATTGATGCCACCTTAACCCTCTCTGGCCAACCCAAGTAATCTCTGCATTAGGCAAACCCAAGTCCTTGTCAATGCCACTTTTTCTAGCACACTCTCTAGCCCAAAACACAAAGGTATGGGCCACAATCCACACACTAACCATTTTGAAGGCAAGGAGGAGTAACACACAGGAGAAGGCTGGAGCTGAATAAGACAGTTTTCAAACAGAAAGAAAACACCCAATTAGAAAAAATACAAATTTGATTGGAAGGTATAAATATGCAGGTAACTAAAATTAGGCATATTTTGGAGAAATAAGAAACTAGATTTGTGATTGACTCTGGAAAACATTAAAATAAATGTTATGCTATTTGGGATATTTAACAGTCAACCACTCCGGCTATAGTTGAATTTAAAGCTAGTATGCTGCTCACAGAAAGTGTGGTGAACTTTTGAGCTACTGCTACAAGAGAGTGCTCTTAAGGTGGATGCTAAGGAAACTGAGCTAAGGCAGTGTGTGGGGATGGGTTCTGAAGATACTGTACTTTCAAACGTAAAAGTGGAGTGGTTTAGACACATTTTTTATTATGGAGGAGTGATTGTCTAAATCAGTACTATCTTATAAAGTTAAATGTAGGTGCAAACTTATAGTAGTATAATGTTAAATGGTTGAACTGACTCCTGCAGGATTTGTGAATCTACTGCGAAGTTACATGGGGGGGCCGTACTGAGCGTTGCAGAGGATCTGCAGATTCATGGGAAAAAAAATTGGGCTTCTTCACAGGAAACATGGGAAGGGTTAAAGAAATACTGACCACTTAGAAGTGGTACAACAAAAAAGAAAGATGGAAGGAAGCCTGTGATTTGTCAACTAGAGTACTATAAGTACGAGCACATGGTGAGGAATAGCCATTTTACCTGCTTTTCTACTGAGAGAGTAGGTGGTTGACAGAAGTGACTGAAGATTTCCCATGAAAATAGATATTACCAGACATAGAAATAAAAGTGAGAGAACAGCAAAGAACTTTTACAGGTATGTCAATTAGGTTGTAGAATATAACATTTTGAAAAAAATACAAAGTGTATGTTAGCTGAAGGAAAATGTGTAACTTCTAGACGCTATATTAGAAGGGAAAATAGAAGGGTGCTTACATGAGAACATTAAAAATACAGTGAGCAAGAAAGGAGGGGGAGAAGTGGGTATACTGAATGAATATAATTTTATTATGCCAGTATCAATGAATGTGTTTGAAATCAGAAATGGGTCCTTGCTTATAGTATGTAATTTAATAATACGTAATTTGCATATCCTCATACAGTCAGGCAGGCAGGCCCTAAACTCCTTCAAAAGCACTTATGTACCCATAACACATATAGCCAGTGACTGGCACACTCACTCACACACCCATAAGACGATTCACACACCCATTTTCTCACCTGTACATCCACGTTTGGGTACTAGTTTGCCCTTACAGTCTGGGAGGACATACACAGAATGCAATCTGCACCACATGAAGCATTTTAAGAGGACTACTTCAGCACTCTTGAGAAGGGAGAACCCTGATTGTAGCTGACCTTAGAATCAAGGCCCCTAGAGGTACTGGCTCTGGGGAGGAGGTAAAGGGATAGAGAAATGACTGGGCAAGGTTCTAGAAGAGAGAGGGGGTCTCCCACAGAGAGAGTTTCCTACTGGATCTGATGCAGGAAGTAGTGTCTCCTCCCAAACCCAGTCCTTTGAGGAGCTAAAGAGCAGGACCTGATGCTGTAGCTGGCCCAGGTGGCTGCAGAAGAGAGAAATGACGCTGAGGCTGAGAGAGCCTTGTTTGCTCATGAGGTGACTGTCAAGAAGGTGGACTTAAAGGCCTAAAAGCTGTTAGAGTCTTGCAAAAATTGTGGGAGCAAAACTACTGTGTCCATGCAGAACAGAGTCCATATACCCAGAGACTTGGTGCCTGACTGTAAGGAGGAGGGTGATACAGGCCAGTTGTTTCCGGCATATTAAGTAGCTCTAGAGGTACAGAGGATTTCTGAGGAGGATTGGAGAGCTGGCCTTCAGAGCCATATTCCTGGTGGTGGAAGGGATGCCCAAGTGGCACTAGAGAAGGGGAAGAGGTTGAGGTATCCCAATATGAAGGAGGCCCTTGTAAGTAAGCATTAATTCACACAAGAGGAGTGCAGGTAGAAATATAGGGGCAGTCAGAAAATGTGCCACCAGTCCTGGGAGGATTTTATGGGGTACATTTGAAATGTTTGTAAACAGTACTGTTGTTTTTTGAGAAGCTTTATCTAACTGTGAAACACTTTTTCTTTTTTTGAAAGAGAACTGGGAAACGGGGAGCTAAGAAAACAATTAAATATTTCTACTGACAGTAATTTGGAAATGTATGTAATGGAAACACTGCTTTATTCTTTTTTCCTCAGTATCTTTTGGAATGGTACATGTAATATACTGTTCTATGAAAGAAATTAGAGATTTATGTGCATCTTTTACCCACAACCGCATATGACTATGAGGAGCACCTCTTGCTTGGTACTCTTTTTGTGTAAAGAAATCAGTAATTTCTCCAAAAGGTGGATTCATTTTGTTGCAGATGAAGGATCATACTTTCAAATCTGTGCTTTAAGCACCTGCAAACATTTGCCGGATCCAAAGTGACTTTAATGTTACAGTGTGTTTATGTGAAAAAGTGATGTAAATTATCCCATATATATTCTATACAGCTCAGAGCTAGAAATCATTTTTTTTGTACAATCTTTATGATTGTTTTTTTCACAATGTTCATTGGTGATTCTTTCACCAGTGCATCACTTTTGGTGTATGAGTATAGAACCTGAGAATAGTAAAAAAGGGAAATGCACCCATAAAAGATGGGTAAGCATCTTACTTAAATCTTTGAAGGCAGGTGCTATTATAATGACTACAGCCGGGGGTGGTTCTCCCAAGGGTATTGTACAGGTGGACCATCCTGCTGCATCTACTTTGTCCTACGTGATTTAGTTGTGGCCCCTTTCTGGAATTGTTTTTAAATGCTTCCACATGAAAGTTGTCCCAGGTAAATAATGCTTTGTAGTGCCCCTGGATAACTGCTTGCTGCAAGTATTGTAGTACAGATATTTATCAACCCTTTTTTTCACTTGACGGTATTGTAAGATGCTTCACATCATTACTTTGATTTGTGCTTCCTGAAGTACTTGTGCACAAAAGTGTATTTGTTAATAGTAAATAAGTTATGTAATGTTTATTTGTTAATTGTTTGGTTTACATTGTTTTGTAATGTGTTAATAAAATGTATTTGTGACGTTATAAAAATGTATATTAGTAATTTTAGCTATAGGTCACAAAAACACCCACACAGGTACTCATACCTGAACTTGCACACCTATAGAATCATTTACACAGGTACACAGCCACACATACACTCATACAGCCACTCAAAATCCCATACAGTCAGTCACACACCCATTTACACATCGAAACTGCTACTTAGATAGACTCATACACCCATGCAGCCATTCACACACCAACTTGCACACTCATACAATAACTCATACACCAAGGCATACACTGGTACAATGACTCACACACACAATTATACACCGATACACCCACTCTCACACCCAAACACATACACCAATAAAGCTATTCTTATACCCAGTCATACACTGGTAAAACTACATAGAGACTGACACATTCATGCACAGACCAATGCAGACACTGCCACACCCAGGCACTTACCGATACAGCCACTGAGAGACCCAGGCTCACACTGAAACAACCTTTGACACACCTAGGGACACACTGGCACAGCCACTGACATACTCGGACACACACACAAACACACACACAATCTGATACAACTACTGATGCACCTAGCCAAACTCCGATACAGAAACTGACACACCCAGGCACATACTCATACAGGCAATGACACTCATAGTCACATATTTATACAGCCACTGAGGCATTCAGCAAAACACTGATACAGCATCTCAAATGCCCATGTACATACCAATCCAGCCTGTTACACACCCAACCACACACTAATATAGACACTAACACAACCAGGCAAACACTAATGTGTCCAATAATACAGCCAGGCACACACTGATGCATACACTGACACAGCCAGGCATACGCCAAAGTAGACACTGACTCACCCAGCCAAACACTAATCCGTCCAATAATATACCCAGGCACACAAGAATGCATACACTGAGACACCCAGGCAGACACTCATCTATACACTAACACACTCAGTCATATACTATTGCATATGCTCACACACACTGGCAGACAATGATGCATGCACTGACACAGTAAGGCACACACTAATACATACCCTAACACATCCAGGCACACATTAATATATACAATGACACACCCAGGCACACATTGATGCATACACAGGGACACACCAGTGCAGACACTGACACACTGACACACCCAGGCATACAGCAATGCTGATACTGATACAATCAGTCAAACATTAAAGCATCCAATAATACAAACAGGCACACAGATGCATACACTGACACACCCAGCCAGACACTGATGTATAGACTGGCACACCCAGGCATATATCCGTGCAGACACTGACACACCCAGCCAAACATTAATGTATCCAATAACACATTTAGGAACATACTGATGCAAACACTGACACACCGACACATACACTGAAGCAGACAGTGACACACCCAGGCATACAGCAAAGCAGAAACTCACACACCCAGCCTTACATTTATGTATGTGATAACACACCCAGACACACACTGATGCATACACTGGCACACCCCGGGAGGGGCATACCAATGCAGCCACTGACACACCCCGGCATACACCAAAGCAGACACTGACACAACCATCCAAACCCTAATGCATCCACTAACACACCCATAAATACACTGATGCACCCACTGACACACCCACTCTCACAATACATTCCCTGACACAGATTTAGCTTTTTGTTTGACTAGATGGTGGTTCTAACAAGAACCTTTTTTTCTTGAAGGGTTTTTTTAACAGTTTGGTCTTTTTTTTTTTTTTAAATAAAAAGCAAACAGGGTAGTTTAAAGGGTCAGGATGGGGAAATGCAAAGAAGCAACTAGCTTCAGTCTTAAAAAAAACATGTGGTCACTGGAAGCAAAAAAAAACTAATAGTCATGCTTCTTCACTGCATCCAAGAATGGATGCACAGAAACATTTTTACAGCAACAAGCATGCGGCATTTCGCGCAGTAAATAACCATGTCACTCAATTCTTTGCAGGCAGCTGGTATTGCAATGACTGCAGCTGATGATGGTTTTCCCAAGGCTGCTGAAGGAGGTCAACTGTCCTGCTTCTTTTGGTTTCTACTGCATCATCCGGTTGTAGACCCTTTTATGAATTGTTTGTAGGTGCTTCCACATGGAACTTGTCTCATGTGAATACTTCTTTGCAGTGCCTCCGGATAACTGCTTGCTGCATATATTGCACTGCACATATTCTGCTGTTACCTTCTTTTCTCCAGAAGGCACAGTAAAGTGCTCCCACACATCATTTTCTTTTCTGCGAGGTGGTGTGTATTCCTCCTCATCCGCAATAGGTAGTGGGTGCTCATCTCGACGGATGATGTAGCTTCAGCTATTGTAAAAAAGCAGAACACCATTGGTTCTCAATCCTCCATCCTCCTTCTAGAGACTTCACCGGAGAAGTAACTGTTCTTGGGTTTGGTTTTCCATGTGCATGGGTGGGTCTTAATGTATCCAATTGGAAGACATGTTTGGGTATGTTTTTGAGTTAATTTGCGAATCTGGTTGGTAAATTCGCAGATTTGTGAAACTCGTAAAATGGGTAATTTTGTTTAGAAACAGATATAAGGTGGTTAATATATACCTGTAAATGTGCTCACATTGATGTCATTGATGACAATGTAGGGGTGTATTCGGAGTAACTTATAACACTTTCAGCGAATCCGCTGATTCAGACTCACAGATTTGTTCCAATCATGTGACCGGGATTAAAAACGAAAGAGTAGCAGTCCGTCTATGTTTACGGGCCCCCGAGGGTACCACAGTACTCAAAAAAAGAAATTTAAAAAATATCACATTTGTTTCATTACATTTAAAAACCTTCATATACTTTCCATTTGGTACATATGTGATTATTATGTTTTTAAAAGTATAAAAAGTTTATTTTCAAAAAAGAATGCCTACAGTACAATTATTTTAATTTAAAATCTAAATATATTATAATACACTTAGGTGCCGATTCCG
The DNA here is from genome assembly GCF_964204655.1 of Triturus cristatus. Lineage (NCBI taxonomy): Eukaryota > Metazoa > Chordata > Amphibia > Caudata > Salamandridae > Triturus > Triturus cristatus. The sequence continues at coordinate 478,870,929 of NC_140590.1, read as the reverse complement.
ATCCTTTAAAACCTGGGTATAAATGGTCGTACGGAGCGTATTCTCCGTACGACTCGTACCCGGGAAATGCTCCTTACAAACCAGCAAGTACGATTCGTACAGAAATACCATTTCCATACGAATCGTAAAAAATTACGTGCGACGAAAAAATACCCACAATTCCGATCCGGGACATCGCGTACGTGACGTCCGGACAGAGTCAGGCAGCGTTCTACGGACCAGCAAGTACGATTTGTGCCTACGTCACTCCGCACGGATAATTTTTTACGGCAGCCAAAATCTCCTGGGAAATTGAGGACGACGCGAAGAAGGAGCAGCGGTACGCGACGGACAGCCATGGACCCCATCCTACGTGTCATCCCGGCCCTCCTAGCCTACGACCTGGTGCACCGAAACCGCCGCGCACGCCGCAGAAGGTCAGCACAACACCCAGGGGCAAAGGGGGGGCGAGGGGCAGGAAACATAACCTCTTCCTAATTTTAAAAATACCATATCGGGCCATACATTACCTCCAGGGTCTGCTCACCTCTGGGGGCGTGTCCACCAATCCCCGCGTACACGTCCTAGTCACCACTACAATTGTGGTACGGCCCGTAACCATGCCCTCAAAGCATGGGTACGGCCCGTACCACCATTGTAGTGGTGATGTAGGGGTACGCGTGGTGAGGGCCGTACCCACGCTCTGAGGGCGTGGGTACGGCCCATACCACCATTGTAGTGGTGATGTAGGGGTACGCGTGGTACCGGCCGTACCCACGCTCTGAGGGCGTGGGTACGGCACGTACTCCTACATCACCACTACAATGGTGGTACGGGCCTTACCCACGCCCTCAGAGCGGGGGTACGGACCGCATCACCCATACCTCTAGGGCACCAGTACATTAGTGATACAAGGCGTACACACGCAACGAATGTTGGCTTAGGGCCTGGTGCAGCATATAACCAGTATATTGGGGTGTGTTCATGGCCAGGACAGCAGTGTACAGCACCAAGGGTGCGGGTGGGTGGGTGGGTGTCTGCCTAGGAGTCCCAGCAGTGGACAGAGACATGTGAGGGGTGGGTGCATATCACTCCCAGCAGTGGACAGAGACATGTGAGGGGTGGGTGCATATCACTCTCAGCAGTGGACAGAGACATGTGAGGGGTGGGTGCCTATCACTCCCAGCAGTGGCCAGAGACATGTGAGGGGTGGGTGCATATCACTCCCAGCAGTGGACAGAGACATGTGAGGGGTGGGTGCATATCACTCCCAGCAGTGGACAGAGACATGTGAGGGGTGGGTGCCTATCACTCCCAGCAGTGGCCAGAGACATGTGAGGGGTGGGTGCATATCACTCCCAGCAGTGGACAGAGACATGTGAGGGGTGGGTGCCTATCGCTCCCAGCAGTGGACAGAGTCATGGGGGTGTGTACATCATGATCAGATGAGCACAACTCCATGGGTGTATGTACGCATCCCTAATGTTCGACTATGTTGATAGTGCCATAACAACACATCACTGACAGCAGTGTCCCACTCCCATGAGGATGGATGTCTTTCCCCCACTGCATGACACAACACATGTGGGTGTGAGGACAAATGACACATGCATACCCACCCCTGGTGGATGCAGCACAATACACACACAGAGATCATGCCACAAGACTGTATACTCATGTCAATGCCCACTAAACTAAGAGAGCCAAAGGGAACACACACTGTCACGCACATCCCAGGACTGATAGGAATATACAGGTGCTGGGACAGCCACCAGATGTTGTCTCTCATGGAAGGAATAGGGTGGAGTTCCCACAGATACAATGCCCACAATTGTCAGTCAGGTGCCCAAATACCCTGCAGTACAAGTACCAATTGTGTGCTTGGCTGGGATTACACACATGCATAGTGCGGAAAATGGTGAATGTCGCCATTAAGGCATTACAACATACTCAATACACAAGTACAATGACTAGCAAGGATGGCACAGACGATGCAGCCAGACATTGCTGAGCAGGCATGGCAATAGTTGAAGGGAACCGTCACCAACAAAGGAAATGTAGACACAGGTCAGCACAACAAAAGTGCAACACAGGGCAGGGAAGATGTCAGGTGCCACAGAGGAAGGAACACTCCTTGGGACAATGTCTCCAAACACAAATGTTACAACAAACAAATGATGGACGGAATGCTGACAATGCAGACATTCTCCCCCAGTCAAGAGATCTGGGTTAAATCCATCGTTCTTTTGCCCACTACACCACCCCAGTTTAGACATGGCCATATGCAAATCAGTCTTGACCCTGTGCCTCATGGGAACAGTCCAGCCCGAACTGCCAAGCCATGTCTTCCCTGGACCGGAATCAAGCATCCTAGGACCGGTTTCTGGCTATCAGCCGTCATCAGCCAGGATAGCTTGACTCCAGTGGTGTAGTGAGCACGGGTCCCACGTCTGGGAATACCCATCCCACTTAGGGCGAAAAGCGTTACAACAAACAAATGATGGACGGAATGCTGACAATGCAGACATTCTCCCCCAGTCAAGAGATCTGTGTTAAATCCATCGTTCTTTTGCCCACTACACCACCCCAGTTTAGACATGGCCATATGCAAATCAGTCTTGACCCTGTGCCTCATGGGAACAGTCCAGCCCGAACTGCCAAGCCATGTCTTCCCTGGACCGGAATCAAGCATCCTAGGACCGGTTTCTGGCTATCAGCCGTCATCTGCCAGGATAGCTTGACTCCAGTGGTGTAGTGAGCACGGGTCCCACGTCTGGGAATACCCATCCCACTTAGGGCGAAAAGCGTTACAACAAACAAATGATGGACGGAATGCTGACAATGCAGACATTCTCCCCCAGTCAAGAGATCTGGGTTAAATCCATCGTTCTTTTGCCCACTACACCACCCCAGTTTAGACATGGTCATATGCAAATCAGTCTTGACCCTGTGCCTCATGGGAACAGTCCAGCCCGAACTGCCAAGCCATGTCTTCCCTGGACCGGAATCAAGCATCCTAGGACCGGTTTCTGGCTATCAGCCGTCATCAGCCAGGATAGCTTGACTCCAGTGGTGTAGTGAGCACGGGTCCCACGTCTGGGAATACCCATCCCACTTAGGGCGAAAAGCGTTACAACAAACAAATGATGGACGGAATGCTGACAATGCAGACATTCTCCCCCAGTCAAGAGATCTGGGTTAAATCCATCGTTCTTTTGCCCACTGCACCACCCCAGTTTAGACATGGCCATATGCAAATCAGTCTTGACCCTGTGCCTCATGGGAACAGTCCAGCCCGAACTGCCAAGCCATGTCTTCCCTGGACCGGAATCAAGCATCCTAGGACCGGTTTCTGGCTATCAGCCGTCATCAGCCAGGATAGCTTGACTCCAGTGGTGTAGTGAGCACGGGTCCCACGTCTGGGAATACCCATCCCACTTAGGGCGAAAAGCGTTACAAAAAACAAATGATGGACGCAATGCTGACAATGCAGACATTCTCCCCCAGTCAAGAGATCTGGGTTAAATCCATCGTTCTTTTGCCCACTACACCACCCCAGTTTAGACATGGCCATATGCAAATCAGTCTTGACCCTGTGCCTCATGGGAACAGTCCAGCCCGCACTGCCAAGCCATGTCTTCCCTGGACCGGAATCAAGCATCCTAGGACCGGTTTCTGGCTATCAGCCGTCATCTGCCAGGATAGCTTGACTCCAGTGGTGTAGTGAGCACGGGTCCCACTGTGGTAAATATTCTTTTACCTAGACTGAATTTCATACGGAATCTAAAATAAAGTAAAATAGCTCAGAATAATAAGAGGCAGAATCCGTGGTATAAGAGGTTTTCTGAATGAGCTTTATTCCAAAATGGCCGACTCGAGTGGCGGCCTTCAGGTTCCGTCACCACGAGGGTTCAGGAAGTGAAGTACAATACTTTATTGACAAGAAGTAACTTTTATAGGTCATACATTACAATGAAACGAATGTAGAGGGTGTAACAATTGATAAGAGAAATGACATAGTAAATACGTAATCGAAACTAGGCGTAATAATGAGCAAGAAGAAACATGATTGGCTCTGATTATCACACATAGGTGGATCTATAAGATAATACTTAACATAGATGCGCGCGCAGCAGCATGACGTGTAATTGACGTGCAACTAGGGGGTGAAGGGGACTTGACATTTAGCTCTACATGTGGAGACGAAAAGTCTGGGGGGTCAAGTCAACCTAATCCCAAATCATATCTAACATCCTATGTTTAGAGAACTATGTTATCCACAAGGAAGGACTCTCGGACAGAATCTATTCTATACTGACTGTGCGTGTGTGTACAAGCGTCTAAATGTCTACACTGAATGCGAGAGGATGGGAATATTCCATGGTGACAGGGCTATGAATTACTTGCATGAGGATGGAAAGGCCGAGTCCTTTGCTTGGAGCTAAAGGAAATGTTTGCCTAAATCACTAGACAGGAATGCATCGGCTGAAAAGCAAAGTAGATAATTCGAAGGTGAAATACAGCTTCTTGGCAGGCAGGCGAAACTGGCCGAGGCAGGCACCGTTAGCTGCACAGGGAGTAGGACAAAGTTCATGGATACAGATGCGAGCTCAAGCTGAAGCTGTCAGAGACAGAGAGCAGGGAAAGGCTTTGAGGACAGAATCGGGCCTATTCTGCCTGAACTGTAAAAATAGAGTAACTTAGCCATATAAAGTCGGTGGCCTTTCATACTTCATACTCGAATATCCAGCCCATTGATGGCGGATCTGACAGAGAACATGTTGATGGTGGACGCACATATGTTTGCGTCTTGGAAACTGGAACTGGAGGGAACATACATGTACTTGTAACATGCATATAGAATCGTTGGGGTCCAAGATAGGGGACATAACCGATCAGGAAAATCCACATTTCCACATTCCCTCCTTGTCCCCTACTTGCCCTTCAAGAGATATCAATCTTCATTATTCCATCGATTTGCTCATGGAGCATCATTTCTTCTTCCTTCTTCTTCCGGCATTTTGAACGAGAACCTTGATATGGAATGCACAATGTGGCACACAGACCACAAATCGCTGGTCCACATTGCAGGCATAAACAGCAACTGAAGAGCATAAGAAGGCCAATTCCTAGGAAGGATAGAACTCTCCATCCCCAGGCTGATATCACACTCCAAAACCACCCGGACCACGTCCAAGTGCCTGGATTCTCGTGTATCTGGCTCACAATCTTATGAAGGCGTGTTATAGCTTTATATACAGATGGCGAATTTTCAGGTATGAATATGCAGCAGCTGGATCCGATGACCCTGCAAGCTCCGCCCCTATCGGCCAGGATGACGTCAAGAACAAGACGATTCTGAAGAACAACAATTCTCATCGCTGATTGTTCCTCTGTCAGATTGCCTAGGGCGGCTATAGTCTCGTTTACTACAGCTTCAAGAGTCTTGGTTAGTCTACGTATCAGCTTACTATTTGATATTGTACCTATATAGGGAAAGATACCTTTATTGAAATCTACATACTTGTCCCATGCCGTCTCAGTATAGTCGACAACTGGGAGATCTCTTCGCTTTCTATTGTGTACTAAATGAACATTTCGATAATAATCAGGAGGAGCTAGGAAAACAGGTGGCAAAAGGAATGCTATGTAACAGGTACCATCCCAATCTAGAGGCAGACGCATATATGCCGTCTGACCACATATAAAGTAAGAATGGCGAGAAGCTCTAAATGAAGATTTACCTCGATCACTATATTCTACTGTAGTAACGCATTGGCTATGGCCCATATATATGGAACCAACTTTTCTTACACATAATTCACCCTTAACTGGAAATACTGACATAGTGGGCAGAATTATTTCAACTTCGGATTTGACATTCAGAATCATAAGATTAGGTGTAAAATTACCTAATTTATACACTTCATTTTCTAGGTCAGTTCCTGTTCTACTGGGGTGACCCTCCTTATTAGGGTGACAGACGTTGAATAAAACTAGATTCAGATTTCCCCATATCCAATGTTGTTGATAAACTGCTGGGTCTGGGTCTATGGAATTTAGTAAGCTAAACCATGCTCCACAGGAGCCATTATGTGTGAACGGATGTGGAAAGAAAGGCAGAACTCCTTTGTTATTCTGATAGGGAGGGAGTCGGCCACACACCCAACAATTGGTGGCATTACTAGTCTGATGGGAATGATGCAACATACTAATGAAAGTGTTATTGCGCAGCGCAAGTCTATAAGATAATTCATGTGGTGGTAGGTCACTAAAAGAATGTTCAGCAGCAACATTATAAACATGTCTAGAAATAGGATGATATATGTGCAAAATCACACTCGTAATAATTATTAAAAGACTCAATAAAAACAGAATTAATAATGTCCTCATACAGTAGCTACGCAGTGATTTACAATACGCCTGTCGTTTCAGCATTTCTCGGGTATTTTCTCTACTCAGGTCCAAGGGATACATGTCAGAGACAATTCAACCGCTTCACCTGGGAGAGGACTTAAACAATCAAATTGCTCGACTGTTTGGGCCTAAGCTTTAATTTATAGTTCTGAGAGTCATTCTGTTCAACAAAGGGAAGTTTTGAATCAGTCTGTGAGGGAGTGCAGGGCACAGTGTCTATATCCGAGGATAGTCCATGAAATTTCTTGATGTGGCTGGAATGTATCCAGCCCTTGCGGCCCTCAACTTTCACGGCTGTTCTTGTGGTCAACAGGACTAGCTTGGGTGCCTTCCACCTGGGCTCCAACTGGGTCTTGCGGTCGAAATTCCTCACAAACACCAGATCACCTGGAACAACGTCATGGGGTTTCACCTCAGTGTTGTCAGGAAAGGCTGCAGCCACCTGTGAACGACAAGATTGTAGTGCAGACATCAAGGAAGCCAAGTAATCTGTTAGCATATCACAATTAACATCAGTTATTTTACGTGGTATAGGCGTCCCCCACATATTTGGTGGTCTTCCGAAGATCACCTCATACGGGGATAGCCCTGTTCGAGAGTGTGCTACCATTCTTATGTAAAACAGTGCAACTGGTAAGGCTACTATCCAGTCAACACCTTTCTCCTTACATATTTTAGACAATCTGATTTTCAAAATTTGATTATGTCGTTCCACGAGACCTGCTGCCTCGGGGTGTCGGACACAGTGGAATTTCCACTGATATCCCAACAAAAGTGAGACATGTTTCATTAATTCGGATGAGAAAGGCTGGCCGTTATCTGAATATATAACACGTGGTAAACCGTACCGTGGGAAGAATTCTCGAACTAACTGTTTGGCAGTAGTCGGGGCCGTGTAATCTGATACTGGGTACGCCTCAGTCCATCGGGAGAGAGCGCAGACAACTACAAGAACATATTTAAATCCTCGACATCGTTCCATCTGGATATAATCCATTTGGAGTACTTCAAAAGGATGATCAGGAGTCTGAAATCCACCCTGTTCTACGGGAACACTTTTTCCTGGGTTGAACTGACAACATATCATACAGGTACGGGCTTTTTGTTTAGCTGCTGCTCGTAAATGTTTATTGAACCAAATGTGTTGAATGCTATCTAGCATAGCTTTCTCCCCTAAATGCGCCGGACTGTGAATTGTAGCTATAATGGCTTGGACCATAGAGTCAGGAAGAAACCATACAGATTTCTCCTTCGTCATCCATCCTTGATCTGTCTGGATCCCTCCTAGTTCAGTCCATTTCTTTAATTCTTCTGCAGTAGCATGTGTCTGTATGTCAATTACGTCAAGTGCGGGATCCTTAATTGTCATACACTGTGTTGGTGTCTGAACTATTGGCTTTGTCATGTCGAATGTGCGAGTCTGAGCAGTCTGTTTAGCTGTTCTGTCAGCTAAATCATTGCCTTGAGAAATGATATCAGTAACCTTCGTGTGTGCTTTACATTTCATAATCGATATAGCAGTGGGTAGATGTATTGCGTCTAACAAGGCATGAATGAGGGGACCGTGCTGAATGTGGGCACCATGGGAAGTTAAATAACCCCTCTCTCGCCACAGCACGCCGAAGTCGTGTACAACTCCGAATGCATAACGTGAGTCAGTGTATACATTAAGTTTCTTATTTGTGGCTTGAATACAGGCTTGTGTTAGAGCAATAAGTTCTGCTGCTTGGGCTGACAAAGTATCTATACAGTTTGTCTCAATAACTTCAGTGTCTGTTGTGACTGCATACGCGGCCACTAAATCTCCTGTACTTGTTCTCATGCACGATCCGTCTACATACAACGTCAGGTCTGGATCTAACAATGGAACGTCTGTCAAGTCTTGTCTAGGTTTCGTCTTTATTTCAATAATCTCAACACAATCATGAGCTAGTGGGTCTGTTCCAATTACAGGTAACAGTGTAGCAGGATTCAATGTATTACAACGTCGGATCTCTATGTGTGGCTGAAACAATGTCAGTTCATAACCGGTAAGTCTTGCTATGGTCAAGTGTTGTGTTTGCGTTCGGTTCACAAGAACCTCTACTGCATGTGGTACTTGTACTGTCAATGGATGTCCTAACACTATGGCATCGCTCTGTCTGATTGCTAAAGCTGTTGCTGCCACTGATTTCAGGCACGCAGGCAAAGCCTGAGCTACGGGATCTAATGTACTGGAAAAATAAGCGCATGGCTTGCGTGATCCTGCTTGTTCCTGAGTGAGTACTGACAAGGCAGTACCTTCGCGTTCTGTAACAAAGAGTGTAAAATGTTTGCTATAACATGGTGTTGCTAAAACAGGTGCTTGACATAAAGCTTTCTTTAAGCTTTCAAAAGCTTGTGTATGTTCCTGAGTCCAAGGGAGAACAGTCGATGTGGCTGCCTCCTGTGTGGTTAACTGAATGAGTGGTTTTGCTAGGAATGCATATTGAGGGATCCACTGCCTACAATATGAAGTGAGGCCTATGAAAGCCCGCACCTCCTTTTGTGTCTGGGGTATTGACATGTTAGCAATTAACTGGATGCGATCTGGTGTAAGCTGCCTTCCCTCCTTGGACAGCGAGTGACCAAGATAAATAACTCGCTGGACACAGAATTGCAGCTTAGAAGGAGACACCTTGTGCCCCTTGTCGGCTAGAAAATGTAAAACTGTCAGAGAAGCCTTTTCACATTCGGATTCGCTTCTCGCGGTGATCAGTAGATCATCGACATATTGAAGTAGTGCAGTATTGACTGGCATGTGGATACTGTCAAGTTCTCGTTTCAGTGCTTGGCTGTAGATGCTGGGACTTTCTGTGAATCCTTGGGGAGCGCGTGAGAATTTAAAACTGCGCCCATTTAAACTGAATCCGAACAAATATTGGCTTTCCGGATCTATGGGGACGCTGAAAAAGGCATTCTTGAGATCAATTACAGTAAAGAATGTTGCTTCGGAATCAATTGCTGTCAATAATGATGATATATCGGGGACCACAGGAAATTGTGGCACAATGCACTTGTTTAGTTCACGCAAATCAATAACCAATCGGTATACTGGCGGAGCAGTAGGATCAGTTCGTTTAAGAATCGGAATTATCGGTGAATTACATACATTGGAGTCTGTTTCTACAACTACTCCTTGGGCAATTAGCTCATCAATGATTTTCAGCAAAGCCACTACAGCATCTTGCGGTAACTTGTATTGTCGCATTCGTGGTAGTACCACTCCTGCCTTGAGTGTGACTCGATATGGTGTAATATTCATGCAACCAACATCAGTAGGGCCTTGTGCCCATAGATGTGTAGGTAAAGTCTGTAGTCGGGGATCCATGTCTCTAGACACATAGTGACCTTTAAAATCGCGTAAAAACAACCTTACTCCTTCCGGAGAACAACATATTATGGCTCCTAGGGCTTTCAGAGTTTTAATTCCTAACAGATTTTCTGGGCATGATTTAGTAAGCAATAAATCTGTAGTTCGTGTCAAAGGTCCTATCGTAAGTGGAAGAGGCTGTGATACTTCATTAACAATAGGTTTTCCTGAAAAACCAAGGGAGATATTCTGAGAGCCTGAGAGGGGTGCCCCTGGAACTTCACTACGTTTTATAGTTGTTCGACTTGCCCCTGTATCGAGTAAGAATTTTCTATCTTGACCTAACAATTCACTATGTACATAAGGTCCTTCTTGATCTACAGGAATCTCGATAAGGGGTAAGTCAACTTCCCTCTCTAGGCTGGCTCATGCGTAACGCTGATACTCAGGGTATTCATATTGTGCGGTCTGATACATTTGTCGTGTTGTGGTTTGTGTGGCAGTAGCAGGCAACGGTGGTGCAGCTGGCACAAACTGTATTGGCTGTTGTGCGGCTGGCATGGCCTGGGCGTGCTGCATAGCTCCTTGTTCATTCTGATCCTGTCTGAGTGGCCGTTGTCTTTCTTGTGTTTTACCTATGGCGATATTATGTTTTAAAACTGGACAATCGTGTACGTAATGACCTGGCTTTTTGCAATAATTGCATGTCCCTTTTACCGGTCCTGCTGAATCGGAATGTATCATACCCTTTTTATGTCCTTCCGCTGGTACTGTCTGAGACACTAGCATTTTCATTTTTGTATCTTTCATACGTCTTTGTTCGTGCTCTTGTTCATCTCTAATTCTATTGTGATGATACTGTAACATTTGTAGCATTTGTGACGGAGTGTTACTTTGCCAGGTACTCTCGAATTTCAATATTCTATTCTTTACTGGAGGGAATGCATCACAAATAAATGTGGATACGACTCGCTACTTGTTTTTATACCACTATTTATTCCAAAACATTTTTCAAATCGGGCATAATAATCACTTGTGTCTTCATCATGCTTTTGTTTACAGGCTGAGATTGCACCCCAATCTTCCTTTTTCGTAGTTAATAAACGTGGCAGTACTTGTACTAGTAAACCTGGTAATGCTTTAACTTTATCCCCGAGCCCTGAACCTGCAGTTCGGGCCTTTTCTTCCGTTTCTAATGCTGTCCAATCTATCTTTTGGTCGCCCACTTCCCACTCTTTTTCTTTCAGTTTTTCATAAATGCCAGCAGGCAAGAGCACCTTTAATATCGTCATAATATCAGGATAGGTATACTCTCCCATCAGTAACATGTCCTTAATTTCTCGGTGGAAACCCGCTGGGTCTTTGTCATGACTGGGTACTACTTTCTTCATTTCTAACAATTCAATTTTTGTTATGGGTGTGTATACAAATACACGGTGAAACTGATTGTCTTCGCCTTTTATTGGGTGCACTTCTCGTAAGGGATTTTGTCTATCCATATAATACGGCATTCTTTCTTGGCGGGACAGCGAGAATGAATCCGGACTTACAAAAAGGACATACTGTTTACGTGACACTAGTATTTCTTTAATTAACTTGTTACTAGAACCTCTCCATCTGTTCGCGAGTAGTTCCGTTAATATATTAGGTAAAGGACCAGGGTCAGCATGTTGGCTCTTATATAATATAAGGAGTTGCTGAATCATATAGATTCCAGCTAAACGTTGTTCATCTGCACTGAGGTTAAAAAACGTGTGTGCTACGGTCTCATCACCGTATTTTTCAGGACTGTCAATCCAGTGAACGGCTGATCTGGCTAATTCTTTCTCATCCATGGAATCGAGGAGGTGGTAACCCCTTCGTTCTCTTAGTATTTTATCTGCGGCTTGAAACAAATGTTCAGGAGACTTCAGATTTATTACAGGCGTCGGATACGTTCTGCTATTATTTGGACATACAGAGTGTATGGGATCAGAAAAGCATCTAGTATTATTACAGGATCTTCCTCTGCCTACGTAGGCTATGGTCTCTGACTGTCTTGCGGAATTCCCTGATTCGGACACTTCATCTTGCTCCAACTCGTCTGTTTCCAATCTTTCTTCGTGAATACGTTCTATTTCTTTACGGATTTTTCGGCACATGGCTATTATACAGTTTTGCTTATCGTGTCTCCCTTCTGATATATTCTGGCTCCATCTTGTAAGAATAAGCATTACATTCGGGTCTACCCCTGGTCGGTCTTGATTTCTGATCATACAGTTTATGAGGAAACGTAACAGTTCCCCCTGTATCTCTACTTTCTGGAATTCCATAGCTCTGTTAATACATTCTGGATCTCGCCCTGTTTGAACAAAATGATATATTTTATCTAGATGCGCAGTCATTCCTGGTAACCTCGCTAAATACTCTGCGGCTCGTCTGATACGTAATGATGCCAGGACCATTTCGTCCTCTTTACCGACCACCGGGTCATATCTACAATCTATAAGGAGTTCCTTAAGCGTACGTTCACTTACGAATTTGGGTGTACGTGAATGCGCTGACTCTTGAAAAACAAGTTTATTTATTCTAGGTGGCGTAAAAGTATTGCTAGCACCTCCCGTGGCCCCATCTGGGGCGTCGGGTGTGAATGGATTCGTCGAACGTGACACAGCAACTATAGGTGTCGATACCACTGTAGAATCGATTGCGGAAACAGATGCGGAAACAGATGTGCTTGCCGGAGCTTGTGTCGGGACTTGCACAGGAACAGATACCTGATCCTGACGTTGAACCCCTCCGCCAGACGGTCTATGTGGTGCGGGGTTGGCATACTCGGGAGCTGCGTCGTCTAGATATGAGGAAAGAAAAACATCTTCTGCGGTTCTGGGATGCCCTTTAGGATGTACCTTAATTGGAAATAATGGGGGTGGCAAGTCTTTTGGCATTTCTGGAACAGCCTTAGGTAGTCCTTCGGCTAGAAGGGGATACATACCATTCATAAGAGCATTTCTTTGTCTATCTACTTGTTCTGATTTCATTCGGATACCCTCCTCAATTAATAGATTTTCTTGAACTTCCTTTGAACTTTCTTTACTCCTCTCTTCTTGTCTACGTGCTTTTTCTGTACGTCTATGAGATTCTTTACGCCATAACTCAACAGCGTCTTTCTGTGACTGTCTGACCTTTCTTTTCCATAACTCTTCCTCCACTTTCATGATGCACTCTGCATCCCAGGTTCCCGCTGCGGGCCACCTTTGACTTTCTGGCAATCCCTTGGTATAATCTACCCATAAATCAAGAAATAATATGGCATCTAAGCCATGCTTGTGATACATAAAATGCCCTGGAGTGTCCCTAGGAGGAATAGGAACTGCTTCTTCAAGCACCCCTTTTCTAGTAGTAATCTGTCTTAACTTCGAGAAGAGCGGCATATTGACAACTGATCTGATACTTACTCTTGAACCCACTTAATACGAAAAAACACAATAATGAACAGTGAACAATGAACAATCATTCATACCACAATATGCAAGACATTTAAACACTTTAAACATTAAACATTAAACATTTTAACCTTTAAAAATGACCAACAATGATGACAGTCTGCATAACTAATCACCAAGCAGAATTCTTGACAATAACTAGATACTTCGGAATACTTGATATACTGCTAAACAGTACATATACACTGCTAAACAGTGCAGACCGGATTTGTGTACCCAAATCCGTCTTGACCGGCACAACCTATGTGCGCGTCAACACGCCTCCCCGGCGATGGTACTCACCGAGTAGCTCCTTGAAACGGAAGGCCTCAGAGAATGGACGGGACTCGATGACTGCGGACAGCGGACCCTCTGGACATCGGGACTTCGAAAACCTGGTGGGCCTCTGTATACCTCGGATCTTGCTCTCTCAGCTAGGCTCTGGTCGGGATACTTCGCACTTCTCACCGCCTCGTCTGGGTTGATCGCAGCCTCAGTCGCCCCCGCTTGACCGGAGGGAGCTACAGGAAATCCTGTTGGTACGCGTTATGGTCCGTCCAGCTGTGGCAGGAGACCGGGCCTGCAACGCACCGCCGGCGCGTGAGATGAGAAAGTGTCCCTGTTCGGGCGCCATTATGTGGTAAATATTCTTTTACCTAGACTGAATTTCATACGGAATCTAAAATAAAGTAAAATAGCTCAGAATAATAAGAGGCAGAATCCGTGGTATAAGAGGTTTTCTGAATGAGCTTTATTCCAAAATGGCCGACTCGAGTGGCGGCCTTCAGGTTCCGTCACCACGAGGGTTCAGGAAGTGAAGTACAATACTTTATTGACAAGAAGTAACTTTTATAGGTCATACATTACAATGAAACGAATGTAGAGGGTGTAACAATTGATAAGAGAAATGACATAGTAAATACGTAATCGAAACTAGGCGTAATAATGAGCAAGAAGAAACATGATTGGCTCTGATTATCACACATAGGTGGATCTATAAGATAATACTTAACATAGATGCGCGCGCAGCAGCATGACGTGTAATTGACGTGCAACTAGGGGGTGAAGGGGACTTGACATTTAGCTCTACATGTGGAGACGAAAAGTCTGGGGGGTCAAGTCAACCTAATCCCAAATCATATCTAACATCCTATGTTTAGAGAACTATGTTATCCACAAGGAAGGACTCTCGGACAGAATCTATTCTATACTGACTGTGCGTGTGTGTACAAGCGTCTAAATGTCTACACTGAATGCGAGAGGATGGGAATATTCCATGGTGACAGGGCTATGAATTACTTGCATGAGGATGGAAAGGCCGAGTCCTTTGCTTGGAGCTAAAGGAAATGTTTGCCTAAATCACTAGACAGGAATGCATCGGCTGAAAAGCAAAGTAGATAATTCGAAGGTGAAATACAGCTTCTTGGCAGGCAGGCGAAACTGGCCGAGGCAGGCACCGTTAGCTGCACAGGGAGTAGGACAAAGTTCATGGATACAGATGCGAGCTCAAGCTGAAGCTGTCAGAGACAGAGAGCAGGGAAAGGCTTTGAGGACAGAATCGGGCCTATTCTGCCTGAACTGTAAAAATAGAGTAACTTAGCCATATAAAGTCGGTGGCCTTTCATACTTCATACTCGAATATCCAGCCCATTGATGGCGGATCTGACAGAGAACATGTTGATGGTGGACGCACATATGTTTGCGTCTTGGAAACTGGAACTGGAGGGAACATACATGTACTTGTAACATGCATATAGAATCGTTGGGGTCCAAGATAGGGGACATAACCGATCAGGAAAATCCACATTTCCACACCACATCTGGGAATACCCATCCCACTTAGGGCGAAAAGCGTTACAACAAACAAATGATGGACGGAATGCTGACAATGCAGACATTCTCCCCCAGTCAAGAGATCTGGGTTAAATCCATCGTTCTTTTGCCCACTACACCACCCCAGTTTAGACATGGTCATATGCAAATCAGTCTTGACCCTGTGCCTCATGGGAACAGTCCAACCCGAACTGCCAAGCCATGTCTTCCCTGGACCGGAATCAAGCATCCTAGGACCGGTTTCTGGCTATCAGCCGTCATCAGCCAGGATAGCTTGACTCCAGTGGTGTAGTGAGCACGGGTCCCACGTCTGGGAATACCCATCCCACTTAGGGCGAAAAGCGTTACAACAAACAAATGATGGACGGAATGCTGACAATGCAGACATTCTCCCCCAGTCAAGAGATCTGGGTTAAATCCATCGTTCTTTTGCCCACTACACCACCCCAGTTTAGACATGGCCATATGCAAATCAGTCTTGACCCTGTGCCTCATGGGAACAGTCCAGCCCGAACTGCCAAGCCATGTCTTCCCTGGACCAGAATCAAGCATCCTAGGACCGGTTTCTGGCTATCAGCCGTCATCACCCAGGATAGCTTAACTCCAGTGGTGTAGTGAGCACGGGTCCCACGTCTGGGAATACCCATCCCACTTAGGGTGAAAAGCGTTACAACAAACAAATGATGGACGGAATGCTGACAATGCAGACATTCTCCCCCAGTCAAGAGATCTGGGTTAAATCCATCGTTCTTTTGCCCACTACACCACCCCAGTTTAGACATGGCCATATGCAAATCAGTCTTGACCCTGTGCCTCATGGGAACAGTCCAGCCCGAACTGCCAAGCCATGTCTTCCCTGGACCGGAATCAAGCATCCTAGGACCGGTTTCTGGCTATCAGCCGTCATCAGCCAGGATAGCTTGACTCCAGTGGTGTAGTGAGCACGGGTCCCACGTCTGGGAATACCCATCCCACTTAGGGCGAAAAGCGTTACAACAAACAAATGATGGACGGAATGCTGACAATGCAGACATTCTCCCCCAGTCAAGAGATCTGGGTTAAATCCGTCGTTCTTTTGCCCACTACACCACCCCAGTTTAGACATGGCCATATGCAAATCAGTCTTGACCCTGTGCCTCATGGGAACAGTCCAGCCCGAACTGCCAAGCCATGTCTTCCCTGGACCGGAATCAAGCATCCTAGGACCGGTTTCTGGCTATCAGCCGTCATCAGCCAGGATAGCTTGACTCCAGTGGTGTAGTGAGCACGGGTCCCACGTCTGGGAATACCCATCCCACTTAGAGCAAAAAGCGATACAACAAACAAATGATGGACGGAATGCTGACAATGCAGACATTCTCCCCCAGTCAAGAGATCTGGGTTAAATCCATCGTTCTTTTGCCCACTACACCACCCCAGTTTAGACATGGCCATATGCAAATCAGTCTTGACCCTGTGCCTCATGGGAACAGTCCAGCCCGAACTGCCAAGCCATGTCTTCCCTGGACCGGAATCAAGCATCCTAGGACCGGTTTCTGGCTATCAGCCGTCATCAGCCAGGATAGCTTGACTCCAGTGGTGTAGTGAACACGGGTCCCACGTCTGGGAATACCCATCCCACTTAGGGCGAAAAGCGTTACAACAAACAAATGATGGACGGAATGCTGACAATGCAGACATTCTCCCCCAGTCAAGAGATCTGGGTTAAATCCATCGTTCTTTTGCCCACTACACCACCCCAGTTTAGACATGGCCATATGCAAATCAGTCTTGACCCTGTGCCTCATGGGAACAGTCCAGCCCGAACTGCCAAGCCATGTCTTCCCTGGACCGGAATCAAGCATCCTAGGACCGGTTTCTGGCTATCAGCCGTCATCAGCCAGGATAGCTTGACTCCAGTGGTGTAGTGAGCACGGGTCCCACGTCTGGGAATACCCATCCCACTTAGGGCGAAAAGCGTTGGCAGGGTATGCTCAGACGTGAGTCCCTTGCTCCCTTTGCCACTGGATTCAAGTAAGCCTGGCTGAAGACGGCTGTAATGCCAGAAATCGGTCCTAGGAAGCTTGTTTCCGGTCCAGGGAAGACATGGCTCGGCAGTTCGGGCTGGACTGTTCCCATGAGGCACAGGGTCAGACTGTTTTGCATATGGCCATGTCTGAACTGGGGTGGCAGAGTGGGCTAAAGAACGGTGATGGATCAAACCCAGATCTGTTGACTGGGTGTGAGTGTTTGATTGGTTCTGATGCTCCGTCCATCACCACCCCCTTTTGTACTGCTTTGTTCGCCATAAGTTGGCAGGGTATGCTCAGACGTGAGTCCCTTGCTCACTTTGCCACTGGATTCAAGCAAGCCTGGCTGAAGACGGCTGTAATGCCAGAAACCGGTCCTAGGAAGCTTGTTTCCGGTCCAGGGAAGACATGGCTTGGCAGTTCGGGCTGGACTGTTCCCATGAGGCACAGGGTCAGACTGATTTGCATATGGCCATGTCTGAACTGGGGTGGCAGAGTGGGCTAAAGAACGGTGATGGATCAAACCCAGATCTGTTGACTGGGTGTGAGTGTTTGATTGGTTCTGATGCTCCGTCCATCACCACCCCCTTTTGTCCTGCTTTGTTTGCCATAAGTTGGCAGGGTATGCTCAGACATGAGTCCCTTGCTCACTTTGCCACTGGATTCAAGCAAGCCTAGCTGAAGACGGCTGTAATGCCAGAAACCGGTCCTAGGAAGCTTGTTTCCGGTCCAGGGAAGACATGGTTTGGCAGTTCGGGCTGGACTGTTCCCATGAGGCACAGGATCAGACTGATTTGCATATGGCCTTGTCTGAACTGGGGTGGCAGAGTGGGCTAAAGAACGGTGATGGATCAAACCCAGATCTGTTGACTGGGTGTGAGTGTTTAATTGGTTCTGATGCTCCGTCCATCACCACCCCCTTTTGTACTGCTTTGTTCGCCATAAGTTGGCAGGGTGTGCTCAGACGTGAGTCCCTTGCTCACTTTGCCACTGGATTCAAGCAAGCCTGGCTGAAGACCGCTGTAATGCCAGAAACCGGTCCAGGGAAGACATGGCTTGGCAGTTCGGGCTGGACTGTTCCCATGAGGCACAGGGTCAGACTGATTTGCATATGGCCATGTCTGAACTGGGGTGGCAGAGTGGGCTAAAGAACGGTGATGGATCAAACCCAGATCTGTTGACTGGGTGTGAGTGTTTGATTGGTTCTGATGCTCCGTCCATCACCACCCCCTTTTGTACTACTTTGTTCGCCATAAGTTGGCAGGGTATGCTCAGACGTGAGTCCCTTGCTCACTTTGCCACTGGATTCAAGCAAGCCTGGCTGAAGACGGCTGTAATGCCAGAAACCGGTCCTAGGAAGGTTGTTTCCGGTCCAGGGAAGACATGGCTTGGCAGTTCGGGCTGGACTGTTCCCATGAGGCACAGAGTCAGACTGATTTGCATATGGCCATGTCTGAACTGGGGTGGCAGAGTGGGCTAAAGAACGGTGATGGATCAAACCCAGATCTGTTGACTGGGTGTGAGTGTTTGATTGGTTCTGATGCTCCGTCCATCACCACCCCCTTTTGTACTGCTTTGTTCGCCATAAGTTGGCAGGGTATGCTCAGACGTGAGTCCCTTGCTCACTTTGCCACTGGATTCAAGCAAGCCTGGCTGAAGACGGCTGTAATGCCAGAAACCGTTCCTAGGAAGCTTGTTTCCGGTCCAGGGAAGACATGGCTTGGCAGTTCGGGCTGGACTGTTCCCATGAGGCACAGGGTCAGACTGATTTGCATATGGCCATGTCTGAACTGGGGTGGCAGAGTGGGCTAAAGAACGGTGATGGATCAAACCCAGATCTGTTGACTGGGCGTGAGTGTTTGATTGGTTCTGATGCTCCGTCCATCACCACCCCCTTTTGTACTGCTTTGTTCGCCATAAGTTGGCAGGGTATGCTCAAACGTGAGTCCCTTGCTCACTTTGCCACTGGATTCAAGCAAGCCTGGCTGAAGACGGCTGTAATGCCAGAAACCGGTCCTAGGAAGCTTGTTTCCGGTCCAGGGAAGACATGGCTTGGCAGTTTGGGCTGGACTGTTCCCATGAGGCACAGGGTCAGACTGATTTGCATATGGCCATGTCTGAACTGGGGTGGCAGAGTGGGCTAAAGAACGGTGATGGATCAAACCCAGATCTGTTGACTGGGTGTGAGTGTTTGATTGGTTCTGATGCTCCGTCCATCACCACCCCTTTTGTACTGCTTTGTTCGCCATAAGTTGGCAGGGTATGCTCAGACGTGAGTCCCTTGCTCACTTTGCCACTGGATTCAAGCAAGCCTGGCTGAAGACGGCTGTAATGCCAGAAACCGGTCCTAGGAAGCTTGTTTCCGGTCCAGGGAAGACATGGCTTGGCAGTTCGGGCTGGACTGTTCCCATGAGGCACAGGGTCAGACTGATTTGCATATGGCCATGTCTGAACTGGGGTGGCAGAGTGGGCTAAAGAACGGTGATGGATCAAACCCAGATCTGTTGACTGGGTGTGAGTGTTTGATTGGTTCTGATGCTCCGTCCATCACCACCCCCTTTTGTACTCCAAACACAAATAGCACACACGAGCAAAGATACTTTGCAGAGACCTTGTGATGGCACGCAGATACCATGGTCCACCCCATGAGCATCAGACTACAACTTTTTCCTGAAACATAACACATTACCACAACCCCAACTCCGGGACCATCAGCACCCGGTGGTTAGTCAAAATATCGAATTTTAAATATCGACCTACATTAATATCGAGTTTTTAATATCGTAGGGACAGAATATAGAAGTCAAGAATATTGTTGACCAGAATATCGACCCCAAGGTAAGTAATATCGTTTTTTTTAATATCGAAGTAAGTAATATCGAAGTAAGTAATATCGTAAGCAAAAATATCGTTGTCAATAATATCAATTTTTTTTTAGTGGTATGTATTTTAATATGTATTTTATATGTATGTTAAACATTTTTGTAATGTATTTTAATACATTTAAAAATAAATGTTTAGAAATTAGTAATTTTGTTAAAGTAAATTTAGCGTTTTAGTATCAGAGCGGGTTGTGGGTTTATAGGGGAATAGAGTGGGAAGTAATTTAATTATAATTAATGAATTAATATGTTTTCGTTAATTGGTATTTATCATTAATTAATTGTTAATTAATTATTAATTGTTAATTATTTTTATTAATTAGTTAATTATATTAGTTATAATTATTTTATTAATAATTTTTATTTATTGTCATTGTTAATTAATTTATTGTTAATTAATAATTAATTGGTGATTTATTTTTATTAAGTGATTAATTAAATTAATTATGTGATTTTTTATGTGTAGTGGGTTGTGGGTTTATAAGGGAATAGGGTGGGATGTAATTAAGTTAAATTAATTAATGATATTGTTTTTTATTGGTATTTATTATTAATTAATTGTTAATTAATTATTAATAGGTAATTCAATGTTATTACTTAGTTAAATATATTAAATATAATTAATTTATTAATTATTTTTATTTGTTGTTATTGCTAATTAATGTATTGTTAATTAATAATTAATTGGTGAATAATTATTTGGTAGTTAATATGTATTAACTAGTTAATTTATAACTATATTAATTATAAATAATGTATTATTAATTTTTATCATTTGATTAAGTGATAGTTAAATTAATTGGGTTTTTTGTATATGTAGTGTGTTGTGTGTTAAAGGGGGAATAGTGTGGGATGTAATTTAATGTTATTTAGTTGAATATTTATTTTAATTTATTGGTATTTATTAATAATTATTTTGTAAATTAATTATTAATATGCTATTTTTTAATAACAAATTATTTAATTGATTATTATGTTCATTTAACCCCTACGCTATCCAGCGCTTTCCCAACTGTTGCACTCTCTGGAGTTGGAATAGCAAATTTTACCCCTACGCTATCGAACGCTTTCCCTACTGTTGCACTCACTGGAGTGCGAATAGTAATTTTTACCCCTACGGACTCAACTCCCCTACCCGTGGAGTGCCGTTCCCGTTTGCGAGCTGGAGAGCCAGAGGGGCTGAGGCCCAGCACAGCCAAGTAGGCCTCCTTGTCAGGTTGTGTGGTAGGGGAGCCGAGGGGAGTGCCTTTGGAGGGACTGGGTAGTGCGGCATGCGGACTCGGACTGTGGCTGCGTGTATGCCTGTGTGCCCCAGACCCAGTGGGTGTTCCTTCATCCCCCTGAGTGTGCGTGCCAGGAGGAGTGCGCTTGCCCTTACGTGGTGGTGTGCTGCCTGTGTCTGTGGGGGTGCGTGCTTGGGAATGTCTGTGTGTGCTTGGGACAGGCATGGGAGTGGAAAGTGTGGATGGTGCAGGGGTAGGGGGGGACGAAGCGCTGCAGGAGACTCACTGCTGCCGTCAGTGAAGAGTCCATGGACCTCAGCAACATCCGTTGGTCAGACATCGCTGATGACATGCCCTCCATGTACGACACCATCTGTGTCATCATTCTGGTGTGGCCATGGAGGACATTCAGCATCGATGTCTGGCCAACCTGCAACTGCCGCAGAATGTCCACAGACTCTGCAGTGAGGGCAGCAGGGGGGACAGGGGCAGGGGGTGCGGTGCCTGGCACGAAGGAGACATGGTGTTGCCTAGCACGGACAGAAGGGACAATTGGGAGGGCGGTGATGGGAATGGAGGGGGCGGTGACAGATGTAGTGCTGCTGCCAGGTGTTGTAGCAGCCTCCGCCCCCTCGAGGAGTTCAGCCTCAGACCCATCAGCGTCGTAGTCAGTGTTGTCACTAGACAGGTCCTCCGCCTGACTCCCCTCGCCCTCCATGCCACTTGCTCCCGCAGACTCGCCAGCAGTGGTGGCAGCGGTGCTGGATCCCTCCTCCACGTCCGTGCAGGTGTCTCCCTCGGTGTCCTCCGATGATGCTGTGGGCAAGGTGAAGATACAGAAAATAATCAGTCACCTGTATACAACAGACACATGAGTCCAAACAAAAATGTCACAGTGCATATCAGGAAATGCATCATGAGTAACATCTAGAATAGTCCGCACATATGTAACCCTGCACTACCCAGTTGGTTGACCCACCATGCCACTTGGAAAGAATGGAGATTATGACACAACAGCAAATAACTTGATATCGAATTATACTGAGAAGCTAGTGTCTGGGGACAGTTGAGCACAGCAAGACTATGAAGGCATGTCACCTCTTGTTCACTGTGAACGAAACAGTATTGGTGCACCCAAGGCCAAATAACACACCTCAATGCTGAAGGTGTCCCCACACTCTGAGACCTGTGAGTACTTTGGAAACCCTAACCAAAAACATTGCGATCCCTTGGGACTCACAACACTTTACACAATGTACATCTTTAGAATGTGTGAATGTGCCACTTTGTGAACAGAAGACACATCTGCCTGTATGACAGAAGTCACACAATGAGGTGCACACAAAAATACATTTTCTCAGTCATTGTATGAGCTGCCAGCCGAATTCAAATAAGCCACTGTAAAGAAGAAATGGGGTATCAGTAAGTACATATACATGGCACCACGGTGGTCTGGATGACTTGACACTCGTAAGTTGGTATCAGCAACAACCAAGGACTTACCCAAATGCAAACACACTGTGTGAACATGGATATGTATAATCAGAAAACAAGTGGTAATCGAACTGTGCCTTTCTTTAAAATGTGCCAGCGTGTCCACGGAAAGTGTAAAAGTACTTTCTTTTGCACTTCCCTGGGAGACATCTGTCATGCAGGCACATTATTGTCCTTCACAACAAACTAGCAAAATGAAGCATATTAAAAATTGAGACATGTTGAAAAGTGTAGTGAGTGCCAAGGTACAATACTTCTTGACTAACAACTTGAATCATGCCACCTGTCACATGCCCATCCGTACCATGATGACACAGTTGGCAACACATCTGACCCACTGCCTGTCATGTGGAGTGGCACACATGTCCAAACACAGGACAATGCATTAGCTAATGGGCCTGCAATATGTCGGGATAAGGAGACACCCTCATGGCAAGCAAGAATGTCCACACAGATGTCAGCACACACAGAGCAAACTACGTAGCATCTCGACCACACACTGGTGGCAAAAATGGATGAGCCATGTATTTTAAATTTTGACACATGCTGCAAAGCACAAACATTAAACCCAGCACAACATGACTGGGTCACTGCATGTTGAGTGTCTGTCCAATTATCACACACAGGTCAGACCTGGCAAGGAGACATAAGGTTTGAACATGTAGGCCTTGTCTGCACAAACCCCCCATACCTGAGACAATGTTATTGAGACAGATCAAGAAGTTACAC
This sequence comes from Triturus cristatus, assembly GCF_964204655.1. Lineage (NCBI taxonomy): Eukaryota > Metazoa > Chordata > Amphibia > Caudata > Salamandridae > Triturus > Triturus cristatus. Next base: position 478,847,568 of record NC_140590.1, on the reverse strand, counting down.
CTCTTAATCTGGGTTTACTAAAATGTGCATCAAGAATTCCTAAATGTACTCCACATCACCTTGTGATGCTGCCAACACATATTTGTGACAAACAACCATCAACAGATAGTTGTACATAGACACACAGGCACTGCCCAGTGTGAGGATGTACAAACAAAATTGTGTCAGCCTGTACAATGGGCACATGTAGCACACTTTAGATAAATACAAATGAGGCCTGGGAACAATACCACAGAGGCCAAACTATGCTTAACAGACAGAGAATGGGCACAGTGTTGGATGACACACATGATTCTGAGGCAAGGGTGTCTTAGGGGACTGTAGTGGGCACACTGCTCCATGGTCCTTGAATTATCTGACTGTAACATGAGCTACCGTCCCGGCACTATTCATATCTCCCACTCATGCACATCATGTCTGAGGCCACAACATCGGTCATGCATGCTGCAAGTCTGTTAATTTGAAAACTCACACTCCTATGTTGAGACTCAGCATCAGTGCCAACTAATATGGACCCCCAAATGACTGAACAGGAGAGGGCACAGGCAAGGTAACAACACATGTCTCAGACCCCCCGCCCACATGATGCAGAAAGCAATGTGCACTTTGATTAACTGCCAGCCCACACAACAAACACACATGTACCTACCCCCTTCCTGCTGCTGCAACTCCTGTAACCGTCTATCCAAGTCAGGGAAGACCACCGCCAGGACACGCTTCATCTGGTGGGTCAGGCGTCGGCGCCCGCCGTGCTTGCGTGGAAGTGAGTCCTTCAGCTGGCACCGGGCGATCCTCCGGGATCAGCACCGGATGTCCTACCAGCGTTTCCTCACTTGGGCTAGGCGCCGACTGCGACCCTCCACCGATCTCATGGCCCGCTTCCATATCTCCCCCTTGGCGTAGGCAGTTACCTGTGAGGATGACAAAGTGAGACAACATCACTACACCTGCTCCATGTCACAGAGACACACATTTGAACATCTTTGATATGTTGAACAGGGCATAGTATGCTGGCAACAAATAGCACCTTTGTCATAGGGACATTAGCCTCTGTGGAAGCCCCAATGCACTACATGGCATTGAAAGTACACAGGTTGCATGAGGGGTGCAACACACTCCCTGATCATGGCACACGCTGTGCATCACATGCAACACCAGGCTGATGGACAGCACCTCCAAGCAGTCACATGCCCCAGGCCACTGACGCAACCTCAGCAGAGTACACAGACACACACAGGCACAGATCAATCACCTGCCATTGGCAACAGCGGATACAAACCTCACTCTGCACATGTGCCACTTGCCTGTGGGGTGTCACAGGTGTGGTGCTAGCTCAGCAAGTCAGACACTCCGCACAGCTTACTTCTCGCATCAGATGGGTGGAGCTGTTGCCTCCTCCATGCAGCTGGGGTGCAACACTCCACATAGACACTCACCCACATGACAAGGAACATTCACACACATCAATGTCCAGGGGGCGTACACATCATTTGGACACTCTCACCACAGCTCCACTCAACTCACACACATCTGTGGGTACAGTCACCTGTCACACCAGGGGGGCCACTGAATCACCTCTGGACTATAGAACAAAAATGGCCCAAAGGATTGGGCAGGCTGAATGTGCCATGCACTATGCAGTGAATATCACAGTAAGCACAATGCAAGTGAGGAGTGCACACAGGAACTACATCATGCTCTGCATGGGAGACATAAGCCATCCCCCCCCGGGACCCACTCTAAACAACATTGCATGTCTGTCACACCTGGACACAATGCCAGAAGTGACAGTCACATAAAAGGTGCACAGTCAAAGGTAGTGGAGTCAGCACTCACCTGCTCCCCTGGTCTCCCATACAGGCTGGTGTACTGTGGGAGGATGACATCCAGCAATGCTTCATTCTCCTCCTGGGTGAATGGCTGGGCCCTCTCCACAGACCTTGACATGGTGCCAGAGGAACCACAGGCAGCAGCAGTGGTGTCGAGTGAAAGGTAGTGCAGGCAAGTGCCCTCTCATGGGTTCTGGCTGACTTATATCTGCCTTGCTGGGCTTTTTCATTTACAGGAGTACAGAGTGATTGGTCAGTCTAATTTGCATCCTACGTTTCCTCCAATCCCTTTAAACATACACCAGTGAGTGCCTTTGCATGGTTCAAAATTTGAGCTTAATGTGAAGTCAACAACCACTTTGCAACATTGTATTTAGTTGCCAACTGCCTTTCACAGGCCACATGATGGAAAATTTGAACTTGAAAATCGGTATCCATGACAACCAGCATGCATTTAGGCCCTAATACTTGTCCCTCATGTGTCCCTATGTAATTTAGCAATCCACACACAGGTACAGTGCGTTTCACACGTACCCCTACGGCACCAGTTGCACAGTGCGTTTCACACGTACGTGTACGACCAGTGTGTACACGTACGAGTACGACCAGTGTGTACACTGGTCGTACACGTACGTGTAAACACTGGTCGTACACGAACGTGTCCACACTGGTAGTACACGCACGTGTGTACGGTCCGTACACACACCCGTACTCTGGCGGGAACACCAATTTGATGATACGGACCGTTCACACGCCCTCAAAGCGTGTGTATGGTGCATTTCACAGCTTACACAGGTGATAGGAGGCGCACACGAATGGAATGGAGGTGGCAGACTCGTGCACGGCTGTACATCAAGTCATTGTCATTGCAGTCCTTCATGTGCAGGGCCTAGGTGTGTCAGGCAGTGATATGGCACATGTCTCCTCATGTTTTAGCACAATAGATGTGTGATGACCTGTGTACACATGTCATGTGTGATGGGGCAGTATGTGGCACACTTCCCCTTCCCACTTTACACATCTGTGCATGTAGTACAAACGTGTCAAGCACTGCATCACTGGTATGGCACAGTCACCAACACCCGCAAATGTCCCCTGATGCCAGGGACAGGGACACTAACACCTGACATCTAAGTACCAGCGTGCCCCGATGTGACTATGTCCTGTGTGTGTCATGTGTTCCCATGAGCTTGCTGTTGGTGTTCTGTCAACTGCATCTGCTGTTGCTGCATCCAACATGTGTCTGTGTGTAGATGGGCATGGCACACATATACGCACACCATGCCACATGTGGATTCCCACGTTACATGTGTCTGTATTGAGGAACTTCGATTTTCGATCACGATCGAATCGACCCACCATTTTGTGGCCCGCCGCCATTTTGTGTTGCCATCACTCAGGCAGCACGGCGAACAAAGTCTATTCTGCTTTTTCTGTAGCCTGGTGTCGAAATACGCCCTCGGCCTCTATTTGCAAAGCTGGTGTTAGAACTAGCCGAGTACACTAATCCCTGTCTGGCTTTCCTAATCCGCGTCTCAACTATCTGTTGGCTCACACTATTCTTTCCTGACCTTATCTTATCGACTGGCCTTCACTGTCTCCTGCTAGCATTCTCTCGTTTCACAACTGTCCTCCAACACACACAAACGTATCTCGCCACCTGCAAGTTAGTTATGAATCTGTTAATGTATTAGCTTGAGGAAAGGGTGACAAACACAGTTGGAGGAGAGGTCTCTTCGAGTCATCTGACACTTTGTTTTCCAATCTCTCCTATTGGTTCTGTCCTGTTTTCCAACTTTCCTTATTGGCTCTTTCTTGTATACTCTGGGTGTGTATTGGGTTAATGTATATGTTTCTATATAGTATATAAACCTATGCGCCACAGAGTGAAGTGGCAGTCTCCTGAGAACCTACTTTGTGTACTTCTAGGATAACTGTACTAGCTGCAGCTAAATAAATCCAATCTTCTAACGCCGACAGAGTGTCCCGTGTCTCTGTGTAGCGAAGCAGGAGAACTCCGGAGACTTTGGGCGTACCCTGCGCCGCCAGGTCCAAAAGGTTCTGGTTCTTCAACTGGCGCCCAACGTGGGGCGGCTTCAGTGGTACCGGTTCTGCTCGAAGGTCGTGAGGAACCCCGCAAGAAAATTCCGGAGGGTTCGCGAGCCACACTAAGCGACCCCTGTATGTCGAAAGTGGTCCGACGGTCTTTTACAGCGCGGTTACTCCTTCCTGACGGCTACTGACGACCGCTGCTCTGACTGCCGCCCTGCTTTGGCCCTTCCTTTGATGATGTATGGTAAGGCGAGACGATAGACGGGCCTTTGTTGGTGGAAGAAGACGTCCTTAGTTAAGTATTTTCGTGGGTCGCGCCCACAAGTTTTGGTTCTTTGATTAATTTCCTTGGGTTCTTAGATTTATCTTTTGCAAAAACTAAAGCCGAGGGTAAGTGCATTTGTGCTGCGTAAACTGAGTTTTACTCCCTTGAAGTTTGTGAACAGTCCGGAGAAATCTCAAGATGCCTGGTCTGACTAAGTTTGGAAGAATTTGTTGCCTTGGTTGTAATAGGGATTCCCGACTTGAGGACTCTTGTCCGATTCCTTCGGTTGGAACTCCCACATATGAGCTCTATTCAAAACATGGTATCGGCCCCATTGCCTTTAACGAGACATGGACTCGATACACGGAGAAAGATGGTGTTCTCAAATGGCCAGAAAATGGTAGTTTCGATCCTGATGTGCTAGATAATTTAGAAGCAGTTTTATTCAAAAGAAAAGCCCGGCCGGCAATGTTTGACTCTTTCCGCCTTTGGCGTAAGGAAGCCAAACAGAAAGAAATTAAACAAGCAAAACGAGATAGGAATGCACAGGGTATGACAATTATACAGGCTGCCCAACAGTTCAAAAATGATGAAATTGATAATGCGACTGAAATTTCAGAAAGACAACATCGTATGGCGATAGATAAATGCTATCCGATGTTGCCTGTTTCTCCTTCTGATAATAAGAAAGATATAGAAGAAGATCCCCTAATGTCCCATTTATTAAGGTTGCCTCCGCCCTATGCGCAAAATGCCAATGTACCTCAGCCGTTACAGCCTGTTCAGCCGCCAATGGTACTTCCACCTGTTCCGGCTCTTCCGCATTTGCCTCCTCCAGTATTACCGCCCTTGCCGGTTTTACCGTTAGTCTCAACTTCTTTGCCCTCATCCCCTGATCTTAGATCTCCTTTGCCTTCTGCTCCTCCTGCAGTTATCCATTCTTCTCCTGTCAGTTCCCCTAATACTCTGTCTCCAATTCTTATGTTTAATTCACCGTCTGTGCGTAAGCGTCTCACAGACTCTGTTACTAGTATTCTATCTCCTTTCTTTGGAGCTTTAAATGTGTCTCCGGCATTTGTTCGAAGACAATCTCGTAGTCAGTTCCCAGATTTTGAGGAACGAGAGAAGTTAGACCCTCTGGCACGAAAATGGATCAAGAAGGGTCCACAATACAGTGTGCTTGATATTATGCCTACCTTTTTGCAATGGAATGCGCCTACGCAAAGATATGCTTTCAATGTAATGTGCGACATTCTCATTAAAGAATGGGAATATGTGAGTTCGAGTCCGGTCTCACAAGATCTGTTAAATGTTCAGACTGATTTTGAAAAAGGACTTATTGTGGGTTCTAAGGTTGAGGAAGCTGTAAGGACACTTATCTCTTATAGATCCTTATTGTTTTCTCAGATTTTCCTTGATTCCGATCCGTCGGTTAGACTGACGTCGAAAAATTATCCTATGGGAGAGGTTCCTCCGGTATGGAAGGAAGAGGTTCCAGCAGCAGGTGCTAATGCAGCTATCCCTGCTCATTTCCAACGTATATGGGTACATGTCCCTTGGAAGAGATCTGAAGTTTGGGCCCTTAAACAGACTCTACCAGATCCTCGTAAGAACCCTGCAGGTTATTACAAAGAATTATCGCAGACAGTTGATGCTTGTATTATGAATCTAGCAGATATCGACATGCTAATGGGAAATGTGGTCCCACAGACAATATGGGCTAAGATTCGTAGAGAGGATCATGCGCAGGAACTAGGTGCTACTTGGGATGTTATGACTAATATAGATAGAGACCAAGTGGGTGGCGCAAAGCCTGACGCTTTGATCTCGGAACTCCCTGGTAGAATCATTACGTTAATGAAAACTATGATGCCTGCATTGAGAGTTAACTGGGATAAACTAGCAGCATGCAAACAAAAGAAAGATGAAAGTGTCTCTGACTTCTTTACTCGTTTCGAGGAGACATTTATCGACCACAGTAGTCAAGACATGGCTACAGAGGGTGGACAGCGATTATTCGTGGACAAATTTGTATTCAATTTGCTTCCCGAGCTGTCACACAAATTAAAAGATTCAGAAAGTTCATGGGCTGTGTCTTCTTCTGCTCAGATATTGGCTACTGCACAATATTATGAGAATAGAGATAAAGAAGAAAAAGAAAAGCAAGAGAAAAAGACGAAAGAATTAAAAACGAAGGTTCTCTTGCAACAAGCCTATCCTCCTCGCTATGTTCAGCCTCAAATTCAACAGCCTCCGCAGTTTCAGAGGTTGTATCAAAAACCTGAGCCATACAATTCGCGACCTTTGTTAGGACCTAATCAATGTGCCTATTGTAGAGAGGAAGGTCATTTTAAAAATAGTTGTCCGGTTTTATTGCAGCGCAATGGAGCGTTATCTGCTCCACGAGGTCGTGCTGGCCTCCAGTCAGCAAACAGAGGTAGAGGTCGAGGTGTGTTGACTCAAGAACAGCGTGCCCTACCTTCTCCCAATTCTGTGAACTACTTTGATCAACAAACTGTGAGGTCTGCACAGTATTACAATAAAGACCATTATGTTGAAGGCGAGAATGAAAGTCTTCATGCTAACTAGGATAGCCATGGACAAAGTAAGGGAGTTGTGCCAATCCCAGTAGATCAAAATGGACCTTATGTTAACGTCACTACAATGGGTGTTTCAGAGCCATTTTTTCTGGATACTGGAGCAATGAGAAGTTCTATCATTCATTCTAAACTCCCTGGGGCACCTTTGTCTGGCTTAACAAATGTTTCTGTAGGATTTTCTGGCGCCCCTGTTCGCAATCCAGTTTCTTGCCCCTTGCCTATTTCAGTTGGTCCCTATGATTTGGAGGCTCCACTTCTGTTAACGAATGGTTGCGGTGAGAATCTGTTGGGTTTAGACCTATTGAAAAGAATGCATGCTACAATATATTGTTCTCCTTCTGGCGTACATCTTACTTTAGGACAGAAATTGGTCTCCCCAATGTATTTGTCCAAAGATCAGTTTCCACCTGAATTACTTTCTCTTCCAGCAACACTTTGGGCCACGGGTCCGAACGATGTGGGTTGTCTTGAGATTCCGCCTTATGTTGTCACTCTCAAGCCCAATGTTGAATTACCACGCATCCCACAATATAGAATTTCTACAGAAGGTGAGAAAGCGCTTTTGGGAATCATTCATGACTTAATTCGGAAGGGTGTGGTTGAAGAAACAAGAGGTAATACATGCAATAGTCCTATTCTCCCTGTTCTTAAACGCACTGATCCTTCTCAGCCTCCTGTGTACCGTTTCGTTATTGATTTGCGAGAAGTAAACAAAATTGTGATTCCACAATTTCCTGTTGTTCCAGATATCACTGCTTTGTTGACAATGATACCTTCCACAGCGACTTGGTTTTCTGTTATCGATCTAAAGAATGCCTTTTTCAGTATTCCCATTGCAGAAGAGAGTAGGGACATTTTTGGTTTCTCTCTTGGAGGCCGAAGCTTTCGGTTTAAGCGCGCACCCCAAGGCTATTGTGAAAGTCCCTCTATTTATAGCCAAGCTTTAAAATGTCATCTTGATACTTTTCACTTGCCGTCTGGTGCTGCTCTTATCCAATATATGGATGACTTATTAGTCGCCGCTGATTCAGAAGATATCTGCAAAAATGTCACTGTTGCATTGTTACGCCACTTGTTTAAACTGAATCACAAGGTTTCACCTTCCAAACTACAATATGTTTGTCAAGAGGTTACCTATTTGGGTCATCTCCTATCAAAGGAGGGACGACGATTGACACCAGAACGAATTCAGGCGATTGCGCGAATGTCTGTACCATCCACACAAAGGGAAGTACGTGCCTTTCTGGGTATTACTTCTTATTGTAGACAGTGGATCCCTAACTTCTCTCTAATTGCCAAACCTTTGTTGGCACTCACTTTAAAAGATACGCCTCAGCCCCTTCCATGGACTGATGAGTGCCAAAAGAGTTTCACTGACTTACGTACCGCTCTGTGTTCTGCTCCTGTACTAGGTACTCCAGATTACACTAAGCCTTTTACGCTTTATGTTCATGAGAGAGAAGGTTGTGCATTGTCAGTTTTAGCACAGCAATTTGGAGACAAACAGCGGCCATGTGCCTATTTTTCGGCTACGTTGGATCCTGTAGCTAAAGCATTGCCCAGTTGTCTCAAAGCGACAGCAGCAGCAGCAATTTCTATCCGACAGTCTGCTGGAGTGGTGTTGGATAACACTCTCATTGTCATGGTGCCACATGCAGTGGATACTTTGCTAAACAGAACAAAAACACAGCATCTTACGAGCGCTCGTTTAACTGGATACGAGCTGACACTGTTGGCTAGTCATGTACACATCAAACGATGTAATACCCTAAATCCAGCTACTCTGTTGCCCCTTCCAAATAAGGAAAATGTTGAGGACCAGCATGATTGTTTCTTCCGTACTGAGGAAGAGACAAAAGGAAGAATTGACCTGAGAGACACACCGCTAGAGAATCCGGATGTAACTCTATGGGTAGACAGTTCTTGTAAGAAAATGCCTAATGGAGATACAGCTTCAGCCTATGCTGTAACTACTTTACATACGGTTGTGGAAACTGCACGCATTAGACACAATTCAGCGCAAGCAGCAGAATTGATAGCATTAACAAGAGCTTGTGTATTATCGAAAGGGAAAAGAGTGAACGTATACACTGACAGCCAATACGCTTTTGGTGTAGCGTTCAATTTTGGGCGTCTCTGGAGGGAAAGGGGTTTCCTCACTTCACATGGCACCAAAATACAACATGGTCAGTTAGTGACTGATCTCCTCGAATCACTTGCCTTACCCACCCAAATAGTGATAGTGAAGTGTAGTGCACACAAAAAGATTACGGATGATGTTGGTCGAGGAAATGCGTTTGCAGACGAAATAGCAAAAAAGACAGCAAGAGATTCGACAAGTCGAATGTATGTGGCAGGCCCTGCGAATTGGGTCAGAGAGAGAGGAATGTGTGAGAATACAGTGGAAAGTGTAAAAGCGATTCAGAAAGAGGTATCAGAGAGGGAGATAAGCAAGTGGAAAGAAAGTACGGGAATGTTAGATGAGATGGGTTGTTGGGTGGAATTATCTGAACATCAACGTTGACTGTTACCAGATGCCTATGTTCTCCCAGTAGTTACTATGGCACATGGTCCAGCCCACTTAAGTACAAAAGGCATTTGTAAACTTCTGGATCCAGTGTGGCAGAATGAAAATATCCCAAAATGTGCAGACAATGTAGTGAAGCACTGTATTGTTTGTTTAATGTACAACCCGGGAAAGGGAACCCCAACTCCAGCAGGTCACTTTGCTCCTCCGACATATCCATTTGAGGTGTTGCAAATCGATTACATTCACATGGAGCGATGCAACAACCTCAAATATGTTCTGGTGGTAGTATGCGCCTTTTCAAGATGGATAGAAGCATACCCTCTAAAGGATAACACAGCCCTATCCACAGCTAAAATCCTTCTAAAATAATTCTTCCCCAGGTTTGGTTTGCCGCGCATTGTCTGGAGTGACAATGGGAGCGAATTTGTTGGCCAAGTCATGCAGAAAGTTTGTGCAGGTCTTGGTATCAAGCAAAAGTTCCACGCGGCAAATCATCCACAGTCAGCGGGTTTAGTAGAATGTTACAACGGAACCTTGAAGTTAAAATTAGCAAAGGTTCAAGCAAGTACAGGACTCAATTGGCCCGATGCTTTGCCGTTAGCTCTGCTATCCACCAGAACTGCAGTACACTCTCCTTTGGGACTTAGCCCATACGAAGGGGTTTTTGGCCGTCCGGCCAACGTATGGGGAATACCTCGCCCTAAGAAATTCTCAGACTTGCCATATCCAATGTTGATTGATTATCTGCATGACCTTACGACTAAATTGCGTGTTCTTCATCAACAGGTTCAGAGTGCTCTGCCGGAGGCTTCCACAGACCCAGGTCACTCCATCCGACCAGGTGACTGGGTATGCGTGAAGAATTTTCAAAGGTCCAACAATTTGCAACCCAGGAGCGGGAGCCTCGAATGGTCTTGTTGACTACAAGGACAGCAGTTAAAGTCGAAGGAAAGAAAAAATGGATTCAACGGTGTGCATTGTAAGAAAGTGCCTTTACCTTTGCCATACGATCAGTGGATTCGCAGAGGTGTTGGTGACTGTGAAAGTGAAAGAGCTCCACGATTCGTACCCTTCAGCGATGCACACCTGAGTGGGACACTGTCTGAGAAAGAGGACAACGACGTTTTACAGGAAGCAATTCCATCGCATCGCCGTTTGGATACGACTGAACCACGAACATTGTTCCAAAACCATAATGTTCCGGGGTAAGAACGGTATAATTTGAGATCAAGACCAAAGAACATTTAAGACTCTCTTCTCCCCTGTGTAGTATTCTGTCCCGGTTGCAGGGTCACGGTAGGAGTCTAGGTCACGACCTGAGTAGTGGCAATAGGCCTGCAGGATCTTCAGTGTCATAGGACGGTAGTACATCGTGACTTGAGTGATTGAGGAAGATTGCCGTGAGCATCCATTAGTAAGATGGAAACTACACTAAGTAATAAAGAAAGAAGAGATGAAATGAAGAAAACATCCTGTGAAATAATGTACAGTCGTTTTAGTATAACTTTATGTGTTATTATATCATAATGTATTGTTTTGGTGATTATTTGTTGGATAATTTATGCTTTGCAGCCAAAAGATGCCTCCCCTTCTTCCTCTTTGCCTTCTTCTACTATCTCTCCACATCTCTTTTATACTCTTCCTTCACATGAACTCGTCAGAAGAACCGAGTATTATAACAATTCCTTTATCCAGCTATTACATCAGCACCAATTAGTGGTTAATACAACTGATTGTTGGGTGTGTGGTCTTATGCCACATACCACAGAGAAAGGAATGCCATACCTAGTTCTCCCTTTTTCTTATGAAGGTTCTGCTTGGGCTTACTTCGTCATCTTCTCCAATGCGTTTCAAAGTAAATTCAGACGATCTGTTAGTTCACATATTAATTATCCGGATTTTAGTCATAGTTCTTTGATTGAAGGTATGGTAGTTATGGCTAAAATCATGGAAAATAGCAAAATCCCCATTGACGAAAGAAAAGCATACACTAATTGGAACGTCACCCAATATATGTCTAGTCTCAGTAGTAAGGTTGGAAAAGGAAAGTCCTCGCCGATTTGGACTATACCACATCAGGGTAACTTCTGCTTACAGATAAATGATCGCCCTTCTGACACTACACAAAGGAATAACTGCTCCTACACGTACGTTTATTCCTCTCAGAACTCGCCTCCTCTAGTGCCGTCTTAAGGCACCTATTTCATCTGCTATGATAGAGTTTATACTTGGTTACCAACGGGTTTCTCTGGTACTTGTTATATAGCCTTTCTTCTTCCCCCTACTTACACCGCTTCCGCAAATTATCACCGAGCCCGATACGGCAGAGGGATTATTGATTCAAAGGACACAGCAGGACAAGAGGGAGGAGATTTCCTAAAAGGTTTTCTTCCCTTCTGGGGTCCAATGGCTAACACCAGAAATATAAGGCAATTGGTCCGCGTCGTAGAGACTACAATAGACATCACTGTAGAAGCCTTAAGTAACATCACAGCAGAACTACAGGCGGATCGTCTTATGACCTTACAAAATCGTGTTGCCTTAGACTTTGTTCTTGCTGATCGTGGTGGAGTGTGCAAATTGATTGGATCAAGTTGCTGTATTTTCATTCCTAATGACGCTCCAACAGTATACCAAGCTATCTCCAAGTTGCACATAATCTCTGAGTCCATCCATCAGGACGAAGGAGATTGGTCTTTAACGGAATGGTTTTGGGGACTACTGTCTAAATGGAGTTGGAAAGCATTGACATTTCTTGGTATAATCCTGACCATTATATTTTCCTGTTGTCTTTGTATGCACTGTGGTCCCGCTATCTGTGATCTTTGTGCTACTATGTGCATCCCAAAACCCAAACCACAAGTAACAGAAAACATAAGAATGATGTTACAGCAACAGCTCGATGACCTCATGGCTATTGACATGGACTCAGATTAGCATGAGTCTGTCTTGCCTGAGTTCTGGCAAAAGGAGGGTCTGAGGAACTTCGATTTTCGATCACGATCGAATCGACCCGCCATTTTGTGGCCCGCCGCCATTTTGTGTTGCCATCACTCAGGCAGCACGGCGAACAAAGTCTATTCTGCTTTTTCTGTAGCCTGGTGTCGAAATACGCCCTCGGCCTCTATTTGCAAAACTGGTGTTAGAACTAGCCGAGTACACTAATCCCTGTCTGGCTTTCCTAATCCGCGTCTCAACTATCTGTTGGCTCACACTATTCTTTCCTGACCTTATCTTATCGACTGGCCTTCACTGTCTCCTGCTACCATTCTCTCGTTTCACAACTGTCCTCCAACACACACAAACGTATCTCGCCACCTGCAAGTTAGTTATGAATCTGTTAATGTATTAGCTTGAGGGAAGGGTGACAAACACAGTTGGAGGAGAGGTCTCTTTGAGTCATCTGACACTTTGTTTTCCAATCTCTCCTATTGGTTCTGTCCTGTTTTCCAACTTTCCTTATTGGCTCTTTCTTGTATACTCTGGGTGTGTATTGGGTTAATGTATATGTTTCTATATAGTATATAAACCTATGCGCCACAGAGTGAAGTGGCAGTCTCCTGAGAACCTACTTTGTGTACTTCTAGGATAACTGTACTAGCTGCAGCTAAATAAATCCAATCTTCTAACGCCGACAGAGTGTCCCGTGTCTCTGTGTAGCGAAGCAGGAGAACTCCGGAGACTTTGGGCGTACCCTGTGCCGCCAGGTCCAAAAGGTTCTGGTTCTTCAGTATGCTTCAAAGATGATTTTTTGACATGAGGACATATCTGCGCCGTATCCATGTCTGTGTTTTCGTTTTTCACGTGTACCCCTTCATCGCTATGTGTGTGATCTGTACATTTCCAATGAGATGTGACCTGTGCGTCTAGCTTGCCGCCAGCAGTCTGTATGAGATGACATCCTTCAAATGCAGATATGTGGATGTATGTCACTCCTGTGATGTCTCTGGCTGTTCACTTACACTGGCCCACAGCTAGTTTCGGGGCAAGTCATGTAGAACTTGACTATCAACAGGTGTAGCTGGCTTGTCGTAGGAGTATCACCTGGCTGGCATACGTGTCCTGGATGTATTGCACAGACCAGACTCTGTATTTAGCAGATGTGTAGTAGCAGTTGAGCAAGTGCTCAGTTCATTGACATTGATGTTGTTATGTACTCACTCTTCGTTATTCCTTCCAATTTTCTGTAGGGCACCGCCTCTCCCCCGACCAATTCCAGACTTGGGTGCCATGAGGGAACGTGACTGCATAAGATGTTACCGCTTCTCGCAACAGTTGATTGAGAACTTGACCGCAAAGCTTGAACAACACCTCCAACCGCGACACAGGTATCCTACTGCGCTGACCCCCAAGATGAAGGTGATGGCAGCCCTACATTTTTTTGCCACCGGTACGTTTCAATTCACCATAGCTGATGTGGGTGGCATGTCACAGACCATGTTCAGCCGTGTCCTGCATGATTTTTTAGAAGCCATGTTGGAGCACCTGGATGAATTCATCCATTTTCCAACTCGTGAGGAAAAGGGTGTCAAGGGTGAGTTCTATGCCCTGGGAGGGATGCCCCATGTAATGGGTCTATTGATGGGACACATGTGGCTTTGGTACCACCACAGGCACAGGAGGTCGCCTATCGCAACCGTAAACATTACCACTCTATAAATGCCCTTGTGGTGTGTCTTGCTAACATGCTGATTTCCCATGTCTGTGCACGTTTTCCAGGGTCAGCACACGATGCCTACATCATGATGCGTAGCAGGGTGCCAGAAAGGATGCTGGGGCTGCACAACGAACGAGCATGTCTTGTTGGTGGGTATACTCTGTTTGTCCTTTGTTTAGCGCTATTTTTGTATCTTACGGCATCTCCCGACCCACTTCTTTACATGATGTTTCCATGTAGGGGACTCTGGCTATCCCAACATGCCATGGCTGATGACGCCTCTCCGCAACCCCAGAACAGCTGCAGATCACCGTTACAACAACGCACATGGACAGACCAGGCGAGTGATTGAGAGGACGTTTGGCCTCCTGAAGAGCAGATTCCGTTGCCTTCACAAGACAGGTGGGTCCCTCCCATATGCACCGGTGAAGGCCTGCAAGATCTTCCTCGTGTGCTGCATGCTGCACAACATGGCAGTGGAGAAGGCTGTGCCACTCATCCTGGATCCGGATGAGCAGGAACATCCACCCGTGGAGGATGAAGGGCTTGGTCACGAGGCAAGTGAGGATGAGGAGGAGGACGACGACATCCGGAGTCAGCTCATACGCAACTTCTTCTCATAATGGTGAGTCAATGGGTCTGAGTGTGCACGCCTGGAGCCTTGTGTGGCATGTGTTGCAATGTGTGTGTCCAGCTGACTGTATGCTAAGTGACTTAGATGTGTGTTCAGATGTGTCACTCGAGAGATGATGTCCTTCCACACATTTTAGCTTAGACACTCAATTTTAATATAGCATGGTAACACATTTATTCCTGTTGACTAAATGACCATGCATGCGGATGACAATCTTTTCCCTGACTTCTTGTGTGTCTGTCATCCCCAGGTCGTTTTGCTTGCTGTCTGCTCGTGTCATCGTTGGCCTCCCGCTATTCCTCATGAGTATTGCAACGTGTGCTGAATCAACGTCCCATTCACTGACATGGTGAAAAGTCTTTTTGGTTAAGGGTTGCTGCACGGCATTTTGGTGTTGGTAGGTGTTTGGAATGTGTGGGCACTGCTCCTGTGCATGTTGTGTTACTATACATACATGTCGACTCACCATGGGGCACATGACATGTTGCATGACTCCCATGTATTGATAGTCACCCTTCGTAACGGTCATCTGTGATGGGACTGTGGATTCTGATGAAGGCATCAATGTGTGTACAACTTCCCTCTGAAACATACGGGATGCTAAGGGTGGACATAGTGTGGGACATCCCCATGAGAGGAGAAATGGGGAATTGCAGCCCCTCCGTGTGCAGCAGTGGGTGTTTGGCTCACCCCCTTCACTTGTGTGCCAGTTCAATGGATTTACAGCATCTGTGTTGTGAAGGGGGTGTCCAGTGTAGGTCCCACATGTTCCGCCAAATGACCTGTGAGTCTGTTCATATTGATGCATTTCCCTAGGTGTGAACTTGAGTAATAAAGGTGTTCCTCACCCTCCAAGGTGCCTCATCTCTGTCAATGCAGGTCTCTTGCCACTTTGCATGCGGCATCTCTCGCATAGTTGTCAAAGATTGTGCATATGAGTCTATGTGTAGTTTAGCAACATGCATGCAGTTCTTCAGGGATTTTAATATCTATTGTGCATGATGTCCATGTTTGTGTATGTATTTGGGCATGTTGGTGACCACAACAGGCCGTCAACACCTGCTGAGGGTGTGTATCCTGTTCGCATCTCATTCAGTTTCATGATCCGGTGTCAGTCATTGTTGGACCTAACGTCCTAGAGGTAGCTTGGCTCCGGTAGAAAGGCTTTTACTCAGAAGCACATATCGTGCTTGCATCACACCCAACTCACACTCAGCGATACACCACTGAAAAATGACGCTACACCGAATAATTATAAAGTTTACCAGAAATCTTTATCTTCCCTTCTCAAACGTGGTTAATCAGGTTCACATCTCAGGGTAAAACATTTCATTACATTTAAATCGACAGTACCATTCCCTTCGTTACTTCAGTATAGCAGATAGCTACACCCCCTCTGCTGTTACAACCCAGCACCTTGACTCTGGAGCGCCACTTTAAATCCTCACAGAAGCACTCCCCATAACATTTACATCTCTCTGGATTTCAGCTGGTTATTTAGACTACACAATGCTCTTCTGACAGATGGTTTCCCTAACCGCTATACTTCTTGGACCTTACGCTGTCGCAAATAATCAAACTATTACATTTAGGAACTAAGCGGGAGATTCACTCTGTTACTGGCAAACAATCGGTGACCTCTAGGCAGTGTACATGTAAATTACTTTAGCACTAAACATTAATGCATTACATTTAGGCATTGTACATGAACTCTGGCTGTTACTAGAGATTAAACTGCTATTTCCAACACTATACTTAAGATTCTTAGTACGTAGACTTCAGTCTCACGTGTGATTATGTCAGTGTACCCGTTTAATTAACCTAGAACCTGGCTTTCCCAGGGACCGGCAATCGGGTATGACAGGACATCAACCGTCCGTAACTGCGTGCTCTCCCCCCTTCTTTTTATGCCCAGCTTACTGTGTGTTCAGGGTGTCCTCCGTTGGGGGAGTTCAGCAGAGCCAGGAGTTGAGTTCCCTCGTCGTTGGGACAGACGGGGCTCCCCGCGCTGGCAAGGAGATCTCTTCAAGTAGGGGAGAGCGAAACACAGGGCACACCCCCTCGACCACCTCCCCCAAGGACTACCCTGCTGGTGGGTCTCCTCCGCGGGCGGAGCCTTGCTCTTCTGCTCCCCACAGCCCGCTGGTCTCCCTCCCTAATGGACAACAAGTTCCTAATGGACTCCGAAGGCCAGGCGCTGTCTCAAGGTAACTCCGCGTCTGCTGGGGAGGCGCGCCCGCAGCCGCCAGGAGCAGCGCGGCTTGCGGGGGCGCAGCCTTCAACCTCTACCGGCAACAGTGGGGCTGTGCTTCGGCCCCTCTCACGTGACAACGGGACGGCGGCTTCAGGGCCTGTCACGTCCCCGGCTTCCGGGATGCAATTTCTCCTCAGCTATCAGACGCGACGGCTGCTCGCTGGCCCACACCAAGGAGTCCCGACCCTTCCCCAGACCTCCTGGTGAGTACAGGCCACTCCCTGGTGATCTCAGGCAATCTCTCAACGCCGGGTCGCGGCGGTGAGTACTCCAGGCAAGGATTCGTGACGGGGGGGCTGAAATTAAGGATGCAGGGCTCACCTCAGAGCCGATGAGTAAGCCAGCCAATCTCTGCAGAATAGGGCCCGGGCACCTCCCCTATAGCCAGGGACAGTGGACAGTCGCTAGGGCCAGTTTGACTAGAAACCCCAGGCAACAACAGGGATGAGAGGAAGGTAGTTCCAGACGGCGATTCTTTCCCTGGTCCAGACCTTCAAGGATTCTGAATACATGGAGGCTCCCAGGGTAACGATGACCCCCCAAGTCATTGGCTGTGCTCAGGGACCGGTCAGAAGGTTGAGGGTGGTGTCAGCTGATGAGGGAAGTTACGCAGACCCTAAGACCTGTCAATTCCCTATCTAGCGCAGCCACCTCCCCACTCAGGTGCCTTACTCCTGTCTACCTCACAGCTCAACCAAGTCCTAAAATGGCCGCCCTGCCCTCACCTCTATTTATCACCTGGGGCCTGACTGGCCAGAGTGGCCCAGAAGGTTCCGGAATCTCTCATGGCAGTCTATGGCCCAGGTGCTGAGGTGACAGTTGGAACCACCATTTTGTGAGACTAACCTCCCTCTTCCTGTTTCTTCAGTGAAGCACCTTGCGCCTCTCCCTCAGCTATTGAGAATGAGGCGCCCAGAGCCTCTACATCAACACCCAAAAAGTAGTTAGTGGAAAAGGAAAAAAAATAAAAAGGGGAGGGAACAGCCAAAAGGGCTGACAGGTCTAACAGTCATCTTTGGTGATTGTGCATCCATTGTCTCTGTGTGTGCCATGGGAAACAGGACACTCCTTCCTTTACATACGCCTGTTGCAGTAGTCCTTTCTGACATCCTTGTCTTTGTGTGCAACTAGTGGCATAGTTTCCAGGACATGCCGCCTGCTGCTGCGGCCCCTGCAGCAAGGGCACACAAAGTTTACAGATTCGGCAACACACACACCTCAAAGATGCTCCTCCCTTCCTCCCTCCACCCATTCATTTGGCTGTCTGTGCCACTGTTGCGCCCACGCGGTGCCAAAGGCTGGACCGTCAGTGCATGCAACGTGCACATTGCATGACCCTCATGTCCTTACATGACCCACATCACACTACAGTCTGATGTTGCAGCCACCCTCCAAGCATTGTCCATCCAAGGAGCGACCGCCTGCTCTCAGGCATACCCTAGGCGCACACACGACACCTTTGCATGCTGAGTGTGCAACTCCAACTGCCTACACAGCGCTGCCCCACTTTCCAGGCCCTGTCACACCAACCAGGTCATGTCCCTCCTACTCCCCACTGGCTCCGTACACCAGCAAGGCCATGGGAGTGGGACTCAAGCCTTCAGCATGTAGTATAGTGGCATCATCTGGCACATGGCCCAGGTATCATCTCTCAGCGTGTCAATCTTCAATGTGTCCAGGTGCCCCTCACCGGCATCACATGTGCACAGCACCTCATCATCAGCTCGTTTGCCATTGACAGCCAGGTGCTCCTCACCCTCTCCAAAGACGCAGCCATTGCCAGTTCCAACATTCAAGAAGGCATGAGATCCATTGATGAATGGCTGAATATCAGCCACCTGAGGCTGGACTTGTACAGGACTGAGGTAATCATCTGAGGATTGTCCCCTTACAGGTGGGTCAACTGCTTGTGTCCCACCCGCAAGAGCCCTGCACATGCACCCAGTGCCCACGCACACAAGATGGTGTGCATCATGGATTTGTCACTCACATTTGCCATGCTAATCACCAGCATCTGTGCCTCAGGGTGCAACACCCTCTGCATGATGCACATGATCCACAGATAGATCCACTCCAGGGAAAGACAGACCATGGCCCAGGCCCACGACACCAGCCGTGTCAACTACTGCCCCGCCCTCTACGGAGCAAGTACATCCTAACTCCCGGGAAACTTGTCCACATCCAGGCTGCATGTGCACACCTCAGCTTCAACATCCCGCGCCCCAGCCACATCACCGTCCACCAGAGATAGCTGCAATGGATCACTGTGTGCTGCAGGATGACCTTCAGACTCCTCACCCACACTCAGGAACAGGCCACAACCCCAGACCCCAAACCAACCTTGGCCGTCTGTCATCCGAGACCCCGTTGTGCCAACTCCGTGCATCCAACCTTGCCCTGGCCACCATTCTTCACATCCACCATACTCCAGCATGCAGGACATAGTTCTCCCACCAAGACATACCTGCTACTCCCTCCCCGGCAACATCCACATGAGCCATGACCTCTACGCCTTCAGGATACTCTTCCCAATTGGTCTGTCCGCACAGTAATGCATGCCCCCCCCCTCAGCAGCTTGAGGCCATCACGGCTGAGTATTGTGCTCCATGTCTGTATAGTATGATACATTGTGACCCATGTGTGTCCTGTCCCAGACTCAGATTCCAGGGTATGGATGGCTGAAGTTAGTTCAACACTCATGCATAGTTTGACATTTCCACACACGTAGGTTGGGTACTCATGCAAAATGAATGCAACATGTAAATGTAGAAATTAAGATTTATTCTCGGTGGGGGGCCTGTTTAGTGTGGACAAATAGGTGCTATACAGTGTGCATGGAATCCAAAGTTCACAGGGGGAGATGGCATCCTTGTCATTTGGAGTCATCAGAGTCCAGACCACAGTGTTGGTCATCATTGGTCAGACTGTGACCAGCAAGTCCATGTGGCAGAGAATGTCATTGGATGAGGTGCTGCTGTTGGGCATGAGGGCCAGGTGCCAGGCCAGGTGACATGGGAGATGTGGATGGTCCGCTGCCACTCACGGTCTTTTCTGTGGACGACCCACCTTCCTTGCGGGACCCTCAGATGCAGGCCTTGACGATGCTTGGGACGCTCCGTCGGACGAATCCTCCTCCTCCTCCCTCCCTGTGGCTGGTGCTGGTCTTCGCCTGGTGGCACAGGGAGGGTTGCCCATGTTGTCGGCAATCCGACGGAGTGAACGGCTTATGTCCGTTTACACCGCCAGGAGCTCAGCCAGTCTTGCCTCCATCCGTCCTTGGTGTTGTTGTTGACTGGCGTGTTGCTCGGCCTGCTGGTTCTTAATCTCGTTGAGGGTCCCCACTACCTGGCTGATGCCCCTGGTGTCACGCCGGTATGTCTCCAAGATGTGGCGTATGTGTGACATACCGGTTCCCTCAGCTGGCTGGTCAGGTTCGCGCCTCCGCCTGCCTCCACTCCCACCACCCCTGCCCACACGAGCCTGGCCTGCCGTTGTGGGCACATCGGGTCTACCGAACCCCTGAGGGATGGCATTTGCAGGGTTGTCTGCCTCCTCCTGGGTGGCCGGAGAACCTTGTCCCTCCAGGTCAGACTGGCTCAGTTGTTCTGTGCGGGCAGGGCTCCTGGGTGTTTCCTGGGATGTGGCAAGAATGGGGGTGGTGGTTGGCACAGATGTACCTGACGCAGGTGCTGCAGGGGCTTGGGCACCAGAGGGTCCAGGTTTTTTGGGGTCATCCACAGAGTGCTGAGAGTTGTCGCTGCCGGTGGGATCATCTTCCTGCTGAGCCTGGGCCTGTGATTGTTCCCCCCCAGTGTTGGGGGAGATCCATGACTTTGCCCTGTGTGTGAGAGAGAGACAATGTTAATGCTGTTTCATGCGACATCCATGTTTCATTAATGTTCTGGTTGCCACAGTTCCTCAAGGTAGTTGTATGTGCCTAGCATTCACATCAATGTTCACTTGTGGATGGGTATGTTGCAGGGGACTGATTGAAATGTTATCCAGGGTCTTTGACATGTCGCATTTGGCCTTGGATGCTTTTTTGGCTGTGGCTTGATCTTGTTGTGTCACATGTCCATTGTGAGAGTGTGTGACTCCATTGGCTGCCCTGGGGGTGTGTGCTTGTGTGAGGGGTGAGTGATCATCACTCAGCCCGACACTGTTCAACATCCACATGGCCCCACTTACACAAGTGGCCCGCCACCACAACCTCAAAGACATCTCCTACGCTGACGACACCCAGCTCATCCTCTCCCTCACCAAGGACCCTCACACCTCTAAGACAAACATCCACGAGGGTCTGAGGGCCATCGCCGACTGGATGCGGAGCGGCCATCTGAAACTGAACTCGGACAAGACGGAGCTCCTCATCCTGGGACCCACACCCTCACCCTGGGACGACTCCTGGTGGCCGATCGCTCTGGGGACATCACCGACACCCACCAAACACGCACGCAACCTAGGATTGATCCTCGCAACCTCCCTCTCCATGTCCAAGCAGGTCAACGGCGTCTCCTCCTCCTGCACGCTCCGCCGGATCTACTGGTGGATCCCGACTTAAACAAGTAGAACAGTGACACAGGCCCTCGTCAGCAGCTGACTGGACTACGCCACTGCACTCTACGCAGGACTCCCATCCACACACCAACGGAGTCTACAACGCTTCTGAAACTCCTCGGCACAACTGATCGTCAACGCCCCTTCTCCTACCTTGCCGCCAAGACCTGGAAGACCCTCCCAACCCACCTACGACTGACCCAAGACCTACTTGCCTTCAAGAGACTCCTCAAGACCTGGCTCTTCGAGCATTGGTGGAACCCCCCTCTGCGCCTTGAGACCCTGACAGGTAAATTGCGCGCCTTACAAGTACCCTGATCGATTGTTGATTGATTGACGGTGCCTGCTGGTGGGTGTGGTGTGATTTGGCAGTGGGTCTCCCAGGTGATGTATCTGTCTAGGTGTGGATGGTTGTGGGTGTGTGGGTGTCAATGTGTAGGTGTGTGTGTATGTGTAGAGGGGTCTGTGTGAAGGAGGTTGTGTGAAGGTGTGTAAGTTAAGGTGTATGGGTGCAGTTGTTTGTGTGTGATGTCTAGTCAGCAGTGGGTCTGTTGCAAAGGCTCATGGTTTGTGATTGTGGGCCCTTTTTATTGGTCCATTTGTGGGTGTGGCTGGGTTTGAACTTTTGGTGGGTGTGTTATAAGAGGTGGTTGTGAGTTTGGGCCTCTGTTTGACAGTTTGGATGTGCCAGGTCAGTGTTTTAGTTGTTTTTTGTCCTGTAGACGTGTTTTGTGGTGTTGTGCGAGTCGAATTGACCCTCCTTGTGCTGTTTTACAGTGTCCTGGTTCAGTACGAGTCGTTTTCGCATATGTAAGGTGCGTCCATGGCTATGTTGTTGTACAGTGATCACATATGCAATGGTGTTGTACGAATCGTACATACGCGATGTGGGGTACGGTGTTGGGGTACGATGCGTCCAAGTACGGGGCTGGGATGGGGGGTATGGGGGGTATGGGGCGTACATACGCGGGTGCTGTGGTGGGGGTACGGCACTTACAGACGCGTGTGCTGGGGTATGGCGCGTACATGCGCGGGTGCTGGGGTGGGGGGTACGGCGCGTACATACTCGGTTGCTGGGGTACAGCGCGTACATACGCGGGTGCTGGGGGGTACGGCGCGGACATACTCGGGTGCTGGGGTACGGCACATACATACGCAGGTGCTGGGGTGGGGGGTAGAGCGCGTACATGCGTGGGTGCTGGGGTGGGGGGTATGGCACGTACATACGCGGGTGCTGGGGTACGACGTGTACATGCGCGGGTGCTGGGGTGGGGGGTACGACCCGTACATACGTGGGTGCTGGGGTACGGCGCGTACAGGCGTGGGTGCTGGGGTGGGGGGTCCGGCGCGTACATACGTGGGTGCTGGGGTGCGGCGCGTACATGCGTGGGTGGGGTGGGGGGGCCGTACGACTCGTACCCTGGGCCCAAGTGTACCCGGGGTAGGGGTCGTACAAAATTCGCTCCGTATGGGACGTTTTCCATACGCTTGTGTATTCGGGACGCCGGTACGGATCGGACTTGTGCGCTCCGACTTCTGTTTTACGACTCGTACGTAAATCTGTCCGGGGACGTCTCGTAGACTTTTCCCAAAGCAATTCGTATGTATTTTTACGGTACGAATCGTACTTCGCCGTTTGTACGGGACTTGTATGACTCGTACATAAAAAAATACGGATACGAGTCGTACGGGAACATTTTTTACCCGATCGGAATCGGCACCACAGTATTAAAAATAGACCCTACAAATTAACTAAATATAAATAAACATTAGAGGGACATGATACTTTATTAATGAAATTTGAAAAACCTTACAAATTCACTGAAAAATCCAAAGGTTACAGGGACATTTGAGTTAGAAAATAAAATTAAAAAAACCTTGGAAATTCACTGAAAAAAAAAAAAGGTTACTAGGACGTTACAGTTAGGCTCAGATTTAACTCATATAAAACTAGTGAAATTCATCACCAGTTATAGTTTACTGAGCTGGCTATAACGTACGCCCACGCAATGCACTGCTTATGACCTCACATATTATATCACTCATGACATGGTCAGTGACATCACTGATCACATCTCAAATGACATCACTGATGACATCATCCAGTGAGTGTATTTTGTAAATGTTTCTGAGACTTAAAGATATATCTAACCTACTGTATACTTTGAATTGCTATTCTTTCTGTACTACTAATAAGAGAGACAATTCCTAACATAAGTGATCTGACTGGTTGTGTGACTCTCTATATCTGTTTGGGAGTGGTGTGTGAATGGCTGTATGGGTGCATGAGTGGCTGTATATGTGAATAAGTGGGTGTGTGTGAAGCTGAATGGGTGAATAAATGGGTGGGTGACTAGCTGTATGGATCCGTGAGTGGCTGTATTGATGAGTGAGTGGGTGTGTGAGTGGCTGTATGGGTGAGTGATTGGCTGTGCAAGTGGCTGTACCGGTGTGTGAGTGGCTGTAAGGATGACTGAGTGGCTGTATGAGTGAGTGACTGGGTGTGTAAGCTGCTGTGTGGGTGAGTAAGTGGCTGTGTAAGTAGGTGTATGGGTAAGTGAATGGGTGTGTGAGTGGCTGTATTGGGGAGTGAGTGTCTGTGTGAGTTCAGGGAAACAGAACTGAAGTCTGCTCCCAGCGGGCATGAGCATTTTTGAAGTTTCTTTCAGTTGGCAGCAGACTTGGGCCCACATTTACGAGTTTAGTAGCATTGGGCAGCGCGGCAAGTCTACTTACTGCAATGCCCTAAGTAACAGGGAACTGGTAGAAATGCACTGTATTTATCCAATACAGCTCATTCCTGTCCTTTCCCTTTGTGTTGGCACTGTTTTGGCAGTCTAGTGCCAAAGCAGGTACTGTTATACCATGGTGCAAGGGTGCCTGTGTTGTACGCAGAATTGTTTTTGTGCAGAAAGGGGCACCTTCCTTCAAAAAAACAATCCTAAGAGGCTTTTTCCTTTTTTTATGTGTTCTGCAGAATGAGGCACACATAGAAAGAGGAAAAGATGATGAGAAATAAACATATTTCTCCTCGTTATGCCTCTGTACCTTTTTGGCGCATTCTCAGATTAATAAGGTCTTGTAAATCTGGAATGCATCAAAAATCATGGAAGTTGCGTCGGAACAGGTGGTACAAGGTACTCTTTTAGCATCACGACGCTCGCGCTGCTGTTAGCGTCCGATTTTTAAGCTTTCCCGTTTTGTATTTGCTTTGTTGTGTTATCATTTCCCCTGTTTTTAAACTGGCGCTCAGGGTGCTAGTGGGCTGCTAATCTCCCCCCCCCCTCTCACCGCATGTAATTTGGTCTATCACCGCCGCTTTGGTGGGTCCGGTTCACGGGGATTCCCGGGGTGGACGCCATTTTGGATTGGGCAGTGGATCTTAGTGGCGGGCACCATTTTGAGCGCTACAGCGCTCCGCTTTGCCTCGAGGGACGCCTATTTAAAGCTACTTCCTCCCGCGCAGCGGTACCGCGCAGTGGGACGCCGTCGCTTAGCCGGAGTCGTGCCTGAGTCCTGCCCGTCTGCGCTCGTCCGCGCTAGGGACGTGCAGGGCGTGCGGGGCGTGGCAGGTGAGTGCGTTTATATCGTAAGCTAATGGTGGTAAGATGATCACATATTCTAATGAAACGCTACGGGCTATTGGTTTGACCCTTACGAAATGTACCCAGGTCATCCACCCCTTACGCGGCCCGTATCGCTGTGCCTGCAAAGGTTTCGCTCTGCCTTCTCCGGCTACTATCCGGCAGACGGCTGATGCTGTTATCTGTCCTAGTATTGGGGTTAGCTCGCCGAGCGGTCTCCGGATACTTAGCCTAAATGCCAGGTCACTGGTATCGCATCATCAAAATGTCTTTGATCTTCTACATGATGAGTCTCCAGATATCCTCGTCATTACTGAAACTTGGCTGCAGGAGGACGACACAGCTATAATCAATCTTGCCTTTCCGTCGGAATACTCTACCTTTACCCTCAATCGCCCTACTAGAGGGGGGGTATCGCACTCGCAGTGAAATCTAATTTTTCCTGCATTTGGAATGCCGTGCACATTGCTGGGTGCGAGAGTGCATCCTTTAAGATTGGGATCAACCCCCAGTATTCGATCTCGGGGCTGGTGGTTTACCGCCCCCCAGGTAATGATGCCGCATTCAGGGAGGCTTTCCCTGACGCTGTCAGTGCTCTGGCAATGGGGTGTGCCAATTTCTCCATATTAGGGGATCTGAATATTCATTTTGATAACCAGAAGACCCCTGCTGTAGGTAATTTTCTAGCGGACCTTGAGGCCCTTCAATTGTCTCAAAGAGTCTCCCAACCTACCCACTCCGGAGGGCATTTATTGGATCCTTTTTTTACAAACCTAACGGAAGCTTCAATACGCTCCGTGTCGCCCCTTGGATGGACAGATCATTTTCTAGTGGATATCCAGGTTCCTTTACCTGATACTATTTCAACCCCTTTAGCTCGATCTATCCCCAGAAGACACTGGGGCAAGCTTAGGTTAGAGGATCTTCATCTCGCTCTAACTGCTGATCCGCTCGAACTCTCGAGTGATGTTGAATTGGGCTATGATCAGTTCTGCAGTTGGATTACCAGGGCGCTGGACTTTTTGATTCCCATCCGGACTAGTAAGATCAGTCCAAAAAGGTCTAGCCCCTGGTATGACAGTGCTCTACGTGCACTGAAAGGGAACTGCAGGCGTGCCGAGAGAGAATGGCGGAGATCCTACGATACGGCGAAGAAAGCGCTGTACTTGGCCTCCATTAAAATCTACCATCGTGCCATCTGTAGGGCCCGCGCGACGTTCTACTCTCTGGAATTTCGTAATAGCCCTAATCCATCCAAGACTATTTTTAAAGCTCTCAAGGATCTGCTGTCTAAGCGCTCTACTCCTACAGTCACGGCCTCTACTTCGCATTGTGAAGCCCTAGCTTCTTTTTTTCTGGAAAAAGTGCAGAACATCTACCGTGCCTTTCCAAGCTCTGGGCTTGTTCAGAAGACTGCGGTGACTGCCCCTGCCTGTTCCATGTTGGCATTTTTTTCGCCACTCTCATCCGAGGCTTTTGACATTTTGGCCCAGAAGGTCAAATCTGGTTCGCCTTTGGATCCGGTATGTCCTGCCCTGTTTAGGAACCAGTCTTTTGCGGGGTCTTCTACGGTTTGTTCCTTGATTAATACTTCGTTGGTTACGGGCACGGTTCCATCCAAATGGAAATGTGCCGTGGTTTCTCCTATTTTGAAGAAGCCAAACATGGACGCTTCGAGACCGGAGAACTACCGGCCCATTTCCCTGCTCCCATGGCCGGCCAAATTGATGGAAGCCTATGTCAATCAGGCGCTTACTGACCATCTTACTCAAGCTAACATTCTGGACGAGACCCAGCATGGGTTCCGAGCTGGGCATAGTACGGAGACTGCCCTTCTCGCCATGGTGGAACACCTCCGGTCGGTGCTAGATCAGGGACAGACGGCGGCGCTAGTTTTATTAGATCTGAGCGCCGCCTTTGATACGGTCTCGCACCGTATCCTTCTGCACCGCCTGGAAGAGATTGGCGTCACGGGGCTTGCCCTTCAGTGGTTCCGCTCCTTTCTCGTGGACCGGTCTTTCTGCGTTGCCACACCCCCCCATCAGTCCAAATTCCATCCTTTGGACTTGGGAGTTCCGCAAGGTTCCTCACTGAGTCCCACTCTATTCAATCTTTATGTGAGACCGCTGGCTGATGTTGTCAAGCAATGGGGCATGTATATGGTCTCATATGCCGACGACACTCAGCTGGCGGTTACCATCAGTGGGGATACCGATGTGGATGCCCCCAAGTTCCAGAACGGGCTAAGGGCGGTGGCTAGTTGGATGACGGCCAACTGTCTCCAGCTGAACGCAAAGAAGACCGAGGTCATGATCGTCGGGAAGGGGAGGGACCTCTGGGGGGACAGATGGTGGCCGCCGGAACTTGGTGTGGCTCCAACTCCAGTTATGGAGTTGAGAAACCTGGGAGTTTGGCTGGATTCCACTCTCAGCTTTGTGGGGCACACCAAGAAAACCGCGGCGTGCTGCTTTGGCATCCTTCGGGGCTTAAGGCCTGTTCTCAAGTTTTTCGATCCCGCCACCAGGCAGATGGTAGTGCAGGCAACAGTTTTATCTCGCCTGGACTATGCCAGCTCGCTCCTGTTAGGGAGCAATCAGGCAGAAATTGTGCGGCTTCAACGCGTTCAAAACGCCGCTGTCAGAGCAATTGTCGGCTTGCCTAGGTCTTGCTCGGTTTCCAGCACTCTCCGAGCACTGCATTGGCTGCCGATCAAGTCGCGAATTCATTTTAAAGTTTTATGTTTGGTTTTTAAAATCCTGAAAGGATCTGCTCCTCAGATCCTTTCCAATCTTATCTCCGGTTATGTGCCAACCCGTACATTAAGATCTGCGGAGCAGGCGCTGGCAGTAGTCCCGAGGTTCAGGCTTTGCCGAGCTGGTGGGCGCTCTTTCCGGGTGAAGGCTGCAGCGTTATGGAATTCGCTCCCGCTGCAGCTCCGTACAACTAACGATCTCTTGCTATTCCGGAAATCTCTAAAAACTTTCTTGTTTTAAATTTGTTGTCTTCCTGTGATCTTGTGTTGGTTGTGTTGTACCTTGTCGCGCGCCAGGACGCCCCTTAGCTGGGGCAGCTGTGCGCGTAATAAATGTTATTAACATAACATAACATAACAACACCCACACAAAGTCCATGCAGTGCCTACACAGGGCAGAATAATGCAATACATTGATTTGCACTGCGTTACTCCAACATTTTGGAGCCATGCAAAGTGGCCTTGCGTGGCTTCAAAAATATGACTTATGGTTTGCTTAGATTTTGCACCACTTTTAGTGGCAAACTGGGTCATAAATATGCCCCAAGGTGTTTGCTCCTGCTTAGCAGGAGATTTTAAAATGCTCCTGCCAAGCTAGAGCAAACACAGATTTCTGTGCTCACGCTGGGGGTGAGCTGGCCCTGAAGCATGGGGTAAACTGTCAAGCAGTAGCTGAGAAAAAAGGGGGGTCCCAAATGCAAAATCTCCATGCAATTTCCATCGACTTCTTTAGACAAGGCTACAGCAAAAACTGCTGAATGGAATTACACCAAATCTGTCAGATAGCTTGTCTCATGTGAATACTTCTTTGCAGTGCCTCTGGATAACTGCTTGCTGCATATATTGCACTGCACATATTTTGCTGTTACCTTATTTTCTCCAGAAGGTACAGTAAAGTGCTTCCGCACATCATTTTCTTTTCTGCGAGGTGGTGTGTATTCCTCCTCATCCGCAACAGGTTGTGGGTGCTCATCTCGACGGATGATGTAGCTTCAGCTATTGTAAAAAACCAGAATACCAGTGGTTCTCAATCCTCCATCCTCCTTCTAGAGACTTCACCGGAGAAGTAACTGTTCTTGGGTGTGGTTTTCCATGTGCATGGGTGGGTCTTAATGTATCCAATCGGAAGACAAGTTTTGGGTATGTTTTTGAGTTAATTTGCGAATCTGTTTGGTAAATTCGAAGATTTGTGAAACTCGTAAAATGGGTAATTTTGTTGAGAAACAGATATAAGGTGGTTAATATATACCTTTAAATGTGCTCACACTGATTTCATTAATGACAATGTAGGGGTGTATTCGGAGTAACTTATAACATTTTCAGCGAATCCGCTGATTCAGACTCACAGATTTGTTCCAATCATATGACCAGGATTAAAAACAATAGAGTAGCAGTCCGTCTATGTTTACGGGCCCCGAGGGTACCACAGTACTCAAAAAAAGAAATTAAAAAAAAATCACATTTGTTTCATTACATTTAAAAACCTTCATATACTTTCCATTAGGTACATATGTGATTTTTATGTTTTTAAAAGTATAAAAAGTTTATTTTCAAAAAAAGAATGCCTACAGTACAATTATTTTAATTAATAAATCTAAATATATTATAATACACTTAGTATTAAAAATAGACCCTACAAATTAACTAAATATAAATAAGCATTAGAGGGACATGATACTTTATTAATGGAATTTGAAAAACCTTAGAAATTCACTTAAAAATCCAAAGGTTACAGGGACATTTGAGTTAGAAAATAAAATTTAAAAAACCTTGGAAATTCACTGAAAAAACACAAAGGTTACAAGGACGTTACAGTTAGGCTCAGATTTAACTCATACAAAACTAGTGAAATTCAGCAGTTATAGTTTACTGAGCTAACTATAACTTTCGCCCACACAATGCACTGCTTATGACCTCACATAATATATCACTCATGACATGGTCAGTGACATCACTGATCACATCTCAAATGACATCACTCATGACATCCTCCAGTGAGTGTATTTTGTAAATGTTTCTGAGACTTAAAGATACATCTAACCTACTGTATACTTTGAATTACTATTCTTTCTGTACTACTAATAAGAGATACAATTCCTAACATACGTGATCTGACTGGTTGTGTGACTCTCTATATCTGTTTGAGAGTGAGTGTGTGAATGGCTGGCTGGGTGCATGAGTGGCTGTATCTGTGAATAAGTGGGTGTGTGAGAAGCTGAATGGGTGAATACATGGGTGGGTGACTAGCTGTATGGATCAGTGAGTGGCTGTATTGATGAGTGAGTGGGTGTGTGAGTGGCTGTATGGGTGAGTGGTTGGCTGTGCAAGTGGCTGTATGGGTGTGTGAGTGGCTGTAAGGGTGACTGAGTGGCTGAATGAGTGAGTGACTGGGTGTGTAAGCTGCTGTGTGGGTAAGTAAGTGGCTGTGTAAGTAGGTGTATGGGTAAGTGAATGGGTGTGTGAGTGGCTGTATTGGGTAGTGAGTGTCTGTGTGAGTTCAGGGAAACAGATCTGAAGTCTGCTCCCAGCGGGCATGAGCATTTTTGAAGTTTCTGTCAGTTGGCAGCAGACTTGGGGCCACATTTACGAGTTTAGTAGCATAGGGCAGCGCGTCAAGTCTACTTACTGCAATTCCCTAAGTAACAGGGAACTGGTAGAAATGCACTGTATTTATCCAATACAGCGCATTCCTGTCCTTTCCCTTTGTGTTGGCACTGTTTTGGCAGCCTAGTGCCAAAGCAGGTACTGTTATACCATGGTGCAAGGGTGCCTGTGTTGTACGCAGAATTGTTTTTGTGCAGGAAGAGGCACCTTCCTGCAAAAAAACAATCCTAAGAGACTTTTTCCTCTTTTTATGTGTTCTGCAGAATGAGGCACACATAGAAAGAGGAAAAGATGATGAGAAATAAACATATTTTTCCTCGTTATGCCTCTGTATCTTTTTGGCGCATTTTCAGATTAATAAGGTCTTGTAAATCTGAAATGCATCAAAAATCATGGAAGTTGCGCCGGAACACCCACGCAAAGTCCATGTAGTGCCTACACAGGGCAAAATAATGCAACACATCGATATGCACTGCGTTACTCCAACACTTTGGAGCCATGCAAAGTGGCCTTGCATGGCTTCAAAAATATGACTTACGGTTTGCTTAGCTTTTGCACCACTTTTAGTGGCAAACTGGGTCATAAATATGCCCCAAGGTGTTTGCTTCTGCTTAGCAGGAGATTTAAAAATGCTCCTGCCAAGCTAGAGCAAACACAGATTTCTGTGCTCACGCTGGGGGTGAGCTGGCCCTGAAGCATGGGGTAAACTGTCAAGCAGTAGCCGAGAAAAAAGCGGGGTCCCAAATGCAAAATCTCCATGCAATTTCCATCGACTTCTTTAGACAAGGCTACAGCAAAAACTGCTGAATGGAATTACACCAAATCTGTCAGATAGCTTGTCTCATGTGAATACTTCTTTGCAGTGCCTCTGGATAACTGCTTGCTGCATATATTGCACTGCACATATTTTGCTGTTACCTTCTTTTCTCCAGAAGGTACAGTAAAGTGCTTCCGCACATAATTTTCTTTTCTGCGAGGTGGTGTGTATTCCTCCTCATCCACAACAGGTTGTGGGTGCTCATCTCGACGGATGATGTAGCTTCAGCTATTGTAAAAAAACAGAATACCATTGGTTCTCAATCCTCCATCCTCCTTCTAGAGACTTCACCGGAGAAGTAACTGTTCTTGGGTGTGGTTTTCCATGTGCATGGGTGGGTCTTAATGTATCCAATCGGAAGACAAGTTTTGGGTATGATTTTGAGTTAATTTGCGAATCTGGTTGGTAAATTCGCAGATTTGTGAAACTCGTAAAATGGGTAATTTTGTTGAGAAACAAATATAAGGTGGTTAACATATATCTTTAAATGTGCTCACACTGATGTCATTAATGACAATGTAGGGGTGTATTCGGAGTAACTTATAAAATTCTCAGCGAATCCGCTGATTCAGACTCACAGATTTGTTCCAATCATATGACCAGGATTAAAAACGATAGATAACAGTTTCACTCAGGCAATCGTGCATGCTTCGCTTCTACAGAGTTGCACAGAAATAGAGAGACAGGCGTTTCAATAGAAGGGTTTATTGAACAGTCTTATTTCTCATGCAAGAGATATGAATTGCTACAATCGTAGGACAGACTGCGAAGTACAATATGTACGAGGTTATTAGTAAGATAAAATAATACTGCAATAGCATGGTTTGTAGCTATGACATGTATTAATCAAAATACATACATAAATAACAATGCTAAAATGTGATAAGCATCTGATGCTTCTAAATTGTTCTACCCCAGTGTACCTAACCTAAGTGCAGTACGAGGTTTGAAGTAGGTGCTATTGCTAAAGTATAGCTAGCTATATTTTAGTTTAGCCAAGAGTTGACAAAAGTTTCTCTAAATTCTAGTCAGCTCCATACCTGAGAATGAGAGAGATTGTAATCTCTTTTCTGGACTCGATAGTCTAAATCCCCGCAAGGAAAGTCAGAGAGCACTGGAGCTGGATTCTCTGCGAGGAGGATGGCAGCATGAGGTCAGTGCATCAGGCTGGAACTCGATGTCCTTCCGAACTTGCCATTGCCATGGCAAACCGCGTAGTCTGGGTTGGATCGAATCCTCCGGGATCTGCAATTTGCCAAGGCAAGTGCTGGTATATTTATACCTTGAAGGTGTCTAGGAATGCCAGTATTGACGTAAAAGTCGGGCAGAGGAACGTCATGAATGAATCCCTAAGGGATAGATGTTCATGCATACTTAATGAGTTCTTGGAAAAATCAATATTCAAGCTGAGGGAAATTCCTAAAGGCTTAAGAGTCTGGTTTTCCAAGAATTCATTGTGACGTGGATGGACGGATGTAGGTGGCCATGCCAGTGTTTGGTTTGTACGGACAATGTCTAAATAAGGGCCATATTTCTATGTCCAAATAAGGGCAATGTGAATTGAACCTATATAAGGGCCTATATAAGGGCCTAAATCGGGAAAGCTATATACGGAATCTAAATCTGCACACAACAATGGCCCCCATTCCATTTGTTTAAAAAATAAAAACGCCATGGTTGATGGGGTCCCCAGTGCCTAAAAAGGTTCGGGGAGGGGGGCTGTGTAAATTATAGAAATGGTCCTGGGAGATGGTCCCCAGAACCTAACAAGGCCCTTTGAGATTAATATCCAAGCTATGACACCTAACGTGCCAATGCCTGTCATCTTTGAAAGTATTCATATGAAGCCAATGAAGCCACAATCATGCCAAATAGTTCCTTTGTTTTTAGGAGTTTTAGAACTGATCATTGATTCCTTCAATCCCCTTTCAGTTTGACCAGTTAAACAACAATTGGTTAAGAATTCTGGTCGAGAGTTCTTGAAAAAGAATCATAAGGTAGGCTCTCTGGTTCAATCTAATAGGTTTCACTCCATCTAATCCTCCATGCTTTGAGAAGGCCACTCATGCTCGTGCTTCCAGACTACTTCTGCTGTTGTTAATCAATTATTATGACCGATGCTAGTGGAAATTCATTAAATCAGTTTTTTATCATCTCATAAGAAATAAGAGGCGACTTTCAACAGATTATTTAGCAAGGCATGATATCCTCTGGTAGTCTTTTAAGTCTGTGAGGGACAAAGTGGACCTTGTCACAACTGACATCTGCCATGTGATACCCATCTTGTACTGCTTGTGGATGAGGCTGACCTCCTCCTCAAGCTCAACAGAAGTTGCATGATCGTTTTGCCAATTTGGCTGCTTTAGATGTTAAAAAAGCCATCAAATGTTGCCTATTTATTTGTTTTATGAGTTTTATATAGTGCTGGCTAGACCCGAAGGTATCAGAGCGTTTTACATAAGGAAGAAGCGAGTTGCAAGTTACAAGAATTCCCATAAATTACAAAATGATTGCAAAGTCAAGACACGAGTGACTAGCAAACACAAACGTCACAACCCTAAAAGACCAAGAGAGCTGGAAGTTCACGGGGGGGGGGGGGCAGTAGCGAGGGATAACAACGAGACATATGTCCGAAGTCCGCTGGGTAGGTGACGTTCATAGCGGTGCGCTGGAGCCAATCTCCCCTTTATCTGACAGTGCAGGTCCACCGGGAATCGGCCATGTGGTTCGGGTTCCGCCGGAATTAGAATGAAGATCATGAAGTGAAGGAAAGTCTTGAGTCCAGAAAAATGGGAGGGTGGATATGAAGAGGATGGCATAATGGGAAGGGGTATGTAGCTTGGCTGCCATCTTACAGTAGCTTAACTCCTGTATGTTGCACCTCTACTAAAACGGCGGGCGCCAAGTCAGGGTCAGGCATGTCTCGTCGTGGGCAGAGCTTAACTAGATGTCCGCACTGTCATCTAAGCCCCCCAAGCCCCTACGATTCGAGTTAAACATGAATTTGCCTCACAGGCTAACCTCTACCTTACAGGGGGACCACTCGCCTAATTAGGCATGTTTTTCTGAAAAAAGAGGGAAGAGAGAAGTGCAAGTACATTTCCCATCCTGGCTCAGGTGTCATGTGCAAAATTAGAGATCTGGATAGCATTTGTAGGATGAAGTATATTGAAAATAATATTGTTACGTTTGAACATTTGTATTTCATCAGCAAATGCACGTTTGGCCAACGGCCTTCTTTCTCATTTACCCTTGCCTGTAGACAGAACAAGAGGCAGCAGATTGTAATCTGCACTCTGCATTGTTGGAAGCTGGGCCAACATCTTTGGCAGCAGCAAGGACAACCGAGTAACTTAGGAGCAAACATACATAGCTTTAGGAGGATTATCCACTGAAGTATAAAACGGGGAAGTTTTAGATCAGTTTCTGAATCCTCTGTGCCTTTGGACAGTAAAAGAAAAGATGATGGTGTGCAAGGTGGCACACCACTTGCAGATATCTGGACACCACACCAAGCCTCTGCATGCCTGAATCAGCAACTTTACACTTGCACATAGGAATAGGCCACATTACATTGCATGTGTTTACAAGGCATGCCATTACAACGCGGTCATTACAACAACCTCGTTGGCACATCGCATACCATTACAACGCAAGTCATTACAATGACTTGCTTTAGGGGGGCGCTGGATTTTGGAATAGTATAATTTACCAATCCAACTCCAGTCTGTGCAACAGTAGGGAAGGTGTTGGATTTTAAACCAACACCTTTTGCCCCCTACAGTAAGTCATTGTAATGACTTGCGTTGTAATGGTATGCAACGTAACAACGCGGTAGTTGTAATGACCATGTTGTAATGGTATGTGTTGTATTGCATGCATGGTAAATGATGTTTACCGCATATGGATGTCATCCGTGCTCCTTCAAACCCAAACTTAATGGGAAAGCCCAGAAGTCAATTATGGAGCTGGGAAAAAATTCAGTATGAATACAAATTACCACTAAAACCATCTCATATCTGTTTATATAATGGAAAGATGGTAATGCTTTGGCCGTGACCTCCTCCCATTGTTGTTGTTAGAAAGAGAGGGGTTGCGAAATTTAACAGAGTTCGTTTTCTCATAATTAAATGTTCCCAGATGAACTTCTTTTTTTAACTATCCTTCTGCATAAGTTGGACATGATGATGCTAGCATTGACTTCACATGCACCAATGGAGACACAATTTACCTGGCAATGGACATGTTAAGCAATGCAAAGGCTGCACAACCTGTGTCTTGCAGGACGTATTTGGGTGTGACTTTGGCAGTTTATAAAGCAAGAGGTTGTACCCAAAAGCACCACAAGATATGGCATGTAATGGCAGATTATCGGGGCATAGAATTGGAACCTGTTCATCCAAGGTATCAATCACTTGATGATGAAATCCAGGCATTTATGGGTTGAAGATGGTCAGGGTGGGTGGGGGATACTGACTCTCGCACGTGGATTTCTATTATGCTTTATAGATGGATGTTGAGTAGGAGGGAGGCGGGATATATACGTGCAGGCATTTGAATTTTACCTTGTAATTTAGTTTGCAATTTTTCTGATATGTGTTGGCCCCATAGGCCCTGTTTTCTGTTTGAATTGCAAAATCAATAAAATGTGTTTAAAAAAATAGTACTAACAGGTTAGAGGCCGTCTAAAGAAACTGAGAAAGGCATTTTGGTCCTAATAAAGTTTAGCTAGGGACTAGAAGAGAGGGGGGTTGGTTACCAAAGACTGATTTAATCATTTGATGCAATCAGTTATTGAAATTCAAAAACAACAGTTGATGGACAGAATGCAGAACAATGTCATATATTCACCCCAGTACAGAGATCTGGGCCTAAATCCATCGTTCTTTTGCTCACCAAGCCATTCCAGTTTGAACCCAGCCATATGCAAATCAGTCTTGACCATGTGCCCCATGGGAACAGTCCAGTCCGAACTGCCAAGCCAGGTCCTCCATGGACTGGAAACAAGCATCCTGGGACCGGTTTCGGGGTTTCACCCCTCTTCAGTCAAGATAGCTTGATTCCAGTGGCACGGAGAACACGGGACCCACGTCTGGGCATACCCGTCCCACTCGTAGTGACAAATGCAAAAAAAAAGTTGATGGACAGAATGCACAACAATGTCATACATTCACTCCAGTACAGAGATCTGGGCCTAAATCCATCGTTTTTTTGCTCACCATGCCATTCCAGTTTGAACCCAGCCATACGCAAATCAGTCGTGACCCTGTGCCTCATGGTAACAGTCCAGCCCGAACTGCCAAGCCAGGTCCTCCCTGCACTGGAAACATGTATCCTAGGACCGGTTTCAGGCTTTCAGCCCTCATCAGCCAGGATAGCTTGACTCCAGTGGCATGGAGAGCTTGGGACCCACGTCTGGGCATACCCGTCCCACGCGGGGTGACAAATGGAGGACCTGGCCTGGCAGTTCGGTCTGGACTGTTCCCATGGGGCACAGGGTCAAGACTGATTTGCATGTGGCTGGGTCTAAACTGGGGTGGCGTAGTGGGCAAAAGAATGATGGATTTAACCCAGATCTTTTGACTGGGGGAGAATGTTTGCATTGTCAGAATTCCGTCCATCATTTGTATGCTGTAACACTTTTCGCACTAAATGGGATTGGTATGCCCAGGCGTGGGTCCCTTGCTCACTGTGCCACTGGATTCAAGCTAGCCTGGCTGAAGAAGGGTGACATACCCTGAAACCGGTCCCAGGATGCTTGTTTCCGGTCCAGGGAGGACCTGGCCTGGCAGTTTGGTCTGGACTGTTCCCATGGGTCACAGGGTCAAGATTTGCATATGGCTGGGTCTAAACTGTGGTGGCGTAGTGGGCAAAAGAACAATGGATTTAACCCAGATCCTTTGACTGGGGAGAATGTTTGCATTGTCAGCAGTCCGTCCATCATTTGTTTGCTGTATCAGTTATTGAAATATCATCTCAATCTTGCAAATCGTCTTAATATTTCATTTACTTATCACTTTCATTGCTACTGTTGTATTTATTTTTGATAGTTTTTAAAAAAAAAATCCTTTTATTTGCACTTCATAAATAATTAACAGCAATTCTTCGTTACAAACTGTCATTTGCCTTAGCACAGCCCGATATGACACTTGATCAAATCAAACCAGAATAAAAAGATATGACAAATCAGATTTCCACAGCCAATGTTCCATAAGTCGGACGAGTCACTTATACACCCAAAGTTTAATCCGCTGCACTCTGTGTGTCTGCACTGGATTGTCTTTGCAAATAAATATGCAACGGCTCCCAAATGTCCCTGGGTTTAGAAGACAGCGGCAATTCCTCAGCATATAGTTCCAGCGTCTCTTTACAGTAAACCATGTCTCTTTTCCAATTCTCAACACTCGGTGCTCGTCTACTGCACCATGTTATGGCAACTCCTCTCTTAGCCATGAGCAGGGCAATAAGTACAAATTTCCCCAAGACTCCTTTTACATGGGGGACGTAGCTCAGCAGACAGACTAAAGCCGTACACTGGACATCCGATCCAGACATTTCTTTTATTTGTTGCACCACACGCTCCCAGTAGCCAGCCACCCTCCCGCACTCGCAGACAAGATACATAAAGTCAGCTTCCATCTGCCCACAGCGTTTACATCTGCTTTTGTCCCTCAGACCAAATTTGTATAGACGCAGGGGTGTGTGGTATGTTTGGTGTAAGTATTTAAAGTGTATGATGCGGAGATTCCCGTTGGGGAAGAGTTTGCTAGTGAGACTACACACATGCTCCCAAGGCTGCGGCGTCAGAGATGCGGGCAGCACCGCGTTCCACCTCGCCAAACTCACATCTGGCTTACCAATCTTCTCATCTCTTATTGCCCTGTACAGCCTCGTGATTAGTTTCTTACGTGTGGGAGTGGTCAGTAGCATTTGAAGGGATTGAAGAGCCGGCGGTTCAGCAGGGTATGCGGGATAATGCGTTTTGATGGCATGTCGCAGTCTGTGGATGGCAAATCGAAAAAGCAGCGTGGGATTGATAATGTATTGTAGATCTGTGGGGGTCAGGAAAGAGCCGCCCGGGTAGAGGTCTTGCAATGTAGTCCGTACCGCCTCCCTGAGCAAAAGCATGGGGCCAGTTTCTTGTGTCACCGAGAGCGCAGCATGATAGTCGAGTGTCATCGCAGGGGCGTAGAGTGGTAGTTTGTTCGCTAGCTGCCCAATAGCACGCCAGGCCGCTATCGTAGTGTCAATTGTGTCAATTTCCGTTAATGGGGTGTTGTGCCGCATGTGTGTGATGATACTGCGGAGAGGAACCGGCGACGCATCTCCGTCCTCAACCACCACGTGGGGTATGAAGTTGTGTGTATTTATCCAGTAGTACGCATATTGCTCCTGTGCACTGAGGTAATATATATACAGATCCGGCACACTGAAGCCCCCCTTAGCATAGTCTAGTGTGAGAATGTCCCAGGCCACTCGGGCCTGCTTACCTCCCCAGATCAGCCTGAGTATAGAGGTGTGTAGCACGATGAAAAATCTCTGCGTCAGTTGAATTGGGATGTTGGAGAAAAGATAAAGGAAGCGGGGAATCACCACCATTTTGACGATAGCAATGCGGTCCGCAAGGGACAATGGCAGTGCTATCCATGTGTGTATTTGATGATCCAGCGCGGTGCAAGACCGCCCATAGTTCTCCCTAACCACTGTCTCAGGGTCCCGGTGGACCCAGATTCCCAAGTACTTGCCTGCGTCTGCGGTCCATATCATCGGGTATCCCAGAGGAGGTGCTGAAGTGACTGCAGTCAAAGGGATGATGAATGACTTATCCCAATTGATAGTTAGGCCTGAGATCAATCCTAATCTAGTATATTCCCGTAGCACCTGTGCCAAGTAGCGCTCGGTGTTTCTCAGAGACAAAAGCATGTCATCGGCATAAAACGAGATGCCGACCGGTCTGTGGTTAAAATTCAGGGCGGTTTCTCTGTGTCTCTGCCGTATCACGCATGCTCAATGGCAATGGCAAAGAGCAGTGGCGACAAGGGGCAGCCCTGTGGGGTACCTCTCGCAATAGGAAACGCCTCAGATGTTAGTCCCCCAATTCGAATTCTAGCCGACGATCTGCATACAGAATCCTAATCCACATCAAGAACACTGGCGGGAAGCCCATACGTTGTAGGATGCGAAACATGTAATTCCATTCTATAGAGTCAAACGCTTTGGCTGCGTCAAGCATGACCGTCGCAGCGCGCAGGTCAGGGTCAAGAACATGCATCATAGCAAAGATGGTTCTCAAATTGTGAGATGAGGAGCGTTCCGGAATAAAACCCGAATTGTCTGGCAAGACCAAGCACGGCATTAATGGCTGAAGTCTCATGGCAAGGATCTTAGCCAGTATCTTTGCGTCTATGCTGATCAAAGACGGAGGCCTATAAGATTCACAGGCCTCCGGAGCCTTATCCTTCTTCAAGAGGGTAATGATAAGAACCTACCTGAGGGACGGAGGTAGCACATCAGCCTCATGGGCCTCAGCATACATCTCCAATAAATACGGAGCCAGAAGATCCACGTATGCTTTGTAAAACTCCACAGTCAGCCCGTCTGGTCCCGGAGCCTTAGCGTTCGGTAGAGCACGTATCGCGGTCTTAATATCCAGGACGTCCAGCGGTTGACTTAAGTACTCTCTATGTCCATCAGCCAGCCATGCGCAAGCAATATTTTCCAATTACTCTTCGGATGCGGATTCCGGTCCTGTCCCGCAGGATGTATACATTCCAGCGTAATATTCCCTAAACTGTTCTAATATACTCAATGGAGTGTAGTGCTCCACATCGTGTGAGTCGACTATTTTATCAACATGGTGGTGGTCTTCGCGTGCTTTAATCTTTCCAGCCAGTGTGTGGCTCAGTCTCCTGCTCTCCCCATATCGCCTGGCCATATGTCTACGGTTGACATATCGTATTTCCGTTTCCGCAGCCGTGTCGTACTCATGAATCAAAGTTTGGATGCGTGATAACGTATCGAGGGAGGGGTTAACTGTATATTCTATCTCGAGGCCTGTTAGAGTGGCTTCTAGTTTGCTGAGTTGCACTCTTAGATCCTTCAATATGCCTGCAGTAGTGCTCATGCAAACTCCCCGAATCGTTATTTTGAACGCCTCCCATAATGTGGCGGTGCTATCAACAGTGCCCTTGTTCTCTAAAAACTAATTCTCTATTGCCTTGCGAACGGTGTCATTGTATACTGGGTCGAGGGGCGCTTCTGCTCGGAAGCGCCATGTGAACGGGCGACGGGTGAGAGTGGGGATGTGCAGGGTGAGCTGCACAGGATTGTGGTCCGAAAGCGTCCGTGGATGATTGGCAACCTTCGTCACCCACTGCGCTGCACTCTCGCTTAGCAGCCAATAGTCCAGTCTGTACCAGCTGTTGTACGCAGGCGTGGCATGTGTGCCCTCTCTTGTTGTGGCTTTATGCAGTCTCCAGATATCTACCAGTCCGGGTATAAACCGGTTCTTAAATATACTGTTGGGCTGTTTATACTCTGCCTGTTGTTGTTAAATGGGTCTTGGTAGAATTTTAAATATACTGTATTGTCCTGCACTAAAGAAATTTGAATGTGTCTTTCAAATCATTTGTATTCCTTTTAATGGAAGGATCTTGGATGTTAACCTTTTGTATTGGAATGATATATTATATGATAACTCTGTAATACTTTATACATAGTCTGTTCTATATTGTTAGCAGGGTTTTGGTATAACTCATTGAAATTGTGCATGTTGTTCGTTTCGACGATAACAAAATTGAAAATATGATGTATTCATTACTTGCATTTACGTTATTAAGGCATTTTTATGTTAGCAAGATAGTCGCTATGCACATATTTGAATATTCGAAATAATGACCAGTGTTTTCTCCAATTTTCTGAAAAACTAATGGGGTTCACACTTTCACTCTTGTTTATTTCCTCTTAATGAGCATGCAATATGGGCACTGTTTCCTGTCTGTGCTTTCTTTTCAAAATTATTGAAAACTGTATATATATATATAGTGGCTGTGGCTTTTTATTTATTATTTTCTGACATGACGCTAGTCATCAGATACCCAAATTCCTAATGACTTACAAAAGGATAGTCGGTATCCTTCTTATTTTGGCTGTCCGGTCACATACCGTCAGTCCAATATGTTGAGATAGCCTTAAACGATCAGTGTTAATGGATTTTTTTAGGTACTTTTTTACGTTTGTTTCGTGGTCTTCCGGATTTATTAAAATCGGTTCTGTGGTGGTTCTGCCACACTAATAACTCGCTAGACCATTTAGAGGAGTTAATTATCTTTATTGTTCCCGAGCGCCGGGACGCGTCCGCTTCACCGCGTTGACTCGCGGCGATCTCAGATCTGGCCGCGCCCCTTCCCGGTATAGCCCTGGCGCGCTCTGTAACAACTAGAGCGCGTCACCACATATCTTCCCCCTTTAGACTCACCAAACAACAGCACACTGTGAGCATAAACATATACAGTCTTACTTGATTCGTATGTCAAAGTCTTCAAACTTCTTGGGCTCCTTGATCAGTCTGTCCAGTCTTGTACGGGTCTGTGTAGGGACGTGAGCGGCACTCTGGTCCCATGCCAGTTCTCCTCCTACCTTTGCGTCCCCTTGCGTCTCTCTCCCCTTTACCCTGACGTTTGGGTTCTTCGGTGTAAGCTGACTGGTTGTTTCAACGCCTCCATTCTCTTCTGAGATGTCTTGATCTTCCCTACCTCGCTTTGGAGTGGCGGGCCCTTGTGCTGTCTTCTCCTGTTCTTGTTCTATCTCAGGCTCACTTCCTTCCTCTGGGATGGGCAACCTTCTATTCTCCGGATCTTCCCACTTCATGATTTTGATGCACTTCGCCATCCTATCCTGTGACCATATCTTCCCATTGCTCAACAGGGCCGACCTGGTGTAAGGCTCTACGACTTGCAATGGTGGACTGAATTTACTGTCTCCTTTCCTCTTCAGAATTGCCTGTTTCACTCTAACCCACTCTCCCCTTTCTAGGGTTACTTCATTGATGTTACGTCGTTTGTTGTAGTACTCGGTGTACAAGGCTTGCGCCTTGTCAATGTTGCATCGCACCACCGCTGGGGACCACCTGCTTTGTACGAGGATTTGTTTCCATGCCAGATTGTCCTTTGTGAAAGG
Organism: Triturus cristatus; assembly: GCF_964204655.1. NCBI lineage: Eukaryota > Metazoa > Chordata > Amphibia > Caudata > Salamandridae > Triturus > Triturus cristatus. The sequence goes on along the minus strand of NC_140590.1, from coordinate 478,805,255 downwards.
ATCGCGCCCACGGAGTATTTTGAATGGGCTGTATCCGGTGTTTGTCGGGGTGATTCGATAGGCCCACAGCATCCGTTGGAGCTCTTTTTCCCAGTTTAGTCCTGCGCTTATCGCTGCTTGTACCGATCCCATAATTACTCGATTGAACCTCTCTGCTAGTCCATTCCCCGCCGGGTGGTAGACAGGAGTGTGTTTGACCTCTATTCCATTGCGGTCCATGAACGTGCTCCATTTTGCTGACACAAATTGTGGTCCATTGTCGCAGGTAATCACCTTTGGAATTCCTTCTCTCAAGAATGTGGTGGTGAGAAAAGCCAGCACGGCCAAGGTGTCAGCCGTTTCACATACTTCCACCTCAGGCCACTTAGAGCATCTGTCTACTAATACTATGGCTTATTTGGGCACACTCTCCGCATTCAGAATGGGCCCCAGCATGTCCACCGAAAGCATTTCCCACGGGATGTACGGACAGGTGAACTTTCCTAGTGGCGGGCGCAGTAATAGTTGTGTTTTGTCTGCCCGGTTGCACTGTTCGCACGTTCTGACGTGTCTCTCCAGTTGTCCGTCCATTGCTGGCCACCAGTATGCCTGCTTCGCTCTTGCCTTGGTCTTCATGACACCAAGGTGTCCTTCATGTAGGATGGTTAGAAGATGATTCACCAAGGGTTGCGGAGGGACTACCTTATCCCCTCTCAGTAGGAACACTGCATTGTCTCCGATGGATAGTTCCTCCCGGACTTCCCAGTACTTCCTCAATTCACTATTAAGGTGCTTCTTGTCTTGCCACCCTTGGGTTACGTAACTCTTCACCGCTCCTAGGGTCTCGTCAGCTGCGTACGCTTCTTCCCATTCTTGTGCGCTGACCGCTCCTTCGTGGTCTTGTGTGAGTGCTACCATGTAGCCTTCCCATTCTGAGGGCACTTGATCCGCCGCTGGCTCCATTGCAGCTGCACTGCTCAAAAAATCAGCTACTTTGTTTTTGGTCCCAGGGAGGTACTCCACCTCGTACACATAATCCAGTAGTCTCAGGGTCATCTTCGCAATGCGGGGGGTCGCATGGGCGTGTCCACTTGATGTCAGGACTCCCACCAGTGGTTTGTGATCCGTGCGGAGTAGAAAATTGGAACCCCAAAGAAACTGTCTGAACCGTTCCATGGCCCAAACGGTTGCCAGCATCTCTTTCTCTAACACACTGAATTTCTCTTCGTTGGTTGCTAAGGACCGCGAGGCAAAGCTGATTGTGGTGACTTCTCCGTCCTGGGATCTCTGCATCAGCACCGCACCCAGTCCCTTGTCACTGGCGTGGGTGGTTAGTATGGACAGGGCTTCTTGGTCAAACCCCTTAAGAGGAATGGCGGAACAGATGTCTAGTTTTAACATCTCGAATTCTTCTTGCTCTTCGTTCTTTCAGGAGCTTTCTTAAGTGGTGTGTTTTGGACGCAAAGTGAGGGACAAAATTGCTGTAGTACTCTGCCATGCCTAAGAAGGAAGGAACGAACGTCTTCCTTCCTTTTGGGTGTAGGCGCTTCTTTGATGGCCGCAACGTTGGCTCATTTCAGTTCTATCCCCTTTCCGCTGATTTCGTGGCCCAAGTACGTCACTGACCCTACGCCGAATCTGCATTTTTTCCCATTCGGCGGTGAGACCATTTTGTGCCAGTATCGTCAAGATGGTATGCAATTTCTCATCGTGGTCCTCCTTTGATTTCCCCATGACGAGGATGTCATCCTGAAAGTACTGGACTCCTTCCACCTTCTGGAACAATCGGTGCATGAGCTTTTGGAACACCGCAGCCGCTGAGGCTAGTCCGAACGGCATCCTGAGAAACAGCCGAAAGGCGTGATGAACGATGTTAGGTGATTGCAGGACGCGTGCAAGGCAATTTGATGGTACGCGGAGGTGAGGTCCACTGTTGAGAACCACTTGACTCCCTTCGTTTTTGCCAACATCTCGTTTATCCGTCGTAGCAGGAATTTATCCACCAAGATGTTCTTATTGAGCTCCTTCAAATCCACGCACAGGCGCACCTTCCCATTGGGTTTCTGTGCGACCACCAGTGGTGCGAGCCACTCTGCACTTTCGATGGCTTCTATAACTCTGTTTCTCTCTAGGCGTTGCAATTCTTCTTGGACAGCCTCCATGCTCCTGAAAAGGATGTTGCGAGCCTTGTGGCTTACCGGCTTCGCCCCGGCCTTCAGGCATATCTTATGCATGAATTTCGTCATCCGCCCTATTGTTCCCTTGAAGACTTCTGGGTATTCTTTCTTCCATCTGTTTTCTTCGTGTACCTGGGCTGCGTCTACCATTAACACTTGGGTGGTCCCGCCTGGATTGAGTTGAATTCCCAAGCCTCCCTGATCTATCCATCCCAGAACGGAGGGACCTTTCTCTGCCACGTACAGTTTTCCTTCTGCAGTTCTTCCTTTGAACTTCAACAGCAAAGGTCGGTACCCCACCATGGGTGTGGGTTCTCCTGTGAATGTGACCGGGTGTATGTCTGTGGGGAGTAGCTCTTTGCCCACTCTAGGCTTGAAGTCATTTTCCCATATGGTTAGTTGAATAATGGTATATGGGGAGCCGGAATCTGCCACCATGCCCACTTGTACTCCTCCGATCGCCATCTGTAACGCCAGTTTCTTGGATCTCGCGCAGTTTACTCCCAGGACCTGGTCGTCTATGCACAAGACTTCGTCTTCTTCGTTACCTCCTTCTCGGACTTCCTCATCACCGTCCCCTTCTTGGGCGACGTACTTCACCTCCATCCTGCTGAGCTTGCGCCGGCACACCTTCTCATAGTGTCCCATTATTCGGCAGTAGGAGCACTTGGCTCTGAATGCTGGAAAGGCTTTATCGTTGCTTGAATGTGTTTGACTACCACATCTGTAGCACGTGTGTTTGCTCTCTCCTTGTGGTCTCTGGGTTCTTGTAGCCTTCTGAGAGTATTTCCTCGGGTACCTCGTGTTGGACGGCGTGTGTTGTCGAGTTGTTTCAGGCCTGTCTTTGTCTGATATCTTGCATACAGGCGTTCTGTCACCGCTCTCTCTTTTCGCTGCTTCTGCGCATCTCTTTGATAATTCCGCCTTCTTCACCAGTGCTACTACTTCTTTCAGGGGTGCATCTCCATTGACCCACAACTTCTCTTGGATCGCCGTATTGGCGGTGTGCATTATGATCTGATCTCTGATGAGTTTGTCGTGGAGGGTGCCGAATTTGCACGTCACCGCTAACTTCTGTAGCGCTGCTACATACTCGTCTATCGATTCACTGCTGCTTTGTTTCCTTTGGAAGAAGTTGCATCTGTCTATGGCTGTGCACACCACTGGGTGGTAGTGAGGGTCTAGATCTTCCAGTGCGTGTTGGAACTCGTCTGTGTCATCCGCGGCCCTGGTCATCTTCACCAGGTTGTCGTATACTCTGATGCCTTCCGGACCTAGGTTGTGTAAAAGTATTTTCTTTCTCCTTGAGCTGGAGAACACCCGTTCGCCTTCTTCTTCTAAGGCCTCTAGGTCATTCAGGAAATACCGCTTCCAATCTTCCCATGGCATAGCCGGCTCGCCTCTCTTTGGTAGGAAGGGGACTAGGTTGGTGAGCGAAGTCGCCTGCGCGCACATTCTGCCCCCGTTGCGCTGGGCAGGGCCTTGTCTAGTGCAATCCCTGGTGGGTTCCCTGGTGCTTGCCGCTCTCCTGACTCGCCGAGTGGCGTGGGTGAAGGGCCTCCCTCGCCCTGCTCGCGATGATCCTGGGGCCGCCAGTGCTGTTGCTCCCTTTTGGTGTGATGACCACTGGGTAGCCCTCCCCTGGCGTGCGCAGGGTTGTGCAGCTCCGACCTGCGGTGCCCGGTGCACTCGTGGGCACTAACTATGGGCGATGCTGCTAGTTCTGGCCTTTTGTTTTGTGGAGCGGTGCACTACTGGGCTTCTGCTTCCTTTCGGTGCCACTGGACCACTCCGTCTGGTGGTGCTTCGGGACCTTCGCCCACAAGCCTTGGTATTCAGTTGCCTCTGTAGGCCCTCGCGTGCCCTTTGGGCTGTATGGACACTGGCCGTCCTTACTCTCCGTGCGGAGATGCCGGCGAGAGAGGCCAAGTGCGCGGCCCCAGCACCGCCTTTCATCAACAGGTGAGCCCACCTGCGCCTGTAAGGCGCGCTCCTCTGCCGCGCTCGGGTCTGCACTCGGGATCGGTGGTTACGGACACTTGCTGCTCCGTCGACAGTCGTGACGTTATCCCGGACTCGTCGCCAATTTATGTGGTGGTTCTCCCACACTAATAACTCGCTAGACCATTTAGAGGAGTTCATTATCTCTATTGTTCCCGAGCGCCGGGACGCGTCCGCTTCACTGCGTTAACTCGTGGCGATCTCAGATCTGGCCGCGCCCCTTCCCGGCATACCCCTGGCGCGCTCTGTAACAACTAGAGCGCGTCACCACAGGTTTGTGAGTGAAATTCACACCCAATATGGCTGCTTCTATTATACATGGATCACAAAGCAGGTAGTTAGGCTTGTTGATCGCTATGGTTACCCAGTGGATGATTGGTTTCCGCTTCCGGGTTCCAAACAGCTCATAAGCAATCAATCAATCAATCATGGAACTTATATCGCGCACTACTCACCCGTAAGGGTCTCAAGGCGCTTGGGGAAGGGGGTCTGCTACTGCTCGAACAGCCAGGTCTTGAGCTGTTTCCTGAAGGCCAGGTGGTCCTGGGTCATCCGCAGGTGGACGGGTAGGGAGTTCCAAGTCTTAGCTGCCAGGTAGGAGAATGACCTTCCTCCAGCGGTGGCTCTCTGGATGCGAGGGACGACGGCGAGGGCGAGGTTAGCGGAACGTAGCCGGCGGGTGGGCGTGTAGAAGGTGAGGCGGCTGTTGAGGTACCCTGGGCCTAGGTCGTGGAGGGACTTGTGTGCGTGGGTGAGGAGTCTGAACGTGATCCTCTTGTTGACAGGGAGCCAGTGCAGGTCTCTCAGGTGGCACGAGATGTGGCTGCGTCGGGGGACGTCCAGGATGAGTCGGGCGGAGGCGTTCTGGATACGCTGAAGTCTTTTCTGAAGCTTGGCTGTAGTACCGGCGTAGAGGGTGTTTCCGTAGTCTAGTCTGCTGGTGACGAGAGCGTGGGTGACCGTCTTCCTGGTCTCGGTCGGGATCCATCGGAAGATCTTTCGGAGCAAGCGGAGGTTGTGGAAGCAAGCTGAGGAGACGGCGTTGACTTGTCTGGTCATCGATAGGGAGGAATCCAGTATGACGCCCAAGTTGCGTGCGTGGTCCGTCGGTTCAGGTGCGGTGCCTAGTGCCGGGGGCCACCAGGAGTCGTCCCATGCGGAGGGTGATGGTCCCAGAATGAGGACTTCTGTCTTGTCCGTGTTCAGTTTCAGGCGGCTGATGTTCATCCATTCAGCGACGTCTGTCATCCCTTCGTGCAGGCTGGCTTTGGCGGTGTCGGGGTCTCTGGAGAGGGAGAGAATCAGCTGGGTGTCATCGGCGTAGGAAATGATGTTGAGGTTGTGTTGGCGTGCGATGGCAGCGAGGGGTTTCATGTAGATGTTGAAGAGAGTAGGGCTGAGCGACGATCCTTGCGGGACACCGCAGATGACTTCGGTGGCCTCGGAGCGGAACGGAGGGAGGCGTACTCTCTGTGTTCTGCCGGAGAGGTATGAGATGATCCATTCCAGAGCCTTCCCTTGGATGCCGGTGTCGTTGAGGCGTTGGGCTAGTGTGCGGTGGCAGACAGTGTCAAATGCTGCGGAGAGGTCTAGGAGGATGAGTGCCGCTGTTTCGCCGTTGTCGAGCAGGGCTCGGATGTCGTCGGTGGCTGCGATGAGGGCGGTCTCGGTGCTGTGGTTGGCTCTGAATCCGGACTGTGATGGGTCGAGGGATCCGTTCGTCTCGAGGAAGGCTGCCAGTTGCTTGTTGACGACCTTCTCGATGACTTTGGCCGGGAAAGGAAGGAGCGAGATGGGGCGGTAGTTCTTGAGGTCGGTCGGGTCCGCTGTTGGTTTCTTCAGCAGAGCGCTGAGTTCGGCGTGCTTCCAGCTCTCCGGGAAGGTTGCTGTGTTGAAGGAGGTGTTGATGATGTCTCGGAGGTGGGGTGCGATGGTAGAGGCTGCCTTGTTGAAGACATGATGGGGGCACGGGTCGGTCGGAGATCCGGAGTGGATGGTGTTCATCATGCGTGACGTGTCTTCGGGGGTCACCTCGGTCCATGTCTGGAGGGTGGCGGCGGGGCGCGAAGGTACAACCGATGGGTGCGGGGGTGAAATGTCGAAGCAGTTGTGGATGTCGGCGATCTTGCGGTGGAAGTACGAGGCGAGGGAGTCGCAGAGGTCCTGTGAGGGAGTGATGTCGTTGTTGCCGGTGCTGGGGTTGGAGAACTCCTTGACGATGTTGAAGAGCTCCTTGCTGTCATGGGCGTTCTTGTCCAGTCGTTCCCGCAGAGATTTCTTCTTGGTGGTGCGGATGAGCTGGTGATGTCTGCGAGTGGCGAGTTTGAGCAGAGACAGTCTTTGGCGAATGTTTGCTGCGGTTAAGATAATTGGTGGCCGAGACATAGGACAGCGCTAGCAATTAATAGGTAAGAGTGGGGACATCCTTAAGTAATCTACTTTGGGCAGCTTCTTAATGCACAAGAGTCAAACCTTACTCCGGTTGCTGTTCATACTATTGTAAATCGTTCCGTTTTACCACTGGAAAGCGTTATGTGTATTTCATGCTTTCCTCTTTTGGCTTTTTAGCCAAGTGACTGTTTTTAATGTGTACATAATTGATAGTCGAAAAATCACGAATTGTATGTATTTGACTATCATCCGTTCCGAACATTTTTGCTGTGAGGTTTATCTCTGACATGCATCTTCAAATTAGGTCATATATTGGAGGATGTTACATTTGTAAATCTACATATCGTTGACAACTAAAATATTAGCCACAATAATTCCTCTAGAATTCCCTTCTTGGACAATCGTCACTCCTAGACTTGTTATATAGGGTTCCCAGTGAACACAAGATTAGAAACTGTGTGTTCGCTATGACGTCATTATTTATTAAGGGATGGAATTGGACTGCCTTTTGTGTTTACACTTAATTGCTATCTATGTCGATATCAGCATGTCCTTATTTACTTTATTGTCTGTTTAGAGTTTCTTCAAGGGCTTATCATAGCCTTCGTGATCCTCCGCTAACGTAATTAACATCATATCCTGGAGTACTTGAACAGCACAAAATGTAAGTCTGAACAAATGGATTTAAAATAGCCATACTTACTAGTTTTAGACCAATTACCTTGTAACATACTCTTATGGTCCTTATTTTGTATGGCTTGCTAGGTACTTACAATGCTCTTCAAGCGAATGGTCCAGTTAACTACTTGTGTGATAATCATAGGCCCCTACATAAATGTTGAAGGGCATTCTCTAGTAAGTATATATAATCTCTATATACTGAATATCAACATGAGGCTCAAGATTTGTACTTTTCCTATGTTACAGCTTTTTTGAAAAGGAACTAAAAGAGCTACCTGCTTGATAACTTTACCACTTACTCAGCTTTTCCAGGATTACCAAGCTTCTCTTGAAAAACTAAAAGGTTTGGTTGATATAACCCTTCTTTTGCATGAGATTCATGTCTCAATTGGATTCTTATTCTTTTCTGTAGTTATCGTGACACATGGGAGGTTTGAAACGGTTGCTCTATTTTTTATTGGTGTAACAAATTAACATCACTCTGGCATGTTTTCTGAGTATTGTCTCTATTAAATCTCTTTTTCTCTCTCTTTTTTCACTGGTTTCTATGGTTCTTTTGGGTCTTCATTCTGGTCATACTTTCTTTTTTTACTCAAATTTGGTGGTCAGGCACTTGAACTTTTAGTATTGTGACCTAACCATTTGGTTGGGAGAGGACGGTACATTTATGTTTGCATTATTGTCTCTACAGCCTTGAGGAAGTCACTGGATGTGACGAAACACGTGTCGGCTGTGTTTGCTCATCGGGACTGACGCACATAATCACCAAATGAATATTCTGCTGGTCTTATACATCCTGGAATTATTTACATTTGTATTCAGTCCTGATTCTAATTAGTTTGATGGTGTTTTTAGCTTATTTTGCCAAATCACTTTTGCTATACATTAAATTCCTAAAATTTGAGTTTGAAAAATTCTTTGTGTATGTGAAGTTTTCACTGGTCTTCAACCTGTGAATAAACTGAATTTTGTCACGTACATATAGAGATCGAACAAGTTTATACACCTACTAATTGTTACAATTTTAGAGTGCCAGGATTCTTCAATTTATATAGTTGTACACACAAACCCTCCTGGGTTTTGGTGTTTGTCTGCACCCTTGGTAGTGGGGTGTTAGTAATCCTGAGTGGCACCATTACTTTTTGGATTGTATTTCTTTGGACACTAAATTTGTTGGTTTCTTATACCTCACTAGCCCTGTATACTTCTATTTCTCGTCAGATGTGCGATTCGTTTATACACCACTACCTTTGTTTTTGTACCCAAATTCCAGCATAGCCTGGTGAACACTGCAAGCTACTCTAGGGGTTCGGTTGCTCTGTGGGTTGGACTTGTCCAGTGCTGGGTCTAGGTACGTATTCATGTCCCCCCCCCACACTGTAGCTGTCTCGGGCCACTGTCGGAGCATGCTGTACATGTGGTGGAATACTTCCGGCTCATCCACTATGGGACCATATATTGTTATGAAAGTAATTAATGTATCCCCCAGTTTGCCCGGTAGATTCGCGCATCTGCCGTTCTCATCAGTGTATGTTAGGTGAGGTGTAAATGGGACGCCTTTCTTGATAAGAATGCTGACCCTCCCTGGCATAAGACGAGTATGAGGAGGCTAACCTGAACCCCGCCCAGTTACGCGCAAAGTGTGCAGCTGAGGCCCTGGTCAAGTGCGTTTCTTGTAGAAATGCGATTTGGGTACTGTGGCGACCTAAGTATTCCAGCACCTGTCGGGATTTCTTTGGGGAGTTTAGCCCTCTAATATTCCACGTCAGTAGTTTGTAGGTCTCACCCGCAAATCCTAGTGGTAGTACATGGTACAGGCATGTTAATCCTCTGAATGTCATAATGTTGCAAACAAGCAATACGGTATACAGGCATGGTGTCAGTAGACTCACAAAAACTTTTCTGTATCAAGGCTGTAAAGGTATAATAACTGTTGTCAAACCCACAATGCCCCCTTTGCCACCCCCCTCCCACTCCAACCTCCCAAACAGGTTGAGATACTAAGCCCCTCCCCATCCCAACAATTACCCCGAACTATATCAAAAAGTACAACCAAGTAGGGGTTCACCCGCTATGGGGGAGGAACAGCCACGAACACCCGCCAGTCGGCAGGGTGGCCAGACCGCATTGACGATGTAATCATCCCTCTCAAGGAACCCTGAAGGAATAATGAACAGTAAAGCATCCCTTTAATGCTACTCAGGTAAACACCAACATGAGTAAAGAGCCCACCACACTGCGCCGTGGCCGCATCCCTATGTCACTCCTTACAAACCAGGCGACAAACAAGATAAGCATTAGTATCCATGGCAAACAGATATCTCTACATCACTAACGCCATCAGTCAGCGTCACTGTGAGGCGGCGACGAGGTCAAACTTTTAGAGGCAGTCTTGTCAGCCTTGCGGGGGCAGATATGATTTGCAATTTTCAGGGCCGATTTAGAGTCCGTGAAGAAATGAGCCTGATCTTCATGGGTGATCTTCAGTTTGGCTGGATACAGCATGGCGTAGGGAACGGAGGCCGACAGCAAGAGTATTTTTACCGGCTGAAATTCCCTTTGAGCAGCCTGCACTGACGGGGTATAGTCTGGAAAGAATAATAGAGTGTTGCCTTGATGGATGACAGGACTTTCAGCCCTCGCTTCTCGGAGTATAGCATCCCTGTCTGCATAGTTGAGAAGGCTTGCTATTATCGGGCGTGGTGGTGCTCCAGGGACTGGCCGGGGGCCGAGTGATCGATGCGCCCTCTCTACGTTCATGAACGGAGACAGCACCGAACCAAACAGCTCTGGGAGGAGTCCGTCGATGTAGGGTTCCATTTTTTAGATGGACGTCGATTCCAGAAGGCCAAGAATCCGTAGGTTATTCCGGCGCGACCGCGCCTCCAAATCTTCGTTCTTCAGCTTTATGACCTCCAGCACTCCCTCCATGTTTAGAACCTGCGTCCTCTTTTCAGCAGTGGCGTCATGCGTATCCGACAATCTATTTTCCAGGACATCCAGTCTGGTTTCATGCACGTCCATCTTTTTTTTACTGCGTCGAGGCTGGTCACCAGGGCATCTATCTTGCTATCGATGGTTTTCAGGCCAGTGCGAACCTCGAGCAATATGGATCTCAAGTCCTCCTCCGGGTCATCAACATGATCCGACGCCCCCTGAACGGTGCCCGTCTCCATCGATGTTTCCACCGTGCGCGTGTGTCTCTTGCTCTCAAATGGGAGTTTGGGTTGTTTGGGGTCTGTTTTGCCCATGTTCACAGAGTACCAGCGCCTAAGCTGGCTGTAACCTGCAGTATATTACACTGTGGAGCGGTGGTGGGTGGTTATAGCGGGGTATCAATCCAAACAGAGTGCGGCAAACTTGTAGATGGCCCAGTCAACAAGGCGTATACTGAGCAGCGAGACCAAGTCGCAGCCTCCACTAGTCTGAGCAGCTCAGCCCCGGCCACATCCAGCTCGCTCCCCGGCAGTAAACCAAGGGGCTGCAGTTTGTAATTTACTTCGCAGTGGGGCAGCAGTCAGTGGCTGCAGTGAAGTGACAGTCCAGACGGATTGCAGCAAGGACAAGTGGGGCCAGCCCAAGCAAGTGCGCACTCAGCAGCAAGAAAAGTAAGCAGATTCCTCCAGCTCGACCCCGGTCCCATCCAGCTCGCTCCCCGGCAGACAGATAGGGAAGATCAGACACGTGCAGAGTACAGACCCCTCCAGGGTCAGCCAGCAGCGCCTCTCAGAAGGGGGAAGCCTCAGCCAAGTAGCGTTGTCCCCAAAGGCCTTCTGCGGCTCCAAACTCCGGGCGCTAGTTTGCATTGAAACAGAGTACCCCCACCTGGCCGCCGCGCTAGGGGAGCCCAGAACCGGACAGCTTGCACACCACAAGAACAGCACCCCCTCGATTTCTGCAGGGGGGGAGTTAAGTGATGCCTTCGCTCCCCGTGCCCCGTGTGCTGCCCCCTGCAGCAGCGGAGGGAGGGAGCACCTCATATGTAGGGGACAGGCTAACCCCGCAACTCACGCCTGGGCATAAGCTAACGTGGTACCAGCCACAGACCCCGCGGCACCTCAGCGGCAGGGCAGGACCGGGCCGTCCAGCACCGCTCAGCCCGGCGGCAGCGGAGGAGGGCCCCGCCCCTCCTACCTTGCCGTCATCAAGTTTCTGTGAGGAGAAGGCACGCAGCTCCGCAGTCCTCCTCAACAGCGCTCCGCGGCCGCTCGCGAGTCCCCTGATGTCCGCTCCTCCAGCCTCCAGCATTCGGCGAGTGCCGCACCCTTCTCAAGCCACGCTCTGAGCCACGGACCTCCTCACACTGCCCCACAAGCTGTCACAGACCCGCTGGTCGCTGCTCACACTGTCGGCGAGGGCAGAGCATCCTCCCGGTTGTCGGAGAGAGACCAGCAGGCGGCAGCCATTTTCTCGGCAGCTCCGTCACTCCTCGCCACCCATCAGTTTAGGAGCTTATCTTCCGTTTCAAGCGCGTATAGGCAGCTACTACAGCAGAACGGGCCCGGCAGCCAGGGCAAGTTAGTTCCACGAGTGCAGGATGTGTTGTAGGATGGTATTTGGCGGATGTTGCGGCCTGGCCTGCGGAGCTCTCTTAGCAGGCAGCCATCTCGCAACGCGCCGTAGCCACGCGCCGTTTATTTTTAGAGTTACATCTACTTAGATAGTCTGCACTAGGTTAGGACATTATTTTTAATAAAGTATTTAAAATATAGATGTAATATGGTTTTCTTGTGTGTCCATCCATGGTGAAAGGAGTTTTAGAATTCTGTAATACAGCACAAAAAAATCCTGTACCTTCACAGAACTGATACTTGCTAGAACGCACCATCATCACGTAATGCATAGATGGTTCATGGGTTACTGTTGAGTACATTCCCTAAATCAAGATGGTAAGTTGGCTCAGCCTGCACTTTGCCAGAGGGGAAGGGTTTCTAAAAACAGGGCCAAAAGTTGCAGAAAATGTATCAGCAGTTTAGCGCATTTCTGACACTTTTCTCTACTGTCAGTAAGGTGCTATGTTCTCTCTTTTTATTTCTCCTTGTAAGGATATTTACTTAACATTGTCTTTTATTAACTATTAAATCCACTTTCCTACCATTCATTTTATTTGTATTATTGTCCCCATGGCGTTGGTTGTTGGGCTCACTGCCTGCTGTGGAAACCGTCTTCAACACTCGTTGCATGCCTTTACCCTCTGTGTCTATCAATCTTTCTGCGCATGTGCAGCATGGCCTCGTTTTCAACATATCGGGGCATATTTACAAGCCCCTATCGCCACAGGAATGTCACTTTTTCCGACAATCCTGTGGTAATAGGGGATTCGCCTTCTTCAAAAGGCAGTGTTAAGCCACGTAACGTGGCTTAACGCTGCCTTGTGAATAAGGCCCCCTTTCACGCTGCACTTAGCATGAAAGAGGTGGACAATGGGTGTTGCAGTGGGCGTTCCGCTGCCACACCCATTGATTTGACGCTGCCCCATATTTACAAGGGTGGCGCAAATATTTGGCAGCACCAAAATTAAGACCGGGGAAAACCTGGTCTTAACCTGGCGAAACAAGGAGAAATTCTTTATTTCTCCTCGTTTTTGCTGTTTCTATGTGTGCTGCACAATGCAGCACACATAGAACCAGCTAAACACAATTGATTGTTTATGTGCAGGAAGGTGTACCTTCCTGCACATAAACAATCATTATAAAAAGATGACGAGCTACAAGTTCAGCACACATCACACATAGAAGTTACTGATTGTTTATGTGCAATCTTTCCTTGCAACGCAGGCACCCTTGCACAGTGGTGCAAGAGTGCCTGTGTTGGCACTAGGCTGCCACATTTAGCACCAGTGCTAAGGGAAGTATCCTTGTGAATACGGCATAGCCCTGCGTTTGGAAACTGTCGGAGTGCAGTGTTAGCCTTCTTGACTTAACGCCATGCTCCGACAGTTTCCTAGTAAATATACCCCAATGTGCTGTGTCTTAGACTTGATCTTGTGCTGAGATTGGAATTGCAGTCAGCATATCCACAGCGTTTGGTGTTCCTATCGCTTTTTCTCAAACTGGACCTGGCCTTGCGCGCAGCTGGGAGATCCTTTCAATTATGTGTCGCACCAAGAACAGTTGTGCACAATACCTTCAGAAGTCAAGATGCCGCCGGCTTTTCTAATTAGATTTGACTTTCCAGCCTTGCGCTTAATGGAACACACTCTCCACTGCTAATTACAGCTCAATATACGATGAGGATTTTGAATAGCGCTCTTCAACGCTTCGAGTACAAGGTAAATCAGACTCACCCACAGTATTATGCTCATTAAGCTCATCTGTCCTGATTTCTGCACAGGAGCAGGCAGTTATTGACAAAATTAAGTCGAGGCAAACATCACAAACTTTCAGACTAACATATTCCAGCTCAAATGTAATAAAGTATATGTACCCTTCAGCATCAAGATCCAATCCCCAGCTGTTTTTCCATAGAATGTTACCCACCATGACATTCTTTTCAAGTCTGTGGTAGGACACCCACATTCTATACACTCTAGACTGTAACTCCACCAGGGGCAGCTCCTTCACTAAGGCAGAGGAGCGTTACCTCGTTGCCTTTCAGCACGGCAAAATAGGAGAAATAAAATGATAATAACAAGATGTTATTATCATTTTAGTTTACTGTGCTGGGGCAGTTTTGTGGGTAGGGTCTAGGCTGCGCGGGGGAGTTGTGGCACCATTCTAAGTGCACACAAATGTTTGGCTGGCCCTCTGGGGCTGGCCAAACATTCATGCTCACTTTGCATGTTCTCCACCCAGGCTACATTACAGCCTGGGTGGAGAACATGCCCAGGCTTCCATTCCCCATCTGAGCGCTGAACCAAGGCACTCAGACCAATCAAAACGCTGCAATGCAGCATTGTGATTGGCTTAGGGGAGCTTATCCTGCTTCCTGTTCCAACAGAAGCCAGGATGAGGATGGAAGAGAGGCAGCAGCGGCCGACCAGCCGTCAGGTAAGTGATTTTTTCCTCCCCTTTCCCACCATCCCCCGCTCCACTACTGATTCGCGGGAGAAGTCGTGACTGAACTCCACGCAGGGGCAGAAGTCCTCAGTAATTGTGCCAGGCAACTGTGGCTGGTAACATTTGAAAGTGTAAAAAGAGCGAGAAAGAGTGTTGAGGCAATTCGCAGAACCCGCACTTGTCAATAAATATTAGTTATACTGGTGCAGGAAAACCTAGGAGTGCACCCCTCTCCACTCCTTATTTGGAAAACCCAAAGATATAACAGCAAGAAAGATTGGAATTCTGCACACAAAAAATCATCAATACATTCAATATATATTTAGACCGAAGTTATTGTTGATAATCTGAAGATTTTCTTCAAGTCCATAAGCTCTTGTTTTCTTTTAAAAGTAATTCTTTATTGAAGAAGATGAATGAATCAAGCAGGTAAAATTCAATATTCACAATCCAATTAGCCGACACGTTTCGTTCCTGCATGGGACTTCTTCAAGGCTCTAGAATTAGATCAGGATATATGTTCACACTCAAAGTTACTCTGTCAGCAAATGATTCTTGTGACAAGAGGATAACATTTCTGTATAGTTACCCAAGAAAAAGGTACGGTAGCTGAAAACCAGCGTCACAGCGTCTGCCACAAAAGCGTCCTATGGCAGACCTTGTGACGCTTTGCCACAAGAATCATTTGCTGACAGAGTAACTTTGAGTGTGAACATATATCCTGATCTAATTCTAGAGCCTTGAAGAAGTCTGCTTCAATATACTTGAGCCTATGTCAAGATTGACACTGCACAAGGATTTCATCAGGCAGATCCTTCAGTCTCTGCCTAGATCACCACTGTGTTCTGGGACACGCTTACCTCTTCGTTTTGGGAGGTGGATTTGAGATTGGAGTGCAAGGAAGCAACCTTGCTGGGGGAGCAGGGCGTGATAGCTTCTCGTGCACACTGGGCCTCCCTGGTACTCTGATCTGGAGGGTGGGCACCTGTGTATTAGCGTTTGGAGAGCAAGGATTGCAGAGATGTTTGTTGAGTCATGGCAAAGTCAGTGAACATCTCACTTCAGCTCGAGGAAGGCGGAGAGGAGTAGCTTAACCCAAGTCGCCACCGTTGAGAGCAGCCCAGGCTGCAGAAACTTCATAGCAGGTACAGTTCATTGTCTGTGAAAAAGGAAAAGGGCAACAAAGACTACTAGAACTTAGTATCTACTCAAAATGGAGGATGGGGTCACCTGATCACAAATAGAGCATTCCTCGGTGTCCTAGTCCCCTTAGTGTAACTTACCTTGCCCAAAATGTTTAGTACCTTCAGGGATCAAGTAAGTCACACAAGTATGTCCCCAACAGAGTGATTATTTTCCAAATATATCTGTGTCCATTCTGATGGCTTTCTGAACCTTAATGGAGAGTTCTGAGTTGGGTGTGTTTTCTTTTTCAGAAAAGGCACTTGTTGGAAAATTATTTATTGACTTAAGTTATTCGTTTTAAGCAGTTATGAGAGGATACAACATTCCATTTCCCTGAGTAGGTTTTGAATGGTCAACGTTGCTGCCCTGAGGGTCAAGTGTTAAAGGTGTGTACTTCGTACTCTGTTTTGGGCTCACTAGTAAAGTAAAACCCCAGGACACCACTGGTAAGATGACTCCGATTGCTACAGTGTAAGCCCAGTATGCCCTGAATGTCATGGGGCTGCTGAAAATGCCCCAATTATGTACAATGTAGTCACAATGTTGCGACAACCCACAAGCTCTGACTGGCATTGCACGTATAATACAGTCAATTCTCTGATCATTGTAGGAGTGGGTTTGCTTTGCGAAAGAGCTACAAGGCAGTCGAAGTGCTGTGATGGCCGCCAAGGCATTCCTACCACTGAGTAAACACTGCTGCTCAGTGCTATGACAGATTGCAGCGTTTGCCAAGTTCTGAATGTACAATGCTGTCATGGTGCCATGACAGCCACTAGTTCAGCCACTATTTAGAATGCGCCCACTCTGTATTTAATGTCCCCTACAAAGCAGACCTCGGTCATGGTAGACTCGCACCTTGCTGAAGGTGAAGAGGAAGGTATGAAGACGCCTACACCAGACGGGCCGGCATAATAGGAGTAAGGGTGTGGATGCATCAAAGGACCAATACTGAGATGTGGCACGGATCACCCAAGATACAAAGTTGTGGTCACCAAGGCAGGTGTGTCATCAGAGGAAGTTCATAAAAGTTCCCTATCGAGTGCAGAATGCACGTCAGTGCATCCTCGAGGTGTGAGCTGACGGGAGTGGTAAAATGTTATTTAAATTCTATTCATAAACAGATATTTCCAAAGACTGTTATCTGCAGGAACAATGAGCCGGACAGAGAGAGAGTGAAGATACAAGTGGTGTGGCAGGCTGGCAGCCATGAGTGTCAGGGGCACCAATTCCAGAGCTCATTGAACAGTGCTGTTCTCGGATATTACTATGCTGGATATTTCTCAGGGAAATTCCTGCCCTGCTGCCCCTCCCAGCACATTCCGGCTCTGGCTGATAAGAGCCCCTTTCCTGGATGAAACGTTCCTGGAAGACTGCTGGTCTGCCAGGAAGCAGTAGCGTTGACTCACTGATGTGCTGCACCTTTGAACAAAGTGAAGCTGCTAAAAGGAGGAGGAAACGTGGACGAATTACCATCCCTGTCTTTGACAGATAACATACAAGCATTCACTTGTCCATATTTCCCGTGCTGAAGCAGACTACGCATGTGCGTTCTTAGTACTCAGTCTTTTTCAGTTTTATTTCTTTGCCATTTTCTTTAAAGCGCCCAGGCTGCCACCCTGTTCTCATTGTCTCGATGCACAATAGCAAGAACCCCAAGAACCAAACTAAACATAAGTTCCAGATAAGACTTAAAAGACAGAGAAATACTGCCCAGCCTTCATTTAAAAGCAAGGTGATTAATTATGTATATATCAAACCCACAACATATGGTGGGGGTAGTGAACAGGCTCAAATAGGCCGAAACATGTCTTGCTTCTGTTCAAGTACAGAGAACACTTGCCTTGGCAGTTCGGGCTAGGCAGGGCTGTTCCTATTGGAGCAGGACCAAGGCTGCTTTGCATTTGGATTTGGCTAATCTGAGGTGGTATTGTGACATAAAAGGGTTGGAATGGTACCTCGAGCGATTACCAGTGGTTAGACTATTTGCAAGAGTTTGTCCTATCAGACTTTATGTGTCTGAATTATATGTATGTCCATATCAAAAATATTTCGGTTGTAATAAATAACTTTAAAACAGTTACAAGCAGTTGCAGAGCAGTGTTCTTTTCCTTTTTTGCACAATTACCATTAGATGTGTGTCAGTCTGAAGGAATGAGTGGGGACTGAGCGCTGGTGACAGTGTGCCACTAAGCAAAGCCACGGCAGGTTAGTGGTGGCGGTGGTGTGGGGGACGGTTTTGACAGGAAAGTTCCTTTGACCGCTATTTCCTGGGCTTGTCTAGGCTGGGCTTTATATATAAAGTCGCAAAGTCTGACAAAACGTGAGGACGGCCTGGACCATATAGTTAGCCAATGTCCCTCCTGACTCTTCCCACATTGGTTTTACAGGGCCTCCATATTTAATTCTTTCTCTGTACCACTATAACCATCAACGCTTACGATAATTTAATTCACTATACATGTTTGTCTCCACTTCTGCTACCATACATTCTCTATGCGGTCTCTGACTAAACTGTTTCTAGTTTTATACCCAGGTCTGAAATATATAGGTTTAGGATAACTCATGCTCTCATAAATACTTACCTTTAGTGTCTTTGGCATTTAGATACAATATATTCCTCATATTTGCCATTGTTTTCATATTCAGATCTTTGTGATTTCTGTCTGCTATTGTGGTTTAAAATGACTGCATTACGGTGCAGACTTGCACTTTTCTTCCGGAGATGTAGTCTCTAAAATAGGGGAGAAACACAAGATGTGTTCTAACTAACTGAATGCAATACCTCACATGAGACCTATACTCCTGATGAACCCTTGAGAAATGGGCATAATATGCCAGAGACAGTTTCCTGAACTGAATACAATGCTAGAGATGAGGCCCTAGTACTGGAGACAGAACACGATACAGTTCTTTACATGTGACACTGAGAAGTGTTTGCAATACTTAAGATAAGAGGAGATCTCACCAGTGGGGAGTGATAAAAAGTCTCCAGTTTTATACTTCTCGCTATGCACCACTATCTGCGTCTAGGTTTTCTCTGTGACATCCCAGTTTGTGTTGGGTAGTTCAATGTGTTAAACCTAGAACCCAGGGTCGGTTTGTTGATCATTAGGCCTCATCTCCTGCCTTCTACTGTTCTACACCTTCTAGACCACTTATTCAGCTATTCTAAAGCTCGCACACTTGTTTCCACTCTTTCTCATCTATTAACCTAGTGGCAGATGTTTGTATCATCTACAAGTAAGTATTCCTCACCTCTATGCAGTCCCATGTTATCAATTTATTGAAGAGCCAACGACTGAGCATCATCTTGGTGGTGCTCTCTGTGCGCAGAATGCAATCCATTTACCAGCACTCAGTCCCTGGAATCACTCAGCACATTTTACCACTCTCATTCAAAAGTAGTAGAAGCTGCAAAAGAGGTGCTAGACAGTCCAGAAAGAGGAAAGCAAAATGAACAACGAGTCTGATCTATGAAGAGAGAGTCATGTACGTAAATAGGAACACTTTAGAGCACAGGAGACACTCTCGTCCTTCTAGACCCATATATCGCAAATTGAGATTTTAGGGCTCGTTGATGAGGAGTATCGATAACATGTAATCCCGCAAAAAGAATGTCTAAATGCACAAATCAACCTCCCAGCAAATGTAGAGGCAGTCACTGAAGTTTACAACGTCAATTAAAGTGACATTCTGCATCCTTTAACACCCCGACGACATCACAAGATGTGGTATCTTAAGACATTTGACCCCACTGATGTAACAAGGAATGAGGTCGTGTGGACATGATGCCTGATAGCACTTCATAGAGTTATTCTGTAAGTCAAAGAAGACATTGTTTTGAAATGTATTGGGTTACATTTTTTAGTGAGGCAGGCAGTGGGGTTTTCGATATGAACCAGACTTACAATTGCTATGTCCAAATAAATGTGCATGCTCTACAAACATTATACTGTGAGAGGCATTGCACATTTGCTCTTTGCTGCTTACGTTTTCATATTGGATTTCTTCCTTTTGCCCCCAAATACATGAAAATGCATTCGCTGGACAATGTGTTTAATTGCGTTATAATGAGTAAGTGGACAGATGATAAGTGGAACTGTGTGACATTGTAATTGCATGGCAAGTTAACTAAGGATAGTTGAAATAAAAGGAATGTGTTGTATTATGGTATTTGTATAGTGCTTACTACCACCATGCGATATGCTGAAGCTCCACATGGATAGCACTCTATACTGCAAGGGTGTGTATTTGGAAGTGTGTTGCCTTGGTTTTGTGTTTATGTGGGAAGTGGTTCAATGTTGTTCGTGATGATCACTGAGATCCAGTTACCAAGATAGGGGACACAGCACCATGTAGCCAGATCACTTTTGTTTTGCAGGCCGGTTTGATTTTTTTGAGTGGCTAGTTAAGTGACTTAGTATAGCCTGTGTGTATACCCTCAAGTTGCCAACAAGGCTTCCTAGGTCCTGCAATGTAGGACCCGTCCCATCGATCAATAAGGGATCAGGTAATTAATTGTTAAATTATATTATTAGGACTACTAGAATGTTGAGGCACGGATGAACACAATTATGCGGCAGTAATGGACCAAATAATGTAGGAAGAAAACGCCAATTATGTGGCATATGCAGCACATTTTGAGATACTATTATTTAATTGTTTTGTTACTTTTACTCATGTTAACACTGTATGGGCAATGATGTCATCCTATTATCCAATTGGTACCAGTTTAACTTCCAAACACATTAATGAGCTACTGAAAGTACCCAGCCAACCTCTGTGAATGGCCTACCACAGTGCAGCAGCGCATTTTGAAGAACACTTAGTAACTTTTGATCCATTTGAGCTAGAAACAAAAAACAATTGTTATTAACTGCAGATTATGCAGCAGATGATGGATGATGTGGCGAATGCAGCAAATCCATAATTATGCAGAAAACGCCTGGCTGCAGAATCGCATAATTACAGTGGCCCTGGATATCAATTATATCAGAAAACAGATTATATTAAATTTAGACAGGAAGAACTGCCCTACATATTGGGGTTAGAGGTCAGAAGCAGGGCAGGGAACACAGTGTCTGCTATGTCTAGGATGTGTGTGTGTGGGGTTAGGGACTATGATTAGAGCATTGTGTTTCATTAGGCAGGATGAAGGTCTTCGGGTGCTGAGTGGCTGGCAACAGGTACTTCTGATGTGTGAGGCAACGTTATCGTAATCCATCATCAAGTGGAGGTCATTCTGAGACTATGTTGTAAGGAGGTGTCCATTTGGGTACCGTGTCTGCATCTTGGAATGGTGTGCAATTTGGGATAGCTCCTTGGCTCTGGAGTGTACTTATGCTCATAGGAGGGATTCTCGAGTTTTGTGTTTGATTCCAGAGTCAGCAATTTATATAATTATCTCAGGACCAAACATGTTCTCGTTTAGGTTACCACCACTAAAATTCATAAGTACTGAATAGTACTGCCCGCGTATGGAGATCCTTGAGCACTTCTTCCAGATGTACATTTCTATATTTCTTAGGACCCAAAACCGACCATAGAGAAGGCTATATTGCCAATCCCATTAATTTGCTAATGTAAGATGAAAATATACCTAACAACAGAAATGTCACTAGAACAATTAAGTGCCATTTTAAAGCACATCTTCCACAACGTTTTTTAGAGGTGAATGAAGAAAGAAGAAGCAAGACAATGTAGCCATATAGGCTGAAGCTGTGCTAAACTGAAAAGTTCCACTACACCTTTAAAGACTCCAAGCCTTCCGGTGTCCGATCATGCTTGTAGCTGACAGTTATCTCTGTTCTTTTTTCTAGCTCCAGGTACCAGGATCTTGAAGTCCTGAGCTTGACCTTTTTTTTTAGCTTTTTAGGTCTTGCCTGAGCCAGCGCATGTGCTGCCCTGTGAGACATTTAGTAAGTGGGTTTTCAAAGTGCTACCCACCAGCTTTTGCTGGCCTAAAGCTTGCGTTCATGCGAGCGTGAACGTGCACAGCTGCCATCTTTCAGTGCCTGAGGCGCCATCTGGAGCGTGATTACTTTCACTTTTGGCGCTGCTGCGCGTGCACCACTCACGTGTTTGCCGGCGCGCTTTCACTTTTGCTGTCTTTTTTTTTTAACTTCTCGCTCTTCAAATGCAAAGCACCTTGAAGAGATCTTGTTTTTTTAAGAGGCTATGCCAGTGTAATTCCCAGTTGGTCCCCTCCTCCCTTGCAGGTGAGCTCTTCCACACCAGCAAGCTGTGTCGGACTCCCATCCCACACCTGTCTCCTCCTCCGTTTGCTCGTGGTGCTGCACTCAGCTACGGCTGTATAACGTTCCCCCTTCCACGCCACCAAGCTTATTACCTCCTTCATGTTCTGGTAGCCTTCGCCACATCTGTTGATGTGTCCCTCGCCTGCTCGCACGCCTGTCTCCTCCCCCTAAACTAGTCTCCACTTCTTTTGCTGGCTGTTTTCCTCCACTGGTCTCTGTCTAACTTAGAGGCAGTTATATCCTACCAAACATATGGACCTATGGCATACATGTCAACATTTTAGACGAGGGAAGAGATTTAAAACAAAAAACAATCTGGAGAATGTATTTTCCTCATTCATTTCGATTGAAGGAGAGGCAATTTCAGGCGGGAGATTGGCAAAATGAGAGCATCTTGTGGCTGAAAAATCGGGAGTCGCCCGCCTGACGCGGGCTGTGGGCATGTATGCTATGATGCTTCCCTTTACCATTCAGGATACATTCTCTATCTGTCGCAGTTGCATTCTCTCTCACCTGAAGGTGGTTTTGCCTACACCACCTTTGCCACCCACAAAAATCAATTTCAGGGAACGTTGGTCAATGATGTTACTCAGTGTGGGCTACAGGGGCTCCACGTCAGGGGCGTCTTCAAAATCACCCTCCAGTGGGGCTGCCATCTTGGGAGTGGCTCACATGACTACACTGCCATCTTGAGAGGGGCACACGTGATTGTGACGAGCCACTGTGGTGTCACTCGTGGGTTAAATGCGTCCATTTGGAAAAAGGTGCACCTCCAATTAGCGGGTACAGTCGAAGCCGCAAAGTAATCAGCGGCGGCCATATTAGAAAAGGTTTCCTAAACGGAAGAGGCCAATCAGGTCTCTGGGGCTGTTTCCGACCAATCACGTGGAGCGAGGTTTGTAACTGTGGGTGAGGCTTATCGGAACATCTTATGATTGGTTTGCATGAGGTTATGAGGAAATGGATGGCTGTTTATATAGGTTACGGTGACCAGCTTCTATAAATCAACAAGCATTGGCATAGCCAATAGGTCTCGCCTTTGGGACCTTTTAAGTGTTTAACCATGCAACAGTTAATGTTGTCGCACCAAGGATATTGTGCTGCATAACTAAATACATATAAGGTCCCAAAAGCGAGACCTATTGGCTATGCCAATGCTTGTTCTCTTTGGAAATCTTTCCCGCCCTTGTTCAAAACATCGTCATTTAACATCATTAGGTGTTTAGGCTAATTTCCAGTTATTTTCTGAGAGGGAATCTTTTTGAATTTGGCAAAGATGTTACTGCATTTTGAAAATGCTCACCATGTGACAGGAAAAGGGCAAAAAAGACCCACATTGTCTGTGCATTATTAGCCTTCCAAAAACCTATGTCCCTGACAGATGTGAACACTGCACCACTTTTTCTAAGCACACCCTGAAGTACAGAGAGAAAGGTCGCCTTCATAGAAGAAAGGAACTGCTCAGGCAACAAGAGTCCCTGTCAGGATGAAGAATGATGATCAGTGGAGCGAGGAGAGCAATATCCCCCAGTGCTCCAACCTTTACACTTCCTCAGGGGAAGAACCAAGATGAGAAGACATCATGAAAGGAGGCAACTTCGTATTTTGAAATTGAGGATTTTGACATTGAGACAAGGTACAGCAACATCCTGTTCCCCTTGATGGGATTAATCAACCTCAAAGGAATATTCAATGTTGAAACGGTCAAGGTATTAGATAGCTAGGAACATTTTGATGTCGAGGGATGTCATGGGTACGAGGCATTCAAGATGGAGGTACACACTTCTTTTTCTGTTGGAAAAACTGTTGAGTAGGTCAGAGGGATGATGGCAAAGAGATTGCTATCTACACCTGACTTTGAATACTCTAGCGCATATTCACCATCCAGACCTTCATCTTCAGTGATCATTCCAGTTCATCAACCTACACATCAATATCCAGTGACTCTTCCTCCACCGCAACCACCACCACTACTCCATTCTCCGCATCAAGTGGTAGTGCCTCTAGTACAACCACCAGGACTACAAGGAGCTCAACCATTCTGTCTTCCTTTGGTCCCCATTGCTTTTCCGCCAAGACTTTCTAGGTCTTCACCTCCATGACCTACGTCTTGTAACAGACCAGTAGTGAGATCAAGGTTAAGGTCTCGACGTCATTCTTGCCACTCAAGATGGTCTAAGCATGCCTTCAATGAGTTTGTCTTGACACAGATATAGATCTAGATCTCACTCATCTTCGTTCTGGACTTCTTCATCTTCCAGGAAAAGATATTCACCAACACTGTCAGAATCTCCTCCTTCAATGATTTCCTCTGTGGAAGATATTAATACTTTTCAAGAGGTCCTTATAACAGGAGTTAATAAGCTAAGCGTCCTCTTGCCAGTGACAACCTCAGCTGCTTCAGTGACATTTATGACCAGTGACAACCTCAGCTGCTTCAGTGATATTTATGACCCTCTACTTAACATCATCCACAAGATTGTAACATCCTCTAGTGCCAGGTCTTCTAGAACCTGCCATATAGCTATTCTTGACATCATCCTCAACCAAAGCAGATCCTTTTAGAAATCAAAAGAAATGTCAGCCTCCCAAGCAGAATCCTCCTTTTCCAAGGATGAATCCTCCTATGGACTCAGTATTAGGGTCTTTGGCAAGATTCTAATGCTTCTTCATTGACTGTGAGAAGAAAAAAAACTGGATTTGGTGGGGAGAAAGACATGCAGTACTTTCTTTACCACGATGAAGCCAGCAAATTCCACTGCCATGCTGGGCAGCTATGACAAATCATGTGGGACTTACTGCAACAGTTTGCAAATGTTCTTCCAAGAGAACAATTAGAAGACTTCACAGAAATCTTGAACTAAGGCATGATGATGTCAAATCAAATCATCAGTGTGTTGTGGCAGACAAATCCTTATTAGAGGTCCATGGATATTGGCAAGGCTTTGGGACTTTCCTCATGGTGGGGCTTACTGGTCTCACACGAAAGGTACAACCAAGAATTTTTAATTTACCATTCTGTGGGAACACCCTACTCAGCCGCCATGCTGAAATGGCCCTAATGAAGTCTGATATGGATATTCTGACAGTAGGCCTAGAAAGTAACAAATTACATACAAAATATACAAACATACATATCACTGTTGTTTCTCACAGAGAGACCACGCCAGTCAGTTGCCTCAGGGGCAGCAGCAGCAACAATAGAGCCTTATACACACCACAGAAGTGAGGGAAAGAAGGTCCTCAAGCACCACTGGTAGAAGGTCAATCTCTCGCAGGTGGCAAGCAGTGACTCCCCTCCTTTCGTTTGCCTAATTCAGTAGTGAGAAGCATTTTGCATTTCCTGCGGGAGTGGAAATTCATCACAGGTGACAAATGGCTTTTGAATAATGCTCAGAATGGGCAGTATCTCAGATTAATTTATCCTTTGCTATTCCTCTGAAGAAGATGTCATCATAACATCTAGCCGAGCTTCAATAAGAACATTGAACAACACCCTCATGGAAAAAACAAGCAGCAGGTGGTTCCCTTTTCTAAAAAAGAATTGGGAATTTATTCAGGTTACTTTCTGGTGAAAAAGAAGGGACACCAGAATTAATTCAGACCCATTCTGGTTTTGACACTGGCAAAAAAATGGACACAGAGGGAAAAATGCAGGATGTTAGGATCTGATCTACCCTCAATCAGCTCAATAGGTTTTAAAGATGCATATTTTCATGTGCCAATTGCCAAGAAGCATCACAATTCCTCAGTTTTGTGGTCAGAACCGATAATTTTCAGTACAAGTCTTCAAGGACACTCAAAACACATAGCTACTCTCGCAGGCTACCTCAGGAAGCAGTAGGTCTTGGGTCTATCAGTAACTGTACCACTGACAGCAAGCTGGCCAACATTTACAGATAAAAGCCTCTCCTCTCAAACAATTGGGTTTATCATAACTCAGCTTTCGAAGCTGGAAAATGGCTCACTTGAGGCTCTAATCATGCAGTCCTTGGTCCGATACAGAAAGTGACATACAGCAACAATGTCAGAGGGGTAGAGCCAAGAAGCCAGTCAGCTTCTTAGGATGGAAGTATGCTAGCACTAACACTTGTAGTCTGAACTCATTGTTCAAATCTCTTGAAAGCATTGCATGCTGCTGTTGGATCTTCTGTATGCTTCACTTGCAATTGGTCTTGTTGCATGGTATTTGCAAAGCCCCTACAGGGTATCTTATTGGTTTTCGTTCTCTCCGTGGATCCTGAAGTAAGGAATAGTTTCCCTATTTTCAAATTTGGATTTTCTTTTGGTGAAATGTGCTACTAAGACCGGAATGTTGCTGACATTAAACCTATCAATCAATCAATCAGTCGTTTGTTAAGCGCGCCTACTCTTACTCACCCGTCAGGGTCTCTAGGAGCTCGGGTGGGGGGTAGCTGGCTCCAGTCCACCAGGGGGGGGGGGTCTGTCGAAGAGCCAGGTTTTGAGGTTTCTTGCGAAGATGGGGAGTGATGTTGTCTGTCTGAGGTGGAGCGGAAGGGCGTTCCAGGCTCCGGCTGCGAGGAAGGATAAGGAGCGGCCTCCCTTTCTGGTGCGGGGAACCACGGCATTGGAGAGCTTGGCTCATTGTAGGGTCCTCTGGGGTGCGTGGAATTTGAGTCGGCTGTTCAGGTTTGCTGGTCCGGTGTCGTGGAGGGCCTTGTGGGCGTGGGTGAGCATCTTGAAGGTGACTCTAGCTTCGATAGGGAGCCAGTGGAGATGTGGCAGTGTCTTGGCAGGTCGAGGACCAGTCTTGCGGCAGTGTTCTGGATGTTCTGTAGCTTGCGGGTGAGGTTTTTGTTTATTCCGGCGTAGAGTGCGTTGCCGTAGTCGAGTCTGCTGGTGACCAGGGCGTGAATGACGGTCTTTCTGTGTTCGAGGGGGATCTATTTGAAGGTCTTACGTAGGAGGCTGAGGGTGTGGAAGCAGGAGAAAGAGAAGGAGTGGATCTGGTGGTCCATTTTGAGCTCTGAGTCCAGGATGATTCCCAGGTTGCGTGCGTGGTCCGTGGGGGTGGGCGGACTTCCGAGGGCAGGGGGCCACCAGGTGTCGTTCCAGGCATTGGGGTTTGGGCCCATGAAGAGTACTTCTGTTTTGTTGGTGTTTAGTTGTAGGCAGCTGCTTTTCATCCATTTGGCAACGGCTTCCATGCCTTCTCGAAAGTTGTGTCTGGCAGTATTGGTTTCGTTGGATAGGGAGAGGAAGAGTTGGGTGTCGTCTACGTATGACACAATGTTGAGTCCGTAGGTTCTGACGATGGGGACGAACGGAGCCATGTAGATGTTGAAGAGTGTAGGGCTGAGGGAGGACCCCTGGGGGACTCCGCAGGTGGTAGGTGTAGGGTCTGAGTGGAAGGGGTGGAGTCTGACCCACTGCGTTCTGCCGGAGAGGAAGGAGTGGATCCAGTTGAGGGCCTTGTCTTGGATCCCTGAGTCGTGGAGTCTGCGAATTGGGGTGCAGTGAGAGACTGTGTCGAACACCGCTGAGAGGTCGAGGAGGATGAGGGCTGCTGTTTTTCCTTTGTCCAATAGGGTGCGGATGTTGTCTGTTGCAGCGAGGAGGGCAGTTTCCATACTGTGTTTTTTTCTGAGGCCTGATTGGGAGGAGTCGAGAATGTTGTGCTCTTCGATGAATGTGGCGAGTTTGCTGTTGATGGCTTTCTCGATGATCTTCGCTGGGAACGGGAGCAGGGAGATGGGTCTGTAGTTTTTGAGGTCGGTGGGGTCCACCGAGGGTTTCCTCAGGAGGGGGTTGACCTCGGCATGTTTCCAGTCATCGGGGAACGTGGCGGTTGCCAGGGAGCAGTTGATGGTGTGGTAGAGCATGGGTGTGATGGTGTCGGTGGCTCTGTTGAAATTGTGGTGGGGCAGGGGTCTGTGGGGGCCCCGGAGTCGATTGACTTCATCGTCTTCAATGTGTCTTCGGTGGTGAGGGCTGTCCAGTTGTCGGTTCCTGGCTTCAGGGTTTCGTTGTCGTTGGTGATGGTTCAGTGTGTTGGTTGTCTTCATCGAAGTTGTCGTAGATGCTCTTGATTTTGTGGTGGATAAAGGTGCTGAGTTTGTCGCAGAGGTCTTGTGAGGAAGGGATGTCGGTGGACTCGCTGGTGGGTTGGGCGAACTCCTTGATGATCTTGAAGAGTTCTTTGCTGTTGTGTACGTGAGTGGAGATTCTGATGGATACATCTGCCAGTGGATTCCTCACCTTGTGAATATCCCCTGCGCCAGCATTCCATGGAACTTTTCTTTCCCAGCACTCCACGTCGACGTGGGCGACGTCACAATGCGCCGGCTCCGCTCGCGACTCCGATCGACGTCACCGGAGCCATAAGAAGCCCACGTCGGCGTGATGACGTCAGTTCCTTTTTTTCCGCGCCTTCGACGCGCAACGGTTTTTCTCCAGTGCTCGTTGGCTACTTTGTAGTTTAGCCGTGTTATTCTGTTATTTCGAGTATGTCTTCGACTAGAAGATCGGGGTTTAAGCCCTGTAGGGAATGTGGAGGTCTGATGTCGATGACGGATCCACATCAGAACTGTTTATGGTGCCTCTCTTCGGAACATGATATGGATGAGTGTGGTTGCTGCAGAAGCATGAACCCGAAGGCTCTTAAGGAGAGGAAGACTAAGCTCTTCATGAATAGGATCGGAGAGGAGAAGAGAGGTAGGAAGAAGGAGAAGTCGAAGAGGGGATCTTCAACTTCGAAGTCTTCGAGGTCGAAGAAGCACCACAAGAAGAGGAAGCATTCTTCTCGGCGTCGGTCCTCGAGGTCTAGGAGGTCGAGGTCGAGGTCGGATTTGCCCCTTCGACGCCGGAGCAAATGCTTGTCTCCTTCTCCTTCACCTTCGAAGTCACCGAGGTGTTCTCCTTCGAAGAAGCAGACTCCGGCTCAGTCCCCGACGCGGTCATCGGATCCATCTAAGGCGTCGACGCCGGGTCGAGTGGAGTCGGATGCTTCCATGCATGAACAGGAGCAGGAAGAGTCTGTTCCGGTGCCTGAAGATTCTGAGGCTCCGGTTGAAGATACTGCGGGGCCGACGCCGGAGACTCCACAAGGGGTTACAGGGCCTGTTCCTTTGCCTCAGTTCCCGGCTCCAGGTACAGATCCTACCAATTTCTTAAATGCTATGTATGGCATTTTTAATAGGGCGGCCTACCCATCCGGAGCACCAACTGGTCCCGTGGGTCCGATGGCATTTACACTGGGGGTGCCGCAGCAGTACGCTCAGGCCCCCTTTTTTATGCCCTTTATGCCGATGGCGCCATCTTGGCAGTTTCCGGCGCCGTCTGGCGATCCGATTCGACCTCGGAAGGACCAGCTGACTTCGGAGCCTTCCTCGACGCCGAGGCCGACTCCATCGGCGCCGGACACTTCACCTATGGCGCCGCCGACTCCGGTACCTTTGGTTCCTCCGACGCCGCGTACGACGTCGTCGACGCCGGCTCCTCGGATCCCGTCGAGGAGGGAGACCCAGAGGGTGTTGGAGGAAAAGAGATATCAGATGGATGTGGAAGAAGGTGAGGTTGACTCTTCCTCGGATGAATTCGAAGGCATTGATGAAGCCAGTGGTTTGGATACAACCCCAGAGTGGGAGCATGCATCTGCCAGGTCTTCTCCACCTCAGGAATTGGCTCCCTATCATGTTGTAATCAAAAAGGCGGCAGAACTTTTGGATTTGCAGCTGCCTTCTGTGAAGCATAAAACCAACTTGCTTACAGAAGTGTTGCATTCACCATCATCGACTTCAGAGCCATTGTTGCCTTTCAATGAGGCCATCTTGGAGCCAGTCTTGGAGGTGTGGAAGAAACCCCTTTCATCTCCGGCGGTGTGTAGGCAGGTGGCAAGAAGGTACAAGGTTGCACCAGGGGATCCTGACTTCTTGTCAACGCATCCTTCTCCGGACAGCTTGGTGGTGCAGGCTTCATGTTCCAAGCATGCTTCGGGTGCCTTCCCTCAGTCTCCGGCTGACAGGGAATCTAAAAAGGTTGATCAGGCAGCCAAGAAGACCTTTTCCACTGGAAGTATGGCGTTAAAATCGACTAATGCTACATGCCTCTTGGGGCGTTATGTGCATGCGCTAATGGACTCCATTAAGTCTTTGGCCCCTAAGTTGCCTGAGGGGGATAAGTCGTCCTTTTTGGAGGTTGTGGCAGACACTCAGGCGGCTGCCAGACAAGTTATCCAATCGGGGTTGGATACTGCGAACTCTGTGGCAAGGATCATGGGGTCATCTGCCGCGAGGAGGCAGGCTTGGCTCCGTACCTCTGGGTTCTCAGCTGATGTGCAAGCTACGCTGGTTGATCTGCCATTCGACGGACAGAAGCTGTTTGGGGAAAAGGCGGACTCTGCCCTGCAGCGATTTAAGGACAGCAGGTTGACTGCGAAATCCTTGGGACTTCAAGCTCCATCTAGGGGTTCGTCTTTTTGAACATTTAGGGTTTTGGAAGATCGTCTTACCGGCAGCCCCAACAGCAGCAGCAACAGCAGCAGCAGAATCCCCTCTATAAGTCCTATAGAGGGAGGCAAAGGGGTCGGAGAGGTTCTGGGCGCAACCCTTCTTCTTCCTCCTCCTCTTCTGCTCCCAATGAAGCTTCAGGGAAGCAGCCCTAGATCCCCCATCCCGGATCATGTAAGACCTGTGGGGGGTCAGGTGTCCTACTTTCTACGGGGTTGGAAATCTGTTACAACAGACCTTTGGGTTATGAACCTCGTGGAGACTGCGTACGCCCTTCCCTTTCGGTAGCTTCCTCCCCCTTACCCTCCTTGCCAAGGTTATTGCTTGGAAGACCATCTGCTTCTCCTGCAGAAAGAAGTTCTAGCCTTGCTTCAGAAAGGTGCGATAGAGGTGGTTCCGGAACAGGAAAGGGGTCAGGGTTGCCACTCCCGGTATTTCCTGATTCCCAAGAAGGACGGCAGATTGTGTCCAATTCTGGACCAATTCTGGACCTCAGAATCTTGAATTTTTACTTGAAGCAGGAGAAATTCAAGATGCTGACCCTTGCGCAGGTTCTTCAAGCGTTGCAGCAAGGAGACTGGATGGTGTCGCTCGACTTGCAGGACGCGTACTTTCATGTCCCAATCCTGAAGTCGCACAGGAAGTATCTCCGTTTTACGGTTGGGTCGCAACATTACCAGTTTGCGGTCCTCCCGTTTGGTCTTACTACCGCACCTCGAGTCTTCACAAAGGTGATGGCAGTGGTGGCTGCTCATCTCAGGAGGTCGGGGATTCCAGTTTTCCCCTACTTGGACGACTGGCTTCTGAAGGCAGAGTCCCCAGAGATGGTGCAGCTTCATCTGCAGGTAACATCTCAGCTGTTATTCGACTTGGGTTTTTCAATCAATGTGCCCAAATCTCACCTGGTGCCCTCTCAACGCAACCTGTTCATAGGGGCGGTACTGGACACTACTGTGTGTCGAGCATTCCCTCCACCTCAAAGGATTCTCGACATTCAGGAGATGGTCCCTTTATTCCACAATGGAGCGGTTGTTCCAGTTCTGAAGGTCCTTCGCCTGCTCGGTCTGTTCGCTTCCTGCATTCTGTTGGTCAACCACGCACGCTGGCACATGAGGGCGCTCCAGTGGTGCCTCCGCAAGCAGTGGTATCAGCACAACGGGGATCTCGGGGAGTCGATCAGGATCTCCAGAGAAGCTGCAGCGGATCTGTCTTGGTGGGGCGTGGAGGGCAATCTGTCCCAAGAAAGCCCTTTCATCTGCCTCCATCGGTGGCCATGGTGATAACGGATGCATCCACTTTAGGGTGGGGTGCGCATCTGGGGGACCTGGAGATCAAAGGTCTTTGGTCTCCAGAGGAAAGGTTGCTTCACATCAACCTTCTGGAATTGCGGGCGATTCGTTTGGCGCTCAAGGCCTTCTTCCCTTCCCTTCGCAGTCAGTCGATTCAAGTCCTGACAGACAACACGACCGCGATGTGGTATGTCAACAAGCAGGGAGGGGTGGGGTCTCTTTGTCTTTGCAGAGAGGCCCTGCGTCTATGGTCCTGGGCTCAGGACCATCAGATTTGTTTGATGGCAAATCATCTGGCCGGGGTGCTGAACATGCGTGCGGACAGTCTCAGTCGGCAGTTCTCCGCCGACCACGAGTGGAGGCTCCATCCGGAGGTAGTTCGTCACGTCTTTCGGACGTGGGGAACTCCTCGGGTGGACCTGTTTGCCACTCACGAGAACGCGCACTGCCCGTCATTCTGCAGTCTCCAGTATCCGATGCAGGGAGCGCTGGGGGACGCGTTTCAGTTGAGTTGGGGCTCGCGACTCCTTTACGCGTTTCCTCCCATACCCTTGATTCCTCAGGTTCTGAGGAAGATTCGCCAAGACCGGGCCCAAGTCATATTGGTCGCCCCGGATTGGCCAAGAAGGGTGTGGTACACAGATCTTCTCCACCTCTCCTCGTGCCCTCCGCTCCGTCTCCCACTGAGGGCAGACCTCCTCTCGCAGTCGGAGGGGCAGGTTCTACACCCCCACCTCCAGAGCTTACACCTTCATGCCTGGAGATTGAACGGGGCAACCTGAGTTCCTTCTCTCTCCCACCTGATGTGGTGGACGTTATTTTATCGGCCAGGCGACACTCCACCAAGTCCATTTACTCCTACAGGTTGTCAAAATTTGTAAGATGGTGTGGAGAGAGATCCATTGACCCTTTAAAGGCTCATCTTTCCAATGTGCTCCAGTTTGCTCTTTCCTTGGCTCAGCAGGGCTGTGCTGTGGCCACGGTCAAGGGCTATTTATCAGCCTTGTCGGCTTTTCTGTGCCTCCCAGATCAACCTTCTCTGTTTAAATCTCCGGTTGTTCTGAGGTTTATCAAGGGCCTTACAAACATGTTTCCTCCCACTCCATTTGTAATGCCTCAGTGGGATCTTAATCTTGTTTTAACCTTTCTAATGGGGTCCCCTTTTGAGCCTCTACATAGTTGTCCTTTGAGGCTGTTGTCCTTTAAGGTGGTTTTTCTTGTAGCCATAACCTCGGCAAGGAGGGTAGGTGAGCTTCGAGCTCTAAGTTCCAAACCTCCTTTTCTTACCTTACATGCTGAACGGATGGTTCTCAGGACCAGGGCTGCTTTCTTACCAAAAGTTGTCACTTCATTTCATTTGGGGCAGTCTATTACCCTCCCTGTTTTCTATCCACCCCCTCATCCTTCCAAAGAAGAGGAAAGACTCCATCGCCTTGACCCGAAGAGGGCTATGAGTTTTTATTTGGACAGGACCAAGGACTTTCGTCTTGATGACTAGCTTTTTATTGGCTACGTAGGTCGTTCTAAAGGTAAAGCGGTGCACAAGCGCACGCTGGCGAGATGGATAATACGGTGAACAACCTTTACAACGCAACTGTTACAACGCACTACACTTACAACGACATTTTTACAACGCAACATCCACTACAACGCATTCCATTACATCGCATGACACTACAACGCATGTTTAAAAACTACCTTTACAACGCATTCCATTACATCGCATACTACCTTTACAACGCATACCATTACATCGCATACTACCTTTACAACGCATACCATTACAACGCAATCCAACACTTACCCTACTGTTGCACCCCCTGGAGTTAGAATAGTAATTTTTACCCCTATACTATCCGTTGTAATGGTATGCGTTGTAAAGGTAGTATGCGATGTAATGGAATGCGTTGTAAAGGTAGTTTTTAAACATGCGTTGTAGTGTCATGCTATGTAATGGAATGCGTTGTAGTGGATGTTGCGTTGTAAAAAATGCGTTGTAAGTGCATGCGTTGTAAAAGTGTGCATTGTAACGACATACATCCGGATAATACTGACCATCAAGATCTGCTACGCCCTGGCTGGTAAGACTCCTCCTGAGGGTATTCGTGCTCACTCTACTAGAGCTAAGTCTTCAACATCTGCTCTGGCCCGGGGTGTTCCCGTGGGAGATATTTGTAAAGCCGCGACTTGGGCCTACCTCCATACTTTCGCAAAGCATTATTGCTTGGACTCTGAGATGAGTAGGGAGGGCCATTTCGCGCGCTCTGTGTTACAGGACTTTTTGGTGTAGGAAGGTGGACACCCTCCTCCGGGAGTGGGGACTGCTGTGGGAATCTATTCACAAGGTGAGGAATCCACTGGCAGATGTATCCATCAGAAGAACAAGTTACTTACCTTCGGTAACGCTTTTTCTGGTGGATACAGTATCTGCCTGTGGATTCCTCACTGGCCCACCCGCCTCCCCGTTGTCCATCCTTCTATACCTAATGTCCTGTTAATAATGTTTCAATCTATTAATCTAATGATGATATTTCAAGATGTATTAATACTGTCAGAGGCGTTATGTCTTTCTTTTGCCTTTTTATTTATTCTCCACACTGTGTGTGTTGCTTGGCATATTGTGTACTGTGTATACTGTGTATGTATTTTGCTGTCAGTCCGTCCATGTGCCTCGAAGGCACGTAAAAAAGGGGCGGAACTGACGTCATCACGCCGACGTGGGCTTCTTATGGCTCCGGTGACGTCGATTGGAGTCGCGAGCGGAGCCGGCGCATTGTGACGTCGCCCACGTCGACGTGGAGTGCTGGGAAAGAAAAGTTCCGTGGAATGCTGGCGCAGGGGATAGTCACAAGGTGAGGAATCCACAGGCAGATACTGTATCCACCAGAAAAAGCGTTACCGAAGGTAAGTAACTTGTTCTTTTGTCTTCAATAGCTTTTTTCCTCGTTTTTCTGATGAGTTGGTGGTGGGCGTTGGTGCCGGCTCTGGAGGTGTTGTGGGCTTCTGTGAATTTGGTGTTCTTTCAGGCCTTTTCGAGGCGGCAGCATGTGCGTCTGGACTCTTGAAGTTCGGTGGTAAACCAACTGGCTTTCTTGGTGTGGGTGTTGTTGTTTTTCTTGAGGGGGGCTATGGTGTTGGCGCTGTTGGAGATCCATCTGTGCAGGGTTCAAGCTGCAGTGTTGGGGTC
The DNA here is from genome assembly GCF_964204655.1 of Triturus cristatus. NCBI lineage: Eukaryota > Metazoa > Chordata > Amphibia > Caudata > Salamandridae > Triturus > Triturus cristatus. The sequence continues at coordinate 478,770,642 of NC_140590.1, read as the reverse complement.
GTCGTTTTCCACGATGGTTGGGGTGGAGTTCCGGAGTGATGAGGTTAGCTGGTCGTCGGTGATTTTGGTCCAGTTTCTTTGTGGGAGCAGGTGCAGGTGACTGTGGATGGTGGGTGTTCTAAAGGTAAAGTGGACGCATCGATGGTCAGTCCATGGGAGTTCGGTGGTGTGGCTGAAGGTGATGGAGTTACCTGTTGTGAAGAGGGGGTCGAGAGTGTGTCCTGCTGAGTGTGTGGGTTCGGTCACGATCTGGCGGAGTCCAATGTTGTGGAGGTTGTCCAAGAGGGATGTGGTGCTGGGGTCCAGTTGGTTGTTGAGGTGGAAGTTGGGTCTCCCAGTAGGGTGCAGTTGGTGGACGCGATGGCATGCGGGGAGATGATGTCCATGATGGAGTTAGCGAAAAGTTTGTGCGGGCCAGGCGGTCGGTAGATGAGGGTTCCTCGGAGGGAGGGGGTAGGGCTGGCCAGTATCTTGAAGTGATGGTGTTCCATCAGGTCTGTGGGCTCGTCAGGGAGTGTGGTCAGGCGGAGGGTGGATTTGTGAACGATGGCGATTCCTCCTCTCGGGTGGGTGGGGTTGTCCTTCCTGGAGATCTTGTATCCTTGGGGAATGGCGATGGCGATGTCCGGTCCAGAGGTGGTGTTGGTCCATGTTTCGGTGAAGAACGCTACATCCAGGGTGGTGCTGTCGAGGAGGTCCCAGATTTCAGTGGCGTATTTGTGGAGGGTTCGGATATTGAGGAGGATGCATTGCATGGTCTTTAGTTGGGTTGTGGACTTGCAGGTGGTTTGTGCCGGGTCCGTGGTCTTGGCGGTGCTGCAGGTGTGCCGGCAGCAGTGAAAGCTGAAGGGTCCGTGGGTGTCGGCTGGTGATGCTAGCTTGCAGTTGTTGTTGCGTCCTGGGTTGAGAGCGTGGAGTGCGGCTGGGTCGTAGCGTTCGCATTGCAGAGGTCCAGGGTTCCTGGCACTGGTCATGGTCGGGTCGCGGACGGGCGCAGACGGGCTTGCCTTTAGTGCACCTTCGGCATGCCAGCGGCGCGCCTACTGCCCGCGTCCGCTGCTCCATTAAGTAGTGGTCGGGGAGGGCTGGACAGCTGGGAGGCGGGAGCGGGGAGGGGAGCTGGATTGGGCCGGTCGCGTTGGTCGTGCTGGGGGGGAGGGGCCACAGGGGCAGCAGCGGCAGGGAAAAACGGGCAGAAAAAGGCAACAAGAGAGGAAAGAGTGGAAATGAGGCAGTGAAAGGTGCAAGAAAAGTGAGGGAAAGACAGAAGGAGAGTGAGAGGGGGGGATTAAATCAGTGAAAAACGAGTGAAAACGGAGGAAAGACACAAAGGGGGAGTGAAAGGGGGAGATTGAAATCAGTAAAAAACGAGTGAAAACGATGGAAAGACACAGAGGGGGAGTGAAAGGGGAAGATTTAAATCAGTAGAAAACTAGTGAAAACAGTGGAAAGACCAGAAGGAGAGTAAAAGGGAGATATTGAAATCAGTGAAAACCAATGAAAAAGGAGAGAAAGAGCAGAGCGAGAGAAAGGAGACAGAGGTCCACTGGACCACCGGGGATGAGGCGTAGGTAAAACCTGCGGGTGGAGGAGGGCCCCGAACACCAGCACTCGAGAGTCAGGGGCTTGGGGAAAAGCCTCACTTGATGGTGGAGCTGCGAGGGGGAAGAGCAATTTCACTGACACTGAGTCAGACCTTAAGAGGAACTCCAGATAAGACCATGTACTAAAACTGTATGTTAACTCTCAAATTCTAAACTAAATGATTTCATCACACTTAAGTGAAAAGGGCTGTAACTAAACATATTATCCTGGAAATAAAAAAAATTTGGCAACGTAATGTGTGCTAAAGGAGCTATCGATTTTGCACAAAATTAACATGCATTTTGGTAGCTCATTGAGGGCACTTTTGGATTTGTTTTCAAAGCAAGTCTTTATTCTTCTTTTCTGATTGTAGCATTGCCATATTCAACATTTAACATTCTTTCAGAAAGAAGTGTGTTTTTCACTATCACGAATCAGTTCTTACATGTTTCTTGTAAATCACTAGGGGCCTCATGTAGGTAGCGAAATACCGGTCGGTAACGGCCCAATTTCGGTAAATATTCCGTTACCGACCGGTATTCAGACAAGTGAGATGTAGGAGACCAAAAACCACTTTTCGGTAAATATGAGGCGGTAAATACCGATTCATATTTACGGAATACATAATTAACGAATCGGTAAATATGAAGTGGTAAATATGAAGTGGTAAAAAGTTAAAATGACATGTAGGAGCACTCGGTAATTAAGAAATCCAAGAAAATCGGTAAATAAGAGTCGGTAATTAACACGGATTGAAAGCAGGTGGTAACCAACAACAGTGCAGCTAAGCAATCCCAAAATGCAACAGCGTGGACACCCTGGCAGCTATGTACGTCATTGCAATGCGCCTACGTCTAGAGGCAGCAGGACTGAGGGTTTGGCGACGGAAGGAACGCATCCACAGACAGCGCATCACACTATTCCAGCTGACTGATGCAGAGATACATGAGAGGTACAGGCTACACCCCGAAACCATCATGGACTCAATCAGGGACCCGCACCCACTCCTGGACCAGCCAATGAGAAGGGCGCACGCCATACCCCCACATGTGCAGGTGCTCTGCAGCCCACATCTGCTGGCATCCGGCATTTCTCAGGTGGTGACAGCTGCGGTGGGTGGTGTATCCCAGAGTTGCCTGTCCCGTTCCTTCAGGAATTACTTCCCCCATTATATTGGCTGCATTGATGGGACACACATCCCACTCTGTCCACCAGCTGACACAGAGCACATCTACAGGATCAGGAAGTCCACCCACTCCATCAATGTGCATACCGAATGGAATGATATTGTGAATGGTCCCGTGGGTGGCAGAACCAAAAGGTGCGCGTATGCTATTTACAACGAGGTCTGCAAGTTGTCGCACAGTGAGGCGGCTTCCAGACTGAGAGCTATTGACCAAGCAAACATGGAGAAGGCCTAAGCCGTTATAGATATTAGCTCTAGCACTCTCACTTCTAGGATTCATACATGAGACAATAGGCACATGCAAGTACACGGCGCATGCAATGTACAAGCCCCGATTTTGGCGTGCGTCCTACGAGGTATCCCAGTGCCTGTGATTACACCTTCTTTCACTGTGCTTGCAAACGGTATTCATTTAATAATGATTAATGAAGTTTGCTGCGGGATGTGAGTGGTAATCCCGTACATAACTGTCTCGCATGAAGTTGTCTGCTGCAATACTGTTCTTTTTCCACCCCCGCATGGGCGGCGGGATGTTTCCATCTGGCCTTCGATTCCAACCTTGAAAGCAGAGTCCAACAAGTTGAGCAGAATAGAGCGCCATTGTCCCACAAAGAGGTGCCTTTGACTTCCTCTCGTTAAAATATTTGTCCTTCACGTTGCTACTACGCGCACTGAGGAACAGGCGCCTCTGAATACTGACCTCCCCCTGCATTTCGGCTCTTTGATCCAAAGTATTATCAATGCCTCGTCCACGACCGGCCTGGCTCAATTTTCTCTAACATGTGGGGCTCGGGTCTCGTGACCTCTTTCCAAACAATTTGTGGTGTAATTCCGGCATTTGTTCATTCACTGTTCTCGAGCATCTTTGGAGGTGTTCCGCTGCTTCTGGCGCTGGTGGCAGGTGTGCTGCTTTTACTTTTCATACTACGGAATGGCTGCTCCTTCTGTGCCACACGAGCACCTGTCCCGTCTGCATCTTCTTCGTGATAGGATGCTTGACTTCTATGGTACTTTGCCATTGGCGACTTTGAGCCTGGCTTATGGATTATCCTTCAGGTATTCCCACTTCACCTGCGTACAACCTGTATTACACTGCCTGGATTGTCCCTTTGAATGGCCTCTGGATTTGTGCTTGACCAACATGGTGTCTCCGGTGCCGGATTTCGATCGACTGATGAGGCCCTTAGTGTCTCACGAGTTGTCCTGTTCTGGTGTCCGGATCATGGCGTGTGGAGCGGCGCATGGTATCCTGGGTAATTGGGACATCTCAGCGGCAGCCTACGACTTCTTGTCCATGAGCTATTTGGAGGAACATTCCGGGTGCCCTCTGATTGTGCTAGAGGCTCCGTTGGTTGGAGAACACGTATGTTCCTTTTCTTTACTCAATTGGATGGCTGAGACTTTTAGTGGCCCTGAAAACGATTGCTTGTTGGAAGCCGTGGCCACATATGCTGCCTATACATTCATGGATTAACTGGATTGTCGTCCATTGCGCCTGTGCTACTGGACAGCACCCTGGCGCAACATTTATTTCTTTTAGTTCTCGTTTTTCTCTTCCTGATGGTCTGCTTGAGTTTTTTACTATACTTGCATTGTGTTTTTGGAATTGTATGCTGCAATTAATTGGACTGTAGGACTTTGGCGCTGCATTGGTTACGCCCTGTTCTGCTCTGACGAAACTGAACTCTGCGTTCTCTCTTTTCTTGCCTATTACATATTGCTTCGCTCAAGGGGGCGTGTAGTGAGTTCTCCCTGAATACGTACATGCATTGTTCAGTTGGCATTACCACGTTGAATGTTTTGTAGCCATATTTGTGTCTTTGCACACGACACTGCGTTTACATGTTCTTTCTTGAATAAACTGCTGACTCGAGGCTTCCTTCAGACGAGTGCATTCTGTTGTTCCCATCCCAAGCTCTGCGCAGCGACCTTGGTCTGTACATGCTGTGACACACAGTCTGGAATTTTACACAATGCATGTTTTCCACTCTAGGTTGTTCGACCCACGATTTAGCCATGGCACACGCGCAGCTGCACATACCTGACAGTTGGTGCTTTTCATATCTCAGACGTCATGTTTATTATTCAGACCGAAGACGAGCCTTCCTGCGAGGAGACTCCTGATGCTCCTGTGATGTGATTTCACTAAGCTGATCTTTGAGGTATGGGGTCCCCTATTCAAGCCTGAGAGACCTTCTATAATGACATGATTGTGATATTGGCTACTTAGTTAAGGGAAGGTGGTAGTGTACTCGGTATTTTCCGATTCGCTAAATACCACCTCGGTATTTTCCGATTCGCTAAATACCACCTCGGTATTTACCGATTCGGTGGATACCACCTCGGTATTTACCGATTCGGTGACTTCCGATTCGTATTTACCGAATGTTACCGAATCGGTAACTGTTACCGAATTTTTACCTACATATAACTTACCGGTTCTAATTTACCGATTCGGTACGGCTCGGTATTTATGAACCGGTAAAATTTATTTACCTACATGAGGCCCTAGATGTTTCAGACGTGAAAGAAAACCAGAGTTTGAATGCCATTTTCATTGTGTTTTGAAGGCCACCAGCCCAGGAAGAATTGATTTTGATGATACCCCTCCATTCTAGAAGTCCACCAAATCACCGTTCTTTGTTTTGCTTCTCTGTCCAATTTCCCTTTGCCCCATTAGTGTGATCACCCTTCTCTGTAGTCTTTTTTAGAGGACAGGGTCAGACGAAGGTGACAGGATGGTTTACTTGTATACATAATGACTCTTCCAGGATCGCCGTAAGATATTGTGACATATTTGTACATAAATAATGAAAAGCCAACATTAACTCCAGCACAGTCATTGCATTATCTAGAAGCAATATTAGACACTTTGAAGACAAAAGCATATTCTTCGGAGACCAGACTGTTTATTATCAATTTAAAAATGTTACAGTCTTCTGAAAACAAAAAAAATCAACATCAAAGCAAATAACATCTCTCTTATGATCAATGCATCTTCTCAGTTCTGAATACCTGCCTCTATTTGAGACAACTACAACAATGCTTGAAAGACCAGTGGTGCCAGTTCTCAGCCAAATGGTAATTCAGACTTGAACTTTCTCCACATGAAGCCCAGCCAGTCAAGTTTTCTGGTGTTCAGGGGACCTTCTGTGTGGAATGAACTTCCATCAAGTTGTTCCAACCCAGGCATTAGTGACCGATGATTCAGGAGCCCTCATATGAACCATCAACATATCCAAGGAACATGGTCCTCAAAGGAGGTGTCATACACATCAATCTGCTGGAATTGAGGCCAGTGCTCCAACACCTAAAAGCCTTTCTCCATGTTTCAGGATGAACACTCTACTTGTTCAGAGAGACAATAAAACAGCCATGCTTTATCTGAATAAGCATGGAGGAACATGATGCAGAGCCTTATCCCCGAAGGCTCAAAACATCTGGAAATGATTGAGTGCCAGCAAATTGAGAATAAATGCTGTCCACCTGTCAAGGGTCCAGAATGCTCAAGCAGACTCCCTAAGCAGATTGACGCAACAAAATCACAAGTGGGCCCTATACTATTCTGTTCTCCAAGACACCTTCTGCGACTGGCTTTTTTCCAATTATATCTATTTGCATAGAATAAAAATAGATTTTACCAACTAGGGACATAGGGGAAATCCTTAAGGATCATCTAATCTGGCAAATTTCGTATGATAACCAGCAGTGATCCTCAAACTGGTGAACTTGAGAACCAGGATGGTTCTAATTACACCAGAGTTGCCCTTTCAGTTCTAGTTCACAGACATTCTCAGCCAAGACACCACACTTGCCATACTTGCCTGCAGAGGGGACTTCAATCCCCAGAAAGCCTTGCGCCCGGAGGTGCCGACGCCCATTTTGCGCGCTCGGAGGCACATAAAACCAACTCGTGGCCCCCGCAGAGCGGGAGCCGCACTCAGCCAGGACACCACACTTGCCATATTTGCCTACAGAGGGGACTTCAATCCCTAGAAAGCCTTGCGCCAGTAGGCGCCGACACGGACAATCGTTTCGTGCTCTTGGAGGCGCATAAAACCAACTCACGGAAGCCGCAGCGTGGGACGCGCGCTGGCATGCCCCGGCTGCACCCAGGCAAAGCCCGGGCCAAGGGCAGGCCTGTCTGTGCCCTTCAGCGACATGAAGAGGCAGGGCCACCCGCTTTTCACGTCATCTGCAGCATCCAGGTGAGTGCTTTTCAAGATTAACCCAAGATCAAATTTTGACTTACCCTGTGTGCTATGAAGTGACCTTAATTATATCATTATGGAGAAGCGTACCGGGACTGCAACTGCACACCCTATTACCAGCAGCATCAATAGTATGCTTGAAAGGGTGGTTAACATCGTATCAGGGGAAGTTGAACTCACTGAGTGCTGTTTGTCCCTGGGCAATGAGGGTCCATTGACTAATTGACATCTCAGAGAAGCATCCAACTATGCCCTCACATCTGAACCGGGCCCGGCAATCACACAGGATTCACCGCAGCCCTTTAACCCTGGCACCACCAATACCTTGCATGCCAGTGTGAGTCCATTTGGCAGTAACACACTTGAGCCTCTATCCACCACTGACACTCTCACAATTGTGGAAAACCAGGCAGCCAAACGCAAGAGGAAGTGTGGGAAACCTGTTTGCGCCATAAGGTAACAACCACCCAGATTGGACGCGTCCCATAACTGTTTGTCTGCATGGATGCAGTCATCCTTAAGCGTTGGTATTTCTGATGAAAGACTAAATGGGGCCTTGCATCGCTCTATTAGTACACAAACTGAGGCACAACCGGACAATTGGGGAGGGGGGGGGGGGGAGACACTATTGCTAACTTTTTTATTGATACTGTGTCCAAACGAATCAATGACCTGGTAGATTCTTAATTTATCTTCCACTTGGAACACATAAACCATCTAGATATAGTTGTGAGGAAGCTTAGCTTGTCGACGATGTCAGTTCAACCCACAATTGGCCCGGGGGCTGGTGCCACCACTAGCAGAAGCCAAATTCCAACTACCAGCGCTATTGCTCCTGCTCCTGCTCCCGTTACTCCCTCACTTGTCAGTTCTTCCGGCAATAGCGCATGTACCACATGCAGACAAGTTAGGGATTTTTTTTCCACCTAGAGACAATGTAACATCAAACCCTAATCTAAATAGAGGGTCTTCAGATAGAGACGACCCCGTCATAACCTTGCCCCCCGATCATAACCGGAGGTGTACTAACAACCCAGACCGTATACTTGCCAGAATAACGCCAGGCAACCTCAGTAGGACCACAATAGACACCCTAAGGAAAAACCATTCAAGGCCTAATTTAGATGTCTTGAGCTTGCCACCGGTCACCTGTCCATATGTGCTAGGGTTGGCTGGCGTCCCAAGCCTTAAGATGGATAAGAAGGAGTCCTGGGTCGACCTACGTAAAAAATGTGTAGACTGGTTAACAAAGAACAGGAGGTTCCACCTGTCAGATATGAACGAGATCATAATGGTTCGCAGAGTTGTTTGGGTTGGCACGTCCCCTAAGAACATAGATGAAGATTGCACCGTGATTTATTTTTGTAAGCCACCCAAGGTGTGATCTTTATTGCGAGCCCGTGAGTTAACATCTAACCACAGCACTAACATTTGCTCTCTTCCACTGGGTTATTTTTATAAACGAATCCTTGGGCAAACAAACGTGTATCCCCCATTTTACAAAATAGGTTTCAGGCCCTATCTGATTTAGATACCCAGGACTGACTATCACTCCCCTTGGAACTCATTAACACTCCCTATGAGCTTGTGCTCCCTCCATATGCAACTGAGACTGACGATTTACAAGTGCCAGCTAAGGTCTCGGTTGACACAGACTTGAGCATCCTGAGCTGGAACATGGCAGGCCTCCAGTCTAGGCTGAGGGACCCAGACTGGTTAGAATTGGTAAGACAGCAGGATATAGTTATGTTCCAAGAGACATGGGCAACTCAAGAATTATATATTGACGGGTTTGAATGCCAAAAATATCGTAGTTCCCATTCCCAAGTTTGGCCGACCTTCGGGTGGCCTATCAATTTGGATAAATACCGCCGCAGGCGGAAGCATTAAAGTCCTATACACTAAAAGTAATAATTTCCAAGTTGTATTATATAAAAGGGATGTCTCTTTTTACTTAATTAATTTTTATAATAATGATTTCCACTCGATACCTAACGGGAATTTTATTAAACTATTTGATTTTATTACTGATCTAGATTGCCATAAATATTTTAATAAAACAGCCATTTGCCTAGGAAGCGATTTTAATGCAAAAATACCAGATACAACACATAGCAAAGGGCCCGGCAGTTGCGGGCTAATCTGCCACAGGGGCATGGAACTAGCAGCACATCTGAACACACATAACCTTATTAATGTCATGGAAATTGCGGGCGTAACATCAGTCAATAACCATCCTGAGCCGACATTCAAAGGGAGGGGCTGCGCATTGACCATAGATTATGTTTTCATTTCCCCCCTCCTTGAGGATTACTTGCTGAAAGCCGAAGTCATTGCTACAATCCATGGGGATCATAACCCAATTAAAACAGTGTTGAGACTATCCCCCCAGCCCACGTTCAATGCAGAATGTGGTGCCAGGAATCTGTCACCCTCTACTGATAACCTAAGACTGATTTGGCGGGGTATTAACAACACTGAACTGTTTCAGATATTAGCGAAGGCTAACAAGTATCCTATCAACTCCTGCCTACCAGCATTCGATCCGCACCCAGAGGCTGTCCATGATTTTACCAAACTTTGTCTGGCAATTAAAACTTTATTGTCGAAGACGGTTCCCTCTGTGCAACATGGACCCAAATGGTTTGCCCATGATTATTCTGAGGCCAATAGACAGCTACCCAAGGCATTGTTCACCAACCCTAGGTGTATGTCAGATGTAAAATTAGCAAGGCAGAAGTATAAGCCAGCGACCATTAAAAGGAAAGGGGAAATACTAAAAGAGTGATGGGATGCACTAACCAGAGCTGCTACCATTAAAAAGGGGAATATATTTTGGGCAGCTATCAAGGACCTGAGGGCAACTGGGCAGTTACTATCTCCCTTAAGCTGCATCATACCAAGTGAGGCATGGGAAAACCATTTTTCAAAGATTTACACTACCCCTATACAAGACGTAGACCATTTTAAACATAGGACTCTAACCAGGATCCAGATTACACTGCCCGAGGTGGAGGAAGCTATCTATCAGAGTGTGGGCAATAAAGCCCCGGGCCCAGATGGGCTACCTATCTACCTTATCAGACACAAGGCAGATTTCTGGGCGCTCCTTCTTTTAAATGTTTTTAACAAACGAGTGCATGTCCCGATACCTGTAACATGGTCAACAAGTATTATTGTACCGATTTTTCAAAAGGGAGATCGCTCACAACCCAACTGCTACAGGCCTATTTCTTTAATAGACAATACTTTAAAAATCCTGGACAGAGTTATATATAATAAAATCTTAGATTGGGCTGAGGTTAGTGGCACCCTAGAGCCCTGCCAATTGGGCTTTAGGAGCAAGGTAGGCACTAACGAACAATGCCTAAACCTCAATTTAATCATCTACAAATATACCATAGCTCGGCGCTCGCCAATATACCTGGCCTATTTGCATAGAATAAAAATAGATTTTACTAACTAAGGACATAGAAAAAATCCTTAAGGATCAACTAATCTGGCAAATTTTGTATGATAACCATCAGTGATCCTCAAGCTGGTGAACATGAGAACCAGGATGGTTCTAATTACACCAGAGTTGCCCCTTCAGTTCTGGTTCACAGACATTCTTCACCTATCAGAAGAACCACACAGGAGACTGCCCTGCAGATCGGACCCTCTGCAAATGTGGGAGGGGGGGGGCAGATTTTGCATCGCAAATTGTCATCCTTGGATTTGGCAGCCTGGCTCCTGAAATCAAATCATCCAGTATGGGTAGTTGAATCTCCCACAGGATTGTATTGGCATTTTGAGAAAAGACAAATATCCATCCATGAGCAGTCTACTCTTTCCTACTCTACGAGATTCTGCTTCTGGTGTTCTCAGAATGACTTTGATCCTACTACCTGTCAAGAAGAAGAATTGTTTCCATATCTGCCTCTTTGGGCCAGATCAGACTTACAGTTCTCTTCCACAAAGGCCCACTTATTGGCCACTGCAGAAAATGTCCTTCCCAACCCTCATTGTTCAAAATCTCAGTGGTTAAGGATTTCCATGAGAGCAAAAGAAAGTTTTTCCCCTCTGACACAGAGGTCTTCACCCCTGCGGATGTTTTCATGATTCACGGGTGCCCTAGTCAAACCAATTCATAAGGTTACCTCACATTTGCAACAGATATCTCCTCACCTTGTGGCAATAATGTATGGGTACAGGGTCTGTGAGATCCAAGCCTTATTTTTCCATGAACTATATAGGATATTTCATTGTAATAGGGTAGTCATGAGGGTTCATCCTAAATTCCTCCCTAAAGTAGGTTTCATGGAACCAAAACACATATATTATCAAAGTTCTTTCAAAACCTCGCTTCATTGACAGAAAGCTCACGTCATACGCTTGAATTGAAATGAGTAAAGTGAAACAAAGAAGATGCCTCCAGGAATGTTAACAGGTAAGGACTTTATTTGCTTATATCTACCCCAGGAGGGAGTCCGCCTGCAACTTCCACCAGATATCCACTCTATTCTACAATGGAATACAACACTCCACATACTAAGAATACAATGCAGAGTCCTAAAATTCTATGTAGAAAAATTAAAGACAAAAGAAAACCCAAACAGGTATTTGTTAATTATGGTCCATTGCGTACAGGTATAGACACATCCCAAAAATTTCTGACCAGATGGGTTGTTTCTTGAATCTTATTTTGCTACCAAAAAGCATATAAAACTTTCCCTGGCAGCCCAAAGAGCAATTCCATGGGATGTAAAGCAGCTACAACTACTTTACTCAGGAATATCTACATTTCTGAGATCTGGAGAGCAGCCAACTGGAGGTATGTCCATCCCTTTTCTAGACACTGTTGTCTCAATTCTGATTCTAGAGCAGATGCCCAAATAGGGAAGGCCTGCTATAGGAATCTTATTGCATAGTTTCATTGATTTATCTTATTTTCCTTCTACCAATTTTTGAGGGATGGGCTTGCTATTTTATTTTGTGCTTATGATTATCAGTGAAATCCCCTGAAGGAGAAGGTACGGTTTTTTACCTGTAATCCTTGTGCTCATTCAGGAAATCTTCACTGAATAAGCAACCCCCTCTTCCCTTCCACCACCCTGCATCCCCTGCTAAAGGGATAAAGATGATTAATGCTCTCTATGTATTTCTATCCTCAACTTGCAGTGTAGCTAAGAACTGAGATAACTGCCATCTACAGGGCATAGTGAGACTGTTGTGCAGGGCTTTGAACCCTTAAAGGCACGAAGCCACTTTTCAACTTATTATAGCTGCAGCCAGTGCTTAATTAGTGCTGGTAGTTTCCAGTGCTCAGCACCGGCACTTAATTGTTCACACCAGCACTGATGACAGTCTGTCACACAGGGATGCTGTTTGAGTAATTTAAAAATAAGCAGAACAACTGTTGTTCATGAATTCAATATACATTAAAAACGACTATTTTCATTCATATATTGGGTTTACCATGCTGTTCTTTCATGTTCCTACCACTGTCAGATGGTTAGAAGATGTTCTAGGCAGGAATGGGGTAATAATTGCACATTTTGAACACATTTTGAACACTATATTATTCGTATTCAATGCAGACCCCTATCTCAGGAATATTTAAATATCTTATCTTACTAGGGCGTTCGAGGTCATTCCAGTTCGTTCTGAGCACCTTTAGCTGATTGAAATATGCTCTTAGGAAGACGTTTTATAAGCGTTTTATTTCACATTTGTCTACCCTAAAGTGCTATTCTGAACAGTCGATACCAACCTTCAATAGAATTTAATATTTCTGTCGGAATTTTATAAGGCAGCTGGGCACTTGTAGCCCATAGAATCAGTTCTCGGCACGAGAGGGTCAACATAGAAGGGATGAATGGTAGTCCATCATAACATGCCTCGTTTCTTACATATTCAGTATGGGGTTGATTTCTTATGTCGGCTCTGTCGCCACTCACGGAGGCCAGTACCAGGGTGGGGCCTGGGGGCTCGGGGCTCAGACAGATCGCTTCAGGCTGCAGACTGCTTTCTCCGGAAACATATGTTCTGCACATTTTCATATCCTTGCGCTTAGGGGTACTGTGGCTGGTGACGTTAAATTGCAGCTTTTCTCTAAATCCCTCCTGTTTTGAAACTTTGTATTTTCCCTTCCCCCATCCAGTCAGACGGTACTTATAGTTTCATTGACTCTAATTTGAAGTGTCTGCTTGAGACGTGTTTTTTTAGACCTGCTTCAACTGCCATGTTCCCCTTTAACCCTCGATCCTTTGATGTCGAACACCCCATCTGCAGCTGTCCCCGTGCAATTGTAGGGGGTCACAGAGAGCCTCGGAAAATTGACACCAACGCTAGTAATTGATGGATTGAAAAGTAGCAGAATAAAGTCAGTTTCAAAGGTCAATACCCAAAGAAAACCTTTTTATGTGAAAATAACGAGGAGAATACAAGGCCTTGTAATGGAAGGCGATTTCGGATTTGTAGCAGGGCTGCCTGGCAGCGCAGAGGTAACAAAAAGAGCACGTCCCAGAACACCAACCAAAATGCCACAACTGGCGCTAGCTCAGAATTAACAATCATTGGCAAAGCCAATAAGGCTGAATTTGGCAAGCTGATGTGATGGTTGCATTTTCGATGTATTGTTCATTGTAAGCATATTCCACAAAAATAAAAAGAATGAAATGTTGCAGCCTAAATGTGGAAGCCATATGCTTGCAGTAAAAACTATGCTAAACTAAAAAAACACTCATTGCTACCATTTTAATAGTACAGTAAGTATGCTTCTTAGCAGGCAGGTGTACTTATAACTAGCTTGGAAACACTTTTTAGTTTTAAAGTACATCACAGTAAATTATGATTATTAATGGTGCAAATACAAGGTACTACTATGAAGACATAGTTTAAGCACTAATGAATGAAAAACACAAAAGGATTAAGAATGGAAAGAATGCATTGGCAACGTGCTGGTCCATCACCCATAGTAATGAAGCGTAATTCTTTTTAGGGAGATTTGAACGTGATCCGCTTAAATGCCGTCAGTCCTAGTGCAATAGAGCTAATTGCTGAACTGGGCTACCTATTGCCCAGTGCTGTGGTGGGCAGAAGCAAGCCAAAAGATAAAGAAGGCTAACTGTTGTAATTTGTGTGCACCTTTAAGGCTGTCAGCTCATGCCAGGAATGTTAGTGTGATCTCCATGGTAATGGTTTGTGGAGATGGTCAGCCACGATCCATGCAGGTAATAGCGGTGGGGCTACGTGGGAGGGAATTTCAAGGGACGAGGCAGAGGGAAAATTGAATAAATAATTAATTTTCCCTTGGCATTGTCCCCCAATATCCCCCCCACGTGACCCCACCGCCCCACCACTGTTACCTGCATGGACTGCGGCTAGAGACAGTTATTGTACCCTGGCAGTGCTGGCGAAAGATGCAGTTGGTGGTGTTGGACCAGAAATAAACGTATGGAAAAATACACAGATCGTACTTCTTATTACTGGCGACGAGTGCCTGATTGTGGATAGGCAGCTCACACCACCGATCCCCCTGTTGGACCCAAGAAATAAGCGGAAAAAAAGGAGAAAGAAGGAAAACAGACTTGTTTTCTTCAACAGTGAGTACGAGGAAGTGAGCGTACACCTGCACTCTTACCGGGAGACAGTTTCAGGAATTTGGTGAGAGCAAGAGATTTTGCTCTGTTTCTTACAGCTCGAGCCACGAGCCCCTTCACGCACTGTACACTCGCGATTGGCTTTGAGGTCCTCCACTGTTTCGAGTTCGAGCTTCTTCACGTGGGTGTGCTAGTGCTTGGCTCACCGCGAACTTCTACCTCTGCTGCGGCTGTCGCATTTTCGTCACATGCATGATGGGATGAAGTCATAAGTATAGTGAAGTGCCGCCATCTTGAGTTGTTTTGTGAGGCTCTTACCCCACAACCACAAACTCACCGGACCATCAGGAGCATTGTCATTGTCTGTATTGGAAGAAACACAGTAACTGTGGATTGGAAAAAACATAGTAAGCGGGACTTGTGGTGGGATTTATGATTTTTTAATGATTGTTTCTCATAATTTTGATTTTGATATTACTTTCTTAAATAATCTAAGCAATAGAGAGAGTGATGCAGCGTAAGCGTTGGGGGATTTTCTGTCAGCTCACTTATCCACACCAAGACTATATACTAATCGGAAATGTAACTCTAATGACGGTCCATAAGTCATTATCAATCAGTTAGCAATATCAAAGGTCCTCCGATGAATCTGTGGTAGAGCTCAAAGGTACTAAGTAATGAAAGACGGAATGCTATTTCTCCACGAGGACCTACAATGAAGAAATACGCTAAACATTAGTCTTTGTAAACATGTCTAAAAACTCAAAAATAAAGACAAACACTATTCTCTTCTATTTAGGTTTTCTTGTTATTTGATAATATGAATGGTCAAGCACAAAGACAAATTAGAATGTCATTACTTGGTTCTCAAAAATACACATTAGATTCACAATAATCATAACAGCTCATTTATGAAGACAACAGAACATCAGGTATAGAGAAGTGAGAGAGAGATAAAAACATCAGCGAAACACAGTTCACTTACGTCACAGAAATACTAATGCACAGCGTGCAAATAGTTTGAAAAGCTAACCCCACGGCCGTTAGGGAATAGCATGAGCAGCATCACCAGCCAATGATGTGCAAAGTCTCTAGAAAAGTCTCTTAGGATTAGCAGGTTTCGCGAGCCAGAGAATCAGGAATCAGCACGGCATTCAGCATACCACAAACACAGGAACAGGTCACCAATCTTGTGAACAAGCCGAGGAACACTTTCCCAGAGGAATCTTTATAATACGCTACTTCCTTTCTTCCATTAATATGTTGCATTCTCCCTCTCCAGTAAGCCTCTCTATTGGTTATTCATGATGGTGTGACGGTCTACTGACAGTGACTTTACTACTCTTTTCTAAACATTCTTCGTCTAAATATTGTATAACTTCCAAGAGAGGAAATGGAAGAAAACCTTGCTACAAATGTATTTAAACATTGAAATGGTTACATTCATGTCATCTACAACCCTCGCCTAGACATGAAAGAACTCTAAAGGCCTATTCAGAAACAGGCAAAATATCTGTACTCTAAGGAAGCACTTTTAACATTTGAAGGACAGGAGCATGGAAAAGCACATCCTCTAACAATTCTAAGGCCTACAATATTTTATCAAAACAGAGAATAATTTCTAAAAGCCTACATTTTACTTTCACAAAGAATAAAACATTTTTCTCCGTCGTTTATTTTTCTGCAGTTAGGAAGACAGAATATCATCCAGTTAGCATTATTCTCTTTATTTTGACTAAGAAGATCAAACTGTCGTACCTTGTGCACATTTCAAGTGTTGTACAATCTTGATTTTTTGTTAGTATTTCCACTCATATTATAAAAAGCATGCATTAGGGTGAATTACATTGAGCTGATTTTATTTACAAAAATAAAATCGTGCTCTATCAAGAGCATACACCATAACATCCACTAGCATGTCACAACCCCTGCCTTTCTCTCATTATTATCATGGAAGAAGTGGAAGAAGATATTTGAGTCCTACATTGTTGCCATAGGGGGAGAAACATTTTCTGCTTTCAGGACGCAAGCCATATTGCTGCACAATCTCAGCATTCAGGGAAGGATCATCTATGACAATATTGATGAACTTCCAATTGGTAATGGAGATGGGGAGCCTTCAGATATTTATGAAATGTCAATGAAAATGTGGGAACTGTACTTTGGACCACGGATTAATGTGGTGTTCGGGCATCATAGATTTTTTACAAGGGTACAAGAACCTACTGAAAAGGTGGGAAATTATGTTGCATCTCTTAAAACTTTAGCTCAAACGTGTGAGTTTGGGGAGTTGTCTGACTCGCTAGTCAGAGATCAGTTGGTCAGATGTACCAGCAGCAACAGGGTGCATGAAAAATTACTGTCCAAGAACCCGTCACTTGCAGAAGCGGTAGCCATAGTTGAAGGAATGGAGAACACGTCGAGTTAGGTGAAGGTATGAGGAAGAGTACAGTGGACAAGAATGACACACAGAGTAGTATCATGGGGTAACCTAAAATGAAGAACCCCAGGCTGGAGGTGATAATGTTGCAAAAAGGGGAGAGGTGTTGAATGTGACTCAAACACACGTGGTCTTGAACTTGACTCACAGGCACGCAGACATGCAGATTCACAGAAAGCCAAGTGTCTCAGATGTGGAAGTTTTGCACATTTTTCCAGTAGTCCAAATTGCTATACCAGAGGGTTGGTATGCAAGAAATGTGGCATCAGAGGGCATTACGCTCAAGTGTGTAGATCTGCTGAGAAAGCGAAAGGGATGGATAACATGTCAGATGGGGTGCGCACTATAGTTTTGTGGGTGTTGGAAAAACCCCACTCCCACACCGGAAAGGGTGGTGGTAACGGGGTCTTTCCAGACAAACACAGTGGTAGCTTGGCTCGAGTGGTCAGGGGTCAGGCACCGTGTTAAGCATACGCAATACCCATACAATAACCATGCGTGCATCCGTTCCAAAAACGACACTACACCTTAAAAATTATGAAAATATCTCTGTGTTTATCTTCTTTTCTCTTAGTTGCTGATTAAATAAATAATAATACAATCACAGAACACAAGGCTTCTCCTTAAAAAGTGCAGGTCAAATAAATAGTAACACTTTACAGGTGCAATAAATAGGTTCAGGTCAAATAAATACTGTGAGGGAATAAATACTGTGCAGGAATAAGTTAGCTCAGGACAATAAATACATTACAGGAATAATTTAGATAAATACAATAAATACAGTACCCTCAATAAATAATACCAGCCAACAATGACATTTGTAAAATCAGATCACATTTAAAATACTATGGGCTGATTTGGCCCAGTCACAGCTTGTGGTTAGGTGGATGGCCTGAGGGTGTCTCACCTAGCTTGGGTAAGGCTGAGGCTAAAACTGAGGTAGATCAAGGGTAATCTAGGAATCTGGCTCTCCCAAACTACACCACCCCTCACACAGGTCACTGTATCAGTCTCAGTCCACCCCTGGCACTTCCAGGCTGGTTCTAACACCTCTTTATCCCTTAGGATGGTCTCTTGGAGCTCCACAGGGCCTTAGGCGCCCTCTATTCCACTTACTGCCCTTTTTATGAAGCTCCGACGCCGCTGGAGTCGTGTCGACGCCGTGAGGCGGTTCCGGTTCGATGTCGGCGGCCTCGGCACAATGTCAGTTCTTGACGACGCCGGTAGGCGGTTCCGGTTCGATGTCGGCGGCCTCGGCTCGATGTCGATCTCCGATTCGATGACGTCGGGCTGTCTTGGCTCGATGTCGACTTTGGGCAGCTCCGGTTCGATGTCGGCGGCCTCGGCTCGATGTCGACCTCCGCCGGCTCCGGAGTGCGACCTCCACTCCCGACCTCCGGCACGATTCTCTTCAGGTTCCGGCGACTCCGGAGTGCGACCTCCACTCCCGACCTCCGGCACGATTCTCTTCAGGTTCCGGCGACTCCGGAGTGCGATCTCCACTCCCGACCTCCGGCACGCTTCACCTCGGTCTCCGGCGACTCCGGAGGGCGGACTTCTCTCCCCCGTCGACGCCGCTCACTCGACCTCGGGTGACTTCCTCCTCGACCTCTGGTACTCCTCACGACCTCCGTCGGCGCCCTCTCTCGACCTCTGGCGGCTCCGGGTACGACGTCTGCTTTCCAGTCAGCGTCGCTTCTCCACCTCGGGCTCCAGGTCTCAGGCTTCTTGACGTCGGACTCCAGGGAAACCAATAAACAGGTCAGATTCTTGCTTTTCTTTACTTCTAAGGACTGTTCCTGCTGTCCAGGTCCTTAAGATGGTTTTTCTTGCTTTGTCCCACACAGGGCTCCAGGCTGGGCTCAGTCAGTAGGGACTAGTATCAAGGGTGGGTTTATGGACCCCACTCCAGGCACAAGTTTCCACCCCTGCTGCCTCACTCCTTCCTCCTTCAGGTTTCTGCTCCTCTCTCTTCACCAGTCAGGTGCCAACTGCCAGCTCCAACTGTCAACTCTGGCTTTAGCTTCCCAACATTCTAAACCGCCTCCAACTGTCACAGGGTTCTGGAATGTTCTGGAAGGTGCTGGTAGGTTCCAGTGGGTTCTGATGATGTCACAGGTGGCCACCATTGTGTGCTCCAGGCCCTCAGACAGAAGTTCCAGGGGTAGATAAAATGGCTCCCTGAATCTGCATCAATACGAAAAAGTCTGGTGGTTCCCAAAAAAGGAAAAATACTAACAGGGTTTGAGGCAAAAGTGGGACAAAATAAATAATGATGAGGAGGGACCACCCAAAGGGCTGACAGGTCTAACACGCGTCCCCCCCAGCTGAAAGTGGGGAGAGCTACCCAACCCCTTGGGAGTTCTCATCACTAAGGCGGAAATACCTTGAGAGACCGTCTGCATTGGCGTGGTCCACTCCAGGCCGATGTTCCACCTGAAAGTCCATTCCCTGTAGGGAAATAGACCACCTCAACAACTTGGGATTCTCCCCCTTCATCTGCATCAGCCAACGAAGGGGTCTGTGGTCGGTCTGAACCAGGAAGTGCGAGCCAAACAGGTATGGCCGCAACTTCTTCAGAGCCCATACCACTGCAAAGGCTTCACGCTCTATTGCACTCCACTTCTGTTCCCTGGGAAGTAGTCTCCGGGATAGGAAGACCACGGGTTGATCCAGACCCTCTTCATTGAGTTGCGATAACACTGCCCCAATGCCATGTTCTGATGCATCTGTCTGGACAATGAACTTCTTGGAAAAGTCTGGGGCCCTTAAGACCGGGGCCTCGCACATGGCTTGCTTCAGCTTCACGAAGGCCTGCTGACAAGCCTCTGTCCAGACTACCCGTCGAGGTTGTTTCTTGGACGTGAGCTCCGTGAGGGGGGCTACGATGGTTCCGTACCCCTTCACGAAGCGGCGGTAGTATCCCGTGAGGCCCAGAAAAGCTCGGACCTCAGTCTGTGTCTTGGGGGGTTCCCAGGCCATGATGGCCTCGATCTTCGCCTGGAGGGGTTGCACCGCTCCCCTACCCACCAAGTGTCCAAGGTACACTACCGACCCCTGCCCGATCTGGCACTTGCTGGCCTTGATCGTCAATCCAGCTTGTCTCAGGGCCTGGAGAACAGCTTGCAGGTGACGCAAGTGATCCTCCCAGCTGCTACTGAAGACGGCTATGTCATCCAGATAAGCAGCAGAGAAACTCTCCATTCCGGTGAGGATCTGGTTTACCAGGCGCTGAAACGTGGCAGGTGCGTTCTTGAGCCCAAAGGGCATCACACAGAACTGGTAGTGGCCATTGGGCGTGGAGAAGGCTGACCTTTCCCTTGCTCCATCAGTCAAAGAGATCTGCCAGTACCCAGAAGTAAGGTCAAAGGTACTTAGATATTGGGCAGCTCCCAGCCGGTCAATCAATTCATCCGCCCTAGGGATCGGATGAGCATCAGTTTTGGTTACTGAATTCAGTCCCCGGTAGTCCACACAGAACCTCAGTTCCGGTTGGCCACCCGGTGGTGCAGCTTTCGGTACTAGTACCACCGGACTGGATCAGGGGCTGCTAGAAGGTTCGATCACTCCTAGCTCCAGCATCTTGGTGACTTTACTGTTAATGCTGGCCTTCACCTTGTCTGACATCCGGTAGATCTTGGACTTCACAGGTGGGCTGTGTCCACATCATGGACGCACAGGTGAGTCCTACCCGGAACAAGGGAGAACAACGAAGAGTACTGCCCCAGGACCTGGCGGCAGTCCTCCTGCTGTTCAGGAGTTAGAGATGGGGAGAGTATCACTCCCTCCACCGACCCATCCTTTTCTTGAGACGCAAACAAATCGGGGAGAGGCTCGCTTTCCACGTCCTCTGCTCCGTCAGTCACCATCATCAAGATGACTTCTGGCCTCTCGTGGTGGGGTTTGAGGCGGTTGACATGCAGCAACCGTAGGGGCTGACGAGGGGTTTTAAGGTCCACCAAATAGGTAGCCTTACCCTTCTTCTCCAATACCTCAAAGGGTCCTGACCAGCGATCCTGGAGGGCGCTAAGCTCTCCTGGTTCGATCACCCACACCTTCTGGCCAGGCTCCAACTCCACCGGGTGAGCATTGTGGTCATACCACGCCTTCATTACTGCTTGGCTGGCTTCCAAGTTGTCAGAAGCTTGCTTCCACAACTTAGCCATTTGGCTTCGGAAGGCCAGCATGTAGCTCACCACGTCCTGGGGAAGCTTTCTGGGAGTTCTTTCCCATCCGTCTCTCACCAGGTTGAGAGGTCCACGTACAGGGTGCCCGTACAAAAGCTCGAAGGGGCTGAAGCCCACTCCCTTCTGTGGCACTTCCCTGTAGGAAAAGAGTAGACAGGGTAGGAGGACGTCCCGTTTCCTCCGCAGGCTTTCAGGCAGACTTCTGATCATGCCTTTCAAGGTTTTGTTAAACCTCTCCACCAGACCATTGGTCTGGGGGTGGTAAGGAGTGGTGAACTGGTAGGTCACTCCACACTCCTTCCACATGGCCCGCATGTACGCTGACATGAAGTTGGTCCCCCTGTCGGACACAACTTCCTTGGGAAAACCCACTCGGGTAAAGATTCCCATCAGGGCCCTAGCCACAACAGGCGCTGTTATGGTCCTCAGAGGTATTGCCTCTGGGTACCGTGTGGCATGATCCACCAAAACCAGGATAAACCTGTGACCAGCTGTAGTAGGTGGATCTAACGGACCCACAATGTCGATGCCCACCCTTTCAAAGGGGGTGCTAACGACAGGAAGTGGTTCCAGGGGAGCTTTTAGCTTCACCCCTGTTTTCCCACTGGCTTGGCAAGACACACATGTCCGGCAGTAGGTATCGGACGACACTTTCATTTGAGGCCAATAAAAGTGTGGGACAAGACGGGCGAAGGTCTTGTCTTGCCCCAGGTGTCCTGCCAAGGGGATCTCGTGAGCCAACTCCAGAAGGAAGGCTCGATAACGTTGAGGGACTACCAAGGCTCGTGACGATCCGTGTAGGGGTGCCTTGGGTTCACTGTAGAGGAGGCCATCCTCCCAGTAAACACTGTAGTTCCCTTCAACGTTCCCTGCTGCCTGGGCTTCGGCCTGTCGCCTTAGCCCCTCAAGGGTAGGGCACTCCCTCTGGCCCTGGCAGAATTCCTCCCTGGACGGGCCTCCCTCCACGTGCCACTCGGCCGGGATGGGTAGGTCCTCCAGTTTGGTAACATCCCCCACCGCAGACTCCTGGTCCACCACCTCCGGTGGCCTATCCGTCCTACGGGGTGCGGACGCCGAGGCAGGCTCCTCCTGTCCTCGGTTCTTCCCTTGACTGGCAGCTGGCTGGGCCTTTGTTCCAGGCTCCAGCCGAAACGAACTCCCTCTCCGGATAGTCGCGGACCTTGTGCTCACACAGGCCCAGTCAGGTGTACCCAGCATCTCAGTATGAGTCCGGTATTCCACCTCCTTCCAAGCATTGTGCTCCATGTCATTCCCCAGCAGACAATCAACTGGCACGGCAGGGCTTACAGCAACTCGAAGTGAACCTGCAACCCCCCCCCCATTCAAAGGGAACCTCGGCCACCGGATAGTGGCCTGTTCTGCCGTCAGCCATCGCGGCTGGGTGGAGTACATCGGGAATTACCTGCTCTGGAGACACCAGTTGGCTACGCACCATAGTCATACTGGCTCCTGTGTCTCTCAGAGCCTCCCCTCTTTGGCCGTTGATGGTGACCCACTGCCCATACTTTACGGTATTTGCGGGCACCTGGATCTTAGGAACCATCTCCCGTTCTCCCAGGGACACTAAAGGGACACCCGCCCACTCCCTTCCCTTAATTAAGGGCATCTCCTCCCCGAGCACTACACTAGCTACTCCGGGGGTCTTTCCTCCAATGGGAGGGGGTGGTCGTTTCGGGCACTTCGCATCTCCCTTGTAGTGTCCAACGCCACCGCACTCGTAGCAATGGACAACCCTTGGCTGCTGACTCTGGCCAGGATTAGGGTTTCTGGGTGGGTTAGCCCTAGGGGTGAATCCTGTTCCCTTCCCTTGGAAGTTATTTTGGGGGCCTTTGGAGAACTCCTTTTTCTTTTCCCCTCCCTCTTTCTTCTGGGGGGCGCCCTGTCCGGCCTTTTGAGTATCCCCTCCAGTCCCCCTTGTGGACACCCGGGTACTAGCCCAAATGTCCGCCTCCTCAGCAAGCTTCCGGGGATTGGTCAGCTTGCTATCCACCAGGTGTTGACGCAGTTCAGGGAAACATTTTTCGAGCAGGTGTTCCTTCAGTACTAAATCAAACAACCCCTCGTAGTTCCTCACTTCACTGCCCTGAATCCAACCCTCTAGTGCCTTCTTTGGATAGTCCAGGAAGTCCACCCAATTCTGTGTGCCCAGTTTGTGACTACCCCGGAACTTCTGTCTGTACTTTTCGGGTGTTAGTCCAAACTTTCTTATGAGCGCCACCTTCATGGTGGGGTAGTGGGTCTGCTCATCCTCCTCTAGGGCCAATAAAGCATCCCTACCAGCTGGAGGCATGTACTTGTACAATCCCGCTCCCCAGTACTTCTCTGGAACCCCATGGCCCCTTAACGAGACCTCATAGGCCGCTAGCCACTTGGCAATATCGTCGCCCACTCCATAGCTAGCTACTATGTCCTTTGGCAGGTAGGGTTTGGGTTCCCTGGTGAACTCTCTTTCTTGGTCTTTGCTGCCACCATTAGGAACAGTTTGTGCCCCGATTCTTAGGATCTGAAGATCTATCTCTTTCAGCCTTAACTCATGAGCCATCCTCTGTTCCTCCTTCTCTTTCTCCAGCCTTGCTAAGTCCCATGTGAGCTGTCTTTTCTCCCTCCGGTCTGTTAACTCCACTTCAGATAAGCCACCGCTAGAGGCACTGCTGCCCTTCCTGGAAATGGTTCTGGTCCCCGCTAACAGGTTCCCCACCTCAGGTTGGTACAAACCAGCTCCCTCACTGTCGGGCTCTCTATCCCTGTCCTCCTCCTCAGCCTTGCTTTCTCGTCGTGCTTCCCCCCAAGCCCTTAAGCTGGTTTGGAGTGCACCCTTCTTTGCTCCTGGGGGACAATACACCCCCTCCCGCTGACAAAACTCCCTGAGTTGGGCCACAATATAGGTTTCCAGGTCTTCTAGCACAAACTCCATTTTGCCCACTCAGGTCAGAAGACAGGTTTTTACAGAAGCAATGCAGGGGGGTACCTTTAATAATACCTCCTCCCACCACCAGAGTAAATTTGGAAAAAACAAAAACTCACAATTAGGAAGGCCGCTTTGAGAAAACTCCAGGTGTAGGCCTATGGACTACCCACAGTTATTGTCGAGTATGCGTAGGCACAGCTCAATCCCGCCGCTGAACACCAATTATGTTAGAAAAACCCCACTCCCACACCGGAAAGGGTGGTGGTAATGGGGTCTTTCCAGACATACACAGTGGTAGCTTGGCTCGAGTGGTCAGGGGTCAGGCACCGTGTTAAGCATACGCAATACCCATACAATAACCATGCGTGCATCCGTTCCAAAAACGACACTACACCTTAAAAATTATGAAAATATCTCTGTGTTTATCTTCTTTTCTCTTAGTTGCTGATTAAATAAATAATAATACAATCACAGAACACAAGGCTTCTCCTTAAAAAGTGCAGGTCAAATAAATAGTAACACTTTACAGGTGCAATAAATAGGTTCAGGTCAAATAAATACTGTGAGGGAATAAATACTGTGCAGGAATAAGTTAGCTCAGGACAATAAATACATTACAGGAATAATTTAGATAAATACAATAAATACAGTACCCTCAATAAATAATACCAGCCAACAATGACATTTGTAAAATCAGATCACATTTAAAATACTATGGGCTGATTTGGCCCAGTCACAGCTTGTGGTTAGGTGGATGGCCTGAGGGTGTCTCACCTAGCTTGGGTAAGGCTGAGGCTAAAACTGAGGTAGATCAAGGGTAATCTAGGAATCTGGCTCTCCCAAACTACACCACCCCTCACACAGGTCACTGTATCAGTCTCAGTCCACCCCGGGCACTTCCAGGCTGGTTCTAACACCTCTTTATCCCTTAGGATGGTCTCTTGGAGCTCCACAGGGCCTTAGGCGCCCTTTATTCCACTTACTGCCCTTTTTATGAAGCTCCGACGCCGCTGGAGTCGTGTCGACGCCGTGAGGCGGTTCCGGTTCGATGTCGGCGGCCTCGGCACAATGTCAGTTCTTGACGACGCCGGTAGGCGGTTCCGGTTCGATGTCGGCGGCCTCGGCTCGATGTCGATCTCCGATTCGATGACGTCGGGCTGTCTTGGCTCGATGTCGACTTTGGGCAGCTCCGGTTCGATGTCGGCGGCCTCGGCTCGATGTCGACCTCCGCCGGCTCCGGAGTGCGACCTCCACTCCCGACCTCCGGCACGATTCTCTTCAGGTTCCGGCGACTTCGGAGTGCGACCTCCACTCCCGACCTCCGGCACGATTCTCTTCAGGTTCCGGCGACTCCGGAGTGCGATCTCCACTCCCGACCTCCGGCACGCTTCACCTCGGTCTCAGGCAGGACGGACTTCACTCCCCCGTCGACGCCGCTCACTCGACCTCGGGTGACTTCCTCCTCGACCTCTGGTACTCCTCACGACCTCGGTCGGCGCCCTCTCTCGACCTCTGGCGGCTCCGGGTACGACGTCTGCTTTCCAGTCAGCGTCGCTTCTCCACCTCGGGCTCCAGGTCTCAGGCTTCTCGACGTCGGACTCCAGGGAAACCAATAAACAGGTCAGATTCATGCTTTTCTTTACTTCTAAGGCCTGTTCCTGCTGTCCAGGTCCTTAAGATGGTTTTTCTTGCTTTGTCCCACACAGGGCTCCAGGCTGGGCTCAGTCAGTAGGGACTAGTATCAAGGGTGGGTTTATGGACCCCACTCCAGGCACAAGTTTCCACCCCTGCTGCCTCACTCCTTCCTCCTTCAGGTTTCTGCTCCTCTCTCTTCACCAGTCAGGTGCCAACTGCCAGCTCCAACTGTCAACTCTGGCTTTAGCTTCCCAACATTCTAAACCGCCTCCAACTGTCACAGGGTTCTGGAATGTTCTGGAAGGTGCTGGTAGGTTCCAGTGGGTTCTGATGATGTCACAGGTGGCCACCATTTTGTGCTCCAGGCCCTCAGACAGAAGTTCCAGGGGTAGATAAAATGGCTCCCTGAATCTGCATCAATACGAAAAAGTCTGGTGGTTCCCAAAAAGGAAAAATACTAACAGGGTTTGAGGCAAAAGTGGGACAAAATAAATAATGATGAGGAGGGACCACCCAAAGGGCTGACAGGTCTAACAGTGGGTGAATGATAAGAGTGGAGAGGTGGACTCAGGAAAAGTAACAATGCCAGAGTGCGACATTGTGGTGAATGATAAAACCTTTGTTGTATTGGCTGACTCTGGTTCACCATTCACCATGATTGGAAAAAACGAGTGGAATGAGAGATTTAACAAACGAATGTCAAACTACTCCCACCAGATATCAATCCGGCAGCTATGGGGGGGGTCATGTATTAAAGTTCTGGGTTATGTTGTCACCAAGACTGAGTTTAAGAATAGGCAAACATTTGTGAAGGTATATGTAGCAGAGAGGGGTGACAATCTTTTAGGGTGAAGGCACCAACGTGAATTGTGTATCATTCTAAACCTCGGTGCTAGTAACCCAAAGGATCGAAAGATGCTTGTTGATAATTTGGGGAGTGGTGAACTGGTTTTCCAGGAATTTTATGAAGTGTTTGGTGAAGGGTTAAGGCCTTAAAGGCTTTGAGCACAGCAGTATTTTAAAAAAGAGAGCTAAACCATGTGTGCATAAAGTGCGCAAAGTATCGAACATGATGGAGGAGCCGTTGAGAATGAAGCTGAAGAGACTGTTAAGACTTGGGCATCATAGAAGAATTGATGCCTCTGAGTGGTTTGCCCCAGTAGTTCTTGCACCCAAGGATGGGGGAAGCAGTTTCAGAATGTGTGTGGACTTGCTTGGTTTGAACGAGTGGATCTGGGTGGATCGCCAGCCACTTCCAAGCATCTCAGAATCCATCAGTGTGTTGAGAGAGGCTAAAGATTTCAGGTTGACTTCGTTCGTGACTCCACTGGGAGCTTATCACTTCATAAGGGTGCCGTTTGGTCTAGCCTCGGCGGCAGCCTGATTTCAAAAGGTTGTGAAGCTGGTACTAGGTGATTTAAGTAACATCCTCTTTTTTTCCAGGACAATATCCTGATTTATGGAAAGAATGATGAGGAGCATGAGGATGTGTTGAGGCATGTGTTGAAGAGATGGAGTGAAAGTGGACTCACTGTGAAGAAACAGAAGTGCCGGATTGGGTTGACATCAGTTACCTACCTCGGCTATCTTATCTCAGGTGAGGGTATACAACCGAAACTTGAACTGGCAGAGAGTATATTGGAAGCCCAGACTCCTGGTGATAAGGTGCAAGTTAGGTCATTCCTTGGACGTGCAGAATTTTATTTAAAGTTTGTCAAGGGTTTTTCGAATGTTGTTGAACCAATAAGAGTGTTGCTGAGGAAAGGTGCACATTTCGACTGATCTGAGAATTGTGAGAAGGCTTTTGTGACAGTTAAATCTGAAATTGGCAAGATGCCCACATTGGGGCACTTTGATGCCAAGCTCAAGACTGTTCTGACTACTGATGCCAGCATTAGGGGTTTGGGTGCTGTGCTCTCACAAATCGTGGAAGGGGAGGCCTCCAGGGCGCTTAGAGATGCGGAGGAACACTATTATTGCTTTGAAAGTGAGACTTTAAGTATATTTTGGGTGGTGAGACATTTTATTTAAGGGGCATTCCTTTCCTTGTTAGGACTGATCATCGGCCGCTGGTGCAAGTTTTCTTTTGCCACCACAGTGATAAATTAGGCTCAGGCGTTGGAGTGAAGGGCTGCAGGAGTTCAGCTTACGGGTACAGTATCTTCCTGTGTCGGTCAATAAATTGGCAGATTGTGTGTCGCAGTAGCCGTTGAAGTGCAAGCAGTGTGATTGAGATGTCTAAGGTGTAAATTGGGTCATAAAACTGACTCTGTTGGAGGAGGAGTGGTCCAAGGGAATGGAAGATGACATTTTGTTTCCTGTTCTCAAATTTTTCATAGTGAAAGGATGGCCTAAGTACAAGTCACTGGACTCAAACATGAAACCTTACTGGTTAGTGAGGAATGAGTTAACCTTTTTTCAAGGGACCCTTATGAGAGGTGACAAAGTGGTTCCTCCTTGTGGTCTGAGAGACAAGGTAATAACTCTCAGTTATGAAGGGCATCTTGGAAGGAGCCATACCATAGCTTGTGTGAGGGAGAGGTATTGGTGGCCAGGCATGGACCACATGATTGAGAAGGTGGTTAAGGAGTGTCATCTTTGTGCAACCAATGACAAGTCTCATGTCACTAATTGTGCTCCTTTGTCTCCAGTTGCTGTTCCAGAGGAAATCTGGTCTTAATTGGGTTTGAACATCATGGGACCTTTTGACTTAATGCCTGCAACTGAGAGGTTTGTGCATCTCTAAGTAGACTACATCTCTAAGTGGGTAGAGACTAAATGTGTGAATACAGTCAACACCCGGACGGTGTTAGAGTTTCTTAAGGATGTTTTCATAAGCGAGGGTGTGCCAAAATACTTAGTGACTGACAATGGAATGCAATTGGTGTCACAGGAGATGCAAGAGTTTCTCAAGGATCTGGGCAATGTGCTTCAGAGGACAGCTCGTTATGCACCGCAGGCAAATGGCCTCACTGAAAGAATGAGTAGAGTGGTCAAGAATTGTGCACAGAGAGCTTTAGAGACCAGGGTGCATTTTAAGAGCATATTGAGGGAGACATGGTGGGCCCATCATACTGCACCTAATCTGGTCACGCAAAGGTCTCCTTTTGAAGTTTTAAGGGTCAGAATGGCTAACTCCAAGTTGAATCCAGTATGTTTGCCTGTCAGAAGTAAATGTATTGATGATGGCGAGTTGAGGAGGGACTGACTTAGGTCTTATTGACAAAAGTATAAGCAGAGGTATGATGTGAAGATGTCAATCAGAGCCAAGAAGTGGAATTTGGGGATCAGGTCCTTGCGAAGAAGCCGAGGCAAGAGAAGAAGGGGGCGTCTGGCTTCATGGGCCCTTTATCCATTATTGCTATAAAAAGAAAGTGACTGTGAACACTGGTGGTACGTGGAGTATGTCCAGGCTAGTCAAGTACACAGGAGGGCCCTCAAGCATCTCTGCTCATGATGTAGACAAAGGTTGTTCTGATGTGTTATACAAACCCTCCTCGTCAAGATGCAGAAGAGTACCCGTAAGATTTGGTGATTATGTTATGCAATGAGATATTTCTCTCATATGTGTCATGCAATCAGATTTTATTTTCTTGCCATTGTTTTGGTACAGATTGTTGCTAAGTTTCCTTATTTTTTTTATATTTGTTTTAAGTTACTGTTGTGTTATGTAAAGAAAATGTGTTATAATCTATGTACATCTTTAAGGCTGTCAGCTCATGCCAGTAATGTTAGTGTGGTCTCCATGGTAATGTGTCTTGGAGACGGTTATTGTACTCTGGCAGTGCTGGCGAAAGATTCAGTTGGTGGTGTTGGACTAGAAATAAACTTGTGGAAATATACACGGCTCGTACTTCTTATTACTAATCCAGTGCTCCTCTCTCTATGAATGTACACATGTATTTTTTTTGTTTATGCTGTTTTTTTGTTTACATGAGGCTGATGAGACAATAAAGCTGTCTCTAGGCCGCACCTAAAAAGAAAACCTAACTAACTGTAAATAATCCTCCTACTTTAAACTTGTTACAGTGAAATATTTATGGGGATCCTCTCTAATGCACGTTGCAGAAGGCACATTCATTTCAGTCATCTCATGTCACACAGTCCCACAAATCGGCAGCCATTTGTCAAGGAACTGAATGACAGAATCAAGAGATGCAAGCAGAACTGAAGACATGCAGAGGCCTTATCAGGAAGATAACAAGCTGGCGCCATGTCATCAAGGACTCGGTGCATCTGTTCTTGGGTTCATAAGGCTTTTGGGAGTTGTAGTTCATGTTCACATCAGATGAAGTAACACACCTCAAAGCAATAATTTGTGAGAGAAAGTCAGCACTGGAATATTGCGTCCTTGTGAGTCATCTGGTAACCTCACCTCTAAGAGATTCTAGGGCTGCTCTCAGGTTTTAATTAGAAAGGTTTTTCTAGCTTTATTCATTGTCAGAGATCAGGGCCAGACTGGAAACAGAAACCGGCCCTGGCAAACTGCTCGTCCGGCCCCCAGGAGGGTGGAGGGGGGTGCGGCCGAGCTGTTTACCGACCCCCGGTAACACAAGCATTGAAAATGCAATAGGTCTCGCCTTTGATTAAGTTAAAGCCATTTTTGATTTGCTAATGGTCTTGTATAGCAAAGCAAATGGCTTTAACTTAATGAAAGGCGAGAACTATTGCATTTTTAATGCTTGTTTAGTTATGCTTTACATTATCGTGGGTGAAAGCTAACATTTATTAGGCGTATTATAGAACTGCATTGACACCTGTGGTGTCACTCATACATACACACATAAACCACCAACACACAGAGTCAATGACAGAGAAGACGGAGAGCTACACAACACTAAAAGTGCCACCGACAAAGACACACGCCACTTATACAGAACACCGATATACTTGCAACATGAGAAGCAGCAGTTTGACCCAAGAATGTGTTGGGATTGTACAAAGCAGACTGTTGGAAAACCACTCCCACACTAGAAGGGGTGGTGGTGGTCTTCCGGACACACTGTGGTAGCTTGGCTCGAGTGGTCAGGAAACAGGCACCGTGCTAAGCATACAATATACCCATACAATAACCATGCGTGCATCCGTTCCAAAAACGACTCTACACCGTAAAAATTATGAAAATATCTTTCTTTATCTTTTTCTCTTAGTTGCTGATTGGGAAAAATAAATAACAATCACAGTATACAAACTTCTAAATAGTGCAGGTCAAATAAATACTGTCTGGGGATTCAATAAATAGGGGTGATCATAAATATAAAGGACATAAATAACAGTGCAGGTAATACAGGCAATTAAATATTCTGAGGCAATAAATACTGTCACCAATAAATATTGTACACCAATAAGTCCTGTGGACCAATAAATATAGTGAAGCAATAAATAGGTTAACCACAATAAATACAGGGCCCCCCAATAAATAATTAAGAGTATACAGCAACACTCATGTAATCAGATCACTTTTCAATTCCTAAGGGCTGATTTGGCCCAGGCACAGCTTGTAGGGTTGTGGAAGGCTTGAGGGGTTCTACTCCCTGGCTGGGACAAGGCTGAGGCCTAAACTGAGGTAGATCAAGGGGGGAATACCAGTGCCCTGGCTTTCTCTCTCCACACAACCTCTCTAGGTTAGTCCCAATTCACCCCTGGCACAGTCAGGTTGGTTCCAGCACCTCCCTAGCCCCTTAGAGCAGTCTCTCAGGTCTCCACAGGGCCTTAGGCGCCCTCTACTCCACTTACTGCCCTTTTTCTGATGCTCCGACGCCGCTGGAGTCGTGTCGATGCCGTGAGGCGGTTCCGGTTCGATCTCGGCGGCCTCGGCACAATGTCAGTTCTTTGACGACGCCGGTAGGCGGTTCCGGTCCGATGTCGGCGGCCTCGGTTCGATCTCGACCTCCGATTCGACGGCGTCGGGCAGTCTCTACTCGATGTCGACTTCGGGCGGCTCCGGTCCGATGGCGCTCTCGGCTTCGATGACGTCGGCCGGCCTGGCCTCGATGTCGACTTCCGGCGACTCCGGGGTGCGATCCTCACCCCCGACCTCCGGTGCTCCTTCTCTCAGGTTCCGGGCGACTCCGGAGTGCGATCCTCACTCCCGACCTCCGGTACACTTCACCTCGGTCTCCGACGACTCCGGAGGGCGGACTTCACTCCTCCGATGACGCCGCTCACTCGACCTCGGTTAACTTCCTCCTCGACCTTTGGTATTCCTCACGACCTCCGTCGGCGCCCTCTCACGACCTCAGGCGGCTCCGGGTACGACGTCTGCTTCTTCAGTCAGCGCCGCTTCTCCACCTCGGGCTCCAGGTCTTGGGCTACTCGACGCCGGACTCCAGGGAAACCAGTTTCCAGGTCAGGATCTTGCTGCTTTCTGCTTCTAAGGCCTGTTCCTGCTGTCCAGGTCCTTAGGATGAGTTTTTCTGGCTTCTTCCCACACAGGGCTACAGGCTGGGATCCATCAGTAGGGACAAGTATCAAGGGTGGGTTTATGGACCCCACTCCAGGCACAAGTTTCCACCCCTGCTGCTTCACTCCTTCCTCCTTCACTGTTGTGCTGCTCTCTCTTCACCAGTCAGGTGCCAACTGCTAGCTCCAACTGCCAACACTCTGTCTTAACCTCCCAACATTCTAAACCGCCTCCAACTGTCACAGAGTTCTGGAATCTTCTGGAATGTTCTGGAAGGTGCTGGTAGGTTCCAGTGGATGCTGGTGATGTCACAGGTGGCCACCATTTTGTGCTTCAGGCCCTCAGACAGAAGTTTCAGGGGTAGCTAAAATGGCTCCCTGAATCTGCAGCAACACTAAAAAGTCTGGTGGTTCCCAAAAAGGAAAAATTCAAACAGGGTTTGAGGCAAAAGTGGGACAAAATAAATAATGATGAGGAGGGACCACCCAAAGGGCTGACAGGTCTAACACGCGTCCCCCCCAGCTGAAAGTGGGGAGAGCTACCCAACCCCTTGGGAGTTCTCATCACTAAGGCGGAAATACCTTGAGAGACCGTCTGCATTGGCGTGGTCCACTCCAGGCCGATGTTCCACCTGAAAGTCCATCCCCTGTAGGGAAATAGACCACCTCAACAACTTGGGATTCTCCCCCTTCATTTGCATCAGCCAACGAAGGGGTCTGTGGTCGGTCTGAACCAGGAAGTGCGAGCCAAACAGGTATGGCCGCAACTTCTTCAGAGCCCATACCACTGCAAAGGCTTCACGCTCTATTGCACTCCACTTCTGTTCCCTGGGAAGTAGTCTCCGGGATAGGAAGACCACGGGTTGATCCAGACCCTCTTCGTTGAGTTGCGATAACACTGCCCCAATGCCATGTTCTGATGCATCTGTCTGGACAATGAACTTCTTGGAAAAGTCTGGGGCCCTTAAGACCGGGGCCTCGCACATGGCTTTCTTCAATCTCACAAAGGCCTGCTGACAGGCCTCCGTCCAGACTACCCGTCGAGGTTGTTTCTTGGACGTGAGCTCCGTGAGGGGGGTTACGATGGTACCGTACCCCTTCACGAAGCGGCGGTAATATCCCGTGAGGCCCAAAAATGCTCGGACCTCAGTCTGAGTCTTGGGGGGTTCCCAGGCCATGATGGCCTCGATCTTCGCCTGGAGGGGTTGCACCGCTCCCCTACCCACCAAGTGTCCAAGGTACACTACCGACCCCTGCCCGATCTGGCACTTGCTGGCCTTGATCGTCAATCCAGCTTGTCTCAGGGCCTGGAGAACAGCTTGCAGGTGACGCAAGTGATCCTCCCAGCTGTTACTGAAGACGGCTATGTCATCCAGATAAGCAGCAGAGAAACTCTCCATTCCGGTGAGGATCTGGTTTACCAGGCGCTGAAACGTGGCAGGTGCGTTCTTGAGCCCAAAGGGCATCACACAGAACTGGTAGTGGCCATTGGGCGTGGAGAAGGCTGACCTTTCCCTTGCTCCATCAGTCAACGAGATCTGCCAGTACCCTGAAGTAAGGTCAAAGGTACTTAGATATTGGGCAGCTCCCAGCCGGTCAATCAATTCATCCGCCCTAGGGATCGGATGAGCATCAGTTTTTGTCACTGAATTCAGTCCCCGGTAGTCCACACAGAACCTCAGTTCTGGTTGGGCACCCGGTGGTGCAGCTTTCGGTACTAACACCACCGGACTAGACCAGGGGCTGCTAGAAGGTTCAATCACTCCTAGCTCCAGCATCTTAGTGACTTCACTATGAATGCTGGCCTTCACCTTGTCTGACATCCGGTAGATCTTGGACTTCACAGGTGGGCTGTCTCCTGTGTCCACGTCATGGACGCACAGGTGAGTCCTACCCGGGACAAGGGAGAACAACGAAGAGTACTGCCCCAGGACCTGGCGACAGTCCTCCTGCTGTTCAGGAGTTAGAGATGGGGAGAGAATCACTCCCTCCACCGACCCATCCTTTTCTTGAGACGCAAACAGATCAGGGAGAGGCTCGCTTTCCACGTCCTCTCCTCCGTCAGTCACCATCATCAAGATGACTTCGGGCCTCTCGTGGTGGGGTTTGAGGCGGTTGGCATGCAGCACCCGCAGGGGCTGACGAGGGGTCTTCAGGTCCACCAAGTAGGTAGCCTTACCCTTCTTCTCCAACACCTCAAAGGGTCCTGACCAGCGATCCTGGAGGGCGCTAAGCTCTCCGGGTTCGATCACCCACACCTTCTGGCCAGGCTCCAACTCCACCGGGTGAGCATTGTGGTCATACCACGCCTTCATCACTGCTTGGCTGGCTTCCAAGTTGTCAGAAGCTTGCTTCCACAACTTAGCCATTTGGCTCCGGAAGGCCAGCATGTAGCTCACCACATCCTGGGGAAGCTTTCTGGGAGTTCTTTCCCATCCGTCTCTCACCAGGTTGAGAGGTCCACGTACATTGTGCCCATACAGAAGCTCGAAGGGGCTGAAGCCCACTCCCTTCTGTGGCACTTCCCTGTAGGAAAAAAGTAAACAGGGTAGGAGGACGTCCCATTTCCTCCGCAGGCTTTCAGGCAGACTTCTGATCATGCCCTTCAAGGTTTTGTTAAACCTCTCCACCAGACCATTGGTCTGGGGGTGGTAAGGAGTGGTGAACCGGTATGTCACTCCACACTCCTTCCACATCGCCCGCATATACGCTGACATGAAGTTGGTCCCCCTGTCGGACACAACTTCCTTGGGAAAACCCACTTGGGTAAAGATTCCCATCAGGGCCCTAGCCACAACAGGTGCTGTTATGGTCCTCAGAGGTATTGCCTCTGGGTACCGTGTGGCATGATCTACCAGAACCAGGATAAACCGGTGACCAACTGTAGTTGGCGGATCTAATGGACCCACAATGTCGATGCCCACCCTTTCAAAGGGGGTGCTAACGACAGGAAGTGGTTCCAGGGGAGCTTTCAGCTTCACCCCTGTTTTCCCACTGGCTTGGCAAGACACACATGTCCGGCAGTAGGTATCGGACGACACTTTCATCTGAGGCCAATAAAAGTGTGGGACAAGACGGGCGAAGGTCTTGTCTTGCCCCAGGTGTCCTGCCAATGGTATCTCGTGAGCCAACTCCAGAAGGAAGGCTCGATAACGTTGAGGAACTACCAAGGCTCGTGACGATCCATGTAGGGGTGCCTTGGGTTCACTGTAGAGGAGGCCATCCTCCCAGTAAACACTGTAGTTCCCTTCAACGTTCCCTGCTGCCTGGGCTTCGGCCTGTCGCCTTAGCCCCTCAAGGGTAGGGCACTCCCTCTGGCCCTGGCAGAATTCCTCCCTGGACGGGCCTCCCTCCACGTGCCACTCGGCCGGGATGGGTAGGTCCTCCAGGTTGGTAACGTCCCCCACCGCAGACTCCTGGTCCACCACCTCCGGTGGCCTATCCGTCCTACGGGGTGGGGACGCCGAGGCAGGCTCCTCCTGTCCTCGGTTCTTCCCTTGACTGGCAGCTGGCTGGGCCTTTGTTCCAGGCTCCAGCCGAAATGAACTCCCTCTTCGGGTAGTCGCGGACCTTGTGCTAACACAGGCCCAGTCAGGTGTACCCAGCATCTCGGTGTGAGTCCGGTATTCCACCTCCTTCCAAGCGTTGTGCTCCATGTCATTCCCCAGCAGACAATCGACTGGCACGGCAGGGCTTACGGCAACTCGAAGTGAACCTGCAACCCCCCCCCATTCAAAGGGAACCTCGGCCACGGGATAGTGGCCTGTTCTGCCGTCAGCCATCGCGGCTGGGTGGAGTACATCGGGAATTACCTGCTCTGGAGACACCAGTTGGCTACGCACCATAGTCATACTGGCTCCTGTGTCTCTCAGAGCCTCCCCTCTTTGGCCGTTGATGGTGACCCATTGCCCATACTTTGCGGTATTTGCGGGCACCTGGATCTTAGGAACCATCTCCCGTTCTCCCAGGGACACTAAAGTGACACCCGCCCACTCCCTTCCCTTAGTTAAGGGCATCTCCTCCCCGAGCACTACACTAGCTACTCCGGGGGTCTTTCCTACAGTGGGAGGGGGTGGTCGTTTCAAGCACTTCGGATCTCCTTTATAGTGTCCAACGCCACCGCACTCATAGCAATGGACAACCCTTGGCTGCTGACTCTGGCCAGGATTAGGGTTTCTGGGCGGGTTAGCCTTAGGGGTGAATCCTGTTCCCTTCCCTTGGAAGTTATTTTGGGGGCCTTTGGAGAACTCCTTTTTCTTTTCCCCTCCCTCTTTCTTCTGGGGGGCGCCCTGTCCGGCCTTTTGAGTATCCCCTCCAGTCCCCCTTGTGGACACCCGGGTACTAGCCCAAATGTCCGCCTCCTCAGCAAGCTTCCGGGGACTGGTCAGCTTGCTATCCACCAGGTGTTGCCGCAGTTCAGGGAAACATTTCTCGAGCAGGTGTTCCTTCAGTACTAGGTCAAACAACCCCTCGTAGTTCCTCACTTCACTGCCCTGAATCCAACCTTCCATTGCCTTCTTCGCATAGTCCAGGAAGTCCACCCAATTCTGCGTGCCCAGTTTGTGACTACCCCTGAACTTCTGTCTGTACTTTTCAGGTGTTAGTCCAAACTTTCTGATGAGCGCCAGTTTCATGGTGGGGTAGTGGGTCTGCTCATCCTCCTCGAGGGCCAATAAAGCATCCCTACCAGCTGGAGGCATGTACTTGTACAATCCCCCTCCCCAGTACTTCTCTGGAACCCCATGGGCCCTCAACGAGACCTCATAGGCCGCTAGCCACTTGGCGATATCGTCGCCCACTCCATAGCTAGCTACTATGTCCTTTGGCAGGTATGGTTTAGGTTCCCTGGTGATCTCTTGGGTTTGGCTGCCACCATTAGGAACAGGTTGTGCCCCGATTCTCAAGATCTGAAGATCTATTTCTTTCAGTCGTAATTCATGGGCCATCCTCTGCTCCTCCTTCTCCTTCTCCAGCCTTGCTAAGTCCCATGTGAGCTGTCTTTTCTCCCTCCGGTCTGTTAGCTCCACTTCAGACAAGCCACCGCTAGAGGCACTGCTGCCCTTCCTAGAAATGGTTCTGGGCCCTGCTGACAGGTTCCCCACCTCAGGTTGGTACATCTCAGCCCCCTCGGGGTCAGGCTCTCCATCCCTGTCTTCCTCCTCAGCCTTGCTTTCCCTGCGTGCCTC
Source organism: Triturus cristatus (assembly GCF_964204655.1). NCBI lineage: Eukaryota > Metazoa > Chordata > Amphibia > Caudata > Salamandridae > Triturus > Triturus cristatus. Next base: position 478,733,299 of record NC_140590.1, on the reverse strand, counting down.
CCCCCAAGCCCTTAAGCTGGTTTGGAGTGCACCCTTCTTTGCTCCTGGGGGACAGTAAACCCCCTCCCGCTGGCAAAACTCCCTGAGTTGGGCCACAGTGTACGTTTCTAGATTTTCTAGTACAAACTCCATCTTGCCCACTCAGGTTAGAGGACAGGTTTTTGTGCAGTAACTATGCAGGGGGGTACCTTTAGTAATACCTCCTCCCACCACCAGAGTAAATTTGGAAAAACAAAAACCCACAATTAGGAAGGCCGCTCTTGAGAAAACTCCCGGTGTAGGCCTATGGACTACCCACAGTTATTGCTGAGTATGTGTAGGCACAGCTCTATCCCACCACTGAACACCATTTTATGTTGGAAAACCACTCCCACACTAGAAGGGGTGGTGGTGGTCTTCCGGACACACTGTGGTAGCTTGGCTCGAGTGGTCAGGAAACAGGCACCGTGCTAAGCATACAATATACCCATACAATAACCATGCGTGCATCCGTTCCAAAAACGACTCTACACCGTAAAAATTATGAAAATATCTTTCTTTATCTTTTTCTCTTAGTTGCTGATTGGGAAAAATAAATAACAATCACAGTATACAAACTTCTAAATAGTGCAGGTCAAATAAATACTGTCTGGGGATTCAATAAATAGGGGTGATCATAAATATAAAGGACATAAATAACAGTGCAGGTAATACAGGCAATTAAATATTCTGAGGCAATAAATACTGTCACCAATAAATATTGTACACCAACAAGTCCTGTGGACCAATAAATATAGTGAAGCAATAAATAGGTTAACCACAATAAATACAGGGCCCCCCAATAAATAATTAAGAGTATACAGCAACACTCATGTAATCAGATCACTTTTCAATTCCTAAGGGCTGATTTGGCCCAGGCACAGCTTGTAGGGTTGTGGAAGGCTTGAGGGGTTCTACTCCCTGGCTGGGACAAGGCTGAGGCCTAAACTGAGGTAGATCAAGGGGGGAATACCAGTGCCCTGGCTTTCTCTCTCCACACAACCTCTCTAGGTTAGTCCCAATTCACCCCTGGCACAGTCAGGTTGGTTCCAGCACCTCCCTAGCCCCTTAGAGCAGTCTCTCAGGTCTCCACAGGGCCTTAGGCGCCCTCTACTCCACTTACTGCCCTTTTTCTGATGCTCCGACGCCGCTGGAGTCGTGTCGATGCCGTGAGGCGGTTCCGGTTCGATCTCGGCGGCCTCGGCACAATGTCAGTTCTTTGACGACGCCGGTAGGCGGTTCCGGTCCGATGTCGGCGGCCTCGGTTCGATCTCGACCTCCGATTCGACGGCGTCGGGCAGTCTCTACTCGATGTCGACTTCGGGCGGCTCCGGTCCGATAGCGCTCTCGGCTTCGATGACGTCGGCCGGCCTGGCCTCGATGTCGACTTCCGGCGACTCCGGGGTGCGATCCTCACCCCCGACCTCCGGTGCTCCTTCTCTCAGGTTCCGGGCGACTCCGGAGTGCGATCCTCACTCCCGACCTCCGGTACACTTCACCTCGGTCTCCGACGACTCCGGAGGGCGGACTTCACTCCTCCGATGACGCCGCTCACTCGACCTCGGTTAACTTCCTCCTCGACCTTTGGTATTCCTCACGACCTCCGTCGGCGCCCTCTCACGACCTCAGGCGGCTCCGGGTACGACGTCTGCTTCTTCAGTCAGCGCCGCTTCTCCACCTCGGGCTCCAGGTCTTGGGCTACTCGACGCCGGACTCCAGGGAAACCAGTTTCCAGGTCAGGATCTTGCTGCTTTCTGCTTCTAAGGCCTGTTCCTGCTGTCCAGGTCCTTAGGATGAGTTTTTCTGGCTTCTTCCCACACAGGGCTACAGGCTGGGATCCATCAGTAGGGACAAGTATCAAGGGTGGGTTTATGGACCCCACTCCAGGCACAAGTTTCCACCCCTGCTGCTTCACTCCTTCCTCCTTCACTGTTGTGCTGCTCTCTCTTCACCAGTCAGGTGCCAACTGCTAGCTCCAACTGCCAACACTCTGTCTTAACCTCCCAACATTCTAAACCGCCTCCAACTGTCACAGAGTTCTGGAATCTTCTGGAATGTTCTGGAAGGTGCTGGTAGGTTCCAGTGGATGCTGGTGATGTCACAGGTGGCCACCATTTTGTGCTTCAGGCCCTCAGACAGAAGTTTCAGGGGTAGCTAAAATGGCTCCCTGAATCTGCAGCAACACTAAAAAGTCTGGTGGTTCCCAAAAAGGAAAAATTCAAACAGGGTTTGAGGCAAAAGTGGGACAAAATAAATAATGATGAGGAGGGACCACCCAAAGGGCTGACAGGTCTAACACAGACCTTTCAACAAGATCCAGCTGAAGCGGTCTGCAGGCGGGACCTCAAACAAGAACACCAACAGTGAACAGCTATCATGAATCCGGTGGGGGTGGGGCGTGCTGTAGTGGCAGCCAACAAACGCAAGACCAGGCGCCCTGCACATCCAGGCCTTGCAGAGCAGCGGTAGCACGGTTCATGTAGTGCAGTGCTGCACTGTAATGGCGGACGTGTTCCTGCATGGCCGAGGCTACACTCCCAGAGATGCACTCTGTTGCTGGTGATCCATGGTAAGGTCGGTGCCATATAACGGAGCAGCGCGGGGCTCTGCAAGGCCATCGCTGCGCTGTAATGGCGAGGCCTGTGGCGCTGTACTCTCTCTCTGTGCACATGGCCTGGTGACCTGCCAGCCAGACCTTGCCTGCTTCCTGAGGAAAACAAACACAATCAGGTCCAGACCAGATCTGACTAAATCCACTCTCGCGTAGCAAACCCTCAGCTATTCACTCAGTTATGTCCTAGATAAGAACAACGCACTCAGGTACCGGGAGGGTTGAGCAGTGGAGACGGTCCCTTCCAGAATGCCCCATACACTCACCCCCCGTCGGGCACTCCAGTGACGGGAAATTATGAGTGCGCCTCCTGCGATTTGTTTTTTTTAATAATACGCATAAATTAATAAAAGACTCTATGAAATGCATTAGGCTTGTTTTAATAAATAACGGTGCCTGAATTAACTATTTATACATTTAGTCAAAGCATTTCTAACCATTACTCACCCAAAAATATGTACCCCATTCTCAGGGACCTCAAAGCAATCTGAAGGGCCTAAAGGCGATGTAAAACAAGCGGCTGCCACTGGAATCAAGTCAAATTTTCCCCTTAACTGAATGTAGTGTAACTTTGAATGCATAGTGTTTTCTCCTATATCCCGTTATGTTTTTAATTAATCTTGACAGAACCGCTTGAATGACTTTCACGTAATACTCACAAAGAGTTCATAACAAAAAATAAAAAATGGAGCACGGTGACTGGAAGGGAGGAGGGAAGGGGAGAAAGGAGGGTGGGTTGGGAGCAGTGAGAGTGGGATAAGGGAGCAGTGAAAACACACAACAATTAAACCACAGCCCGCGTAGAAGGCGAAGCAACGGGAATACCCGTGTCCTCCCTGTGACCCCTTGCGCCTCTGAGCTCTGTGCCTGCCTGCCACCAACCAATCACAGAGCCGACTGGTGCATGCTCCAGACGTGAAGGCAGCATGGTTGCAGGAAGCCCGTAGCACTGGCACCTGTGCTTCTCAGCTGTCATGAAGAATTTTCTTATCTGCTTGTTAAATAAACAAGCAGATTAGAAAAGACTTCACGACAGCCGTGAAGCAGGCGAGCCAGTCCGGGTGGGCCGGAGCAAAAAGCCAAAGGGAGGCAACAAAAAACCCTCCTTTCCAGTGGGAAGAGCCACCGTTTACCATAAACGCTGACGCTCCCCAATGGAAATGAGGGGCAGGGCTTAAAGCCCTTTTCTAAAAGTACTCAAATGCAATTAATCTCGCTGAGCGAGCTGCGCATGTGCGCAGCAACGCTAGGTGAGACTTAAAAAACTGCCCACAGGGGCCCAAAACCGGCCCCCATCCTGGCAGGCCACCGGGGAAACGCCCGGTGCCCACCACGGCCAGTTGGTGTCCTTAGAAGTTGAACCCAACCGAAATGGCCCATCTATGCCAACACCCCACTCTCGTTGTTCCTGGGTGTGCACACTTCTTCAGACATTTGTTCAGTTTTTCGCTACAAAGATTCCAAGAAGAAACTTGTTCCTTCTGGAGTTGCAAGAGTGACTAATTGGACTGAGTACTAGAGTCGTGGCCCAAAGGCTGTTTGTTGCTGGTACGTGGCTTGTTTCTGCACTTGTAGTTGAAGTTGAGCTAGTAAATCATGCTGCCTTAGGGTGTTTACCCCGTCCTCCGTATCACAAACAATGATATGTAAAGTGCTAAAACGAATATCACCATTGTTAGTGGCAACCAGATTTCCTTGATACTTCCTACCCAATATCTCACTTCACAGTAGTATTGTCTGTTTAATTAAAAATAGTAATTGTTCCTTTCGCTAATCTTTGGAATTCTGGGTACAGGCTAAATGGCCACGTATGGTTTGGCTTCTGAACAGGTTATTTTCCCTTGGCCAGAGCAGTCTGTCTGGCTCGTCGGGCCACAGGCATGGACTCGAACGTGCACTCAAACATGGATGGAGAGGTGGTAGGCTTTGTGTACAGCTGTGGTGTACCAGTGGAAAGAAGTAAAAGGCAATTCATGGAATTCCCATCTGTACCACAGCGAAACTTGATGGAAAATGCGATGCAAATAGGCGTCTGGAGCTGCAGCATTGTCTGTGAGACAAACGTGCCACAGTGTACTAGCAGCTGACAAGTGGGCACTGAATCAAAGGTGGGCCAGGGCCCACTGCAGAGAAAAGAGAGAGCGGGTTTTCCTGAGAACCACTTCTGCATCAGGATCTGAGCTGACGAGCCAGGTGAGAGGCACTTCAGGTGGAATCGGATCCCTGTAGCTGCGTTGAAATAGGGCTACCAACTGATAATTGCAGGTTGACTGCTCATCACTGTTTTGGAGAAACAAACTATAAGTAGCAAATATGACTTACCTAGCACTGGAGCACAAGAACGGGCTCCTTGTGGAAGAGACTTAGGAGGTGTCCTGGAGCGAGCACAGAGAGAAATGAGGTGAACATTCAAAATCATCAAGGAACTGGAGCAGGTTGAAAAATTCATGGTATTACTAAGTCCAAGATGGAAATAGTGGAGGGCTAGCAATCGGAAACACAAAGTATTGTGGTTTCATTAAAGAAGCATTTGGGAAACGTGGAAGGAAGCTTTCCAGCTGCATCCTAAGAACTTCTGGAGATACTTGAGAGGAAAGATTAGTTCTTGGACAATCCCAGGAGAGCAGCCAATATCTAGGTTTCCTTGCCCTGGTACCTGAGTTTGAGTTCACTGTAGTCCTGTGGGCCTTTTTCCAGACCACCTGAGCCCTCAAGATGTTGCTGTCGCCCATTCATGAAAGAGCATATTGTTTAACGTTGCAATCTAGACTGGTGATCCTACTCTCTGAAGATACGAATATGTGGTACTGGCAGATCAAGAGTGGCATGAATAGATCTTGAAGAGGAAGCAATTTTGAAATAAAAGTTCCACAATGACAGCAATATGATTTGCTTGTGTACTGATCTAATTGTTTGTGCCCAGAAGAGATGACATAGAGAATGGTGCAGGCACGATGGTGTGATTTGAAGTTTTTATTTCCCAACAAGATAACAACATACAACCTCCATGACATTGTTTAAGAATACATAACTTTAGAACACAATATATCCCCTTTACCCAATTATTTCTAAAATGATGATACTTAGCATCACTCTAAAACATATAATTAATGATTAGGGGGGAATATTGATGTGCAGAGAGAATTTCATTACGTAATCACAGTATATAACATCTACTGACACAGAAGCAAAACATAATCAGGAAAGGGATTGGTAGGGTGCTACCCTAAAATATACACACACATAATCAGCAAGCTTCTTAAGACTTTTCCTAATCAGCATTCTTGTTCTTCCACTCTCAACCGCTTCCTCACCTTGACTCAAACCTTCAACTCAATTTTGGCATTCCAACTCACTGCACTTTGTGACTTTTCTTATTTTCTATTTTTTTCATACTTCAACAGCACTGTTTTTAGGTCTCGGTTAGCGTAGGCTGCGCAGACCTGCGCAGTCTCGCTAGCGAGATTTTATGATTTTGGGTAGCTTGCACTAGCGGGGTTTAAGCCCGCCCCTCTTTTCCATTGGCTGGCGTCACCGTTTATGCTAAACGGTGGCCAGCCATTGGAAAAGAGCTTCCAGTGACGTACACTTTTCTCTTTTAGAGCCGTCCCAGTTGGACTGGCTCGTCTGACTTCCTGCTGGCGTAAAAGTTTTCTTATCTTCTTTATGGGGCGAAACAGATGGCCCCATAAAGATAATAAACCTGTTACACCAGCCCGTCCAAGTGGGACGGCTCCAAAAGAGAAAAGTCTCTGTCGAGGACAGGCACGCGCAGCAAACTCCATCCTGGGGGTCCTCGTCGACTTTCACCCCGGTCATTCGGAATTGCAGTGCAGTGAGGCGCAGAAACCCACGGCTTCACTTTTGCTTTTTTGCTCATTTGGTTCTTTTTGCTCATTTGGTTCTCACTCACTGATTCTGCAAAAGTCATATCTCTGTAACGTTTCCTTTCCAAACTGAAATAAGGGATGAGATGTAAAGGTGCCATCCCGTATTAATAGAGTCCTTCCCCCCCGCTCAGTTAGAAAATAAATGATCGCGGTGTCCTGCAAGAGAAATTTTAATTTCTCTGGCGCGGTGTCATGCGACTAGAGCTTCACAATCAAACCCCCCACGTCTCCCCCTCCCTCGACCACAGCACCCCAGCTCAAGTCTGGCAGGCCCTTCAAAGCCTCCAGAGTGGGCACCAGCCCATGGGGGTCCTACGCCATAAATTGCGGTGCAGTGAGGCGCGAAAGCTCACGGCTTCACTTTTGCTTTTTTGCACATTTGGTTCTCACTTACTGATTCTTCAAAAGTCATATCTCTGTAACGTTTCCTTTCCAAACTGAAATAAGGAATGAGATGTAAAGGTGCCTTCCTGTATGATGGAGTCCTCTCCCGACTTCCCCCCCCTCCCGCTCAGTGTTAAAGTTAGAAAATAAATGATCGCGGTGTCCTGCAAGAGAACCCCCCACGTCTCCCCCTCCCTCGACCAAAGCACCCCAGCACAAGCCTGGCAGGCCCTTCAAAGGCTCCGGAGCGGGCAAGAGCCCATGGGGATCCTACACCATGTGCTGAAACAGCTGCTCCGAGGCGGCTGGGCAGACGCAGCCCCAAACAAAGGGAGGAAATAGGGTGAAACAACACACACACGGCCCCCTCCCAGGCCGAGCTGCTGTTCACCCCTGTCCAGGGGCGCTTCAACGCCCTTCATTGGAAACTCAAAGTAGCCCCCCAAACAAAACAAGCAGCAAAAAACTCAAAGCGAATATCACACGCTCCGGCGGGCCGTAATTATCAAGGGGCCGTTTAGCCTGGTTTGTAGGGGTGGGGACGTCTCTCCCCCTTTTTTTAACTAAACAAAGTAACTTTCCCAGCAGATTACGGGAAAGGATAAAGGTGAGATAACATTTTAGGAAATTGTTACCCTGCCTGAAAAAAGACTTCTTCCCAGACAGTGGGGGAAACATCAAGGGACTGTCTTCTGTAAACACCCCCTGCGGGAGACGTGGCCTTTCCAGCTGGCTGGCTCTTTCGAGTAGTGCATGGTTCTCATAGTGCAGCATGGCCACCCCCGACGTTGTAAGAAGTGTTCCCTCGGAGGACGAGGTGTCCCCTCCGACCAACTACAGAGGCGAGCGTTTGCTGGTTTGTTTCTTGTATTAGTTAGATTACCACAGTCTTTATCGAGCGTTTGATTGATTAGTAATGCCTACCGGTCAGAGTCAATCGAAGGCAATGGTAAAGCTAAATATGCGCTTGAGACAATCTAAGGCTGGGCGGCCAAAACGGGGCACTTTGTATTTAAGGTCACCGGATAACTTCATGTTCCCCACTCTTACATTGTTTTAAGATGCCGATTTGTTTCAGCTGAAGTTAATCTTGTCTGCACTCCCAGAATTGGAGGATGTGGCCTAACGGCCAGAGTCAGGAACAAGGATCGAGCCTCTGCGTTGGATCGACGTCCCGTGACTGGGCAAATCACTTAATCTCCCTACCAAAAAGGAGTGTGTCTTTGTGTAATGCAACTGGTGCTCATGTAAAGTGCTCCAATACCTCCGGGTCGAGTTTGCGCTATATAAATATGCAACAACAAAAAAATGCACTGGGCTGCTGAATGGGAACCGAAGACATGAAAACACTGACGCCATTGAGTCACGTGGTATTCACAGTTCTTACATTAGAGTCCGAAAGGATTATGACTTCAAAATGGACTTTGTAGTAAGTTATAGAAAGCAATACTATACTTTTATACTAAAAGCAATAAATTAAACGAGTAAACAGTCATAACTGTGTATTTTTAGCCACAGAGAATCTTAAGCGTGGATTTCGACTGAGGACACGCATCTAGGAACAGAGTTCAGATCGCAATACACATCTGCTCTGGGGAGCAATCTAGGCCTAAACAAATACATACTTTTGAAAACAAAGCCAAAGGGCCGTCCCCAAACACCTTTGTGTCTTTTTTTTTACTTTGGAGTGTTTTACGTAGATGGATAGACAGTGACCGTGTTAACAATTTAACACAGACGAGAACAGCCTGTAAACTAAGTGACGGTCAGCGCACTGTGCAGGGTCGAGTCTGGGGCCTGTGCCTGCACAAACGTCAAGACGCGGAGTGTAGCTTCAGGTGGAGGAATAATGTACCAAAATGACGGGCAACGCAGGGTATCATGGCTGGGATGTGCGGCTCTATGACTCTTTAACAAATAATCTGTCGTTGGGAAAGTGTTTTTCTCTAGAACTTCTGGAGTGAGTGAGCAAAGGCCACTTAAAGTGTAGGGTGTTTAGAAAAATAGATATTGCATTAGTTAGATTACCACAGTCCTTATTGTTTGATTGATTGATTGATTAGTAATGCCTGCCGGTCAGAGTCAATCGAAGGCAGCGGTAAAGCTAAATATGCACTTGAGACAATCTAAGGCTGGGCGGCCAAAATGGGGCACTTTATATTTAAGGTCACCGGATAACTTCATGTTCCCCACTCTTACATTGTTTTAAGATGCCGATTTGTTTCTGCTGAAATTAATCTAGTCTGAACTCCCAGAATTTGAGAATGTGGCCTAACGGCCAGAGTTGGGGAACAAGGATCAAGCATCGGCGTTGGCTCAACATCCCGTGATTCTGGGCAAATCACTTAATCTCCCTACCAACAAGCATTAAAAATGCAATAGGTCTCGCCTTTGATTAAGTTAAAGCCATTTGCTTTGCTATAGAATACCATTAGCAAAGCAAATGGCTTTAACTTAATCAAAGGCGAGACCTATTGCATTTTCAATGCTTGTTCTCCTCTCTTCACGAACCTCTTGGGGATCTGACCACATAGATAAACCTTTCTTACAATTTGCAACCCGACACACTCACACAAAATCCCCTCTCTCAAATTTCCATAAGCATTTCCTCAACTAGTTTTTGAGCCTGTTCCTGTATTGACCTTTGTAACTCTTAACCTTATTGGTTTTCCCACTCTTGTCAACAACACAACGATCAGCTGTCTCCATCCACGCAGGAGTGACTGTGGTGCAAGGTACCGCTTCTTTCCAAGAACAAACAATGGAGTCTCCCCTTTGAAGGAATGTGGTGTGCTTCTACACATTTCTCTCTTCGTGTTTCCAGTTCAGACCACAGCACACTGCTAACTGAGCCCTCATTGAGAACTAGATTAAAGTGTTTAACTAAGCTATACACACAAGGATGATAAACTGCAGTCCAATATTGCTTAATTCTTCCTTTCTGAGGAAATATTGAAACTTCTGCAGTAAACTGTAACCCATTATCAGATATCACCATCTCCCAACAGTCTTCTTTTCTAAAATTTCTTCACAGCAACTAACCTCATTGAAAGCCGTGGTTTCCCACTAATATATGCCTCTTCTGGATAGTTGGAGAAATAATCTACTAGTACTATTGCATACTTTCCCTCCACACCTGGACACACAAAAGAAATCGGTTCTCACAAGCTCCCTTGGGAAATTCCATTGACACAAGAAGGGTCTCCCAAACTACATGAGATTTACTGATGCACGCGAAACAGTAACAAACAAACCTTTCAAACTCCCAACCCGTTGAAGAGCACCAAAAATCAATACTCCCATGTTCTTCAAGTATTACATTCAATAATCATAGATGTTTTCTTATAGGAAAAGCCAGCCTCTCACACCCTCTTACTATTATATTCAGTACGAATAACTCAGACCACACTGACTTGAAATCATTCAATAGCAACATGCTATTTACATTCCAGTTCCTTCCTTGGGACAAAAGCTTCACAAATAACTGCAGTGCCCTGTCTTCAATTATTGCTTGTTTCCATTCATCTCTTGATATTGCCACCATATAAGACAATCCTCTATCAGCCACTACCCACAAATCCTCTTCTTCAAACGTAGTAACCTCCAGTGGCAGACAAGACAAGTAGCCTGCGTTGACATTCTTAATACTTAGAACATGGAGTCACAAGCCACAAAACATTCCTCCAGCTGCTTCTGGAATCTAAGAATCCAGCGGAGAATCTTGCCCCTGATCCCTCCGGTCTCTAGGAGGCTATTTGTCCATGCGTTGATTCTCTTTCGCCTGGACTAATAACTCCTTCTTCTTGGGAGCTCCGAAAACTGTGACTGGCAAACTTCAGGTGGTACAGAGCGCGGTGGCAAGGACAGAGTTAAACCTCCTCAGACATCATTCGGCGCATCAGGCCCTGGCAAACCTTCCTTGGCTGCCCGTCAGCCAGAGAATCAGTTTTAAGGCATTGTGCATAGCACATAGAGCCCTTCAAGATCTAGGTTCCTCTATCATCTGACAGCCAATTACACCTTACAAACCTGGAAGATCTCTGAGGGCCTCTCACACCATGCTGGCTGCAGTACCACCTGTGAAGAGGGCTAGTAACGGAGGAAGATCTTTGAGGTACAATGTGGCTATACCAGTTGCGTAACAAAGGCCCCCGCAGCCTCCACAGCTCCCGCAGTGCAGAAGGCCCCCGAGCTTCTGGGGTCCCCTCAGCACTGTAACCTGGTCTGTGAGATCTTGAGTGACTCCGGAGGGGGGGCCTGCCCTGCAATTTGCAGGGGCACCCCCTCAAGTTTCGTTTCGCCACTAGACTATATTGGTCCTAAAGTACTGCACACCCCACCAGCAAGCTAATGACTCATTCTCATTGTGGAGTATGTACTCTCTGCCCTTCAGCATGCATGACACACACACAACAACATTTCACAACCTTCACTCACTTGGATCAAAATGGGCACTGAGCTAATTCACACTTGCATCTGCAGCTACTAACGACTTATCATGTGGACAACCAATGGGTTATTCCCGAGCAAGCAAACGTAATAATGATTAATCTGAAGTATAGTAATTCACAAGAGAAAGAGTCCCATCCATGAGTATGTGGATTATCTTCTTTATTGTTTCCGTTGTTGTAGATGTTAAATAATAAGTCGTAATGGCAAGTTGATCATAGATGTTTGCAGCCAACACGTGTTTCGTCAAAGGGCGGATAACCCAAAAGACTTCCTCAGGGCTACAAAGTGATGAAAAAGTACTGATCATACAACTTGTTTCAATTTGTATCATGAGTGTCGCTCATTAACAATCACATCTCAAACGGATAAGTATACTAGTTTTAACAGCAACCATGTCATTAGTCATAGTACAACCCAGACAAGGAAGGATGGTTCAGGGGTAAAAGATAAATATGGAATTAGAGGTCAACACCTATTGTGTAACATTATAAACGCTATGGTGCATATAAAGAACTTCCACCGTGGCGACAAAAGAATATAAGTAACAAGAAAAAGATCGTTAATCCATATAGTAATATGATCAAGATACGTGTGGATTTAAGAAATTGGAAAGTGGAATTAATAATAAAAGAATGATTCAGGACCAAATTACAGACACAAAGAAAGATACGAGAAGAGTAACTTATACCAGGTTAAACCACTAGAGGTCACACTTCAAAGATCAAGATAGACTATAGCTATCGAAACGGACACAGGGATTCATCAGATAGTAACTTAGGGTCCCCTTGTGTCAACATGTTAAAGTCTATATATGTGTATACACACACACAAAAGAAATATCAACAAGCAAAGCCGTCTAAACATAGACGACAATTAGCACTCACCATTAACAGTATCTATTCTTCCTGGTGGCATGTGAGACAAGAAATTAATGTCACAAGTCGGATAAAAGTTCAATCATGATTCCTCAAAGTGATGTCAGATAAAAATTGGAAATAATCTGCAAGATCAAAGTGAACTAATATTGGTAAGTATATTCTGAAATACAATTTATTAGACATACTTATCACGATCTAATTAACAAATATGAGCATTATATATCATAATTTCCCATATATAGAGATGTCTCTGGGGTAATAACCTCTAAGGCACTATTTCTTAAGATATGATACGTCAGATAAAAAAAACACAATTGGTTAAATACCTCTGGTATGATTCCAGGAGTATATCCCAATCAATGTGAGTGGTCAGCGTAACAATAAAGATTCTGTAAACAGAAATTATAAAGTAAAATAATTAGGATATCCAAAAGAATCCAAACTCAAAAAGAAAGGGCACCACACATAGTATTCCTTACAGAAAGCTTCTAGGTAGATGATGTATACCGCAATTCAGTATAAGCGAAACACAAAAGAGGACTCTAACCAAAATACGGGCACACACATAAGGCTACTTTCAAAAATCCATAATGAAAGTGTCTACACAAAAATGTTTAGCAAAAAACGAACGGATATGATACGGAACAACACTTTAATATTCCTTTAGATTCAATTATCTATAGTTCAAATGCCTATAATTTGAGGACACAGTGAAAAATATCGCCACATCCCAAAGGCTCCAAAATACGCATTATATAGTTAAGAAAGTTGCAGCCAACCATCTAGAATCCAATTAACATACCTGTGGCACGGAGAGTACTCCGACTAGTATCTGAAATCGGGTGCATGTAAACGAGCAGGCGCCATTATCGTCCTAAATATATACGAGGCCCGGCCCTCGGCAGTAACGTCACTCGTAAAGAGTTGGAAAAAGGACTATCGAGTAAAACATATATATCTTGTCAAAAGCCAGGGCAGAAAGTACAAACAAGACATACAGGTTGAAATGGAAAAGGTTCTGTTTATGGTGCCAGGAGTTTAAGATTTATCCTCTGAGATCGGCAGCTCATGAGATTATCCCATATATTCTGCTCTTGGCAAAATCTGGTTTAGCTCATGCATCTATAAAAGTGCATCTAGCCGCTATATCACGTTACAGAGGAACTTCCTCTGGACCATCGTTCTGGTCTGAGAGAATCATCAAACAATTCATTAAGGGGTTATTTCGAACATTTCCTCCAGTAAAGCCTCCACCACCTCTCTGGCAACTAAACATTGTGTTATATCAACTAATGAAGCAGCGTTTCGAACCCATTCACAGGGCGGATCTCAAATTTTTATCGTGGAAGGTAGCTCTTCTCATAGCACTCACTTCGGCCAGGAGAGTTGGGGAGATACAGGTTTTCACCATACAGGAACCTTTCTTGCAGTTGAAGGAGGACCAGATTGTCCTCAGAACTAATCCGAAATTTATACCTAAGGTGCCATCTGACTTTCATTTAAATGAGCCTCTAATTCTTAAAAGATTTTTTCCTCAACCGACTACTGCAGCAGAAAGAGCTCTCCACTCGCTAGATGTTCAGCGCTGTCTCAAATCCTATTTACAAAGAACAAAACCTTTTCGCAAGTCATCACAACTCTTTGTATCTTTTAGTGTACCCAGGAAGGGTTTTCCTCTATCCAAAAGGGGAATTGCCCGATGGATTTCCAGTGCAATACCAAATTGTCATCAGGCATCTGGGAAGCCGTTGAATGCACGAGTTCGTGCTCATTCTACAAGAGCAGTGTCCACTTCTGCTGCTTTGTTTGCTGGAGTACTTGTCCAGGATATCTGCAGGGCAGCTACCTGGAAGAGTACGCACACCTTCACCAGACATTACTGCCTGGATGCAGCCGCTGAGAAGGATGTGGCGGTGGGACCAGTGGTGCTGAGAAACCTTTTCCAGTGACGGTGAGCCCTCTTTCTCATTTCTCCTTCCTTTATTCGTTACATGTTCACATTTTATTGCAATGCTTTCTCTTCTCATATGTTAAGATTGATATACTTTATAACTGATATCGAAAATTCTCTCAATGCTATGTGATATCTACAAGTTTGAAAATTCAGCATATATAAAGTGCAGTTGTCAGTACATATTCTGGGTGAGGTCAGGTTTATGCACAATAAAATGTGCTTTTTTACTGCTAGCTATTCTGATTCAGGCATGTGAATCTTTGGAAGTTCCAATACTTGAGTAAGAAAACAAGTTACTTACCTGTAACTGTAATTCTCCGGTATTGGAAGCTTTCATAGATTCACATGCAACCCACCGTCCTCCCCTGAGAGGCTCACCTTTGGATTTTTTGCACAAAAGTAATCTGGGGCACAAGTGCTTGAAAATCTGAAGGGCAAAGGTTCTCTGAGGAGTGTTCTAGAGGGTGAGAGGTCCTGATTGGCTCAGGGACAATTTTGGTCTCTTTTACATAAAGAGAGTTATGGGTTGCAAAACGGAAATGGGCCTAGGCCTCTTTTCTGCTTTGTACTTATCTAAGCATTGCTTTTTTATATACCGGGGACTCCCATCTCGACGACGGGGAATGATTCAGGCATGTGAATCTATGTAAGCTTCCAATACTGGAGAACTACAGTTACAGGTAAGTAACTTGTTTTCATCTTTTGCACACCATGCCACCACAGTTTAGACACAGCCATATGCAAATCAGTCTTGACCCTGCTCCTCATGAGTACAGTCCAGCCCGAAATGCCAAGTCTGCTCCTCCCTGGGCCAGAAACAAGCATCCTGGGACCGGTTTCGTCTACCCCTTATCAGCCAAGCTAGCTTGAATCCAGCGGCACAGTGAGCCCGGGACCCATATCTGGGATGATCTGGCCTGGCAGTTCAGACTGGACTGTTCCCAAGGGGAGCAGGGTCAAGATTGATTTGCATACAGCTGGGTCTAAACTGGAACAGTGTAGCGTGCAAAACAAATGAAGGATCTGTGACTGGGGGTGAATGTTTATTTTGATCAGCATTGCATTCATCATCTGTTCTTTTTGTATTGCTTATTGTGGCAACACCTAGGTCCTCAAACCAACTGTAAGGAAGAAACAGACGAGTTTGGGATCACCGTTAGGTGTTGGGCATGGAGTTGTTATTACCTTTTGTCATGAAAACACAGGATTGTCTTAGAGTATAAATCTTGTACCCTTAGACAAAGCTTTATTAGATCTGACTTATCTCGTAATCAATCTCTTAACATTTGTTCACTCTGATATTTTATCAGTGAGTGAGAGAAAAGTATCTCCCTTGCTTCAGGCATACACCTACATAGTCCCTTAATCCCTTTTCACAGCTGTAATGAAAGGATCATGTATTGATGTTGCCATCCTAATTAGATTGTAAAGTGTTTGACTCATGGCCTCCCCTCTTGAAAAGCTCTTGCCGTCAACTGAGGTGACGAGGACCATTTTGCTGAACTCCGTTGTTCCCTTATTGGTACAACAGCACTCTGAAATTTTCGTGTGAAGAAGTGACTCGATTAGGGCCACCTGGGTCACTCGCGACCACCAGTCTTCTACACTAATGAAGAGTCGGTCAGACAATAGAGAATACAAACCAAGTATATTTTATTCAGGTACACTCGAGCAGAGTCCAGTCTGACCAGCCTCCTAGGATTACTGCAGCGGGACTGACTTCAGCAAACATAGAGACACATTATGTACATTTCTGTACCAAGAAAGTCCCACCCATAATGGAATTCAACTAGCAGGTGCAGCTAAAACAAAGAAGTACAGTAAGATGAGTTTCTGCTCTGAGGCCGGGCACACATCATCTCTATGCCAAGGCCGTTCTGTTCATGCCTACTGCTAGACTAGTGGAAGAAAGCCTCTACCTATGGGAAAGGAATGTGTTAATAAGAACAGTGTATTCTTTAGCAGAGCAAGGCCTAACCATGGAGAAATGGAACTTTCTACAGCCTGCTTCTCAAAAAGGGAATACGCAGCTGACAACATGATTCTAAATGGTGGCTATACATGAAATGGTGCAGCGAATGCTAATTTAACCCCTTCAGCGCGGCGCGGATTACCGCGCTGTGCTGAAGGGTTCGTGCGCGGGCGGGGCCGTGACGGAGTGGTTCAGTCATCCGCACAGCGCGACCGACGCGCATGACGGAACCGCTCCGTCACACGCATCGAAGGGGTTAACTTAAGAATAAAACACAAACAAGATAGCTAAACATATTCATTTCATGAGACCCTCTTTTTAGCATTGCTAACTCATTTTAGATTGTGGGTGGAATTGATGTAATATAATTCTAAGAATCAAAACGACATCAACACTCAGAACGATCCATATACTCAGTATCAGGAATGGAAGTTGTAAGGGATGATGTAGGACCAAAAATGCCCTTGTCAATCTGCATCATATCATTAATGTCCTCTTGCAGCTTGACCGCAGCACTAATATCATGAACTGGCATCTTTTGTTTGGGGGTGAGAACATTTATACAATAGGTGCAGCAAGTCGGGAGACAGTGTATGCAAAGGCAGCGTGAAGAAAATGCCAGCAATCACAGCTAGAAAAATAAGGATCTTCCAACCCCAGGACGTGAGCATATTCCAGAACCACCCTGATAGAGTCCAAGAACCATTTTCTTGGTGTATGTCAGATGAGAGTCTATGCAATTTCTGTATAGCAGCATACAAATTGGGGGCGTGGTCAGGGATGTAAACGCAACAGCTACTGCCAATGATGCAACAAGCCACGCCCCTATCTGCAAGTATGACGTCTAGTACCATCCGGTTCTGCAAAGTAACTAACCTCGTAGCCTGAAGCTCAGAAGTGATGTTTGTCAGTATACCACCTGTTGCATTAATAACCCCTTCAACAGCCCTTGTTAACTGATGAATTTTAAGGCTATTGGACATGGTGCCCCAAAAGGGTATGAGACCCTTCCTGGCATCCTCAAGCTGTTGTAAGGGGGTATCTGTGATCTATATCCTTGATGTCAATGACCCTTCTGACTCGGAGCAAGTATACACTCCTACGCTGCAGCTGATGATATTTATGGTAATTGGGCAGAGCAACATACACCGGGGGAAGAAGAAAAGAGAGGTAACATCTGCCTGACCATCCCCTAGGAAGCCAGACATCAGCATGGGATCCACATACAAAATAGACATTAGGGGGTAAGATCAAAGGTGGACTATTAATCGTGCTGACTGGGTAGGTGAAATTTCATTTACTTTCCCCCACCTCTATCTCCCCCGTCCCCTGGACACAGAAAGCAGCTGCTGAGCTGACAACAGACACTGGCATTGGTTTGTCCTTAGTGACATTACGATCTTGGAAAGATTGGAAATACTCAGAGATGTTAAACTCCAGGAAATCAGCCATTTCCATTCGAAGCCATGTGTTGTCCTTCACCATTTAATATTTGCTCATACAGGAGTTTGGGGACAAAGTACTGGAAATCCCTTGGCCTGCCTATCGTATGGGGGTAAATCCATGGTGGAAACATATGTGGTCTACCACAGTGCAAGAATCAGCAGATTTCATGACCTGAGTAGAGAGTTGGAGATGGTGGTGTATCATAACGAACAGTTCAAACCAACCCTCACAATTTCCAATGTATGACAATGGCATGAACAACAAATTATCACTTTTATGAGTAACTGAGGGGAACAATCCACAAACCCAACAATTAGTTGTATTGGACACGTCATGAGCTTGATGCAACATTTATATAAAGACATTATCTGTGTAAGTCTTTCGGTGCTCTCCTTTGTGAGGGGCCAAAGTAACAAAAATGTGTTCAGGGGGAATGGGCGTTGTACCAACCAAGGAATGTTCGGGATACTTCTCCTCAAGAAACCAAAATATTCCAAGTATTGCTGCTAGGGCAATCACAACTATTAATGCAAAAACTATTTTACTCTTTGTAGACCAACCCTGTGCTGGATGTAAAGGTGCAAATGGCTGTTCCTCCTCATTAATAGGCCGACCAAACAGATGTATTATGAAGCAAGAAAGAGAATGCAGTAAAAATTGATAACAAAGGCAATTGTTCTCAGTGTACATCTGAGCCTCACTGGTACAGGCTCCTATTGTTTATCAACGTTGGCCCTCTTGAGCACCGGCGGTGGAGCTTGCTCAATCTTAAGATCTCGACGAATCCTATGTCGATCAGGATAATGTACCCCCCTCCAAGGGAGCACATTCAATCTATCCTGTCCAATGTCAGAACAGTGCACCAATCTCGCCTCTCCCTAAACTAACTTCATTGGTACTATAGCAAAGTACACCCTAACTTACACAGTCCATCCCTAACTTATCTGACTCCTGCTTTGGTGCACCGTTCTTCAGCCGAGGATGCAAATTGTACCTGGTGACTCCAGGAACAGAGCGGTCAATGAAGAGGGGCTCTTTAATGGCTCAGATTTCTGGAGGGACCGCTGCATTTAGTACATCGTCGTTCTCAGCATCCGTTTGGGTCCATATAAGCTGTGCTTCCCCAAAAGGGATGAACTGAGGTACCTTTTCACCCTCAGCATCCCCAGTGCCATCCCTTACCCATTGGTCATAGGGCAAGGGCAAGGGTATCCAGCGACAGTGGCTGGCATGTATCCAATTCTTTCATCCCGCAACCTTCACAGCGGTCCGAGTTGCAAGGAGAACCTGCTAGGGCCCCTTCCAGATGGGCTCCAAGCTCTTCTTCTTCTGGAAATTACGCAGCAGAATCCAGTCTCCTGGATGGATATTGTGACCAGGCCCCTCTGGAATGGGTGGGAGTGACTCGTGAATCTGTTGGTGAATACAACGCAAACTTTTAGTTAACTCGTACAGGTAATCTGTCAACAAAAGGTACTCAATCTCTGAAAACCTACGCGGCCGCAGGACGTCCCAGACATTTGCGGAGTGTCCAAACACAACCTCTTAGGGTGACAGTCCTGTTCTAGAATGTGCTGTTGTTCTTGTTGACAAAAGAGCTAAATGTAAAGCATCTGGCTACTGTAACCCTGTTGTCTCCTAAATGTTTGCTAATTTCAGCTTGAGAGTACCATTGACTTCTCAACCAAACCTGCTGACTGGGGATGATTCACAGCATGAAATTTCTGTTTTATGTGTAGACCCTCACAAGCTAACTGAATAACCTTGGCATTGAAATTACTTCTGTTATCACTATAGATCCAACGGGGCAAGCCGAAGCAAGGAAAGAACTCCTTGAGGAGTTCCTTTGCACTTGCAATGGCTGTACTTTCTTTGGTGGGGTAGGCCTCAACACATTTACTGAATGAGTAAACAACCACCAACACATACTTCAAATTATTGACCCTGTCCATTTCTATATAGTCCATTTTAAGGACCTCAAAAGGGAAAGTGGGTGATGCAAAATTGCCGGGTGGTGTAGGGGTACCCTTACCAGGATTGTGCATCATGCACACCATCCAGTATTCACTAAATGCCCGGCTATCTTTGAAATGTGATCCTTCTGCCATACGGGGTCTAACAACTTGCAAATACCCATAGCACTGATATGAGCCATTGTAACCACAGGAAGAACATATGCATCTGGCAACATCAATCTCTGCTTCCCTGACTTGTCAATCCAACATCCCTCATCAATCAAGTTTACTGTACTTTCTTGCCACACTTCTAATTCCTCCACCGTGGCCTCACTCTGTATTTCCTTCACATTCTCTAGTGTATCCTCAAACATGGTGACCTCGGGCACCCACCTAGCGGGACCTGCTGAAAACATTCTTTTCATCTTCGTTCGGGCTGTTTCCTTAGCTGTAACGCGGCTGGATTCAGAGTGGCACAGCGTTTGATCACAATGTGTTTCACAAAGAGTGTTAGCTCATAACCTGTCAGACATGCACTGGTGAGGTGCTGTGTCCTTGTCTTATTCAAAAGTGTATCTACAGCATGGGGTACCTTAACTGTGAGGTCGGTTTCAAGTACAAGTCCAGCCGATTGTCTTATTGAGACAGCCACATCCGCGACTGCTCTTAGACAGCTCGGGAGGGCTTGTGCGATGCGGTCAAACACAGCAGAGAAATAAGAACACGGCGATGATCATCCCCATATTTTTGTGTTAAAACAGAAAGTGCACAACCACCCATCTCATGGATGTACAATATGAAGCATTTAGCCTAGTTAGGGGTACTAAGCACTGGAGCCCAACAAAGCGCAATTTATAATTGCTCAAAAGACTGCTGGCACCTTGGCATCCAAGGCAGGAGTTCATGCACATCCCTTAGTGTTAACACAAGCAGGGGCTTAATAAGTAGCAAATAGCCAGGTATCCACTGCCTGCAATAGGAAGTGATACCTATGAAAGCACGCACATCTTTCTGAGTTTGCGGGACGGGCATTTTAAAAATGGTACTGATGCGCTCAGGGGTCAATCTCCTACCCTCCTTTGACAGTAGGTGACCTAAGTAGTTAACCTTCTGTCGACAATACTGAAATTTGGAAAGGGGGATACTTTATGGCCATGTTGGGCCAGATGTAGCAACAATTTAACTGTACTCTCTCTGCAACCTTGTTCCGAGGCGATGAGCAAGTCATCGACATATTGAAGCAATACCTTACCTGTAGGGAGCGACAAGGAATCCAGCTGACTTTTCACTGCCTGACTATAGATACTCAGACTCTCTGTAGAGCCTTGAGGAGCACAACAGAATCTAAAACTTCTACCAGCCAGGGTGAACCTGAACATATATCTGCTATCAGGATGAATGGTAATACTACAGAATGCATTTTTCAAGTCAATGACAGAGAAGAAATTGCGAGAAGAATGAATCATTATCAAGAGAGTCGTAATGTCAGGGACCACCGGGAACTAGGGAATCACTATTTTATTAACTTCACGCAAATCAATCACAAAACGATAAACATCTTCTTGATACTCAGAGGGACCCGAAGGTGTCCGTTTGCGGATGGGAAGAATAGGGTTGTTACAAACATTAGCAGTCGTCTCCTCAACCACTCCTTTCTCAATCAAATCCTGCACAATGTGTATCAAAGCTCGCTCACCTGCCTGCAAAATTTTATACTGACGGATAGGGGGTAAAATAGCAGCCTCCTTTCAGGTATTGAAATAGGCAATATCTGCAACAATTCCACATCTGTGTCACCCGTTGCCGGCAGTGTGGGTGGCACATCTTTAAATTCAGAAGGGAGGGGCGATCTTTGGATAGACACTGCTTAAAGCTCACCACATCAGGATCCATCCTTATATAAACGCCTGCTGGGGAGCAATAAATCGTAGCATGCAATTTTTTCAACAAGTCCAAACCCATCAAATTCTTTCCGTGGACGTGAACAAGAATGGCGAAGCCACAGTGAAAGGACCAATAGTCAACGCAAGGGGTTTCGAAATGGGGCTCACAACCGGTACACAAGAAAAACCTACCCAAACATTATTATGGCCAGACAGAGCTGTCCCAGGGACCAAGGAATGAGAAATAGAGCTGTTTGTTGCACTTGTATCCACCAAAATCTCCTGAGCCAAACCATGCATATCCGCACTAACATACGGACCGCGTTGGTCTACAGGTATCGGGACTGGTCCCTCACTCTGTCCCTGGCTTTCCTAGCTGTAAGACATTCCTGTTACCTCGTCCGTATCATAATCATCATGATAATACTGTCCACCCCTAACGTCATCTAAATAGTTCTGATCTGAACTACACTGAGAGGCCACCGCATTCAGAGTCCTGTCCTGTCCACCAACTCCACGACCCCGTCCACGAGAACCTTGTACTCTAGGGGCCGCGAGCTTCTGCAACAACACCGGACACTCACTGCGCCAGTGTCGCTCCTCTTTACAGTACGCACACTGATTCGGTCCTACAGGCATAGTATTCCTGCTAGTGCGTGTGAGCTGTCTAGCTATACCACCACGTCCTCTACCGTTTCCCCTAGAAGCCTGCTGCAACAACACCTTCCTCTTCAAATCCTTATGCTTCTTTTCTGATCTCTCCTTATCCTCATTTTCCCTATGTTCATAATACTGCGCCATATTCAGAATAACAGAAGGGGAAGAGGTGGACCAGGTGCTTTCGGAAGCCTGCAATCGGGTCACAATCTCAGGAAGCAAATTGGAAACAAACTTATTAACAAACAGTCCCACACCATCTTCAATCGACAAGTCCTGTCCACTATAACCTAGAAACACACCTTCAAACCGAATGAAAAAATCAGACACACTCTCATCTTTCGTCTGACAACAAGCCGATACCTTGTCCCAATCAACCTTCCTCAGAGGAATAAGAGAATGCATGTACGTAATGATATGACCAGGCAAAGCAAGTATTTCTGCTCTAGGCTTATCACCTGGCTTCCGTTCCTGATCCCATACTTTAATTTGATCCCAGGTACCACCCAATTCAGCAACGTGATCATGTGTGTGCACTTGTCTCCAAATATCAACCAGGACTAGTAGACCAAAAAACATTTCAATATCGGCAAGTGTCATTATAGTTAAAGAAGCTGCTTCAGTCAGCTCCTTATAATAAGCAGTAGGATTTTTTCAAGGGTCAGGTAACTGAGTCTTAAGAGACAAAACTTCACTCCTTTTCCATGGAGTATAAACCCATTGTTCTTGAAAACAGGCCTCTTCCCTTAGAAGTCACATTATCATGCTGATCCCTTAGCTCTGGTATCTCAGGGTGGTATATAGGATGTAGCTCCCACATCGGAAACTGAAGTACCCGGTTGGGGCTCTTCTCCAGCAGCCTTCCTCGATAAACAAGCAACGTTGCAACATTACCAAAGACATGAGCAGGCTCCATATCAGTAACATACACATGATCCCTAATATCGTATATGATCTGCAGTGCTGCACCCTGGAAATACTGCTCGCAAAGACTGACCGAAGTAGCCAACATGTGCTTAAGGGCATGTTGTTGTACCACAGGAAAAGTTCAAATGAAGTATAAAGAGATCAGACCAAAAACATGGTTCTCGCCACTAGTTCTAAATATAACTCTCAACCAAAGTGATGAACCTATCATTAGGTACATGGAAAAAAAACTTACAACAGAGAATAAACACATATATTCCAGATAACGAAATGTCAGAATCAAAGAACCTAGCCATAAAAAATAAAATAAAAGTGGCAGAGAATATGTTATACTATGTTTTGATAAATAGAAGTTGTTACGTAAAGAAAGCATGGAGGAAATTGATCCATTTACCCTTAGTAAGTGAATCTACTGCAGAATACGCAGAGATGATTGCACATAACTTAAAACATGCAGATGGTACGTTGTGGATTAATGGTTGTACCAGATTGTATTTAATGAATCCACTTTAATACTAGTTGTCTATCAAGTTCCAAAGAGACATACATTTCTACAAAACCCACCTAGTGGACTAATTATGCAGGAGTCAATCACAAGAAATTTATATAGATAGCTTTGTAAGTCCACCAATAAAACAATTTGAGGACTACCTTAATGAGACTGGAAACGTTTTGGGACAACAGAGACACATGAAAATAACACCTTAAGAGACATTAATGTTTGCTCTGGACGTGGTCAGTTTCTACAGCTCAATCTCACAGAATTGTAGTGAAGTTATGAAACAGATACTTTCAGAAGAATTAATTTAACAATGGGTTTCTAGTGCAATTGTTACATATAACTATTTATTTGTAAATATTTCAGTATTGAGGACCAATATTTTCTTTAAATGACTGGGACTGCAATGGGTCCTTATCTATTTGAAGAAGCATATGTATTGATATGGAAGATTTAAAAAGTAATGGAGTTGATGTTTCGGTATATCAACAATAATTTTTAATCTGTGAAGGGAATGAGGGTGAACTGTCAGAGTTCTATGCATACTTAAGTGAAGCAAACTATGAATACAATTTATCCTGAACATAGAAAAAAAACTACCAACTATATAGGCATGTTACTACAATCAAAGAGAACACTATAGCAACAACCACTCTTTCTGTATTTCCTTTAGTAACGGCGAGCAGTTAGGCTGGATGTTCTGCATTACTGTGGGTATAATTATTTATTCCTAAATAGGTTAGGGATTTCTCAGCCCAATTAAAATGAAATTAGACCTGTAGCAGACGCATCCAGTCTTATGGGGCTGGAGATATTAATTGTTTGTGTTTTATGTAGGTTAAGTTTACACCCTGATATTGTTCTCTATTCACTTATTTTCTTCAACATTGGAGGGAAAGAGCGGGGTGGTCTGTGACCAAGATTAGGATGTTATTAGCCTATCTGGTAATTTAGTAGGCGTATCGGCTGATGTGTACCCTGGAAATGTTTTTTATGATTGTGTATTTTTTCTCCATGGCTTTCCATTGAGAGAGCGAATTATAGGGATAAGAGACGACAGCCCTGCCTGGTAAACATGGAAAATGGCAATTGATTCTAGTAAATGCCTTCAGATCAACATATCCCGTGTGGATTTAGTCATGAAAAACGGGTTCAATACTAAACATCTATGGGGTTAGACTGAGCAATTACCAACTCACTTGGTCAAATGCCTTCTCAGCAGTTAGCATGACAAGAAGGGCCTATTGTCGGGATCTCGGCACATTATCAGTAATTGGTGGAGCCTCTTTGGTATTATAATCACCATTTCTCCCTGGTATGAACCCTGCTTGAACTAGGTCTATCTGACCCAACAAGAGAGTACTCATTTTAGTAGCCGATATTCTCATATACAGTTTTGTGTCCACATTCAGCAAGGATATTGGTCAACAGGAGGCAACAGGTTGCAATACTTACCTGCTTGAATCAGTTAGTAAACCAACCTCTGATATGAAGCCATGCAAGAAGGTAATTACTTTACTGTGTATAACACCCATAAAATTCACTAAAAGCTGTAGCAACACTTGTGTCATCTTTGTTCACAGTAACAGCAAATCTCTTCATCCCTTGACTCTCTCTCTTGCTATTTTTGCCTATAGTTTGCGGGCTAGATGGTGCCACCCATTGTATAATTTGGTTTATTTCTAAAAAGTGATATATATACTTTCTCTACATCTCGAATACTCACATGTTCTCTAAGTGCAGTAACTGTTCTCCATATCTTCACAAAGTTTCATGTGTATCCTTTCAAGTTCTTTGATCTGAGATTCTAGTCTTTGGTGGGTTTTAATATGGAGATTATTAAGTCTGGCAGACACTACAATAAAAAATTCCCTGGAGGGGGACGCTAGAGGGTGCTAGGCGAGATGGCCGCGCTTTAGTGCAGCTCTGCCGACCGGAGCGATCCTCCTTTCATTATCCTACAGTTCCTGCTCTTAATTGCAGCGACAGAGTACTGGATTTGTTTGCGCTACACTTGCGCCGCTGTGAAACAAAAAAACAAGCATTTGCAATGCAATCGGTCTCGCATTTGTGAGTTTTTAGTTTTTGGCATTGTAAATTATTTTGTTTCTTATTTATGTTTTTTTTGCAGTGGAGTAGATGTATGTTGTTTGTTGTGGAAATATGTGCTTTGAATTTGAATCAGATATGGAATTTTGTGGTGTGTAGTGTATGTGTATTGTAAATATGTGGTATAGTGATTGGATGGGGTGAGAGGTGCATACATTAGAAAGTAAGAATGAGAGGGATAGGTAGTTTGTGTATGAAGTGTTAAATGAACTGAAGACAACCCATTATAAATAGTGTGTGAGAAAGAGAGATAGAAGGGGATATAATGTTATACATGCATAAAGAGGCTGTGGTTGTGTAAGTAGAAGATAGTGAAAGAAGAGGAGGAGAGTGTGTGTTTGGTTATTATTTGAAAGTTATGGTATTGAAAGTGTGTGGAAAGATATGAAGGGAACTAATAGTATAAATGCTGGATTCGTATGTGAGAGAACGAGATAGTGATGTAGTGAGTATGAGAGAGTTGTGTGCAATATATGAGTTACAATACTTTTTTTTTAACCAAAGAAACAAAGAAAATGAAATTTGAAAGGCTTACGATATGAATATATGTGGATCAAAATAATAGAAGTTGTAAAAAATTAATAAAGCATCACAGGAGATGAGCGAAAATTTGAAACAACTATTAAATACATGTTTTGATTTATACCACAATGGGTGTCACTGGGCATTCATATGTCAGAGGTACAGATATCGGAAGCATTTTCCAGGTTTCAATGTATTGTACAAGTGTTAAAATTCAGTCCACTTTGATATTCGCAATGGGAATGCCAGCCCATACCTTTTTATTTGCTATGCCACAAATATCTACTGGATGTGTTTTGGATTATTGTTATTTACAAAGGCACTTGGGCGGAAAGCAGTATAACTGCACAGACTTAACGGTGCAGAGGACACACTTGGCATGACTGTGCAAAAACACTAAAGGAATTCCTGCCAGCAAAAGGAGCTCGGGTTGCTCTCTAGCTGACACATTTAAGTAGCAGTGAATGGCGCCCTGCCACTGAAGGTAATTGCTCTTCTGGGGCAAGTGGAGACGGTGGGCGTGAAGGGTCTCTCTTATACCTAACTAAAGGGGCAATGAAGCAAAGTATTCTCAGGACAAAGCTTGGTGTCGTCACAATTAACAAAATAAACGAGAGCAACGTTCGTTTTCGTGCTCTTCTCACCCCTTCTTGTTTGAAGCACAAGTTCTCATGCAGTTTTATATAGAAGGGTGTTAGACCTGTCAGCCCTTTGGGTGGTCCCTCCTCATCATTATTTATTTTGTCCCACTTTTGCCTCAAACCCTGTTTGAATTTTTCCTTTTTGGGAACCACCAGACTTTTTCGTGTTGCTGCAGATTCAGGGAGCCATTTTACCTACCCCTGAAACTTGTGTCTGAGGGCCTGAAGCACAAAATGGTGGCCACCTGTGACATCACCAGCATCCACTGGAACTTACCAGCACCTTCCAGAACATTCCAGAACCCTGTGACAGTTGGAGGCGGTTTAGAATGTTGGGAAGCTAAGAGAGAGAGTTGGCAGTTGGAGCTGGCAGTTGGCACCTGACTGGTGAAGAGTGAGCAGCACAAACGTGAAGGAGGAAGGAGTGAAGCAGCAGGGGTGGAAACTTGTGCCTGGAGTGGGGTCCATAAACCCACCCTTGATACTAGTCCCTACTGACGGAGCCCAGCCTAGAGCCCTGTGTGGGAAGAAGTCAGAAAAACCATCCTGAGGACCTGGACAGCAGGAACAGGCCTTAGAAACAAGAGAACAGCAAGATCCTGACCTGGAAGCTGGTTTCCCTGAAGTCCGACGTCGAGTAGCCTAAGACCTGGAGCCCGAGGTGGAGAAGCGGCGCTGACTGGAAAAGCAGACGTCGTACCCGGAGCCGCCAGAGGTCGAGAGAGGGCGCCGTCAGAGGTCGTGAGGAATACCAGAGGTCGAGGAGGAAGTCACCCGAGGTCGAGTGAGCGGCGTCATCGGAGGAGTGAAGTCCGCCCTCCGGAGTCGTCGGAGACCGAGGTGAAGGGTAACGGAGGTCGGGAGTGAGGATCGCACTCCGGAGTCGCCGGAACCTGTGAGAATCGTGCCGGAGGTCGGGAGTGGAGGTCGCACTCCGGAGTCGCCGGAAACCTGTGAGGAGCACCGGAGGTCGGGAGCGAGGATCGCACTCCGGAGCCGCCGGAAGTCGACATCGAGGCAAGGCCGGCCGACGTCATCGAAGCCGAGGTCGCCATCGGACCGGAGCCGCCCGAAGTCGACATCGAGTAAGACTGCCCGACGCCATCGAATCGGAGGCCGAGATCGGACCGAGGCCGCTGACATCGAGACCGGAGCCGCCGCCGGCGTCGTCAAAGAACTGACATTGTGCCGAGGCCGCCGACGTCGATCTGGAACCGCCTCACGGCATCGACACGACTCCAGCGGCGTCGGAGCATCAGAAAAAGGGCAGTAAGTGGAGTAGAGGGCGCCTAAGGCCCTGTGGAGACCTGAGAGACTGCTCTAAGGGGCTAGGGAGGTGCTGGAACCAACCTGACTGTGCCAGGGGTGAACTGGGACTAATCTAGAGAAGTTGTGTGGAGAGAGAGAGCCAGGTCTCTGGTATTTTCCCCCTTTATCTACCTCAGTTTAGGCCTCAGCCTTGACCAAGCCAGGGAGTAGACACCCCCAAGCCTTCCACATCCCCACAAGCTGTGCCTGGGCCAAATCAGCCCTTAGGAATTCAAAAGTGATCTGATTCCATGAGTGTCACTGTCAGCTTTTAAGTATTTATTAGGGGCACTGTATTTATTGTATTTAACCTATTTATTGTTCCACTGTATTTATTGGTCCACAGTATTTATTGATGCACAATATTTATTGGTTACAGTATTTATTGCCTCAGAATATTTAATTGCCTGTCTGTATTGCACTTTTATTTATGCCTTCAGTATCTATGATCACCCCTATTTATTGAATCATTAAGCCAGTATTTATTTGACCTGCACTTTCTAAA
This sequence comes from Triturus cristatus, assembly GCF_964204655.1. Lineage (NCBI taxonomy): Eukaryota > Metazoa > Chordata > Amphibia > Caudata > Salamandridae > Triturus > Triturus cristatus. Next base: position 478,704,688 of record NC_140590.1, on the reverse strand, counting down.
AAAGTTTGTATATTGTGATTGTTATTTATTTTCTCCAATCAGCAACTAAGAGAAAAAGAAGATAAAGAAAGTTATTTTCATAATTTTTACGGTGTAGAGTCGTTTTTGGAACGGATGCACGCATGGTTATTGTTTGGGTATGTTGTATGCTTAGCACGGAGCCTGATTCCTGACCACTCGAGCCAAGCTACCACAGTGTGTCCGGAAGGCCACCACCACCCCTTCTAGTGTGGGAGTGGTTTTCCAACAAAATTGGTGTTCAGTGGTGGGATAGAGCTGTGCCTACGTATACTCAACAATAACTGTGGGTAGTCCATAGGCCTACACCGGGAGTTTTCTCAAAGCGGCCTTCCTAATTGTGGGTTTTTGTTTTTTCCAAATTTACTCTGGTGGTGGGAGGAGGTATTATTAAAGGTACCCCCCTGCATTGTTACTGCACAAAACCTGTCCTCTAACCTGAGTGGGCGAGATGGAGTTTGTACTAGAAAATCTAGAAACGTACACTGTGGCCCAACTCAGGGAGTTTTGCCAGCGGGAGGGGGTGTACTGTCCCCCAGGAGCAAAGAAGGGTGCACTCCAAACCAGCTTAAGGGCTTGGGGGGAGGCACGACGGGAAAGTAAGGCTGAGGAGGAAGACAGGGATGGAGAGCCTGACCCCGAGGGGGCTGAGATGTACCAACCTGAGGTGGGGAACCTGTCAGCAGGGCCCAGAACCATTTCTAGGAAGGGCAGCAGTGCCTCTAGCGGTGGCTTGTCTGAAGTGGAGTTAACAGACCGGAGGGAGAAAAGACAGCTCACATGGGACTTAGCAAGGCTGGAGAAGGAGAAGGAGGAGCAGAGGATGGCCCATGAATTACGACTGAAAGAAATAGATCTTCAGATCTTGAGAATCGGGGCACAACCTGTTCCTAATGGTGGCAGCCAAACCCAAGAGATCACCAGGGAACCTAAACCATACCTGCCAAAGGACATAGTAGCTAGCTATGGAGTGGGCGACGATATCGCCAAGTGGCTAGCGGCCTATGAGGTCTCGTTGAGGGCCCATGGGGTTCCAGAGAAGTACTGGGGAGGGGGATTGTACAAGTACATGCCTCCAGCTGGTAGGGATGCATTATTGGCCCTCGAGGAGGATGAGCAGACCCTCTACCCCACCATGAAACTGGCGCTCATCAGAAAGTTTGGACTAACACCTGAAAAGTACAGACAGAAGTTCAGGGGTAGTCACAAACTGGGCACACAGAATTGGGTGGACTTCCTGGACTATGCAAAGAAGGCACTGGAAGGCTGGATTCAGGGCAGTGCAGTGAGGAACTACGAGGGGTTGTTTGACCTAGTACTGAAGGAACACCTGCTCGAGAAATGTTTCCCTGAACTGCGGCAACACCTGGTGGATAGCAAGCTGACCAGTCCCCGGAAGCTTGCTGAGGAGGCGGACATTTGGGCTAGTACCCGGGTGTCCACAAGGGGGACTGGAGGGGATACTCAAAAGGCCGGACAGGGCGCCCCCCAGAAGAAAGAGGGAGGGGAAAAGAAAAAGGAGTTCTCCAAAGGCCCCCAAAATAACTTCCAAGGGAAGGGAACAGGATTCACCCCTAAGGCTAACCCGCCCAGAAACCTTAATCCTGGCCAGAGTCAGCAGCCAAGGGTTGTCCATTGCTATGAGTGCGGTGGCGTTGGACACTATAAAGGAGATCCGAAGTGCTTGAAACGACCACCCCCTCCCACTGGAGGAAAGACCCTCGGAGTAGCTAGTGTAGTGCTCGGGGAGGAGATGCCCTTAACTAAGGGAAGGGAGTGGGCGGGTGTCACTTTAGTGTCCCTGGGAGAACGGGAGATGGTTCCTAAGATCCAGGTGCCCGCAAATACCGCAAAGTATGGGCAGTGGGTCACCATCAACGGCCAAAGAGGGGAGGCTCTGAGGGACACAGGAGCCAGTATGACTATGGTACGTAGTCAACTGGTGTCTCCAGAGCAGGTAATTCCCGATGTACTCCACCCAGCCGCGATGGCTGACGGCAGAACAGGCCACTATCCAGTGGCCGAGGTTCCCTTTGAATGGGGGGGGGTTGCAGGTTCACTTCGAGTTGCCGTAAGCCCTGCCGTGCCAGTCGATTGTCTGCTGGGGAATGACATGGAGCACAACGCTTGGAAGGAGGTGGAATACCGGACTCACACTGAGATGCTGGGTACACCTGACTGGGCCTGTATTAGTACAAGGTCCGCGACTACCCGAAGAGGGAGTTCATTTCGGCTGGAGCCTGGAACAAAGGCCCAGCCAGCTGCCAGTCAAGGGAAGAACCAAGGACAGGAGGAGCCTGCCTCGGCGTCCCCACCCCGTAGGACGGATAGGCCACCGGAGGTGGTGGACCAGGAGTCTGCGGTGGGGGATGTTACCAACCTGGAGGACCTACCCATCCCGGCCGAGTGGCACGTGGAGGGAGGCCCGTCCAGGGAGGAATTCTGCCAGGGCCAGAGGGAGTGCCCTACCCTTGAGGGGCTGAGGCGACAGGCCGAAGCCCAGGCAGCAGGGAACGTTGCAGGGAACTACAGTGTTTACTGGGAGGATGGCCTCCTCTACAGTGAACCCAAGGCACCCCTACATGGATCGTCACGAGCCTTGGTAGTCCCTCAACGTTATCGAGCCTTCCTTCTGGAGTTGGCTCACGAGATACCATTGGCAGGACACCTGGGGCAAGACAAGACCTTCGCCCGTCTTGTCCCACACTTTTATTGGCCTCAGATGAAAGTGTCGTCCGATACCTACTGCCGGACATGTGTGTCTTGCCAAGCCAGTGGGAAAACAGGGGTGAAGCTGAAAGCTCCCCTGGAACCACTTCCTGTCGTTAGCACCCCCTTTGAAAGGGTGGGCATCGACATTGTGGGTCCGTTAGATCCACCGACTACAGCTGGTCACAGGTTTATCCTGGTTCTGGTGGATCATGCCACACGGTACCCAGAGGCAATACCTCTGAGGACCATAACAGCACCTGTTGTGGCAAGGGCCCTGATGGGAATCTTTACCCAAGTGGGTTTTCCCAAGGAAGTTGTGTCCGACAGGGGGACCAACTTCATGTCAGCGTATATGCGGGCAATGTGGAAGGAGTGTGGAGTGACGTACCGGTTCACCACTCCTTACCACCCCCAGACAAATGGTCTGGTGGAGAGGTTTAACAAAACCTTGAAGGGCATGATCCGAAGTCTGCCTGAAAGCCTGCGGAGGAAATGGGACGTCCTCCTACCCTGTTTACTTTTTTCCTACAGGGAAGTGCCACAGAAGGGAGTGGGCTTCAGCCCCTTCGAGCTTCTGTATGGGCACCCTGTACGTGGACCTCTCAACCTGGTGAGAGACGGATGGGAAAGAACTCCCAGAAAGCTTCCCCAGGATGTGGTGAGCTACATGCTGGCCTTCCGGAGCCAAATGGCTAAGTTGTGGAAGCAAGCTTCTGACAACTTGGAAGCCAGCCAAGCAGTAATGAAGGCGTGGTATGACCACAATGCTCACCCGGTGGAGTTGGAGCCTGGCCAGAAAGTGTGGGTGATCGAACCGGGAGAGCTTAGTGCCCTCCAGGATCGCTGGTCAGGACCCTTTGAGGTGTTGGAGAAGAAGGGTAAGGCTACCTACTTGGTGGACCTGAAGACCCCTCGTCAGCCCCTGCGGGTGCTGCATGCCAACCGCCTCAAACCCCACCACGAGAGGCCCGAAGTCATCTTGATGATGGTGACTGACGGAGGAGAGGACGTGGAAAGCGAGCCTCTCCCTGATCTGTTTGCGTCTCAAGAGAAGGATGGGTCGGTGGAGGGAGTGATTCTCTCCCCATCTCTAACTCCTGAACAGCAGGAGGACTGTCGCCAGGTCCTGGGGCAGTACTCTTCGTTGTTCTCCCTTGTCCCGGGTAGGACTCACCTGTGCGTCCATGACGTGGACACAGGAGACAGCCCACCTGTGAAGTCCAAGATCTACCGGATGTCAGACAAGGTGAAGGCCAGCATTCATAGTGAAGTCACTAAGATGCTGGAGCTAGGAGTGATCGAACCTTCTAGCAGCCCCTGGTCCAGTCCGGTGGTGTTAGTACCAAAAGCTGCACCACCGGGTGCCCAACCAGAACTGAGGTTCTGTGTGGACTATCGGGGACTGAATTCAGTGACCAAAACTGATGCTCATCCGATCCCTAGGGCGGATGAATTGATTGACCGGCTGGGAGCTGCCCAATATCTAAGTACCTTTGACCTTACTTCAGGGTACTGGCAGATCTCTTTGACTGATGGAGCAAGGGAAAGGTCAGCCTTCTCCACGCCCAATGGCCACTACCAGTTCTGTGTGATGCCCTTTGGGCTCAAGAACGCACCTGCCACGTTTCAGCGCCTGGTAAACCAGATCCTCACCGGAATGGAGAGTTTCTCTGCTGCTTATCTGGATGACATAGCCGTCTTCAGTAACAGCTGGGAGGATCACTTGCGTCACCTGCAAGCTGTTCTCCAGGCCCTGAGACAAGCTGGATTGACGATCAAGGCCAGCAAGTGCCAGATCGGGCAGGGGTCGGTAGTGTACCTTGGACACTTGGTGGGTAGGGGAGCGGTGCAACCCCTCCAGGCGAAGATCGAGGCCATCATGGCCTGGAAACCCCCCAAGACACAGACTGTGGGCCTCACGGGATACTACCGCCGCTTCGTGAAGGGGTACGGTACCATCGTAGCCCCCCTCACGGAGCTCACGTCCAAGAAACAACCTCGACGGGTAGTCTGGACGGAGGCTTGTCAGCAAGCCTTTGAGAGATTGAAGAAAGCCATGTGCGAGGCCCCGGTCTTAAGGGCCCCAGACTTTTCCAAGGAGTTCATTGTCCAGACAGATGCATCAGAACATGGCATTGGGGCAGTGTTATCGCAGCTCAACGAAGAGGGTCTGGATCAACCCGTGGTCTTCCTATCCCGGAGACTACTTCCCAGGGAACAGAAGTGGAGTGCAATAGAGCGTGAAGCCTTTGCAGTGGTATGGGCTCTGAAGAAGTTGCGGCCATACCTGTTTGGCTCGCACTTCCTAGTTCAGACCGACCACAGACCCCTTCGTTGGCTGATGCAAATGAAGGGGGAGAATCCCAAGTTGTTGAGGTGGTCTATTTCCCTACAGGGGATGGACTTTCAGGTGGAACATCGGCCTGGAGTGGACCACGCCAATGCAGACGGTCTCTCAAGGTATTTCCGCCTTAGTGATGAGAACTCCCAAGGGGTTGGGTAGCTCTCCCCACTTTCAGCTGGGGGGGACGCGTGTTAGACCTGTCAGCCCTTTGGGTGGTCCCTCCTCATCATTATTTATTTTGTCCCACTTTTGCCTCAAACCCTGTTTGAATGTTTCCTTTTTGGGAACCACCAGACTTTTTCGTGTTGCTGCAGATTCAGGGAGCCATTTTACCTACCCCTGAAACTTCTGTCTGAGGGCCTGAAGCACAAAATGGTGGCCACCTGTGACATCACCAGCATCCACTGGAACTTACCAGCACCTTCCAGAACATTCCAGAACCCTGTGACAGTTGGAGGCGGTTTAGAATGTTGGGAAGCTAAGAGAGAGAGTTGGCAGTTGGAGCTGGCAGTTGGCACCTGACTGGTGAAGAGTGAGCAGCACAAACGTGAAGGAGGAAGGAGTGAAGCAGCAGGGGTGGAAACTTGTGCCTGGAGTGGGGTCCATAAACCCACCCTTGATACTAGTCCCTACTGACGGAGCCCAGCCTAGAGCCCTGTGTGGGAAGAAGTCAGAAAAACCATCCTGAGGACCTGGACAGCAGGAACAGGCCTTAGAAACAAGAGAACAGCAAGATCCTGACCTGGAAGCTGGTTTCCCTGAAGTCCGACGTCGAGTAGCCTAAGACCTGGAGCCCGAGGTGGAGAAGCGGCGCTGACTGGAAAAGCAGACGTCGTACCCGGAGCCGCCAGAGGTCGAGAGAGGGCGCCGTCAGAGGTCGTGAGGAATACCAGAGGTCGAGGAGGAAGTCACCCGAGGTCGAGTGAGCGGCGTCATCGGAGGAGTGAAGTCCGCCCTCCGGAGTCGTCGGAGACCGAGGTGAAGGGTAACGGAGGTCGGGAGTGAGGATCGCACTCCGGAGTCGCCGGAACCTGTGAGAATCGTGCCGGAGGTCGGGAGTGGAGGTCGCACTCCGGAGTCGCCGGAAACCTGTGAGGAGCACCGGAGGTCGGGAGCGAGGATCGCACTCCGGAGCCGCCGGAAGTCGACATCGAGGCAAGGCCGGCCGACGTCATCGAAGCCGAGGTCGCCATCGGACCGGAGCCGCCCGAAGTCGACATCGAGTAAGACTGCCCGACGCCATCGAATCGGAGGCCGAGATCGGACCGAGGCCGCTGACATCGAGACCGGAGCCGCCGCCGGCGTCGTCAAAGAACTGACATTGTGCCGAGGCCGCCGACGTGGATCTGGAACCGCCTCACGGCATCGACACGACTCCAGCGGCGTCGGAGCATCAGAAAAAGGGCAGTAAGTGGAGTAGAGGGCGCCTAAGGCCCTGTGGAGACCTGAGAGACTGCTCTAAGGGGCTAGGGAGGTGCTGGAACCAACCTGACTGTGCCAGGGGTGAACTGGGACTAATCTAGAGAGGTTGTGTGGAGAGAGAGAGCCAGGTCTCTGGTATTTTCCCCCTTTATCTACCTCAGTTTAGGCCTCAGCCTTGACCAAGCCAGGGAGTAGACACCCCCAAGCCTTCCACATCCCCACAAGCTGTGCCTGGGCCAAATCAGCCCTTAGGAATTCAAAAGTGATCTGATTCCATGAGTGTCACTGTCAGCTTTTAAGTATTTATTAGGGGCACTTTATTTATTGTATTTAACCTATTTATTGTTCCACTGTATTTATTGGTCCACGGTATTTATTGATGCACAATATTTATTGGTTACAGTATTTATTGCCTCAGAATATTTAATTGCCTGTCTGTATTGCACTTTTATTTATGCCTTCAGTATCTATGATCACCCCTATTTATTGAATCATTAAGCCAGTATTTATTTGACCTGCACTTTCTAAAAAAGTTTGTATATTGTGATTGTTATTTATTTTCTCCAATCAGCAACTAAGAGAAAAAGAAGATAAAGAAAGTTATTTTCATAATTTTTACGGTGTAGAGTCGTTTTTGGAACGGATGCACGCATGGTTATTGTTTGGGTATGTTGTATGCTTAGCACGGAGCCTGATTCCTGACCACTCGAGCCAAGCTACCACAGTGTGTCCGGAAGGCCACCACCACCCCTTCTAGTGTGGGAGTGGTTTTCCAACAAAGGGATTGCAGCACTTTACATGAGCACCACTTACATTACACAAGAACAATTCTTTTTTTTTTACCTGCATCTCCCTTATTATTTCCTTCCCAAATGCTCTCTGCGATGATGCAAAGAATGTGGAGGCTGCAGGCTTAGTAAATAAAATTAAAAGTTTAATACTCTGGTGTAAATTCCATATCACCAGCTACCAGTAGTATCTACGAAAAGAAGGTGCCCAGAATAATAGCAGAAGAAGCAGCGTGGCTGCAAACGCAAACTAATACAATGAAAAATAAACACAACGGAGTATGCATGCAAGGAAAAAATTATTAGTGAAAGCGACTGAATGTGCAGTATGCCATTGACTAAATCAGGGCGTACCTTGATGTTATCACGTGCTGTATTTGTGTGGGGGGATAGCAGAAGCAGTGATGCGCGCACTCTGTTTAAATGAAACGCTGCATTTGTGTCAAAGGACAGAAGCAATTTAAACAAGACAAGCCCGGCGGAGCGTGGCGCACGCGCTTGGCGGGGGAGCGCATTCCAGGCGGGGGAGCGGACCCTTTGAAGTAGGATGCCAAACGGATTGCATGGCGGCACGATGCACGTGATTGTGCGCGTGCTCGCCATGCAATCCGCTTTTGGGAGCCCCTTTACTAGAGTCTCGCTGAGCGATCGCTTACGCGATAGCCAGCAAGACCTAAAAGCTAGTGGCTGTGAAGATATTGAACGCCGCACATTTAGCTGTGTGGCAATCTGGCGGACCTCGGGGAAAGCGGGGTGCCGGTGAGCGCGCGGTACGGGGGTGGGTGCGGATTGCCTTGCCGCCCCGCCTGACTGCTGCACGTTGCGCACTGCACCCTATCGCCGGGCTCCCGTAGACCAGAGAGTGCATGCTCCCATCCAGTGCTCCCTGGTGTCGGGGCCATGGGCCCGCTGCGGCTGTTGACACCATTGGTAAGCCCCATGCCGGTGTTCTGTGGGCCAGTGCGAGCAAGGACATCTGGACGGAGGGTCCATCTGATGGATCTGCGCTGAGGCCTATATCATCCTTTCAAGCCGGTACCTCGCGTGTGGAATAATTCCTACAGCCCGAACCTCGTGACTGCAGCATAGCGGGGCACCTGGCGAGACTCTGGGCCTGCCGCTGCGCCGCGGTGTCCTGCGACACCGTGGACTTCTCTTTGCCTTCCTTCAGCCTGCGATGCATGGAGGTGGTGCAGGGACCCCTGGGGCTCCTACAACCGACACTGTTACCTACCTATCAGCGCTCGCAGCATACGCGACCTGTTAACACAGCGCCTTGGGGACCTGTGGCAACGGAGATGGGCTCTGCATAATCCAATTGTTGTTTGGCTGCCGATTCCACCTCATGGGCTTAATATTGCGGCGTCCCCATACTTTTTAACAGTTGTCAGCACAAGCGCGCACTGCGGATTGGTGCGTCACTGGCTCTACATCACTAGGATATATACTGGAACTGCACAGGCCCGTGGGGCTGAACACCGTGTTGTACTAACCCCCAGCCCTCATAAAGTGGTGCCACTATAACGTCGTACTAGGGTGTGTGTTTGGCTGTGGAACTGTGGGAGCTGTCGCATTGTAGCCCTGTTTGCCTTTGGCGACGGCCACAGGCACCTATCAAGCGGGGCCACTTTAAATACCAATCATGTATGGGGGCCCAGCACCTGCTACTACTGTGTGTACTAGAATAGCATACGTCCTCTAACTCCTTCCAGGTGCACCAAGCATACAGACCCACACTGACAATGGGCAAAACAGAACGCAGCCAGACTCGCCTCACGTTTGAACCTCGCAAATCAAGTAAGTCTCAACAATGAGCCACATCGAACTCTGAAATAGACAACCCAACGAACAGCTTATCTGCAATAGAAAAACGCTCGCGGCGGTCCAGGCCAGCCTACAGAGCATTGATGGCAAGATTGACACCCTCAATCTAAGAATGGACCACATGTCCACCAAACTGGACAAGCAGGTTCTGCGCATCGGTGAGGCAGAAACACGGATATCGAACACTGAGGATGGACTACAGCAAGTGACATCCGAAACGTCGGACATGAAGAAGGTACTTGCGGTGATCCAGGCCAAAAAATGAAGACCTTGAAGCCAGGTCGAGGCGCAATAATCTGCGTATCACAGGCTTACCAGAATCCACAAATACAGGCCGCCTCGAAACATATATCGAGAGAACCTATCACCTGTGCTGATAGTCGAGCGGGCACATCGTTCTCTAGCAGTCAGGCTTCCACCGGGGACCCCGCCACACCCCATAATTGCGCGTCCCCTAAACTACAGAGACCGTGACGCCATCCTCCGTATGGCCAGAGAAAAGGGTAGCATTGTTCATGAGGGCAACTCCCTAGCCTCCTACCCGGACTTCACCGCAGCGGTACAAGCAGCACGGAAATAATACCAACCAGCAAAGAAAATACTCATAGCTGAAAAAGTCCCCTACGCAATGCTATATCTAGCAAGATTGCATATTGATCTGAATGCCAAATCACGGATCTTCACCTCATCGAAATCCGCAATGGACTATGCTAAGACACTAAAACGAAAGTCCAAGAGCCTTCCTAACCAGGCCAAGGATGCCCATGGCGCTTCCTCACAAGGCACAGCACAGTTATAATCCAGTTGCACTATAATGGACCTCTCCTACAGACGTCATTATGAGACTCTCTTGCAGACACACTTCAATTTGCATTGTGTGCAGACTCCCCCTGTGTGATGTCCTGAACTTTGAACCAACAGATAAGACTTTTATATCCTTTTACATGTTTCTCATTTCTCTAACTATTACTACTGCTCTTTACTGATTTATATTTAGATTAGGGTGGGAAATTATGCTGTTTGTCTCTGGTCACCTCTCCCTACACCTAGGAGTGACTTTGCGCTCCAGCGCTCCCCCACGGGTGATCCCCACAGCTGTTACGGCAGCTTTTCTTTTGTATGGGTTATTGTTCGGGGTGGATATGGATGGCTTTGGCAGGTTGGGGTTGCTGAAGTTGGTGGGGGGCTTGGGTGGGAAGGGGGATGGAGGGGAATTCTTGTTGTGGCTCACAGGTACTGTGATATGTCATAACATAAGGTGTAGTGATACTGAAAAGATGCTTTGTGGTGCATTTCATTTGCTATATGTGAAGGCCTTTGATGGTTCATGAAAAAATTGTTGGTTTAACGTGAAATGTGAGGGGCCTTAACTCCCCCCAAAAAATACGGCAGGTACTGGTCTATTTAGATAGCCACGACGTGAAAATCGCACTCATTCAAGAAACACACCTCACACATCATACTGAGACGCAGATAGGGGCCAGATGGGCAAGCTGCAAGCAGGCCTCCTCGTATTCGTCATATGCCAGGGGGGTGCTCACCCTCATAAAGAAAAACTTACCCTTTATTCTGATAAAAAGCTGCATGGACAATGCAGGAAGGTACGCATAACTCACGGCAAGCTGGCAGCGGCTCTAATCACTTTGGTCCTAATGTAGAAGACCCCACTTTCTATGAACACGCAGGGCCTGATTCACAGAACTAACTTAAGACAAAATCCTAAACTTACTACCCTTTTGGTATTCACAGAAGGCACTTACTTATTTTGATATTCACAGAAGGCACTTACTCATTTCGGTATTCACAGAAGTTAGGAGTCCTAACTTTAGGACTCCTAAATGCCTTCTGTGAATACCGAAAGCCTTAAAATTAGGATTTTTCTCAGTTTAGTAGTAGTATAGTTAGGACTCCTAACTTTAGGACTCCTAAATGCCTTCTGTGAATACCGAAAGTCTTAAAATAAGCATTTTTCTCAATTTAGTAGTGTAAAGTTAGGACTCCTAAGTTTAGGACTCCTAAATGCCTTCTGCGAATACCGAAAGCCTTAAAATTAGGATTTTTCTCAGTTTAGTAGTAGTATAGTTAGGACTCCTAACTTTAGGACTCCTAAATGCCTTCTGTGAATACCGAAAGTCTTAAAATAAGGATTTTTCTCAATTTAGTAGTAGTAAAGTTAGGACTCCTAACTTTAGGACTCCTAAATGCCTTCTGTGAATACCGAAAGTCTTAAAATAAGGATTTTTCTCAATTTAGTAGTAGTAAAGTTAGGACTCCTAAGTGTAGGACTCCTAAATGCCTTCTGTGAATACCGAAAGCCTTAAAATTAGGATTTTTCTCAGTTTAGTAGTAGTAAAGTTAGGAGTCCTAACTTTTGGACTCCTAAACTGAGAAAAATCCTAATTTTAAGACTTTCGGTATTCACAGAAGGCATTTAGGAGTCCTAAAGTTAGGACTCCTAACTTCTGTGAATACCGAAGTGAGTAAGTGTCTTCTGTGAATACCAAAATGAGTAAGTGCCTTCTGTGAATAAGAAAATGGTAGTAAGTTTAGGATTTTGTCTTAAGTTAGTTCTGTGAATCGGGCCCATATTCTTTATATTGAGAGAATCGCCGAAGGCTACCATACTATGGGGTGGAGATTTGAATACCCATCTAGACCCGAGCAAAGACAAATCGAGTGGGGTGGCGGGGCAGTCTCCCAGGTTTGCCAAGGTTATCAACGAAGGTATTGAGGAGCTGGCCTTGTCAGATGTGTGGCGCCTGCGCAATCCATATAAGCTTGCAGGCACACACGTCTCCACTGCTCATGCTAGCTGGTCCCTGCTGAACTATTGGTCTATGAGTGATAGCAAGACCGCTTGGGTCTCAGATATAGAGGTCCTCCCTAGAAAACTCTCAGACCATAACCCAGTTAGGCTAGAACTACACGTCCCACAAACATTTTCCCGACAGTTTACCTGGAGCTTCCTTTCTGAAGCACTACTTGATCCCCTATATACCCACACCATTAGGGAGGCGATCACACAATACTTTGTGCAGAACAAGGGGTCTGTGGACAGTGTTGCAGTCCTCTGGGAAGCCTTCAAAGCCACGATCCGCGGAGTGTGCATTAGCACGACAGCGGGAATCCTAAAAGACATAAGAGGCCAACTAGAAAAGACCGAACACACTTTGCAGCGCCTAGAGCAAGACAACGAGGGCTCCTCTAGCACAGAGCTCTTGGCCCAAATCAAGAACTCGATCACGGAATATAATAAATTAGCGGATGATGAAACTCGATATTTATCCAGGCGTCATATCGCCCATGCATACGGAGGAGGGGTAGACCGGGGCACACATTAGCAAACAAAATCAAAGCCAGAGAAGGCACACACACCATCACTAAAATAACGGACACCTTTGAAGTAGATCATTATTCTACGAGAGACGTCGTCTCACAATTCCAAACAACTTACACAGATATTTACACCTCAGAGACTGGTGCATCGCCAATAGAATTGAACGACTATTTCTCAGTCATCGTGCTTGCGTGGCTCTCAGATAACCACAGGGAGTATCTTTGCCAGCCGATAACTGGAGATGATATAAAACAGCAATAAAGTCCCTTCCAAATAAAAAAGCTCTGGACCCTGACGTACTCACCTGCAAGTTTGATAAAGAGTTCGTAGAAGAGTTGACGCCCTTCTGTCTTGAAATGTACGCTGAAGCCTACGAGGTGGGCTCGCTCCCTCGCACACTCAGGGAGGCCCTCATCATCACTTTGCTTAAAAAAGACAAGCCACCAAACTGATGTGATTCCTACCGCCAGCTCTCACTTATAAATTTAGACACAAAACTACTGGCGAAAATACTTGCAACTAGACTCACACCGTTGATGCCCAAACTAGTCCTACCGGACCAGTCCGGATTCATTCCTGAAAGGTCCACATCACATAACCTGTGTACATTGTAGGCCATGTATCACATCTTAGACCCTGACCTACAAGCGGCGGTGGTGACGCTAGATGCAGCCAAATCCTTTGACTCCATAGAGGGAAGTTACCTTTTTGGTATTCTCCAACGGATGGGTTTCCCACCACTCTTCATTAACTGGATACGACTGTTGTACACTGTCCATCAGCGCGCGTGTGTATAGAAGGTATAACAGTCAGATCTGTAGGGGCACGAGGCAAGGATGTCCCCTCTCAGTGCTCCTTTTTGCCATAACGCTAGAGCTGCTCGCCTGTCTTATTCGACAGCGTCATAGGGCAGCAGCACTGCAGTTTGCCCACCGCCCTGTGGATGATATGCTTATATTTGTGAGAGAGCCACAGACTTTTCTGTCTCAGGTTCTGAGAGAATATATCCGCTTTGGACGATTCTCTGGCCTCACTATCAATTGGTCTAAATCATTAGTTGTCTACTTACTTACTACTTCCACCTCTCCCCATACGCTGGAATTTCCACTGAGGTGGTCAATGGAGCCCGTAAAATACCACAGCGTATGGGTCCATCGTGACCCAGAGGTTGTGGTCCGCAAAAACTATGGTACTGCCTGCACAAAGCTAGAACACCAAGTTGATTGTTGGATACGACTACCGTTATCACTGGCTGATCGCATGACACTTATAAAAATGATTATCCTGCCTAAGTTTCTTTATCTTTTTAGCACCATCCCCATACCTCTCCCCGCAACACTGTTCAAAACGCTTCAAACGCTTCTAATTAAATTGAAATGTGGGGGTAAACAAGCACAGATGAGTCTGTCAACCCTCACTCTAGAATACAGCAAGGGAGGGTTCAGTGTACCTGACATATACCTTTATTATTTATGCGCACAGGCTCAATTTGCTTATTATTGGTATCGAACCCATGATTATATTCCACATGTGGCTGTGGAGGATGGAGACGCACAACCCGTCCCCCTTAGCTCCATACTGACTCACACGCGAAGGGGCACACCTCATTCAGAAATGAACTCCATTAATGCCACAGTTGCTGCCTGGCAAGCGCTGGGTCGCAGGGTGGGTTAACTCCAGCTATACTCCCCACTTATGCCCCTGGCGCAGCATGCAGATCTATCAGTCACACATGAGAAAGGGGTCATGCGCACTTTAAGATTAGCTGGCATTGATAAAATGCAGGACCTCTTTCCGGATGGTAGTTTCCTACAGCAAGCTGACCCTAGCTATGTAGTCAACCAGACACCTCTATTCGCTTTTACCATGCCCAGGCTTCGAAAGACACTACAGGCACACTATACAATGTTCCCGAAATAACCCCCGCCACTGCAACCCCTACATACCCTGCTTACCAGCCCCACGAGGTATAAATTGGTGACTAAACTGTATCGAGTAGCTAGAGATGATACTCCGTTGCCTTAAAACAAGAGTATGGAGCAATGGAATAGAAAAATGGATCCGCCACTTACACAGAAGGACTGGGTGTATTGTTGCCAGTTGTCTCAGGCACTCACATCAAATGGCAACTTACGGATAATCAATTTTAAGTACCCACATCAAGCTTACCACACACCACATAGACTCTTCAAATGCGGTCTCAGAGACCATGACAGATGCAAGCGGTGCGGTACCTCGGGTGCGGACTTCTGGCACCTGGCATGGGGGTGCGGGAAAGTGGCAGAATTTTGGGTGGCTGTGATCGCCATACTGCACGACATGACCGACTTAACTTTGGAATGTTCCCCGCATGTATGCTTATTGAGGCTGGTGCCATCTTTGAAAGGTCTGTTGTGCATATTTATAAAAATAGCCCTATTACTAGCCAAGCGTAGGGTGGCCATGTCCTGGGAGAGTCGTGTGTGTCCCTCCACTACATAGTGGTTAAAAGACATGGTATATTCTCAGGAGACCCTGGCTGTGTATGCTGAAGAACTGCCCACTACGTCTAGGCCTAAGGACATTTGGGAACCTCTATTGCAATACCTTCGTTCACATACCAATGAGGCGCCACTTGACTCTGATGCATAGTTACGCAGTGATGTATTGGTTCACTGCACTCACTGCTCTGCACTGTTTTTGTATAATGATCTATCAGAATGTATACACTACTGTACCTATTTAATGCCACGTGTTATGTTTGGTTAATTGACTAAAGTAACATACAATGTTTGTATGTAACATGTACAAACTTCAATAAAAACTTTTTTTAAAAGATCCCCTTGAGAAGATGTGGCCTAGCGGCCAGAGTGGTTGACCTTGAAGCTGGGGAACTGGTATTGAGCCTCAGCAGGGACACTGAACATCCTTTTATTCAGATGATTGAACAATCCAGAGCACTACACAAATATATTAATTTTGATCTGTCAATGTTGCAGATCCAATTAAAAAAAAATTCAGACATTTATATCTAATACTGTTGTTACATAAATCTTCGGTTTCCCTCTTTTTTATCTATGTCCATTGATTGGGATTTCTCTTCATAATATATTTTCACCAGCAGTGTCTTCTTGGGATACTGTGACTCGAAGGGGCTCTGTGGGGTCCATCACTGAATTTTTGGGTGTGGTGTTAGGATACGAGTGTGACATATAACACATTGAAACAATATGGTGTATCAGTATGTAATGTTTTATTCCAATTGATTTTGTTGACAGCCTTGAAAAAGTCATCAATACGACGAAACACGTGTCGGCTGTGTATATCATCGACTGACCTGCGTGTCTACAGACTTTGTCACATTGATTTATTTCAACATACTTTGGTTAAGTGATTTATGTAACAACAAGTATTAGATATAAATGTTTGAAACAATTTAAATTGGATCTGCAACATTGACAGATAAAAATGACTATATTTGTGTAGTGCTCTGGAATGTTCAATCATCTATATATATGTGAAATTTCCTGTTTCATATGTTTCCTACACTATTGTGGTGGCATAGTGTTGATCCGTCTGAGCACACAATATTTTTTGCATAAGATATAATCGCCTTAGACTTTACAGATGTGCTGGCAGCTCTGAATTACCACTGCCATCTTGTTGTTCTGATTGATCCTTTGATTCAGGGCAAATCACTTAATCATCCTCTGCCTAACAAAATGAATGTGTATGTCTGTAATGCAACTGGTGCTCATGTAAAGGGCTCTGATACTTGCCGGCCGTGTTTGCGTTATATAAAACTTAACAACAAAAAAAAGACTGGTTTTAGGGCATCCTAAATGGTGTTAAGAGTTACAATTCCTGTGTTGTTTTTGTGACTCTATTGTTTATTTTCAGTTATGGATTTATCTCTGAAAGAGCCTCCATTAAATCTCCATTGTGTGTTATTTGGATGATCAACAGGAGTTGAGATGCTTTGGGGAATGGTTAGAAAGTGCTATATGGCCAACATCTGTGTGGTGTATTCTGGGGAGAAGTGAAGAATCTACTAATAGTGATTAAGCTTGGCATACATTTTACAAGTCACTGAGATAAAGGAGTAATTGGTGAAAGCAGGGTGCTAGCTACATTAATAGGCCGATTCACAGAACCAATCTGAGACAAAATCCTAAACTTACTACTTCTGGTATTCACAGAAGGCACATACGATTTTTGGTATTCACTGAAATCACTTACGACTCCTAACTATACGCCCGCAGTCGGGCTGGAATCTCCGCACCCGGACCGTACTCTCCGCACCTGGACCATACTCTCCAGCTAAGGGTGTACTCTCCGCCTCGAGACGTAATCTCCGGCTCGGCCCGGATAAAGTGTAATCAAGGGGCTGGAATGCAGTTTTTACAAAAAAAACATTAGGAATGTGTGATAAATAGTAGAGGAGGTCATGAAAAATAGTCTGGGCAGGGAAAAGGGTATGGCCAGACACTACATCATAACACAGAAAAGTTTGCTCCTTTGTATCATGGTACATGCAGTGCACAATTTGCTCTCCCCTCAGTGTTGACTGTAGTGTCAACACCACAGTCAACACTAAGGGTGCTCCCATGATACAAAGGAGCAAACTTTTCTGTGTTATGATGTAGTGTCTGGCCATAATTCGATTCCATGTAGCCATTTCCTTCCCTTAGCTGATATTGTGCATATCAGACCTGATCTCGGTGTAAATATTTCTTTCAGACCATTCATGTGATCCTCAGCCCTTTCAAGCACCGGAGTAACAGTAACTTTAAGGAACTTTTCTTGATTGGTTTTAAACACGTAGATGATGGATTCTGTATGACTAATAGAACATTATTTGTGTTGGAGAAGGCCCTTCTACCTCATGAATTTCTCGAGTAGTTTTATGTGACAGAAGAACAATAACCACACCAGTTTTAACAGCATTGGACAGGAATAATTGTTTTGGAAACCATCTAGATTTGAAACAGAACCAGTTCTATTCAAGCAGGTGGATTTTCTGTACGAGGTAAATGCCACAACTATTAAGCATATTCAAGACAGAAAAACCTTTAGTTAGATCATTAAGTCACTTGTGATAAAGCTAATGGCTCTGACCATGCTAATGAGTGGAAAATATTTCTATACCATGCCCCACCTGTCTAGAGAAATGTAATAAGAAGGAAACGTCTATGTTGCCTACTAAAGGAACTATTGAGTGTCCCTTGTCCAGTTAATGGCCCCAACAAGTAGCACTCCTCTAACAATTACCAAAAAAAAGCATAAGGGTTTAAGGTCCCTTGAAATAACAATGTAGGTTCATCTATCTCCAAAGGAAGCACAGTTTCTAGGAGTGTCAAAGTGATAATGCCAACTGTTCGGGTCCCCTTTCCACAAATTGTGACCCTTGTGTTTGGTGTGCAAGGACCTTTGTCTAACACGCATGTGTGGTTCAGACTGTTAAACATCATTTGGGGAGTATAAGGTCGGGGCGGGTACATTGTCCGCCCATGACCTGCAGTGCATATTCTCGATGTCTCCTACATGTTGAGACTATTGGCACCTGATGAAGCGATGTCCTCAGCTGTTGGATTCTTCTGTCTGATTAGTGATCTCATCTTGCACCAAGTCGTGTCTTGAGCCTCCACACCCTCACCAGGAGCTGGATCCTCCAAAGAGTGGCCAGTATAAACATTTGTTTGGATTTCTTAAGAGCCTTGGCAACTACTTTTTACCCTTGCAAAAAAATACAACGCAATAGAGGTGACCTGACTGATACAGTTGCTTCAGGGTGCCTAAGCTTTCTACAACAGTTCCAAATTACCTCCTCCTTTTCAAAGGTGACCCTATCAGGTCTTGAAAAATGTGAAACGTAGTGCCTTGTGACAACGGATTGCTTCTTATGGACCAAGGCCATCAGCTCTTCGCTCTCCTTGAAGTACTGGCATTAATATATATGGGTCTCGCCTCCTAAGTAGTGCTACTGTCAGGCTCTCTGCATCGTGTTAAGCAGGCTCAATGTCCCCTAACTTGTATTTATTATTGGATTATTGGATTATGCCATCTACTGCTAGACCCCTCTAGACTAGAATCCTTTTTGCTGAAGTAGCATAGATGACCTGCAGTGAAATGTGTTTAGCTTCCTTTCTGACAGCCCTGCCTGCATGTATCACTGTGCATTTGGGCTATCAGTTAATCAAGGCCCCAGCTCATTCCATATTTAATAGCTGTCTCAGTTTGCTATCTCTAGCTCTACTAATCTTGGTTTCATCTCTTTCACAGTTTAGATATTACCTCCTCTCTTATTCTCAGTGTTTTTTTCTCTTCCAGTTTTTCTCTCACCTCCATAATTCCCACTTTCTCATTACTTCAATTTTTACTCATCTACTTCAGTTCTTTCAAAATCTTTCTCAATCCCATTCATCCTAGTTTCCTCACCAGCTCTACCTTGTTTTCTCTCAGCTGTTTCTTTTTAAAATATCTTCCCCATCTTTACCACTGAGCTCCACTCTCAATTTCATTTGTAACTCTTTTTTTGATGGATACACCTGCCTGTGGATTCCTCACTTTTTCAATTATCCCAATGCGCAAGCATTCCACAGAAACTTTTCGCTTCAGCTCTCCCACGTCTACGAGGACGTCACAATGGAACGGCTCAGCATGCGACTCTGCGTGACGTCATCGGAGCCATAAGAATGCCTTGTCGGCGTGCTGATGTCAGTTCCTTTTTCTAAAACATCGATGCCTGTTTTTTTCCCAGGCTCTCCATTTTGGATGGCTACTGTAGGAAAGTAGGATCTGCTTTTAAGGTTACCCCCACTTCTTGCTTGATGTAATGCTATTTCTGACTAGTCTGACTGGGATCCTGTTAATCAGGACCCCAGTATCTGTGCTTTTGCCCCTAAATTGGTATGGTAAGAACTTAAGTACATCCCAGATTGGACACTGGTGTAACCTTATCAGCCCCTAGTATACAGTACTAAGGTACCCAGGGCATAGGTACACCAGCGGTCCTCCATGGACTGAAGCATGCATGATGCCACCCATGGGAGACCACTCAAATTGTAACTACAGGCCTGCCATTGCAGCCTATGTAAGCTGGTGCTAGCACCACTTACGAAAGATATAGGTTTCCCTAAAGCAGGCCTCTAAGTCCTGAAGGCAGGGTGCTTGGTACTAAGTGTGAGGGTACCCCTGCATGAGCAGGACACTCCTACAACCTACGGAGTCCATTCTCTCTGGTTGTAAGTGAGACAGCCATATAACAAAATGAGGGGCACTGCGTCATTACGCGATGACCATCTCAAAACTGGCTGTAACCAATCCTATCGAACATGTTGGAATAATACCCCCACACCATAAACGGTGTGGGAGGTATGATTTCTTGCACTCTAAGCTCCTTTGGGAGGCCCTTGGTGCTCCCGGTAACAATCTTCCAGACCCGGACAGCAAGCTAGGGCTGCTGCAGGCCAGAGACACGTTTCTGCCCTCCTGCTGCTGAGCCAAGCTCGGGCAGAGGAAGGGAGAACAATAGGTATCCTGTCACAGGGAGGTGTGGCCACCTCCCAGACAGGATTTAGTGTATTGGGGCAGAGTGGGGATGCTTGCCAGTGCCACATAGTCTGCGTGCAGGTCACACTTGGTGCCTTCCATGCAGAGTGCATTTCAAACCAGTTCAGGGAGCCGTTGACTCCTGCATTGGCGTGAAACAGAAAAAAGGACAGGGGAGTATCCTCCCCCTTGTCCAGCCCCTCCTTAGGGAGGGACCTCTGAATCGTCCCAACCCTTTCCTTAGGGCATTTAAGGGCTTACGTGTGGATAGGTTCCTAGATTTATCATGGGACAAGATTCACACCACTTCTTCAACCTTATGGGCACTCTGGACTTAGCTAGTTTTAGCTCTGGGCATCAAGGCTGCAACTGAGGAGACTCCTGCTGCTCCTCATTTCGAAGCCCTGCAACATCCGTACCTGTGAACCATACAGGAACCTTCCAAGGCCTGTAGGTATCCAAGACACCTGAAGGAATCTCCCTTGAAGTGAAGGAGTCACTTCCCTACATCTGCAGGCACTGCAACAAAGCTGACTGGTCTGCTGATTCTAGGCTCCCACAGACTCCAAAAGGCTCAGCAACACAGGCGGCAGTTCTTCACATCTCTAGAGGCCTGCCCTGTACTCTCATCAAGATTGAGGCCAGTATTCCTCGTCGGAGCCGCAGGAACCAAACCCCTGTGCACCGTGTTGACTTGCAGTTGCAAAGGCTTGTTGGCTTTCTTCCACCAAGATCTTCAGGCTCCAAGTAGCCCCAACCTGAAGCATCTCCAGTGACCAAGGTCTTCATCCTCACCACATCACTTGCACCGTGGACCTGCATCTTTGGTGAGCTGCTCAAGGTCCTCTCGCGACTCCAGTGCCTCCAGCCTGTGGGTCCTCTTGAGGGTCATATTAGAATTCTTTGGGATCTCCTGATTGCTTGGGGCCTGCCCTGACTCCCCTGTGTGTGGTAAGTCTCCTGGACCTTGCTGGTCCCGACATTGCACCTTCTTCAACTTCCACTTCCACGTTGGTTGCAGTTGCCAAGGCTTGTTGGTGCTCCCGCCGGACACCGACCCCTCAACTCTCGACATCCGATGTGGGACAGCTCATGTATGGCTCCTGGTCTTCCACAGCGTCGCCTGGTCCACACAGAGGCAGTTTCAAGGTCACACATCAGCTCTCCTGCAACACTCGACATCAAGGGGCATTCGTCTTCCGTGCCTCCTGGTCTCTCCGGAGTGGCATAGACTCTGTCCCTCTGCTTGCAGGTTTTGACATCTTGAATCCACCTTGGGGTTCCACCAGACACTTTCACCTTCTCCAGTAGTGGCATCTTTCTGAAGTCCTCCATTGAGTGCGACGGCAGTTCCCGATGCCACTTCACACCTCTGCAGCCCGCTTTCCTGGTGCAGGAATCCTGGTTCCTAAGGTATCCACGGACGGGGTGGCTCTCCAACCTCCTGTATTGTATGGGGTTTCTTCAGGGTCGACTGGGAAGAGTCCTACTTCTTTAAAATTGCAACGGGGACTTACCCTTTGACTTGCATTGATCCAGCGGTCGTGGTCCCACTCTGCACACCACCTCCGTAGGGCTCCTGGTTACTTACGTTGGATGGTTACATGGGTCCCTGGCACTTCTACATCTTCTGGGTATAGTCTTGACTCGAGTCGGGGTTCGCATACCACTATTTTAGTATATGGTTTGGTCTCCACCTGGTGACCACTGTGTAGTTTGTGCTACTTACCTGTTTCTATTGCAAAGTATTGTGTGCATTGTGTATATCTTCGGCTAGATGATATCTGTATGGGTTAGTGAGTGTCCTGTAATAAATACATATTTTTATAAATACACTATGTGGTTCTTTTTCTCTTAGTCTATACCTAAAAGATTATGTTCTGGTAAAACAAGCTGCTTTACACTCCTTCTGGACTAAGCCTGAAGGCTGCTATCCATATCTACCACTTAGAGAGCTTTCTAAGGTTGTCTAAGGCCACTAAAATCACCATAAGGGTTGTATGGATTGGTGTAAGGTGCCCACTTACATAAGTGTACACCAGATGCCAAGCCAGCTTCTCACAGCTACTCAAAGAAAATCTGGTTTCAAAAGCCATGCAGAGAATGTGGGGGCCAGTTGTTCATCACTGACCCCCATGAAGACTGTTTATGGTGTCTTTAGTCGGACCATGACATCTAGGAGTGCCTTTCGTGGAGGCGCATGAATCCTAAAGCGCTGAAGTAGAGGGAGGCCAAATTATTCAAGGCCAAGAAGCAGAAATGGGGTCTTAGGAGGTCGAGGTCCCTTTCCAAGTCGCCAACTCCACATACTTCGAGGTCATCAAAGAAGCATTAAAAAAAGCGGCACCATGGTTCTCGGAGTCGTTCATCGACGGAAGCGACTCGGAAGTCGGTGTCCTCATGTCCCAGGGGGCATTGAAGGGATGAGATCTCTCCATCTCCTTCTCCTGAGGGGGCTTCGTCCACATCTCCGTCTCCGAGAGCAGTTACTCCACCGGCTCTGAGAGAAGCAATGCCTCCACCGTTGCCAAAGCCGACCACTCCACCTCCGGCTCTGGGGTCTCCGGCACCGCAGCTGGAGCCGAATGTGCTGCCTCCTCGAGCGGCTTCAGAGCTACAGTGCCAGATCCAATGTATCCTTCTTTCCAGATCCGGGTACAGATCCGCTGCTTTTTTTAAATGCGATGTTTGGCTTGTTTGTAAGAGCAGCAAATGCTACTGCTACACCTGTTTGCCCCATGGGTTACCTGGCATTTTTCCTGGGAGGTCTGCCACCTCATTTTCCTCAGGCACCTCTTAAGCCTTTTATGCCTATGACTCCAGGGAGTTGGCCTCTTTCAACGCCGAGATTTTTGATGCTGTTGCAATCTTTGGAGGGGTGAGTGCCACTGAATGGATTATCCCCGGTGCCGCCTGGTTCTGAACCGGCTCCGACTTAACCTCGAACCGTATCGACCAATGCTCCTGTAGACCTCCCCTCTACGCCGATCCCAAAGTCACTAGTGCTGCTTCTGGCGCAACTGACACCTGGTCTGAGGATCAGGTCTCAGAGAGAGGCACATAGTTACTGGATGAAGAAGAGTACCAGGAAGAGCCTGGAGAGGCTGAGGAAGGGGATATTGTGGATCCTGATCCAGATTTTGAAGGTTTACAGGAGGCTAGTAGTCGGGATACTTCCCTTGAATGGGAGCTTCCATCTCCAAAAGGGCTCTTGATGCAGGAGGTGACCACCTATCATGCTGTGATCAGGAAGGCAGCGGGTCTGTTGGAATTGCCTCTTCCCACAGCGGAATTAAAATCTAATATCCTGACGGAGGTGCTCCATTCTCCTTCCTCTATGTCAGATCCTTTACTTCCCTTTAATGAGGCTTTGACAGAACCCATTGTTGATGTCTGGCAGAAGCCAATGCCTGCTCCATGGGTGTCCAGGACCAGAGGTACAAGGTGGCTCCGGGGGATCCTGATTTTCTGTCCACTTGCCTTCACCGGATAGCTTGGTCGTCCAGGCTTCGTGCTCTTCGAGGCAGTGTGCGGATAGGGAGTCAAAAAACATGGAGCAATCGGCAAAGAATGTGTTCTCGTCAGGCAGTATGGCCCTCAAGTCAACAAATGCCACATGCCTTTTGGGTCGCTACATCCACGCCCTCATGTACTCTACCAGGGAGGTGGTCTCAAAATTGCTTGAGGAGGTACAAGGGCATTTCTCAGAGGTACTTTCAGATGCCCAAGCTGCGGCCCACCAGGTGATACATTCTGGTCTGGACACTGCTGATTTGGTTGCCAGGGCGATGGGATCATCTGTAGTTACTAGGAGGCGTGCTTGGTTGTGGGGTTCAGGGTTCTCTCATGATGTCTAAGCAACTTTATCTGCCATTCGATGGATTTTGCCTATTTGGGACCAAAGTGGACTCAACACTGCAGCGCATTAAAGACTGTCTTGGCACAACAGGGTCTTTGGGACTTCAACATCAGTCCAGAGGCTTAGAACAGTTTTGTAAGTTTTGTGGCTTTGGGAGGGGCTTGTCTTTTCGTGCCAGGCAGAAGTCACAGCAGCAGCAACAGCATGCTAATCCCTTGTATAGATTCTGTAGGGGAAAGGGCAGAGGACGTCTGCTAGGTGCTGCATGACAACAGGTCTCCTCCTTCTCTTCTGCCCTTCCAACCGGTGCAGCAGGGAAGCAGCTATAGCTCCATCATCCTGGAGCATACTTGTCCCGTGGCAGGACGGGTGTCCATTTTCTACAACACTGGAGATCTGTTATTTCAGATCTCTGTGTGTTGAACATTGTAGAGAATGGATATGCCCTACTCTTCTGGAAGTTCCCCACTCCTTTCCTTCCCCACTAGGGTTTGTGCTCGAAAGAGCACCTTCTGAATCTCCAGCAGGAGGTTCAGTCATTGCTGCAAAAAGGTGCGATAAAGATGGTTCCAGAGCAGGAAAATGGACAAGGATGATACTCCCAGTACTTCCTGATTCCCAAAAAGGGCGACTGCTTGAGGTCAATCCTAGACCTCAGGGTTTTTAATTTTTACCTCGAACAGGAGAAATTCAAAATGTTGACCCTGGCTCAGATTCGTCTTGTGCTGCAGAAGGAAGACTGGATGGTGTTGATCGATTTACAGGATGAGTATTTTCATATTACAAGTCGCATCGGAAGTATCTTTGCTTTACAGTGGGATCTCAATACTACCAGTTTGCAGTCCTTCCGTTCAGCCTCACTTCTGCACCATGGGTCTTCACAAATGTGATGACAATGGTGGCAGCTCATCTCAGAAGATCAGGGGTTCCTGTTTTTCACTATCTGGATGATTGGCTGCTCAAAGTGAAGTTGCCAGAGATGGTGCTGCATCATTTGCAAGTAACAACACAACTGTTGTTCGACATGGGGTTTTTGATAAATGTACCCAAATCTGACCTGGTGCCCTCTTAGTGCAACCTGTTAATAGGGGCAGTATTGGGAACTACTGTAAGTTGTGCCTTCCTGCCTCTACAGAGGATTCAAGACATCCAGGCTATGATTCCACTTTTTCAGAATGGATCGGCTGTTCCAGTCCTGAAGGTCTTGTGCATTCTCGGTCTCTTTGCTTCCTGCATACTGTTGGTCTATCATGCATGCTGGCATATGAGAGCCCTCCAGTGGTGCCGTCACAGACAGTGGTTTCAACACAACGGAGATCTCGAAGACGTTGTCGGAATCTCCAGAGACACTACAGCGGAGCTGTTATGGTGGAGCATTCCAGGCAACCTGTCTCAAGGGAAGCCGTTTCAACGTCCTTTTCTCCGGTTGCCACAGTGATAACGGATGCCTCCACTCTAGGGTGGGGAGCTCATCTGGGGGATCTGGAGGTCAAAGGCCTTCAGTCTTCAGAAGAAAGATTGTTTCACATAAATCTTCTGGAATTGCGGGCAATACGTTTGGCTCTCAAGGCCTTTCTTCCCTCCCTTTGTGGCCAGTCAGTTCAGGTCCTGACGGACAACACTACTGCGATGTGGTACATCAACAAACAGGGATGAGTAGGGTTGTATCTTCTTTGCAGAGAGGCTCTGCGATTCTGGTCCTGGGCTCAGGACCATCAGATTTGCGTGAAATCGAATCATCTGGATGGAGAACTGAATGTGCGTGCGGACAGTCTCAGTCGGCATTATTCGGCAGGTCACGAGTGGCGTCTCCATCCAGCTGTGGTCCTTCACATTTTCGGTATGTGGGGGTTTCAACAATTGGACCTGTTTGCCATTCATGAGAACGCACACTGCCCGTCGTTCTGCAGTCTCCAGTAACCAATGCTGGGAGCTTTAGGGGATGCGTTTCTGTTAGGTTGGGGATCACAGCTTCTTTACGCATTTCCTCCCATACCCTTGATTTCTCGAGCTCTGAGAAAGATTTGCCAAGAATGTGCCTAAGTCATATTGGTTACTGCTGATTGCCCGTGATGGGTGTGGTACACAGACCTCCTTTACCTCTTATCTCACCCTCCGCTCCATCTTCCTCTCAGGGCAAATCTCCTCTTGCAGTTGCAGGGGCAGGTTCTACACCCCCACCTCCAGAGCCTGCACCTTCATGCCTGGAGATTGAACTGGGCAACTTGAGCTCTTTCTCTCTCCTGCTGGATGTGGTGGATGTTATTTTATCGGCCAGAAGACTAAATCTGTCTATTGTGGTAGGTGGGCCAAGTTTGTTAAATGGTGTGGAGAGAGATCGATTGATCCTTTGCAGGTCCATTTTTCTGATGTTCTGAGTTTCTCTCTTTCCTTAGCACAACATGGTTGTGCAGTAGCTACTGTTAAGGGCTACTTGTCTGCCTTGTCGGCTTTTCTGTTTACCAGATTAACCCTCATTGTATAAATCTCCCATAATAATGAGATTTATTATTAAGGGTCTCGACATATAGGTTTCCTCCCACTCCTTTTATCATGAGTCAGTAGGATATGAATTTGGTTCTCACTTCCATGATGGGTTCACCCTTTAACCCATTACGTAGTTGTCCCTTAAGGTTTCTAGCTTTGAAAATGATATTTTTTGGTTGCAGTCACTTCCACTAGGAGGACGAGTGAGCTGCAGCCTCTTAGCTCCAAGCCTCCGTTTACATCATTCCAAGCGGATAGGATGGTTCTTAGGACCATAGCTGCTTTCCTGCCTAAGGTGGTCACTCCTTTCCACTTAGGGCAGTCCATCTCCTTACCTCCTTTCTACCCTCCCCCTTCGAAGGAGGAGTAGCGACGTCATCGCCGGGAACCCAAGAGGGCGGTCAGCTTCCACCTGGTCAGAACCAAGGACTTCAGGTTGGAAGATCAACTCGTCATTGGATATGTGCGCAAGATGAAGGGCGAGGCAGTCCACAAGAGAACGCTGTCCAGGTGGACCATCCTTCGAGTCAAGATCTTCTATGCCTTGGTCGAGCAGGAGCTTCCTAAAGGTATTCATGCTCATTCTACCAGGGCTAAGGCTTCTTCTTCGGTTTTAGCTAGAATTGTCCCTGTGGTAGACACTAGCACTATTGCTTAGATTAGGCAGTGAGGAGGGATAGGCAGACAGGCACCCTCTGCCGGGAGCAGGACTGCTTGGGGATTCAATTCAAAAGGTGACGTTTTTTCTGGTGGATACAGTATCTGCCTGTGGATTCCTCACTGACCCACATGCCTCCCTGTTGCTTGTCTGCTTATACCGAAAAATAATCGATGTGTATTTTATGTGATTTATTGTTGGAATCATGTGACACTTGGCACTAGACAATGTCTATGACTAAGAATTTCCAGATTTGTTTGTGTTTTGTATTCTATTAACACTTCTGAAAATGTTGTCAGTTCACTTGTTCACCTCGAAGGCATGGAAAAAATGGGTGGAACTGATGTCAGAACGCCGACGAGGTATTCTTATGGCTCCGATTACGTCACATGGAGTCGCATGCTGAGCCGTTCCATTGTGACATCCTCATCGATGTGGGAGAGCTGAGGAGAAAGGTTTCTGTGGAATGCTGCACATTGGGATAATTCAAAAGGTGAGGAATCCACAGGCAGATAGTGTATCCACCAGAAAAAAGTGTTACAGAAGGTAAGTAATTTGTTTTTCTCCACCTTTATGACACCTCATTCATTGTCTCATCTCCATCTCCATCTAATACATCTACATTAGTCTCTTGTTTCAGTCTGTTTCCCTCTCACCTTCTTCAGATTCCATTTTCTTTTCCCACTTCTCACTTTTTTCTTTGCATGCTTCTCACTTGTTTCTTTATTTTCGTTCGATGCTTTCCATCACTCACCTCTTAAGCCACCATGATGTGGATACTACTTTTCATCTCAATCACTTGTCTCTCACTCTCACACACACACTCTTAATTACTGTCCTAGATTTACGCTGCCTCTTTCTGTGTTTACCTTTATTTTTTATTTTCCTTTATTTCTGTTTCCACCAGTTTCAACACATTTCCTATACTCTTTTTTGTTCTTTCCTATTTCAATTTACAGGATTTCTTTACTTCTCTCTTGCCGACATTACTACTCATGTTTTATTCCACTTCATACTCGTTGCCGCTGTCTTCATGATTGATGTTTCCCTCTTTATTTAAATCACTCTCCTTCTTCCTTCATCTTTAGTTTAGTTTTTTCAACTTTCCATTGTTATTTTAATTTCTCTTTCTATATATATATCTTTCATTAATAATGTTTTCTTTATTGCATCTGATTTTCAGTTTCTAATTTTACTCTTCATTTTTGCTTCTTTTACATTCCCAACTTTTGGGTATTCCTACCAGTAGTGGCTGTACCATAAACTGGTTCGATATCTCTCGCCCACTGTCAAGTATTTCAATAATGGCTAGGCCCCGAATGTGACCCCTGGATCCAAAATAGGTCAGAGGACGGGGACTGTGCAGCCCGCTCCCCATTGTAATATATTTAAATAAAGGCTAAGATTATTGCCAGCTCACATCAGTAACAATTGAAGAATATAGAACTTCAATAACATTCTAATATGCTATAAAGTCCCACCACACGCAGTGTTCTCCCCTCTTTGACGTTGTCAAGAAGATAGTTTCTAAGATCTATAACTTCCAAATAACTTCCAAATGAAAGCCTTCATCAGTTAAAACTTCTTACTCTGGAAAAGAAAAAAACAATACAAAAGCAATAACTTTACTCCATTAGGAGGGTTCCAATGTGGAGGGATAATCTTCGCCTCTATGTCTTTAAAAAAATCCAGATTTTCTGCCCACAAGGCTGTGAAAAATCTAAATTTTATGGCATGACACAGAGGCTAACTTTATGTAAATTTAAAGTACATTTAACACATTGTCAATAGCACTTGTAAAAGGTCTAAAACAGCACCTTTTAAACATACTTTCATTGGACCAATCCGCAGCCCTCAGGATATCTTGCAGACCTCCCCCAAGGAAGAGCAATTTGGAGGCTGAGGCACCCCTAAGGGAGTGTGCACCAAACATAGTAATGTCTACACCTGCTTCTTTCATTACTTCCTTCACCCATCTTGCTAAGGTGAGAGAAGATACTGCTCTATGAGGCGATCTATAAGATATTAGCAGTTATTCTGTATTTCCTCTCATACTTACAGTCCTTTTCTCATATTCCATCAGGCATTTCACCACGCAGTCTTTCATTCTGTGTAGAAGGGGTAGAAAACAGAAGTTGACATGGTCTTTGTTCGTCTTTTTATGTAAAAGCAAACCCCTTCAGATTGGTATGCCCTTCTGGTGATGTCTAATGCTTTTACGTCTGAGGTCCATTAAAAAAATACCAGGCATGGCAAGACAGTGAGTTTATAAGGGATACGTTTTAGGGATAACACACAATTCTCGTCTCAACTTATTAAGACCTGTAGGACATCTGTAACGTTCCAAAATGCAGCCTATTTTGCAGTAGGTGGGTTTAGTACCTGCATACTTTGCATGATTTTTTTAGTCAGTAAGTTTTGTCCCACAGAGACTCAGTCTACAAGGTATTGACCTGCTGCAATAGCCGATCTGTAAACATTAACTGTTCTATAATAGAGTCCTGATGTGAATAAATCGGATAAGTAATCACCTGCATCTAATAAATGAGTTGAAACAGGTTTGTAGTTCCTTCGAAGACACCAACAAACCCATTTCTCCCAAGGCAGTCTATATGCTTTCCTTGTGCCAGGTGCCCATGACTCCGATATGAGTCTGGAAGCATCTGCTGAAAGGGCTGGGATCTGCCACTGTCTCCTGAAGTCCTCCAGGCCATCAGCGGCAGCAGCCCTTGCTCTACAAGAGGATGTGACTCTCCCTCTGGGCCTGTAATTAGTTGGAATTACGATTGGTAAATCTAGACTAATTTCTTGTAGGATTGGAAACCATGCCTTTGACCTCCATGCAGTGCTATCACTACCGTGACCTCCTTGTTCCTACGAACGAGCAACAGTAGTCTTGGTAGCATAACAAAAGGAGGGGAAGCATAAGGTGCTAGGCCCTACCAATTCTGAAGGAAGCCATCCACCTCCAAGGCCTGAGGGTCTGGCCGCCAGCTGAAAAACTTTGACAGTTGAGTGTTTAGTCTGTCCGCAAGGAGATCCACCCTGAAGGGCCTCCAAATCGACTGGTTACTGCGGAAAATTTCTTTGTTCAACCTCCAATTGCTGGGGTCTCTGAAATTCGAACTAATCCGCAACAGCGCTGCTCAATCCCGGGATATGCTCCGCTACTACTGAAATGCCCTTGCTCAGACTGTACCTCCAGAAGACCTTGGCTAAATCTGCAAGACCCTTGAAGTGACGGCCCCTCATTTTGTTGATATATCTGACCGCAGATACATTGTCCATGTGTAACATCACAGAACTCTTCATTAAGTCTTTGGTAAAGCAGCAAATTGCAAATGTTCCTGCCAGTGATTCCAAGCAGTTGATGTGTAACTCCTAATCTGTCCAGCGTCCCCCTACTAATGAGTCTCCACATCTTGCAACCCATCCCTCTAAACTCGCGTCCGATTCTATCACTCTCAGAGGCACAAGAAAAAGAAGAAGTCTAAGCACACTTCATCTTCGCCTCAGCTGTTGCCCGGCAATGAACAAAGATGAAGTCCGCTTTGACTTCTTTTTCTTGTGCCTCTTTCCTGAGTGTCCTGAAGACCTTGAGTGGGAGGAAGAGGACTTGGGGCTCCGGGAGCGGTCTTGGCAACCTCCTCTTCTTTGGTCAGGACCGGGATCTCCGCAAAGTCTCGCTGGCCAGTGTCAACTGCCAGGCCACAATAAGCCTTTTTGCCCGCTGCCGCAAAGCCTTCGGAGCCATGGCCTTCGAGGTGTGGTCGAGGTCATGCTCGAGACAGCAGAGTCAAACAAGGTGGGGTCAGTTATTGACATTCTGTATCCTTACTGCTTGAGTGGTCGACGTCGAAGCTGGGGAACCGGGTTCGAGTCTCGGCAACGACGCTGAACATCCTGTGATTCTGGGCAAATCACTGAAACTCCCTGTGTCTAACAAAAATGAATGTGTCCTCATCTAACGAAACTGGTGCAATGTAAAGCGCTCTGATACCCGATATCTTCGGGTCAAGTTTGCGCTATATAAAACTTTTAAAAAAACAAGGTATGGAGCTCCAGCACTCTAGTCACGGTTTTGCAGAGTCATAGCCAGGGTCGACTCTGCACCACCCCCCCTTTCCGGGAGCCAGAGCTACCATTTACTCAAATGATTTAATTTTATGAGGTTATGCGCTACGTATTTGAGTGAGCCGACCCTTCTGGTGAGCTTTTGGGCCCCATGGGGTGGGAAGGGGCTCCATCGGATTCAATGCCATTGGCTCCGGCCATGGCAACGGTGGGGCCTCATGGATCCAATCCCAGATCCGTGACGAAACCAGTTATACCAATGCAACCTTCCCCAGCGTCAGACCCAGAGTCGTTGCCTACGGCACTGCTGGTGCCCACCAGTGGTGCCAGCCCCATCCTTATTCCCACCGACTTGGAGTCCGACCAGCGCTGCTCGATGTCGACAGAACCCATGTTGTTGTCTGGACATTTTGAGGACTTTTCAGGCATAGGAGAGGATTGGGAGGGGTGTATGGACCCTTTAGAACACCAGGATGCATCTGTAGAACAGATTGACTGGTATGAGGAACTTGTGGATGCCAGTGGTCTGGACACATCCTCAGATACTGACATGCTCTCTCTTCTGACTGTGGCTACGGAGGAAGAGGTTTCTTATGTCATGGTGGTAAGGACGGCAACAGAGGTCCTTGGACTGAAGTTACCCTTGATGCAGGTCAGGGATATTCTCTTGACCAAAGTGCTTCAGCTTGTGGCTTCCATCTCTGAATCCCTATTGCCCTTTAATGAAGCACTAACTGATGTCCTCCTAGGCACGTGGTCCAAGCCTAGCACAGGGGCTCATGTGAACAGGACAATTACACGCCATCATCACCAGGCTCCAGGTGACCCAAAGTTCCTCAGCCAATACCCCACCCCTGAGAGCTTTGTTGTGCAGGCTTCGACATCCCATGGCATGTTTCCATCCACGCCTACGAATAGGGAATCTAAGAGGATGGACACACTTGGTAAGAAGATGTTTTCTTCCACCAGCCTGGCATTGTGGTTGGTGAATACCACATGCTTATTTTGCATTTTCTCCCACTCCCTTTGGGAGATGGTTGTGCAAGTGCTACCACAGGTCCCGGAAGAGACCCGGGCTGTACTCTCGCAGGCGGTGAAGGATGGGAGAGATGCAGCAAAACTCACCATTAGGTGTGGCCTAGACATGACTAACTTGCTGTGCACAATGGTTTCATCAATGGTAGCCTTACGTCATCACACCTGGCGAAGATCATCTGGCTTCTCGGACGATGTCCAGGCTTATCTGGACATGTCCTTTAACGGATCTCGTCTCTTTGGAGAGAAGTTCAGTCTCTTTCCTTTTTCCTGCACATGGGCAACAACTCAATTGGTACAGCAGCTGTACATGACTGGGATCCCCCACTGGACCATGCTCCCTACACTGCTCTCCTCTTCCTCACAGGCCACACTGGTATTGGCAAGCAGACAGGCGCTGAGGCCTACCAGGCTCCAGAACAGGTGGTCTTTGATTCCCTGAGTGATGTTCCCTCCCCCAGTAGATAGACTAGCAAGCCTCAGCCCACAGTCCTGGTCACAGGCAAGTGTCTCGCAGAGCTCCTCCTCCTCACACAGCCCATCTGGCTGCTTGGCTGATGTCAATTTTTGCGGTCTCAACTGCTCCTTCTTATAGTCCATTTTCAGACACCAAATGTCGTTTAGGGTCTGAGTCTTTGAAGTTTTATGTTGGGATTCTGCTTCTTTTGGAGTATCTACTTCTCTGTTCCCTCTTCCTCTTGAAAAGTCATCTGTCAAAGCAGGGATGTCTTTGAGGCGGATAGTCCCACAACACAGGCCATGGGATTGATGAGAATTTACATCTGGCTGTCAGCCACAGTGAGATGTGTCTCATACGTTTATCCAGGGCTCCAAGCCCTACTCTTTATGATTCACTTACCAGCCCTATCGCCTTCCTGAGATGTGCCCAGGTTCCTTCCTTGTGACCTCTCACTGAATCAAAGAGCTTCCTTTGAAGTGTACAGGGGAGGCCTGGTCCTCACCTCGCTACTGTGTGTCCCTCACAGTTTACAGAAATACATCAATCAACAAATCTGTCTGGGGGATCTCTCTACCTCGGGCACACATACGCACAGTGAATGTAGACAACATACACACACTTAACAATACTGTATCCTCCATGTACTGTACTGTACCACTCACTGGCACACATACATCCAGCATACGCATTTAACATGCATGCACCTCCCATCACTGAATCCTTTATGTACTGTACCACTCACAGACAGGCACACAAACATCCAGCGTGTACATTTAACATGCACACAGCTCAACGTTTATGTACTGCACCACTCACAGGTACACATACACCTAACATGCACGCACTGTAGCCTTCTTGTATTGCACCATCCAGTGGTGCACATAAAACCAGCCCATGCACTTTTTCTGCATGCACTGCGCATCACTACATCCTGCAGGTTCTATACCACTCATATGCACATGCATACACCATACACACATGACTCAGTACTACATTATTCCTGTGTCGCACCCTCCCCAGGCCCACATACAACCAGTACTGGTACACCACGTTGGTGCTGTGCAGCACTTTACACTAACCTAATGCAGGCCAAGGACGAGTTAAGTACACAGCAGCGGAACCTTTAAAAACACAATGAGGCTGTAGGCCTCACTCCAGTAACACACGTTAATTCTGACTTGTTCACTTCTACTGATCACTACACACTATGCTGCCACCACTGCGCTAGTGCTGCATAACTCCTGGCGAAAGCAGTGACCTTTTACCACTATGAGGGTAGAAATTTGGGTGCTCACTACCAGCCCAACAAGCCTGCAATCCGTGAGACAGGCCTATGTCATAGCGCACATGCATTATCCGTGTTTGCACGTCAACAAAAATCAGCATTAGGGATCCAGGCATCTGTGAGTTTAGGCACTCAGGGCAGGGGTGCATGTCCATTACCATAAAGAGGACTTTTTCGTCCTAACACTTCATAAACATTTTTCATTCAGTAGATTTTGCCGGATGGATTGCTTCATGGATGACATTCAGTGAAATATGATTATAAGTTGCAGCTCAGTTGTTGGCGGACTTTGCTTGTTTTTGGAAAACAAACACTATGTATCTCTTTGACTAGTAGGGTGATTGACATACTGGTATATTACTTTTGTAAATTACCCATCGGGGGGAAACAATTGTAGATTAAAACATTGTAAGCAATACTATTTTTTCTACTTTTTTATATATACTTTCCAATGTAAACAATTCGTTTTTTAAGTAAAACCATGAGCGTTCTCCATAAATGACCCACTGCTGAGTTTGGAATTTTATGTAGTTTTCAGAAATGTTTAGGTTTACGGGTTCACTCATGGGTTTCTAATCTGTTTCCACCTTAAACTGCAAGTAGGTTGAAACCATAGAAAATAGGAACAAGCACTGGCAAAGCCAATAGGTTTCTTCAATGCAAAATCAATTGGCATTGTCAATGTTTCTTACATGTTTTACAGCAGCACAAGCTGCTGTACAACATGGCTTAAAGAAAACAAATCTGCTATGCAGGAGAAACCTAACACGCACATATAAATCTTACCATGCATATGATTCACCAAAAATATCCTCACTGAGGTACAAGCATTCATAACGCACACTGATCTCAAGACACTGTCTGGCCTCAAGCATGCCATCAATCTTATATTGATAAGATATTACAATCTTGGTGTATGCTACCTACCTCAAATAGTCAGTGGCCCGGCTGATAGAGTTGCAGACCATATGATTTTTGAATACATAAATAAGAAACAAAAGTTAAGACTGAAGCTTGCCCGCACCCCAGACCCCTAATGGCACTGCCAAACACAAGTCTCACTCGACGAGCGCAACACTTGCACCCTCAAGCGTTGATTCACACTTGAGAAGTCTAATGGGGACAGTGACGATAAGGAGGCTGTAGAGCTTCTGTTCAATTTCATCTTATGATCCCTCGAATCACAACCGTGGCAACGTTTAACGCTTTAGCTCTGCTCTGAGAACCCTAGTTTGAACAGAGCCCTTCCTTTGCCTCTCTGAGCGGTTCCCTACCTGCAACCCCATCATACCCCTTTCATCTTAGGCTACTAGAGGTGCGAGGAAGTAGGGAGGGAGCAGCAAGACGAGACTGCGGGAGGAGGTGGGAAACAAACATGAGAAACGTGTGGGAAGTAACAGTGGCAGGGGCGACGTGGTAGGGAGCACCATAGGAGATGGATGTTGCTGTGTGGTTCTCCAGGTTTATGAGGAATACATATGCCCTGTGTTTTACTGAAGCATATGCACAACCAGACCCGGTTCTAGGGGGTGGGCCGGGTGGGCCAGGTCCACCCAAACATCACTTTAGGCCCTCCCAGTCACAGCATAAAACCAATTGCAAAATGTACATGCAAAATTATTCTTTCTTCTGTGTCATCGTGCTGATAGCTGTGGTGTTCTTAAACTGCTGCTGGGCTTGATTGAGCAGTGTCTGGTGTCCTATCTTAGCCACATCCGAGCTTTTCACAGGTTTTTTAAAAGACCTTTTACGTCCCTTTGGGAACTGGTTAACAAGGCTTTGTTTGTTTTCCCACTGGTTTCAGTAGCCCTTGGGTCACCACTCTGCCTATTCCTTACATTTGTATTTCACTTTTGCTGCCACAGAGGGAGAACGCATTTCATGAAAAGGCATATTACGCGAAGGGTTGCCAGCTTTCCAAGAGAAAATATTGGCCATTTCTTGTTCAAACAGGCTTCTAAGGCCTAGCTGTGATACCAAATAGGTCTGTAAATCGAAGCATATGCATCCATTTTTAACACGACTTTTCTGCCTTTGTTTCTTTTAATTATTAGTCATGGATTAATAATGCAGCTCTAGAGCGCATTTCAAAGTACTTTCTATTTATGTGTGCTTTTTGTAGTATGTACAGATAAGGGCTAAAAATACTTTAGTTGCTTTTTGTACTGGCTAGGACATCAAAATATTGGTGGCACCAGTAGAAATCCAGTCAGCTGGAAACCCTAATCACAAGATTTTGTTTGTTGCAAGATCTGCAAATTATTTATTTCCTCCATCCTCCATCCCTGATTGATGACGTAATAGCAATAGTTTAACTTATATCTGAAGCCCTACTTGCTAATCGTCAATAACATGATGAGTTACTCCAAGTGTCTTAGCATACATACTGCATTCAAACAACTCACTCCTCATTCTCACCGCTGATGCTCAACCTGCATTTGCAGTGATCACACTGCACTTACACTGCTCACCATGCACTCATACCATTACCCTGCACTCACACCATTCATCCTCCTCTTACCCTGCGCTCACAAGAGCACATTGGTCATCCTGTACTCACAGCAACCACACTGCACTCTCGCAACTCACCATGAATTAAAGGCATTCTTCCTCCATTTACCATGTGTCATCACATGAGCACACCACTCACCCTGCACTCACAGCAATCACACTGCACTCATACCATTCACCCTGCACTCACCCTGCAGTCACACGAGCACACTGCTCACTCTGGACTCATGACACTTCAGTCACTAGTCACTCTCAATGTTCACCCTGCAATCTTACTCAAACAAGCACATCAATCACCATGCACTCATTCCTCCCACTCTGCACATTCACCTGCACCCAAACTCATATGGTCACATAACTCACCCCCCAGGAACCCCTCTTACCTGCTCTGACACTGGCACAATGCTCACCATGCACACACGTAAGCACTCCCACAGCCAACCCTACACTCCCATGGGCACACCACTCACCCTGTACTCACATCACGCAAACAAGCACATCACTCACCCTGGAGTAACACCACTCACCCTGCACTCCCTCCTCTCACCCTGCACTCACTCGGACACACCTCTCAGCATGCACTCATACAGGCACTCTGTTCACCTTGCCTGCACACAGACACAATAATATGCCGAAATTATAGGGACACACCACTCACCCTGCACTAACTACCCTCACCATGCACTCACTAGTCACTCTCACATCTCACCCTTCACTCTTGCCGCTCACCCTGCAATTACACACAAGCACATCACTCACACTGCATTTGCACTGCTCACACCACCCTGCACTCACTCCTCTCACCTGACATTCACATGGACCCTCCTCTCATATTGCATTCATGCAGCTCACTCAACACTCACATTGGCACAGTTTTCACCCTGCACTTGCACCACTCATGCTGCACGCTCTCACACTATTCACCATCACCTAGCCGAAGAGATAGCAGGGTGCAACAGGTGCAGTGGCACCAGAGACCTGAGGGGCTACTGCAAGCTGATTATTGCTGTATTTCACAGTTCAAACAGAGGATGTTTTTTGTTTCTTCCAGTGGGGCCCATGACATACTGACAGCAGCCAGAGATAAAGCCTCTTGTAGGTGTGGATTTCTACGTTTGTGTTTTGAGTTTAATAAAATAGCCGAACATTGTAACTTCTTCCTCAACTATTGGAGAGCTTGTGATGAGAGAACACCGTGCACATTTCTTAAGACCTCAGTGGGATCGGCAGATTGGTGTGCTGGGATTGCCTGGACTCTGATGGAGCCAGATCATTCCCAATGGCGTAACCTAAAATGATGGGGCCCCCTTGCAGAATGTGATGAGGGGGCCCCTGAGCTTCCCATATCTCACACTTTTTCATTGGCCTTGGGATGACTGTGGCCTTCGGAAGGGTTGAGGGCCCCCCTGCACTGAAAGGTTGCATAGGCCTGGTTACAACAAAAAACATTCTATTCTATGCTAAAACCAGTGTGAAAATATTCAGAATTAAGGTGCTCTGGGACACTGCTCTCAAATGTAAATTACAGAGGAAAATTGGAGATTATCAATGAAACATTTAACATACCGTCATAAGTAGAACACACACGTTATAATCCGTTTTTTGGGACTTTGATTTGTGGTAATGTACAGATCATTTAATAAATTATCAGTGGTCACCCTTTGTATATAATTGTATATTGGGGGTGGTTGCCCAAATCTCGATGAAGGAGCCTAGCTCCTGCTAATGGGAATAGGGTTTGATCTGCATTAAATGGCAACCAACTCTTTTGAAAGAGGCAAACATTTTAAAGTTGATGTAGACTAACTTGCGAGCCAGTTGCAGGCCTGGTGCTTGTGTTGATGAGTTGCTGTTGACTCTGCTCCAGAGCCAGCATTAATACAAAGTGTTTTGTGTAGTTGTACTACTAGACTAAGCGGCATATTTACAGGAACGTCACTTTTAACAGCTTTCCTGTGGTGATAGGGGCTTCAGCTTATTTACAAGGCGGCACTAAGCCACTTAATGTGGCTTAACACCGCCTTGTAAATAAGGCACCCTTTCACGCTATACTTAGCGTGAAAGGGGTGGGCAATGGGTGTTGTGCTAGGCGTTCCGCCACAATGCCCATTGATTTTGGTGCTGCCCCCTATTTACAAGGGGGTCGTAAATTGGAGGCAGCGTCAAAATTAAGACCAGGGAAATGGAATTAACATGGGGAAACAAGGAGAAATGCTTTATTTCTCCTCGTAATTGCTGTTTCTAACAGCAAAACACCATGAATGATTGTTTTTGTGCTGGAAGGTGTCTCTTCCTGCACATAAACAATCAATAAAAAAATTACGATTTGCAACTTCTATGTGTGCTGCACAATGCAGCACACATAGAAGTTTCAAATAGTCATTTGTGTTTATGTGCAGGAAGGCACACCTTCCTGCACATAAACGATCATTCCCTCAATGCAGGCAACCTCGCAATGTGGTGCTAGGGTGCCTGCGTTGGCACTAGGCAGATTAATTTAGCTTCAGCGCTAGGGAAATTGCCTGGATGTGCCATATCTCTGTAAATACGGCTCATCCTTGCATTTTTGGGATGGCAGAGCGTGACG
Organism: Triturus cristatus; assembly: GCF_964204655.1. Taxonomy (NCBI): domain Eukaryota; kingdom Metazoa; phylum Chordata; class Amphibia; order Caudata; family Salamandridae; genus Triturus; species Triturus cristatus. Next base: position 478,665,757 of record NC_140590.1, on the reverse strand, counting down.
TTATGTGGATTTGGGGGTCTTTTGGGGGACCACCCAAAGATGCAGGGTCCACCCTTCGTCCACGGATCCGGGATACAAACTGAGACCAACACTGGAGCGCCGAGAGAAAGGATATTTATTACAATCTCATGAGATGGAGAGAGAGCATCGGCAACAGACACCCGCAGCTTGTCTGAGGAGGCAATCTGCTGAGTGCTTTGCTTCTGCACCTTATATACCCTTCATCCCCACCCTGTGCGTGCTAGGTGAACAATAACAAACACCAATAATTTACAGACAAGCAATGGTCAGTTATGATACAATCAGCAGGTGGTGGCTGTTTGGCGCCTGCAGGGCATAGGTGAAAAATGCATGATTATATGTCAAACAAAGGTTAATCTGATAAGTCCACAGATGGTAGCGGTGAGGCCCCTGCAGGGTGTAGGCGAAAAGCATGTTTATACGACAAGTAAAGTTCAATCGGATAAGTCCGCAGATGGTAGTTGTTGGACCCCTGCAGGGCACAGGCGAGAGGAATGATTACACAGCAAGCAGAGGTCAATCTGATAGACCTGCAGATGGTAGCTGTTGGATGCCTGCAGGGTGTGCAGGGTGAGGACGATAAACATCTGGGAAACTCCCTGTCCGACTGGTTGAGCATGGGCTGGTCAGTTTGTGGCAGGTCAAAGCACGAACAGGGTGTGAGCGTCCATGCAGGAATGTGGGAGGTCAAAAGTGGAGCTCCAGAGTGATCGTGAAAGAGAGAGAGAAGGTCAGTCATGAAGGCTATAGCACAAAATGACGGTGTGAATGGCAAGATAACAGACCTACTTTTCCACAGTCCCTCCTTTTGCCATAAGCGAAACCATTTTTTTTTAGCCAATTACAATGTTCATCAATAGCTGTGTCTCACGTTCAATCCTTATTTTATCGTTCTTGACCTGTGCATTTACAGGGACTGACTTGATAGCATTTGCGCAGAGGCCACAGAGTGGAGGACCACATTGAAGGCAAAGACAACAAAAGAGAACCAGGGCAAGAGGTATCAGGATGATCATTAGAACCTTCCATCCCCATGTCAGCAGAAGTTGCCATATCCAAGAACCAAGGGACCATGAGTCTGTATCTTGATGGAGGTCAGAGGCTATTCGATGGAGTGTGGAAATAGCCTCGTAGACAGATGATGAATGATCCGGAACATACACGCAACAGCTGGTGCAGATGATGCGAAATGCTCCTCCGCGGTCAGCTAGGATGACATCAAGGAGCGTACGATTTTGTAGAGTGACGAGGCGTACCGCTTGGAGCTCCGCAGTGTTGTTGGCCAAAATACCAGCTGTGATGTTGACAGTGGCTTCCATGACTCTGGTGAGGTGGCGAATGGCTCCGCTGTTTGCCATTGGTCCCCAGAAGGGAAGGATGCCCTTCATGGCATCCAGGAATTGTTGAGAGGTTGTGTCTGTTTGTTCACCCACATTGTTGCTGCAGCGGGCGCGATGATGAAGAAGAGCAGCAATGTAGACGGGGGAAGGAAGAAAGCTATGTAACATGTGCCTCCCCAGTTCTCGTGAAGCCAAGTGTATGCCTTTGTTCCACACACGAAGTAGGTGGTTGGGGAGGCAACAAGGGGCGGTGGAGATGTCGTATTCAGAGTTGTTGTCACGGCACAAGAGCTGTCCCCAACGTACTCAATACCTAAGCCTCTGATACACATTAGTCCAGGAATGCGAACAACAGCTAGCGGTGGGGTCCGCTTGGCGGGTGTCCTTGCTTTGAAGCTGGAGAAGCGTATTCTACTGGTAGCGTCGAATACCAGCATTTCCTCCTTCTCATCCTCAGACAGGCGTGTAGAATTGTTCTTTGGACAAACAGCATTGCCCGTTTTGTTCTGCCAGAACTCATCTTGCAATTGTTGGAGAGTGATGTCCGCAAGGCCGCTGGACCGATGGGCGCCCATGATGAGCGACATCCAGGCAGCGCAAGAGGCGTGTATAGAGTAAGAGTAAGGGAGGAAGGGTATGTTATTCTCCGTGGAGTGAGGCAGGAGACCACAGACCCAACAGTTCGTTTTATTCAATACCTCATTATGTTGATTCAACATTTAGATGAAGGTGTTGTTCCAAAACTCTTGTCGCCTATTTTGGAGATAAGGGGACATGGAGACATGGGAGTGTTCAGGAGGCGTGGCATCAGTGGGCAATATGGTATCCTTGGCTGGTGCCCCTTCCTCTAGGATCCAGAAGAGGATGCCAAAGATAATAGTGAGGAAGAGAACTGTCGTCAAAGCTATTGACCTGTTATTATGCAGTTTGTTACACAGTGCTATCTTCTTATTGGAAAGTTCCATGGTCTCGTTGTTTGTCATAATCAGTCTTCTTTTGGGCTGTACAGCTGTTGGAGAGAAAAGGTGAGCCCTACGTATCGCTGGTAGCTGGTGGTTGCTTCTCCTGGCTAGGCTTCTCAGTACCCCGCTACCTAGAGTACCAATCCACCCTGCGACTTTTGGCTCACCTCCCCTGTCCGGTCACTGGAGCTCCAGAGGCCGTGCGTGGGCGGAGGTTGTATCTTTCTTTAGTTGGCATGGTGTTATCTTTGAATAATTCCAGTTCTGGTTCTGGGAGACCACACACAGGGGGGTCGCACGTTAAAACTTCCTTGTAGGTGGACAAGGTAGGATCAGTTTGAGTGATGCTGGGGATCTTCCGGCAGTGCACAGCCTGAATCCAGGATTTCTTGCCTTACACTCGCAGGGCTGATCTAGTGGTCAGAAGGACTAGCAGGGGCCCTTTCCACCGGGTTCCAGCATCTTCTTTCAAGCAAAACTTTTCACCATAGCAAAATGCCCCGGTAGGATGGCATGTCCCGGCCTGGGGATCGATCAGGCAATGCTTCCTGGACCTGCTGATGAATGGAAGACAAAGTTTGTGTAAGTACGGACAAATAATCACTCAACAATTCACAAGGGGAATGAGACAATGTGGTAGTGGGGGGTGCGCCCCAGATGTTCAGTGGGTCTCCAAAGACCACCTCCTATGGAGTCAATGAGGTGCAGGAATGCGGGACAGATCTTATTGATAGAAGGGCCAGTGGTAGCGCCTCTGGCCATTTTAGCCCCGTAGTTTCTACTATTTTGGCTAGTTTGGATTTGATCGTGGCATTGTATCTTTCCACTAGGCCTGCTGATTGGGGGTGGAAGACGGCATGGAATTTTTGTTGAACCCCTAATCCTGATAGTATATGCTTGACTATTTCTCCAATTAAGTGACTTCCACTGTCACTCCATAGGACTCGGCAAAGGCCGTAGCGGGGAAAGAATTCCTTCAGCAATATCTTGGCGGTGGTTAGGGCAGTGTTGTCTCTAACCGGGTAAGCCTCCACCCATTTGCTGAACGCGCAAACAACCACCAAAACATATTTAAGGTTGTTGCATCGTTCCATTTGGATATAATCCATTTGCAGCACTTCAAAAGGTGATGTGGGGATGGCATATCCTGCCAGAGGTACCCGAGTCCCTTTACCTACATTGTAGCGGAGAGGCGGTAGGCCGGAGTTGGTTGTTATCCCACACTTCCTGTAATATTTTAGTCATGGTGGCAGCATTGGTGTGTGCTGGCAAATTAGTGATGTTCAACAATGGGAGGAGATAAGCATTTGGTAATTTCCAAAGTTTTGCATCTTTGAATCGTCAACAATTTTCTTCATCAAGCATGCCCTCCTTCTCCCAATTGTGAAATTCTTCAGAGGTGGCAGTGGACTGGATGTCCCGGATCTGTTGTCTAACATCATGCCACTTCTCTGCTTGGGATTTTACTATGTACATAGGGGTATGTATTCTTTCCTGTGCAGTCACCCGGGCTGTCTCATCAGCAAAGGCATTTCCTAATCCTATTTTGTCTGTGACCTTCTTGTGTGCGTTGCATTTAACAATAGCTAATGTTCTGGGTAGTGTCAAGGCTTGGAGCAATGCAGTGACTAAGTCACCATGCTGAATGGGCGTACCATGTGAAGTTAAGAACCCTCTCTCCTTCCAAAGGATACCAAAACTGTGGGCTACTCCAAAGGTGTACTGGCTGTCGGTATAGATGGTGACAGCGAGATCCTGGCTAAGGATATAAGCGCGGGTGAGAGCTATAAGTTCTGCGGCCTGAGCCGATTTCTGAGGTATGCGTACAGTCTCAACAATGGTATTGGTAGTGGTGACGGCATAGGCAGCAGATGTGGTACCGTTTGATAGTTTAATACAAGACCCGTCCACCCACAATTGCCCATCCTGTTCCGTAAGAGTGGTGTCTTTCAAGTCCCTTAGTCTGTTCTTCTGTACGAAAGAGGCAGTCATGTGGAATATCTGGGATGTCAGGATCTGGTGTGGGCAGGAGTGGGGCAGGATTCAAGGTCGCACGTCTCTTTAGCGTGATATGGGGTGCTAACAGCGTAAGTTCGTATCCTGTTAGTCATGCACTTGTGAGGTGTTGTGTCTTTGTCTGATTCAGTAATATGTCGACTGCGTGTGGAACTAATACCGTCAATCTAGATCCCAACAAAATCCCTTCACTTTGTCGGATAGATACGGCCGCTGCTGCAACCGCTCTAAGGCAAGAAGGCAGACCTCGGGCCACAGGGTCTAGGGTGGCTGAAAAGTAAGCGCAAAAAGTAAGCGCATGGGCATTGTTTGGTGCCGTGAATTTGGGTCAGCACATCCTGAGCACTCATGGGTGTAGAGGCAGAAGGGTTTAGAGTGATCAGGTGTGCCCAATACTGGTGCAGAGCAAAGAGCGTGACGTAAGTCTTAAAAGGCTTGGTCGTGTTCATGTGTCCAAGGAAGAGGTGTGGGTGTGTCTTTTGTAAGCAAAGCAAGGAGTGGCTTAACTATGAGGGAAAAATTCGGTATCCATTGGCGACAAAAGGAAGTGAGACCAATTAGTGCATGAACATCTCTTTGGGTGGTGGGAGAGGAAAGGTGTAGTATTGTTTGGATGCGGTCAAGTGTGAGAGTACGTCCCTCCTTAGACAGCAGAAGGCCGAGGTAGGTCACCTGCTGTCTACAATACTGTAGCTTATTCTTGGATACCTTATGGCCCTGTGATGCCAAAAAGCGCAGTGTAGTAAGAGAGGCAGTGCGAGCCAGGGCCGGAGTGTCTGCAGCCAACAGAATGTCATAGACATATTGGATGAGAACAGCGCCATGTGGTAACTGTATCTGGTCGAGCTGTTGTTTAAGGGCCTGGCTGTAGATGCTAGGGCTTTCGGTATACCCTTGAGGAGCCCGACAGAATCTGTACGATCTGTTTTTAATGGTAAAGCCAAAAAGATAGCGTGACTCAGGATGTATTGGTATGGAGAAAAAGGCATTTTTTAAATCTATTACTGTGAAGGTGGTAGCAGTTGAGGGGATCATTGTCAATATAGGTGTTATGTCAGAGACCACAGGATATTGTGAGACCACTATTTTGTTAATAGCGCGGAGGTCAATGACAAAACGGTATATTTTCTCAGAAGTGGATATACGTTTAAAAACTGGAAGGATGGGGCTATTGCAAATGTTAGACTGAACTTCCTCAACTACCCCAGCTGCAATCATATCCTGTACTATAGTCATGAGAGCCTTTTCGCCGTCTGCAGAAATGTTATACTGAGGGAGGCGAGGAAGAGGTGCATTCTGTTTTACTGTTATGTGGACAGGATCCATCACAATCTCCCCCACGTCGGTGTCCGTGATGGCCCACAGTGTGTCCGGTAACTGGGACAAATCCTGCTGTTCGGAATCAGTGAGACAATAAAGGCGGGATGCATAACCAAGGGGGCAATCATTATCAAACAGTATGACTCTGACATTCTGAGGAGAACAGCGAATGGTGGCTCTGAAATGCTTTAAGAGATCAATGCCCATCAAATTGTCTGGGCAGTTCGGGGAGAGCAGAAAAGAGTCCATCACTGCGTTCCCCTGAATGTCCAGGGGCACCTCAGTAGAAAGGGGGTTGGTGGAGGGCGTGCCGTCAAATCCTACAGATGTGACCGATAAGCCAGACAGGGGCACCCTAGGAATCTGCTTATGTGAGAGGGCACTTCTAGAGGCCCCTGTGTCGACCAAGAATTTGCCCTGAGTTCCAACCACTGAAGCTGTGGCATAGGGCCCTGATTGATCAACTGGAAGTTCCACTGGTTCCTTTCCCTGTCCCTGGCTGTCTCATGCAAATTCATTGTCGGGGAAGTGGTCACCAGAAAAATCGTGTGCAAAAGCCTGTCTATTGTTATCGAAGACATTGGGGCGTTGTCCGTTGGAGGGTGGGACTCTTCCTCTACCTCTACTCAGTCCCCTTCCCCGACCCATTGTATTTCGCTGTTAAAGAGGACAATCTGCGCGCCAGTGGCCTGTTTCCTTACAATATGCGCATTGGTCCTGGGACAGTTGACGTGGGGGTGGGGGTGGGTGTGTTCCAGCAGTTGCGGGCATACAATTATACTGTGGACCTCTACCGTTTCCTCCCCCTCTGATGCTTATTTGGGAAAGCATTACTTTTTCTTTAAATTCTTTTCTTTTTTTATCTTTTTCCTCCTCTATCTTATTCTGCAGATGTTCATAATATTGGGCCATAGTCAAGATCTGTGGGGGTGTTGCAGCAGGCCACGTGCTTTCGCTACTCTGTAACTTTGTGGAGATGGGTGGCGACAATCCTTTAACAAAAGTCTGAACTAGTAAGTGTCGACCTGTCTCAGTCGTCGAGTCCTGTCCACTATAGTCAATAAACACCTGGCTGAGGTGGGAGAAGTAGTCAGATGTAGTTTCCTCAGATTTTTGATTACAAGCAGTGATGGCTGTCCAATCTACTTTCCTAGCTGGAATTGTGGCCATCAATTTTTTTACTATGTTACCTGGCAGCTCTAAAATAGCTTCGGCAGGCCTTTCACCTGGTTTTCTGTCTCTATCTTTTGTCGTCAAATCCTCCCACTTATGTATGAACAGGGCCTCATCGTCAACTTTCCTTATGGGTCTCCAAATATCTGTGGGCAGAATTAACCCAAAGAACTGATCTATGTCAGTCAGTGTCATCGTATAAGTGGCAATAACCGTGTTCATCCCTTTGTAGAATCCCGTAGGATTCTTCCTGGGGTCAGGCAAGTCCTTTTTGAAAGCTAAAATGTCAGCTCGAAGCCACGGAGTGTACACCCAATTATATAACGTCCTCCTTTTGGCATCTGGACTATCCAGTCCCTCAGCAGTACCTCCCCCTTGAGCGGGGACAAAGACTGGAGCTGCTTCCCTTATTGGTGCCATACGACCTCCAGTCGCACCCTCCATTACTAGTGGCTTTTCCTCTTCCTCCTGGTCTTTCCTTAGACCCTCCATCATTTGTAGTGTGAGTGCTAACAAACTGTTGCTTTCCTCAGCACTTCCTCACCCCTCTGTCAACTTACGATACAATCCTCTAAAATGGTCTGCTGGTGTCACTTCGTGGCGTTTTTTATAAAGAGAGAATACTTCATAAGCAAATTGTTGTAGGAAGTAGCCCTTTTGAGGTGGTGCATAGGCCTCATAGATAGCACGGATCTGGCTAGAGGTGAAAAGATCCTCCAGGCAGGTGCAAACTAGACCATCCAAGGCCTATTTCTGTGCGGATGTAATGCGGGGTGTGTGGGATCGAGCAGAAGATGTGGTCTCGGGGTCAGATTGAGCGGGAGGGGCAGTGGGATCGGGAGGTAGGGGTTGGGCATTTTCGGAGGGTACATTTCCATCGGCCGGCCATGTGATAGGATGGGGAGGGACATGGTATGGTGATGGCAATGGATGGAGGAGAAGCTCCTCTTCATGGGGGTCTGCTCGCGCTAGTGGTGTATGACGCACAGGATACTGACCAGATGCGTTCAACCTGTGTTCTCGGTCTGTGCGCGCAAGGTTGGATGCAACTTTTTCCTGCTGTAATTCTATTAATGTCTGTTTATCGCTCTTTCGAGCCTCTTTCTGTAGCCTCGCTCTTTCAGCTCCCTCCTTTTTCCATTGGCCAAGGGCGTCAAACATAGCTTGTCGCGACCTTCGTCTAAAGAGCTGTATTTCTACAGCCTCAATTTTGTGAGATTCAAAAGAACCATATATGGGCCGCTGAGTCTCTTTATCCTTGGACGTGTATTTATGCCATAATGAATTAAACATTATGGGAGAAATACCGTATTTTATGTACATATCCTTACTTGAGGTACCTTCCGGGGGAGCCGGTTGACTATCTACCAACACCCTCAAACGAGATATACAACAACCAAACCATTGTGCAAATTTACTAAACGCGGGCATGTTTTTCTATGTTAAAAAACGTCTCTACAAATTTCTAGTTCGGACAAAAAGTCCACATTACCCGCCCAGTATCACTCTTTGCAAAGAGTGACTTCTTACCGAAGAAAACCAGCTAACCAAACAAATAACAAAAAGGTGTTGCAAACCAGCGACCCTACCAGAATCCTTTGTCTCGTTCTCCAGGCGGTCTCTTTACTGCAAAGATCGTCCAAGTCCAAGTACTCCTTACAATCAGGGCACGCGAGTTGCCTGGCAGAAACGGGAGGATCCGGCGGAGTACTCGTAGTAGCCCGAAACACACTCTGGCTGTCTTGTTTGCTTGTGAATCTAGTTGAAGTTTGCTATCAAACAAGACGCCGAGGTTCCGGATAGTATTTGCTGGTACAATGGAGCCTCATCCGGGGTCAGCCTGAACTCCATCGACAGATGATGACTTTGCCTCAGTGGCGAGTAGAACAGCACCTCAGTTTTGTCTCCATTAAACTGCAGGGAGTTACTCTGCAGCCAGTCTGTGGTCAAGCGCATGCAGTTTTGAAACTGTTCTAGGGGCATCGCCTGTTTTCCTTCCAGCGAGAACACCAGTTGTGTGTCATCTGCATAGTTTACCAGTTCAACCCCAAACGCCTTAATAACCGCAAATAGTGGTTGCAGGTATATGTTAAAAAGAATGGGGCTGATACTGGACCCCTGTGGAACCCCGCAGGCTACGGGAGATTTTCCTGAAGAGAATGGTCCCAGCGTTACCATCTGTTGTCTCTCCGCAAGATAGGAGCGGAGCCACTGTAATGCTCGGCCCTTTACCCCTATCTCCTCCTGGTGCGGCTGACATATCCAGGAGCACCAAGACAGCGGTGCTCCCGGTGTCAGCCCACATTCGCAAGTTATCCAGCACGGTGACCAGAGCCGACTCCGTCCCATGCCCAGGGCGGAAACCGAACTGGTTTGTGTCTAGCAGATGATGCTCTTCCAGGAATTCCGAGAGAGATCTGCTCACAACCTTTTCCAGTATCTTAATAGGGAAAGGGAGCAAGGAAATAGGTCAAAAATTGGCCAGATTGGTAGGGTCCAGGGAGGGCTTTTTGATAAGAGGGGAAACCATAGCCTGCTTCCATCTTTCCGGAACCAGTCCTGTTTCCAGTGATTGGTTGCAGATCTAGCGCAGCCAGGGGAAGGTTAAATGGCCATATGATTTCCGCACCTTCTGGGGCAGGGGGTCAAGGGGTGAGCCGGAGGAGATGCTCCTGACCAAAGAGTCGAAGGTAAAGACCGACATGGTGGGGAAGGCGATCATCGAGTTTTGCTGGTCCAGAGTCCCATCAGTTGCTGTTTTTTTACCGGGATTCTGGGCAGTCGCTTCGTTATCCTTGAAAAGGTCGACAATTTTAGCCACTTTATCTTGAAAATGAGTGGCGATCTCATCACATAGCTTTTGAGAGGGTTCTACTTTATTCTCCAAGCAGGTTGGGGCTGAGATGGTTTTTGCTATTCTAAAAAGCTCCGTAATCCCATTTGGAGTTTGCAGGATAGAGTGAGCATAAAAGTGAGCCTTACTTTCCAGAATAAGTAGTTTGTATCTGCTTAATGCTGACTTCAAAGTAGCCTTATCCCTATTCGAGTACCCCTTCCTCCATGCCCTTTCCGCCTTCTTGCATTGTGATCTTAGTTGTCTCAGATCATCGGTGTTCCAGGGTGCTGAAATTTTCTTTCTGATTTTCACTTTTTTCACCGGAATCAAATTATCCAATGCAGTCGTGATATACTCATGGTATATGTTGTAGTTATCCTCCACAGTATTAGAGCTCTGGAAGGGGCTCACCGTGGGCGGTGTAAGGAGGGCGCCTGTCCTTGCTAGTTTAGCCCAGTTTCTCCCTACCCGATACAGCCCGGCCGTATTAACTTGGGCAGGGGAATCAGCTAGCCGTATTGTGAAGTGTACCAGAAAATGATCCGTCCAAATTTGAGGAGAGATGTTTAAGAGTTCCACCTCCGACTCATTTGCAAATAAGAGATCAAGTATATGTCCTCCCTGATGAGTCGGGGAGTTGACTAGTTGTTGAAGGCCAAGATTATGACATGTATACTTCAGATCCCTCAGTTGGTTTCTCAGGCTAGCGTTCTCCCACGAGTTAAAATCTCCCAGGATGATCATGTTGGAGTGTGATAGGGATAGGTTGACAATGGTGTCAAGAAGGGGTTGCTGTGAAGTTTTACTCCCCGGAGCCATGGGCCATTCAGGTGAAAATTTGCAGGCACGGGCCTCGCACAACACAGCGATGATTAACCCCGCTCTCCCACCTCTCGTCAGTCTTGTAGGCATTCGAGCACTGCAGGTTTTTGTGGCCAGCCCGTGCCTCAAGGGAGACACAGCGAATTGCGGCTGCTCAAGCTGTGGGAATGCTGCACCCTCAGCCTGCAGGATGTCTGCTGATGCAAAGTGACGTAAAGGCAGGGCCACTGGAATTATGCACGACAAATTATATGGCAGGATTGCATAATTTATGGGGCAAGAAAAGGCTAATTATTCAGCATAATGCTGCACATTTTGTTACAGTATTACTTTATTATTTCGTCTATTTTTTAACTCGCAACAGTCTCTGGGCACCTCATTAGTACCAGTTTAACACCTAAATATATCAATAAGCAACATGAAGGTGACCAGTTCAGCTATGGAAAGGGCCTTCCACTGCGCTGCAACACGTGTTGATGTATTTTTTGTAACTTTTGAAGAATTTGAGCTAGAAACAACACTTTTTTTGTTAAAATCTGTAGATTATGCAGCAGATGATGGATTATGTGGCAAATGCAGCCAATCCATAATTATGTGAAAATTGCAGCGACCATACAATCGCATAATTCCAGGGGCCCTGTGAATATGGAAAAAGGTACAATACTGAATGACAACTTTGAGTCATTGTAGCTGTAGGCCATTTGCAGTGTATTCGATCCCAGACAAATCACAAGTTAAAAACAAAGAAACCAGTAATAATCCCAAACCTTTATGTTTTGGTTTCAGCATCTACTTGCAGCACAGCTATCAGATTTTCATAATGTTGCACTCTAACCCCCTTTGCAATCGTAATGGTATGTGGTCACTGTCATTGAAACAGAAAATGATAGCGAGCGGGAGGAGGGGGTGGGAGAAACGTGGGGTGTGTTATAAACACCAGGAAAATAGGAGGGTGCACAGGTTTAAAAAGAAAGGAAAGCATGAGGGTGAGTTAAGGAGAGTGGAAGGAGGGCAGGAGTGGGTTTTAAAAGATCACCGGTAAGTGGTTGTGTCTTAAAGTGATCGGGAGAAGGGTGGGGGTGGAGGAAGGAGCCTGAAAATATATATATTTTTAAAAGAGTACCCTCAGGAGCCTGCAGTCAAAGGACACAGGCCACTGGAAGCAGAACTTGGTCAAAACTACACGGCTTGGACTAAGACTCTGAAGCACTGGAGGAAGTCGGAGTGCAGGAGCAGCCTTTAACAAATATGAAGACAGGAACCGTGTGAGCCAGCCAATGGTAAGTAAAAGTAAGTAATGGGCAGGCTCTAAGCACCTTTTAAAAATTTTTTTTTTATGTCGAGCCTTGACTGTGCATGCGCTTTCTGGAAGACATGTTGTATTTATTATGTATGCTTTCATTCCACCCCTCGCTGCTGATTGGTTAAGGAGCAAAACCAAAGGTGATGATGGACGGAGTGTTGAACATTGCAAGCACTCACCCACAGTCAACTGATCTGGGTTTAATCCATCATCATTCTTTAGCTCACTCCGCTACCCCAGTTCAGACATGGCCATATGCAAATCAGTCTGACCCTGTGCCTCATGGGAACCGTCCAGCCCGAACTGCCAAACCATGTCTTTCCTGGACCGCAAACAAGCATCCTGGGACGGGTTTCTGATGGATACAGATACATCTGCCAGTGGATTCCTCACCTTGTGAATATCCCCTGCGCCAGCATTCCACTGAACTTTTTTCCCCAGCTCTCTACGCCGACGTGGACGTCAGAATACCTCGACTCCGCTCGCGACTCCGTATGACGTCACCGGAGCCATAAGAGAGCCACGTCGGCGTGATGACGTCAGTTCCCTTTTTTACGCGCCGTCGACGCGTATCGGTTTTCCAGCATTCTCCTGCTACTCTGTTGTCTTGCAGTGGGTTACTGTTTCTGGATAAGCCATGTCTTCAACGAGAAAGTCAGGTTTTAAACCTTGTAGGGAATGTGGGGTCCACATGTCCATTACTGACCCCCACGAAGATTGTTTATGGTGCCTTTCATCTGACCATGATGTGGATGACTGCTCCTGTTGTAGAAATATGAACCCCAAGGCCCTGAAGGGGAGAGAGGCAAAACTCTTCATGGCCAAGGCGAAGAAGGAAAGAAGAAGTAGGAAAAAGGAGAAGTCGAGGCCGGAGTCATCGACTTCGCACTCTTCGAAGTCGAAGAAACATCGTAAGAAGAGGAAGCACAGCTGAACCTGCGGCGCCAGTGGAGGACACTTCGGCTCCGGTTCCTGATACTCCTCGACCGGATCCAGGGTCAAACTCATACCCGCAATTTCCCACTCCGGCTGCAGATCCAACGCATTTCCTCAATGCGATGTATGGGGTTTTTCAAAGGGCTGCCTTCCCATCCGGCGCCCCATCTGGTCCCGTGGGTCCAATGGCATACACCTTGGGAGTGCCGCAGCATTATGCTCAAGCTCCTTTTATGCCCTTCTTGACGATGGCTCCTTCATGGCAGTTCCGGCGCCGTCTGGAGATCCATCCCGACTTCGTCTGGATCGTTTGCCTTCGGAGCCTCCCTCGACGCTGTTGCCGACTCCATCTGCTCCACGCCCGGCGCCGCCTACTCCTCCGGCGCCGCCGACTCCACGTTCGGTGCCGCCGACTCCGCGTACGGCACCGCCGACGCCAGGTCCTCGGATCCGTTCTCGAAGAGAGGCTCAGAGGATTTTGGAGGATCAGCGTTATAGAGAGGAAGTGGAGGTTGGTGATGCAACTGATGAGTTTGAAGGCATTCAGGATGCTAGTGGACTTGATACTACTCCAGAATGGGAGCATTCTTCTACTAGTCCTTCTCCTCCACAAGAGTTGGCTCCTTATCATTCGGTCATCAGAAAGGCTGCAGAGTTACAGTTGCCCTCTGCGGAATATAAACCAAACCTTTTAACTGAAGTCCTACATTCTCCATTGTCTATTGTAGAGCCCTTGTTGCCCTTTAATGAGGCTATTTTAGAGCCAGTGATGGACGTTTGGCGCAAGCCTCTTTCTTCGCCTGCAGTATCCAGACAAGTGGCAAGGAGATACAGGGTGGCTCCAGGGGACCCGAGCTTCCTTTCTTCTCACCCTTCACCAGAGAGCCAGTGATGCAAGCTTCCTGCTCGAAGCAATCGTCAGGCGCCTTTCCTCAAGCACCAGCGGATAGGGATTCTAAAAAGACCAAACAAACAGCCAAAAAGGTCTTTTCATCTGGAAGCATGGCTCTTAAATCGACTAATACCACTTGCTTATTGGGGCGTTATGTTCATGCCCTGATGAACTCGATGAAGCTATTAGCCCCTAAGCTGCCTGAAGAAGAGAAGGCCTCTTTTATGGAGGTTGTTATGGACACTCAAGCTGCCGCAAGGCAGGTTATTCAGTCGGGTCTAGACACGGCTGATTCTGTGGCCAGAATTATGGGGTTTTCGATAGCAACTAGGAGGCAAGCTTGGCTTCATTCTTCCGGCTTTTTTGCGGATGTTCAGGCTACGTTAGTTGACTTGCCTTTTGATGGAGTAAAACTGTTTGGGGAGAAAGTCGATTCCGCCTTACAGAGGTTTAAAGATAGCAGGGTTACTGCGAAGTCTTTGGGTTTACAGACTCCGGCTAAGGGATTTGGCTTCAGAAAGTATAGAGGATTTGGGAGGTCTTCATTTCGTACCTTCCGTCAACCTCAACAACAGCAGCAGCAGAATCCTCTCTATAGGTCATATAGAGGAAGACAAAGGGGTCGGAGTGGTTCTGGCCGCAACCCATCTTCATTTTCTGCCTCCTCTGCTGCCAATGAAGCTTCAGGGAAGCAGCCCTAGATCCCCCATCCTAGATCATGTGAGACCTGTGGGGGGTCAGGTGTCCTACTTTCTGCGAGGTTGGAAATCGGTCACGACGGACCTTTGGGTTTTAAACCTCGTAGAGAATGGGTACGCCCTTCCCTTTCGGGAGTTTCCTCCCCCTTACCCTCCTTGCCAAGGTTTTTGCTCAGAGGACCATGTGCTTCTTCTGCAAAAGGAGGTTCTCGCATTGCTACAAAAAGGTGCGATAGAGGTGGTTCCAGAGCAGGAAAGGGGTCAGGGATGCTACTCCCGGTATTTCCTGATTCCCAAAAAGGACGTCAGATTGCGTCCAATCCTGGACCTCAGAGTCTTGAATTTTTACCTGAAGCAGGAGAAATTCAAGATGCTGACCCTTGCACAGGTTCTTCAAGCGTTGCAGCAAGGAGACTGGATGGTGTCGATCGACTTGCAGGATGCGTATTTTCACATCCCAATCCTGAAGTCACACAGGAAGTATCTCCGTTTTACGGTTGGGTCGCAACACTACCAGTTTGCGGTCCTCCCGTTTGGTCTTACTACCGCACCTCGAGTCTTCACAAAGGTGATGGCAGTGGTGGCTGCACATCTCAGGAGGTCGGGGATTCCGGTTTTCCCCTACCTGGACGACTGGCTTCTGAAAGCAGAGTCCCCAGAGATGGTGCAACATCATCTGCATGTAACATCTCAACTGTTATTCGACTTGGGTTTTTCGATCAATGTGCCCAAATCTCACCTGGTGCCCTCTCAGTGCAACCTGTTCATAGGGGCAGTACTGGACACTACTGTGTGCCGAGCATTTCCTCCTCCTCAAAGAATTCTCAACATTCTGGAAATGGTTCCTTTATTCCACATTGGAGCGGTTGTTCCAGTTCTGAAGGTCCTTCGCCTGCTCGGTCTGTTCGCCTCCTGCATTCTGTTGGTCAACCATGCACGCTGGCACATGAGGGCACTCCAGTGGTGCCTCCGCAGGCAGTGGTATCAGCACAACGGAGATCTCAGGCAGTCAATCAGGATCTCCAGAGAAGCTGCAGCGGATCTGTCTTGGTGGAGCATAATGGGGGAAATCTGTCTCAAGGAAAGCCCTTTCATCTTCCTCCATCGGTGGCCACAGTGATAACGGATGCCTCCACCCTAGGGTGGGGTGCTCATCTGGGGGATCTGGAGATCAAGGGTCTTTGGTCTCCGGAGGAAAGATTGTCTCATATCAATCTTCTGGAATTGCGGGCGATACGTTTGGCGCTCAAGGCCTTTCTCCCTTCCCTTCGCGGTGAGTCGGTTCAAGTCCTGACGGACAACACTACCGCGATGTGGTATGTCAACAAGCAGGGAGGAGTAGGGTCGTATCGTCTCTGCAGAGAAGCGTTACGGCTCTGGTCCTGGGCTCAGGATCATCGGATTTGCTTGATGGCGAATCATCTGGCCGGGGTGCTGAGCGTACGTGAGGACAGTCTCAGTTGGCAGTTCTCTGCCGACCACAAGTGGAGGCTTCATCCGGAGGTGGTTTGTCATGTCTTTCGGACGTGGGGGACTCCTCGGATAGACCTATTTGCCACCCACGAGAACGCACACTGCCCATCATTCTGCAGTCTCCAGTTTCCGTTTTCAAGGGACGTTGGGGGACGCGTTTCAGTTGAGTTGGAGCTCACATCTCCTTTACGTGTTTCCTCCCATACCCTTGATTCCTCGGGTTCTGAGGAAAATTCGCCAAGACCAGGCTCGGGATTGGCCAAGAAGGGTGTGGTACACAGATCTACTTCACCTTTCATCGCACCCTCCGCTCCGTCTCCCTCTCAGGGTAGACCTCCTCTCGCAGTCAGAGTGGCAGGTTCTTCATCGCCACCTCCGGAGCCTCCACCTTCATGCCTGGAGATTGAACGGGGCAACCTGAGTTCCTTCTCTCTCCCACGTGATGTGGTGGATGTTATTTTATCGGCCAGGCGACACTTCACCAAGTCCATTTACTCATATAGGTGGTCTAAGTTTGTTAAATGGTGTGGAGAGAGGTCCATTGACCCTTTAAAAGCCCATCTTTCTAATGTGCTTCAGTTTGCTCTTTCCTTGGCTCAGCAAGGCTGTGCTGTGGCCACGGTTAAGGGCTATTTATCAGCCTTATCGGCTTTTCTCTGTCTCCCAGATCAGCCATCTTTATTTAAATCTCCTATTGCTCTAAGATTTATCAAAGGCCTTACTAACAAGTTTCCACCTACTCCTTTCCTAATGCCGCAGTGGGACTTTAATCTTGTTCTGACTTTTTTGATGGGGTCTCCTTTTGAGCCCCTTCATAGCTGTCCTTTGAGGTTATTTTCCTTTAAAACAGTCTTTCTTGTAGCCATAACCTCGGCAAGGAGGGTGAATGAGCCTCAAGCTCTTAGTTCAAAACCCCCGTTTTTACCCTTACATGCTGAAAGGATGGTTCTTAGGACCAGGGATGCTTTCCTACCTAAGGTAGTTACTCCATTTCATCTGGGGCAGTCCATTACTCTCCCTGTGTTTTATCCACCTCCTCATCCTTCCAAGGAGGAGGAAAGACTTCACCGATTGGACCCAAAAGAGCTGTGAGCTTTTATTTGGACAGAACAAAGGACTTTCGTTTGGACGATCAGCTCTTCGTGGGCTATGTTGGACAGTCTAGAGGCAAAGCTGTGCACAAGCGCACTCTGTCCAGATGGATCATCCTGGCCATCAAGATCTGCTACGCCCTTGCTGGTAAGGTCCCTCCGGAGGGTATTAGGGCTCATTCAACTAGGGCCAAATCGTCTACTTCTGCCTTGGCCAGGGGTGTTCCTGTGGCAGACATTTGTAAAGCCGCGACTTGGGCCTCCCTCCATACTTTCGCAAAGCATTATTGCTTAGACTCTGAGATGAGGAGGGAGGGCCACTTTGCGCGCTCTGTCTTGCAGGACTTTTTGGTATAAGTAGGTAGACACCCTCCTCCAGGAGTGGGACTGCTGTGGGAATCTATTCACAAGGTGAGGAATCCACTGGCAGATGTATCCATCAGAAGAACAAGTTACTTACCTTCGGTAACGCTTTTTCTGGTGGATACAGTATCTGCCTGTGGATTCCTCACTGGCCCACCCGCCTCCCCGTTGTCCACCTTTGTATACTTTAAAGGATGCCTTGCTTGACATGTAGTTTTATCTGGTACACTTATAGGAAATGCTTTTGTTCCTTAGCTTTCCTTTTTGTATATGTACTATGTATATTTGTTTGAATATTGTATACTGTGTATACTTTGAATCTGTCGTTGGTCCACCTGTTCGCCTCGGAGGCACGAAAAAAATGGGTGGAACTGACGTCATCATGCCGACGTGGCTCTCTTATGGCTCCGGTGACGTCATATGGAGTCGCAAGCGGAGCCGAGGTATTATGACGTCCACCTCGGCGTAGAGAGCTGGGGAAAAAAGTTCAGTGGAATGCTGGCGCAGGGGATATTCACAAGGTGAGGAATCCACAGGCAGATACTGTATCCACCAGAAAAAGCGTTACCGAAGGTAAGTAACTTGTTCTTCGGGTTCCTAACCCTCATTAGCCAGGCTATCTTGAATCCAGTGGCAAAGTGAGCAAGGAACCCACGTCTGGGCATACCCTGCCAACATGGGGCAAACGAAGCAAAATCAAAGGGGATGATGGACGGAGTGTTGAACATTGCAAGCACTCACTCCCAGTCAACTGATCTGGGTTTAATCCATCATCATTCTTTAGCTCACTCCACCACCCCAGTTCAGACATGACCATATGCAAATCAGTCTGACCCTGTGCCTCATGGGAACAGTCGAGCCCGAACTGCCAAGCCATGTCTTCCCTGGACCGGAAACAAGCATCCTGGGACCGGTTTCGTGTTCATAACCCTCATCAGCCAGGCTATCTTGAATCCAGTGGCAAAGTGAGCAAGGGACCCTTGTCTGGGCATACCGTGCCAACATAGGGCGAACAAAGCAAAAACAAAAGGGTTGATGGACGGAGTGTTGAACATTGCAAGCACTCATCCCCAGTCAACTGATCTGGGTTTAATTCATCATCATTCTTTAGCTCACTCCGCCACCTCAGTTTGGTTAAGGAAGGCTTCACTCTCAAAAGCTTGCTTCTCAGTTGTGTTTTTACCTTCTATGTCCCACTTTCTCGTATCTTCTTCCTCCCCTGTTTTTTTGGCCTATTACGGGTATCCTTTCAAAAAAGTGTTTTTCCCTTTGTGTTTGCACACTCTTTAAGTTAAGGTTACTAGTTTGGGCTGGTTTGCCTCAGCTTGTGTTAAGTGTTGTGTTTACTTTGACCCACCCTGGGCACCGTGCTGGAGGTTTCAGCACGGCGCTCGCTATTGTGCATGCTCTCCTCTTCCACGACCATTTCTCCATGTCCTTACTACAACAATAACATTTTGCACTCAATGTGATGTGCTTTATTTACAATAGAAATCGATGGCTGTGTCATGTTTTAATTCATTTAATTCATTATTATGTATTTAAATACCACAGGCTGCATTCCAACATGACTGTGTTATACTGGTTAGATTTTGTTTTTTTCTCGCTGCCTTGGAGTCGGAGCTCCCACTAGAGATCACTCAGCCAATAGGAGGGCGTGTTTCAAAAGCCTCTGCAACCCGTAGCATCTGAAAAGCCTTTGGTCCTTCTAGTATGGTTACTCCCACTTTTGGTGCAGTCAGTATGTTTTTTTTTTTACTAGTCTGGCTGGGATCCTGCTAATCAGGACCCCAGCCACTGTGCTTCCTCCCTAAATTTGTCATGGTATGTACTTTGGCACCTCCACAATTGGCTACTGGTGTAGCCATATAAGTCCCTTGGCCTAATGGCTAGGGCGGTCGACCTCGAATCTGGGGAACTGGGTTCGAGTCTCGGCAATGACGCTGAACATCCTGTGATTCTGAGCAAATCACTTAATCTTCCCGTGCCTAACAAAAAAAATGAATGTGTCCTAATGTAACGCAACTGGTGCTATGTAAAGCGCTCTGATACCCGATTCGGGTCAAGTTCGCGCTATATAAAATTCTATAAAAAAAATAGTACTAAGGTACCTGGGGCATAGGTACACGAGGGGTCGCCCATGGGCTGCAGCATGTATTATACCACCCATGAGAGACCACTCACTCTGTGACTGCAGGCCTGCCATTGCAGCCTGTGTAAGCTGGTGCTAGCACCACTTGCAACAGATATAGGTTTCCTTATATCTGAAGTCATACAACAAAAACAGCTCAGCACACTTATAAATATAAAATGTAAACAATCCACAGTGAGATAAGTTCATAACACAGTTGTTTTCCCAAGCAGAGTCGATATGGTCTTTTGATTTTTGAAATTCATCCTTTATTCACATATTTTTTGCAACCGCCAACGCGTTTCGTCCACAATCGGACTTC
This sequence comes from Triturus cristatus, assembly GCF_964204655.1. Taxonomy (NCBI): domain Eukaryota; kingdom Metazoa; phylum Chordata; class Amphibia; order Caudata; family Salamandridae; genus Triturus; species Triturus cristatus. The sequence goes on along the minus strand of NC_140590.1, from coordinate 478,646,058 downwards.
TTCAGGGCTACAAAGAGTACATAAAAATACTATTTACAACATTGAACACACATTTTAAAATATAAGAACCAGATCGCTTTTTATTCACCCAATATCAACATGATTTATTCATTTATTATACTGGGAAAACATTTTGCATGTAGAGGGCGTACAAGGAATACATACAGTCCAAGTACCTTGTTCCCTTAATTAATGGATGGAGGAACAACCATATGTAAAAGAAAAAAGAAATAATATTTTGGTTTTATCATTTTGTTTGATTCTCATTCTTCCATAATGCTATTTCGAATATTAACATATCATACGGACCAGGCCAACGCTTAAATATATTACATCATCATAGACCACACCATGTACAAACATACACATACCTCACAATGTAAGCTTTATGTATTTTCATATATCCGTTGCCAATGCGTTTTACCAATTGATCTGTAAGAGTCAAGATATATGGACATTCATGTTTACTGGTCTTATGTGTGAACATACTATAATTGTACACACAGACACTTATTTTAGGTATAGCCAGCATTTGCAAAAGAAAAAATAACCTAGACACATTATGCGGCAGAGATACTATCCATATAGTAGGGAGAATTTGTTTAAATAACTTTCATTAAGACCAGTTATTATTGAACAACTTACTTGGAGATATGTGTATCCAAACACTGTATATGTACTTATTGCAAAGGCTCAAATATAAGTGTGTCCTAAAAAGGAATGTATACACAAGCAACGTGTCAGAGACCGCTCTAACCAAATATAATTTGTTCACAAAGACCCAACGTTTGGTCATTAGTCTTTGCATATATACATTCTATATCACTTGCATTTGTATTAGCATAGCAAACATCTTATGTGACCTGTAGCAATGCCTGTCACATTTAAACAGTACCCATGAACTGTGTTCTTCCCCTAATTAATAACATGTCTTGCTATAATAACCAAGAGGGGTCTTCATATAGCTTTTATTTTGACAAAATACTGGTAAAAGAGGCACCAAAAGCATGTGGTATGGTAACTATCTTATTCCATGTAAATCGTCAGACAAAACGAAGGGACAACAATTTCTTCCTTCTTCTTATAACCTACATTCCTTACAGGCAATCGTAGCAGTACGAGTTTGTATTTTGTTACCAAGTAAGTCAAAAATTCATAGTCTAAAAATACACGATCGTATACTGAGCCCGAGCTGCTTTATCATGCCCGGCCATTCAGGCACATAGCCACAACTTCAATGTATTCATTGAAGCCGTTTTGTCCGCCATCTTAGTAAAGTTTGAACCCCCGAATTAAAATAGAGAGGTTAGGTAAACAATGTTTAGTTCCCTCTTGCGAAACCTCCATACTGGCTACTCAAAATTAGTTATAAGGTACCCCACGTACTCACGGTGAGTAAATGCATCCGTCTCTGCGCGATCGTCTGGCTCGAAAGGAAATTCTCACAATGTCCCCACAGCCATGCCTCTTTATAGGTCACACAATTGGTAAATTAGCCAATTAGTGAAACATTAGTAGATTCAGTATTCTAATTTACGTCAAAAAAGTCACGTAAGTGTAGAGTCAGAAAAACAGTAAGTGCCATCTTGGAACGGGGCTATCGATCCCTCACACAGATATTCAAAGTCGCACAGCATATATATCATATCCAAAACATTTTTCGGGTAGTTTAAAAAAAAAACTCAGTTTTGTTCACGTTTGTAAATTTATTTAAAAATCAGATTAAAAAACATCCCGGCGCATCTTGTTGCGATTAGTGTCAAAACAGTAAACACAATGAACATATTGCCTATACATTGTTCCCAATTTGTGTAAGCATTTTATTGGTATACCTATGATCGTGTTTTTTTGGCATATCGGTCTATTATAAAAAAAACGATACTCCGCCACAAGTCACATGGTAAATGATGTCACCACCATATTGTGTTGAGAAAACAATAAGCGCCCTCTTGGAATGGGCTGTCGATCCTTACAAAAAATAATCAGGATCGTGCAGCATGTATGCTATATCCACCGCATTTTTCACATATTTTTTTTAAAAAACTTAATTTCATTTACGATATCTCAATTATTTTAAAAAGAATCCAAAATAGAAAAAATCGCTCAGCACATCATGTTTCGATGAAAAACAATAAACTCAACGATCATATAATTTAAACAGTATTCCTAATTTGTTTTATTGTTTTGTTGATGTACCTATAATCATGTTTTTTGGCATATCTCTTTGTTTTTTAATAACTGATTTTCCTCCATAAATCGCATGATAACTGATGGCACCATCATATTATATTGGACCCCCATTTTGTAATAGACTTCTTGACATCATAAGAGGCAGTCCAATGATACAGACTGTATGTAATACACACAATTAAAACCTACAGCAATATATAGTGTTATTTATAGACATATTCCAAAAAATACGCGTCATGTTTTTATATAGTGCTCACAAAAATAAATAAATAAAGTCACAACCTGTGACCCTACCATTTTATACTCAGCGTGATCAAAGGAATGCGTAATATGTAACGCATCCGGGCTTACAGCCAAGATGGATTTCTTTAGTATCTGTCGTATTTTCCTCCGAATACTCACAAACTTTGTTCTGAGCATGTGACCTCTACTCATGATGTTTAGTCACATAAGATTCATTACTTTTATTTGCGGTTTCCGTCATATCTGAATCGTTGTGTCCACATATTCAATTTGCAGATGTAACACACACTCGTGTACTGAATCCAATGCTAACCTCCCTGTGGACTTGGCATACACAAAAGGTCTCCTATAAATGTGGATTCGTGAGAGTACTAAAATTTAGATAACCCCCGATTTTAAACACTATGATTCAGTTAGCCCATATAACAATAATAGGAGGCCTCCTTTTGCCGTACTCTAGACACATTTTTGGGTGTTTTGTCTATTACACATACTTAAGTGTTAAAGATTATGCAGAAGAGCCTTGTAAAAAATAATGAAATTCATTATTAACATTCAGCCCTAATGTTACACATCGTAATTTACAGATCCACCGTGCCTCCATCTGCCTGAGTTGCAACGTCCGGTTTCCCCCTCTAACATTAATACCAATGCAGTCTTGCATGAAATGTAGTGTCCCTGTTGTTAGGGTGGACATCAACAATATGTTGTGCTACCGGATTCTTCACATCCCCATTCTTTATACATCTTACATGTTCTTGAATACGGGTTTTAAGACTCCTAATACTGCTTCCCACAGAGATATTATCACATGCACATATGATTACGTGTACGACATGTGTTGTTTTGCAGTTAATGAAGGACATAACTTGATGTTTCCTAAGACCATTGTATCGAAAAGATTTATTTTTGTTTAGTCCATACTTGCAAATCGAGCAGCCTCCACAGATATGGAAACCTTTTGGTTTTTCAGGCAACCAAGTTGACACTGATGTCTTAGGTGCCTTTACATGGCTCAGGCATAGAATATTCTTTATTGTGGACCCTTTTCGATAAATCACTTTGGGTTTCTTTGTAACAAAGTCAGATGGAAGAGTGTCTGTTTTGAGCCAATGCCAGTTTTTCCTAAGTATGTTGAAAATGTAATTGCTGTATGTCCCATACTCTGTTACAAAAGCACACTGGCCTAGAGTAGCATTGTTAACATCGTGTCTCTTATGCATCAGAGTATCTTTTCTTTTGCATTGTCTGATCTTACTTTCAGCTTTGTTGAGGCAATTAACATCATAGCCTCGAGCTAGTTACGTTTGGCCTTACAGATATTATTCTCAAAATTGACATCCTCACTACAATTTTGACGGATACGCACCATCTCACCATATGGTATGGCAGCAATCGTTGTTTTGGGGTGACAGCTAGCGGCATGTAGTACATTATTACAGGCAGTTGGTTTTCTGTACAAATCACTGTGGATCACCCGATCCTTCACATAGAGCCTGAGATCCAACAAAGTAATCTCCTCTTTGGAGCTACTTACGGTTAGTTTGATGTTACACATATTGTCATTAAGATAAAGAAAGTAATCACTGAGCTCAACAGAACTCCCTTTCCATATCAAAAAGATGTCATCTATATATCGTGTATAAAAGAGGATATTGTCAACCCAGTTTTTCGTGCCTGGGCCCCAGGCATGCTCCATCTCGTACAACCCCATAAAGAGGTTAGCATAAGATGGGGCAAACCTGGAGCCCATGGCTGTTACCTGTTTTGGAGGAACCAATCTTCCCCATGCATGAAGGCATTCTGAGTCAAAACCATTTCTGACATCACCAACAGCATCTGAGTGTGTTCCAGATGGCATGCATTACGTTTGAATAAGAAGTGTTTTAAGGCCTTCAGCCCATCTTCCAGCCCTATACATGTGTTATAAACTCTCCACATCCATAGTTACGAAAGTGAAGATACCATCTTCCCACCCAAAGTCTTCTAACTTACAAAGAAGTTCTCTGCTGTCCTTGAGATAGGATGGGAGTTTCTGTACCAAGGGCTGCAGAAAGGTGTCCACATACTAGGCCAGATGTTCAGTTGGGCCACCATTACCCGATATTATTGGGTCTGCCTGGTCATAATGAAAGTTGTTTAAACGAATCCTCCCTACTATAGGATAGTATCTCTGCCGCATAATGTGTCTAGGTTATTATTTTTTCTTTTGCAAATGCTGGCTATACCTAAAGTGTCTGTGTGTACAATTATAGTATGTTCACACATAAGACCAGTAAACATGAATGTCCATATATCTTGACTCTTACAGATCAATTGGTAAAACGCATTGGCAACGGATATATGAAAATACATAAAGCTTACATTGTCAGGTATGTGTATGTGTGTACATGCTGTGGTCTATGATGATGTAATATATTTAAGCGTTGGCCTGGTCCTTATGATATGTTAATATTCGAAATAGCATTATGGAAGAATGAGAATCAAACAAAATGATAAAACCAAAATATTATTTCTTTTTTCTTTTACATATGGTTGCTCCTCCATCCATTAATTAAAGGAAAAAGGTACTTGGACTGTATATATTCCTTGTACGCCCTCTACATGCAAAATGTTTTCCCAGTATAATAAATTAATAAATCTACTTGATATTGGGTGAATAAAAAGCGATCTGGTTCTTATATTTTAAAATGTATGTGTTCAATGTTGTAAATAGTATTTTTTTATGTACTCTTTGTAGCCCTGAAGAAGTCCGATTGTGGACGAAATGCATTGGCGGTTCCAAAAAATATGTGAATCAAGGATGAATTTCAAAAATCAAAAGACCATATCAACACTTCTTGGGAAAACAACTGTGTTATGAACTTATCTCACTGCGGATTGTTTACATTTGATATTTATACGTGTGCTGAGCTGTTTTCGTTGTATGGTGCTAGAGGAACCATTTAGGTTTCTTCTGGTTTCTCTATATTGGAACCTAGGGGATTGTGTCCCGAGCTCTTTGCACCTTGTTTTGTGTTTAAACCATAGGGACGTTAAGACTGGTGCAGGCATCTTTGCTTTGATCCCCATTCTCTTGCACTTTATATCTGAAGTCACTACGCTTAAAATCTATATGCCCCCCCTAAGGCAGGCCTTTCAATCCTCAAGGCAGGGGGAGGGTGCCCTGAATGAGCAGGACATTCCCTACAAACCCGGAGTCGATTCTCCAGGCTTTGTAAGTGTGGTCAGCCATTTTGATACATATAGTGGCCATGCGTCATTACGCGATGCCTAGCTATATATTGACTGTGCCAAACCTGGGCATGTTTGGTATCACACATGTTGGAATCATACCCCATCACCCTTACCAGTGTGGGAGGTATAATTCCATGCACAGGGGGACTCGTCCAGGAAGCCCCCAGTACTCCCGTTAACAGCCTTCATCAGCCCTGTGCTTTAAAAAGCCAGTCCATCAACCCATTCTTTGTACCTCAGGGCCTTACTTCACCCTCCACCCCATCAGCTCATCCTGAGGATCAACGACCCCCTACCCCGCCCAGATCTGTTGAAAGTAGCATTAACAATTCCCATCAGCTCTGTGCCTTAAAAAGCCTGTCCATCAACCAAACAAGGGTACCTCAGGACCCAACTTCTCCCTCCACCCTATCTGCACCTCAGGAAGATCTACGACCATTGCTTCATCCTAGATCTGCTGAAGAAAGCGTCAACAACCATCCTCCCTTTTCACTCACTACAGCGACTGCCTCTTCCAGAATTAGCAACGTTACACCACAACACCCTCCAATACCTAGCCCAAAAACTTTCCTTATCTGGAGGAAACAGACACTCAAGGAGCGCAAACAATCTACTTCTGAAACCTGCACGTTTCAAAAAGACTAAAACTTCCAACAGAGCATTCTCCGGGGCAGCACCAAGAATTTGGAACTTGCTGCCACCATACATCAGAAAAATCCCCGCTACGCCTCTCTTCAAAAAGGAAGCAAAATTATTCCGGATGAGCAAATTCCTACCTTAATTCCGCACAACCACTCAGAACAATTCCTCGCAATGTTGTTACTTTTTGTTACTTTCAGATTTTGTCTCTTTATACGAATCGTTCACCCTTTGAATGTGTTCACCATTCGCCTTATGTAAAGCGCTCTGATACCCTAACTTGGGTCTGGTTCGCGCTCTATAAAACTATAAAAATAAATAAATAAATAAGCCTTCCAAGGTCCGCCAGCAAGCTAGTTCTGCCGCCAACCCCAGACGCTATTCTGCTCTCCTGCTGCTGAGCTGGCCTTGAGCAGGTGAAAGTAGAACAATAGGTTTCCTGTCACATGTAATTACCTCCCAGACAGGACTTAGTGTATTGGGCTGTGGTGGGGACGCTTGCCAGATCCACCAGACTGCTTTGAAGGGCATGTTTTGTGCCTTACTTGCATACTCTAGTTAGAACCAGTTCTGGGAGCCCGTGGCTCCCACTCTGGTGTGAAACTGGAGAAAGAACATGGGAGTATCCTCCCCTCTGTCCATTCCCTCCTCTGGGAGTGACCCCTGAGTCATTCTAGCCCCTTTCTTAGGGTATAAAAGGGCTTACATGTGGGTGGGTCCTAAGATTCATCATGGGACAAGACTCAAGCCTGAAACCACGTCACTCTTTTCGACCATCTGAACACTTGGACTAAGCTAGACTGCATGAAGGGAGACACCTGCTGCTCTTGGTTTTACTGTTCTGCAAGTCTTCATCATCTGTGTTTGTGCTTCATCCAGGATCTTCAACAGACCTATGGGCATCAAGGACACCCGAAGTAATCTCCCTTGGAGTGAAGGAGTCACTCCCCTGCATCTGCAGGCACCTTAGTGAAGGTGACTGGTCTGCTGCTCCTGACGTCCCACGGACTTTGAAAGGCCCAGCAACACAGGTGGTGGTTATGCAACTCTCTTGAGGCCTGGCCTGTCCTCTCTCCAGTTTTGAGGCCAATATCCCTCGTTGGAACCGCTGAGAGCGAACCCCTGTGCACCATGTCGACTTGCCATTGCCAAGGTTAGTTGGCTCTGCACTAGAGAGATCTTTGGGCTACAAGAAGCTCCAACATCTCTTCCTGCCAAGATGTTTGTCCTCATCACATTCTCTGCACCGTGGGCCTTCATCTTTGGTGAGCTGCTCGAGGACCTTTTGTGATTCCTGTACCTTTGGCCAGTGGGTCCTCTTCAAGGGTCTTGCTTCAGTGGGCTCCCTGCTTGCTTGGGACCTGCTCTGACTCTCCTGCACCTTGTGAGTCCCTTGGACATTGCTGGTCCCAAAGTTGCTCCTTCATCGTTTTCCACAGCTGTTGCTGCTACCAATGCTTGTTGATGCTCCCACCGGACAGCTCGTGAAGGGCTCCTGGTCTTCCACAACGTAATCTGGTCCTCAGATCTGCAACAACATGGTCACTTACCTCACTCCTGCATCTTCCCTCAGCAGTGGTCATTGTTGTTCCGTGCCTCCTAGTCACCTCCAAGTGGCATAGACTCTGTCCCCTCCGCTTGCAGGTTCTTCTCTTCAAGAATCCACCCTTGGATTCCAGAAGACTCTTGCACAGTCTTCGCCAGCAGCATTATTTCTGAAGTCCTCTGTTGTGGTCTACAGAGGTTTCTGACATCACTTCGCACCTATGCACCCTGCTTCCCTGGTGTAGGGGGGTATCCACAAGTGGAGTGGGTCTCCAACCTTCCGGCTTCCACGGGGTTTCTTCAGGGTCCAGTGGGAGGGGTCCTTCCTCTTTAAAACTGCAACCACGACTTTCCCATTGACTTGCATTGATTACGATGCTGTGAGTCCACTCTGCACAAAGCCTCTGTGGGGTTCCTGGGTGCTTACCTTGGGCGGTTCCTTGTGTGCCCAGCACTTCTGAGTCTCCTGGTCCAAGTCCCGACTTCGGTCGCAGTTTGCATTCCACTTTCTTAGTATATGGTTTGGTCTCCCCCTGGAGACCACTGTGTATTGTGCTTACTTACCTCTATACAATTGAAGTATTGTGTGTATTTGTGTGGATATCTCCGGGTAGGAGATATACCAATGTGTTAGTGAGTGTTGTATAATAAATAGACATATTTTTATAAATACACTGTGTGGTTCTTTTTCATTTAATCTACACTTAATGATTAAATCTGATAACACAAGCTGCTTAACACTCCTTCTGGACTAAGCCTGAAGGCTGCTCTCCACAACCACCTCTTGAGAACTTTTTATGGTTGTCTAAGACCCCTAACATCACCATATGGGTTGTCTGGATTAATGCAAGGTGCTACACTTCAACAAGTGAGAATCATGTACTAAGCCAGCCTCCTACATCCGTGCACTCAGGCACTCCCCTCCTTCACAGCTAGTTGGTTTCCCTTCCACTGACGTCCAGGGTGTGAGTCGCTCACTCACACCCTGGACTCTTGTGTCCTGCCAGTGCGCCAGGTCCAGGAGATCCAAGGGCACCAAAGACTGAAGATACAAAAGTGATGGCAACAAAGCCAGTGAGTAGTTGAAGAACACCCAGGACCACTTTTTAACCTGCTGTTTTTTTACTTTTTAATTGCAACACAATGGTAATACGTGCTGTTTCCGGTGCTTGTTTCCGGTTCAGGGAAGACCTGGCTTGGCAGTTTGGGCTGGACTGCTCCCATGAGGCACAGGGTCAAGACTGATTTGCATATAGCTGGGTCTGAACTGAGGAGGCGAAGTGAGATAAAGAATGGTGATGGATTCAACCCAGATCTGTGACTGGGTGAGTGTCTGAAAAGTTTCAGCACTCTGTCCATCATTTACTTGTGTTTGCTTTGTTCACCCTAAGTTGGCAAGCTATGCCCAGAATTGGGTCCCTTCCTCACCTTGTATACAAAAGGACCTGTTCACAATGTGAACGATTATTTAATACATCCGTTTCAGTTGTCATAGGTTTTAGACACTCTTTTCAGCTTGCGATTATTTCGTCTAAGCTATTCAACGGTGTAGTTCACTCAAAAGAAGAAAGAAAGAGAGAAAATTTTTTTTGCATACGAGGTAAGTCAAAATGACTGTCAATGTTTCTAAAACTTATGTCTCCAACCCCCGAATATGGTGAAAAAAGAGTGAGGAGGAGTGTTGGTGCCTCACGGTAGCGCCACCAAGGAGGGTTAAGCAGGATGGTACTCGCCTGCTACCTCAAATTCTCATCATCAGCTACCAACACTCCAAAAGCAAGAAAATTGTGTAAAGAAACCGTTGATTAACTGTACAGGTGCTAAGGTGTGTGATAAAAGAAAACAGAACAAAGAACTGTGCTATAGTGTGTGCACCGTATCGAACCCCTTAGTGATATACACTGATATCGAAAAATTGAGCTAAATCACACTGGCTTGCATATTTTATTCTAAGCTGCGTGATTGCTCATATGTTCAAAATGCCGACATGTTTCATTGCCACTGGACAAAACTCACGGCAACTTCTTCAGGGCGTGGGGTCTGTTCGTTTCACCCTGCACCTCTGTTTGTCAATTAAAAACAGTTCAGGATATTGCCCACCATGGGCATACCTTTACCCTTGAGTCCTTGCGGTTATGTATACGCGTTCAAGGGTCCACTTATTCCACTCCACTCGTGAGTCGTGAAAGTGTTCGTGACTGGCGCACGCCAGTCACGAACACTTTCACGACTCACGAGTGGAGTGGAATAAGTGGAGCCTTGAACGCGTATACATAACCGCAAGGACTCAAGGGTAAAGGTATGCCCATGGTGGGCAATATCCTGAACTGTTTTTAATTGACAAACAGAGGTGCAGGGTGAAACGAACAGACCCCACGCCCTGAAGAAGTTGCCGTGAGTTTTGTCCAGTGGCAATGAAACATGTCGGCATTTTGAACATATGAGCAATCACGCAGCTTAGAATAAAATATGCAAGCCAGTGTGATTTAGCTCAATTTTTCGATATCAGTGTATATCACTAAGGGGTTCGATACGGTGCACACACTATAGCACAGTTCTTTGTTCTGTTTTCTTTTATCACACACCTTAGCACCTGTACAGTTAATCAACGGTTTCTTTACACAATTTTCTTGCTTTTGGAGTGTTGGTAGCTGATGATGAGAATTTGAGGTAGCAGGCGAGTACCATCCTGCTTAACCCTCCTTGGTGGCGCTACCGTGAGGCACCAACACTCCTCCTCACTCTTTTTTCACCATATTCGGGGGTTGGAGACATAAGTTTTAGAAACATTGACAGTCATTTTGACTTACCTCGTATGCAAAAAAAAATTTCTTTCTTCTTTTGAGTGAACTACACCGTTGAATAGCTTAGACGAAATAATCGCAAGCTGAAAAGAGTGTCTAAAACCTATGACAACTGAAACGGATGTATTAAATAATCGTTCACATTGTGAACAGGTCCTTTTGTATACAGTGTATTGAGTGGGGGATGACCTGTTCTCTGCCCCTTTAGCTCCTTATTGTAGACTGGCCTCCCTTCCTCAAGTAAATACAAAACGGTCTGCTATACCTACAATCTTTTAATTGTTGCATCTAAGTCAACTTTTGAAAACAGAAAAACCACTCTATCTAGACCATGCATAAATCATGATATAAAGCAATTAAGGATATTTATCTTTTTTTATTATTTTATTTTTCAACTTAATTGGAAGAAACTTGCTTGATAAGTACACAAATTAATATTATAAAGACAGTTTAACGTATGAAGGACAAGATGGTCCTACAAATCAATAATGCCCATGGGAAACCTAAGATATAAAATAGTTCAAAACTCTCATTCATACTCAATCATACCATACATCCTAGAGGGTAAAAAAGTGAACAATCTAATGGCCCTACGTGGTAACCTAATCTTATAAGGCGTAAACACACAGATGATCAATTAGATATGAATATTATACAATCAAGAATATCCAAACATGGAAAGAAGAATGGAAAAAACAAGGGACTGTTTTTTGAAAGATTGTAGAATCTTAATAAGTCTGTGTGAAGAAGAACAATTCAATTCAAAACGCCGACGCGCGTTTCGGTGTGACACCCCCTTTCCTGGGGTAACACCTTCTTCAGGGCATAAATTATTCAGATACGGTTTCCATGGGACCTATCAAATAATAAACATATAAATTATTACATTTAAGTTGAATAAGCACTGGTCTATACAGTTGAGTGGTTGAAAACCGAATACATGGTTTATGTTAGAAAGTTGCACACATCATACAGATCAATGGAGAAAATGAAAATTGAGAAATATAGAAGGTGGGATTTGTGAAAAAAACAATAAGAAAACAGTTTATGACAGATGTCAAAGAGTAATAAAATTCTTATTCCTATACACAAGGTAAATAACTCGGGGAAAGGCTACAAATGTGTGCTCATCAGAGGACATGCGGAAAATGTCCTCAGATTAAGTAGGACAAGTTCAGAGTTTCTTGCCAGGGGCATGAGTAGCAATAGGGTGAAATTCGTTCTCAAAAAGAGTTGATGGATCTAAGAATAAATAAAGGGGGGGATGATTGGTTCAGTAGTAGGGCCTGCTTGGAACTGATACTACATAACATAAGCCACAAGAAATAGGATAAATCTACCTGAGGCCAGCGAGTCAAAAAGTATCTTTAGTGGGTGCTTCTAGGCAGGTGAGAATTCAGAGTCTAAAAAAGGAAATACAAACAATGTCGTTGAGTCGTTCTGAATAAGACTCCAGATGGCAAACAAACTTGATTGTTTGGGTGAGCCACCTACTTGATAAACAAAGGAAAGGACTTGACTCCGCTGCTTAGGCCAGCCGTTGTATTGGGGTGAATGATGAGTAATATCGATGTTCCTTCGAGATCTGGGAGTCATAAAAACAAACAATTGGTGTTTAAAAAGAAAATAGAAAAGAGAAACATGAGTTTTAGAGGCACCTCTACTTGCATAATGCCTCCGGTTTAGAAACTTGCTCACCATAGGGACTCGATGGTTCGAGGGAAAACACCACGCTGCTCGAATGAAATATGTGGATTGAAATAATCACGCGGACTCGCCGTTAGCCGCGAATTCTAAAAATGAACAAACACAAAAAATGTTGGCGTTTATGGAAAGCGCGGAAGTTTCGAAAGCGCTTTAACTAGCACAATTGCACCATTCTTTAGTAAACGCTTACCGTAAAGACGTTTCTTGATAAGATGAAAAACCGGTCTCGACTCACTCGAGCAGCGCAGACAATGAAAGGCGCTTTATCCTCAAGGCTGGCACCTCGTAAAGGAAACAGCCACGTAGCTCTAGTCGGACAGGTGAGTCAGGCAGTAAAGCGGGCTTGCCGCGAGTTCTGAGCGTGAACAAAAAGCAATTGGTTTTAGCGGTTACGAGAAGTGCAAGGGATTTGAGAAAGCTTAAACTAGAAAGCTGCCACCGATTTTTAAAGCCGCTTACCGAGAATAATTCTTAGCCAGGTGATCACTCGTCTAAACTCGCTCGAACAACACAAACTGTTAAAGGTGCTCCTCCCTCAAAAAGACTCTCTCCGAGGAAAGAGAAACGAACAGCTTGAAGGTACTCAGCTGTTTAAGTACCATTGAGGGGAGTGCCCAAACTACGTCAAAGTGTGAGATGTAAGAGATGGCTATGGATTACACCAAAGAGGTCGGAACGGATTTTTCAAACTTAGTGTCAGCGGCTGATCACTTAAACGTATACTGACTATTATATTATGGTGCGTATGCTCAGAGTGTGACGAGTCAGGTCACAACGTTGGTAAAGAAGGAGTTCAACAAGTCAAACAAATATCGCTCAAATTGACAATATTAATTAAAAATCTGAATAAAATTTGACATGGTCCTACGACAATATAACAATATAGGATTAGTAAATCAAAGTGCGAAACAGATATAGCGTACAAACCACGATCACGACAAGACAGAGTTACGAAGCTTAATCTTCAGGAAGGCAGATAATTCACTATATCAAGAAGGTTATATGATTGCGTTTTCCCAAGGTAAGTCCTCGTTTAATCCCCGCGCTTTAGAGTCCAGAAGAAAAATCCAAAACACTTCTCGCTTCTTTCGAATGCGAGCGCTGTCGGTGCCCTTTTGCGTTCTAACCTTCTCTAGGATGGTCCAACGTAGTTCCTTGTCCGTATGTTTGGACTCCATCCAGTGTTTGACCAATGGGGCCGTGAGGTTGTTACGCCTGATGTTGGATTTATGTTCCCCTATGCGTATTTTGCATTCTCTGCCGGTCTCTCCCACATAGGGGATATCACAGGGGCATAAGATGACGTATATACAATTAGATGTTTTACAGTTTGTCATCTCTTTAGAGTTGATTGTCCTACCATTAATTACGAGACTGTCACCAACAATGGCATTCGGACATGCCTGGCAGCCACCACATTGATAGTGCCCTACAATGGGAGTGCTGCCAGTTATGGATCTCTGTGTCGCAATATTCCGTTCTGGTAGTTTAGCCCTCACCAGCATATTTTTGAGGTTTTTGTTTCGTCGGAATGCGAAAAGAGGTTTCGGGATCCTAGTTGTCTGGTTGTCTAGATTGAGCAGATGCCATTGGGAGTTGACAATTTGACGTATTTTGTGGTTTATGGGAGAGTGTTTGGTAACACATACCAGTTTTTCCATTTCATTTTCCTTCATTTTGGGGATGAACAACGTGTCCCGATTGTAGTATCTCGCTCTCTTTAGAGAATCCCTAACAAGCCTGTTGGGGTATCCTCTTAGTAAGAATTTCTGTTTCATAAGTTCTGAATGAAAGAGATAATCTTTGACTGAAGTACAGTTTCTACGGAGTCGTAGAAACTGACTGAATGGTATACTTGATTTTTGGCTGTTGGGATGAAAGCTCTTAAAGTGGAGCAAGGTATTCCTAGCGGTTGGTTTCGTGAAAAGTGATACCTGAAGTTGGTGGTCTTCATGTTTGACATAAACATCCAGGAATTCTAGTTTTTCCACACTCCTTTGTGCTGTAAAACGCAGGTTGGAATCTGCTAAATTAATCCAAGAAATGAATTCGTTAAGGGATTCTTGGTCACCGCTCCAGACGAAGAATATATCGTCAATGAAGCGTGACCAGTGACGGATGTTCTCGTAGAAGGGGGCGACTTCGTTGTAGATGTTACGGTCCTCGAAGTGCCCCATGTATAGACAGGCGACACTAGGCGCACAGGCCGCCCCCATGCTAACTCCCTGTATTTGGTGATAGAAATCACCATCAAACTCAAAAAAGTTTTCTTCTAGAACAATCTCCAAACATTGAATCAGGAATTTTTTGTTGTGTAGTGATGTCTCTGATTCAATTTTGTCTTTAACTGTTCTCAGAGCATCCCCTTGTGGGATATTCGAGTATAAGGACTCGATATCCATGGTAACTAGAATTTCTCGTTCAGGATCATATTGTAGACCCTCTATTTTAGAGATAAAGTGTCCTGTGTCCTTGACATAGGATTGGAGCGAAGTAACCAAAGGTTGTAGAAACCGATCAATATATTTTGAAAGTGGTTCTGTCGCCGATCCTATAGTGGATACAATGGGTCTCATTGGGGGGTCCTTCTGATTTTTATGAGTTTTAGGAACTCCATAAATAATCGGGATCCGGGTATGGGTGGGGGTAAGATATTCTGCTTCTTTTTCGCATATTTCACCCCTCTCTACTGCTGATACGACAACCTGAAGGATTCTACGTTTCAGTCTTGGTTCCGGATTGATGTTGATTTTTGAATAATGTCTAGGTGCCCCCAAAAGTGCATGCATTCTATCCTTGTAGTCACAAGTGTCAAAAATTACTATGCCTCCCCCTTTATCACATGGTTTCAATGTGATGTCCTTGTTGTTTTTCATGGTGGAGAGGGCATTGTTTTCTTCCCTAGTGATATTATTGGTGGGAAGAGGTACAAACGTGGTTATTTTTTCAATTTTGCTGAGGACGGCTTTCTCAAAGAGCTCTACTTCTTTACCGATTTGATCAATAGTGGGCGTAAAATTCGATGGTGGTTTGAGGCCCGAACGGTTACCATTGTCATTATGTGCATCTCTGTTCTGAAAAAAAATTTTGAGTCTGATTTTACGGAAGAACGCATGCATGTCCGTCATGAGTTCAAATTTGTTCATCTTAACTGAAGGGACAAAGGATAAACCTTTTGTAAGTAAAGCTTCAGTGGGATCATCCACCGTGTATGATGATAAATTAAACACTGGAATTTTCTCTATGTTCGCCAGTATTGGTTCTGGCGGGTCCTGATATATCTTTCTGGCTGAGCTGGTTCCTGGTATCTCTGTTGTTGGACTGGTTCCTGATACTGACTTCTCTGATGCGTGCCCTGATATTGATTGCGGTATTGGTTCTGAAATCGTGGGCGGAATCCGCCCCTTCGGTTCCCTAAAAAACGATTCTCAATCTGATGTCTCTCTGCGTCTGGTCTATATTGGGGGGTTTGATAAGATGGCCCCTCACTGTCTGAGTCAGTGGTATCTGAAAATGTTATAATGCGTTTGTTGCTCCACTGGGGGTTGGGGTTACCAGTCAGACTGTCATTTGTTGAAGAATAGAAGTTTTCAGATAGGTAAGGATAAGCCTTTTCCTGGGAGAACAGTCTGATATCCTTTCTTAGCTTCTCTGTTTTTCTTTTTAGTAGATATTCGCTGAATGAATCTAACTCTATCACTATCTCTTCTAATTTCTTCTTACCTTCCTCGAGGCCGCTTGATGCTTTGAGTTTGTCTTCTAGGTCCTGGATCTCCTTATTTAATAACTGGATTACCTCCCTTGCAGTTTCGACAATCAGGATCATCCAGTCCCTAGAGCATCTATTAGAAATCAGGGCCCATTTTTCAAGGAATTGCCTGATCTCCACAAATAAGCCTGGTATATTCCTAACTCTAAGGCCAATGGGAATAGTACCCGCTTTCAGATACTCCAACATAAAGTTGGCATGTGACTCAGTACGTTTTGTTTTTTTCTTTAAGTTGAATAGTTTGGTCCAATCCTCATTGGGGCCTTTAGAGAGTGAGAAAGGTCTATCTGGGTTAGGTGTTTGACCTATAAGGCGTGCATAGTCTTCGTCAGAAAATCCGAAGGTTTTGATACTGTCCATATGAAATTAGGGATAATAAACCGTTGGTTGAAGTAGGGGCAGATAGAAATAATAAAGAAAGGGTGAAGAAAGACTAAGAAAGAATAATCAGGCAAGTTCGGCGGGCTGAACTGGAGTTAGAATAGAGATAAAAGAAGTGTGTGCAACAATCAAAGACAATTTCAACAATACAATACTTCGAAAAAACCCCACAGCAAACAAGGCTGGGAAGGAAAAACCACTACAAAAGGGGAACCCCTAAAACAATAGAGGTAAAGCAGCAGGGGATAAATCACAAGTAAATACAAAACGGTCTGCTATACCTACAATCTTTTAATTGTTGCATCTAAGTCAACTTTTGAAAACAGAAAAACCACTCTATCTAGACCATGCATAAATCATGATATAAAGCAATTAAGGATATTTATCTTTTTTTATTATTTTATTTTTCAACTTAATTGGAAGAAACTTGCTTGATAAGTACACAAATTAATATTATAAAGACAGTTTAACGTATGAAGGACAAGATGGTCCTACAAATCAATAATGCCCATGGGAAACCTAAGATATAAAATAGTTCAAAACTCTCATTCATACTCAATCATACCATACATCCTAGAGGGTAAAAAAGTGAACAATCTAATGGCCCTACGTGGTAACCTAATCTTATAAGGCGTAAACACACAGATGATCAATTAGATATGAATATTATACAATCAAGAATATCCAAACATGGAAAGAAGAATGGAAAAAACAAGGGACTGTTTTTTGAAAGATTGTAGAATCTTAATAAGTCTTTGTGAAGAAGAACAATTCAATTCAAAACGCCGACGCGCGTTTCGGTGTGACACCCCCTTTCCTGGGGTAACACCTTCTTCAGGGCATAAAATTATTCAG
Organism: Triturus cristatus; assembly: GCF_964204655.1. Lineage (NCBI taxonomy): Eukaryota > Metazoa > Chordata > Amphibia > Caudata > Salamandridae > Triturus > Triturus cristatus. Next base: position 478,628,688 of record NC_140590.1, on the reverse strand, counting down.
ATACGGTTTCCATGGGACCTATCAAATAATAAACATATAAATTATTACATTTAAGTTGAATAAGCACTGGTCTATACAGTTGAGTGGTTGAAAACCGAATACATGGTTTATGTTAGAAAGTTGCACACATCATACAGATCAATGGAGAAAATGAAAATTGAGAAACATAGAAGGTGGGATTTGTGAAAAAAACAATAAGAAAACAGTTTATGACAGATGTCAAAGAGTAATAAAATTCTTATTCCTATACACAAGGTAAATAACTCGGGGAAAGGCTACAAATGTGTGCTCATCAGAGGACATGCGGAAAATGTCTCCCTTCCTCACCTTGCCACTGGTTTCACGCTAGCCTGGCTGATGAAGGGTGTTACCCAGAAACCGGTCCCAGGATGCTTGTTTCTGGTTCAGGGAAGGCCTGGCTTGGCAGATCGGGCTGGACTGTTTTTTTTTTTTTAAATTATTGATAACGTAAAATAAAACAGAGACATAGCATTCTTGTTGTTACAGATACAATACACGAAAATCCACACTGCAAGACAGGTCTAGCAGCCTATAGTGCTCCGTATCCATATAATCACTAGACAGTTCACATCCATAGACTTATCATTACAGTTCAATGTTTTCCCCACCTAGTACTTAAACTGAGTTTGCAGCATCAACATAGGGCTCTTAAGCCAGGTCCCCCATTCAATCCTACTCCTAGCCACATATCTTGCATATCGTTCATCCGCATTATGCTTCAGGACAATTGGCACTGTGTGAGTTGTTTTTAAGTCTATTGCGGGGAGGTAATAACTCGCTGTAGTGTTCAGCTTGCGTGCTACTGTACGTCATGTCGTGGGTCCATCCCGTCAGGGTGGGGGTCGGGCCTCGGGACCAGCAGATCGCCACTCTACGTCTAGCCATAAGAAGCCCCATATCTACCAGGCACCAGATTCCCTTAGTTAAATTTTTGGAGTACCCCAGTAGAACGAGCATAGGGTCCAGGTCAAGTGGAGTATCAGTGACCTTGCCAAGTGTCTTTAAGATCAGTTCCCAGAAAGACGCTATCCTAGGACATAGCCAGGCCAGGTGATAAAAATTGGCCAGGTCCACTCCACAGTGTTCACACGCCTCAGAGTCACGTAACCCATATCTGCAGAGCCTCTCAGGCGTGTAATATACCCTAATTAAAAATGTGAAGTGTATCAGGCTGTGACGCCCGTTTGACGAGGTACGTTTCGTATTCTCGCGGCACTACTTCCAAGTTGTGTCGTCAATTGCTCGGTTCAGGTCTGTCTGCCATGCCAGTCAAGCCTTGGTATAGTGGTTGGTTCTATAGCCCTGCCCTATATAATAAATTCTTGAGACAATACGTACAGGCGATACAGCTTTGGTCAGATATGTGAGTGGAGCAACTTCAGGTGGTTCTTCCATTTCAGGACCCAGTATGCCCCTCAGTGAGTGTCTTACCCTGTGAAATTGAAATTGGGTCAGTGTAGTTGTCGTCCGCCCCTCCATACTCACATCCTCCCATGATATTGCTTTGCCTTCATCAAACAACTCCCCTATTGTGTGAATGTTGATAGCTTTCAGAGCCCTAATCACCCCTTTTTCCCTACACGGGGGTAACCAGTTGCACCAATCAAGCGGTGTCGCAGGAGAGTAAAGTATAGCGCCAGCTTGTAATTTCAGAAGGCAATGCCAGGCATGTGTTGTCGCATTAATGGAGTCAAGTATCCCTGTTCTACGATCATGAGGCTTGAACAAGAGCACCGGCAATGAAGTCGGGCCACTACCACCTTCTCGATCTGGGAATGTGGGGCATCTGTGGGACCGTGTATCCAGTGATGGGAATGAGCACTCTGCACAGCTCTATAGTACAGGTCTAGATCCGGCGCTCCCAGTCCATCCATGCTGTATGGGAGTATGAGAATCTCCCACTTGACTCTAGCATGTTTCCCAGCCCAAGCTAACCGCACCATCAGAGATGTCAGTACCCGAAAAAAGGAACTCTGGTGAACAATAGGAATGTTAGTGAATCAGAATAGTAACCGTGGTAGTACCACTATTTTCATAATAGAGATTCTACCCACAAGGGATAGGGGTAACTGTATCCACCTGTCCACATTATCTCCCAGTTTAGATATTGCTGTCCCGTAATTTTCTTTAAAAACCACTTCCTAGTCAGTATGCACTTTGATGCCCAAGTACCTAACTGGTTCTGTTGTCCAACCCAGGGGGTAGTCAGGTGTGAATTGGACTGTTTCTGCCGTAAGCGGAAAAATTAGCGATTTATTCCAATTCACCTTGAGGCCTGATCTGGTCCCAAACAGAATCACTTTGCGTAGCACCGTCGATAGATTCTGTTCAGGGTTTCTGACATATAATAAAGTATCGTCCGCATACGTGGATATGATCAGATTGTATGTTGGAAATCGTATGCCCCTGTGGCTGTGATATTCCCGCATCGCACATGCAAGGGGTTCGGCGACTAAGGCATATAACAATGGTGAGAGTGGGCACCCCTGTCTTGTGCCTCTAGTGATAGAAATAGGGTCCGTGACTAGATCTCCAATTTTAATCCAGGCTGTATGGGAGTTGTAAAACACACCCATCATTTGCAAAAAGATACTCCCGAGCGCCATTCTGGTCAGTACATGCTTCATGAATTTCCACTCCACGGAGTCAAGCACCTTCTTCATATCGAGGAAGACCGCCACAGCTTGAGTATCCCGTCGGGTATGTTGTGTAGCCCCAAATACGGTTCTAAGGTTATAAGTGAGGTTTCTCCCAGGGACAAAGCCAGCTTGTTCTGGTGATATCAGCAGTGGCACTAGGGGAGATAACCTTGTCACTAAGACCTTTGCGTAACTTTTAGTGTCTACATTGATGAGCGATAGTGGCCGGTAGGAGCTGCAGGCGGTTGGGGGTTTCCCAGGTTTTAGGATAGCAACAATTAGTGCTTCCCGCATAGTAGGAGGCAGTACGCCTGTTTCAATGATTTCCTCAAACAGAGTCTGTAGGTGCGGGACCAGTAGGTCCTTGAACTCTTTGTAGAATGAGACAGTAAGGCCATCTACCCCGGTAGGACTATTGGATTTCATTCCAGCTAGGACAGCAGTTATTTCTTCTACTTCTAGTGTGTGCATGAGGTATTCCCTGTGCCCATTCAACAGCCAGGGTAATTCGGGCTGGACTGTTCCCATGAGGCACAGGGTCAAGACTGATTTGCATATAGCTGGGTCTGAACTGAGGTGGCGAAGTGAGCTAAAGAATGGTGATGGATTCAACCTAGATCTGTGACTGAGGGTGAGTGTCTGAACAGTTTCAGCGTTCCGTCCATCATCTCCCTGTGTTTGTTTTGTTTGGAGTAGACAGCAGATCCACCAGTTCTCAGTCAACAGCTCACTGCTCCTTTCGGTAGCAGGATAGATGACTTCCCCAGGCCCGGCACCCAGTGTGACAATCTTTTTTGGTGCCTCCCCACCATGAACTCCCAACAAAAGGGCCCCTGATCGCTCCATAGCCCCTCTCTCCTATACATCTCATTTGTTTTAAAGCACTGGCAAAGGCTGGCTTTACTAATCCGCTCAGCTATCCACTTTAAATACAGATTTGTTCCTTGCAGCAGGCATATTAATCTGCACTACTTTATGGTGAGCCAAAACTGCCAGTAGACAAAAATCTGATCTCTCTCTAGCAGATTGTAGGAAGCTGGCTCTGTATATACTATACCAAAATAAGGTATAGTGTGCACAAATTCCAGTGGAACCCCACAGGTAGGCAGAGGTAAAAGTAGATCGCACCTTACTCTCTATTTGTGGCAGTTGTTGTACACACTCAATCAGCACATGATTCCACACACTCAAAGACTGAACTCAGACCAATTTTGTTTGTATGAACGTTTTGTTTAGTTATTTTATTTCTAGAACCAAGCCCCCAAACCTGGCACAGGTAAGTTAAAGAAATGCTTTGCAATATATAATGCAGTGTTTACAAGAGAATGCAAGTTCAAATGCAGTTGTTTGAAATACAGGTAAGTCAAGGTATTGAAATTACTGTACAGATTACTTTTTAGATTACTTTTTCTACTAAGTATGATATGCGTTGATATCACACTGGGACATTTCCTAGAGAAAACGTAAGTAAAATCAGTTTTGCACGATTGTTATTTTTCAGTTTTCCATACAAATCAACTCCACACTTATAACATTTTTCAGATAAAAACAGTCAATAGGTTCCTATGAAGAGAAATGAAGTTAACGGTTACCAGGGAAGTAATTTCTTTGGGGTTGAGATTCTGGGTTAGAACAAGGGTTCCCCCAGGGTCATGGATGCACTCTTGTTGCACCCTCAGCAGCACTAGGGTGGCATGGTGCAGAGTGTTGATGCCCGTGTTCGCCAATGGGGGATAGAGCACCTCTAGTTGGTGGCTGCTTATGAGCAGGCCACTGGGTTGTGGGAGCAGAGCTCCTGGTGTTAGGCTCAGGGCAAAGGGGGCTCCTGTTTAGCACAAAAAGTGCACCCGCAGCGGCTCAGGGGCGACTTGGTGCAGAGTGCTGTTTTGGCGGCTGGTGCCCTGTTGGTTTCAATGGGGAGTCTCAGGTTTCAAACAAGACTGCAGACTCGGGGACAGAGATCTTCTGGAGATGACCACTGGTTGGAGAGGTAATTTGGGATGCCTGGGGATGCTGGGACACCGTTGGTTGGGCCACCCAAGGCCATGGGGCTTCGGGTGCAGGGGTGTCTTTAGGCATCAGGTTTCTCATACCAGCTCCGGTTGCGGGTCGGGGGATCCTCCGGAAAGAGGCTGCAGGCTTCACTGGGAGATTAGAGGCAGGTCAGAGATCACCTGATCTTGGGTCAGAATGAAGGGAAAACCTCCTCGTGGTGTTGGGCCACTCGAACTCGGGCCGTGGGCGACGGGTGCAGAGTGGAGCTGACTCACGGATTTGGCCAGAGTCTGTGGGTGAACAAATCCGGTGTTCACAGGAGACAAAACCTTTTCTTTGGAAGGCATGACAGGTCCTCGGGGTTCTTGAGGTTGCTGGCTGCAGGACACATCGGAGTTTCGCTTCTGCAGTTTTGAGGTGGGGACAAGTCGGTAGGGCTGGGGCCAAGTCAGTGGGCATCCTCCTCTTCTTAGCTTCGGCACGGCTGTTCGGTTCTTCTTCTTCTCTTCTTGGTTGTTGCTTGTCTGAGGAGGCAAGGTTCAGGGGTGCCCCTGAATACTAGATTTAGGGGTGTTACAGGTAAGAAAAAGGTTGGGACCAATGGGTCCCTTCCTCGGGGTGGGTACACCCCCTATTATGCAACCCTCCTCACTCTGGTTGGCTGGGTCCCCCATTTGCAAGATGGTGGGTACTGAGAGTTGTGCTTCACCTCGCCTCCCCTACCTGAAGGGTGGGGTGGGGATGGCAAAGGTGGGCACACCTCCCTTTCTCATTTGGTTTTCCCACCTGTTCTCCCGCCCAAAGTGGGGGTCAGAACCGGTGGGGACCAGTTCCTGGAACCGGTGGGGACCAGTTCCTGGAAGCAGTAAAAGGCCTGGGGAAGCTCACAAAGGTGGCAAGCCTTTGAAGCTTCCCCTTCATGGACCCTGCCCATCCTGGGGGAGGATGCTTGGCACCTCGTCCCAGGATGTGCATTGTTTCAGGCCCCCGAGAGTAGCAGGCTTTCTACCCAGGGGTCCAGAAACATGTCTGGTGGTGGCAGCTGGGGAGCAACCACTCAACCTGGACACTAGAGTTAGGTCATTATTCAGGGGCCATATCAAAGATGCCCTCTGTGTGCAGGTTTCATTAAATCCCACACTGCCATCAGTGTGGGTTTAATGTGCTGAGAACTTTGATACCAAACTTCTCTGTATTCAGTAAAGCCTTTATGGTACTGTAGAGTTTGAAATGATGAACTCCCAACACCATATACTCTTAATGGCATTACTGCACTTAAAATCTCTAAGAATTGGCTTAGACACTTTAGGGGTACAGGGTTCACGCACCTGTACCCTCACCACTGTTATAGTGCCCCCAGCTAGAGGCGTGGCTCATCTATGCCACGGCAGTTGGTTGTAGGCATGGCACAGAGACATGTGTGCCATGTTGCCTCTTCACTTTGTTCTGCACCAAAACACGCAGCTTGCAAAGACAGTGTGTGAGTGTAAAGGTACAGGGCCTCTAAGGGTGGCACAATAAGTGGGTGGCACACTAAGTGCTGCAGCCTTTAGAGGCCTTCCCTGGTCACAGTGCCCTGGGTACCTTTAGTACCATTTACCAGGGACGGACCTGTGGCCAGAGAGTGACAATTGGGTTTGGTCTTCAATGCAGTTTTAGGGAAGGAACATAGGCCCTGGGTACCTGATTGGCAGGAGCCCAAGGCACACTCAAAGAACATCAACAGTTCAGCAAAAAGTTGGTGCAAACATGCAGAAAGAGGCACTTTCTCACACAGATACATTGATCTCAAGAGTTATCTTAACATTTTTATTGCTGCTTTTAAATCGTAAGGTATTGCTGAAACACAGCGCCTCCGCCTGATGTCAGCGTCCCCCCTTCAGGTCAACGTCCAGTGCGGCCGCACTGGTCGTACTGCCCTAAAGCCACCCCTGAACACCCCTCACGATACTTCAGCGCGTCGATGTCGATTTGCCTTGCTCTGTCGTAAATGCAGTGGGCCCTCAACCCATTTCCGATCGTCGATAAAATGTAAACACACGAATTCCAATGTTCATAAATAAGTCACCTTTATTTAGCAAGCATAAAGTAAGAACCGGGAGAGGATGTCGTCCGTCGGCTGCGCTGCCGCCTCTGGTGCAGGAAACCAGGGTTCGAGCCTCGAGGTCGCGTCCACATCCTGTGATTCTGGGCAAATCACTTAATCTCCCCGTGCCTGAATGTGTAATGTAAATACGGTGCTATGTAAAGCGCTCCAATACCTTCGGGTCGAGTTTGCGCTATATAAATATGCAACAAAAAAAAACATAGATGTTGCAGCACCCAGGATATTGTGCGGCATGGCTAAATACTTATAAGATCCCACAGGCGAGACTGATTGCATTGCAAATGCTTGTTTTCATTACAAAAGATTTCGCAAGCGCTATACAGGTGAATACTAAAAATGGACTACCACTTAGAAAAATGCAACAGCTGTGGGAAACAACTTTACTTGTTCATGAAAACTGGTAAGAGTATTGTGTTAGCAGAGCAAAGTTTTCATACATGCCATTTGCATCCCCACCCCCAATTTTGGTAATTTCCTTGATTCCCGTCAGAAGAAACCACGAACCAGGGGTATCTTTAGAATCCCCAAGATGTGGGGGAAAATGATGAAAATCTGTCCTGGATACCTTTGGTGGAAAAAGGTTATAAAGGGTTAAGCGTAAAATGGCTCAAACCTCAAAAAGGGCTCAACGACTGGGGGATGGTTAAAAGTCTCACCAGCTAAGGCGCCACAGTCGCATCAGGCGCTTCTGTCCAAGTATATTTTAGGTACACATCTTCATTTATCAATCACTGGCTCTGTTCGCAGTTGCTGTGGGGTTCCTTCTTGGAGCATGCGGTGCGTTCGTTAACTGCGTGTGCCATTCACATAATCGCGTAGTTTATGTGTACCAGACGTTCCATAAATAGTTTGAGGAGGAAGCTGTCGAATGCGGCGAGATATGGAGGAAGACTGCTCGGGGCCAGCATGCAGATGTTGTCAGATGATGCGCACAGTTAGGAAGCAGCATGGGCTGAACCACGTGGGCAGAGAGGGAAACACCGCCGTGCTGTTTTTGTGTGTCACCTCCGGGTTGCCATGCGCACAGCCTGGCAGCGATCAGAGCTAAGGAAGTCACATTCCAGAGCGTGATTTCATGCAGCCAGTGAGTCAAACATCAGAGTGAGTGAAAAATAACTTTTCTGTGTGGTGCAGCCTGACTGCTTTTTCCCGGCGGTTATTTATAGCAGCACAGTGTCCCCCCGCGCCTCCAGTTTTATACAGAGGACACACCCAACCGTCGGCGTCACCGGGGCGTCGTCCCCGACTGGCAAAGACGAACCGTATAACTCCTCAGCCTCTCACAGCCCAGGGAGCTCACTTTTGGATTGGCACTTGGACGGCGCGCACCCTGCCGCTTGGATCGAACCGGCCATTTGAATCGCCTTATCACCTCCAGTTCTCTGTGAGATTCGATTGCGCTCTTTGTGGGAAAGGAAGGATCGCGTTCCCAGTTGCAGGAGTCTCGCCGTGCACAGTAAGTCGGACCTCTATACTTCGCTCTCATTTTACCGACAGGGGCAATGTTGCGCTCACATCTGCTGAGAAAAGTTCTTGTGTGGTCCCGAAAGCTGATACACGACCACCAACCCCTAGGGCTTCGTTTCATAAAAGTTATCACTCCCTAAAAAAGAATAAAGAAATAATTTACCGACTGATACAGCGGCAGGCATTCCTTTTGGCATTAGAGTGCCTTGAACATGACAACATATGCGATTAATTACTTAGGCCACCTTGTGTAGCGCCTACCCCTAAATATTATCTTCAATGTGAGGTGTTAGCGGCTCGCTGGTTCGCATAGGATTGGCACTGCACTTCGCAACAGGACTTCTGTTCACTGAGCCTGCGCCCGCACTTCACAGTAACATTTTAAAATAAAGGGACGATATCGGCACTTCTCAGCAGAACTGCAGCACTTCCAATGGGGCAATAGTAGTGCTTTCTGCCCAGCGGTTATGTACTGCAGTGCTTTCAGTGAGGGCAATAGCATTGCTTTCTGCCCAGCGGGACTGTAGTGCAGCTCTTTCAGTGGGGGCAAAAGCAGTGCGTTCTGTCCAGCGGGGCTGTACTGCAGCGCTTTCAGTGGGGGCAATAGCAGTGCGTTCGCCCAGCGGGGCTGTACTGCAGCGCTTTCAGTGGGGGCAATAGCAGTGCTTTCCGCCCAGCGGGGCTGTACTGCAGCGCTTTCAGTGGGGGCAATAGCAGTGCTTTCCGCCCAGCTGGACTTTAGTGCAGCGCTTTCAGTGGGGGCAATAGCAGTGCTTTCCGCCCAGCGGGGCTCTAGTGCAGCGCTTTCAGTGGGGGCAATAGCAGTGCTTTCCGCCCAGCGGGGCTGTAGTGCAGCGCTTTCAGTGGGGGCAATAGCAGTGCGTTCTGCCCAGCGGGGCTGTACTGCAGCGCTTTCAGTGGGGGCAATAACAGTGCGTTCGCCCAGCGGGACTGTACTGCAGCGCTTTCAGTGGGGGCAATAGCAGTGCTTTCCGCCCAGCTGGACTGTAGTGCAGCGCTTTCAGTGGGGGCAATAGCAGTGCTTTCCGCCCAGTAGGACTGTAGTGCAGCGCTTTCAGTGGGGGCAATAGCAGTGATTTCCGCCCAGTAGGACTGTAGTGCAGTGCTTTCAGTGGGGCAATAGCAGTGCTTTCTGCCCTGCGGGACTGTTCTGCAGCTCTTTCATTGAGGGCAATAGCAGTGCTTTCCGCCCAGCTGTACTGTACCAAAGCGCTTTCAGCGGGGCAATAGTAGTGCTTCCCACCCAGCAGTAATGCAGCACTTTCAGTGGGGCAATAGCAGTGCTTTCCACCCATTGGTATTGTAGCGCTTTCAGAGGGGGCAGTAGCAGTGCTTTCTGCCCAGCGGAACTGTACTGCAGCTCTTTCAGTGGGGGCAATAGCAGTGCTTTCTGCCCAGCGGAACTGTACTGCAGCTCTTTCAGTGAGGGCAATAGCAGTGCGTTCTGTCCAGCGGGGCTGTACTGCAGCGCTTTCAGTGGGGGCAATAGCAGTGCTTTCCGCCCAGTAGGACTGTAGTGCAGCGCTTTCAGTGGGGGCAATAGCAGTGATTTCCGCCCAGTAGGACTGTAGTGCAGTGCTTTCAGTGGGGGCAATAGCAGTGCTTTCTGCCCTGCGGGACTGTTCTGCAGCTCTTTCATTGAGGGCAATAGCAGTGCTTTCCGCCCAGCTGTACTGTACCAAAGCGCTTTCAGCGGGGCAATAGTAGTGCTTCCCACCCAGCAGTAATGCAGCACTTTCAGTGGGGCAATAGCAGTGCTTTCCACCCATTGGTATTGTAGCGCTTTCAGAGGGGGCAGTAGCAGTGCTTTCTGCCCAGCGGAACTGTACTGCAGCTCTTTCAGTGGGGGCAATAGCAGTGCTTTCTGCCCAGCGGAACTGTACTGCAGCTCTTTCAGTGAGGGCAATAGCAGTGCGTTCTGTCCAGGGGGGCTGTACTGCAGCGCTTTCAGTGGGGGCAATAGCAGTGCTTTCTGCCCAGCGGAACTGTACTGCAGCTCTTTCAGTGAGGGCAATAGCAGTGCTTTCTGCCCAGCTGTAGTGTACTGAAGCGCTTTCTGCGGGGGCAATAGTAGTGCTTCCCACCCAGCAGTAATGCAGCAGTTTCATTGGGGCAGTAGCAGTGCTTTCCACCCCGTGGTACACTATCACTGGGCCAATAGCAGTGCTTTCCACCCATCGGTACTGCAGCGCTTTCAGAGGGGGCAATAGTAGTGCTTTCCGCCCAGCAGTACGGTTGCACTTTTAATGGGGCAACAGCAGTGCTTCCTACTCAGTGGGACTGCAGCCCTTTCAAAGGGGGAATAGCAGTGCCCCCCGCCCTGCGGGACTGCAGTCTTTCCAAGGGGCAAAAGCAGTGCTTTCCACCCCGTGGTACACTATCAGTGGGCCAACAGCAGTGCTTTCCAACCAGCAGAAATGCAGCATGTTCGGGAGTCAGTGGCAGTACTTTCCACTCAGCAGTAATGTAGCACTTTCAGTGGGGCAATAGCAGTGCTTCCCACCCAGCAGTTATGCAGCACTTTAAGGGGTCAACAGCAGTGCTTCACACCCAGCGGTAATGCAGCACTTTCAGGGGTCAACGGCAGTGCTTCACACCCAGCGGTAATGCAGCACTTTCAGGGGTCAACAGCAGTGCTCTCCATCGAGCTGGAACGCAGCACTTTCAGTGGGATAAGAGCAGCTGTGGCACTTCCCACCCAGAGGGACCGCAGAAAGAATGCTGGACAGTGCTGGCATTTCTTAACCGGAATGTGACGTTTGTTATGGGGCAGAGCTCACACTTCTGTCCAGAACTGCAGTGCTGGTCACTGTACGCCCGGCCACATCTTGTCAGAAGGACAGTGCACTGGGAAAAGACCGCCATTTGCCAGCATTCATTCAATATCGAGGCGCTCGGCTTTTCAGTGGGGTAGGGCCAGCCATTGTCAACAGCACCAACGTTCTTTAAATGGTCCACGAGTGCCCCTTCCTACACTGGGGCAGGACTGGCGTCTCTTCGAAGGGCTGCAGTACCGAAGCAGTGCGCGGTCTTGTGCTAGTCTCCGCCCTCCCGGTGCTTTTCATTGGATGATAAGCATGATTATCGACATGGCTGCAATGCGTTCAGTAGGGCAGAACCAACATTCCCCAGCACAACAGTACGTTACTCCTTGTCCGGCCCACTCCTAGAGTGCTCTCATTTTAATAGGGCTTTGAATGTATTTTAGGCGGACTGCGGTACTTTGAACCGGGCGCTGCGCACACCGCCAAGCAGGACTACGCCCTTGATTTGGACAGGAGTCCACCTCAGAAGATGGCGGCATTTTAAGGAGATAAGACAGCACAACAAGTGCCCACAGGACTACCGCACTCTTAAACAGGACCACGTAACACCTCTCGGCCGGTCTGCAATTGTATTGTATTGTAGGAATTGCACAGCGCTTACTGTCCCTATGGGGAACGCTATGATCGTGCCAGGACATCACAGATTCCATTTTAGAACCCGCAGCGCTTTAAATGGAAGTGCACCGACACCTCTGAGCAAGATTGTGCATTTGAGGCAGTAAAGACCTCTCTGGGCATGACTGCAGTACTTTCAACGGTCTAGTGCATACATTTCTGAGCACGATTGTAGCGCTTCGAAACGGACATTACAGACACTTAGGAGCAGAGCTGCAGCACTTTAGAGAGGACCAGAGAGCGACATCTCTCAGCAGGACTGCTTTAGCTTTCCTAGGAGACAGGCCTGGTTCTAGCGGGTGGGCCAAGTGGGCCAGGCCCACCCAAACATGAGCCTGGCCCACTCAAGAACCTTAGCCCTCGCAGCTGAGACAGCTTCCCGGGCACCCACACCGCCGCACCCCAGCACTTCACAGGTTTTCTAAAAAAGACCATTTATGTATTAATGAGGCTTTGTTTTTTTTCACCCCTTCTTAGAGCCCCTGCAGCTCCACTCTGCATATTGCTGGAAGAATCAGCCGCCCCCCCCCCCCCCCTCCGAAATTTGGCTCTAGTTGCGCCTCTGTAGCAGAGATACTCTGCTGTTTAAAATGCGGGAAGCAGTTATTTACCCGCATTTGGTGAGGACATTTTCCTCAAGGTGGGAAGTGGCGTATTTTCAGAAGATGCTTAAGATCTTCTCGAGGACTTTCTTTTAATTAAGAACCGTGGTTTGTGCCCACACTGCTGTAGCAAATGCTCATCTCTTAATGACGTTTAATAAACAGACTTGCTTTATTTAATTACAGCCAATCACTCGGTGAAAAGTGGAATAGTCTGTGATCTGTGTGTGGAAACCAAAACTGAATGTGTTCTCGTTGTGTAAAGTAACTGGTGCTCAGGCAAAGCACTCCAATAATATGGCAACATTAAACGTGAAATGTAGCAGACAGCGCCTTATAAATCAGATCACTCAAGATTCCAGGCACCTGTCCTTTGGATCGAGTCGCACCAGCAGCGCTATGTGTTTATGCCACAATTGAGAGCTCTGGAGCTGAGACTGAGGCCACTGCACTTTTCTCATAGTGCCTGCAGTCAGTCAAAAACGTGTTCAGAATACATGGCCATCCATCCTTGGCTTCTCGGCAGAGAGCACAAAGTGGTCACATACTCCTGTTGTAATTGCGAGTCTGTTGACATGGGCGTGATGGGACCCTTTTGAAGGGGCTACACAGTCTTCAAAATAATAAGGCTAAAGTAGAGTAAAATAAAAATGCAGTGCTTGCTTGCTACTTAAGACATCCCTAACTTTACGCCTCACCACTATGAAATGTCACTAGCTGCCACTGGCAGCGACATTAAGAAGGCCAACAGAAAATGGCCACTGAAATTTAAAACATTCCTCTGAACGTTATTTTTCTTCTTCTAGGAGTTGCGTGATTGGGACTGGGCTCTTTCTCACAGCCCCTCCCCCCCAATCACGCATCTCATTTAGAAAGGTGGGCTGTGTCCCTGCCCACTTGTGCAGGTAGAATAGGGGCATGGCGAAGGGGACAAATACTTTCTTTGACACAACTGCAAGACAACAGTAAAAATGTCCAGATAACTCTGGTGATCAATGATCCTGCTGGAGAGCAATCCTTTGTATGTTGGTAGTTTTGAAATGCAGATAAACTGTAGTTTATGTGGATAGCTCAGTAGGTTACTGCCTTGGTTACAGAGGTCCTTTTGTTACTTGCAGTTCAGAAGTTACAATCCTAACAGGACAGTGACCTATGAACTGTCATCAAAGAGCCGCATACAGACCTGAAAGGTATAATTAGAACTTATTTTTTTGTGTAGTTATTATTTCTCCTTTCTTTCATTATTCTAATGTTGCTATAAAGAGTTTGTTAGGGCAGACATACATTTTAATCAGTAAATCCCCCCCTCGCCCCCACACCACCACTGGCATATGCCTTATATCCTGTGTTTGTGCTTTTCCAGACCAAACTCTCTTAAAACATACTGCCCACCAGTATGGATGATATGTGATTCCTACTCCTGGTAATCCTAATTGGCTTATGTGAAATACCCTATAGGCTGATTTACATACTTGTATGATTGATTGTCTCTGCATAATCTGGGCACGATGTAAAGTACTGTGACACCCTACACTATGAGTAGCGCTATACAGCTAATGAAGTGCATATGAGAGAGGGGCTACGGAGATATGAGGGGCACTGGAGAGTGAGGGAGTCTGAGGATGTCATGAGGGGGAGAGGCTACAGAGAGATGAGGGCACTGGTGGAGGGAGGTAGGGAGGGAGTCTGAGGAGTAGGTCATGAGTTAGAGAGGCTATGGAGAGATGAGGGGCACTGGTGGAGCGTGGCAGTGAGGGCATCTGAGGAGGGGGTCATGGGGTGTAGGGGGGATACAGAGAGATGAGGGGCACTAGTGGAGGGTGGTAGTGAGGGAGTCTGAGGAGAAGGTCATGAGGGGGAGAGGCTATAGAGAGATATGGGGCACTGGTGGAGCATGGCAGTGAGGGCATCCGAGGAGGGGATTATAGGGGGAGGGGTTCTGGAGCAATAAGGAGCACTGGTGGAGGGTGGCAATGACTGAATCCAAGGAGGTGGTCATGGGGTATAGGGGGCTACAGAGAGATGAGGGGCACTGGTGGAGGGTGGTAGTGAGGGAGCCTGAGGAGGAGGTCTTGAGGGGGAGAGGCTACAGAGAGATGAGGTGCACTGTTGGAGGGTAGTAGTGAGGGAATCCGAGGAGGGGGAAATGGGGGGAGGGGCTATGGAGCGATGAGGGGCAATGGTGGAGGGTGGTAGTGATGGAATCCTGTGGCTTAGATTCTTTGTGCAGATGAAGCACTATTATAGTAGACTAAATCAAACAGAAAATGTGTTTTTAAATAAACTCTGTGTTGGGTGATAGGGGCCCGTGTGATGTTGGCGCTCACTCTTAGTGGTATTATCCTAATTCGTAAATAGTTGCTATGGTGCTCAAGGGAGGGGGAAATCACCCACACCCCGATATGTGACCCCTAGGGATCTACCTTACAAGTGACAACAAGCCCGAGCACTCATACATCAAATGATGTATGAGTGCTCGGGCTTGTTCTCACAGAAAATGTGTTTTGTACAGTGCACATCTAGTACACATGTATTTGAAGGTGCCCTCTTATGTGATGATGAATAAAGGAGGCTCAGGGAAATAAAGGTTTGGCTAGGATCACACAATTTGGTCAAGCATAGAAGCTAGAATTGATCCCAGGATTTCTAGTTTCACATTGTGCAGTTCAGCACCTAGATGGGTGTCTCATTCTCCTGTATTACTATTGCATTACAGATTGATGATTTATCTTTCATAATCTAACTATTTTAGCACATGAGAAAGGAGCTCACGGAAACCTATGTATGGATGAGTTTATAAGGGAGTTTTCAAAGAATAATAGAAGGCTACCTCTATGACTGGACTGATAGTTTTGAAATGGTCGGTGTGAAAACTGCTGGCAGTTTTCATAGAATACTAATTTCTCTTTTTTCAAATGCGTTACTGTTTTTCAAGAATTTGTAGCTTTGAAAATACATCGCAAAAGACTGACAAGAAAGTAAAATGTATCAAGTTAAATTTATGCAGAGAAGTAAGCGTTGGATAAATTGAAACAAGTAAATATCCAGCCTTTCTAATACGATGATGTCAAGGCTTTCGTGTGGTAATAGGGACTTCCTTAATCTTGAACTATTATAATATGCTTGGTATTCAAGTACTTGTATTGAAGCCTGGCCTGCTGAAATTCGAGGGTTTGCAGTAAGGTCCAGACATTGCTCTTACTTTCAAATAACTCTCCACATGCTCTGTATACACACAGAATCAATCTGTGGTATCATGGTGACTGTTTGCAAGTAGATATGATGTTATCTAGGGCTTGTAGACTACCTCTAGAAGCAACAAATTGGGCCCGCAGTGCAGGGGCGGCTCCTACACTAGGGCGGAGGAGCGTTGCCCCACGGATTTCTCACAGTGCAAGAAGCAGAAACATAAAAGGTAATAACTTTCAGTTATTACCATTTTATGTTTGGTTGCGGGTGGGCGGGGCTGCTCTTTGAGCAGGGCAGGGGAGGAGTGGTATGCCCACTTCTGAGAGCGTAAAGACTATTTGGTCGGCGCTCTGTGACCGCCCAAACCAGTCATGCACACTCTGTCCTTCTCCATGCTGATTAATTATAATTAATATTATTAAATTAAACCCCAGCGCGACACCCCCCAGCCCACCACCCCTCCCCCGTCATGCCGGCTGTGACTGCTGCAGTGGCCTCCCGAAAGCACCCTTGGCCTATCCAAATAAAAATTCCTGGAGCCGGGCCTGCTAGGAGAGCAGATATACCTCTTGGGAGCAGCAGCACTTCAAGCGGAGCAGCGCAGGCTTCTCTGGGCGGGACTGTTCGCCTGGAGTAGGACAGAGCAAGCACTTCTGGGCTCGAAGGGAGTGCTTTGAATCGGACAGCACAGGTACCTCTATGTAGGCCTCCGGTGCGTGAAAATACATTTCTGCTCAGGACTGCATTGCCAGGAAGAGCCCTGTGCAGACGTCTCCAAGCAGGACTTTCAACAGAACAGGCCTTTCCCCTAGTTTGATTTGATCTTGATTTGATTTAGGCATTTATAAAGTGCGACTATCTCTCCGAAGGAGCATCCTGGCGCTATGGGGAAGATAGGGTAGGCGGGAGTACCCATTATATGAGTGATGAACAAACTTCATCTCAGGATCTAAAGATCCAAGTCTTCAAGGCCTTTCTGAACTCGGTTTCTGTTTTCATCAGCCTTAAGTGCGTGGGCATAGGGTTTCTGGCTCTGGGTCCCAACGCTGCTACAGATTTTCCTCCTTTGGTTTTACACCTAAAGGAAGGGGACTTGGGAAGATTTGCAGAAGAGGATCTGAGTGTCCTGGCAGTGGTGTAGAGGGTGAACCTGGCTGAGAGAGATGTTGGCCCTAAATTCATGGATGCTCTGAAGGTGATTATAAATACCATGAATAAGATTATCTTGTGCATGGGCAGCCAGTGTAGGGTTTTCAGGGGTTAGCACTAAGCAAGCTGCAGCATGCTGTACTACTTGTAGTCTCTTGAGTACATATTTGTTTACTCCTGCGAGTAGGCTGTTGCAGTAGTCTAGTCTTGACAGGATGAGTGCCACTGCAACTGTCTTCCTTGCAGAGAGTAGCATAAAATTAAATAATTTTTTGAGGGTTTTAATTATGTAGAAACATGCCCCAGCCACCGTCAGGTCATTGAACAGTGGCACATTGTAGCACTGTGAAGAGTACAGTTCAGCCATCCATCTACTCGAATGCTCACTTGAATATGACAGTACCGACAGAAGGAATAAGGTATTTTTGAAGATTAGGACAGCACACACACCCATCAGCAGTACTACACTGTTTCAGATAGGACTAACGAAACACCTGAGTACAATACTCTTGTTAGAAGGGCACACCTACCTTTGTTTACAGCTGCAGTATTTTAACCTGGACAATACAGACACCCCCGAGCAATGCGTACTGATGACTTTCATTAGAACAGCCATACACCCCTGGGCGTGACTGTAGCACTTTAAATAGGACAGACCACATAGCTCTGAGCATGACTGCAGAACTTGGAATATGGAGATGCAGACACCTACCAGAGGGCCTGTGGTACTTGGAATATGATACCGGTGACACCTGTGAGCAGGACTGCAGTAATTGGAATATGACACATGTGATACTTGTGAGCAGGGCTGGAGTGCCTAGAAAATTACAGTGTTGACACCTCTGAGTGGGACTGCAGTGCATGTGAAAGTGTAGGTTCCTCAGAGTGGGACTGTGGTACCTGGAATATGACAGAGCAGGACTGTGGTACTTGGAATATGACACTGGGGACACCTGTGAGTAGGACTTCAGTATTTGTAATGTGATAATGCAAACACCTGTGAGCGGGACTGTGCTACTTGGAATATGAGACTGGTGACACCTCTTAGTAGGACTGTAGTACTCGAAATATGATGATGCAGACACCTGTGAGCGGGACTGTGCTACTTGGAATATGAGACTGGTGACACCTCTTAGTAGGACTGTAGTACTCGAAATATGATGATGCAGACACCTGTGAGCGGGACTGTGCTACTTGGAATGTGACACTGGGGACACCTCTGAGCAAGGCTGCAGTACTTGGAATATGACAATGCATACACCTGTGAGCGGGACTGTCGTATTTGGAATATGACACTGAGGACACCTGTGAGTAGGACCTCAGTACTTGTAATATGATGATTCAGACACCTGTGAGCGGGACTGCGCTACTTGGAATATGACACTGGGGACACCTGTGAGTAGGACGTCAGTACTTGTAATATGATGATTCAGACACCTGTGAGCGGGACTGCGCTACTTGGAATATGACACTGGGGACACCTGTGAGTAGGACGTCAGTACTTGTAATATGATGATTCAGACCACTGTGAGCGGAACTGTGGTACTTGGAACATGACAATGCACACTCTTGTGAGCAGGACTGCGGTACTTGGAATATGACACTGGGGACACCTGTGAGTAGGACGTCAGTACTTGTAATATGATGATTCAGACACCTGTGAGCGGGACTGCGCTACTTGGAATATGACACTGGGGACACCTGTGAGTAGGACGTCAGTACTTGTAATATGATGATTCAGACCACTGTGAGCAGGACTGTGGTACTTGGAACATGACAATGCATACACCTGTGAGTAGGACTTCAGTACTTGTAATATGATGATGCAGGCACCTGTGAGTGGGACTGTGGTATTTGGAATATGACACTGGGGACACCTGTGAGTAGGACTTCAGTACTTGTAATATGATGATTCAGACCACTGTGAGCGGAACTGTGGTACTTGGAACATGACAATGCACACACCTGTGAGCAGGACTGCGGTACTTGGAACATGACAATGCATACACCTGTGAGTAGGACTTCAGTACTTGTAATATGATGATGTAGGCACCTGTGAGTAGGACTGTGGTATTTGGAATATGACACTGGGGACACCTGTGAGTAGGACTTCAGTACTTGTAATATGATGATGCAGACACCTGTAAGCAGGACTGCGCTACTTGGAATATGACACTGGGGACACCTGTGAGTAGGAGTCAGTACTTGTAATATGATGATTCAGACCACTGTGAGCGGAACTACGGTACTTGGAACATGACAATGCACACACCTGTGAGCAGGACTGTGCTACTTGGAATATGACACTGGGGACACCTGTGAGTAGGACTTCAGTACTTGTAATATGATGATGCAGACACCTGTGAGCGGGACTGCGCTACTTGGAATATGACACTGGGGAGACCTGTGAGTAGGACTTCAGTAATTGTAATATGACAATGCATACACCCATGAGTAGGACTTCAGTACTTGTAATATGATGATGCATACACCTGTGAGTGGGACTGTGGTATTTGGAATATGATACTGGGGACACCTGTGAGTAGGACTTCAGTACTTGTAATGTGATGATGCAGACACCTGTGAGCAGAACTGCGGTACTTGGAACATGACAATGCATACACCCGTGAGCGGGACTGCGGTACTTGGAATATGAATATGCAGACAACTGTGAGAAGAACTGTGGTACTTGGAATATGACAATGCAGACACCTGTGAGAAGAACTGTGGTACTTGGAATATGACAATGCAGACACCTGTGAGAAGAACTGTGGTACTTGGAATATGACGATGCACACACCTGTGAGAAGAACTGTGGTACTTGGAATATGACGATGCAGACACCTGTGAGCAGGACTGCGGTACTTGGAATATGATGATGCAGACACCTGTGAGTTGGACTGTGGTACTTGGAATATGACGATGCAGACACCTCTGAGTAGGACTGCGGTACTTGGAATATGACGATGCAGGCACCTGTGAGCGGATCTGCGGTACTTGGAATATGGTGATGCAGACACCTGTGAGCGGGACTGTGGTACTTGGACTATGACACTGAGGACAACTCTGAGTAGGACTGCGGTCTTTGGAATATGAAGATGCAGACTTCTGTGAGCAGGACTGTGGTACTTGGAATATGACGATGCAGACACCAGTTAGCTAGACTGTGGTACTTGGACTATATCACTGAGGAAACCTCTGAGTAGGACTGCAGTACATGGAATATGTTGATGCAGACACCTGTGAGCGGGACTGTCGTATTTGGAATATGACACTGGGGACACCTGTGAGTAGGACTTCAGTACTTGTTATGTGATGATGCAAGCACCTGTGAGTGGGACTGTGCTACTTGGAATATGAGACTGGTGACACCTCTTAGAAGGACTGTAGTACTCGAAATATGAGGATGCAGACACCTGTGAGCGGGACTGTGCTACTTGGAATGTGACACTGGGGACACCTCTGAGTAGGACTGCAATACTTGGAATATGACAATGCATACACCTCTGAGCAGACCTGCAGACTTGGATTATGACATTGGTGAAGCCTCCGAGCAGGACTCCAGTATTTGGAATATGACACTGGTGACACCTCTGAGCGGGACTACTGTGCAAATGACTGTGCAGACTATTGTTAACTGGGTTGTGGTACTTGGAATATGATGATGCAGCCACCTCTGAGAAGGACTGCAGTACCAGGAATATGACAGTGATGACACTTCTCAGCAGGACTGTGGTACATAGGACAGTGCAGACACCTCTGAGCAGGGCTGCAGTACTTGGAAAATGAAACTGGGGCCAACTCTGAGCGGGACTGTCGTATTTGGAATATGACGATGCATACACCTGTGAGCAGGACTGTCGTACTTGGAATATGACACTGGGGACTCTTGTGTGTAGGACGTCAGTACTTGTAATATGATGATTCAGACACCTGTGAGCGGAACTGTGGTACTTGTAATATGATGATGCAGACACATGTGAGCAGGACTGCGCTACTTGGAACATGACAATGCATACACCTGTGAGTAGGACTTCAGTACTTGTAATGTGATGATGCAGACACCTGTGAGCGGGAATGTGGTATTTGGAATATGACACTGGGGACTCTTGTGTGTAGGACTTCAGTACTTGGAATATGATGATGCAGACACATGTGAGCAGGACTGCGCTACTTGGAATATGACACTGGGGACACCTCTGAGCAAGGCTGCAGTACTTGGAATATGACAATGCATACACCTGTGAGCGGGACTGTGGTACTTGGACTATGACACTGAGGACAACTCTGAGTAGGACTGCGGTCTTTGGAATATGAAGACACATACACCTGTGAGCAGGACTGTGGTACTTGGAATATGACGATGCAGACACCTGTGAGCTGTACTGTGGTACTTGGACTATATCACTGAGGACACCTCTGAGTAGGACTGCAGTACATGGAATATGTTGATGCAGACACCTGTGAGAAGGACTGCGGTACTTCCTATGACACTGGGAACACCTCTGAGTAGGAATGCAATACTTGGAATATGACAAAGCATAATTGGATTATGACATTGGTGAAGCCTCCGAGCAGGACTCCAGTATTTGGAATATGACAGTGGTGACACCTCTGAGCGGGACTGTGATACTTGGAAGATGATGATGTAGAAACCTCTGAGAAGGACTGCGGTACTTGGAATATGTCAGTAGCGACACTACTAAGCAGTACTGTGGTACATAGGACAGCGCAGGCACCTGTGAGCAGGACTGCAATACTTGGAATATGATGATTCAGACAACTCTGAGCAGAACCATAGTACTCTGCAAGGTAAAGTGCATGCATATTGTGGAGGCATGTAGAAATTGGATTTGGACTGAAACTCAGTGTGAACTGCAAGGTACTCATGGGCAAAACTGTACGACTTTGAATGCAACAGTGCAGACATTTTTGGGCAGAACTGCAATAATTTGGACAGGGCAGTAGGGAAACCTATGGGCATGAATAACGTTCCTTTGAACAAGTCTCCGATATAGCCTTAACCAGGCCTATTTGAGTTTGAATGGGACAGTAGAGGCATATTTGAGCTGAGCTGCAGTGCTTTGAATAGGACTGTAAGGAAACGTATATTCAGGATAGAACTGGGTAGAAACCTTTGGAAGGACTGAGTACTTTCAAGGGGTCAGTACTGAAAAGGGCAGTAACTCAATCTGTGTGCAGGAATGCAGAACTGTCAAACGGACAGCATAGATAGCACAGGGTCGGCTTTGGAACTAGACAGGGTAATTAGAACTGAACAGTTTACATTCATCTTGGCAGAATTTTAGTACTTAGAA
Organism: Triturus cristatus; assembly: GCF_964204655.1. NCBI lineage: Eukaryota > Metazoa > Chordata > Amphibia > Caudata > Salamandridae > Triturus > Triturus cristatus. Next base: position 478,606,740 of record NC_140590.1, on the reverse strand, counting down.
TAATACTTTAAAACCTTTCTGTGTACCTTTCCAAGTTTTGACTGAAGTAATTAGAAAAGCATTGGCAATGCCAAGTAGTCTGGCTTATAAATGCACTGTCAAGTCAAACCTAAAATCCATGCACGTTAATGACGACCATGCTCCCATCTGTAATGCTGCCAGAGAAAAACGCCATAAATGACCTAGTTATCTAAGACATTTTAATAGCATTACAATGGCATGGGTGTGCCGCTGAGAATTCAATCTCAGGAATCTGGATAAATAAACAGTGTGGAGGACAAGTACTTTTTTTGTTGAAGTACACAGCCTCTGCCCAATCAAAAGATGTACTCCTGGCTTCCAACATGTGGGCAGAGCCAAATCCTCTCTCCTGGTGATTCTCACATAATTGTCTGGTGACAGTTGTACTATCAAGCCAGAGCATAAAACAGCCAGTCCTGGTATCTTTAAACTGGACTGTATTTCTTTCAATGGGACAATACAAATGCCACTGAACAGAACTGCAGCACTTGGAACATTATTATTATTTATAAGTCTTAAAAAGTGCGCAGCTACTAAAGAAGGATTTCCTGCTGCTGAGCCAAGGAGAAGATTCATAGATTAATAGCATTAAACAGCCAGGTCTTTAGGCCTTTTTGTCAGACCAAATGTTACACTAGTCCCTTTCATGTAAAGCTCTCTGATACCCATTAGCCACACAAAACTTTATATAAATAAAATAAATGCAAGTAAGGAAGTACAATTTCTCAGAAGCATTGGGAGGAAGTTCTATACTTTTGGACCCAAAACATAGAAGGAGCTCCCTCCCATACAAGTAACTGCATCTCTGAGCAGGACTGCACAAATTAGGTCAGTGCTCATACCGCTGGGCAGAAAAGCAGTAAGTAAACATACCTTTAGTACCCATACCATTTACAGGTCTGCAGTAATTGACCAGTAGTAATTAGAACAGTTGTCTCCAGTGATACACCTCCTATCTGGTCCCAAATTCATATAATGTTCACAGGGATTTTGTGATTCCCTTGAAGAATTCACAACACTGAATTACTCTGGTCGTCTGCTAGATATCGGTGCCATCGCAAAATACTCTAAGAAACCATTGCCTATAAACTCTATGAGCCACAGAATCCCAACTCGTCATTAGGACCACTAACCAACATGGGATTATGTTGGATTATAATGAGTATTCAAACCTGACAGTCATATATGATTGTCCAACCCACCCAGAGACACACTGGATCCAGTGGGGACACAAAAAAAGGCCCACTCCAGTGGGGACACAAAAAATAATGCACACTCCACAGATCACCAAAGCTAAAATGCTCCCCGTAAAACAGTGTAACTCACCCCGACGCAAATAAAACACCAGAATAGAACTGCTGGGAACAGACCGTTCATACACAACGAGAGGTCAACACAGGACTGCAGGATAATGAAGGAACCTCTAGGCAGCTGGGACAACTTAGGGTAAACATCCCTGTACTTATAGGGCCACCGTTGCCACCCCAGGCCCCCAAACTAGTTTGTTCTATAGTATATACTGCCCTGCTGCAGGAAAGTGAAATGGAAAGCACTGACCTTAGTGGCCTGTGTGCGAGATGACAAAGCGGCTTTTCATCAGGAAGAGATGTGCTCTGGTGGTTGAGAAGTGAATTGTGCCATCCCACCCCAAAATCCTGGGTCCTATACACTTCCTCCCCAGATGATCAAACTGTATGATTCAATCAATCAATCAATGACACTTATAAAGCGCGCTACATACCCGTAGGGTCTCAAGGCGCTGGGGGGGGGGGGGGGGTGCCGCTACTGCTCGAATAGCCAGGTCTTCAGCTTCTTCCTGAAGGAGAGGTGGTCTTGGGTCAGGCGCAGGTCGGTCGGGAGGGAGTTCCAGTTCTTGGCGGCCAGGTAGGAGAAGGACCTTCCTCCTGTAGTCGCTCTTCGGATGCGGGGGACGGCGGCGATTCATGATTCATATGATTGTATATCATATAATAGCATTCGATGCCACATTATAAGATATAGCATATAACAGTACACCATTAGGTAAAATACTGTAACATAACATAGCACCCTTTATGACACGCTAACATACCATATCATTCCACGTGGTGTAGGGAGTGAGAAATATCCAGTAAAGGACAAGCCCTACAATTGTTTGTGCTCCAAGAGACCGATAAATGTGAACACCGATTCCAGCTCTCTGAAGGACTATCTGGAAACATGCAGCACTATGCAAAACTCCCATTAAAAACCCTTTCCTTACTAGCCACATATGAGAGGTTTCGGAAACAGATTAAACATAGCAGTGGTCTCGCTGTATGTAGGCCGACCCTGGGGACGAGCCACCCTAGAAAGTTAGGTTTTATCCTTAGCATCTGACCCACTAGAACTTCTCCGTGAAAGGCTCATTCATTTTGTACCGTGAGCTCCAGTTGTGTGTTATCAAGTGTGTTTGTGTGGCTTTTCCTCTGTGCTAACGCCACATTGCATGAGATTATCGCTGGGTTTCCAGCGATAATCTCACGTTAGGCAGTTAGCGTGAGGATTTTTATCGCTTTTTAGATAAGCGTTGCTAATAGCACGCTATCTCAGCGATAAAAATCCACACTAGCCGGCGATAATTATCCTAGCGCTAAATGCGCTTAGCGATAATTATCGCCGGTTGTTGCTGATATGCCCCAATATCTTTATTTCCTATTGACCAACCCGTCACTATGGGGCATTTCAGCAACACCCGGTGATAATTATCGCTCAGCGCTCTTAGCGTGAGGATAATTATTGCCGGGTAACATGGATTTTTATCGCTGAGATAGCGTGCTATTAGCAACGCTTATCTCCTCAGCGATAAAAATCCTCACGCTAACTACCTAACATGAGATTATCGCTGGAAACCCAGCGATAATCTCACGCAATGTGGCGTTAGCTTGCTGATAGGGACTCACAAACTTAGCAATGATATCCACCTTCCATAGGATATCATGGCTAAGTCAGTCCTGAAGCAGGCGTAAGGAAAGTAGCGATAACAGGCGTTATCGCTACTTTTCCTGACGCTATGCTTCATAGCGTGGGGCTTGATGATAGGAGAAATGTCACTTAGCGACATTTCTCCTGTCATGTTAGGTCAGGAACGCCCACTTTGCCTCTCATTAGAGATGCAAAGCTGGGCGTTAGGAATCCTGACTTTAAAGCAAGGTTTCACGCGTTAGCGTGGCCTTGCTAATTAGGCGATAAAATTATCGCCGCTTTTCGGCCGAAAACGGCCGCAAAAGCGGTGATAACTTTTTATCGCCTGCTTGTAAATATGCCCCCAAGTTTTTGCCTAGCACCCTAATATCAAAGTTGTCTCAGTCTGCTAAAATGAACACACAGCCCCAAAATGGCGATCCGAGCCATGAGTCAATGCCAACCCCGAAATCCTGCAATCAGCAGCAGTTCACAACCGTTCTCTGAATCCGTCTTACACCTTGAGACACAGCCTCCCTCTGTGAATTAGAGTCACACACCTTGAAGCACAGCCTCCTTCTGTGAATTCGAGTCACACACTTTGAAGCACAGCATCCTTCTGTGAATTCGAGTCTCACACCTTGAAACACAGCCTCCCTCTGTGAATTAGTCTCACACCTTGAAGCACAGCCTCCTTCTGTGAATTAGAGTCTCTCACACCTTGAAGCACAGTCTCCCTCTGTTAATTAGAATCACACACCTTAAAGCACAGCCCCTCTGTGTGAATTAGAGTCTCACACCTTTAAGCACATCCCCTCTGTGTGAATTAGAGTCACACACCTTAAAGCACAGCCCCTCTGTGTGAATTAAAGTCACACACCTTAAAGCACAGCCCCTCTGTGTGAATTAGAGTCTCACACCTTTACGCACAGCCCCTCTGTGAGAATTAGTGTCTCACACCTTGAATCACAGCCTCCTTCTGTGAATTAGTCACACACCTTGAAGCACAGCCCCTCTGTGTGAATTAGAGTCTCACACCTTGAAGCACAGCCTCCCTCTGTGAATTAGAATGATACACCTTGAAGCACAGGACTAGCAGAGTGCGGCCAATCGGATTTTTGTTTACATTCAGGCTCCCTTGAGCCGGTGGGTCTGACGAGCCCATGGCTACGCACCTGCGCGCCGTGAGTGGTACTTTACCTGAGAATATGTTTTGGCAGCCTACGCAGCAACCCTACACACATACCTACTCCCTGCTGACGAGAGGCAACTACCTCGAAACACGTGTCCAGGGATGGCTAACGCGACACTTATTTTCATTTTAAACTTTTGGCATAGGCGTACCCGCCGACGCTACTTCATGGACCACAATTCTTTGGGGTAACACGCTGGTAGGACTAGCAGAGTGCGGCCAATCGGATTTTTGTTCACAGCCTCGCTCTGTTAATTAGAGTCTCACACCTTGAAGCACAGCCCCTCTGTGAGATTTAGAGTCTCACACCTTGAAGCACAGCCTCCTTCTGTGAATTAGAGTCACACGTCTTGAAGCACAGCCTCCCTCTGTGAATTAGAGTCTCACACCTTGAAGCAAAGCCTCCTTCTGTGAATTAGAGTCTCACACCTTGAAGCACAGCCTCCCTCTCTTAATTAGAATCACACACCTTAAAGCACAGACCCTCTGTGTGAATTCGAGTCACACACCTTGAAGCACAGCCTCCTTCTGTGAATTAGAGTCTCACACCTTGAAGCACAGCCCGTCTGTGTGAATTAGAGTCACACACCTTGAAGCACAGCCTCCTTCTGTGAATTAGAGTCACACACCTTGAAGCACAGCCTTCTTCTGTGAATTCGAGTCACACACTTTGAAGCACAGCCTCCTTCTGTGAATTAGAGTCTCACACCTTGAACACAGCCTCCTTCTGTGAATTCACGTCACACACCTCGAAGCACAGCCTCCTTCTGTGAATTAGAGTCTCACAACTTGAAGCACAGCCTCCTTCTGTGAATTATAGTCTCACACCTTGAAGCACAGCCCCTCTGTGTGAATTATAGTCTCACACCTTGAAGCACAGCCCCTCTGTGTGAAGTAGAGTCTCACACCTTGAAGCACAGCCTCCTTCTGTGAATTCGAGTCTCACACCTTGAAGCACAGCCTTCCTCTGTGAATTAGAGTCACACACCTTGAAGCACAGCCTCCTTCTGTGAATTCGAGTCACACACTTTGAAGCACAGCCTCCTTCTCTGAATTAGAGTCTCACACCTTGAAACACAGCCTCCCTCTGTGAATTAGAATCACACACCTTGAAGCACAGCCTACCTCTGTGAATTAGTCTCACACCTTGAAGCACAGCCTCCTTCTGTGAATTAGAGTCTCTCACACCTTGAAGCACAGGCTCCCTCTGTTAATTAGAATCACACACCTTGAAGCACAGCCTCCTTCTGTGAATTAGAGTCTCTCACACCTTGAAGCACAGCCTCCCTCTGTTAATTAGAATCACACACCTTAAAGCACAGCCCCTCTGTGTGCATTAGAGTCTCACACCTTTAAGCATCGCCCCTCTGTGAGAATTAGAGTCACAAACCTTAAAGCACAGCTCCTTTATGTGAATTAGAGTCTCACACCTTTAAGCACAGCCCCTCTGTGTGAATTAGTGTCTCACACCTTGAATCACAGCCTCCTTCTGTGAATTAGTCACACATCTTGAAGCACAGCCCCTCTATGTGAATTAGAGTCTCACACCCTGAAGCACAGCCTCCTTCTGTGAATTAGAGTGACACACCTTGAAGCACAGCATCCCTCTGTTAATTAGAGTCTCACACCTTGAAGCACAGCCCCTCTGTGTGAATTAGAGTCTCACACCTTGAAGCACAGCCTCCTTCTGATGGATACATCTGCCAGTGGATTCCTCACCTTGTGAATATCCCCTGCGCCAGCATTCCACGGAACTTTTCTTCCCCAGCATTCCACGTCGACGTGGGCGACGTCACAATACATCGGCTCCGCACGCGACTCCGTACGACGTCATCGGAGCCATAAGAAGCCCACGTCGGCGTGGTGACGTCAGTTCCCTTTTTTCCGCGCCGTCGACGCGCAACGGTTTTTTCCCAGTGCTCTCTAGATACTTTGTAATCTAGTGGTGTATTCTTGTTAAAATCGGAATGTCTTCGACGAGGAAGTCGGGCTTTAAGCCCTGTAGGGAGTGCGGAGGCCTGATGTCCATGACGGATCCGCATCAGAATTGTTTATGGTGTCTCTCTTCTGATCATGATGTGGATGAGTGCGGGTGCTGTAGGAGCATGAATCCTAAAGCACTGAAGGAGAGGAAGACCAAACTCTTCATGAAGAAGATCGGTGAGGAGAAGAGAGGGAGGAAAAAGGAGAAGTCCAGGCGGGAGTCTTCGACTTCGAGGTCGTCGAAGTCGAAGAAGCACCATAAGAAGAGGAAGCATTCTTCTCGGCGTCGGTCCTCGAAGTCTAAGAGGTCGAGGTCGGCTTCGCCTCGTCGTCGTCAGAGCAAGATCTTGTCTCCTTCGCCTTCTCCGGATAAGTCTTCGAAGTCTCCCTCTCCGAAGCGGACTCCGGCTCGTTCCCCGACGCCGTCTCCGGCGCCGTCCAAGGCTTCGACTCCTGGTCGGGTGGAATCTGATGTGGAGCAGGAGCAGGAAGAGTCTGTCCCGGTGCCTGATGACTCCGTGGTTCCGGTGGAGGATTCGGAGGAGCCGACGCCGGTGGCTCCACAGGAGGATACAGGGGCAGTTCCTTATCCCCAATTCCCGGCTCCAGGTACGGATCCTTCGGGATTTCTGAATGCCATGTATGGCATTTTTCAGAGAGCATCCTTCCCATCCGGAGCACCAGCAGGTCCCGTGGGTCCGATGGCGTTTTCTCTGGGAGTGCCGCAGCAATATGCTCAGGCTCCTTTTATGCCTTTTATGCCGATGGCGCCTTCTTGGCAGTTTCCGGCGCCGGTTGGGAATCCGGCTCGACCTCGGATGGATGGTCAATCTTCGGAGCCTTCTTTGACGCCGAGGCCGACTCCATCGACGCCGCATCCGGCGCCGCCGACTCCACCTGTAGCGCCTCCGACGCCGATGCCTTTGGCTCCACCGACGCCGCGTACGACGTCGACGACGCCGGCTCCCCGGAATCGATCGAGGCGTGAAGCCCAAAGGGTTTTGGAGGAGGAAAGATTTCGTGCTGAGGTGGAAGAAGGTGAGGTCGACTCTTCTTCGGACGAGTTTGGAGGTATAGAGGTAGCAAGTGGTTTGGATACCACCCCGGAGTGGGAGCATGCTTCTGCAAGGTCTTCTCCACCACAGGAATTGGCGCCCTACCATGTTGTGATCAAGAAGGCCGCGGAGTTGTTAGATCTGCAGCTGCCCTCTGTGGAATACAAGTCCAATCTGCTCACAGAGGTGTTGCACTCCCCGACGTCGGCTTCTGAGCCTTTGCTTCCTTTCAATGAGGCTCTCTTGGAACCAGTATTGGAGGTGTGGAAGAAGCCTCTGTCAGCTCCAGCAGTTTGCAGGCAGGTGGCAAGGAGATACAGGGTTGCGCCAGGAGACCCGGATTTTTTATCCACGCATCCTTCTCCGGAGAGCCTAGTGGTGCAGGCTTCATGTTCTAAACATGCTTCGGGTGCTTTCCCCCAATCTCCTGCTGATAGGGAGTCGAAGAAAGTTGATCAGGCGGCCAAAAAGTCTTTCTCCTCAGGAAGTATGGCATTGAAGTCATCAAATGCTACGTGCCTGCTGGGGCGTTATGTTCATGCCCTGATGGACTCTATAAAGACTCTGGCCCCTAAGTTACCTGAGGGGGATAAGTCGTCCTTCATGGAGGTTGTGGCGGACACTCAGGCAGCTGCCAGGCAGGTGATCCAGTCTGGGCTGGATACGGCGGACTCTGTGGCGAGAATTATGGGGTCGTCCATTGCCGCAAGGAGACAAGCTTGGCTCCGTTCCTCAGGGTTTTCTGCGGATGTCCAGGCCACGCTGGTGGATCTGCCCTTTGATGGACAAAAGTTGTTTGGGGAGAAGGCAGATTCTGCTCTTCAACGTTTTAAGGACAGTAGGTTAACGGCGAAGTCCTTGGGTCTGCAGGTTCCTGTGAGAGGTTCAACTTTCCGTAAGGTTAGGGGATTCGGAAGGTCATCCTTTCGCTCCTTCCGACAGCCACAACAACAGCAGCAACAACAGCAGCAGAATCCCCTCTATCGCTCCTATAGAGGGAAGCAAAGGGGTCGGAGAGGTTCTGGTCGTAACCCCTCTTCTTCCTCCTCCTCCTCTGCTCCAAATGAGGCTTCAGGGAAGCAGCCCTAGATCCCCCATCCCGGATCATGTAAGACCTGTGGGGGGTCGGGTGTCCTACTTTCTACGGGGTTGGAAATCTGTTACAACCGACCTTTGGGTTTTGAACCTCGTAGAGACTGGGTACGCCCTTCCCTTTCGGGAGTTTCCTCCCCCTTACCCTCCTTGCCAAGGTTATTGCTCGGAGGACCACCTGCTTCTCCTGCAGAAAGAAGTTCTGGCCTTGTTTCAGAAGGGCGCAATAGAGGTGGTTCCGGAGCAGGAAAGGGGTCAGGGATGCTACTCCCGGTATTTCCTGATCCCCAAGAAGGACGGCAGATTGCGTCCGATTCTGGACCTCAGAATCTTGAATTTTTACCTGAAACAGGAGAAGTTCAAGATGCTGACCCTTGCGCAGGTTCTTCAAGCGTTGCAGCAAGGAGACTGGATGGTGTCGCTCGACTTGCAGGACGCGTACTTCCATGTCCCAATCCTGAAGTCGCACAGGAAGTATCTCCGTTTTACGGTTGGGTCGCAACATTATCAGTTTGCGGTCCTCCCGTTTGGTCTTACTACTGCACCTCGAGTCTTCACAAAGGTGATGGCAGTGGTGGCTGCTCATCTCAGGAGGTCGGGGATTCCGGTTTTCCCCTACCTGGACGACTGGCTTCTGAAGGCAGAGTCCCCAGAGATGGTGCAGCGTCATCTGCAGGTGACAACTCAGCTGTTATTCGACTTGGGTTTTTCGATCAATGTGCCCAAGTCTCACCTGGTGCCCTCTCAACGCAACCTGTTTATAGGGGCAGTACTGGACACTACTGTGTGTCGAGCATTCCCTCCTCCTCAAAGGATTCTCGACATTCAGGAGATGGTCCCTTTATTCCACAGTGGAGCGGTTGTTCCAGTTCTGAAGGTCCTTCGCCTGCTCGGTCTGTTCGCTTCCTGCATTCTGTTGGTCAACCATGCACGCTGGCACATGAGGGCGCTCCAGTGGTGCCTCCGCAAGCAGTGGTATCAGCACAACGGGGATCTCGGGGAGTCGATCAAGATCTCCGGAGAAGCTGCAGCGGATCTGTCTTGGTGGAGCGTGGAGGGCAATCTGTCCCAAGGAAAGCCTTTCCATCTACCTCCATCGGTGGCCACAGTGATAACGGATGCCTCCACCCTAGGGTGGGGTGCTCATCTGGGGGATCTGGAGATCAAGGGTCTTTGGTCTCCAGAGGAGAGGTTGTTTCATATCAACCTTCTGGAGTTGCGGGCGATTCGTTTGGCACTCAAGGCCTTTCTCCCTTCCCTTCGCGGTCGGTCAGTTCAAGTCCTGACGGACAACACGACCGCGATGTGGTATATAAACAAACAGGGAGGAGTAGGGTCTCTTTGTCTCTGCAGAGAGGCCCTGCGGCTGTGGTCCTGGGCTCAGGACCATCAGATTTGTCTGATGGCAAATCATCTGGCCGGGGTGCTGAATGTGCGTGCGGACAGTCTCAGTCGGCAGTTCTCCGCCGACCACGAGTGGAGGCTCCATCCGGAGGTGGTTCGTCACGTCTTTCGGACGTGGGGGACTCCTCGGGTGGACCTGTTTGCCACCCGAGAGAACGCGCACTGCCCGTCATTCTGCAGTCTCCAGTTTCCGATGCAGGGGGCGTTGGGGGACGCGTTTCAGTTGAGTTGGGGTTCACGACTCCTTTACGCGTTTCCTCCCATACCCTTGATTCCTCGGGTTCTGAGGAAAATTCGCCAAGACCGGGCCCAAGTCATTTTGGTCGCCCCGGACTGGCCAAGAAGGGTGTGGTACACAGATCTTCTCCACCTCTCCTCGTGCCCTCCGCTCCGTCTCCCTCTGAGGGCAGACCTCCTCTCGCAGTCGGAGGGGCAGGTTCTTCACCCCCACCTCCAGAGCTTACACCTTCATGCCTGGAGATTGAACGGGGCAACCTGAGTTCCTTCTCTCTCCCACCTGATGTGGTGGACGTTATTTTATCGGCCAGGCGACACTCCACCAAGTCCATATACTCCTACAGGTGGTCTAAGTTTGTAAAGTGGTGTGGAGAGAGATCCATTGACCCTTTAAAGGCTCATCTTTCTGATGTGCTTCAGTTTGCTCTTTCCTTGGCTCAGCAGGGCTGTGCTGTGGCCACGGTCAAGGGCTACCTTTCGGCCTTATCGGCATTTCTGTGCCTTCCAGATCAACCTTCGTTATTTAAATCTCCGGTTGTTCTGAGGTTCATCAAGGGCCTTACAAACATGTTTCCTCCTACTCCATTTGTAATGCCTCAGTGGGACCTTAATCTTGTCTTAACCTTTTTAATGGGGTCCCCATTTGAGCCTCTTCATAATTGTCCTTTGAGGCTGTTGTCCTTTAAGGTGGTTTTTCTTGTAGCCATAACCTCGGCAAGGAGGGTAAGTGAGCTTCAAGCTCTTAGTTCCAAACCTCCTTTTCTTACCTTACATGCTGAAAGGATGGTTCTCAGGACCAGGGCTGCTTTCCTGCCAAAAGTTGTTACTCCTTTCCATTTGGGGCAGTCTATTACCCTCCCTGTTTTTTATCCACCCCCTCATCCTTCCAAAGAGGAAGAAAGACTCCATCGCCTTGACCCGAAGAGGGCTATGAGTTTTTATTTGGACAGGACCAAGGACTTTCGTGTTGATGACCAGCTTTTTATTGGCTACGTTGGTCGTTCTAAAGGTAAAGCGGTGCACAAGCGCACGCTGTCAAGATGGATAATACTGACCATCAAGATCTGCTACGCCCTGGCTGGTAAGACTCCTCCTGAGGGTATTCGTGCTCACTCTACTAGAGCTAAGTCTTCAACATCTGCTCTGGCCCGGGGTGTTCCTGTGGCAGATATTTGTAAGGCCGCGACTTGGGCCTCCCTCCATACTTTCGCAAAGCATTATTGCTTGGACTCTGAGATGAGGAGGGAGGGCCACTTCGCGCGCTCTGTCTTGCAGGACTTTCTGGTATAGAAAGGTGGACACCCTCCTCCGGGAGTGGGGACTGCTGTGGGAATCTATTCACAAGGTGAGGAATCCACTGGCAGATGTATCCATCAGAAGAACAAGTTACTTACCTTCGGTAACGATTTTTCTGGTGGATACAGTATCTGCCTGTGGATTCCTCACCAACCCACCCGCCTCCCCGTTGTCCACCTTTTGTATACTATGAAATAGGTCTTGTTTGAAATGCTTATATTTTCTCTTGTACATTTGTAGGTAATGCTTGTTTGATTAGCATTCCTTTGTTTTGTATGCTATGTATATGTATTGGTTTTTCTATATACTGTGTATACTTGGGTTTGTCGTTGGTTCACCTGTTCGCCTCGAAGGCACGGAAAAAATGGGTGGAACTGACGTCACCACGCCGACGTGGGCTTCTTATGGCTCCGATGACGTCGTACGGAGTCGCGTGCGGAGCCGATGTATTGTGACGTCGCCCACGTCGACGTGGAATGCTGGGGAAGAAAAGTTCCGTGGAATGCTGGCGCAGGGGATATTCACAAGGTGAGGAATCCACAGGCAGATACTGTATCCACCAGAAAAATCGTTACCGAAGGTAAGTAACTTGTTCTTCTGTGAATTAGAGTCACACATCTTGAAGCACAGCCTCCCTCTGTGAATTAGTCTCCCACCTTGAATCACTGCCCACTTCTGTGAATTAGAGTCTCACACCTTGAAGCACAGCCTCCCTCTGTTAATTAGAATCACACACCTTAAAGCACAGCCCCTCTGTGTGAATTCGAGTCACACACCTTGAAGCACAGCCTCCTTCTGTGAATTAGAGTCTCACACCTTGAAGCACAGCCTCCTTCTGTGAATTCGAGTCACACACTTTGAAGCACAGCCTCCTTCTGTGAATTAGAGTCTCACACCTTGAACACAGCCTCCTTCTGTGAATTCGAGTCACACACCTTGAAGCACAGCCTCCTTCTGTGAATTAGAGTCTCACACCTTGAAGCACAGCCTCCTTCTGTGAATTAGAGTCTCACACCTTGAAGCACAGCCCCTCTGTGTGAATTATAGTCTCACACCTTGACTCACAGCCCCTCTGTGTGAATGAGTCTCACACCTTGAAGCACAGCCTCCTTCTGTGAATTCGAGTCACACACCTTGAAACACAGCCTCCTTTTGTGAATTAGAGTCACACACCTTGAAGCACAGCCTCCTTCTGTGAATTAGAGTCTCACACCTTGAAGCACAGCCCGTCTGTGTGAATTAGAGTCGCACACCTTGAAGCACAGCCTCCTTCTGTGAATTAGAGTCACACACCTTGAAGCACAGCCTCCTTCTGTGAATTCGAGTCACACACTTTGAAGCACAGCCTCCTTCTGTGAATTAGAGTCTCACACCTTGAACACAGCCTCCTTCTGTGAATTCGCGTCACACACCTCGAAGCACAGCCTCCTTCTGTGAATTAGAGTCTCACAACTTGAAGCACAGCCTCCTTGTGTGAATTAGAGTCTCACACCTTGAAGCACAGCCCCTCTGTGTGAAGTAGAGTCTCGCACCTTGAAGCACAGCCTCCTTCTGTGAATTCGAGTCTCACACCTTGAAGCACAGCCTCCCTCTGTGAATTAGAGTCACACACCTTGAAGCACAGCCTCCTTCTGTGAATTCGAGTCACACACTTTGAAGCACAGCCTCCTTTTCTGAATTAGAGTCTCACACCTTGAAACACAGCCTCCCTCTGTGAATTAGAATCACACACCTTGAAGCACAGCCTACCTCTGTGAATTAGTCTCACACCTTGAAGCACAGCCTCCTTCTGTGAATTAGAGTCTCTCACACCTTGAAGCACAGGCTCCCTCTGTTAATTAGAATCACACACCTTGAATCACAGCCTCCTTCTGTGAATTAGAGTCTCTCACACCTTGAAGCACAGCCTCCCTCTGTTAATTAGAATCACACACCTTAAAGCACAGCCCCTCTGTGTGCATTAGAGTCTCACACCTTTAAGCATCGCCCCTCTGTGAGAATTGGAGTCACAAACCTTAAAGCACTGCTCCTCTATGTGAATTAGAGTCTCACACCTTTAAGCACAGCCCCTCTGTGTGAATTAGTGTCTCACACCTTGAATCACAGCCTCCTTCTGTGAATTAGTCACACACCTTGAAGCACAGCCCCTCTGTGTGAATTAGAGTCTCACACCTTGAAGCACAGCCTCCTTCTGTGAATTAGAGTGACACACCTTGAAGCACAGCCTCCCTCTGTTAATTAGAGTCTCACACCTTGAAGCACAGCCCCTCTGTGTGAATTAGAGTCTCACACCTTGAAGCACAGCCTCCTTCTGTGAATTAGAGTCATACACCTTGAAGCACAGCCTCCCTCTGTTAATTAGAGTCTCACACCTTGAAGCGCAGCCCCTCTGTGTGAATTAGAGTCTCACACCTTGAAGCACAGCCTCCTTCTGTGAATTAGAGTCATACACCTTGAAGCACAGCCTCCCTCTGTGAATTAGTCTCCCACCTTGAATCACTGCCTACTTCTGTGAATTAGAGTCTCACACCTTGAAGCACAGCCTCCCTCTGTTAATTAGAATCACACACCTTAAAGCACAGCCCCTCTGTGTGAATTCGAGTCACACACCTTGAAGCACAGCCTCCTTCTGTGAATTAGAGTCTCACACCTTGAAGCACAGCCTCCTTCTGTGAATTCGAGTCACACACTTTGAAGCACAGCCTCCTTCTGTGAATTAGAGTCTCACACCTTGAACACAGCCTCCTTCGGTGAATTCGAGTCACACACCTTGAAGCACAGCCTCCTTCTGTGAATTAGAGTCTCACACCTTGAAGCACAGCCTCCTTCTGTGAATTAGAGTCTCACACCTTAAAGCACAGCCCCTCTGTGTGAATTATAGTCTCACACCTTGAATCACAGCCCCTCTGTGTGAATTAGAGTCTCACACCTTGAAGCACAGCCTCCTTCTGTGAATTCGAGTCACACACCTTGAAACACAGCCTCCTTTTGTGAATTAGAGTCTCACACCTTGAAGCACAGGCTCCTTCTGTGAATTCGAGTCACACACCTTGAAACACAGCCTCCTTTTGTGAATTAGTCTCACACCTTGAAGCACAGCCTCCTTCTGTGAATTCGAATCACACACCTTAAAACACAGCCTCCTTTTGTGAATTAGAGTCTCACACCTTGAAGCACAGCCCCTCTGTGTGAATTAGAGCCTCACACCTTGAAGCACAGTCTCTGTCTGTTGGTGGAATTCACAGTTTAGAGCGTGGTCTCACTCGGAGTGTGACTCTCATATACTGGAGCACAGCCTCACCCTTTGGTGATGTTCATGCCCTGAAGCACAGTTTTGCTGGTTGTCAGCGTCAGGCCTTAGGGCACAGTATGACTGTCTACTGTGGAGCGCGGCTGCATAGCTCGGTGTGAGTGCCGCATCTTAGAACATAGTAGCCTCGCTCACAGGTTGTGAGTCTCATGCCTTGTATAGCAGTCCAGACACAGAGAGTGGACCAGAGTGGACCCTCGGTGGCTGAGAGTCTCACGCCCTGGAGCACACTCACACTCATTATTAGTGGGCGTCAGTCCTTCAAGCACAGGATGTATGGCTCTGTGCAGTTGTAGTCAAATGTTGATGTCCTTAATTGCACTTTCGTTTACATAAATCACGTTGTACAGCCTACAGCGCTCCGTCTTCAACTGATGCGCTCGACGCTATAGAGAAGTGAAACTGAATCAATCAATAATGCAAGGGAGCCTCCCCAGGGAGAGTTCGGGGGGGCCTCGACAATCTGCGATCCGCTGCATTAGCTGCTTGTGATGTGAACACCTCCGGTGCTTGGACGGGGATCTGCGGTTTTTGTGGGAGGACAGGGGGCGTGTCTCGGGTTCCCCTCTGTTCCAATGATAACACAGTGAGACTCCTGCGGAGAGAATAGCTGTCTTCGTTTTATTTTTATTTTCATGTGCTTTTAGGGTGGGATTTTGATTTCGTTGTCGGTTTCTTACTGACAGGGAGACACACTGTATAGATGAAATCTCGGGCGGTCCCGGACTCCCTGGCACCTATATGGAATATCTTGTAAAAAACACATTAATATGAGAAGCAGGTCGTGGCTGGGTCGTAAGGGATAGTGCGTATTGTAAGGAATACTTACAAAACAACATTTTAAGACCTTTAAAACAGAGGAGAGAGCGAGTGTGTGTGTATGGGTGTGTTTTTGTCTGTGTGTATGTGAAAATCCCAGATGCTATCCAACACAGGCCTCACCATGCTTGACTAAAAGCCCTTGCACCCAACTATTTATTGCAAAATACATTTTTCAGGGGGGTGTAACACCCGAAACACCCCATGAAGCTACGCCCCTGATGGTATAAGATGCCCTAGCTTCACGAACTCATGTCCGTAGGGTGATTCATGAAACGTTATCGGGCCTACATTAGAATTACAAGAGTGAACAACTCTTTCCGGCATCAAACAGGGCAGTGGCGGCTGTAACAGGGGTGACGTGTGCCGAGGTCACTCCGGATTGGTTATTGTTTCAGGTGCGCACCTTGCTGCTGTGCCGGTGACAAGTCTAACAATAGTACATTCCATCCACTTACAATTTAAAAGCAAGTCATTTATTTGCCGTGTGAATACCGGGGACTTCCATTTTTATTGAATTGCTTATATTTTGAGGTCACTGCTTCGCAATCCATTGTGTTTATTGGTTGTTAGTGTGTGCAAGGCCCATCCAGGCCTGGCCCTGATCTGACAGGGGTGCAGGAGCGGATGGTACAGTCAGGGAGAAGAGAGTGCAGCAGGTGCACTGCCTCCTCCCAGGCCGAACTACTGTACACGGCGACGAGACAAACCCAGGACAGGGATCGGACAAACAAGCTCTCAGTAGTAATACTCCAGTAGGCGGGGTGGGGCAGAGCAGGGACGGCTTGGTAAGGTGGGCACTTGGGCAATGGCCGAGGGGCCGGTATCCGAGTTCCAGCTGTGGGCTGCTTTTTTGGGCAGCCTGGGGGGAACGATGTGGATTGTGTCTCTTTTGTTCGGATGCCCCCAGTGGGTGCCTTAGTGGCCTTTCTGGAGGCAGATGGGCGTCCATTTCCTCCCTTTTATCAAGGGGCAGAGGTGTCACTCCTTTTCTCTGGCTGGGCCGGCCTATTAGTGTATGCATATTGAGTGGGGGCAGGAGGCCTGAGCCGAAGTGGCCTCACTTGTTTTCAGGTGCTTCACCAGTGTGAACTAATCCGTGCATTTTTTTTTAATCTAAGTAAAGTTAAGAAAACATGCCTCTGTTAGAGATCCCCCCTCTTCTTTTTATAAAACTTCTCCCAATCCAACCATGGGGCAGAAGTATGGGGAGGAGGGGGTAGCGGCTGAGGTAGAGGGCAGGGGTGTAGCAGACATGTGGGTGGTGTAGGGTAAGGCCGAGGAGGGCTGTGGGGCCTGGTAGGTAGTGTCTGAGGGCGGAGGGGATTCTGGGGTGTGGGAGCAGATGGGTGGTTAGTAAGTGGCTGGCAGGTGAATAGTTTGGCAGTGACTGAGGAGGGAGTGTGGTGGACAGAGTGGTTGGGAAGATTGGGGCAGGGGGGTGAAAGCTGGTGGGTGTAACCGAGGTGGGGCAGGGTTGTACAAGCAGGTGGGCATGGTAGGTAAGGCTGGCAAACTGAGTACAAGGCGGTCAGAGATCAGGTGTTTATTAAATGTGGGTTGGGACAGATGTATGTGGCATGCGGGTTGTGCCTTGAGTGTAGCCAGGAGTGTGGCTGTTGGTTAGGTAGTGATGTTGTGGTGGGGGTAAGGGCACGGGTAGTGTATTAGATGGGGCAGGGGTGGGAGTGGGTGGAACAGCTGAGCAGTGGCTAGGATTGCATCATGGGTGTAAGGAGCGGGTTGTTAGTGAATGGGGCGTGTGCAGAATTGTTGGGTGGGCAGTGCTTTAAATGGGCCGGTACTCACAGGTACTGAGTACTGGCGCTTCTTGTTTTTACCAAGCTGAGTACCGGCCCTTCTCCAGTGCCAAGGAGAGTACCGGTACTCTGATTCATAAGGTGGGCACTGGGCCGATGCCTGAGGGCCAGCTGTGGCCTGTTTATTTGGCAGCATGTTGGCCGTTTTGGGGTCTGTCTGTAACATTCAGCTGGACGGCCTGCTGGAGGCCTGCCGCAGGAGCAAGTGGGCCTCTGCTCCTAGATGGGAGCACTCATTGTCCTCAACCACCCCCTGCTGGGCCTCCATGCTGGGTCGTCTTTTTAGTGTATTGCACATCGGCTGCCAGGGACACGAATGTGTGCAGCCTGAATGGGTGGGAGGGAAGAGAACCTGCAGAAGTGACCGTGCCATTTTAACCGCTTGGCCTCCCACTGAGGCCTGACTCACTTGCTCCTGCAAATCCACCCCCACCCTCCTCCACCTGCTGGGTCATTGGCTGGAATATGGTGGTGCACATGGCCTACACTGCCTGCCTGGTGCCCAGGTGAGGTGGGAGGAGGTCTACTGACCTGCCCATCAGAGGCCAGTATTGTTCTCCCCCTGACCTCTACCCTGCTGGACTCTGTGCATGCTCACGACCCTGCAGTGCTCAATGTCTGCCACTGCAAGCTACCCGGCTGTGTGGCCTTCTGTTGAGAGAAGAGGAAGGAAAAAGTGGTGAAAGAAGGTGAAGGTGAAGAGTGAGGGGGCAGAGATAGAATGAGCAGAGGAGAGTTTAAAGGCGGAAAAAATACAAACAGAAGGGGTAAGCACAGACAGAGATGGGGAAGACATTGAGACAGCTATGGAATGTGTAAGATAGGCACGGAGATGGCAGATTAGAAATAGAAAGAGTGATAGTAGAGGATTATAGGATACCTTTGGGGTAAAGAGAGTGGGGCAGCGAGAGAAATGGATACAAATGGGAGAGAAGTGAGTGGGGGAGGGATCGAGAGATAAGAGATGTGAAGATTCACAGAGAGTATTTGTTTTCTTGTTTGTGTGCATTTGCCTGGTTGTGTGTATGTTTGTGTGTGAGAGAGAAACTAAATCAGAGAGGAAGAAAATTAGGACACCCAGGAGGTATTTGAAATAAATGTGTCTAATGCATTATTATTAATGATGCTATGCCAGTCTCTCTCGTCCTGGTGCACATTGATTCTTAACCTGAAAGTGCTAATAGTACTGTTGAAGGCTTGGCTGCTTTCAAGGATTAGAAGCTCCTTGCATTGTTCTCAGAAGTACTTCACAACACCCTTTATTAGCATATGTACCTGTTAATCTGCACATATGGACAGTTTGAGAGACAACTGTCATGGGCAATGCAAGGGCAAAATGAATACTCATTAGAAGTGTTTTCTATCATGATGTCTCACCCCGCCTCTAACCCCGCCCACTAGCCACGCCCCTAACTCAATCTAATGAGTACCTGCACTTATTTTTTTCCATTTAAAGCACTGGGGATGGGTGGATAAAGACTGTAGGGTGGGCAGGGCTGGAGCAATCTGAGAGGCAACGATGGTCGGGACAGAGGTGTGTGTGGAGCCCAGTGGATATAGATGAGGAGGGTAAAGGAGAGCTGTGGTTAAGATGTGGACAGGTGCATAAAAGGCAGCTGGGAAGAGAGATGTGGGTGGGGGATACACACTGGAGGTGGAGGCCGCGGTGTGAGGGAGGTGGGCCGCTGTTGATGTGGGGCTTGATGTATAGGGGACTACTGACTGATAAGTAAATGAGGTGGGAGGAGAGATGTGGTGGGTAGAGAAATGGTTCACGTTACATTTAGCGTATGGCCAGCTACGTGCGAGGGGCTTTGTGTAGAGTCGTCCAATCAGCTCGTTTGCTCTCAGCCTATTTACGGCTGAGGCCTAACGGTGAAGTTGTTGATTTGCCAGTGTGGAGCCTCCCTCCCCTAACGCAAAAGAACCACCTCACCGTCTGGAACGTCTCAATGGACAAACTGAGGAACTAGGCTCGCATCGCGCCACTACCGCGCCTCCCCGAATAGAACCACCCCCCCTGCCTTATTCCTCGCCCCTCCCCCAGCACCCAAGCGTGGGATCGACATACACCTCTCCATGCTGTGAAGGCCCCGTGGATTCATCCCGTTGCTAAACCGTCAGCACACCCTAGTGGCGCAACGCAAAATGACGCCCTCTGTAGAATGTAACGACTGGCCCTGCGTCTTGGACTGACTGGTGATCCCTAAAGGGCTGTCCCACCCTGCTGCGCAGCAGGGGCATGTGCTATGTATGCCACTGAGCGCCCCCTGTTTATGGCAATATCAGCCCCCTGCACGACCCTAACTACCCCACACGGACATCCAATCCCCCTAACACTGCACCGCCCCCACCTTGCAGAGCGCTCCGTTACTTTACAGCTGACATCGCGGCGGTGAACCAAACTGTAAATGCCATACATAAACATGCTACCGCTCTGTCGTTTTCCAAGCAAGAAGATAGGCGGGAGTAGGGCACCCGCCCTCTCCTCCAGGAATGTGGAATAAATAACACTGAGGACGGGAGCGTTCTGTTAGAGCCCTCCCTACCCAGCTCCACACCAGTGCGCACACAAAACAATGCTTGTATTATATCTCTCTGAGTGCGAATGATTCATATTTCATAACTTTAGAAAATCTTGTTTAAATGCAGTACAGTGTTCATACAGAATCAAGTTTAGTGTGCACCACAAAAAATAAACAATGTGAAATAAGAAATATTCTCCAAATTATCTGAATGGAAAACTTGCTATCTACTTGTACTTGAACATTGAAGATGATTTGTGTTCAGTATGTGTACTGCTTTTCATAATGCTTGTTAGCTCTCCCTAACTTGACAGAAGAGGAGCTGATGAGCACAGTGATTTGCCCAGGATCACACAGTTAGGTCAAGAATGGCATTTGGGGTTAGCAGTAGTACACAGCCCTCCTCATCACTGCAATCACATCTGCTTCACATCTGCTTTCACTCTTCTCCGCTGGATCTCGAATAAACTGCCCAAAGGGATCTCCCTCGCACGCCCACAAACCACCCTGAGAGTAAAGAGCAAACAATGATCTCCGTTAGATCCTGCGCTCTGCAGAGTGCCCATATTCCAGTCTGATGTAATGCAGTCTGCTGATGTGCCTGTCCCATCTCTGCCTACACAGCGCCCCCTGGTGTCCATGTGACTTATGACACAGACCCGTAGACACACCCCATTCTTAATAGCACCCAGCCCAGCCGAGCACGCCCTGTTCCAGTTACTCTCCTCTCAGGACGGCTGAGGAAAAGTGCGTCTGCTTTTGTACACCGATTTCTGTGTCTGCTTCTCCCTAGATTACCCCAGATACTCGTTGAAGATGCTGCTGTTGCTGTTTGGAATCATTGTCCTGCACGTGGCGGTCCTGGTGCTGCTCTTCGTCTCCACCATAGTCAGCGTAAGTACAGAACTGTTCATGCTCGGAGCCTGCGCTCCTGGGGACAGGGTGGGGTGCAGAGAGACTCTGGGCGAGCTGGGGAAAGGGAATGTTCCCTCTGCACGTGCATGCGAGTGTCCTTTCATAGCGCACTGAGGCCAAACCTGATTCTAATCTCTCACGACAATTCAGGGTAATTAACTAATGTGTTTAGGATCACACATTCCCTCTGCGGTTAGCAGAGCTGCTGGAATGATCTCGGGTTTCCTTCCCTAGTCGACTGTGAATTAGTCTGTACGTCAAAATGCCCACTTAAATACCAGATACATAGATCTACTTTTTCTCTGCTCTAAATAAATCGAGTGGTTCCTGGGTGTTTACTGTCATTCAGGTGACATTCTTTATTAATTCGGTCCTATATTGAGTTTGTAGTGCGGTGCGTGTTAGAAATCACGTAAATAATTCATGTAGCGCCAAGGTACCGCCCTGTTGCAACCCTAGTGTCTTTACACGGCGCGCTGTGGGTGTGATCCGCACACACCGAGTCTCTATGAAAAATGGAGTTCTTTGGGCGAGGCTGTGTCCCTGGCAGGGCGGGACAGGGGGCGAGAGGATATGGAATAACCAAACTCTTCCACGGACGCTCTCCCGTCATGTCGATCTGCAAGAGGACCATTTAAAAGCGGATTTACAGGTGCAAATGGGTGGTTTGTGGTCGATTCAGGACAGGAGTCTGAGCATCCAAAGAGTCACCAAGGCAGTTGTTTTGCCCGTGTTATGGGGTGTTTAATGGTTGCAGTTTGGTGTTTTCATGTATCTGGTACAACGTCGCTTGATTGTTCTAATGGGCCTGTACGGGGCAATGTCGACACCCCATATCCTGCCCTGAACCCCGTAGAGAAACTACTTGTTTCTGGAACTTCACGAGAGTGAGGCTAGAAAGGCAGGATTTCTTCGTTTCTGTGTTAATGCAGCAGAGGGGAGATGTTAGCTACCCCTGTAAGGACATTGCGAATGCTCGTTTGTCTATTAGGACTGCGTTCGTACGAGAACCCCCTGTGCGCCATGAGCCTGTAAGTGGATTACGCAGCGCTATACTGTGCCTCTTTAGAGCTGCGGACCTTGGGGCTGCAACATCAGTATTGCATTCATACGAGAACCCCCTGTGCGCCATGAGCCTGTAAGTGGATTACGCAGCGCTATACTGTGCCTCTTTAGAGCTGCGGACCATGGGGCTGCAACATCATGCTTGACGCTGCATTTCCAGCCGCCAGGCAGACTCGATGTCTTAAAAAAGTACCTTTGTGTCTGATTGTTAAAGGTCCTCGTCGCAGTCAGTAATAGAACAAGCAAAGCTCACAGCTCCGGGTGTCAGTTCTCGCCTGGCTCAGTGCTGCGTTTCCCCCGCCCCAGGCTACCTCTCCTGTCGGCACCACCCTTCCGACCGGAGGCCTCCTTTCTTTTCATATTTGTTGTATTGATTGTGTTTTTTTTTTTTTACAGAAATGGTTGGTCAGTGACCACTTCTCGGCAGATCTTTGGCAGAACTGCAGCAGCCCTGAAACCACCTGGCACTGTTTGAACTCCTCCGCTAACGGTGAGTGTTTGCGTAAAACGGTAGCTTTTATTGTATAACGCTTCAATTCGTACCAAGGGTTTGTCATTTCTAAACACCGCAAGTAACAGGTGTTACTTGTGCCGAATTGAATGATACTCAGTTTTCAAACCTTTGAAGGATGAAAGGCTGCGTTGGTCTTGTCAGAGCTCGTGATCTGCAGACCACAGCAGGCAGCGCTAAACTCTCCGAGATATCTTGGTGGATAAGAGCATGAGGGCATTTGTGGCTCTGCAGCGCTTTTTATTAGATTCAAACTTAATCCATGCACCAAGAGATATATTTATTTGAGGAGTATTGCCCTAGTAGTGCAACTGTACCACACGAAGTGCATGGGTTGTGCTTCACAGGGCCTTGGCAAGGGCCTCGAAGCACTTCACAGGCTCGCAACAAGAGAGGTTTTAGAACTATAGCATACACTACATTTGTTGGCAATATCGTTTTCAGGGGTTCTTCACAAACACACAGCAAAACATGCATTTACCAAAAGTAGGGGGAGAGCATCTTATAAAGGTGCAGCAGACATTAGATTTGTTTCCAGTGAGTGCTTGTCCAGGTGCTTACACACATGTACCACACTGAACATCGTTGGCAGCGGAGCCTTATTTCAGAGATTCTGAGGCATCCCTAGAGCACACCCCGTTTTTGAACAATTGGAAGACTTTGCAGAGATGTCCCGGACATGTTTGTGAATAGTTGGCCTTTTTGTTGAACTCTGCAAACCTGAAACTGCAAAATAGCTCATTTGGTAACCCGGAAATGTACAAAAGAACTTTTAAAACGTGGCACACGAGGCACACTGTATGTATTTTTTTAATTTAAAGTTGGAGGTTTATAGGAACGCTTTCCAGACTTGCAGAGCACTGCACATTTGTTAGCAGTGCCCTTACAAACAGTACTGTAATATATACAGCCTATTGTTTATGCTTTTAATGAGTGTTTTACAGTGATGTAGCAAATAGTATACTGGTTGAAAGCTAGCCATTTGTAGGAGTGCTTTAAGTACGTGTATTTGCTGCATGGTATATGTAAATGAGAGTACATTTGTTAGCAATATGAGGTGGAATGCCACTATTCAGGCACGTAGCTCACACATTTGCTAACAGTCTGGGCTCGATTCCCAGAGGTAAGCTTAGACCTAATCTCTAAATTTAGCCCTGCAGTCTAGGGGCCGAGTCACACTGGTAAACCTAGACTTTAGGTCTAAGTTTTTTACCTTTGTGAATTAGGCCCTCAGACTTCAGGTTATATTTGTTTACAGCTGGATGTGTACAAACTTGCTAGTTACATGTGTTAAAAGCAGGATGTTTACAGGGTTGCTTCACAAGCATGTAGAACACTCACATTTGTTAACAGCAGGATGTTTACAGGGTTGCTTTACAAGCTGTAGCACACTTACATTTGTGAACAGCTGCATGTTTACACGGTTGCTTTACAAGCATGTAGCACACTTACATTTGTTAACAGCAGGATGTTTACAATGTTGCTTTACAAGCATGTAGCGCACTTACATTTGCTAACGGCGGTATGTTTACAGGTGTTTTTTTACACGCATGTAGCGCACTCACATGTGTTAACAGCAGGATGTTCACAGAAGCGTTTGTCAGAACATGTATGTAATCAATATTCGTGTAACATGCAACTCACTGGAGTCGCTTGGTAGCACACTTTGAAACGTTGTATGCACACACTTATCCACAAACACACACACGTGTAGTTTCGGTCTCAAGTGAGGCAGATTCCCCAGCCAAGAAGCTTGCATTTTTAAAACATTGCCTCATAGCCAAAAAAAGTAGAAGGGCGAACGGCCAACGTTTGTGTCTTTACAAACCTGGCGTAAACACAGCTGTTAAAGTCTGATTACCCTTCGGAATTCTCCGAGGGCTATTTCTGATGCACACCTGGCGAGTCACATCATTGCAGGTTTTAGTGGCCACCAGTTGCGATTGTAAGTAACCCTGTTAAAAATAGTGGCCAAGCCCCCTTGCTTCTCTGCGAGAGGGTCGTGTTTCTAAAGCGGCGGACTTTGTAACAGAGTGGCTTGATGGAGACATCTAGTGGCCACTGCTTGTGCTGCACTGCTTGGCACTGCCTCAGGGCAGAACTTTCACGAGCTTTATCCCCAGCTTAATCTGTGTAGTGGCTTGCACCACTTCCCTGAGGCAGCCGTGGAAAGACACTTCGGATACACCGGAGGACAAGGAAGTCTTGGGCAGGAAATGTTATTAACATACATAAAAAGAGAAAAGCCATTCAAACGTGGAAATACTTGATTTGCGTCATTGCTCTCGCACTGTGACCCTACTGCACCCGACAGTGTCTTTTCCAAGCTTCTTGGATGTATTTGTATCCACCGCCTAGAGGGTGGTTCCATGCACTTACCTTTCTAAAGTTTCCAGTACCTGGGCTGCAGCGGCGCACTTTAACATTAACAAATGTATGAGCACATTGACTACTACACTGAAAGATTTCAAGCGACATGCTTGTCAAGAGCAGATGTTGGGGGGTGGACATGGAACTATGTGGCTAAATTGTTAGTGGGAAAAATGTAGTTATTGGGAAAGTAGATCAGCAGGAGGTGGCGAATAACTAGAGGCAATGGGCACATAGGACCACATGTTCATTATGATTTTGTAACGTGGATAGGATGTGCTCTTCTGAATGTTTATAAAGCTCTCTGTTACCCTGGGAGGCAAAGCTTGTGCCAAGTAAAGTCCACAGAACATAAACAAGCGAGCACATGTTCACCCGCGCACCCGCAGCTACACTCTCTCCTGTAGGTAGGAAAGCATACGCATCTCCGCCTGCCTTTAAACCTTTTTCGCAATGAGTAACAACAATGCACTGGGCTCGGGGGCGTCACTAAGGCCCCCGCAGCTCCCGCAGTGTGTGTAGGTGGAAAGGGGGGCAGGCTTACCCATACTGGAGGGGGCTCCCTCAGCCCTTACTGATGGGCGTTTGAGGGGCCACTTCAGCTTATCTTGCAGGAGGGAAAGGGGGTGTGCTCATGTTTTGTTATGCCACTGCTGTGCTGTTCAAAGGAACCATTCTCTTTGAACTTCTACAGACGGCAGAGAGAAGATCTGCCCCACAGTAAGGTGACCAGATCTTCAAAATTAAAAACTGGGACAGGCAGGGACACGGAAGTAGGACTACAAAATGGCAGCATTAGCATAGCGCATGGTAGTATTAGCTCAGCGTTACAGTACGTAGGACAGATGTAACATGCAGCGCAAGAGCTTGATAGACAGAATGCAGAACAATGTCATACATTCACCCCAGTACAGCGATCTGGGCCTAAATCCATCGTTTTTTTGCTCATCATGCCATTCCAGTTTGGACCCAGCCATATGCAAATCAGTCTTGACCCTGCGCCCAATGGAACTGCCAAGCCAGGTTCTCCCTGGACTGGAAACATGCATCCTAGGACCGGTTTCAGGCTTTCAGCCCTCATCAGCCAGGATAGCTTGACTCCAGTGACATGGAGAGCACGGAACCCACGTCTCGGCATACCCGTCCCACTTGGGGTGACAAATGCAAAAACAACAATTGATGGACAGAATGCAGAACAATGTCATACATTCACCCCAGTACAGAGATCTGGGCCTAAATCAATAGTTCTTTTTACTCACCATGCCATTCCAGTTTGAACCCAGCCATATGCAAATGAGTCTTGACCCTGTGCCTCATGGGAACAGTCCAGCCTGAACTTCCAAGACAGGTCCTCCCTGGACTGGAAACAAGCATCCTAGGACCGGTTTCCCAGTGGCATGGAGAGCACAGACCTACCCGTCCCACTCGGGGTGACAAATACAAAAACAACGGTTGATGGACAGAATGCAGAGCAATGTCATACATTCACCCCAGTACAGAGATCTGGGCCTAAATCCATCATTTTTTTTGCTCACCATGCCATTCCAGTTTGGACCCAGCCAATTTGCAAATCAGTCTTGACCCTGCGCCCAATGGGAACAGTCCAGCCCGAACTGCCAGGCCAGGTCCTCCCTGGACTGGAAACATGCAACCTAGGACCGGTTTCGGGCTTTCAGCCCTCATCAGCCAGGATAGCTTGACTCCAGTGGCATGGAGAGCAGGGGACCCACCACTGGGCATACCAGTCCCACTCGGGGTGACAAATGCAAAAACAACAATTGATGGACAGAATGCAGAACTATATCATACATTCACCCCAGTACTGAGATCTGGGCCTAAATCCATCGTTTTTTTGTTCACCATGCCATTCCAGTTTGGACCCAGCCATATGCAAATCAGTCTTGACCCTGCGCCCAATGGGAACAGTCCAGCCCGAACTGCCAGGCCAGGTTCTCCCTGGACTGGAAACATGCATCCTAGGACCGGTTTCAGGCTTTCAGCCCTCATCAGCCAGGATAGCTTGACTCCAGTGACATGGAGAGCACGGGACCCACGTCTCAGCATGCCCGTCCCACTTGGGGTGACAAATGCAAAAACAACAATTGATGGACAGAATGCAGAACAATGTCATACATTCACCCCAGAACAGAGATCTGGGCCTAAAGCCATCATGTTTTTTGCTCACCATGCCAGCAGCTCTACCACATGTTTATTTTTATTGTGGTAAAAATGTTGGGGTGCCCGGAGCATCAGTAAACATCTGGGAGTGCCTGCGGAAGTCTGGGGCTTCAGGCCACCTCACCCTAGAGCCAAGGCAGAGCAGGACAGTGTGGGCGTGGCCATCGGAATGGTGTGGCGAACAAAGGAGCCGCAGATCCCCCACCATGGCATCTTCACTCATATTTGTGAAAGGTAAAATATCGCTGTGCGTGCATGAGACCCAGGAATACATAAAAAAAGTCACATTTTCCAAATTAAATGAAATACATAGAAAACCTGCCCACAAATGCACTTATTTACTGTCATTTTTATATTATTACAGACAATAAGCCAAAGTGCAAACTAGCAGTAGAAGTGGCTGAAACACCGCTAGGGTATTGAGCAAAAGGAAAAGTAGGAAGTGATGTCCTGATGTAAGCCACTGTAAAACGACGCAAGGGCCCCTGCCCCTTTAAGAACTTTGGAAACCTGCACCACTCGTCATGCCCAGCAGGGAGTTGTTTTATTCGTTCGGAAGCATAGGGAATGTGGGGGCTGTGGATTTTAGGAATTTAGAGAGAATACCCATGGTGGTGAACTAGGGTTTTAAACAAAGACCAATTCCTTCTGCCAATATTCAGCTTGCTGCCTGCTGCTGAAAACAACCCTTAGGGGCAGATTTACAAGCCCTTTGCACCTTTTTGCGCCGCCTTTGCGTCACTTTTTTTTACGCAACGGTGGCGCAAACAATGCGGCATATTTACAACGTGAAGCATCTAGGGAGATGCGTCACGTTGTAAAGTCCTGTGTCACATTATACCTGCGTCAGGTATAATGTGTGCAGGGAGGGCGTTCCCATGCAGGAAGGCCTCGTAAAAGTGGCGCATTGAAATCTACAAGATTTCACTGCTCCACTTTTAGGACGCTACTGCGTCATAACCTTATGCCTGTTTGACGCAGACGTAAGGAGTGACTAAGTATAGTGGGGCAGATTTACAAGGAACTGACGCATCTGCAGAGATGCGTCAGTTTCCTTGCGTCAGCGGCAAATGTCCTTGCGCCGCCATGGATGCGCTGTATTTACAATACAGTGCTCCATGGCGCAAGGATTAACAGATGCGTCAGAAATTCTGATGCATCTGTTGGCCCACACGTCACGCATTGTTGGAGTTGTGTCGCAAGCACGACGCACCTCCAGCAATGTATTTTAGGGCACATTTTTCAAGCCCCTTGCGCCACTTTTGCGTCACTTTTCCCATGTTAAAAGTGACGCATAAGTGGAGCAAGGGATTTGTAAATCTGCCCCTTTGAGGACTATACATACTGTACTGAGTCACTCCTTACGCCTGCTTCAAGCAGGCCTAAGGTTATGACGTAGAGGCGTCCTAAATGTGGCACAGTGAAATCTTGTAGATTTCACTGCGCCACTTTTACGAGGCCTTCCTGCATGAGAATGCTCTCCCTGCATACATTATACCTGACACAGGTATAATGTGACGCAGGGCTTTACAACGTGACGCATCTCCCTAGATGTGTCACGTTCTAAATAGGCCGCATTGTTTGCTCCACCGTTGCATCAAAAAAAGTGATGCAATGGCGGCGCAAGGAGGTGCAAAGGGCATGTAAATCTGCCCCAGTAAGAATAGGCCTCAAAGGGGCAGATTTACAAGCCCCTTGCACCACTTCTGCGTCACTTTTAACATGGTAAAAGTGACACAAAAGTGGCGCAAGGGACTTGTAAATCTGCCCCAAAATACATTGCTGGAGTTGCGTCGTGCTTGCGATACAACTACAGCAATGCGTAACTTTTGGGCTAACAGATGCGTCAGAATTTCTGACGCATCTGTTAATCCTTGCGCCATGGATCACTGTATTGTAGATACAGTGCATCCAAAGTGGTGCAAGGACATTTGCCGCTGACTCAAAGAAACTGACACATCTATGCAGATGCGTCAGTCCCTTGTAAATCTGCCCCTTAGTTTTCCACTTTCATGTATATGTCAGATACCCCAGCATCCTCTTTCATGCAAGACTGCCCAGCTTTTTGGCCAGTCTCATTGGCCATTCCACGACTATATAAACAGTCTGACATGCCCTGGTCATTTCAGTCAGTGTCATTGATGAAGAGGTGGCTAAAGTGCCGTAATGCTACCACAGATTAGAGAGCTAGTGGATGTTGCACAGGGGCTTATGCCAACTTAATACTATGGGGAAGATTTACAAGCCCCTTGCGTGACTTTTGTGCCGCCGTTGTGTCACTTTTGTGACTTACCGCAGCGTAAATTTTGTGGCCCATTTACGACGTGACGCATCTAGGGAGATTACACATGTGTCAGGTATAATGTGTGCAGGTGGGCGTTCCCACGCAAAAAGCCATGTGTAACTGACGCAGTGAAAGCTACAAGATTTCACTGCGTCACTCTACGCCTTCACTGCGTCAAAATCCCTACGCCTGCTCTGACCAGGGGTAAGGAATGATGCAGGTTTTTTTTATGGGACTCACCCATCTTTTGTGGCTCATTGCTGGAGTTGCGTCACTTTCATGAGCAACACCAGCAATGCATCACTTTTGCGCCAACAGATGCGTCAGAATGTCTGACGCATCTGTTAATCCTTGTGCCATGGAGCACTGTATTGTAAAGGACATTCAGCGCTGACGCAAGAAACTGACGCATCTATGCAGATGCGTCAGTTCCTTGTAAATCTGCCCCTGTGTGTTTTGCATATGATGGACATCTGTATTAGGGGCAGAAGAGCTGCCTGGTTAGTTGCTCTGCAGCAGACCACCCATCTTTTAGTTTGAATAAAATCCACAAATAGGTCAGAATTATGGCATCAACAGTTGTGGTCACATTAAACTCCACTTAGAGACACCTCTCTCAAAGGTCAGTGGAGCATAGACGTGAGGCCACAGCATCAAGCAAACAACCCAGACCTCGTACATTCACAGCAAAACCATTAGACTACATTTTCCTTAGAAGAAGGGGAAAGGATTGTTTTTTCCCCCAAAGAAGATGCATGCACTGGTCATATTTTCAAAGAGACGCACATGGATTATAGAAACTGTCCAGAATTCTTATGCAGTGTTTGCTAGTTTCCCACATGAGTTATACAGATGTCGTAGGCTGTTCAAGGACACCCCCCACAGCTTCATCAGCCTGCAGTGAATGTGCAGAATTTAACAGCGTTCCTGGCAGAGCTGCTCACATCTTGGTTCCCATATATGTACAATATTCGTCCATAAAAGCACAAAGAATTCTCACAGGAGTGATATGAGATTCCGTTCTGTTGCTGAGGTCAAGGGTCGAGGCTCATAATCAGGGACTGCTTTGCCAAGAGGCTACTTTAAGATATTTTTTGGAGTTATTAGTGCAGTCTGTCTTCTGAAGGGGAATGTTTATCCCAATGACAAAATTACTTAACATTACAACTTCTTAGGACTTTTGTTCATGTGGAAATTTCCAAAACTATTTGATGTAATCCTGTGGTGGATCAGCCACAGTGGTTGGCTGGACTTCACTTAGGACACAGCGTATCAGCATATGGGCACTCTAGAAGGAATGATCGCTCGATGGCTAGTTGGAACTATACCCTAGATTGGGTCCCTGGAGCCCAGAATGCCTGTGGTCAAGTCATGCTTATTTCTGACTTGGCTTGTAAAGTTACTTACCACATGAAGTCCTGTTTTCCAAAGATATCCAGGCCTAAGAATGACAGATAATTTCCTGATGGCCAGATGAAGTTAATTGGTACATGAAGAACCACGTGTCCAAGATAGTTGTTCTCAGGACTAGCTGATCTCTAGGTATCAAGCTGTTGTTTCGTCACACTTGAAGTACCAGATAAGATGGCAACAACTGGGATGGGAAAGTCCCTAAATAGCGAGTTGGGGCTGTGTGGTAAAGTAAGAACTAGCGTGCTAGGTTTGGGTGATCCTTAGCTTACCATCTGGTCAGCATCCAGGTTAGGAGAATCCCCGTCTAGCAACTAGAGTTTTCGTCATACAAACTTGTTGCCTGAGACGCAAGATGGAGTGATGTGATACAGAAAATCTTTTCTGCCTAATATGGCAGCGCACAGCATATACTGATATGCGGTGGCCAAACAAAACAACATTAGGCAAGACATTCCAGCGGCACAAGATGGTGTCTCACAGAAGATGCTTATCCCTGGCTAGTGAACTGGCACTGTGCTATATAAGAAGTCCAAGCTGGCTAAGATGGTGTCGAAAGCCAAGCCTACATCATTCATGCAAGATGGCATCATTCAGAATACGCTGATTTTTAGCTGGGTTGATAATGATCTGTGACATGCCAAGGATATTTCATGCTCAAAGCCCTCTTATTTAAGATGCCAGCTCCCAGCATGGCCTGATTTCCAAGTTGAAGCTGCATGGCTCACTCATGTAATGTGACATGCTTCATCATTTGGCACCTCGTCCCACCCGTGGTGAGATATTACTACCAGGGCGGACTCAATCTCAGAATGGGGCTTTTCTGAGGGAGTTCTTAGAAATTTCTATTCTTTCAGGACAATGCTTTCGGTCCAGATCCTACATTTAAAAAACATGAGGATAAACCACTAAAGTATCCTTAAATTTGGTGGTATCCCTGGTTAGTTAAAAAGATTACCAGGGGGTAAACAGAGGAGTCACACTAAGGTATAATGGCCTGTATGCGTCACTGTACAGTATTTATGCCAAAAAAGCCCCATTCTGAGGTTGAGTCGTCCCTGGTAGTAATATCTCACCAGGGTGGGACAAGGTGGCAAATGATGAAGCATGTCACATTACATGAGTGAGCCATCCTCGTCCAATTCTTGGAATTGCCTTGAATTTAGATAAAGAACAACTAGCAGCACACAGAGAGCCCGTTGGGTCTCTGTCAATGACCTGCTGACCTGTTGACTACACAGATAGCAGTTTTCTGAGGGTATCACACCAATTTTTGTGTTTGTTTGAGCTAGTGAGGGCAGGTGTGTGCCCCATAACGCCCTTCTTCTTCATGTGATATTATAACTCAGCAGACATAGCAGCTTCTTTCTAGAATGTAGGGATTTTCCTTCAGTCTTAAGATAATACACTTTTTCGGAGCCTACAAAATTGATGGCAGTGGCAGACATGGCCCTCCAGGCCCAGTGATGCCTGATATGCCTCAGTGGATTAACATCTTCAGCCATATCCTCCGTCTGGGTATGCCCTTTAAATTTGGATATTTCTCTCCTCCGTCACTTGAAGGCTTTCTAGCGTCCTTCACCTGTGTTGTACGGTCTTGCTAATATATTTTCAGCTTTCTCTTCCATTATTGTTCAGTTCTCTAGTCAGTGCAATCAGTGTTGTATTGTGTGACCTATGGAATCCAGGTTTAAAGGGATCCATTCATGTGGGATTAAAGTTTACAAACAGCTTAAGGTCCTTACCTTTGTTACCTCATTTTAGCTCGTTTTATTTTTATGAGCCCTGGTTAAAGTTCAAAAGGCAGACTGAAAGAGCTTCACTGCAACTATCAAAGCAGTTCCACTTGCAAATGGCAATCATTTGAGCTGTTGTATAGTGAACAGGATTTTCCCAAGCTTTACTAACACACAATCATAGACTGAGCAGGGCAGGCTTTTTTAACGCAAGACCTGGCCAAGCCAATTGGTCTCGCCTTTCTAATGCGAAACCCAAGGTATTGGCTTTTCCAATGGTTGTTGGTAAATCATTCTTTAAAAAGTAAAAACTATCAAAATACTGGCAGAAAAGTAAAAATATCTTACGGTATTCAAAACTGTACGTTGAATTTAGTATTGTAAATCATTATAAAATGGTGCGCTTTATTTTTCATATACTTTTTACTTAGGGAACTCTGAACATAATTTAGAAAGAGTAAGGCGGTGTCAACATTTAAAGGAAAATGCTTGGCAAGGCCTAATTTACTATACACAGTACTCAGAAATGAAGCATGACCCTCCATTTGCTCCTCTGCTATATGGTCACTCAGCAGATTTATGGCCCTTCAGAAGAGACAGCTCATTTTCAGTAATGCTAAGTACACCTTTTGTGTAAACGCCAGCAGAGTGCAGCAGACAGCCCTTTCCCCAGAACCATAAAAGCCCTTATTTGACCATGCCTGTGCTTTCATGCAATATGTGGAATGCAGGAGATAAAATAAAAACAACCATTAAAATTAAAGTGTTCTTTAGTCATAGCCTGAACAAATTATACCTCTTGCAGTGTTTTTACAGGCAAGTTGGTAGGAGCTGGGAGCAACCCTGAGAGCATGATATGGAGAGGGTATTTGGGGGGAGGGAGGAGCATGAGTGAGTGAGCGAGCCATTAAACACATGCACCCTCATGGAACGCTGAATGAAAACGAAAAAAGTAGATCCCTGAAGGTAAGCAGTGTAAAGATACAAGTCATCTAGCCAAAAGGATGGCAAAGCGCCTATGCTCCAGGAGAAGGACAGACACAAGAAGAGGAGGATCTAATAGGACATAGGCAAATAAGTTTGACAAGAAAGGCCACTATTGGCAAGCAACAGGTCGGCTCCAAGCCCACTGAAAGGTGTTGGTATCCACAAGAACTTGTTCGAGTCTGTAGGTGAGACGTACCAAAAATCTGTTTCACAGAAGGTGGCGCAGCTGAAGTGCTAGGCAAACTTTCACAACAGAACAGGTAACAGCTGTGCATGCATCCTCATACACTGAATAGGGACATCACGCAGCAGCAGTACTTGTTTCACAAGGCTGTGTGCATATAGGTCTTGCTGGGCATAAACATCTAGTGCATACGTAATTCTAGCATTTACACTGATGTAGGGGATTTGCTTATTTAAACCAATTGGTGCAGGATACTATTTCAAGCAGCTGTAGGCAGTTAATTACTTTTAAAATACTTGGAATTTTTGCTCATGGCTCCCTCCCTGTGGGAGCTCATTGGTGCCTTTTTTTATTGCTGTTTTTTGGAACAGGAAACTTTCCTTTCTAGAAGCTCTGTACGCGTCCCAAGAAGACGCCATGTTGGAATAACATTCTGCCACCTTACAATCATTATCTTGATTGTCATTGCCATTGCATAATGAAGGTATTCAGATCTATGTGGCTTTAGTTGTGTTTTGTTATGTTTTATTACTGGGTTTCTGTATAGCACAGTTCTTCTACTGTTACAGCCCAATTAAAACAATCCCAGAGTTTATGGCACCTTTAGGGTACTAGATGTTTATTGGGCCTAGAAATGGAAACCAACAAATCATTTACCTTGTGGCTCAGTGTTACGCTATGGGTGGGATAAGGAAATCCAGGAAAGGGTCTGTTCTCTTGTCACGAATGACCTATGTTCATCAATTCATCTTGGATATATGACTTTGGCCTCACTTGATTAGGACGCATATGCTCTCCGATGCATCATCACACTCAAGGTTCTTTACGTGGGCAGTTGCTGCTTGGGGTGGAAAGTTGGTGGCTTATATATGCACTTCTCTTTAACAAACTAATATAACACTTCTAGTTGAACATTCGCCCGTTTTCAATCTGGCTATGCTTTTGAGGAATACTGGGTTTTCTTTTGCTATGGTCTAGTCAGTGAATGCTATAATCATCTCTGTTGTCTTACCTCTGGACCGGATTCATAGAAAGCAAAGAAGGAATTTTCCAAGGCAACTCAATGAGTTGAACCCAAGTTGTGGAAATCATCACCAAACTAAAACCCTAAGTGTATCAAAATCAAAGGTGGATGAAATGGTTGATGTGGGCCGGAGATGTGCACCACTTGGAATGGTCAGTTCAGTATCTGTTGCCCCAGAACCTATGGGTTCCTGATAGTGTTCACATCCGAGGGAACAGAATCATTTGTGTGATACTGACTGATCTCAGGTAGTCTGTGAATACCCAGTTGAATTGATCTTTTGCATTCAGATCTGAAGAGACCGAAGGTGTATTGTTAATGGGACACCAAATACTTGAGCAGATGTAACTTGAGATTAGAGGGTTGTTGGGACTTGTTTCTGATAGAACCCAAAGCAGGATGGACAGGACAAATCAAAAGATAAAACACCAAACTTCCTTAGAAATGGGGGCATCCTCTAGGCCAGCAGCAATTAGGTATGGGATCCGTCCATTAAGGTCTGGGGCTTAGCAGAAAAAGAAGAGGTAAATGCTGCTATGTCCACATCTTAACAAAAAGAAAATCACGGGTACAAGCATACCTTAGACTCGATGCCTTGCTGGTACAAGAGGTGTGTCAAAAAGTCACTAAAGAAATATTTACTCTAAAACGTCACTGTCACACCTTGAGTCTTTGCATTGTCAGCTAAGCTGTGACTCTTGCTGATTCGCTCACAGGTTGGTACGAGCTTCACAACTGTCTTGTCACTGCGAGTTAAGGCTTTCTGCTAGATTTTGAGGCATGGTCCATTGTAGGAAGGTTAGATAAGGGTTCTGTTCCTGGCAATCACAATGTCTCTACTAGCCCCTAGAGTTTCTTTTCTGAAGTCTAGAATAATAACAAGTACTGTTTCCTGAGCCCCATAAGTGTTCAGTTTTGGTGAAATTATGGGAAAACAGTCCTTCATCAAGTGGCACGCCACCCACAACTACAGACATCTGGGAAAACGTTGAGTGCCACGCTTGACCAGCCGAACCTAGCACCGTTCTTGGAAGCACTCGAACATAGAGCTGGTCTCAGCACATTCAAATATCCAACACCACCTCGTTGAAACAATGCATGACACACAAATTAACCAAAATAGTTAGGATGATGCTTTTGACCCAACAGTGTGGGGACTTTCGTCCTCACAAATGGGAAAAGAGCACAGCCTGCAGAGGTGTGACTTTAGAACCTAAGGTTCATGAGATACAACTCTTCATATTCAAAAACAATGATCTTCTTAACCTAAAGGGTAGTAAATGCTGCAAAGTTGTTTTCATCAGAAGCAGCAGTACTAACGTAAAAAGAGCCCCATTTATGAAAAGTGTTGCATCGCTGCGAGAAAACAGCGATGCAACACTATTCAGTGCAACACCATGGATGCGCCGTATTTACATGTCGCAAGGATTTACCGATAAGTCAGTATTCCTGACGTATTTGTAGGTGCAAAAGTGGCACATTGCTGGGGTGTGTCTGAAAACTAACGCAACTCCTGCAATGTGTCCTTTCGGGCCTGCGTCACTCCTTGTACCTGCTGTGAGGCAAGCTAAGGATTCAACACAGTGGCGTTCTAGATGTGTCGCTGTGAAATCGAATAGATTTCACTGCAACACTTTTAAAAGCCTCTTCTGCACCGGAACACCCACTCTGCATACATTATATCTGTCGCAGGTATAATGTAGCGCAGGGGTTTACAAAGTGATGCATCTGCGTAGATGCGTCACTTTGTAAATATGGCGGCGTGTGGTGCATTTTGTACGCTGCAGCAGCGTCACAAAAAGTGACGCAACGGCAGGCAGCGTAAGGCCCGAAATGTATTGCTAAAATGTGTAACTCCCACAAGGCCATAGTTGCAGTGTGGGTGTAAAGACAGGGCAGGAGAGAGAGCCGCACAAGGATTAGGAGGCAGACTAGATAGTACTGGTGCACCTTCTCTCGCGACAGCATACATTTGCCGCTGCTTCTTCCCAAATGTTGTATGAGCCCTGCTCGTGTGAGCCGGATTTGTATCCATGTACATTATTTGTACCATAATTGAGAAGCTGTAAAGAGATGACAGATGGGCCCCAACTGACGGCTCACAGCTCTGGCACAGACAGAGCAAGAAGCAGATGTGCAGGGGCTGGAATAATCCCCACCAGTGGTGGTAGGCACACGACAGGCCACCTTACGTGCGCTTTTGGAACAACAGTTGACAGAAGCGTAAGCAGGAATAGTTTAAAGTTTTAATTTTGAGATCACATCTTTTTTGTGGACAGCGGGTCTGTACAAGAGCCCCCGAAAACCTCGCCCCAACTGATTATCCGATGTAATATAAGGTAAAATGTAACAAGCTTTAAGAATGGTTCAGCATGTGTTGCTTAAACTGTCTGTGGTTCATTCTCTTCTCGAATGATGAAAGGCTGCCTTTGGGAGGGCAAAGAGGTGTTCATTATTAAATGAGCGGCGCCAGGGTGCAAGGCTGCAATTCCGTGCTGAGTCCGGGTTGCTGTTTTCGCACACTCTGTACCGTATCTCAGCAAGTAAACGGAAGTACACCCCGACGGTCCGTATTGTGTTTCCTCGTGTGCCGACATGCCTGGAGGGCGTGTGGTATTTGGAGAGGTGCAAGTGGGTGGTATTTAGAGAGGTATATGGTCT
Source organism: Triturus cristatus (assembly GCF_964204655.1). Classification (NCBI taxonomy): domain Eukaryota; kingdom Metazoa; phylum Chordata; class Amphibia; order Caudata; family Salamandridae; genus Triturus; species Triturus cristatus. The sequence goes on along the minus strand of NC_140590.1, from coordinate 478,569,739 downwards.
TTTATATTAGCACCATTCACCCGGGCATTCCTCCTCTGCCCCCACACGTCTGCTTGCGCACACATCAGCTTATCTTGAAAAGGTGTGGTGCTAATGTGATTTCTTGCCTTTGAGGTGAAACACAGTTGTAGCCTTGGAGGTAGGAGGGGGCAGAGTGTTACCTTTAACACCAGCCCCCTCTGTTACCACTTTTTAACTTATCCTCATTGTGATATTGTTTTTATTAAAGAGGGACTGCACAGGCGGTACCCAGTTATGGTATGATGTCACAGGTCAAAGGTTATCATTTGACATTTTTAGTGGTTGGTCCTTAGCTGTGCATGAATGAAACAGAACATTTAAGAAAATAAACTCCAGGCTTTGTAAGACTAAGTTGTTGAGGGGCTTTACAATGGGAGTGTTACTGAAGGTTTTATTAGAATAAGTATGTAGAACTATGGTGGGCTTTTGTTTAATGTTTTTTATTTACTTGTTTTAAAGAGTGGTTGTTACCTTCAAAGGACACCTGAGCGGGGTAAACAAGGGATAAAAATACAGAAAATTAGAAATACAGAAAATAAGAAATACATTGCACAAAGGCTGCCCGGTTAATTAAGTCTTCAAATTTTTGTTCAATCAATATGTCCTTAAGTATCTTAAATCCTTAAAAAAGAAGGAATATTTTATGTGGCTGAGTAATACTATACGTTTTCGAGATCCTCTCACGCTCTGCTGTAATCTGTTCTTTCAGCTTGCTAAAGGACATCGCTTTGACTTTGACTTTCTTGAGCAAATCCTCTGTGATTTCGATCGCGACAGTTCATGCTACTGTGAAAGGGTCCTAGTATGTGAGTTTGCTTGGGGCCTTTCCTTGAAAGATTGTTTGGGGCTGGGAATAGGCTGATAAAAGCAGTGACTGTATCATCACTAAGGTTTTTTTAGGCATGGGAAAAAGTTTGTAAATTCACAACATTTTCTAAAATTTCACAGTATTCAATTTTGTGACATACAAGCCAGATACTGGTTCAAGCAGGAAATGTTTCGCTAAGAAACATTTTCGGCTAAAACCAGTCTCCTGCCAATATCTTATGTGTTATTTTTGTTTTACACCTTTGGGTGATATAACGTGATACAAGATACCAGCAAAACACATTTTTGTAACAAAAGTGTAATTTTTCAATTTTTTTATTGAATTCCGAGGAATTTAGCAAGAAAAAATGTTGCGGTTTTGCACATCTACATTTTTTCTATTTTCTCTAGTAATTGCAGGCAGTTTCTCTTTAAGCCACCTCTTTATGGTTTGTGCCTCACCTAGTGATCAACACTCTTAAGGCTTTTGCTTTCAGTTTCTTGCTCCACTATTGGGTCATCATGCTGCATAAAGAACTCCTAATTTTAGGAAAGTCGTCTCACTGCTTTGAGTTATGCGATTCTAATTGATTCTATTAGTGGGCCTGACTGATAAAACTAGCATATCCATTTTAAGTTTCCTCCTTTTCTCAACTCCTACTAAACTTGGAAAATAATTTAACCTGAGACAAAAGTATTTTTGGGAAACTTTAGCATGAATCTAGTGATTTTTTATCACTGCCTAGATATGTCATGGGTAAAAATAATATTCTCGAGTATTAGATCTTTCATAGATTGACGCGTCATCGAGCTGGGAGCACATAGCGCGCAGTGCAATGTTAAACGTAGTCTAGAAAAGTTTAACATGGTCACAAGTAGAGATATTGCCATGTCAGATAGGGATCAGCCAATATCTTCACTCTAGGCCCCCTCCTCGGCCGATCCCGGGAGAGCTCCACCACCCAAGCAAAACCTCTGCACCTGCAGGTGCCGGGCCGAGAATTCAGCGAGTGGGAGAATTGAAGAGTTAGTGGTCCCAGGATCTGTAGTTGTCTTCACACCCACTATACTCCTTGCTCATGTAACAGACCCGTCCACTTTTACCCTGAACAGCCCCACCAGAACCCCAAGAAGGGAGTCAGAGAGGCTCTGCCACCCAAGTAAAGCCCCTTTGTTAGTATCAGGATTGATTGTTTCAAATATCTGCCTTCTGCCATGGCCGCAGGTATTGCTAAATTGCTGCCTTAACCCTGCACAAGTGGTACACCAGCTGTGCTCCCAATATTCTGGGTGACCGGCCATAGGAGGCTCAACAAAAAGATCCTGGGGCTGGGGTAGTAGGGGGCAGAGCACACTCACTACCAGAGTCAAGCACCACAGGTCGAGGTAGAAGAACACTGCCGCCGACCACCTCAATCCCTCTAGGGCACCAAGTCAGCTCATACGTAGCCCTGTCTCCGCACCCGCATCAGGCCCTAGCGTGTCTCCAACTGTCCTTTGTTGGCTGAGGTTGAAAGTCGGGTCTCAGGCCACGTCAGCTCCTGCTTCTCCACCACTGTACTGATATTTCAGGGGTCAATTGAGATGAGGTGCAGGATAATTGAGGATAATTTTGGGGCACAGGGCTGAACTCACTTAGATTACGCTTGTCATCTTTGTGATCCAGTAGAGTATATTACAGACACAATATTTTTTGGCAGATGATATTCTGAAATTAATATTCTGATGCTGCACAATTCTAACACCCCGCTATTCTTCAAATTTCCGGGTGCAGCAACCTATCAGGTCCATATGTAACCCACCGCCCTATGAACAGAGGAAATCTGCTATACATTTGCGAATTGAGCAGACATAACATTACAAATAGAAATGTTGGAAAAAGGAAAAGTAATACTACATACCACTATGGAAAGATGAAATTGTTAACCTAGAAAACGAGAGAAATTGTAGTATGTGCTCACGCTGCCACTGCATGCATATTGACAGTAAATATGGACAACCATATGCTGTAAATGTATCATGTAGGTGTATGCATGGAGAGTGAAACGTGGCGGCCTATTTCTCTCACCTTCATCATGACAGCTAAATTTCCAGACTTTCGACGCCAGCTCATGATTCCCTTCAAGTTCTTTTTATGCACTCACATGCCAATGCAGGCAACAACGATGCCTGCAGTCCCCAAGGATGCTATTTTGGCTTGTGTATGTACAGCGAATCATGTGCCCAGCCTGGCTGGCATGCAGGTATTGACTGGGTGCTTTCTGATGGGATGCCTGGTTCTTGGAAGGCTCCATGCCATGCACACATTCTGCTACAAAATGCCACTTCCATGGCCTAGAGGAAAAGGCTTTTATTCTGTACACAGCTGTTTGCTGCACAGAGAGTTTTGCTGTGAATTCAAACTTCACTCTTGAACTCCTAACAGCGTCTGTTGCTGTTCAGCGCAGTGGACAGGGCGGGAGACTGCATCTCAGCTCTGGTCTGAAGGGAAAGATGGCGTGCACCCAAGGAGAAGGGTATACTGCACTGATAAGAACCATATCAAACCCACAGTCTCCATCACACCATACCAACAGTCTGGCAGTCACAGGCTTGCCACCCTACCAACACGACCGCCACTCACACATACATCATCGATCTATACAAGCATCTCTTGGCTCAAGGAAAACTACAAAAAAACAACAGCGAGGACAATTAATTGCCATGGGCACCGCCATGGGATTCATGAAGGCTCAGATTCATAGTATGAATACAAAGTTTTTAGTGCCTCCTGAACTGTGACTGGTTTAACTTTTGTTTCTTATCCTCTGGTAATGAGCTCCATATTCAAGGGCCTATGACGGAAAATGGTCGATTTCCCTTGTTCGAGTGCAACTCTGTACTTGGAAATTCCGAGAGCATCTGACTGACCTCATGGTCCGCCTTGGGGTATACCTATATTGTATACACATGTAAAAAAAATCGTACTAGCTTACAACCACCGTCACATCACATCACAAACATACACCGTTTCAGTATCCTACACTCACTATGAGACACACAAACACATCATCATCTCATATTATCTCAGTACCACACACTAGCACACAATCTCAAACACACCCTAACACACACTGCGGCAAGCTCTGACAGTTGCTTCCCTTACTGTATGTGTAGAAGCGTCCACTGCTGCAGCCGGATCAGTACCTGCAGCATTTATGCAGAAAAAGCTTGCACTGGTGCTGGACACTTTACTACATGTGTTTGAAGAAGTGGACACTACTCCAGCCTGTGTTGGAACTGCTTTGTTTGTGGCGCAAAAACCTGCACTGCTGTTGGACCTATAGCTTTGTGTGTGTGTGAAGACGTGTGCACTGTTGTAGCGTGTGCTGCAACTGGTCTCTTTATGCGGGAAAGGCTTGTACTGCTGCTTGTCGTGTTCTCTGTGTGTGAGGAAGTGTGTACTGTTTTGTCTGTGTATGGGAGGGAAGCTTGCACTGCTACTGTGTGTGTGTGTGTGTGGGTGTGCGCGCATATATTTAACCCACACTCTGTTGGCTGGACCAGTTGTTAGTGTTGTGCATTCCTCTTGAAAAAAACCTGTCTATACAACAGCCAAATACATTGTTCATTGCCGTAGCGTGTAGTCATGTAGCCACATACCTTTGCTCACGTAGTCATGTAGCCTCCATGTTTTTGTCATTTTTAAGAGCCAACTGCATTGGGATATTTACGGAAGCATAGAGCAGATTTGCGTCCTTGTTTAGAAACCAAGCTATCCTGTTGTGAGACTGTGCTTCCTGTTAGAGTGTGGGGTGATGGGAGTTTGCGTAGGTGCTCTGTGCCCCCACTAAATCACCTATTATTGTGCTCTAAAGGAGAAAGGGTTCCTTCTGTGGAGACCAGCACTGCCTCATCAATCACCATTGCAACTGGAGCACCCCCGCACTTTAAGACATTATGGTGGTGTTCAGCTGGGTTTTTTGAAGTAGTGTCAGAAATAAATATCGACCCTAAGGACCGCCATAAAAAGTCCAGTGGAAGGCTGTATGGCAGACTCATATTTTCTGAAAGTCCATTTAGTTGATTTTTTTCATATATTCATTGAATAAAGACTCCCTCTGAGAAAAGGGCCTGATATTCCGAGTTCAAATACTTCTAGTCTGTGGCAGCAATATACATCTGTATAGATGCTTTAAAGGTAGCTCACGGCCTTTCAAATGCATACTTCCTTGTTCGGGCAGAAAGAAAAACCCTACAGATAATCACACAAAGCTTTAGGTTTCATAGTAACTGTCTCCTAGGACAAGAACTTAAAGACACTTCTTCAGGAAGTCCCCTGAGCCAAACTCTTGAAAGAGTCTTGGAGGCTGCAGTCACTCTGGCCATCTTCTGTTTTATTACTTAGTCCTGATTTTGAGCTGTTCTTGTCATGCTTGTCATTGTTATTTACATCCATTCGAGAGTCTCTCAGCCTCTAACTGCCTCAAATAGGTCTTAAGTGCACTTGGACCATCAATTGTAAACATTTGCTCCTTTCCGTCCGGCAATTGTCAAGGGACAACTGTGTGTGCACTGTATCACTGCCAAGGAAATACCCAGGTTGTCTTTTTTGTTATAGAAACAGCATGATCGAGCCAGGGCGAGGTCACAGCGGTTGGAAGCTATGAAAGCAATGCTTGATTATCATAGGGTGTGGTATTGACCCAGCTGATCCTCGCAATGACTCTGAGTAACCTGAATAACATCAACTGTATTCATATAGATGCCAGTGATTATATTGCTGCCTCATGGGGACCTCAATACTTTATTGGCACTCACAGTGTTCATCTGAGCAACTGTTTCTTAAGCAGAAGACGGATACCGATATATCTCCAATCCAGAGTAGAAGGCAACTTCTGACAATTCAAGTCAGAGACCTACCAGGAGGTGTTTATATGCGCACCTAAGACTCAAGTTCACATGAGCTCCATTTAAGTGCAGGTTTTGTCAACATGGACCAAATGTAAGGACACAAAAAGGTGTTTTTTGTTGAATGGTCCTGTTTTGAATTGAATTTAAGATCATTAAAGTTTATCTATTCACCATTACCACGGTGACTCCTTGTGGAAATGGGTGAAGTCAGGGGTGGTAAATTTGGAAGAAGTAATGGATCCTTTGCTTATCAATTAGGCCAAATCCCTTGGTCATTCATATGCCTTCAGCTGATCTGCTGTTGTTGGCAAAGCACACAGTATAAGTGACAATGCTGTTGGATTGTATTATGCATGTTTCTGGCGACATCATGGTATAGTGACAGCCACACTGGGCATCCAGGTGAACAATCCATAAGAGGGCGACTAGGCGAGCCACACTTTCTGATCATCCTCAGCCATATTGTTATTTTTGACCTTATGAGTGATAAAAGCCACTTGGTGACTGGCAGTGAGGATGTTGTGAATAGGACTTCTTTGGTTTGATTCTTGCGGAGAGGACCAGATACTCAGTGGTAAACCATATAGAAATATGTACAACATAGATAACTGTTGCTGAATTGTACTGTTGCTGAATTTTTCAAGATTCTTTACCTGCCTTGATGAATGGTCAGGGCTCACATACATACAGCAGTAGCTTGCAGATGCAGTTGTGGCTCTTGATGAACCACCTCAGCCCACGGTGCACTGTGCTGGAATAGGTATATGGTTTACCAATTAAAGTTTTGGTTCTAAGCTCCCATCCCACAAAAAACAAGTAATGGCAAAGCCAACAGGTCTTTTACTGGCTGACAGCTTTTTGGTTTTGTCAGTCATAGTTTTTTAAAATCTTTTTTACTAAAGGAGCCGGTGAGCCCATGCTCATACAATATGAATATATTGTATACAAGCAAAAAAGAAAATGTGTTCCTCTCAAAAAATAATCTCTGGCACTGAAGGAAAATACTTTGTGTGTGGCTTGCTTCTTGAGAAAGCAAAATGTTGACAATCCCAGTGAAGTTAGCCGATGAATGGAGTTTGCTGACTCATTCCCCCATGCTGTATGCTGTAGTTGGTGGAAGAAATTATGAATGACTCAACAACCGGCCAATGGATGAAGAGGGTAGGCTAAAAGGCATATACGCAATGATATATACACAAACACACATATATATTTTCTTGTACAATGAGTAAAAAACACATCAGACACATACAGCCATGTAAATGCTTCTCGACTTTTTTGTACATCTGTCCCCAAAAGACCAGTAGTGCAGTTTCCCGCACAACAGTGACGCCTTTTACCTTCGAATCGGAATTTCCCTGATTCTGGTAAAGTCGTCCTCAGACTCCAGTTGTGTTCTTGCTCTAGGCCCCACTGTCTGTCCAGGGTCTTTTTGAATCCAGTTTGTCTCTACTGGATTTCCTTTGGTTTGTGCTTTTTTCCGTGTTTTCCTTTATTTATATTTGCCGTATTTTGTGTTAGTATATGGTTCTGTGACAAACCACAGAGAAGTAAGTGACCTGTTTCCTTCAGATTCAAAACAGGAGCTATGAACTATCAGAGCTGGACCTTTAAAGACGTAACTGCACCTACTTCTCCTCAGGGCGAAATAAGAAACCAGACACAATAGGGGCCAGTGTTCTTTGACTTTGCTCTGCCAACTAAATTATTGAATAAGGAGTGTTTTTTCAGTGGAGATGCTTGTTCGAGTTCCGAGAAGCTCTGTACCCTTAGCAGAGTTTCTTTAGCTGTGCAAGAGGATATCCGTCTGCAGACATTACCTGTGGGAGGCACGTGTGCCAAGGCTGATTGTTGTGACACGTCGGTCTATACTTAAAAGAAGCCATTAGAAGCCGCTGAGCCGTAGTGCAGGCTCGAACGTGGCATTGCCGTGTGACGTTTTTTCCTCTGTGAGAAGTGTGCTCATATATTCCTAGTATAGCAGTCTCAAATCCTTGGAGGGGAACATCGGCCCAAATTACTTTTTGGGAGGTTTCCTCGGTGAGGAGTTTTTCCATTACAAAAAGCTTCGATCATGGAACTATTTGGTGCCGGGATTCTGTGGAGGGTTTCTTAATGCAAGTCGCTCAAACAACATTGCGGGGGGAGGGGAGGGGAGGGGGGGAGGGGAGGGGGGGGGGCGGGGATTATAGCAAGCTGTTTACCGAGTCGGATGTGGCGAAGGTGGGAACCCTTAATGCATTCCTGCTAGTGACCTCGTGGTACAACATCACAGCAGTAAATGCATTTGTAGTCGACGCCATTTAAAATAAATTTGCTTGGTTCAGAAAAAACATTTTAATTCTGAGTTAATATACATTTTCTGGAGAACCCCATGTAATCCTCAAAGCTCCACACTCATTCCATTTCCCCTTCATTTTACCTTCTGCTGTCGCAGTAGCGACTGCTACCGACCAGTGGTGGTTTGAGGGGCAACGAGGGAGGGGGGGATGATAATAAAAAAATAAAAAGCACTTACCTCATTACCGCCGGCCGCTGCCATTTCTTTCTCCGTTCTCCTGTCAGGAAGCACACAGCCTCCCAGAATCCCCTGACCAATCACAACGCTGCATTAGCAGACAGGGGCTAATAGGCTGTGCATGTTCTCCACCTAGGCTGTAAGGAGAGCAAGCAGAGTGCGCATGGCGCGTTAATCGGCCCGAGCTGGCCAACCAAAGCGACATGCGCACTTTAGGTGCTGCCACAACTCCTCCCCTGTGACAAGGGGAGCCAAGCCCTGCCCACTGGGCTTCAACTGCAAACTGAAAACAAAACCAAAATGATAATAACAAACGTTATCATAATTTTTTTATTTGTATTTAGCTTGCAGTTGAAGCACTGGGGAAACGCTCCTCCACACTAGCGGAAGAGCCGCCACTGTGCTGGTCCCTCTTTTCTGTCTCCATCCCCCAGTGCTTTATGGTAGCCTTGTGGCTACATAAAGCACTTTACACTTAAGCTACATAATATGCATGTGTAATGTACATCTGTTTAGCTATCCACAGAAATTTTCTGTTGTTTGAAGTATATCTTCTATACATGTCTGCATCAAAGTCAACTCTTTATATTCCGCTTAAGACTCAACTAGGGTGAATGTGTGTCCCTGTGGGAACTTCTTACATGCAGAATCTTCTATCGCTGAAATTCTCTCTTTCAAGCCAGCCACTGCTTTTCTTCCCTCTAACTGCTTTTATTCTTTTTTGTCCTTCTCATCTTATTTCACCTAATGCACCTAATATTGGTGATGTCTTCTACTTGTCCGTTTCTTTCTTATCTCACGCGTGTACTCCATACACATAAGAAACATTATCCAAGGGGGATGGCAATGCCAGGTAGAAATTGAGCAGGGTAGAGTCCAGTGCTTAATTTGTAAAAATATAAGTGCCGGGCCCTCTTCAGGAGGCCACTTCAGCTTACACCGCGCTTTGCCCTTGCCAACGCTGTAAACTGCAGTAGCATCACAACTACTAACAACAAGAACTGTTGGTATGCTTTTTTCTAAATTAGACAAACACAGCCACCATGTGTCAGACTGCCATGAGTACCGGCGTTGATAATTAAGTGCTGGTGCCGAGCACCGGAAACTACTGGCTCAAATTAAGCACTCGTATGGTTACGCGGCCTAATGCTCAGGTAATAAATGCCTGTGCGTCCCAATGCGCAGGTAATAAATACCCTCCCTCTTGGATATTTTTTATTTATTTTTATTTATTTCGTGTTTTCTATAGCGCGAACATGACCCTGCGTAGGGTATCAGAGCGCTTTACAGAAGCATTTCAACAAACAAAACCTTATACGTTACCAAGTCTTTAGAGATTTACCAAGATTAGAACAAAACATTAGGCTTCAAGGATAAGATATACACATATATATAAGTCAACAGTATGATTACCATGAATAGTTTAAAACATTAGGCTACATGGTGAACATATATACAAGCCCATATAAGGTTAATGAGCGGCTAGCGGGAGCATGGACAGTCATTAGAGGTTTGTAGACAGTGACAGAGGTAAAGTCTCAAAAATCTTTGTAGATGGTGTGTTTTTCATGGTACTATTTAGGCAGAAAGTTACATGAAGCAAACGTGTTGTATTTGTTTTAATGATAAGGCTCCACCTTTTTCCTCCTTTTAAAACACATGGAAATGTCAGGTTTTGAGCTTCAAAATATGGAGCATATAAAAAAGGCGATAACTATCTTAAGTCACACTGTAATTCATTAATTGGTAGCGCCATACGAATTTTAGGAATTAAGGTGAGTTCTAAGGTGCATTCACGCCATGAAAAATCATGTTACGCTATTGGGATTTGCTTAACCATGTTTGAGAGAAAACTGTTTTCCCCCACGAGTTTTTCATAAAAGTTTGATTAGAGAGGTAGAACATAAAATCACGTTTTTTATAAATTCACAGCTATATACCTTGATCACATGAGGAGACAAAGTTTGACCTAATAAGTAAAACACGTACCTCCATTAGCAGTACCAAACTGTTCCTTAGTATTCTACTACAACTTCACCCCAGAGTTCTAATTAAAAACTAAAGCGCAAATTTCTATATGCATGATAATGTGAAGTACCCCTGTACGCCATATTGCTGTAATAGGGGCTATTAAATGTAACCCCTTTGCTATGGAGCAGGCTAAAGTAAATTGAGAGGTTAATGCAGATACGAAACCTGCAGGTTCAAAAAATGTGATGTGACGTACGTTTTTTGTCATCTATAGAATGATATATTATTTAATGGATAAACACCATTACCTAAGTGCAGCACCCCCTTTCCTAGTCTGTTTCCTCAGAATATTAATCCATCCTCTCTGTCGCTTAATAATCTGTGCCCCCTTTTCCATGTAGGATTAGTTGTGTTGGGCTTGTGCTCTTGAGATCTCATGCATTTACTCTAGTGTTTTGAAAAGGGATAGGGGAATTGAACATTAGGGAGAAAATCAAGGGGAAAATAATGAGTAAAATAAACCAGAACACTCACATGCTGCTGGTGAGAAAACAAGGACTGAAAAATAGATAATAGTGCAGATTTAAATCAGGATTTCAAGGCAGAAATCCGGAAATTAAACTTTAAGATTTTTTTTTTTAAATGTCAGATACTTGGTTTATTCTCATTTATTGAGAGTTAAAGAGGTCTTACATTGAATTTCATAAGTGTTTTTTGTAAATTTGACTTTCTGATAGTTTAGACCGTTACATGATTTATCAGTCCAAGTTGCCTTGTATCTCAATCATTCTTCCTAAAAAAATAAGAGGTGGGCCAAAGACTAAGGTATGATCTAGAGTTTACAGTACAATTTGTGAACATGGTGGAGGACATTACATACGCCACCCTGACAAAGTAGTATCCGCCAAATTTAAAGATCAATATCAGTGCAGAGGTGATCTCTGTACCTTGATAGCAACCTCCGTCATGACGTTTCCATCATGGAAAATAGTTTGGTGGATTGCTGAGCTTTTTTTTTACTGCTGTTTACCAAACCTTACTAGGTTACTTGTTTTGTTTTTCAAACTCAATTATGCCAAGACTTTCTGGTCTTCTTTTTTATCTCTTGTCCTTTTTAACGCTACTGCAGATAATGTCTCCTACATAAAAGTTCTTGGGTCTGGAGATGCATTTGCTGGTATTTGCACAGTAACACACATGGTTATTAAAGGCAATTATTAGATCATTAACAGACCACATCTAAAGTTCCCAAATGTATAAACCTTATGTCATGAGATCTTTACCCTTATTAATATTCTTAAATCTGTTTGGGTCTTGACGCACACTAACCTCATTTGCAGATTGCCACAAACCACAGAACATAGTACAGGGAATAAAACCTAGTAAAATGTGAACGCTTGGCAAAACACTTTTAGAAATCAAGATTAGACCATATGCCTGCACCGTCACTTGTGGAAATCTGTGTGGCCAGACATATACTGTACCTAGCCCCCTAGTAGGAATTCAGTTTTCTATATGAAATAGTCTGTGCTCTTTAGGAGTTTAAACAAATTAAAATGAGAGTTACCTCTCAAGAATGTAAACAAATTCAAAGACAACTGGCTGTTCTGTTCAAAATTCAACCAACGTTGTCCAAATCTCAGATATATTTCTGGGTGTGACTGAAGTCTGAACCATTTTCAGTGTAGCATTGTAGCATGCTTTAACATTTATTTTGCTTCTTGGTACTTTCTTTGTGCTTTATATTTTATTTATCATCCTGTGACTCATCTTAATAGTATCTTATATCCTGCCTTTCACACAAAGTCAGTGTCATAGAATCATCCTCTATTTGGTATGTATGGCAATGATCTCTTAGTCTTTTCTCATAGTGAATGGGCACTGTGACCTGGTCTCCGGATACCACATTTACTGCACTCAATCAATATGTCTCAAAGATAACATTTTCATTATTTTGTTTCCAAACCATATTTATTGTTCTTTGTTTTTTTTAATCAGAAGTCTCAATAGATAATGCAACTTTTTAGAATCATTACACATCTTGTTCCATGCCTTACATAAACAACAGGTTTTGATAAACAGTAAAACACGAACTTAACCAAAATACAATTGAGTGGAAAAGCAAAGCAGTGACAAATTAATGATTTCCTGGCTGGGGCATTGGATTCTGTTTCTGTATGGTACTCTGTTGAGTGAACTATGAAAAGTCCATCGGCCACAAATAGAAGGCTGTTGGGGGGCTTAAGGTGGTACAACATATCCATCCTTTTTATGTTACTGAGAATAAGGTCTGCATGTAACAAGATCAAAAGTGATCAATACTAGTCACTACTAAGTCAGGAAACAGACCATTAATTTTGCTCTGCTAATATGTACACAAGAATAACTGCTTTACCTCCACTCCCTAAGTGGAGCTAACAAACATTCGAAGAATAATATCTTTCCAAAAATAATTTTTCTGATGGATACTTCTGCCTGTGGATTCCTCACCTTTAGAATATCCCCTGCGCCAGCATTCCGCGGGAAAATTCTTTCCTAGCTCTCCCACGTCGACGAGGACGTCAAAATAGCACGGCTCCGCACGCGGCACCGTATGATGTGGTCGGAGCTACATAAAGACCTCGTCGGCGTGCTGACGTCAGTTCCCTTGTTTCCCGTGCCGTCGACGCTCAACGTTTTTTTCAGGGCTCTCCATTTTCATCGTGAAAAACTATGTATCTCGTAGTTTGTCAGAATGGCTACTTCTAGGAAGACCGGATTCAAACCCTGCAGAGAGTGTGGCAGACACATGTCTATCACGGATCCTCATGATGACTGCCTGTGGTGTTTATCCTCGGACCACGACGTCGAGGAATGCAGGAGCTGCAGGAAAATGAATCCTAAGGCTATCAAAGAACGTGAAGCCAAATTGTTTATGGCGAAAGCCAAGAAGGAAATGAGAGGTAGGAAGAGGGCGAAGTCTTCGTCTTCTCACACCTCGAGGTCAAAGAAGCACAAAAAATCCAAGAGGAGACATACCCCTCGACATCGATCTTCGAAAGCCAGGGCCTCGAGGTCGAGATTGAGGTCGCCGACTCCAGCTGAGCGACCTCAGAGAAGGGACTTCATCTCTCCTACTCCTTCTCCTCAAGCGACGCCTGTACCATCTTCGGCTGCGGCGTCGCAGATTTCAGAGGCCTCTTCGCTTCATGAATAATCACCAGCTCCAGCGATGTCACCGGCGCCGGGTGGGGCTTCACCTGAGCGGGCACCGTCCCCGGCTCCGCAGGCTCCAGTGCGACCTCAGGTGACTCCCCTACAGGGAGGTATGGATCCATATCCTCCTTTTCCTGCTCCTGGGGCTGACTCTTTGCATTTCCTCAATGCGATGTTTGGTTTATTTACAAGAGCCTCAACTCCATCCGGTGCGCCTTCAGGCCCCGTGGGTCCTCTGGCTTTCAACGTGGGTGTGCCTCAGTTCTATCCCCAGGCACCCTTCATGCCTTTTATGCCGTCGACTCCGGCTTTTGCATTTCCCAGCGCCGAGATTGTCCACTCCGGCTCACCGGACTCCTTCAGCTGCTGAGTCTGCTCCACCTCGGATTCGATCGACGTCGAGATTTGATGTCGAGGTTCCTCCATCGACACCACTGGTGCCTTCTCCGGTGCCGCGTATGGCTCCACCGACGCCGTTGCCTAAGCAACGCACCAGGAGAGAGGCTCAGAGATTGCTGGAGGAGGAGGAGTATTTGCAAGAACAGGAGGAAGGAGAAATTGTGGACTCTGTGGATGAGTTTGAAGGCCTTCAAGAAGCTAGTGGCCTAGATACTTCCCCTGAGTATGACTTACCATCTGCAAGTGGATGTGTTGTGCAGGACGTTGCACCTTACCATGTTGTCATAAGGATGGCGGCTGATTTATTGAGCCTTAAACTTCCCTCTGCTGAGATTAAGTCCAATATACTGACGGAAGTTTTGAATACTTCTTCATCAACTTCTGAGCCTCTACTTCCATTCACAGATGCCTTAACAGATCCAACTCTGGAGGTGTGGCAGAAGCTTTTGTCTGCTCCGGCTGTATCTCGTTCTATCTCGAGAAGATACAAGCCTGCCCCTGGTGATCCAGCTTTTTTGTCATCACATCCGACACCGGAGAGTCTAGTTGTTCAAGCTTCTTGCTCAAAACAGTCTTCTGGTGCTTTTCCTACCATTTTGGGTGACAGGGACTCAAAAAAGACGGAGCAAGCTGTGAAGAAAGTGTTTTCATCTGCGAGTATGGCTCTAAAGTTAACTAATGCGACTTGCCTTCTTGGACGATATATACATGCATTGATGGACTCTGTTGTTCAATTGGCTCCTAAGTTGCCTGAGGAGGATCGTGCCAACTTCTTGCAAGTCCTTTTAGATTCACAGGCCGCAGCACGACAAGTCATTCAGACAGGCATGGACACTGCTGACTCTGTGGCTCTTGTTATGGGGCCTTCTGTGGCTACAAGGAGACAGGTTTGGCTCAAGTCTTCAGGTTTTTCGGCTGATGCGCAGGCGACCTTGTTGGATTTGCCCTTTGATGGGTCAAGGCTCTTTGGTTCTAAGGCGGACTCAGCCTTAGAACGTTTCAAAGACAGTAGAGCTACCGCAAGATCATTTAGGCCTCCAGATGCAGTCTAGAGGTTATGGGTACAAGAGATATTGGGGCTTTGGTAGATCTACTTCCTTTTGTGGCCACCAACAATTTCAGCAGAGCCATCAACAGCAACATCCGTTGTACAAATCATACGGAGGGTAGAATAAGAGGTGCAAATCGTCAACAGACCTCCTCCTCTTCCTCTACCTCCCCTCCTGCCACCATTGGTACATCAGGAAAGCAGTTCTAGATTCCCGATCTTAGAACATGTTGATCCAGTTGGAGGTCGGGTGTCCCACTTTCTATAAGATTGGAGACTGATCACATCGGATCGTTGGGTCTTGAATCTTGTAGAGAATGGGTACGCCCTTCCATTTTTGGAGTTTCCTCCTCCTTACCCTCCTCGCCAGGGTGGTTGTTCAGAAGATCACTTGCTGCTTTTGCAGCAGGAGGTTCTTACATTACTCCAAAAAGGTGCCAAAGAGGTGGTTCCGGAGCAGGAAAGGGGTCAAGGTTTTTACTCCCGATATTTCCTGATCCCCAAAAAGGATGGTCGTTTGAGACCAATCTTGGACCTCAGGATTTGAACCATTACCTCAGGCAGGAAAAGTTCAAAATGTTGACCTTGGCTCAGGTTCTCCTTGCGCTGCAACAGGAAGACTGGATGGTGTCCATCGATCTGCAGGATGCGTATTTTCATCTTCCCATCCTGAAGTCGCATCGGAAGTATCTCCGGTTCACGGTGGGATCGCAACATTACCAGTTTGCGGTTCTTCCGTTCGGTCTCACTTCTGCGCCTCGAGTCTTTACAAAGGTGATGGCGGTGGTAGCGGCTCATCTCAGAAGGTCAGAGGTTCCTGTTTTCACCTTCCTGGACGACTGGCTGTTGAAAGTGGAGTCTTCAGAGTTGGTTTCGCTCCACTTGCAAGTGACAACGCAACTGTTGTTCAAGTTGGGTTTTTTGATAAATGTACCCAAATCTCACCTGGTGCCTTCTCAGCGCAGCCTGTTCATAGGGGCAATATTGGACACTTCTGTGTGTCGGGCATTCCCGCCTCCGCAGAGCATTCTCGACATACAGGAAATGATTCCTTTATTTCACGATGGAGCGGTTGTTCCAGTCCTGAAGGTTCTTCACCTGCTCGGTCTGTTCGCTTCCTGCATTCTGTTGGTCAACCATGCACGCTGGCACATGAGGGTACTCCAGTGGTGCCTCCGCAGGCAGTGGTATCAGCACAACGGAGATCTCGGGGAGAATATCAGAATCTCCAGAGAAGCTGCAGCGGAGCTGTCTTGGTGGAGTGTGCAGGGCAACCTGTTTCAAGGAAAGCTCTTTCAGCCTCCTCCGCCGATGGCCACAGTGATGACGGATGCCTGCACTCTAGGGTGGGGTGCTCATCTGGGGGGTCTGGAGGTCAAAGGACTTTGGTCTCCAGAGGAAAGGTTGCTTCACATCAACCTTCTGAAATTGCGGGCGACACGTTTGGCACTGAAGGCTTTTCTCCCTTCCCTTCGCGGTCAGTCGGTTCAGGTCCTGACAGACAACACTACCGCGATGTGGTACATCAACAAACAGGGAGGTGTAGGGTCGTATCGCCTCTGTCGAGAGGCTCTGCGGCTCTGGTCCTGGGCTCAGGGCCAATGGATTTGTGTATTTGCAAATCATCTGGCCGGTGTGCTGAATGTTCGTGCGGACAGTCTCAGTCGGCGTTACTCGGACGATCACGAGTGGTGGCTTCATCCGGAGGTGGTCCATTGCATCTTTCAGATGTGGGGATCTCCTCGGTTGGACCTGTTTGCCACACTCGAGAACGTGCACTGTCCGTTATTCTGCAGTTTCCAGTTTCCGATGCAGGGAGCTTTGGGGGATGCGTTTCAGATGGATTGGAGCTCACAACTTCTTTACGCGTTTCCTCCCATACCCTTGATTCCTCGGGTTTTGAGGAAGATTCCCCAAGACCGGGCCCAAGTTATATTTATTGCCCCGGATTGGCCAAGAAGGGTGTGGTACACAGACCTACTTCACCTCTCGTCGCACCCTCCACTCCATCTCCCTCTCAGGGCAGACCTCCTCTCGCAGTTGTAGGGGCAGGTTCTACACCCCCACCTCCTGAGCTTGCACCTTCATGCCTGGAGATTGAACGGGGCAACCTGAGTTCCTTCTCTCTCCCGCCAGAGATAGTGGATGTTATTTTATCATCCAGGCGACACTCCACTAAGTCTGTTTACTCTTCTAGATGGTCCAGATTTCTTAAGTCGTGCGGAGAGAGATACATTGACCCTTTGAAGGCTTGTTTGTCTAATATGTTGGAGTTTTCTCTATCTTTAGCACAGCAAAGTTGTGCTGTAGCCACTGTTAAGGGCTATTTATCGGCTTTGTCGACCTTTTTATGTTTGCCGGACCAGCCATCTTTATTGAAGTCCCCCATTGTCATGAGGTTCATTAAGGGCCTTACAAATAAGTTTCCTCCCACACCTTTCATTATGCCTCAGGGGGATTTGAATCTCGTACTCACTTTTTTAATGGGTTCTCCGTTTGAGCCTCTTCACTCTTGCCAGTTGAGGCTTCTTTCTTTTAAAACGGTTTTCTTGATTGCCATTACCTCGGCCAGGAGGGTAAGCGTGCTTCAAGCTCTTAGTTCGAAACCTCCTTTCCTGACCATTCATGCGGATAAGTTGGTCCTAAGGACCAGGGCTGCTTTCCTTCCCAAGGTGGTTACCCCTTTTCATATGGGACAATCCATCACTTTACCTACCTTTTATCCTCCCCCTCACCCTTCCAAGGAGGAAGATAGACTGCATTGGTTGGACCCTAAGAGGGCTGGCAGCTTTTATTTGGATCGGACTAGAGATCTGAGGCTGGACGATCAGCTCTTTGTGGGCTACGTTGGGAAAATGAAAGGCAAGGCAGTGCACAAGAGGACGTTTTCCAGGTGGATTATCTTGTGCATCAAGATTTGCTATGCCCTGGCCAAGAAGGAACCGCCTGAAGGTATCAGAGCTCATTCCATCAGAGCTAAGTCTACTTCTTCTGCTTTGGCTAGAGGTGTTCCTGTTCTTGATATCTGTAAGGTAGCAACTTGGGCCTCCCTCCACACCTTTGCAAAGCATTATTGCTTGGACTCTGAGGTTAGGAGGGATGGCCATTTTGCTCGCTCTCTTTTGCAGGACTTTTGGGTCTAATCAGGTGGACACCCTCCTCCGGGAGAGGTACGGCTTTGGGAATCTATTCTAAAGGTGAGGAATCCACAGAAGTATCCATCAGAAGAACAAGTTACCTACCTTCGGTAACGCTTTTTCTGGTGGATACAATATCTCCCTGTGGATTCCTCACGCTCCCACCCGCCTCCCCGTTGTCCACCTGTTTCTACCAAATTTATTTTTATTTTAATATGTCTTAATCATGTTTATATTTTAATATTGAGAAATGCTTTTTCTGTGGCTATTTCTCTATGTATTTCTTGATTATGCATTTGTGAATTTATATATATGTATATATTTGATGTGCTATGTGTGCATTTGAAAATGTGTCGGTCCGCCTGTTTGCCTCGGTGGCACGGAAAAAATGGGTAGAACTGACATCAGCACGCCGACGAGGTCTTTATGTGGCTCTGATGTCGTCATATGGTGCCACGTGCGGAGCCGTGCTATTTTGACGTCCTCGTCGACGTGGGAGAGCTAGGAGCTATCTTTGACCCTGTCCTCAGGTAGGTCGCCCCCCCAGCCGCCACACGGTCCTCCTGTGACGCTGCCCCCGCAATCTGCTGTCGCCTTGCCCCTGCCGCTGCCTGTTGTTGCGTGAGTCTCCTCTGGTCTTGCCCCTCGTTTTTCACTTGTTGCCTTGGATTTTATTTTTTTGTATTTTGTACTCCCCACTTGACATCTGCTGTGCCCTTCTGTGCCCCCTTCCCCCGTATTGCCTCTGTGTCCTTCTCCCGTTTTTTTCCCCGGCTTCCTTCTGTTTCCCTGGTTTCACTTGTTGCCTTTGGATTTTGTGGTTCAGTGACTAAATATCGAGGGACAAAATATCGACTACACAAAAAATCGACACCAAAATATAGAAGGACAGAATATCGACTCCCTATCTACAAACAGGTAAGGACTAAAATATCGATTCCAAAAAATAGACTGTCAAAATATAGTTAGCCAAAATATCGAATTTTTTAAATGTATTAAAAATAATATAAAATTAATTAAATATTAAAAACAATTAAATAAAACATACATAATACAATATAAAAAAGCTTAAAATGTAAACATAATATAAGTAATTTTAAAAAGTCGAGATTTTGTTGGATACTGAGAGCGTAAAAATTACTATTCCCACTCCAGTGAGTGCAACAGTAGGGAAAGCGTTGGATAGCGTAGGGGTAAAAATTACTATTCCCACTCCAGTGAGTGCAACAGTAGGGAAAACGTTGGATAGCGTAGGGGTAAAAATTACTATTCCAACTCCAAACAGTGCAACAGTAGGGAAAGCGTTGGATAGCGTAGAGGTAAAAATTACTATTCCCACTCCAGAGAGTGCAACAGTAGGGAAAGCGTTGGATAGCGGGAGGGTAACAATTACTATTCCCACTCCAGAGAGTGCAATACTAGGGAAAGCGTTGGATAGCGCAGGGGTAAAAATTACTATTCCCACTCCAGTGAGTGCAACAGTAGGGAAAGAGTTGGATAGCGAGAGGGTAACAATTACTATTCCCACTCCAGTGAGTGCAACACTAGGGAAAAGCGTTGGATAGCGGGAGGGTAACAATTACTATTCCCACTCCAGAGAGTGCAACAGTAGGGAAAGCGTTGGATAGCGGGAGGGTAACAATTACTATTCCCACTCCAGAGAGTGCAACACTAGGGAAAGCGTTGGATAGCGCAGGGGTAAAAATTACTATTCCCACTCCAGTGAGTGCAACAGTAGGGAAAGAGTTGGATAGCGGGAGGGTAACAATTACTATTCCCACTCCAGTGAGTGCAGCACTAGGGAAAGCGTTGGATAGCGGGAGGGTAACAATTACTATTCCCACTCCAGAGAGTGCAACACTAGGGAAAGCGTTGGCTAGCGGGAGGGTAACAATTACTATTCCCACTCCAGAGAGTGCAACAGTAGGGAAAGTGTTGGATATCGGGAGGGTAACAATTACTATTCCCACTCCAGACAGTGCAACAGTAGGGAAAGCATTGGATAGCGTAGGGGTAAAAAATGCTATTCCCACTCCAAAGAGTGCAACAGTAGGGAAAGCATTGGATAGCAGGAGGGTAAAAATTACTATTCCCACTCCAGTGAGAGCAACAGTAGAGAAAGAGTTGGATAGCGGAGGGTAAAAAATACTATTCCCACAACTGAGAGTGCAAAAGTAGGGAAAGTAATGATTTAAATTTAAAATAAGATTACATTAATTATCAATACCGATAAAAAGTTAATTAAAAATAATTACCAATTAATAACAATTAATTACCATTTAAAAATATTAATTATCAATTGATAAATATGTATTACCAATTAATAATAATTAATTACCAATTAAAAATTAATTATCAATTATCAATACACATAAATAAAAAAATTAATATTTACTTTATTACAATTAATTTACTTCCCACTCATTTCCCCTATAAACCCACAACCCACTCCCAATAATAAAACATACAATTAACATTATTATCAATTAATCAATTAATCCAAATAATTTTGCAAATAATAAAAATTATTTAGCAATTCATACAAATTATTTACCCATTAAAACAAATTAATTACCAATTATTAATTAATTATCAATTAATTATCAATACACATAAATAAAAAATTAATTATTTACTTTATTACAATTAATTTACTTCCCACCCAATTCAACTACAAACCCACAACCCGCTCCTAATAATAACAAATACAATTAACATAATTATCAATTAATCAATTAATATTAATTATTTAAATTAATTACCAATTAATAATTAATTATCAATTAATTAATTATCAAAACATATAAATATAATTAACATTTAACTAACCATAATTAAATTACTTCCCACCCTATTCCCCTATAAACCCACAACCCGCTACGGAATTAAATTACGCAATAATTAAATTACATAACATTCATTTGTTGAAATAAATTAAACATACATTACAAAAATAATACATCATTTTAACACATATACTACCAGACATAACACAATTTTTTTTTCGATATTATGGTAATCTATATTTTAAAATTCGATATTATGGTATTCTATATTTTTATAATCTATATTTTGGAAATCGATATTTTGTACCCCAATTTCGATATTCTGACCTATCTATATTTTGATAATTCGATATTCTGTCCACTCTATATTTTAACTTCGATATTCTGGGCAGTCGATATTTTGGAATCGATATTTTGGGTGTTTACCGGATTTTGTTTCTGTATTTTGTACTCCCCATTTGACATCTGCTGTGGCCTTTTGTATCCCCTTTCCCCCCTTTTGCCTTCTGTGCCCCCTTTCCCCTGTATTGCCTTCTGTGTCCTCTCCCCGCTTTTCCCCGGTTTCCCTCTGCGCCACCTTTCCCGCCACTGTGTCCCTGCGGCCCGCCCCCCGCTGTTCCCATTCGCCGCCCCACTCCCGCCTCCCAGCTGCTCCTCCCTCCCACAGCCTCTCATATGGAGGCCGCACAGCGGCTGCGCAGCGGGCGCGCCAAAGGCAAGCCCGTCTGCGCCCGTCCGCACCTGGACCGCGCCCAGCGCCAGAACTCCTGGCCCCGCAGGAGCCAGGGCACACGACTAAGATATGACACCGCCACCCTCAAAGCACTCAACACCGGACGCTCACCCGCCTGCTACCGCGCCACCCTGAAACGAACCCACGGACCCTTCGCCTGCCAAACCTGCAAATTCACATGCCTCCGAACCTGCACCCCGCCCACCGAACAAAGCAACAACAACAACAACAACAACAACAACAACCTCAAGTGCATCCTCCTCAACGCCCGCTCCGTCCACAAACAAGCCATCAAACTCTGGGACCTCCTCGATACTACAGTACCTGACGTCGCCTTCCTCACGGAAACCTGAACGCCTCCTCGGCCCCCGACATCGCCATAGCCATCCCGGACGGCTACAAAATCACCCGGAAGGACCGCATCAACCAAAACGGAGGAGGAATCGCCATTATCTACAGGAACACCATCAGTGTCACAACCAACGCCGAAGACACAATCTCTGCCGTCGAACACCTACACTTCCAGATCCACACCAACCCCAAGACCACACTCAGAGGAACCCTCATCTACAGACCCCGGGCCCGCGCACACAATTCAGCAAAACCTTTGCCGACTTCATCACCCCGCACGCCCTAGCATCACCCGAATACATCCTCCTAGGGGACCTGAACTTCCACCTGGAGAACAACAACGACAGCAACACCACCACCCTGCTCGACAACCTCGCCAACCTCGGACTCAAGCAACTGGTGAACACCCCCACCATATACGCCGGCCACACGCTCGACCCCATCTTCTCCGCAAGCAACCACGTCTCCTTCAGCCACACCACCGGACTACACTGGACAGACTACAGCTGCATCCACTTCACTTTCAAGAAGACTACATCCCACCACCACACGCAACAGATCCCCCGCAGATGCTGGAGCAAAGTCACCACAGACCAGCTAACCACATCGCTGAGCCAGAACTCTCCAGTCGACACCCCTGACACCAACAACGCAGCCCAGAACCTCGCACAATGGATCACCAACAGCGCCGACGACCTCGCTCCTCTCAAGAACCTCCCAGGCAAGACCAGCAACAGGAAAACCACGTGGTTCACTGACGCCCTCAAAGCCTCAAAGAAATCATGCCGAACCCTCGAAAAAACCTGGCGCCACGAACGGACCACAGAAAACATGACAGCCCTCAAGAACGCCACTCACGAACACCACCAGCTGATCCGCACCACCAAAAGGACATCGTTCAAAGATCGGCTGGACAACAACACCCACAACAACAAGGAACTCTTCAACATCATAAAAGAACTCTCCAACCCCAGGGCCAGCAACAACGACATCGCACCGTCGCAAGACCTCTGCAACTCCCTCGCCACGTTCTTCTACTGCAAGATCGCAGACATACACGACAGCTTCAGCACCCAAACCCCGCCTCCAGCCACCGAACCAACAATCACACCCACCACCCTCAGTGCCTGGACCCCCGTCAGCACTGAAGACACCACCCACGCCGTGAACACCATCCACTCCGGCTCTCCCTCTGACCCATGCCCTCACAACATCTTCAACAAAGCTGACGCCATCATCGCACCCCACCTCCGGAACATCATAAACAACTCCTTCGCGTCAGCCACCTTCCCAGAAAGCTGCAAGCACGCAGAGATCAACGCCCTACTGAAGAAACCCACAGCCAACCCAAAAGACCTCAAGAACTTCCGCCCCATCTCTCTCCTTCCCTTCCTGGCTAAAGTCATCGAGAAGACCGTCAACTAACAACTGACTGCATTCCTCGAAGCAAGCAACTCGCTCGACCCATCCCAGTCCGGATTCCGAGCCAACCATAGCACCAAGACCGCCCTCATCGCAGCCACAACGAAATCAGGACCCTGATGGACAGCGGGGATACAACCGCTCTCATCCTCCTAGACCTCTCGGCCGCCTTCGATACCGTCTGCCACCGCACCCTAATAACCTGCCTCCACAACACTGGGATCCAAGGAAAAGCCCTGGACTGGATCACCTCGTTCCTCTCCGACAGAACCCAGAGAGTCCGCCTCCCTCCCCTCCGCTCCACGGCCACCAAGATCATCTGCGGCGTACCCCAAGGCTCCTCGCTCATCCCAACCCTCTTCAATATCTACATGAGCCCTCTTGCCGCCATCGCTCGCAATCACAACCTCAACATCATCTCCTACGCCAACGACACCCAGCTGATACTCTCCCTCACCAAAGACCCAGCCACCACCAAAACCAACCTCCAGGAAGGAATGAAAGACGTCGCGGAATGGATAAAGCTCAGCCGTCTCAAACTCAACTCAGACAAGACGGAGATCCTTATCCTCGGACAATCCCCATCCGCCTGGGATGACTCCTGGTGGCCCATGGCGCTGGGCACTGTACCGACACCCACGGACCACGCTCGCAACCTGGGATTCATCCTGGACTCCTCCCTCACAATCACCAAACAAGTCAACGCCATCTCATCTTCATGCTTCAACACCCTGCGCATGCTCCGAAAGATCTTCCGGTGGATCCCCACCGAAACCAGAAAGACAGTCACCCAGGCCCTCGTCACCAGCCGACTGGACTACGGGAACGCCCTGTACGCAGGAACCACACCCAAACTTCAGAAACGACTTCAGCACATAAAAAACGCCTCCGCACGACTCATCCTCGACATCCCTCGCCGCAGCCACATAACATCCCACCTGAGAAACCTGCACTGGCTCCCCGTCAACAAGTGGATCACGTTCAGGCTCCACACCCACGCACACAAAGCGCTCCACGACATGGGCCCCGATTACCTCAACAACCGCCTCTCGTTCTACACTCCCACCTGCCAGCTCCGCTCTGCCTGCCTCGCCCTCGCCATCGTCCCACGGATCCGCAGAACCACAACCGGAGGAAGATCGATCTCCTACCTGGCCACCAAGACATGGAACTCCCTCCCCGCACACCTACGACTGACCCAGGACCATCTCACCTTCAGGAAGCACCTCAAGACCTGGCTATTCGAGCAGTAACAGCACCCCCCTCCCTTCAGCGCCTTGAGACCCTCACGGGTGAGTAGTGCGCTCTATAAATGTATTGATTGATTGATTGATTGAGGAAAGAATTTTCCCACGGTATGCTGGCGCAGGGGTGATTCTAAAGGTGAGGAATCCACAGGCAGGTATTGTATCCACCAGAAAAAGCGTTACCGAAGGTAAGTAACTTGTTCATTACCACCCTTCAGTGATCCAGTGTATTAGAAATTACATCAACCATTGTTCAAGAAGAAGTCAGATCATCACAACATATACAACTGCAGTTGTGATTAATGTGAGAAACGCTATTCATTGTGAAGGACAATGACAGGAAAGGCAATATTGCTTATATAACCAATAGAATTGCAATAAGATGGGCCAAGGAAAGGTGGAAGGAATATTGTTCCGTTAGAGTCCCAGTTCAAGGCACAGCTATTCCGAAGCTGCTTTCAAAACTAATTTTAACGGTACTATTTCCCCAATATCAATGTCGTTCAGTCCCCTTTGATGTATCATTGTGTTAGAAGCTGGTTCTGACACTATGGGCCGCCCGGATTTTTCGCTTTTTGAGCACCTAATTGTTGCGCTTTTACTGTGGGGGAGCCTCATAAGTTGGGACTCACCCACAGTGAACTCAGGATGTAAGAGACTGCATGGGGATTTTACTGGTGTTCCCCTGGCTTGACCAGGCCACTGCGCAGCAGCTGGAGTAAGGGACACCGGGCTGGTTACATGCAGACACATTTGTACATGCGTGTGCACACGTGTACGGGCTGCGCCCGGGAGATTCCTAGCGTGCGCAGTCCAGGAGCAGCTACAAAGTGAATGGTGTGGCAGGACTTATGCAGTATTGGGTGGTGACATGGAATAGGCTTTATACGCTGGAAAGAAACATGCCAGGGAAAGTCAGTGTGTTTTTCTGTGTTTTCACTTCATTATTCCCCTAAGGGAATGTGGGGCCCATGGCTAGATTAACTTCCACAAGGCCTACAGTTTCCAGACACGCACTAAAGTCCATTGTACTGGAGGTGAAAAGAAGTATTCTGCAGAGTCCAAAGTCATATTTGTACTGCTTTTGGGTCGTCCAGAAATGTCATATTTCTCTGAGTCTCTGGCTGGGGTCTGGCCCTGGCAGGTTAGATTAATGCCCTTTCTTCCCTGAGCAAAGATTTTCCCTCCAAGGAAGGGAGATAGGTGGAGCTACAAGCCAATCCATCAACCGCTGTCGGTGGGTGCCAGGCACCAAGCTGAACCCAGGTGAAGGCAGCACTGGGGGAAGGGGAGCATGTGGCCAGAGACATTGGACGACGCCATGTTTGAACAAACCCAGAGGCTGGACAAGAAGGAGGGAGCAGGGGCAGGGACGGGATGTGTCGCTGTTTGATAGGACCAACAGAGACTTCCTGCCAGCCCCCTACTCAACTGCTTGCACAGGAAGAGAAGCTCTCTCTGGGGTGTGGTCGGCTGAGGCTGAAGGTGCTGGAGCCTGGCGCAATGGGCAGTTGGAAGGAGAGACCCCCTGACTGCCCCCAGGACCCTATCAGCACCAGAAGAAGAGCCCATGACTGGTGCACAGAAGCAGGGGCCTCTGCGCACGGAGAAGAGAGGCCCAGAAGGAGAGCCTGGCGAAAGGCTGGCGCAGGGAGCCAGTGAAGACAGCACACTGCTGAATCTACCCTCTCAGAGACCCAGAGGACAGAGGAGAGTGTTCCCAGTGGCTGGGGCTGGTAAAGAGGAGCATGAAGCGCCCCATAATGCCTCGCCAGGCATTTGGAAATCTGCCGTTTTGGTGCTTTGTGGCCCCCAGAGGAGGGGGGTCACCCTCACTTGTGAAAAGGTGCTGGGGGAGCTGCTAGAGAGGTCCAGTCTTCCCCGCCCCCCCAGCATGAAGAAATCTGCCATTTTGGTGCCTGGTGGCCCCCAGAGGAGGGGTTCACCCTCATGTGTGAAAAGGGGTGCAGGGGGGCTGCAGGAGCACCACAGCCTCCCCCAGCATTAGGAAGAACAGTCCACCCATAAGTTTCACGGGGCATCTGAAAGAATAACCCCTCAAGGGCTCAGCCAGCCTTTAACACCTTCTAGGCTGGAACTTATGTTCTACAGCTGAGGGTATACTATGAAGTGCATCATGGAGTGAAGGGCTGAGTTGGGGATGTCTGGAGAAGGGCATCCCCTGGAGGTGAAGTGGTGTAATTGCACCGAAATGCATTTACTATTGGTTATTTCTTTTTAGGTGGACTGAAAGTCACATGTGTAAAGTGAAGTACCTGTGTAAGGTGATGTTAAGCTAAATGGAGTTATGTTGCTGGACCTTCCTGCTAGGGGGTCTGGCTGTATTTACGTAATCCCATGCTTTTACCTGTGATTTCTTTTAAAGTGAAGAGGCGCACTGCAGGACAAGTGTAGTTGCCCGGAGTACTTCTTTTGAAGGGACTGTAAGTCACATGTGTAAGGTGATGTTAAGCTAAATGGAGTTATGTTGCTGGACCTTCCTGCTAGGGGGTCTGGCTGTATTTACGTAATCCCTTGCTTTTACCTGTGATTCCTTTTAAAGTGAAGAGGCACACTGCAGGAGAAGTGTAGTTGCCAGGAGTACTTCTTTTGAAGGGACTGTAAGTCACATGTGTAAGGAGATGTCATAAGCCAAGTGGGGCTATGTTGCCAGACAATCCTGCTAGGGTGTCTGGCTGTATATGCGCAATCCTGTGATTTCATCTGTGATGCCTTTAGGGGCTGTAATTGCAATGCATTCAAATGATCAACCAAGGTGATGAGTACTGTCATTCTAAAGTGTGCGTAAACATGGATTCTTGCTGCTGCGCTTAGGTGAAGACCCCAGACTGCTAACCCTTAAGATATAGAGGTGCATACTTTATGGTCAGTAGGAGATGCTCAGTCAGGGTCATGTGTCACCAAGGCAGGTTTACCCCTTTTTAATGCTTGTTGAGGTAATGGGGTGGGTCGCCACTGGGATGGTGCCAGTGCGCATGGCCGTCGCTTCAAGTTATGTTCAACTATCTGCATTGGGGCCAAGTTGATGTGCATACATGGGAGTGGTGGTACTAGACCCCACCCCCATACAATAAATGTACTCTTACTTTTATAAAGCAAAGTACAGACTGGACAATCAATTATTGAGTGTTATTTTTGCGCACCTGCAAATGGCGATTACTAGCCCACACCACATCCCTTGAGTAAGCCTCAGACTGCTCTGCAACGCTACCCTCTGAAAGTCAGGCGCTACAATTGGGTGTTTGGTTCCCAGTGAAGGACAAATGTAGTCATGTTATTTGTGCAGGCCTCACAGATGCTGCCTCGTTTTCCAACACATTGTTATTGTTGAACTCTATTTGTGAGGAACTCCTGTATGAATAAAATATTTACAGTTAATAATATTGGTAATCAAAATGTTTCATAATAAATCCATTATCATGTGAGATCAAAGCATGCTTCCCAGTAGCGGCCCGTGGAGGGAGTTCCGTGAGGCGGGGCAGGGTGGGGGGTAGTAAACACCGGATTATGGATGAACGGAGGTAAGTAAACAATTAAATAAATCAAACGAATTTCGTTGCTTGCGCTGCATCGTATTTTGCGATGCATGGCGCGCAATGAAATTCGTTGTATTTATTTAATTGTTTACTTACCTCCATTCATCCATATTCCGGTGTATACTACCCCCCGCCCTGCCTCACTGCCCCACGGAACTCTCTCCACAGGCCGCTACTGATGCTTCCCATCAATTTGGTTATCCCCAATTTTACCGAAAAGCGCTTCTGTCACTGAAGTTGTGATATTCCAGTGTTAAAAGGACCTGTGGTTGAGCTTACCAATTCACTTCAGGTGGCCTGACTTTGGAATACTCTCACCGACAACTTCATTACATGACATCCTTTGTGCACAGAAGATTCACATTTTCCCAGACCACAGGTTTTGCTAGGCTATTATATCTATGCTGAGAATTTACCAGAGATTGGAAGCATTCAGGAGAAGATGGAAGTGTTCCTCGTGCAGTCAGATAGCATATTGCTGAATGCGGTCTCAGAGCATGGTTAAGCATCATCCCATCTAGAACGCACTGGCATGTCCATGCTCGCAGGCACTGACATGGATGTTCCACGAGTGGCAATGAGCATTGAGCAAGAAGGGCAGCCACAGAACTGTGAAGTTCAGAGCTGGGCAAAGGATGGCAAACTTAGACTCATTCTTTTTGTACTGAACCATCTCCATGAGTTTTAGGAAAGGGGCATGGACAAGCTATTTCCAAGACTGTGGCCTGGTCAAATAATTCTACATGAGGGTCCCAATCGAAGATGAAGCATTCTTTTCCTGTGATATCAGCTGATATGAATGATATGATCAGTGATGGATACATCTGTGTAAGCTGTGATCATACATACACACCGGCATACCAAGGCCTACTATTTTTTTGTGATTTATTCCCAGAATATTTAAAGATTTTATTTTTGAAATTTTTTCATATGGCTAGAAGTGTGTCTGTGGACAGCATACAACTTCTGAAAAATGTATTCCTAAATTATATCTTTATCACCGTATGCTGTACAGAACAGTGACACCACTAGCAGGTAATACTTCTATATACAAGTAAAGAAATAAAGGCAAGGGTGCTTGCTGCATTAAGATTATGGTCCACTGTAACAATTACATTTCAAGATAGCTACTCCATGTCTAACATCAAGATCAGGTGAAAGTAATATTAGCTGCGATTGCCCCAATGCAATGCATGAAATAAATTGATGTTACAGATATTTGTACAAGTAGTCCAGACTTGAGACATCAATTGCAGATTTTTAGTAAACATCACAAGTTCTTTAAGGTGACATACAATTCCAATCTTTCTTCCGCAGCAATAATTTCACTCCGAAAAGACTCATTGTCAGACAGAAATACAATTATTACCCCACATTTACATGGCTGCTTACTTTGAAATCCCAATGTTGTTTTTTAAAATAATTTAATTGTGATATTGTGACTGTACAATTCAAATCTGGATCTTGTGGTTCCCGAACAGCTGATCAAACCGTTAGATCTGACAGACTCATTGAGCTTTCTTTAAAAATATTATCCTTATAGTTATGCATGTTTTTGCTCCTCCATAATTTGTTTATTTCAAAAAGTAATTATTATTTTTAAAAAAAGGAAAAAATTCCAGAGCGATGACAATATGGAATTCTTATCATAACTTAAAATAAATAAACATGAAGGAACACATATAAAGCAACTGAAATATGTTTGCACCGTTGTCATGTGCTTTATAACACCTTTCATGTCGCGTTACTCCTCTTTACTTTTTCAACCCCTAGCCTTGAGCCCTACTCTCAAGCAACTTCATAAATAATTCACTTTATTGTGAAATGAAAAAAATAATCGACTTAATCCTTTTGGGGGCCTAAATCAATTTTCCTAATTTCAAATGACTCCAAAGCCAGTTACAACATTTTCTGGATCCATTGACAGCTACTATTTGTTATGACTCAAATTAATGGCAAAGAAATAATGAAATACTTATAGAGGGGCATTCCCTCACCCTTCCTCTCAAAATGCGTTCGGTTATAGACTCTTAAAGGTGGGGCTAAAATAAAATATGCAAATTGGCCAATGCTATGCCTTAGAATGCAAATTCTACTTAGTGCTCCGAAGAGACACCATTGGAGGTTTTCAGTTAGGCATAATTGTACCATACGTGCATGATAGTTGGGTGCAAAAAGATGTCTTCACAGAAAGTCAAACGCATTATTAAAGTGGGTCACTGTAAATTATTTTCATACCATGAAATTGTTGTCTTTTTCAAGTATTTGTTCACCCATTTAAGGAATACATGGGGAAAAAAAGTCACTTCCACTCCCTCCCTTTCTTCAGTTTATTGCACGAATTAACAAAATCTACACCAAACTCAGAGTGAATAGAGGGGTCGAACTCCAAGGAGCTATGTATCGCCCTTTGTACTTTTTAACATTTTTATTTTATATGTGTTGCAGCTCTTACGTGCAATAGAGCACTTAACAGAGAACATCTTTATTTTAGAAACAGCATCTCAAACTCGGTGCCATATGCAAGACAGTGCGGGGGTCAAACTGAGACTAGATGAATGAAACATGAAAGTGATGAGGATTGGCTACTATCTGTAATTGAAGCATACATTATATTGTTGATTTTCACATCAATACATTATCACAAGTACAGTTGGAGACACTGGGAGATAAAGCGATGTATTCAGAACCACACAAGGATTTGATCAAGTGCTTAAGAAGTTATCACATACTAAAATCTGAGGTTGCACCTCAGCATCTTGGCCGCTATACCATTTGTCCTCTCCATAACTTTCTTAGCATTTATTTACGTTTTTAGGAAAATGTTTCCAACAACTCAAAAAGTGTGTTAAAATAAAAGCTGTATTCCAACCCCCCCCCCCCCCCTATGTAGTGACATGAAAGACACAATATTGTGAGTTGCGGAAGTTCTCTATTTGTATATTTTTTAATCTGTTTCTTTTTTGTGTTTCCTCACAGAATGGCTGCAGGCAGTCCAGGCAATGATGATTCTCTCCATCATTTTTAGCGTCATTGCTTTATTCATGTTTTTCTGCCAGCTGTTTACACTCACCAAGGGCGGAAGGTTTTTCCTCACTGGATTCTTTCAGATCCTTGCTGGTAAGCTGAGCGACGTAATTTGATGTTTTTGATTCGGAAGTGTGTCAGAGCTTTCAGCAAAGTGTTTTTTCTTCTTCTTAGTACTATGTTTTTGTGATTGAGTTGCCAGGGAAATGGCTTACATGCTTAGAGGCATAGAGCACTTTGCCAGCTGTCTCAACTGGAGTTCAGTTCTCCTGCTAACACAAAGGCTGTTGCCTAATCAAATGCGATTGCCTAATAAAATGAGATTTGTAGATGTTTTTCAAGAATATTTAATATCAGAAATTATCAAAGTAACAAATCTTTAGGATTTTAAAGTGTTAATGGTTTTACTAACAAGAAATAAATGAAAAGAGAAATAAGAAATGACACGTTTAATTTGGTAATTGGAGTGCATTATAAGCAATTAATGTGGTGAATAAAGCTTCGCTAAAATATATTAACTCAGACGTGAGACAGTCATGAGTTTTAGTGTTGTGTGTGAGGTTTTGATGTTACGGTTGCACAGAGGGTACATGACTCACAAGTTATTTAGGTCTCGGCTAGAGGGCGCATGGGATGTCTCTTTGAAACATGTTTACAATCAGTGGGCTACAGCCGACATCTCAGTATATGGTCGCCCGCATCGTGGCACACAAAATAGCGGTACGACATGGCCCGCACTAGCTACATAAAATCGCTTTTTTCTGTGACCTTCAGCCATGCTGAACTAGATGTGCTGCTATACAATATGGCTAAAAGACATTCACATTGAAAACACCAATAGCTCGGGCATTGGCGAGACATACTGCCTTTGCCAATGTTTGTTTTAAATTCTCATCCACATCCACACATCATTTAAGAACATCCATTGCCCTTTAGTGGCAAATTTAAGATAGTTGGATAGTTATCAATTGACCTGTTCTCATTAGGTTAGCCGATCGCTGTTCCAATCAGTAATTAGTATTGGCATAGTTGCCAGACCGAATATTGAACAGATCAGGAAGAATAGAGTACAGCTAGTTATTAAATCAGTCACCAATGAGTCTAGATGCCACTGGACAATATCAGCTAGTGTCATATCAGCCAATAGGCATTAAGAACCTTGAAAGGGGGATTACACCAGCCTCTTGTGATGAATGGCCCAGGACTGTTAGATAACATCTTTAGGTTGGTGTTCACCATGGAAGGGCATGCAAAACCTGCAAAAAATATCATGAACAAGGAATAACATTTTATTGAGAAAAATTTTGTAATAATATGGAAATTAATCTATTCCCCCTCTGTTAAAACCCATGTATAAATTCACAATATTGTTCCCAATCGAGTTTCTTGCAGAACGCTTTCTGGACCTTTAGTGCGTAGCTTCCTTCACATCCACATATTCCTTACTGTGAGAGCCTACCCTACAGTCATTTTCAGAAGAATTTCCTTTGACTTTTATTATTAACAGCAAATGTTTATTTGCACTCGCACCCCTGGCACTGCCTAAGTGCAACAAACGTATGGTTCATATCTACTTTCTTCGTATTTGCAATTTCATGTGACTGAACTCAAAGATCGCAGGTCACCAGGCAAGAATAGAATACAGCAACCCATACTAATCAACATCTTCTGCATGGAACTGCTTTTGTTGAAAATGTATTCATTTTTCATTGATTAATTTAGATACTTTAAACAGTATTTCTTCCTTTGAAATTTAGATGCATAATTCTTTACTTTGAAAATTCATTAGAAATCCACAATTTCTGCTTGGTATTATCTTCATTAATAGTCATAAAATCTTAAATAATTCCCTTCTGTGTGTGCGGATCCTGGAACACCTTTTTGCAGTTTTCTTCGATGTAAACGGTATTACAGAATATCTTTGTGCATGAGTTCATATTTAGTTTCTGAATGTTCAAAATAACACTCTAGATTAACATCATACACCTGCAGTGCAGCTTTCAAGTGCAGAAAAACCCCTTCAAGCAGTGAACATAATGGTACACATGCAGCCTGAAAGGAAGATGGAGAGAAAAAGGTTTGTCCCTTTAAGAACCTGGGAAGCTCCTCGTCCCAGAATGTATTGTACTGGCAGTTGCCACCCAGGGCCAGTTTTTTTCAGCTTGAGAGAGAATGATCTCAGAACATCCCTGAGGTTCTGTACATCAAAATAGCTTCTTTTGTCCTGTTAAGAACATATTTTTACCTTATTCAGTTGACATCATTTACCACTTGATGTCGAATGTAACATTGTTTGTGACTGACTTCATTTTCCCGTCAGAATGCCATTGCTCTTCTCTAAATGCCCCTCATATGGGAGAAATAAAGCAGCCACAGAAACCCACAAAGTATGTGTGCTTTGTCTTCTTGCCCTCATACTCTGTTATTGAATGTGACATCTGTAGTAAGATGTAAAAAAAGAACCTTAAAAGGTAGAGATGGCATAAGACTAAGTGGCATGTTGGAACAGATGAGGGCCGAAGAGGAGAAAAAGAAAAAGAGAAGGCCAGACAGGTCTGTCTCTTAGCCTGTCCTGATGCCCTTAGCACATCCTGAGAATGAATGTATATATAAAGGGGACCCCCTGCACTAATAAAAAAGTTCATAAGGCAGGGTAAATACAGCTATACTGTAATTCATTAGGCTACCTAGCTGCTAATCCAAATGTATAAATATTGCATGATTAACAGCAATCATGAACACACTGAAATAACCAAGATACACAATTATTTATTTTCAATATTGCAGAATATGCAGCTATAAAAACACCATAGCAATCATGTCTATGAAAATTGAAGGATTATTATTGAGAAATTGAGCCAATCATTGATTGAGCTGTATTTTCGGATTGTTTTTTACATTTATGTTTAAGTTACATGTAGGCACAATACTTAAATATTGAAAATAAAAAAATTGTATTTTGGTTATTTCAGTGTGTTCATGAGCTCTGTTAATTATGCAATATTTGTACACGTGAATTAGCAGATAGGTAGCCTAACGATTTACAGTATAGTCACATCCTGAGAATGAGCACCAAAAAGGAAGGTCTTAATCGAGTGGCAAGGAAAAATACTACCCTCATTACCAATGCCACAAGAGACTGATGTCCAAACCATAACCTCACCATCGAGAGTCTCAGTGTCAACTTATTTGTCGTCGAAAGATTGCTCAGTGGATACACACCAATGACAGAGAACCTGATCTGCCATTGATGTCAAAAATATTTGAGATTGACGTTGAATAGACTTTCACTGCTGTTGACGAAATACACATCAAAGGTGAAGAGGCACAGATCGTTGTTGACATTTAAGAAAAAAAAACATGACTAGATTATCATCACATATGTCATAAGTGTGGTCAACATCACCTTCAGCTGTTCACTCTATCCATTCAACAACTCCACAATCTAGAATGGCTTCTTCAAAGGAGCAAGACCAAGCTCCTCCTAAAAATAAACAAGCTCCATTCCTTTTGGCCATTCGAAGAAAGCATCATATCTGGGCCCTGCACCTTTGCCTTATCGCCCCATTAGGCCAACCCTTTTTAAGATCCAGTGGCTACACATTTTAGGCCCCAAGATCTTTCTCCATCTAGGAAGATTTAAAGGACAACAGAAAAATGAAAACCATAATCACCACTAGAATCCCAAAGAAGCATAATTGAATCATAAATCTAACCTATTCGTAGAGGATGCAGATCATACACCCAGTCTCGCTCTCCTTGTTCAGATTCATCTTAACACACTCGTCATTCACACCCACATCTACAGCACAATCTCTGTCTGTCTTCAGTGGATGATATCCTTACTTTCTGTGAGGTACTTGCAAGAGGAACGACAAAACTTAATATTTTATAGGCGACTCCACCAGCAGCGTTCTCCATATTATTGGAGCCTCTTCATCCAAGAGCAGCTCCCAAACATGTATTACCTCTGGTTCTGCATCTTCTATAGATAGCTGAAGTTAAAATGCTCCAGCCACAGTGAAGGCAGTAACACCATATTTATGGAAAAAAATGTAGACCACCTCAAGAAGACTCAGAGTTCCTATGGGTAGATCCGTTGCTTGACTCTGTTAGTGTAACTGCGGTGAGACGTAAGCACACATCAGCATCGAAGAACACCAGTGTAACAGCATTGTTTGGATGGTATCACCAAGAATAGTGAAATGGCATGAAATCATTCATTTTACTTTTACCAAAACACAGCTAAAAGGATTTCAGAGAGATGCTGAAGGAAGAGTCTCTGGTAGTAAACTCTACAGTGCCTCTGCCAGACTTGTCGTAACCCTTGAAGTGGTAAGCTAGAGTAACAAAATACGTTCTTCTGGCAATACAGGCCTAAAGAGCACCTTTTTCTATCAGAGTGTTCAGGCCCTCAGATGGTCCTATAAGATGCAACACCAACAAAAGCAAGGCCGACAACATCAATATCAGAGGAGATAAAAAAATGGAAATCAACTCAGCTGAAGATGTCACACTTCGGGAAAAGTAATTCCTCTGCTAATACGCATACAGGTCCCAACAATTTCCTTCCTGTTATCCACTCCTGTAAGGGTAACAGAGATGTCTCAACCATAGATGGATGAGTATTGAGCATCAGAAGACAAGGCTATTTGATTTGCTTAAAGGTAATGGTATCACTTATTCCATTAAAATGAATGGCAAATCACCTTCTACTGCACTGAAAGAGTAATCTCAGCTCCTATTAGCCAGTCTGGCAGTAGAAAGATTACCATCAGAGCATAAAAAAACAAGCGTACTCCAGGTACTTCTTAGTATTGTAAAAGGGTCAAACACACCAGTAATGTCTCATATTAGATATGCAATTTTGTCAGCAGGGTCATTCTCAAAGAGAAATTCAGATGCCAGGCCTTCATCAATTTTTTCCAAATATCTATGGGAAAAATTGGCTCTGTTTGATAGATATGGAAGCTACACATTTTCACATCCTAATTGCCAATCACTGGATATTTCCTGTCAGAGACGTTCACTAATTATGATCCTCCCATTTGGACTAAAATCTGTTGCTAGGTCTTTCTAAAAGTTCACGGCAGTTGCCTCAGCCCATCTAAGAAGGAAAAAAATATTTGTTTATCTATTCTTAGACAAATGGCTCATAAAGACAGGCTAAGAACAAAAGGTAACTTTGGAACCACAGCCAGGCTGCTAAAGGGACCAGACTTGATTAGTAACTTGGACAAGTCTACTTGGACAAGTCAATTCCAACACCTGTTCATGTCTTACGTACTCGAGAGAGCAAATAGGTACAAAGAGCAAAAAATTGCATCCTACATGAGACAGAGTTACATCAGTACTGAACAAATACTTGGAATTGAGGCAAAACACCAATCCTGCGGTTCACCAGGTTGCTTCCAATGGTGGCTCCTCCACAGTGGCGGAGGAGCGATGCCCCATTTCCTGGCTCAGAGCCAGCAAATGAAAAATAAAATGATGTTCTAGTATTGTTTTTTTTTCATTTGCTGGCTCTGAGCCAGCTGTGTAGGGAGGGGCGGGGCATGGGGAGGAGGAGTGCTATGTGCACTCCCTAAGTGTGCATATGTGTTTAGCCGGCCGTGTCAGGCAGCCAAACACACATGCGCACTTAGGTTTTTCCAGCCGGGCTGCTTCGAACAGCCGGGCTCTAGAAACCACATAGCCTCCCGGGTCTGAGCTGAGAGTCGTTTCAGCCCGATTAGGCAAATCGCCACACTGCTCTCATACTATGAGAGCAGTGCGGGGATTGCACAGGAAGTCTGTGAGGCAGCCCCAGTGCCTTTTGAGACCAGGAAGGACGAGGCGTGACCCAAGGGGTGGCCGGCAGCTCCAGGTAAGTGTTTTTTAGTTTTTTTATTATTAAACCCCCCCATGCATGCTCCCCCTCCCGCACTCCCACACTCCCCCATACCACCACCACCCACCACTTCTTCATTGTGGCGGGTGCTTTCCTAGGACCCATGCCATCTTGCAGTTACATAGTCCCAAATGCAAGAATGTTTATTAGACCCCTGCAGCAAGGATCAGTGGGCACAGAAGAAAGGCAATTGGGAGAACATTCTAATCCTCACAACCCATGTTGCAGAATCTCTATCATGGTAGTGCAACGATCAGAATCTCCAGAAAGAGGCATTCTTCCAAAAGAAGATTGCAAAACCAACCATAATGAAGGATGCTTAATTGTCAGGATGGAGAGCCCATCTGAGTTAGTTGACAGGGTCTTTGATCAGCCAAGGAGAAGGCATACCATATCAAACTATTTGAACTGAAGGTGGTGCGCCTTGCTCGCAAATCTTTTCTGCCATCGTTGGAATCAAAAACATGATGACTCAAACATACAACACCACCCCCTTGCAGTAGGAAATGGAGGAGCACAATCAAGACAGTTGTCTCTTCATGAACCAACCATGTGGCGCTGAGTGTTTTCCAGAGGAATCACATTGGCAGAGATACACATTCATGAGCTGAGAACCAGGAAGTGGGTTTTCGACATCTTGAGAAAAACTATGACTGGGTCTTGAACTGAAAAGGTTCCCAAAACGTTTTCCACATTGTATTGCAGCGTTGTTATTGGCTTTTGGGAAGTGAGCCTGGCTGCCTGCTTCCTGTTCCTAGAGTCCGAGGCAGGAGAGCAGGAGCAGAGACGCGGGACCCTGCGGCAAGGTTTTTATTTTGCTCACGGTCCAATGGCATTAGAGCGATTGTTCCGTCCTCCATCTTGCCATACTGCTAACACCAGCCAATGGTATTGGAGCACTTTCAGTGCACATCAGTTACATTACACAATGACACATTCATTGTCGTAGGCCGGGGGAAGCGTAAGTGATTTGCCCAGAATCACAAATTGTTCAGCAGACCTCAATATTCAAACATGGTTCCCCAGTTCCTCTGTCGGCAGCTCTGGCCATTAACGCCGCATCTTCACTTGAGAGCTCCTCAACTGTTTTTCACTATCACTTCCACATTTGCTCAGCAATACTCTGTTAACACGGAACGAGCATCGGCAAAGCCAATAGATCTCAACAATGTCTGAGCTATTGGCCTTGTCCATGTGAATGTCTTTTAGCCATGTTGTCTATCAGCACATTTAGTGTTCAGCATTTCTCAAAATCACTGAAAAAAGCACTATGATGTGGCCAGCGCATGCCACGTCATAGCGTTGTGTTAGGAGGGGCAGAACAATAAACTCAAAATGGGAGGACAAAGAGACTCTGTGTCGGCATAACATCCTGTGATTGGGGGCTTTCAGTAACTTTCAGCCATGCTGAACAGCAGATGTGCTGCTAGACAACATGGCTAAAAGACAAGGCCAATAGCTCAGGCATTGCCAAGACCTATTGGCTTTGCTAATGCTTGTTACCGCCATGTTCACTGCTTAAATGGGATTTCTCTGCTCTTCAGTACAGCAATGCAATTGTCTGATTTTAATCTGGAGTGTTATTTCCAACATCCAGAAAAAAAATGAAGCCTTTGTTAGGCTTCCATTTCATAGAACTAAATATGAACTCATGGACTAAGAAATTCTGTAATGCTGTTTCCATGGAAGAAACCTTTTCTGCGATCTTTGATATGTTCTGTTGGAAACTGAGTGTTTCTCCAAATTAAAGGGTATTTTGTGAGTTCAGTTGTTTTATAGTATGACTGAACACAGTATTGAGAGAATCGGGGTTTCATTTAGGTTTACAGTTCCATCAAGAGTGGCTGCTACGCTGCTGATTTGGAGGTTACCGGTGTAAAGAATGATTCTGCTGTATTCTTTGGGGTTGATGGTGTGAGGAAGACATGCACTCCACTAGGCCTGGGCGGTAAAATCCGTTCCGCTCGCGGAATTTGCGTAATTTGCGTAATTTCGCGTTCCGCGGAGAACGCGAAATTGCTCAAAAGTCTGCTTTCCGCGATTTCGCGAAATTTTTTGCTTGTTCGCGTTCTCAAAATGCGTGTTCGTGAGATATTTCTCCCCGAGCACGCAAACAGCAATTGTGAACAGGAAAAAACCATCGCGTACAACCAATTCCGCGTGTTCGCGGAATTTCTGCGTGTTCGCGGAGATTTTTTACCGTTTCGCGGAGATTTGCGTAACGCAATTACGCAAATTCCGCCCACCCCTACACTCCACTGCTATGTTTGAGGCTAGTTGTATCAGGTAGAAGGACATTTCTGGTTACTGGTGTCAAGAGGGGAGGCAATCCTCAGTTAGGTTGGAGTTCCAGTTGTTAAAATACGATGAGTTGCCTGCCATTTTGTTTGAGGTAACAGGTGTTTAAACTTATTGACTGGCCACTCAGCTTGCCTTTTACAAACATTGCTCTGTGCTGCATCATTTGAAAAAACTGCACCTTTTGGGCATATATATATCACGTTCTTCACTCTTTATCATTTTTATTCATCATAAAAAAGATGGACACAACCATATATATATATACGCTAAAAAAACAACGTTGGAGGGACATTTTAGTTTGCAAATGGAACTAAAAAAACATAGAAATTCACAGAAAAAAACAAAGGTTACAGGGACGTTATAGTTAGGCTCAGATTTCACTCGTTCAAAACTAGTGAAATTTATCAGTTATAGTTATCTGAGCTAACTATAACTTACGCCCCCGCAATGCACTGCTTATGACCTTTCACATTACATCACTCATGACATGGTCAGCAGCCTGGACATGGAGGTAGGCAGAATTGGCCATACACTGGCAGTTAATGAAATGGTTATTCCACATCTAGAACAAATAGGGTTCTCGTCAGACCACACAATCAATAGTGGATTGAAACCAGTGAGTAAATTCACACCGCAATTGCCAAAAGGTAACCTGGTGGATGTATTTCATAAACTGTTAATAGAGGATATCAATAAGCTGAGGGCTGCAGCGCTCCAAAAGCAGCATACCAGTTTTCACCAGAGGATTGGTGCTAGCTGAATGCATTAAGGAACAATAAGTCTATTATCTTGAAATCCTCAAATAAAGGAGAGAACATCATTGTCATGAGCACCAACCAGTATACCAGAGATATGACCAGGCAACTGGGTCAAAGAACACTATTTGGGATTGAAAAGCAATCCTATTTTTGACCATCAGAATGAATACCATGCTATGTTAAAGGGCTGGACTGACTTGGGGCTATTGCCAACTGAGGAAAATCAATATCTGAAGATCGATCACACTAAGATACCAGTCATTTACTGCCTCCCGAAAGTGAATAAAAGCTTACACAATCTACCACGGATACTCATTGTCACAATTACAGCGTCTCTACTATGGAATAGCTTCAGGTTTGTAGATCTGTTCTTATGCAACTATGTCACGAGCTTACCATACAGGATACAAATGACTTTCTATGCAAGATCAATAATATTGCCTGGCACGGCAGCTATTTAATAATAACTATGCATGTCTGCTCTCTTTATATGTCCAATTCTCACGAGTATGGGATTGAGGCTTGCCGCTACTTTTTAAGATCGAGAACACTGAATCTTGCCCAACACACTATGATGTTCCTCAAGATGCTCTTGTTTTGCCTCATGTACAATGTCTTTCTCTTCGACAAGAAGATGTACCTCCAGAAACAAGGCACAGCAAAGGGTGCAGAATCTGCCCCCACATACGATAGCATCTTTTTGGGTTGGTCGGAGAAACAGGTGGTGTGGGCTGACTGTAATGCGCACCACATTAATAAGTTTGTTATTTGGGTGTGCTTCATAGATGAGGTTTTCCTCTTATGGGATGGAAACAAGACATCATTGAATGAGTATGTAACATCCTGAACATCCCTCATCAGCCAGGATAGAATAGGATAGGATAGCTTGACTCCAGTGACATGGAGAGCATAGGACCCACGTCTGAGCATATCCATCCCACTTGGGGTGACAATTGCAAAAAGAACAATTGATGGACAGAATGCAGAACAATGTCATACAATCCAGCAGTGGCCAACATAAGTCTAGGATGGCCAGATCCTTGACAGGTTTATAGGATATCCATTGAAGTTAAATTTATTTACAGTCAATTTAAGTGGAATTTATTGACATAGTCATTGGTTATGCTGAAAATCAGACATGGATCAAGGTATTTATCCTAGCTCAGAACTTATAATATTACATTCCAAAAATCTGATTCTTGCAAAAGCCCTATTTCTTTCAGCCGTTCAATTATTGAAGATTTTTATGCAAGACTGTGTTTTTTTTGGCATGGATGACATATAACACTTGTTTATCCTGCCCTTTCTAGGTCTTTGTGTGATGACTGGAGCAGCAATATTCACTGTACGACACACGGAATGGGCGCCGGAGAGCAACACAAACCTTGCATTTGGCTATGCCTATGTCCTGGCATGGGTGGCATTCCCCCTGGCAGTTATCAGTGGTATCATCTATGTCATCTTGCGGAAGCGTGAATAAAGCTTTGTGGAAGAGAGTCATCAGTCAGCTCGTTATGAGACATGCATCGAAGGAATTCAAGAACATGAGTGGGGTTGGAGGGAAGTGGATCTCCTCCCAACAGAAAAACAAACAAAAAAGAGTTACTGTGTTAATTGAAGATGTATATAGTATCTATGGTTTAAAACATATTTATAACACTTTTTACTTGTATGTACATAGTATTGTTTGCTTTTTTGACCTCAAGCTTTTGACAGCTAAACAAGTGCCTAAGGATCGTTTTACTTACAACAGTTTAACATATCATATGTGTATATAGCTGCATATATATGCATAAAATAAAACAAATGAACTTATACATATACTCGCACAAACATGGATTCATATGTGTATAGTCAACGTAGGCGGACCCTAAAAGCACATAGCCAAGAAACCATGATTTATTTTCAAAGTGTGTCAAATATGTATATTTTTATATGCCATAGGACAGTCAAACTTTAGTCAACTTTAATCACACTGTAAAAATCAGTTTTCCTTCAGATCACACAGACATGTACATTAAGTCGTGTTAGTGTTAATTTTTTTTCTGTTCCACATCCTTTTTTCCATGGAGCAGTAATTAACGGCGTGAGTATGAATTTTCACAGTGGCTAGTTTTTTTTTTGTACTTTTGTCTGTGCATTGGTGCAGAAATGGGTATAGATGTGTGCTTCATGCTTATCTCCTTTTCCTGTGTCATCCAGGAAAATAAACATGCTCTTTGGAAGCATGTATTAATATATGTATTGTATTACTCTCCACCAATGTTTAAATATATACATGTATGTATATATATATATACATATATATATATATAGATTATTTTTATGTATGTACATGTATATATTTATACATATATTTATATATTTCCATTTTGCCCTGAAAATAAATGATAGTCAGTTTTCAAACATACATATTGACACTGTAAACCGAAATGCATGTTTAAATCTACATCGAACACCTACCACCTTTCACCATTTTTCTTGTTACTTCTGTGTAAAATAAATGAGCTAAAAACCAAAAATGGAGATGGGGTGGGGGGAGGGAGGGGTGGGTCTGAGTGGTGCCTGAAGGAGAGGGATGGGGCAAGGAAGCTAACAAACCACAAGGTAGGGCAGGTGAGTTTGAAGTGTCATTTCTCAAAACGTAGATACAAAAATGAACCAGAGAAAAATAAACATGTAAAAAAACTTGAAAAAATGACAAACGAAAAAAAAAATACCACATATGTGAAATGGTGCTACCTATATACCATTCCTTTTATTAATAACCGTTTAACCCTCTCACTGGAAAATCTGCATTAACAGTTTGTGAACCACAAAAAAACTATGGGAGGATAAATAATTGTGTGTCATTTTAAAGGTCTTGCTACTTTTGTACCTAAAAGTGACATTTTGCTAATACCTTATTTTACTCTTTTTTAAGACGAAATTTGTAACCAAAGTTATTTTATTTTGTTTGGGTTTCTCATGGTCAGAAATCTGTCAGAACAAACCCTCTATTTGGTAGGGCAGATCGGCCCCTACTGTGTAGTCTTCACATCCAGAGATGTGCATTTGACAATGACTTGTGTTGGCAGCAGAAGAACAGTAGCAGTCAATTGGTGCCTCCCAATGTCATGACTCGAGGCTTTAGTTTTGCTTTTCTGATTTTGTATCGACTGCGTGCACTAAGAAGCTATGAAATAAAAGTCAGAATAACTCTCTGGATTCAGTCTTCTTCATTTAAGCAACAATGTTGCTAGTAGAACATGACCACTAAAAGCGCAGTTGCCTTGTCCTAGAGAATCAATGGAAAAGATGCTATGGACCTTGCTATATTTCTGGATTATTTAAATATTTACTAATTTATTGCAAGACCAAGGCCACAGTTTCAAATAAGAAGTTCTGCTGCATAGCATCTTTATTGATAGTCATAAACGTTAGAATGCCTGTCTGCGGGGTATATTTAGATATATTATTTACAAAGAGAGTGAAACACTAGCTTGCCCAATACGACTGAGCACTCTTCAAAGCATATCAAGGCCTAGTTTTCATC
The DNA here is from genome assembly GCF_964204655.1 of Triturus cristatus. Taxonomy (NCBI): domain Eukaryota; kingdom Metazoa; phylum Chordata; class Amphibia; order Caudata; family Salamandridae; genus Triturus; species Triturus cristatus. The sequence continues at coordinate 478,526,143 of NC_140590.1, read as the reverse complement.
CAAAATTAACTTCCCATTCAAGGTACATTGCTGCACTCTGTAAACTAAATTTCTGCCTAAGTGTGTGCACAATAATGACAAAAAGGAGGGTGGGTTGGCATAATTAGAAGAGCTGAAAATACATTAGAAGAGCTGAAAAGGCCACACATGCGTTAAAGAAGTCTTGAGGTTTCGAGTTCCAGAATGCCTTGTAACACCCATGGAACGCCTCCCCAGCGCATAGTAAGGCAACGCAGCAATTTGCGCTGCCTTCCCTTATTCCATACCTATGAGGCCATTCAAAGCCACGCATAGTGGCTTTGTGTGGCCACATAGATGGGTTTGTAATCTGTTGCACCAGAGTGTCACAAAAAGTGATGCTCTGGCGACACAGGAGGCTTGTAAATATTTGTTTTCTAGGCTAACCTCCATGTCAAAGTCGCCTTGTAAAAACTTACCAGCGGTGATACCAGTCATTTACAACTCATCACATACCTTTGTAGGAGGACTAACCACCACGGAAACGAAGCCAGAGAGAACACGTTGAAGGTTGCCTACATGACTATCTGGATGGGACATGGACCCATCACTTCAGAAACAATTATTGTGACCATTTTGGCATCCAAAATTGACTACTGCAATGTGCTATATGTCAATATTCAACAGCGACTGCTAAACAAATTTCAGACTCTTCAAAACGCAGCAGCTTGCCTACTCTTGGGTATCCCTAAGTTCCAGTCCGCCTCCCAAGCAACAGATTTTTTTTAAGGCCCTATGTATTGCCCATAAAGTGCTTCATGATGTTGACCCATTTTCATATGAAGCACAGTTCTAAGTGGTATGCTTCCAACAGAATGCTACGATCCACCTTTACTAAACATGTGCTGGTTCCTAAATTTAAACTGGTATCTTGGGGTGACAAAAGCTTCATCAGGTCCACTTCCAAACTATGGAATAATCTTCCTCTCCATACAAAATGGCACACCAATTTGCTACATTTCAGGAAGGCACTCAAAACCTGTTTATTTTCCAATCTATAATTCACCAGTCTGGTCTTACGGTCTTCCCATGACAGTTAGCTAGCGCCAAGACACCCTTGGGTGTTTTCGCCCTTTATAAAAACATATCATATTATCTGAATGATCACCTTCTTAAAATCACCAACCCAATCAAGCAAAAAAAAAAAAAGCTCTTTAAACCACAATCTCCTTGCTCCATTAACTGTGCCTGCAGATCAGCTACAATGGGTCAACCATTATGCCATTTTGTACCCTTTTTTTTTACGGGGGAGCTACTTCAGACACAAAGCAAGGAAAGGTGTTTCTTTTAGAGGACAGAGTTATCAGAAAAGCAATCTCTTCTTCAAGTCGCCAAACCCAGTGGCCACTAGATTTCACCTCTTCTACTGCTGATGACATTCTGCATTGGTATTGCACCAAATGTAAAACGTCAGCTAATTCTGGAAGACCAATGGAGACAGTGAGAGAACTACAAGAGATGCTGAACTCAAGCAGCCATGCAATCCCTATCCTACTGGTGCAAAGAAAACAACATGATGCAGGGGGCACCATGCCTTTGAAATAATGCAACAGAGACTACTGTAATGGAGGTAATCGATCTTCTAAGCTTGGGCACTCACATAGGAGATCTAACTGAAAGCTTTGTGAAATCCAAATAAGAGCTCATATAACATCATCTTCTTGGAGCTACGGACATGTCAACTAGCTCAGAAGGCACTGTGGCCATCTCTCACAACTGATCAAATTCTAGAACAGGCAGACAACACTAACACAATGCCCTATTTAAACAGGCAAAGTGGCACAAGGTCAACACCTGTCAATCAGAGCACAATTTTCTAGGTTCTGCCCCAACTTCCATTGGAAGTTCACCCTTATCAGTGAACATCCATCATATATGTTTTGACTGTAGTCCCGGGGATTGTTATGCCTGTTCTCTTTTTAACCAATGTGGATGATGGACGGAGTGTTGAACATTGCAAGCACTCACCCCCAGTCAACTGATCTGGGTTTAATCCATCATCATTCTTTAGCTCACTCCACCACCACAGTTCAGATATGGCCGTATGCAAATCAGTCTGACCCTGTGCCTCATGGGAACAGTCCAGCCCAATCTGCCAAGCCATGTCTTCCCTGGACCGGAAACAAGCATCCTGGCACCGGTTTCTGGCTAGTTCTTTTTGCTTTTATGTGCTCTTTTTAAACCAAAGGCTCTATCACACAAGAAAGGTCCCAAGTGCTCACTGGGCAATGACAGATATTGCATGGCTCTCTAAGCTCAAGATGAAGAAGAGAAACACTGCAGATGGAGGCAATGGATTTGCCTGAAAATGATGACGTTAAGGTCGAGGAGGCTCAGGACCAAGAAATCAAGGAAATTCTTCCATTGGTGGTGTTTTCAGATCATCAGAAAGACCCTAACCATACAGTGCCCAAAGCAAGAAGCCTCATTAGCAGTCGAAAAAACAAGTCACCAAAATGGCTGATTAAAACGCAGAAGCCAAAACCTTCAAACGAAAAATCAGAGCACTATAGGCCTAAGCCCTCAATGTTGAAAACGTTCACAATCAAAGGAACTCATGAAATCCCAATTCTCACAGAATCCAAAGAAGGAGCCACTGGTAAGGATCTGCTGAAAGGCATCGGCTGTGACCCCCAAGGGGCTAGAAAGTGTCCAACATCCTTGATGAGAAGAAAAAGACACTTGAGATGGAAATAGAATAGCCAATAAAGAAAAGGACCATTGAGGAATGTAGGCTGCGGCACAACATTTCCTAACCAATAGGAATTCGAACACCTAAGCAAGAGGCAGAAAACATCTTAGAATGACCACAAGCATTTGAGACAGTCACTAATCAGGTTAAAGTTACACACTTCCAAGATTCAAACGCTTCTGACTAGCAATGATGAAGAAACACTCTGGGAGGGTATAGAAGCAGTCTACCCACAGGAGGAAGTTGACACATATCCCTCAAAGCCATAACCACCAGATATCTGTCTGTATCATGGGGTGGTAAAGAAAGAACAGCAGAGGTTTTTGGGTGCAGATGGAAGTATTAAAATTAGACACCTGATTCCTTTTTGAAACTCTGAGCCCCATTTTCAGAAGAAATCTATGCCTACCCATACTACCCAGTAACGTGCAACATAAAAGAGACGTTTTAGGAAACACACCTAATCTAGAGCTGTTACCCATGAATGGAGAAAAATTATAAGATCTCCGCTCATGACCCCTAATATTTACAGTCTTATGTAGCACTAGATTCCCTAATCATTCCATCAGCAAGAAAGAGGGTCTTGTCACTTCCACCTATGGCCCCCTTCCAGATAACGATAGTAAGAACCTGGTGATAGTGGGGAGGAAGATGAAAAGAGCAGGTTGGAGGAAGATGAAAAGGGCAGGAGCGAAGCATTGGCGAATCGCAAACTCGAATGCTGTCCTGAACAGATACACTCACCAAAACTGAGAGGATAGATGACCTTATGGCTCGCCTCCCTAAGGAGTATCAGAAAAGGGCAAAAGATGTCATTGAGGAAGGTAAAAATATTGCAAACTCATACCTAAAATCAGCATTAGATCCCTCTGGCGCAGCTAGTTAGCCTGTTCAAGAAGGCATGTTTGGTTGTGTATCACAGGGTATAAACCAGATCTGAAGACTAATATTGTAGACACACCCCATATGAGCAAAGGTAGATCAATTCCTGAAGTGTATGAAAACAGCCAAGGCTACAGGTGTCCAACAGGTCTTCAGACCTCCCATTAAGAGGGGTGATGCCGAGGACAGAAGATGTCAGGAAAGAGTACTCTGTACCTCACAATTACAAACACCGGGTACAGGTACCCCTTTTACACACCTTAGTGGCAGAACAACAATCCAAACCTTTTTTTCATGGCTGAGGATAGAATAGAGTTGATGCCCCCAAAAGAGCAGCCTCCACGTGACTCACTACTGGGCCTCCCCAGCACACAATACACCTAGAGAGGAGGATAGAACACTTCCTAGGGAACTGGGAAGGGATCTCATCAGAAAAATGTGTAAAAAAAACACTACACAGGTACTGTATAGAGTTGGTGCAAACGCCACCTTCAAGATCATCGAAAAAGTAAATGTACGGAAAAGACCAAGAACAAGTATTCAAGTTGGAGGTACAAGAACTACTGCAAAAGAAGGCAATATAAAGAGCACCCCAGAAAGGGGTAAAGACAGCAGTTTACTCTGTCTACTTCTTAGGACCTAAACAAGACATGACCTTAAGACCAATACTGGACCTGTGGCTCCTTAAAAAGTTAATCAAAATGCAAATGTTCCAGATGACAAAAGAGCAGGAATTGATACCTCTGCTGAAACAGTCAACTATTACAATTTATAACCTAACTGGTTCAACATTCGTTGCATATCCCCTTTAAGTTGAGGGCACGTATAAATGAATACAGAAAATAACAGTAATTAGGAAAAAAAGGGTGCTACAACATCACCTGATTAATTCCCTGCCAACTATGGGCATAGATGTAGCGTAAGTCTCACAGTTAACACCATTAACTAAATAATGAACTGGAATCAAGATGAAACAAGCATTTTCAATGCAATAGGTCTCGCACTTGCAAGAGTCTAAGCTATTGGCATTGTAAATCACAATGCCTTTTATTTATGTGTTTTTAGAAGCAACACAGCCATAAAAGGCATTGTCATTTCTAATGCCAATAGTTCAAACTCTCGCAAATGCGGGGCCACTTTAATGGAGGCCGCATCCCTTTCTATAAACGCTGCTCGCCGTATTCAGGTTACAGTGAGCAGCGTCTAAAGAAAGGGGGGCGGGCAACATTAAAGTGAAAGCGTGGTATGGGGCCCTTTCACCCAAAGAGAAAGAAAAGTTTTGTAGCGCTGCTGCTGAAGTGAAAGCGGGCCGTGCTGTAAATTAAAGAAATAATTATGCGTAGCCACTAAAGTGAAAGCGGACCTTCCTACACATAAACAATGATCCCCATGATGCAGGCACCCTTGCACTGTGGTGGTAGCTAATTGTGTGCCAGCCCATGGGAGAGCAAAGAGATCCATCATATCCTTGTAGATATGACGCATTCTGTGCTTTGAAAGTGCCACAGCATGGCGCAGCTAAATGGCTTGCGGTGCCTCGCTGCAGCACTTTTTTGTAAATGAGGCCCATCATGTTTTGTCTAAACAAGCGGGGGGAACAGTAGCCTATGGCACTCTCAAAACTAGCACATTCCACATGCAAATAGGCAATAGTAAGAGACAATGGATAGGAAACCAGTTTTGTTAAATACAAATCACACAAATGAGCTCAGCAGACAAACCTGTGCTTGACACAAACGGGAATTAAAGCAAGACTTGGTAAATAAATCTTTTCAGCAGTGGAGAATACTGCATGTAGACCTACTTGCAATAGCATTACACAGAAAAGGCCAGTCGTTTACATGCAGGCATTGCCCTCTTACGTTTATAGAGAATGCACTATTGATATAGTCATACAAGAATGATGTTTGAATACACTTTTCCCCTGTACCTCTGATTCCCATACCACTGGAGAAGTTCGGAGCATCCAACATGACTGATTCTAGTGCCATGCCAACCGTGGTTCTCCTGAATAATGCAGAAGGCGCAGCGCCTTCACTCGAGAATCCCAATAGGCTAAGACACACTTGTGATGCAGGGAGGGAACGTCTTTCACCAGAATGCAGGTGAATTGCAGTTGACAGCCTGTCTCCATAGGTAGCTGAGTTTGGTCATCTAGTCATATTAGAAACAATACAAGACATTATCAAGTAAGCACATAGACTTTCCACCTAGAAGTCCTACACGCTGAAATGGAAAAGACACCTACTCTGATGTGAGAAAATTAACCAAATGTTTGAGGCATAAGAGCTGCAGAATTCACACTCTGTGCATAGATCGCCATCTGGTGTTGGGCTTGGATGCTTGCACCTTGTTGTTGTCTTGGAAGAAGTCTTTTGTAGTCACGAGATAGGAGACTCTTCCCTTGGACGACAGTGCGCATGGGCATCGACACCATCCTCAGATAGTTTTTTTCCACCATCAGGTTCGGATGTAACTTCAGCGCTCCTGTTCGGTACTGTGTTTTCTAAACCTTTCGATGCGCAAATCATCAAAGAAACTCAACGGTATTGTTTTGTTCGCGTGCCCTTCGATGCGCTCATCAAAATACCCGATTCCAGTCGTCGACGCGGGTTGCTGGGCCTATCGACACCTTTCGGGCCTACGGCTAATGGAAAGGACTCCATTTAAAAAATGCCCCCAGTGTGGAGCTAAATTCCCACACAGCGACCAACACAAGGTCTGTAACCTCTGTCTCTTGCCCGAGCACAAGGAGGGTAATTGCCAGTCCTGCGCCTCTTTTCGATCCAAGAAAACTATCTGTGATCGCCAGGCCCGACGACAGGTGATGGCGCAACAAGCAGCTCCGGTGCCGGAGGACATCTGCAGCGAAGGCCCCGATGTCCCAGAGGAGGATTCGGAGGATCTGGAAATCGTTTCCGAGGCAGACGACTCCGACTCAGATGACCACATCACTCCAGGTCAATGAGTGAGTACAACTGCTCCTAATCCAGCCCACCTCAAAAAAAGAAAGCTCCGGTCAAGACTTTACCTGCTGGCCCCAGTCACGACCGAAAGAAAGCTTCAGAAGCCCCGCCCCCAGTACCGGCTCCAAAGACAAAGGAAAAGCCTTCCGGCGGCTCGGCACCGGCCAAACCCCATATCAGTGCCCTATAGACACCATCGGCACCGAAGCCGGGAGCGCACCCAACTCCCGCAGTCCCCAGAAAACAATCGGCACCGAGCACCTCGGCGCCGAAGGAAAAGGCCTCGGACCCGAAACCGAAAAATTCGGAACCGAAAAAGATTTCGACATCAAAGCCCAAGGATCCAAAAACCCCTTCAAAGAATCTAGAGCACAAATCTAAACCCATCGATCCGAAACAAAAAACACTCCAAGTGGACCCCAAAACAGGACAGGTGGTTAATGTTCCCCACAAGAAGAGGAAATTGGACACCCCACACATCCCTGAAAAGAAACTGTGCTACTTCACCTCTACGACCTGTTTTTCCTCCTAAGCCTTTCTCTCCAATACACTCTCCCATAATTCCACCATACTCACCACCACCACAGGATGTTGATGATTTAGGGGGTGGGGGAGGAAACAATGACCCTTTCACTGACCTTGATGATGATACAGATGTACCACAGGACGATTGGGAAGATTATGATGACCCAGTAGGCCCTCCAGGCCTCCCAGACCCTGATCTGTCCCCAACAAAGCCATCCCCCACAGATGACAATATTGGTTTTAGCCAGCTTATAGACAGGGCTGCCCAGTACCATGGTGTTCAAATGTATTCGGACCCCGCAGAGGAGGACTTCCTAATAGACACCTTCGCACAGTCACAAAAAAAACTGTACAAACTTTACCAATGCTAAAAGGCCTCATTAAACACACCCCAGCCCTATTCAAAGACCCTGTAATGGCTAGAATTCTCAACCCCAGAATTGACAAAAAATATAAACCCGCTCCCAATGATCCTACCTACATCAAGAGTCAACTACCTTTGGATTCTCTAGTGGTCACCAACACTAGAAAACGTGCCACCTCCCAAACCTCCGGTGATGCTCCACCTCCGGACAAGGAGTCTAAATTATTAGTTGCTTCGGGCAAACGAGTTGCTGCCCAAGCAGCTAATCACTGGAGGATAGTCACTGTACAAGCATTACTTGCCAGGTATGATAGGGCTCATTACAACCAACTAGAAACCCTATTGCAGCATTTCCCTCATCAATGATTTAATTCAAGAGGGTAAATTAATAACTAATGCATCAATAAAGTGTGCCCTTGATGCAGCAGACATCGCATCCAGGTTCGTTAACACTAGTGTGTTACTGAGAAGACATGCCTGGTTGCGTATCTCTGGCTTCAAACAGGAGGTACAAACAAATATCCTCGATCACCCGTTCAATCATGAACAACTGTTTGGCCCAGCTGTGGATACAGCCTTAGAAAAAATGAAAAAGGACACGGAGACTGCTAAATCAATGGGAGCATTACAGTCTCCATCCACACGAGTTTCCTTTCGGCGCTCATTCTATAGAGGCGCATCCAAAAATATCAGTTCAGACACTGCTTCTTCCTCATACAAAAACCCCACACAAACATCCCCTAACAGAGGATATTTTAGAGGTGGATACAGAGGAAATAACAAGAAAGGAAGAGGCCAAGGTAACAACAACACTTGCGCCTCTCCCTCTAATAAACAGTGACTTCCCTCCACTCCCTCCAGACCATTCCACTCCGGTCGGAGGGAGACTCTCACAGTTCCTACCTGTCTGGAAATCCATCACCACAGACAAGTGGGTAAGACAAATTATCCAGTATGGTTACTGCCTGGAACTTACAGCAACTCCACCCAATATACCACCCAAGCAGCGTCCAATGTCCACGGAACATCTGACACTCCTCAAACAAGAAGTTCTTTCACTGCTTCAAAAGCATGCAATAGAACTAGTCCCCATACAACATCAAGGAACAGGAGGTTAGTCTCTATATTTCCTAATCCCCAATAAGGACGGTACCCTAAGGCCAATATTGGACCTCAGACTGTGGAAATTTAGTTCGTAACTGAACATTATCTGCGCCATCTTGTCTCTCCCCAAACGGCACACGCAGAAAACACGCGACGGCCATTTTAGGCACCATGACCTCATTGCCGATCGCCAGCGCGTCCCCCTGGCGCTGCGAACATCCCCCCGTGCGCTGACCACCCCCGCTCTCTCATACATGGGCCATAAACTCCCTCCTTCTGCGCGACCCTGCCATGGGACCACATCCCGTGCCTGACTGACACCTTCTTTCATCCCATACATGGTCATACATCCCTTTGATAACCCCCCTTCCTCTGCGCCCGATTGTCCGAACCGATCCCAGGCCATCACCTAGCCCTGCGGATGCAGTTTATTGCCCCTACTGTAAGGGAAACACCCCACATCAAAGGGATTACAGTAGATCAAGGCCCCCCACCCCCCTGAGACCCGACCAGTCGCACACACCCCCGGGAATTGGCGGAATGTCCAGCTGTGTGATAGCCATCTCCTACTGTGGGTGGGGTGGGGACTTCCACTGTAGATATGTGTGGGAACGAGCTTGAAGTGGGGGTTCCAAGGATGTCTTTCCGTACATCAAAGTCTCAATAAGAATGTACCACATGTAATAAAGCAAAAAACCTGTGTATAAGAGGCGAGGCCTCAGAGATGTGGAGAGAGCACCTCGAGACGATACTTTGCTGTCCGATCTGATGTGTTCTGCTCCGACGGAATAAAACTTTGTTTCCTGCCTTCCAGTCTCCGGCGCCTGCCTCTTTTGTTGGTTAATCATCGAATGGTGTAAGAGGCGATTACCGCCGGGCAATACTTGAAAGGTTATCGACTGAAACTGCCGCTACCATTTAACAATTGGCATCCCAAGCGTGGGGCCCATCAGCGACACGTGGATCCAGTGGGAGAGGTCCTGACGACAAAGTGAACGACTGCAACGATCGGGAAGAGCTCCTGCCTGATAGACCCTCGTCTGGCAGCCGATCATCCGAACTTCACTGGTTCCGAGCAGACCTCTCTCTCGAGTGATCTACGGTCCTGACTGGGAACCATCAGGAGTGCCGTGGCAAATACGGAGAGTAGAGGACGATCGGGCGCTGGAGGCGGAAGACGAGAAACTGTCCATGCGGTCCGGGTAAGGTCGTATAACACGACAAATTGCGAAACGATTGATTGATTGATTGAAAATACTAGTATTGCTTATTTGATTGTTCTTTTTGAGATATTCGCTGTCTACAAATGGGGATATTCTCTCTCCCTTTGCAGATAGTGAAGGGTAGGTAACGCGGACTTTTGTCCCCCTTTGTAATCTGTCGTGCCTATTATTCTCCCCACTGATTGATTGTCCGAACATTGATTGTTTTTGACGAATAGTGCTTTTTGAGATATTCTCTGTTTGCAAATAACGTAGAATAGAAATATTCTGTCTAGTCTTTGCAGATAGTGAAGGGTAGGTAACGCGGACTTTTGTCCCCCGTTGTAACCCGTCGTGCCTATCTCTTTCTCACCATTGATTGATTGATTGTCCGAACACTGGTTGTTCGATATTGGTACTTTGGAGGTATTCTCTGCTTACAAATAACGTGGAATAGAGATATTCTGTCTAGTCTTTGCAAGCAGTGAAAAGATAGGTAGTGCAGACTTTTGTCCCCGTTGTAACCCGTCATGCCTATCTTCTCCCCACTGATTGATAGTTGGTTCTGCCCGGACCGCTTATTAGAGATGAACCATCCGGCTCCTCTGGAAGGCACCCCTAATAAGGACATGTTTACTAAATATGGACTAGTCGCTGTAGCCTATAGCAAACTATGGCATAAATATACAAAGAAGGACTCCGAAAGTCAGTGGCCACTGATGGGATCCTTTGATGACCATAAAATAGAAATGCTAGAAATAGCTCTACGTAGCAATAAAACGACGCCCACTATGCTCGACAGTTTCGGCATGTGGCGCAAAGAAACAACGCAACGGAAAAAGAGAGAAGAAGTAAAGGCAGAAAAGGAACTACGAAAGGCAGCTCACCTTGTCGCTAGAAAGTTAGAGGAGGAAATAAAGGAGAGAAAGGAAGCTAAACGAAAACAAGAATCTGAAACGTCAGGCCAGTGCCCTGTTAGGACCCCCTCTACGCTCTACCCTGAGTTGCCTTCCAAGCAACGGGCGAACGATGAATTGCTATTAGGTCCTCCGATCATCTACATGCCCCCTCCATACGCTCCCTCTCAACCTATAGTGCAGCACCCACAACCCCCGAATGCAAGCGAAAGCAGTACCAGGGCCTCGGTCCTCACGGCCTCCGCGCCGGCCGAGCCTCTTGTACTGAACACAACGTTAGCAATAACGTTAGATGACCCCGAGACGAGAAAGAAAGATTCCGCCAGAATGAATCGGCTAACAAAGGGTGAACGAGACGGAATCGATAAGGTAGTGAGAACACTAGTAGAACGGAAGGAAAGTGAGGAATATGTGACAGATATGTATAACTCATATGCCGACAACCACAGACGACACCTTGTCGTACGACTTTGTTATCACTCTCTGAATGCCTATGAGGATAGGTACCAGGATAGAGGTCCCGAAGGCTTAGCAACCTTGTATAGAAAGGTTGATATTGGAGAAGGGGGAGAGGGCGATGTGACGGACCTCTTCACATGTACACTCGAAGTCTTCCGACATCTTAAAGAACACAGACAGACGACCAAGACAGAAACCCCCATAGCGACTGAACCCCAGGCAGGAAAAGCTGATACCATGATGCCCATCAAGGAAGCCGCTCCTTACTGGGTCCCCCCACGAGGTCAGGGAACACACGATGACATCAACCACCAAGATGCGAAGGGAAGGGTTGTATATAACTGGATCTATCAGCCGTGGGACCGACAAGACATCCTGACCTTTAGAAAAACCCTACCCGACTTCAGAAAGAACCCGACTGCCTTTTACACAGAACTAGGTACGGCCTTAGGTTCAACTATAATGACCTTGGCGGATATCGATTTGTTCTTCGGGTTATGTCTGCCGGCTGATGTGTGGAAGCAAATCCGGAAAGTCGACCACGCTGAACCGTTCGGATATACCTGGGTGCAACTCGATACCATAGACAAGCAGCGAGAACCTGGACAGAAACCTCTAAAAGCCATATTGGAACTCCCAGACAAGATTGTTCAGAAATTAAAGACCCTAATCCCAGAAAGGAAAGTAGACTGGTCGATAGTGACGGCTTGCCGCCAGAAACCCCAGGAGGATGTATCCGAATACTTCTCTCGATTCGAGACAGTGTTTTCCGATTATAGTGGCCAGGACATGACCACTGCAACCGGACATCACCTCTTTGTCCAGAATTATGTGAAGGGTCTGTCACAGGAAGTCTCCCAGAAGTTACAGACCAGCGAGAGAAGTTGGGCAGCCTCCAAACCCGCGGCTATCCTCCAGATGGCCCAGTACTACGAACACCAAAAGAATGAGAACGATAGGGCGTCCGAGAGAAAGAAAAAGGAGCTGAAGGAAAGGGTAATGATCGCACAGTTGCAAGGGGTGACCATAGGAAGGGAACCTCCCAAGGGAAACTACCAACCGACTGCCCCTAGGAAACCACCCCCTAGAGACCATGCACGCGCACCCTACGTTGGACGCAGGGACTTAGACGAGAATCAGTGTGCGTTCTGTAAAGGGTTCGGACACTGGAAATCCCAGTGCCCGGTCCTTCTGGATATGAACAAGAATAGGGACACAAGAGACATAGCAAACAGCCCCAGAAATAGAGGACAGGGATGAGGGTACACGAACGACACCACCAGTGACAGGCCATATAGACCAAACACCTTCGACCGCCCCCGACAGAACCTGTGCCAGCAGTCCGACTACGAAAACACCCATGACTTTGCATAGGACCGCCAGGGGCAAGGGAGGGGTCCAGTCGAACTCCGTGTTGACCAGCAAGGTCCTTACGTCACCGCTAAGGTCCTGGGCACAAAGTCTCCATTTTTGGTAGACACTGGGGCGACACGTAGTGCGCTATCTAAACGGCTGATCCCAAGGGCACCCTTGTCTGGCTCACACGTAACCTCAATAGGCTTTGATGGAACGCCCTCCACTAATCCCTTGTCCGCACCAATCCCCTTTGACTTGGAAAATAACACCACTGACACGACATTTCTGCTCTCCTCCAACACCCCCGACGCCATTATGGGTCTTGATTTACTAAAACATTTCCGGGCTACCATCAGATGTTCCCCAGACGGAGTCCGAGTCATACTACACGATAACCCAGATCTGTTCAGGCCTTGTCTCACACGACGTATGTTCTCCATAACCGATGCTGACCTGTCCCTACTTGACACGTTACCCACACATCTATGGGCTAAAACCGACTCAGACGTAGGACGCATGGTGATCGACCCTGTACACATAACTGTCCGACCGGACGCAGTGCTCCCAAAGCTTCCACAGTATCGGATATCGCCCGAAGGCGAGAAGGCGTTGGTGGAAATCATCCAGTCCCTAGTCGATGCAGGAGTGGTAGAAGAAGTAGTTAGTAATGTTTGCAACAGCCCCATCCTATCCATTGTTAAGAAGCAAGGCGAGGGAGATGAAAAAGCATACCGCTTCATTGTCGATTTACGAGAGGTTAACAAAGTAGTCATACCTCAGTACCCCGTAGTCTCAGATATCACCACCATCCTCACCCTGATTCCGTCCACTGCCACTACCTTTACCGTTATTGATCTCAAGAACGCATTCTTTTCCATCCCCATCCACCCAGACAGCCGCTACCTTTTCGGCTTCACATTAAAAGCCCGTTCATACAGATTTTGTAGGGCACCACAGGGCTACACTGAGAGTCCCAGCATATATAGCCAGGCCCTCAAGAGACAACTGGATGCAGTTCAACTACCGGATGGAGTGGTGTTAATACAGTATGTCGATGATATTCTTTTGGCGGCCGACACCACTCCGCTCGCAGTCACAGCCACCATCCACCTCCTCCACTTCCTCGCGGAGAACGGTCACAAGGTCTCCAGGAAGAAGCTGCAATTCTGCCAACCCCAAGTGACATACCTAGGCCACCTCCTATCCAAAGATGGGAGGAAGCTTACACCTGACCGAATTCAGACCATCCTAGAAACCCCCGTTCCCAAAACTCAGAAGCAAGTGCGGTCTGTGGTAGGCCTCACCTCCTTCTGTCGACAGTGGTTGCCAAACTTCAGTCTTATTGTAAAACATCTGCTTTTCCTGTTGGCTAAAGATGTCCCCTTCCCCCTCCCCTGGACACCCGAATGCCAATCCGCCTTCAAAGAATTACGAGATGCCCTTTGCTCAGCACCAGTCCTAGGAACCCCAGACTACACTAAACCTTTCTCTCTCTTCACCCACGAAAGGGAGGGATGCGCGTTGTCTGTTCTAACCCAGTCCATAGGTCCCAAGCAACGCCCTTGTGCCTACTTCTCTGCCACTCTTGACCCTGTAGCCAGAGCTTTGCCCGCCTGCCTTCGAGTGGTAGCCGCCGCTGCTGTCTCTATCCGACAAAGTGAGGGGATCGTGCTTTCAAACCTCCTCACCGTGCTAGTACCCCATGCAGTTGACACCCTCCTGAACCAGACTAAGACTCAACACCTGACTAGCGCACGACTGACTGGTTATGAACTAACTCTGCTTGCACCCCACATCACGTTGAAACGATGCACCACTCTGAACCCAGCCACTCTGCTACCTCTCCCTAACAATGACCCCAATGCGTCCCCTATACATGACTGTGTGACCCTCACCGACGAACAGACCAAGAGTAGGGTTGACCTCCGAGATACTGCCTTCCCAGATCCTGACGGAGAGCTGTGGGTAGATGGCTCATGCATCAAGCTCCCCGACGGCACCACCTCAGCCGCCTATGCAGTCACCACGGCCCGAACAGTTGTTGAGACAGCCCGCATCACACAGCGATCCGCACAGGCGGCTGAACTGATTGCTCTCACACGAGCATGCATCCTAGCAGCGGGGACAACCGCAAACATTTACACCGACAGCCAGTACGCCTTCGGGGTGGTTCACCACTTTGGGCTCCTATGGAAGGAGAGGGGATTCCTGACTTCCCATGGCACACCCATCCTACATGGAGATCTAGTCTCCGCTCTGACCGAAGCAGTCCTCCTCCCCACACGGCTAGATGTGATCAAATGCCAGGCACACAAAGAGGTGACGGACATTATAGGACAGGGAAATGCGCTGGCTGACATCACTGCCCGAACCACAGCCGAGAATAGGTCAACAACACGCATGTACGTGACCAGGTCACAAACTGAAAAATGGAAGGATGCTAGGGAAACCATTAGAGACATACAATTGGCCAGCTCACCACACGAATTGACTTAATGGGCACGGGTGGGATTGAAAGATGATGAAGGCTGCTGGCGAACTAGAGACACGAACAAATGGTTGCTACCTGACTCATACCTGATTTCCATGCTGACCATGACACACTCCCCCGCACACATAGGGTCTGCCCCCATGATTGAACTCATCTCCAAAGTCTGGCACAACGACAAAATCCCAGACTCAGCTAAACGCCTAGTCCAACAATGTCTGATATGCCTCCAACACAACCCTGGTAAAGGAACTGCTGTGCCCCGGGGAGGGTTTGGGGTTCCTAGTCACCCCTTTGAGGTCCTACAGATGGACTACATTCAGCTAGAAAGGTGCCAAACCCTGAAGTACGTGCTTGTCGTTGTGTGCGCCTTCAGCAAATGGGTAGAAGCCTACCCAACCCGCGATAACACGGCTATGACTACCGCAAAAGTACTACTGAAAGAATTCTTCCCCCGTTACGGCCTTTGTCGAATTTTATGGAGCGACAACGGCCCCCACTTCGTAGCCGAAGTTATCCAACTCATCTTAAAAGGGTTGGGTGTAAAACAGAAATTTCATGCGGTCTTCCACCCCCAATCTGCAGGCTTGGTTGAGCGACATAATGCCACATTGAAACTCAAACTAGCCAAAATAGTTGCCACCACAGGACTGAAATGGCCAGACGCCCTCCCAATAGCATTGCTATCAATGCGTTCCACTCCTACCAAACACCACTTAACCCCCTACAAGGTCGTCTTCGGGCGACCCATGAACCTTTGGACTGCACCGAAACCAGCATCCATTCACGACGTCCCGGACGTCCTCATGTCTGACTATCTGTACAATCTAACTAAAACGTTGTCTGTTATCCATCAGCAGGTGCTGCAAGCCATTCCCGATGCTTCCAGGGGCCCCGGACACGACATCCAACCCGGCGACTTTGTCCTAGTGCGCAACTTCCAGCGCACCAAGAGTCTGGAGCCCCGGTGGACGGGCCCCCTGCAAGTCCTGATCACCACCCGAACAGCTCTTCGAGTGGAGGGGAAACGTAATTGGCTGCATGCACACCACTGCAAGAAGGTATCATCGACCCTGACGACCACCGACAACATTACCGCCCAAGAGGAACTTCTGGACAAAGACCGACCATCCCTGAGCTGCTGCCCGAATACAGAGACACTTGAATTGACTGAATATCCCGATCCCACTGTGCCATCCAAAGAAGGGTATAACCTACGATGCAAGGAGGGAACTTCGGCTAAGCAGACCACGAACTAAGTTGAAATCTCAGAGCGGTAGCCTAGTCACCTCAAAGGCCTCCAGGAGAGAAACTAAACAAAGTCTGTGGTTCTGCCCGCTACCGAGTCCCTTGAAGGTGATGGAAGCAACCGGACGTCCGAAGATCCACTACAAAAATCCAAAGACTGACAAAATGCACAGCTCAAAGACCATTGCACTTTTTGTTACCCTTCTCCTTTGCCTCCTACTCATGGTCACTTTCTGGATCCTGGAAGAGAACGCACCCGCTCATAAGACATTGCTGACCACTGCCCAACCCACCACCATGAAAGAACACCATCTGATTTCACTTTCACCCCAACTCCGAGAAAGACGTAAGGAGTTCTGGAATAACTCTTTTGTGCAACTGCTCCACCAACACAACCTTGCCGCCAATGCCACTAACTGCTGGATCTGTGGATTGCTACCACATGCCACTGGACATTCTATCCCTTTCATCCCTTCGCCCTTCTCTGTCCATGGCTCTTGCCTCGCTTGGTTAATCCTCCTGCAAGAAAGTTACAAGGACAATGCCACTTCCGGCAAAACTGTGTCGCACTTCTATCATGGGTTCTGGCTGAACCAAACTGGAAAAACCTCTGCCCCCTTTTGTCCTTTGAGATCAAACACCTCTTTCCATATGGACATCCCTGCCAAGGAGCGAGTTGAAATGCAGGTGTTCAACAACCCAGCCAGACCCACCTTCTCTTACCTCCGGAAACGAACGGCCGCCACCCTAACAGTGGCCCTATCCGTCGTCAACATCACAGGTCTGGTGTGCCTCGAAGGCCTAGGAACACAGCCGGTAGGCCACAGTTCCTGTCTCATCACCCGAACATTGGACTCAGTTGACCCACCCTCCTTTGTTACCTCCCCAAATATGTACTTCGTCTGTGGTACTAAGGCCTACACCTGGCTTCCAAAGGGTTGGGGAGGCACCTGCTACATCGCTTTTATCCTTCCTCCAACATATGTGGCTCCAGCAAACCATCACCGGCAGAAACGTGCAAAGGACATTGTACAAGCCGACTCCACTGGAGCACAGTTCATGGATGCAGTAAAGGGACTTGTTCCACTGTGGGGTCCAATGGCAAACAGCCGTGCCATCCGGCACCTGACCCAGGCAGTCGAAACCACAATGAACATTACAGCCGGCATCCTCACCAACAACACCGCTGAGCTTCAGGCCGTCCGCCTGGTAGCTCTTCAGAACCGCCTCGTTCTAGACGTGGTTCTGGCTGATCGTGGAGGAGCATGCCGCATCATTGGGTCCAGCTGTTGTACCTACGTACCGGATAACTCACCCTCAGTCTACAGGGCGATTGAACACCTCCACAAACTTTCCGCAGATGTTCATCAGGAGCAAGAAGGATGGTCGCTTGGGAGTTGGTTTTGGGACACTATTAAAAGTTGGGGGTGGAGGTTGTTTACGTTTATCCTAATACCGATTGTGGTACTGTGTGGATGCTGCCTGGGGATTCAATGCTTGCCACCTCTATGTTCACTTTTCACGAACTGCATCTGCCCTAAAACTCTGAACTTTGAAGCAGAACATATGAAAGCTCTCTACGAGGTAGAAGTTCGTGGTATTATGGGGATAGATCCGAACTAAACAAGCTGGCGAGATATGTTAAAAGGGAGGACTGTGGAAATTTAGTTCGTAACTGAATATTATCTGCGCCATCTTGTCTCTCCCCAAACGCCACACGCAGAAAACACGCGACGGCCATTTTAGGCACCATGACCTCATTGCCGATCGCCAGCGCGTCCCCCTGGCGCTGCGAACATCCCCCCGTGCGCTGACCACCCCCGCTCTCTCATACATGGGCCATAAACTCCCTCCTTCTGCGCGACCCTGCCATGGAACCACATCCCGCGCCTGACCGACACCTTCTTTCATCCCATACATGGTCATACATCCCTTTGATAACCCCCCTTCCTCTGCACCCGATTGTCCGAACCGATCCCAGGCCATCACCTAGCCCTGCGGATGCAGTTTATTGCCCCTACTGTAAGGGAAACACCCCACATCAAAGGGATTACAGTAGATCAAGGCCCCCCACCCCCCTGAGACCCGACCAGTCGCACACACCCCCGGGAATTGGCGGAATGTCCAGCTGTGTGATAGCCATCTCCTACTGTGGGTGGGGTGGGGACTTCCACTGTAGATATGTGTGGGAACGAGCTTGAAGTGGGGGTTCCAAGGATGTCTTTCCGTACATCAAAGTCTCAATAAGAATGTACCACATGTAATAAAGCAATAAACCTGTGTATAAGAGGCGAGGCCTCAGAGATGTGGAGAGAGCACCTCGAGACGATACTTTGCTGTCCGATCTGATGTGTTCTGCTCCGACTGAATAAAACTTTGTTTCCTGCCTTCCAGTCTCCGGCGCCTGCCTCTTTTGTTGGTTAATCCTCGAATGGTGTAAGAGGCGATTACCGCCGGGCAATACTTGAAAGGTTATCGACTGAAACTGCCGCTACCATTTAACAAGACCCCTCAATCTCTACATACAGTAAGATCAATTTCACATGATAACTCTTCAACAAGTCCTTCCACTGCTTCAACAAGGTGACTTCCTTGCCACACTAGATCTCAAGGACGCCTACTTTCATATTCCCATACACCCTGCTCACAGAAAATACCTAAGGTTCACACTGGACGGACAACACTATCAGTTCAAAGTCCTTCCATTTGGGGTGACCACAGCACCCAGGGTGTTCACAAAGTGCCTTGCCGTAGTAGCAGCACACATGCGAAGACAACAAATCCATGTATTTCCATACCTCGATGACTGGCTCATAAAAGCCAAGTCATACAACCAGTGTGTTCACCACACTCATCAAACCACTCAGCTGCTACACAACTTGGGGTTCACAGTAAACTACACCAAGTCACACCTTCAACCCTCCTACATGCATCAGTATCTAGGAGCCACAATAGACACTTCCAAAGCTCTAGCATACCCCAATCCAGCAAAGATAGCCAGTATGCAAATCCTCATCACCAAATTTCAGCCCCAACACTCTCTTCCAGCCCAAGTGCTTATGCAACTCATATGAATGATGGCTCTTGCATTTTCATTGTACCTCAAGCAAGACTTCAGATGCGCCCTTTGCAGGAATGCTTAGCACGTCAGTGGAACCAGGCTCAAAGTCAACGTACAGATCTGGTGTTGGTGGACAGCCGCCCATATCGCTCTCTGCAGTGGGGGAACACACAAAATCTTTCCAGAGGGCGGCCGTTCCTAGAGCCGGCTTTACAGATAGTGCTAACTGCAGACACATCACTCGCCGGCTGGAGAGCCCATCTCCTAAACCACACAATTCAGGGCAGGTGGACCACTCAACAAAAACTGTTCCACATCAATTACCTAGAATTACGGGCAATTTTTCTAGCTTTAAATTCGTTCCAAACACATCTCCTCAACAAAGCTGTCCTAGTTTGCACTGACAATATGACAGCAATGTATTACATACAGAAACAAGGAGGAACACACTTTTTGCAGCTGTCTCATCTAGCGCAAAGTATATGGAGATGGGCCATTCCACAAAACACATATCTTATGTCAGAACATCTTCCAGGTGTGAACAATCAGATGGCAGATCTGTTAAGTCGTCAGACTCAACAAATACACAGATGGGAACTTCATTCGCAAGTTCTTCAACCCTTCTTCCAGAGGTGGGTCCAACCAGACATAGATCTGTTCGCCACACATTCAAACGCAAAGTGACCAACCTTCGCCGCCAGGTTTCCACACCCGTTGTCCAAGGGCAATGCGATATGGATGAACTGGTCAGGCAGATTTGCGTACGCTTTTCTGCCACTCCCGCTCATTCCACTGGTAGTACGCAAGCTCAAACAACAGTCTCTCAAGATGATCCTAGTTGCTCCAAAATGGGCACGGCAACCATGGTTCACAACACTACTCGAACTCTCAGTAGTTCCACACCAAACATTACGTCTCTCCCCAAAGCTGCAAATGCAGAACCATGGAGCGATAAGGCACCCAGATCCAGTACAACTGAATCTAGCGATCTGGCTCCTGAAATCCTAGAGTTCGGTTACCTCAACCTCCCACCGGACTGTATGTACATTATTAAAGAAGCCAGACGCCCCACTACTAGAGCTTGCTATGCAGCTAAATGGAAGAGATTCATCATTTACTGCAATAATAACAAAATTGACCCATTGGATGTTTCAATTCAAAAATTATCTGCTATTTGCTACACCTACAAAGATGCAATCTGGCATACTCATCCATAAGATTACATCTGGCTGCCCTTGCCGCCTACCTACAAAACAGACAACATTTTTCATTGTTTAGAATGCCTGCTATCAAAGCCTTTATGGAAGGCCTTAAAAGGGTAATTCCAGCCAAACTCCCACCCTCTCCAGTGCGGAACCTAAACATTGTTCTTACTAGACTCATGGGTCCCCCATTTGAGCCTTTACAAAAATGCGAATTACAATTCCTTACATAGAAAGTAGCTTTCCTTGTCGCAATCACCTCTCTCAGGAGAGTAAGTCAGATCCAGGATTTAACCATACAAGAACCATTCTTACAAATACATCGAACAAGGTGGTTCTTAGGACAAATCCAAAATTCCTTCCCAAAGTAATCTCTGTTTTCCACCATAATCAATCAGTAGAGTTGCCAGTATTTTTCCAAAATCCTGATTCTATAGCGGAAAGGGCTCTTCACACGCTCAACGTCAAAAGAGCTTTACTTTACTACATAGACAGGACTAAAAACTTTAGGAAGACAAAACAACTGTTTGTAGCTTTCTCTCCATGTCATAAAGGCAATACAATTTCCAAAGCAGGAATTGCCAGGTGGATAGTAGAAATGTATTCAAATATGCTATCAGAAAGCAAAATGTACATTGACAATTCCCCCTAGAGCGCATTCAACACACAAACTAGGGGCTTCGATGGCATTCTTAGGGAACATTCTCCTAGAAGACATTTGTAAGGCAGCAACATTGTCTACAACACACACCTTCACCAAACACTATTGTGTAGATGTGCAGGCAAAGCAACAAGCTTCTGTAGGCCATGCTATTCTTAGGACACTTTTTCAGACCACTGCAACCGATACAGGCGACCACCGCAAGGGGAGACACTGCTGTACAGTTTATGCACAGAGTGTGAATTCTGCAGCTCATATGCCTCGAACGGAAAATGCTACTTACCAGTATGCATCTGTTCTTGGCATGTAGAGCTGCAGAGATTCACACGCCCACCCACCTCCCCTGAACCTGTATCTGTTCCAGTGTTATCTTACTTAGATACATTCTCATGGACATCTTTCTGTTTATTACAAACTCCATCATTTCCCTTCATGGCGAAAAACAAAATGAGGATGGAGTCGATGCCCGTGCGCACTATCGTCCAAGGCAGGAGCCACCTATCTCGTGACTACAAAAGACTTCTTCCAAGACAACAATAAGGTGCAAGCATCCAAGCCCAACACCAGATGGCGATCTATGCACAGAGTGTGAATCTCTTCAGCTCTACATGCCAAGAACAGATGCTTACTGTTAAATAGCATTTTCCTTTCAAACTTTCTGAGGATACGTTGATAGATGTCCAATACACCTTTGTGGAATGCAAGTTGTCCTATGCCTCCTTAAAAGTTCACCTATCTGCAATTGTACCACACATTAGGGGGAGTCACCCTATACAGGTTTTCAGAATCTCACCCATTAAAAGATTCATGGCTGCAGCTTATCAGGACAGTTCCACAGCCACAATGGAACTTAGATTTGATTCTAAAATGACTTATGAAGCTGCTCTTTGAACAGCTGCGATTCCTCCGCTTTTGTGGAGGAGTGTCGCCCCACTGCCCTCAGAGGCAAACGAAAAATAAAATGCAGACCAATTAATTTTTATTCCTGTAGCCGAGTCTTGGGGTGGGGCCAAAGAAGTGCAGCAGGGGAGGAGGAGTGGTGGGCACTGCTGTCAGTGTGCATGATGGTTTGGCCGGCCTTCTTAGGACGCCAAAACCGTCATCCGCACTGACATCTCTCCAACCAGCTGTGTTCTTGGGTGGAGAGACCAGCAGGGACAGGCTCCTAGCTCCCCGATGGAGCACAAAACAAGCCCGCCTCGCCCAATCCCGACACTGCTCTCATGGGTATGCGAGCAGTCTGGATTGGTCTTAGGGGAGGCTGGGCGCTTTAGCCTGTGCCTAAAAGAGCAGAAGACAGGCGAGCAGAGCGGCAAGCAGATGACTGACTTCACTTCTGTTCATGGCCAATGTATCACTACAAGACGTCTGTAAAGAGGC
This sequence comes from Triturus cristatus, assembly GCF_964204655.1. Classification (NCBI taxonomy): domain Eukaryota; kingdom Metazoa; phylum Chordata; class Amphibia; order Caudata; family Salamandridae; genus Triturus; species Triturus cristatus. The sequence goes on along the minus strand of NC_140590.1, from coordinate 478,503,618 downwards.
TACATGGTCCTCCTAACACACTTTCACTATTGTGTAGACATAAATACATGCAAGGGAATGGAGGCGGGACAGTCAGACTGAAGACATTTGTTTTTGTTCACCCCCTTGTAACCACCCCCGGACATAATACTGCTGCTTAATCTATGTGCAGCATGTGAATCTATAAAATACTTCATGCTGCAAAATAGCCCATCTTCTAACCTGTAATTATGGCTTTGCAGCTTAAAGATGTTCTATATTCACAAGCAAACCTCTCACCTCCCCAGTGAAGGAAGGAATTGGTGCCCCTCGAAGTTTTCGGTGTTCCCTTGACGAATCTTCATTGACTTCTTTGGAGTCGAAACACCTCCATATCCAACTGTGGAAAAAAGAATCAAAATTGGAAGTCACGTTGTGGGCCATTTTCGGCTTACTGTCAATGTCACATTTCAGCAACACATATGTCGACGTCCATTAGGACTAAAAAACGTTTTGCATCATAACACTCATCAATCAAACCTCTAGTTGGCAGTATTATGGGCCCAACCAATAGATGGCAGGAATATACACAAATTATGAATCTAGAAGATCTTGAAGCTGAAAAACCATAATTACAGGTAAGTAAGTAGTTTCTTTCTGTACACAAAGTGGAGTTTAGTGAGTAATTAATGAAGGTCAACAATGGAGGAACACTTTAATGTGGTATAGAAAAGATCTACTTTCTGATAACTTCTACTTACCACTGGGGTTCCTCCTGGCACACCTTTATAAAGAACTTGGGGGCATATTATCAAGACAGGCGATAAAATTATCGCCGCTTTAGCGGCAGAAAACTGCCGCTAAAACGACGATAATGGGCTTGATAATATGCTCTATATAATTTCAATTGAAGCCCATGTTAGATGTGAAGGACATCTAACCTGAGCTTCAATAGGAATTCCATAGAGCATATTATCAAGCCCATTATCGCCGATTTAGCGGCAGTTTTCTGCCGCTAAAGCGGAGATAATTTTATCGCCTGTCTTGATAATATGCCCCTTGATCTTAGAGTCAAAGAAAATGCCCAAGTTGTTGGCTTTTAGATTCATGCCGACTTTCACCTTTGACAATTCTGACAAGGTTTCATAGTGTTGATGTTATTTAAATGAAGCGGTACATCAAATCTGGCAAACACCATTCAAAGCTGATCACACACATCATATCATGTTTTTCCATGTTTCAGAATGTTCTTTTTTCATTGCAGTTGACATTCTTTGAGCTGGCTTGCCCTACCATACCCACTGGCCAATATAGGGATTTTGGGGACTCCATTTAGAAAGAATCCTGCACTTCTCCACCAATGCATTTACACTGATGTTACTGATTGGTACCATATCTGTAAAAGGATGGGATTTTGCAACACTTCAAATAGAGAGAACATTTTTAATTATGCACAAAATGGCTTATGTCTCTGTTTTCATATAGCCCTTTAAAAAAAGATACATTTTTAAAAGCAAGCGGTGGACGTTTGTATTCCAAAACTATCTATATTTGAGAAGAAGTACAACACATAGTGGAAATAGACAATTAATCCGAAATAAGCAAAATGTCACTACCAAATGAAAACAGGCAGGGGTGCCCCAGGTTCAGTGGCATAACAAAGGCCCCCGCAGTGTGGGGGGCTCCAAAGCTCCTAGGGCCCTTTCAGGACATTGCTCTGGCCTAAGAGCTCCTGATTAAGACCAGAGGGGGGACCCTCCGTACCTTGCATAGGAGCCCCTTTAAGTTTCGTTAGGCTACTGCCTAGGTTCACTTTGTACTACAGTGGTAGTTAACTCATTGCACTTCCCTGTGAGGAGGAAGAATCTCTAAACACGATTCTTGCTTTGGCCCTGCAAGATCTTGTTGTAAGCACTGTTAAAGGTTATTTGTCAGCTTTCACTGCTTTTCTACCTGCTCCTGATCATCCTTCCTTATTTAAGTCAGCAGTTGTGTAGCATTTCTTGACAGGACATGCATATATGTTTTTCCAGCACCTTTTGTTTATGTCGCATTGGGACATAAACATGGTTCTGACCTTGATGTACACACCTTTCAATCCTATGCACAGCTCTTCATTGATACTTAGAGGGCCAGATGTACGACCCTTTCATTTAGCACCTCGCAATTTGCAACTCATTGCGAGGCACTAAATGAAATGTACAACAATGTTATTACACTGTTTTGCGTTTCCCAATGGGGTCGCAAATTGCGAGGCTCATTAATATTAATGAGCCTCTCGTAATTTCCGAACCCATTGGGAATGCCAGCCCTCCCAGGGATGGTGGCCTGCTGGGCTCAGCAGACCACCATGTCTGAGACTTCTTTTTAAAAAAGCAGCTTTTTGTTTTTAAATGCAGCCCGTTTTCCTTAACGGTAAACGGGATGCATTTAAAACAAGCATTGGCATAGCGAATAGGTCTCGCCTTTGGGACCTTATAAGTGTTTAGTATTCCAGCACAATATCCTTGATGCAACAACATCAAGTGTTGCATGGCTAAACACTTATAAGGTCCCAAAGGCGAGACCTTTTGGCTATGCCAATGCTCGTTAGCGCCTTGTTATAGTGTTCAACATAGTGCCTTAAGAAAGACTGTTGCACAAGCCACCAGGCTTTGCTTCTACTCGAAGCCGGATCACATCACCTCAGTGATTCCCTGTGACTCCCCAAATCATGTTCCTACTAGTTTGCATGACTTTCAAAACTGAGGGCTTAGTTCAGAATTGCCAGCGCATTACAAACAATTATAGTATGTGTGACCCTGCTGTGAGTACACAGGCCCAAATCACTCTTTAGCCACTGGGAATGAAGACCAACCCCAAGGTTACTGAGCATCCTCTAAATGGCTGCTCCTACAGGTGCCTGAGGTTCCAGACGTAGATATTACATCTTCTCTAGGAATTCGAAACTACCAGCAAGTGAGGCCTCCAGACCCTAAGCAACAACCTTAACCCCACCCCACAAGCACCTTACACTAACTGCTAAACACACACCAGACACCAGTTACCGGGTGGCAACTTCCCAGAGATTGCATCTAACCAGTGAACCATGATACCGCCCTCTGTAGCCTGCATGATAGGAGAGATGCAGAAGCAATTTAATCCATTAATAACAGGCAACATTCAGGAGAAAGGAAAAAAGGAAAAAAGATGCAATTAGTGGTTCATTCAAAGAATAACGAAATGCGATATTAATCGCATATTTCTATATTTATATCAAAACAATTCATGTCTACCATTTTCTAGTTTGTGTTGACATTCGAATGATTTTAGCTTCCTGATCGATTTCAGAGGATCACAGAGCCTCTCTCCTCTCTTTGTAAGGGTTGTTTGAAAAAGCAAGGAGGCTTTGTTTTCGCAATGACAGATCTCTAGCGCCATCTGGTGGCACATCTTTGGAGTCCACCTCTTCGTACGGAGAAAAGGAGCACTTTTTTAGTTCGGCTTAAAAACAAGCCCGTGCGCGCAAGAGTGAGCACCAGGCCATATGTTTTGAATTAACGCGCCCGTGTCTGGGCACGATAATTCAAAACATATGCACCCGTGCGGGTAACTGCAAGCAATAGGCCACACATGCACGAGCGTGTGGTGAGCTTTTGAAAGCCCCTTACTAAAAGTCTCGCCAGAGTAGCGCATGCACGCTGCTACAGGCTCGACTTAAAAAAAATGAAACATTTTCGTTTCATATTTTAAGGGCAGGCAGTGGGCCCTGGGACCACTGCCTGGCCTTAAAAAATATTTTTAGAGACAGTCACAATGTAGAAGGGGTTCCCTAGGGACCCCTTCCAAATTACGACTGCATTACCACCCTCTAGAAGAGGGTGGTAGTTTGCGAGTGTTTTGCGACTGCAATTACGGTCACAAAACATTCACACATAGCATTGCGGACGCAATTAGGAAATGAATGCCCTTTCCTAATTGTGACTTGCAATTCCTAAATAGCGAGTTGCAAATAAATTGCGACTCGCTATTTAGGAATTGTACATGGCCAACAGTGATTTTACATGCGCAAATGGGTTCACAAACCGGTTTGCGCATGCAAAATCACGTCGTACATCTGGCCCTTAAACCCTTAAGATTGTCTTACTCATTGCAGTCATTTCTGTAAGCTATTCAGTGAGCTGTATGAGCTGTTGGTACAATCATGTACAACTTTCAATCAGGAGAAACTGCTACTCTAGAACCATGTATCCTTTCTACTGAAGGTGGTGTTAATCTCTCAAATAGGACAATCTATAATGCTCCCTGTGTCCTTCTCTCTGCCACATCCCTCGAAAGGTGGGGAGAGGATTCATAGTTTTTACATCGACTAAACCAAAGTGCACCATGTGGACGAACAGCTCTTTGATGGGGTCTCTGGTAAAATTAAAAAAACATGGGCCAGAAACGGGTGCTATCTAAATTGACAGTTCTCTCCCTGAAATTGTGTTATGCGTTGGCCTAGTAGCCTCATGAGAGCTTTAGAGCTCAGTCTACCAGATCTAAGGATGTCAATATGGCATTGGTCAGGGGTGTTCTGGTTTTCGACATCTGCCAGGCGGCTACGTGGGCATCCTTCCAACCATCATCAGTTGTTACGGCCTTGAGTTGCTGGTTCACAGAGAGGACCGTTTTGTTGCTCTTTCCAAGTTAGGTTGTGCACACTGTCACAGTTACTCCTCTGTACTGATGCTCCACGTCTAAGGGCTTGTAATGCTTTGTTATTAACTGAAGTCACATGCATGGGTGTCGTCTATGCATGGCTCTACTAGGTCTGATGGTGCCACCTGTCATCACGCAGAAGCAATTGCTGGAAAAGCTTACCAATCCAGTTTGGCACCTGGGGAATTCAAACAGTGAGAAATTTCCCTGTCACATGGAGTGCATATAAGAAAGTGAGTACTTAGGATATGTTATTCTTTCTTTTGAACGTGTTTTGGTGTTATTTTAAATATTTTTGACGCTTGTAGGGGCATATCATCAAAGCCCCGCGATAAAATTATCACCGCTTTAGCGTCCGTTTTTGGACGAAAATCGGCGATAATTTTATTGCACTATCAACAAGGTCACGCTAATGCGTGTTTCCATACCTCAACGCCATTTACCTTAATGCCCAGCTTTGCATCTCTAATGAGGTGCAAAGTGGGCGTTCCTGACCAAAATAACGTGAGAAATGTCGCTAACCGACATTTCTCCAATTATCAAGCTGCACGCTAACCTGCATAGCGATAAGAAAAGTAGTGCTAACCGCGCTTATCGCTACTTTCCTTACGCCGCTTTCAATCTGACTTAGCCATTATATCCAATGGAAGGTGGATATTATGGCTAAGTGTGCCCTGCCCTATAAACAAGCTATCGCCTATGTTTGTGCGATTATCGCTGGATTTCCAGCGATAATCGCACATTTTGCAGCTAGCGCTTGGATTTATATCGCATTGGAGATAAGCGTTGCTGATAGCACGCTATCTCTGCGATAAAATCCAGCGATAGCCGGTGATAATTATCCTCGTGCTAAGCGCGCTTAGTGATAATTATCGCTGGCTGTTGCTGATATGCCCCATAGTCTTTTAGAAGCTTTTTTCTCTGTAAAAATGAGACTATTTTGCCCCCCTTGTCTCTTCACAACGGTTTCTCTCCCTCTTCTTCTCTGACTTAATGTTGACATAATGGTATAGGTACAACTCTTGTTGAGTTAACCCATTCATCAGTGACTTTTATTCATTTTACATTCTCTGACTTCTAGGAACTGTTTTACTTGGCATTGAATACCATTTTGGAGGCTTGAGGAAATTTAGAGAAAATCAAGCATAATTTGCCTTTAAATTACACGTGTTTCCCTTGGCGGTTTAATTGATGACATGCCTGCAAGAGGGCTGAGAATGTTTTTTCTCCTTTAAAAAATCAGGCTGATAATGTTGGTGGGTGCTTGTCCTTTCGAGTTGACCTGCCTGATGTTCAGGGCTTTGAGGTCTATGTCTCACCCGTGATTTGGAGGTTCGATGTCCAGCACCTGCACATGATCCGTAGAATCTAATGGATAATTAAACGTTTAGAGTTACTCCTCATAAGCAGGATATTCCAATGAACTCTCCTACATCTAATACTGTGTGCTGCTTTTAAATGGTTCCAAGTCATCATCCTAGAAATCTGGCACCAGCTCACCGAAGATTTAGAGATAGAAGAATAGCAGACTGTTAGACCTGTCAGCCCTTTGGGTGGTCCCTCCTCTCCATTATTTATTTTGTCCCACTTTTGCCTCAAGCCCTGTTAGTATTTTTCCTTTTTGGGAACCACCAGACTTTTTAGTATTGATGCAGATTCAGGGAGCCATTTTATCTACCCCTGGAACTTCTGTCTGAGGGCCTGGAGCACAAAATGGTGGCCACCTGTGACATCATCAGAACCCACTGGAACCTACTAGAACCTTCTGCAACATTCTGGAGCCCTGTGACAGTTGGAGGCGGTTTAGAATGTTGGGAAGCTAAGACAGAGAGTTCACAGTTGGAGCTGGCAGTTGGCACCTGACTGGTGAAGAGAGAGCAGCAGATACCTGAAGGAGGAAGGAGTGAGGCAGCAGGGGTGGAAACTTGTGCCTGGAGTGGGGTCCATAAACCCACCCTTGATACTAGTCCCTACTGACTGAGCCCAGCCTGGAGCCCTGTGTGGGAAGAAGCAAGAAAAACCATCTTAAGGACCTGGACAGCAGGAACAGGCCTTAGAAGCAAAGAACAGCAAAGTCCTGACCTGATTATTGGTTTTCCTGGAGTCCGACGTCGAGAAGCCTAGAGACCCGGAGCCCGAGGTGGAGAAGCGGCGCTGTCTGGAAAAGCAGACGTCGTACCCGGAGCCGCCAGAGGTCGAGAGAGGGCGCCGACGGAGGTCGTAGAGAGTACCAGAGGTCGAGGAGGAAGTCACCCGAGGTCGAGTGAGCGGCGTCGACGGGGGAGTGAAGTCCGCCCTCCGGAGTCGCCGGAGACCGAGGTGAAGCGTGCCGGAGGTCGGGAGTGGAGGTCGCACTCCGGAGTCGCCGGAACCTGAGGAGAGGAGCACCAGAGGTCGGGAGTGGGGATCGCACTCCGGAGCCGCCGGAAGTCGACATCGAGCCAAGGCCGGCCGACGTCATCGAACCTGAGGTCGCCATCGGACCGGAGCCGCCCAAAGTCGACATCGAGCCAAGACTGCCCGACGTCATCGAACCGGAGGTCGAGATCGAGCCGAGGCCGCCGACATCGAACCGGAACCGCCTACCGGCGTCGTCAAGAACTGAGATTGCGCCGAGGCCGCCGACATCGAACCGGAACCGCCTCACGGCGTCGACACGACTCCAGCGGCGTCGGAGCTTCAGAAAAAGGGCAGTAAGTGGAATAGAGGGCGCCTAAGGCCCTGTGGAATCCTGAGAGACTACCCTAGGGGCTAGAGAGGTGCTGGAACCAGCTTGATTGTGCCAGGGGTGAGCTGAGACTAATTCAGAGGGGTTGTGTAGAGTGAGAGAGCCAGGTCTCTAGAATTCCCCCCCTTTATCTACCTCAGTTTGGGCCTCAGCCTTGTCCAAGCCAGGGAATAGACACCCTCAAGCCATCCACCTAACCACAAGCTGTGACTGGGCCAAATCAGCCCATAGAAATCTAAATGTGATCTGATTCTATAAGTGTCACTGTCAGCTTTTAATTATTTATTGAGAGCACTGTATTTATTGTATTTAACCTATTTATTGCTTCACTGTATTTATTGTTCCACAGTATTTATTGTCGCACAATATTTATTGGCTTGCAGTATTTATTGCCTCATAATATTTAATTGCCTGTATGTAATGCACTTATATTTATGCCTTAATTATTTATGATCTCCCCTATTTATTGAATCATTAAGACAGTATATATTTGACGTACCCTTCCACAGAAAAAGCCTTGTATATGGTGATTGTGTTATTATTTATTTAATCAGTAACTAAGAGAAAAAGAAGATAAACAGAGATATTTTCATAATTTTTACGGTGTAGAGTCTTTTTTGGAACGGATGCACGCATGGTTATTGTATGGGTTTGACGTATGCTTAGCACGGTGCCTGATTCCTGACCACTCGAGCCAAGCTACCACTGTGTGTGTCTGGAGAGACCCCGTTACCACCACCCTTTCCGGTGTGGGAGTGGGGTATTTCCAACATAATTGGTGTTCAGTGGTGGGATAGAGCTGTGCCTACGTATACTCAACAATAACTGTGGGTAGTCCATAGGCCTACACCGGGAGTTTTCTCAAAGCGGCCTTCCTAATTGTGAGTTTTTGTTTTTCCAAATTTACTCTGGTGGTGGGAGGAGGTATTATATAAGGTACCCCCCTGCATAGTTACTGCAAATTACTGTCCTCTGACCTGAGTGGGCAAGATGGAGTTTGTACTGGAGAGTTTAGAAACGTACACTGTGGCCCAACTCAGGGAGTTTTGTCAGCGGGAGGGGGTGTATTGTCCCCCAGGAGCAAAGAAGGGTGCACTCCAAACCAGCTTAAGGGCTTGGGGGGAGGCACGCCGAGAAAGCAAGGCTGAGGAGGAGGACAGGGATAGAGAGCCCGACAGTGAGGGAGCTGGTTTGTACCAACCTGAGGTGGGGAACCTGTTAGCGGGGCCCAGGACACTTTCCAGGAAGGGCAGCAGTGCCTCTAGCGGTGGCTTGTCTGAAGTGGAGTTAACAGACCGGAGGGAGAAAAGACAGCTCACATGGGACTTCGCAAGGCTGGAGAAAGAGAAGGAGGAACAGAGGATGGCTCATGAGATAAGGCTGAAAGAGATAGATCTTCAGATCCTGAGAATTGGGGCACACCCTGTACCTAACGGTGGCAGCGAAGAACGAGAGTACACCAGGGAACCCAAACCCTACCTGCCAAAGGACATAGTAGCTAGCTATGGGGCGGGTGACGATATCGCCAAGTGGCTAGCGGCCTATGAGGTCTCGTTAAGGGCCCATGGGGTTCCAGAGAAGTACTGGGGAGCGGGATTGTACAAGTACATGCCTCCAGCTGGTAGGGATGCTTTATTGGCCTTAGAGGAGGATGAGCAGACCCACTACCCCACCATGAAACTGGCGCTCATAAGAAAGTTTGGACTAACACCCGAAAAGTACAGACAGAAGTTCAGGGGTAGTCACAAACTGGGCACACAGAATTGGGTGGACTTCCTGGACTATGCAAAGAAGGCACTAGAGGGTTGGATTCAGGGCAGTGAAGTGAGGAACTACGAGGGGTTGTTTGATCTAGTACTGAAGGAACACCTGCTCGAGAAATGTTTCCCTGAACTGCGTCAACACCTGGTGGATAGCAAGCTGACCAGTCCCCGGAAGCTTGCTGAGGAGGCAGACATTTGGGCTAGTACCCGGGTGTCCACAAGGGGGACTGGAGGGGATACTCAAAAAGCCGGACAGGGCGCCCCTCAGAAGAAAGAGGGAGGGAAAAAGAAAAAGGAGTTCTCCAAAGGCCCCCAAAATAATTTCCAAGGAAAGGGAACAGGATTCACCCCTAGGGCTAACCCACCCAGAAACCCTAATCCTGGCCAGAGTCAGCAGCCAAGGGTTGTCCATTGCTACGAGTGCGGTGGCGTTGGACACTATAAGGGAGATCCGAAGTGCCTGAAACGACCACCCCCTCCCACTGGAGGAAAGACCCCAGGAGTAGCTAGTGCAGTGCTCGGGGAGGAGATGCCCTTAACTAAGGCAAGGGAGTGGGCGGGTGTCACTTTAGTGTCCCTGGGAGAATGGGAGATGGTTCCTAAGATCCAGGTGCCCGCAAATACCGTAAAGTATGGGCAGTGGGTCACCATCAACGCCCAAAGAGGGGAGGCTCTGAGAGACACAGGAGCCAGTATGACTATGGTGCGTAGCCAACTGGTGTCTCCAGAGCAGGTAATTCCCGATGTACTCCACCCAGCCGCGATGGCTGACGGCAGAACAGGCCACTATCCAGTGGCCGAGGTTCCCTTTGAATGGGGGGGGGTTGCAGGTTCACTTCGAGTTGCCGTAAGCCCTGCCGTGCCAGTCGATTGTCTACTGGGGAATGACATGGAGCACAATGCTTGGAAGGAGGTGGAATACCGGACTCATACTGAGATGCTGGGTACACCTGACTGGGCCTGTGTGAGCACAGGGTCCGCGACTACCCGGAGAGGGAGTTCGTTTCGGCTGGAGCCTGGAACAAAGGCCCAGCCAGCTGCCAGTCAAGGGAAGAACCGAGGACAGGAGGAGCATGCCTCGGCGTCCACACCCCGTAGGACGGATAGGCCACCGGTGGTGGTGGACCAGGAGTCTGCGGTGGGGGACATTACCAAACTGAAGGACCTACCCATCCCGGCCGAGTGGCACGTGGAGGGAGGCCCGTCCAGAGAGGAATTCTGCCAGGGCCAGAGGGAGTGCCCTACCCTTGAGGGGCTAAGGCGTCAGGCCCAAGCCCAGGCAGCAGGGAACGTTGAAGGGAACTACAGTGTTTACTGGGAGGATGGCCTCCTCTACAGTGAACCCAAGGCACCCCTACACGGATCGTCACGAGCCTTGGTAGTCCCTCAACGTTATCGAGTCTTCCTTCTGGAGTTGGCTCATGAGATCCCATTGGCAGGACACCTGGGGCAAGACAAGACCTTCGCCCGTCTTGTCCCACACTTTTATTGGCCTCAAATGAAAGTGTCGTCCGATACCTACTGCCGGACATGTGTGTCTTGCCAAGCCAGTGGGAAAACAGGGGTGAAGCTGAAAGCTCCCCTGGAACCACTTCCTGTCGTTAGCACCCCCTTTGAAAGGGTGGGCATCGACATTGTGGGTCCGTTAGATCCGCCAACGTCAGCTGGTTCTGGTGGATCATGCCACACGGTACCCAGAGGCAATACCTCTGAGGACCATAACAGCACCTGTTGTGGCTAGGGCCCTGATGGGAATCTTTACCCGAGTGGGTTTTCCCAAGGAAGTTGTGTCCGACAGGGGGACCAACTTCATGTCAGCGTACATGCGGGCGATGTGGAAGGAGTGTGGAGTGACCTACCGGTTCACAACTCCTTACCACCCCCAGACCAATGGTCTGGTGGAGAGGTTTAACAAAACCTTGAAAGGCATGATCAGAAGTCTGCCTGAAAGCCTGCGGAGGAAATGGGACGTCCTCCTACCCTGTCTACTCTTTTCTTACAGGGAAGTGCCACAGAAGGGAGTGGGCTTCAGCCCCTTCGAGCTTCTGTATGGGCACCCTGTACGTGGACCTCTCAACCTGGTGAGAGACGGATGGGAAAGAACTCCCAGAAAGCTTCCCCAGGACGTGGTGAGCTACATGCTGGCCTTCCGGAGCCAAATGGCTAAGTTGTGGAAGCAAGCTTCTGACAACTTGGAAGCCAGCCAAGCAGTGATGAAGGCGTGGTATGACCACAATGCTCACCCGGTGGAGTTGGAGCCTGGCCAGAAGGTGTGGGTGATCGAACCAGGAGAGCTTAGTGCCCTCCAGGATCGCTGGTCAGGACCCTTTGAGGTGTTGGAGAAGAAGGGTAAGGCTACCTACTTGGTGGACCTGAAGACCCCTCGCCAGCCCCTACGGGTGCTGCACGCCAACCGCCTCAAACCCCACCACGAGAGGCCCGAAGTCATCTTGATGATGGTGACTGACGGAGCAGAGGACGCGGAAAGCGAGCCTCTCCCCGATTTGTTTGCGTCTCAAGAGAAGGATGGGTCGGTGGAGGGAGTGATTCTCTCCCCATCTCTAACTCCTGAACAGCAGGAGGACTGCCGCCAGGTCCTGGGACAGTACTCTTCGTTGTTCTCCCTTGTCCCGGGTAGGACTCACCTGTGCGTCCATGACGTGGACACAGGAGACAGCCCACCTGTGAAGTCCAAGATCTACCGGATGTCAGACAAGGTGAAGGCCAGCATTCACAGTGAAGTCACTAAGATGCTGGAGCTAGGAGTGATCGAACCTTCTAGCAGCCCCTGGTCCAGTCCGGTGGTACTAGTACCAAAAGCTGCACCACCGGGTGCCCAACCGGAACTGAGGTTCTGTGTGGACTACCGGGGACTGAATTCAGTGACCAAAACTGATGCTCATCCGATCCCTAGGGCGGATGAATTGATTGACCGGCTGGGAGCTGCCCAATATCTAAGTACCTTTGACCTTACTTCTGGGTACTGGCAGATCTCTTTGACTGATGGAGCAAGGGAAAGGTCAGCCTTCTCCACGCCCAATGGCCACTACCACTTCTGTGTGATGCCCTTTGGGCTCAAGAACGCACCTGCCACGTTTCAGCGCCTGGTAAACCAGATCCTCACCGGAATGGAGAGTTTCTCTGCTGCTTATCTGGATGACATAGCCGTCTTCAGTAACAGCTGGGAGGATCACTTGCGTCACCTGTAAGCTGTTCTCCAGGCCCTGAGACAAGCTGGATTGACGATCAAGGCTAGCAAGTGCCAGATCGGGCAGGGGTCGGTAGTGTACCTTGGACACTTGGTGGGTAGGGGAGCGGTGCAACCCCTCCAGGCGAAGATCGAGGCCATCATGGCCTGGGAACCCCCCAAGACACAGACTGAGGTCCGAGCTTTTCTGGGCCTCACGGGATATTACCGCCGCTTCGTGAAGGGGTACGGTACCATTGTAGCCCCCCTCACGGAGCTCACGTCCAAGAAACAACCTCGACGGGTAGTCTGGACGGAGGCTTGTCAGCAGGCCTTTGTGAGACTGAAGAAAGCCATGTGCGAGGCCCCGGTCTTAAGGGCCCCAGACTTTTCCAAGGAGTTCATTGTCCAGACGGATGCATCAGAACATGGCATTGGGGCAGTGTTATCGCAACTCAATGAAGAGGGTCTGGATCAACCCGTGGTCTTCCTATCCCGGAGACTACTTCCCAGGGAACAGAAGTGGAGTGCAATAGAGCGTGAAGCCTTTGCAGTGGTATGGGCTCTGAAGAAGTTGCGGCCATACCTGTTTGGCTCGCACTTCCTGGTTCAGACCGACCACAGACCCCTTCGTTGGCTGATGCAGATGAAGGGGGAGAATCCCAAGTTGTTGAGGTGGTCTATTTCCCTACAGGGAATGGACTTTCAGGTGGAACATCGGCCTGGAGTGGACCACGCCAATGCAGACGGTCTTTCAAGGTATTTCCGCCTTAGTGATGAGAACTCCCAAGGGGTTGGGTAGCTCTCCCCACTTTCAGCTGGGGGGGACGCGTGTTAGACCTGTCAGCCCTTTGGGTGGTCCCTCCTCTCCATTATTTATTTTGTCCCACTTTTGCCTCAAGCCCTGTTAGTATTTTTCCTTTTTGGGAACCACCAGACTTTTTAGTATTGATGCAGATTCAGGGAGCCATTTTATCTACCCCTGGAACTTCTGTCTGAGGGCCTGGAGCACAAAATGGTGGCCACCTGTGACATCATCAGAACCCACTGGAACCTACTAGAACCTTCTGCAACATTCTGGAGCCCTGTGACAGTTGGAGGCGGTTTAGAATGTTGGGAAGCTAAGACAGAGAGTTGACAGTTGGAGCTGGCAGTTGGCACCTGACTGGTGAAGAGAGAGCAGCAGAAACCTGAAGGAGGAAGGAGTGAGGCAGCAGGGGTGGAAACTTGTGCCTGGAGTGGGGTCCATAAACCCACCCTTGATACTAGTCCCTACTGACTGAGCCCAGCCTGGAGCCCTGTGTGGGAAGAAGCAAGAAAAACCATCTTAAGGACCTGGACAGCAGGAACAGGCCTTAGAAGCAAAGAACAGCAAAGTCCTGACCTGATTATTGGTTTTCCTGGAGTCCGACGTCGAGAAGCCTAGAGACCCGGAGCCCGAGGTGGAGAAGCGGCGCTGACTGGAAAAGCAGACGTCGTACCCGGAGCCGCCAGAGGTCGAGAGAGGGCGCCGACGGAGGTCGTAGAGAGTACCAGAGGTCGAGGAGGAAGTCACCCGAGGTCGAGTGAGCGGCGTCGACGGGGGAGTGAAGTCCGCCCTCCGGAGTCGCCGGAGACCGAGGTGAAGCGTGCCGGAGGTCGGGAGTGGAGGTCGCACTCCGGAGTCGCCGGAACCTGAGGAGAGGAGCACCGGAGGTCGGGAGTGGGGATCGCACTCCGGAGCCGCCGGAAGTCGACATCGAGCCAAGGCCGGCCGACGTCATCGAACCTGAGGTTGCCATCGGACCGGAGCCGCCCGAAGTCGACATCGAGCCAAGACTGCCCGACGTCATCGAACCGGAGGTCGAGATCGAGCCGAGGCCGCCGACATCGAACCGGAACCGCCTACCGGCGTCGTCAAGAACTGACATTGCGCCGAGGCCGCCGACATCGAACCGGAACCGCCTCACGGCGTCGACACGACTCCAGCGGCGTCGGAGCTTCAGAAAAAGGGCAGTAAGTGGAATAGAGGGCGCCTAAGGCCCTGTGGAATCCTGAGAGACTACCCTAGGGGCTAGAGAGGTGCTGGAACCAGCTTGATTGTGCCAGGGGTGAGCTGAGACTAATTCAGAGGGGCTGTGTAGAGTGAGAGAGCCAGGTCTCTAGAATTCCCCCCCTTTATCTACCTCAGTTTGGGCCTCAGCCTTGTCCAAGCCAGGGAATAGACACCCTCAAGCCATCCACCTAACCACAAGCTGTGACTGGGCCAAATCAGCCCATAGAAATCTAAATGTGATCTGATTCTATAAGTGTCACTGTCAGCTTTTAATTATTTATTGAGAGCACTGTATTTATTGTATTTAACCTATTTATTGCTTCACTGTATTTATTGTTCCACAGTATTTATTGTCGCACAATATTTATTGGCTTGCAGTATTTATTGCCTCATAATATTTAATTGCCTGTATGTAATGCACTTATATTTATGCCTTAATTATTTATGATCTCCCCTATTTATTGAATCATTAAGACAGTATATATTTGACGTACCCTTCCACAGAAAAAGCCTTGTATATGGTGATTGTGTTATTATTTATTTAATCAGTAACTAAGAGAAAAAGAAGATAAACAGAGATATTTTCATAATTTTTACGGTGTAGAGTCGTTTTTGGAACGGATGCACGCATGGTTATTGTATGGGTTTGACGTATGCTTAGCACGGTGCCTGATTCCTGACCACTCGAGCCAAGCTACCACTGTGTGTGTCTGGAGAGACCCCGTTACCACCACCCTTTCCGGTGTGGGAGTGGGGTATTTCCAACACAGACCATCTGGGAGCCGCATTCCTTCAAAGCCAAAACAAATTCCTCCAAACCCATCCGAGGACCTACCTGTCTCATGACCGAGTACAGCCTTGATTTCTTATTTAGGTGCCTACTTTATGGTCTCTACTGATAATTTCTACTTTTTAACTTTTCATTTGAAAAGCTGACAACCAGAGTGGTTGTGGTAATAAAAATGCGTGTACCTACTCAGGGAAATATTCCCACTTCATCATTTCACCAAGGAAATCGTTGGCTTTTGAGTTGGCACAGTTCCAAATCCCTCCTCGTCATTTGGTGCCTGCCACTCCTGGCTTTCAAGATCCTGCATCAATGATAGAATGTAGGCAAAAATGATAGGACATGGATTCAGAATCTGAGCCTTTGTGCATACATCATGACCTTTCTATTTATTTATTTTTATTTTACGGAGTTTTATATAGCGCAAACTTGACCCAAATCGGGTATCAGAGCACTTTACATACCACCAGTTGCATTACATGAGGACACATACATTTATTTGTTAGGCACGTGGAGATTAGGTGATTTGTCCAGAATCACAGGATGTTCAGTGTCGTTGCCGAGACTCGAACCCAGTTCCCCAGATTGGAGGAGGACCGCCCTAGCCGTTAGGCCAACTCCTCTCCCTGACCTTCCTCCAGGTTCTCTATTCATCTCAAAATTTACAAATAGACATCTCTCAGCTCACTCCTCCACCACCCTTCCACACAAAGAAAGTGGGATGCAATTAGCAGAAAGGCATGACATACCACCATTTTTAGATAGCCTCATCTCTTTTAGTTAGGCATGGGAATTTGTGGAGCATAAGTTGCATTTTTCCAGATATTGAAGGGTAGATCTTTAAAATGTATGAGACAGCTGCTTTTTCTACTTATTGGTGCTGCTGAGGATGTTGCAGACCTGTTGGTCAAAGACTATTCTTACAGGCTGATCATGAGTTGATCTTCAAATGTTTGACTCAAAGGGATGAAGTCTGATGCTTAGAACCTAATCTTTGATTTGCATTTTCCGTGTTTTTCTTGTTAACGATGAGCTAACCAGAATGAATAAAGACAGCATATAATGAACTAAACTAGTGGGTTTGCAGCAAAAGAAAAAATACTTTCCTCACCCCTTTTAAAAGAACTCTTTAACAGGTCTACTGGCTACCGGGTTCACATCCATCTCTGGCTTATTCTCAGGGAATCAAATTGAATCTTATTCAGTCTGACCTTAAGTTCTCTACGATTAAAAGACAGTACATTACTTCTTACAAAACATGTTGTTATTTATAAGCTTTTTACCATTCCTGTTATCTGGTTTCAAGGTATTATCTGGCAAGGGTGGCTAGAATGACCAAAGCACACTTTATCACCGATGGCAATATCTACAGTGATTTCCGTGCTACTTACAGGTTTATCACAAGATGAGCAAAGTTTCCACTTTCTATCAGCAGGCAAATTATTCCCTTCCAGGTAAGCCTCAAGCTTACTCTTCCAGGAGTGTAGTGCTTATGTCTCTAGCGGCCATAGAAAATAGCAAGACTTGATAAGAAGTCACTTTGTGGGCAGTCCAGACCTTTGCCAGACCGTATTGTTTGGTATCTGATAAAGGAGTAAAGCCGAGGGGTGCAAAGGTTTCATAAATTTTTTTTTTCATATAAAGTTTCTGTGGTTTCTAACTTTTATGTTCAAGTTTTATTTATTTGTCCCTTTCTTGGGGATAGGACTTCTACTTCATAAAGGTCAGTGAATATGGAGATAAAATAGCTAGTTCCTCATTTCTCCATAATGGGTATCTTCAGTGAATTTGTGCGTTACCTTGGAGTCCAGAATTATTCTTTGGATGAAAGCACTCAAGATCCTCCCTGAAGCCAGCTATGAATATAGTAACAAGATGTTACTTACTAGTGCCATGCTTTGCAGAATACTGGTGGCTCTTATGTTTTATATGATGATAGTGTCCTTTATTGCTTTACTTTTAAAACAAAACTACAGAATATAAAATAATTCCTTGCGCTTTAAAAAAATAACATTTTAAATTGGCTACTTAAAAGGGACTGAAACTATGGACACTACTTATTTTTGTAATACATAAAGCCGTTATCTGTGTTTTGAAAAAGTGTAATAAGATCTTGTAATATTCCGTGCTCATGAAGTCGATGACGATACCAATGATGCCGAACTAACTATACAAATAGGTAAAATGTCATTTTAGACACTGAAATAGGCCTCGGACATCAGAATCCTGCGGCTTTAAAAAAAAGTATTATGTTAAAAATCAGTGGGCAGTGAAATAGGCATGACCATACATAGAAGGATGGCTCACATTGGATCGACATACAAACATGCAACTCTGGTCCAGCAGCAATATCGTTGGGCGCAATATTCATTTCCTGATTACACAATCAACATAAGCAAATTATATGTATTTGAAAAGTTGCAACATGCCTACATTACATGTCACATGAGGAATTCATAAAGAATTATGTGCATACTTAGGCTATTCTCTACATGGTTCAGTAATTAAAAACTTACACAAAACCTAGGGTTGTTTAAACTTAGAAATACTCCTGCACCACGTTAGCCTTCTATTTATCATAAAACCATTACAGATCCGCAACCTGCCATTCACAGTGACTGAATGGGCCAGCAAGAGGTTGCTACTGACTCTGAGGAGAACATTTGGAAGCCGAGACAAAGGGACGTAGCTATAAAAGGTGCAACATGTGCAGAGGCTCTGGGACAAGGGCGTAACACAGGCCCCCGCATCCCCCGCAGTGCAGGGGGCCCCCTCCGCACTGCACTTTGGCCGAGGAGCTCCTGATAGAGTCTGAAGGAGGCCCCTCCACGTTCCTTGCAGTGGGGCCCCCTCAATTATCGTTACGCCACTGCTCTGGGACAAGGGCGGTAAGGGTCCAATCACACCCCAGCTATGGCTATGCATTATTATAAAAAACAAAGGAAATGATGGACGGAGTGTTGAACATTGCAAGCACTCACCCCCAGTCAACTGATATGGGTTTAATCCATCACCGTTCTTTAACCCACGCTGCCACCGCAGTTCAGCCATGGCCATATGCAAATCAGTCTGACCCTGTGCCTAATGGGAACAGTCCAGCCCGAACTGCCAAACCATGTCTTCCCTGGACCGGAAACAAGCTTCCTAGGACCGGTTTCTGGCATTTCAGCCGTCTTCAGCCAGGCTTGCTTGAATACAGTGGCAAAGTGAGCAAGGGACTCACGTCTGAGCATACCCTGCCAACTTATGGCGAACAAAGCAATAACCAAAGGAAATGATGGACGGAGTGTTGAACATTGCAAGCACTCACCCCCAGTCAACTGATCTGGGTTTAATCCATCACCGTTCTTTAGCCCACTCTGCCACCCCAGTTCAGCCATGGCCATATGCAAATCAGTCTGACCTTGTGCCTCATGGGAACAGTCCAGCCCGAACTACCAAGCCATGTCTTCCCTGGACCGGAAACAAGCTTCCTAGGACCAGTTTCTTGCATTTCAGCCGTCTTCAGCCAAGCCTGCTTGAATACAGTGGCAAAGTGAGCAAGGGACTCACGTCTGAGCATACCCTGCCAACTTATGGTGAACAAAGCAAAAACCAAAGGAAATGATGGACGGAGTGCTGAACATTGCAAGCACTCACCCCCAGTCAAATGATCTGGGTTTAATCCATCACCATTCTTTAGCCCACTCTGCCACCCTGGTTCAGCCATGGCCATATGCAAATCAGTCTGACCCTGTGACTCATGGGAACAGTCCAGCCCGAACTGCCAAGCCATGTCTTCCCTGGACCGGAAACAAGCTTCCTAGGACCGGTTTCTGGCATTTCAGCCGTCTGAAATACCAGAAACCGGTCCTAGAAAGCTTGTTGGCAGAGTGGCAGAGTGGGTTAAAGAACGGTGATGGATTATACCCAGATCAGTTGACTGGGGGTGAGTGCTTGCAATGTTCAACACTCCGTCCATCATTTCCTTTGGATTTTGCTATGCATTATTATAGAAATGGAGGCTAATGGGCCCATTTTCCTTAGCGTTGATATCCCATAGCCCACTCCACACATACTGCTGTGGTTGGATGAATGCATGTGCTCAGAGAGTAAATACCATAATAGTCAAAATACAAGATCACAACAATTAGTGTTTGAGAAAACTTTGCTGTAGATTTATTTTTTAAGTAGACATGGTAATAGGTCAACTTACATGAGATCCAATTGCGGCCAGCAAGGATTACACCTTTGCTGCCTGCCTTCCTGATTAGCCAATCAGCACTTGGACTACGCACTATCAGGTTCTATACCTCTTTGTGGTTCCACCAAACTCTGGACCTCATAGTCCAGAATATAACTTCAAACCGTGGCAGGGTTACAGCATTGCGCACATCCAACGTTCTGTCAGTTTTATCGATCAGTATCTAACAGGTGCTCTAGGGAAATCAAGGGGAACAGCCACCTATGCCCCAAAGTTCCTCCGTCACAAAAGTCACAAAGGAAAACCTGAGAAAAACAAAGAGATTCCCGAGCAAGAACAAGGCAATTTAGGCCTATGGTGAGCAGTTTTCAATAGCAATGAGGCAGGGACTGATTTAATGTCCAATGATTCAAAACAAACAGATTTCTTCTTTTATTTCTTTAATCTTCTCTGTTTCTTCTCAATTCTTCCATAGTGACATATTGGTATCTTTAGAAACGCCACAGCGAACTCAGTAGCCAACACGTGTTTCGTCTCGGGTAAATTGCCCGGCGACTTCCTCAGGGCTACAACAATAACAATAAAAATTGTTCTGTTCAAAACATTTGTCACTTAACAAATCAAATTTTCACAAAAACTAAGTACACTAAAGGTCCACATAAATGGCACCAATGTTACTCAGAAAGGAAACAAAGAGTGATCATAAGTTATCGGCCGATCCAAAGGAGCAGAAAAGGAAAAAACCTTTTCTGCTGGTTGGGTGCTGGGTAGCACTTTATTGTTATCGGTTAACTTTCACTTGGTGGATTTTCTTACTATCTTCTGACTTATGATCACTCTTTGTTTCCTTTCTGAGTAACATTGGTGCCATTTATGTGGACCTTTAGTGTACTTAGTTTTTGTGAAAATTTGATTTGTTAAGTGACAAATGTTTTGAACATAACAATTTTTATTGTTATTGTTGTAGCCCTGAGGAAGTCGCCGGGCAATTTACCCGAGACGAAACACGTGTTGGCTACTGAGTTCGCTGTGGCGTTTCTAAAGATACCAATATGTCACTATGGAAGAATTGAGAAGAAACAGAGAAGATTAAAGAAATAAAAGAAGAAATCTGTTTGTTTTGAATCATTGGACATTAAATCAGTCCCTGCCTCATTGCTATTGAAAACTGCTCACTATAGGCCTAAATTGCCTTGTTCTTGCTCGGGAATCTCTTTGTTTTTCTCATAGTCCAGAAGACAGAACTCCCATGCAGGAGTGGAGATTTTCCAGGCAATCCCCCAGTAGCTCAGGTTTACAAATGACTGTTGGACTAACAGAGCACTGTCGTTTTCATACCGGGGTCCTGCTGTCAAGACTCCTGGGGAGTAAGTATGGAGCACTGCCTTTGTGCTCCCTCTCATGGTTGCTTTCTGCACCAAATCCTTTGGATCGGCCGATAACTATGTCAAGCCACAGAGGTGACCGCCATTGGCTCTGAGACCCCCAATAGTTTTCCTTTATATTTAGAACCTGCTGCTTCTAGTGACTCTTGCAAGTCCAAAGGGAATATCCATGCATAGCACTGTTGACTCATTTGTGAAAGAGCTCAATTGAAGCTTCTGACCTGGGCCATGCCATAAATGGTTAGGAATGATCTCTAACCATGTCCTCTCACATTCCCCCATTAATCTACTGATATCAACCATTCTTTCCTTTATGGTCTGGACCAAGGGGCGTCAACTTATGGTAATTAAATCCCCCCCCCCCATGGATCACAGTGATATGGGTTGCCAGGGCTCACTACAGCCTCTGGCGCAGCTTGTTTCAAAAGTTTGCACAATACATGCTCGGGACCCCATACATGGAATTAAGGTGTTAGAGAATCCATGGTTCCAGTAATTTGTATTTGCTCGTTGCACCGCCCTTGCGACGAAGGAATGGTCGATAACCCAAACTCTGACCCCTAGCAAGAAAAGAAGTAGAGGGTAACTAAGTGTGTTCGTTCAATAGGGTGAGGTCATCTTCTCTACATGCCTAATATACCCACTGAATCCTCTATAAACCCTGTGATAGCTATGAAACACAGACACAGGATTGCCGGGCAAAACCCTCTACATTGTTCATCACACATAGGCAATACCGAGCAACCAAAGTGAGCGATTGCAGGATAACAGTCTGAAACTTCCAAGAACAGAATGCATTACTCACAGACAATACAAACCACTTTGTTATGAAGTGAGGAATGACAGTAGGTTAGTCTTTGTTCCAAGGAGAAGGTTAAACCACCTAAAGGAGCCACCACCTGTTAGGATTTGAGAGACTCCTACATCAGTCTGACTCCAACAAGCCCAACTTGTTAATCCTATCAGGGTGAGGCCAGCTTTAAATGCTGAAGTTGCTGCCCCAATCTTAAATGAATGAGTGGAATTATGCTTTTCTGTATGACTAGAGAATTTGAGTCAGGACCACGTTATTATTTTTTCTTTTTGAATCAATTATTTAGACTTTCGCGTCGAACAGAAAGTATGCAATGTTGCAACATAAATGTCCCAGTCAGAATAATTAACTTCTTCTGACACAAAGAGACCACACTTGAGTGTACAACACTGCCAAATGGGGGAGGGGGTGGAGGGGGGGGATATCAATATGTCAAAACACTTGGTACAAAAATGAACCTTACAATGTACACTTTTTAGTTCCCATGCAAAAGGGGGGAGGCAGGTGTAATAGTAGGGGAGGGATAGGGTGTGGGTCACATCCAGCCTAATGTGAATTGAGGTAAAGGCATGGTAGTAGTCGGGGTGGAAGACAACCTGCTATCTCACAGTATTTTTGTGTCTGTCATTATATCCCTGAAATGGGCAAAAGGGATGTCATCGCTATATCTCATGGCTTGCCCTAGTATGTGGTAGCTCTCCTGTAAAGTGGGATGAGTGCCAAAAGGCATTCATGGATCAGGAGCTGTTCCCGGTTTCAAGAACAAGACCCAGATGGATTCAAACCCAGCTAGTTGGTCATTAAGTTTATAGATCATTCGTTCACACTCAGCTATCCTAGATAACCTTGTCAGCCATTCAGACACGTGGGGAGGGAAGGCTCTTTCCAATGCCTCAGAATGCATACTTTCGGCACCACTAAGCTGTTGCCACCCATCTGTGACTATG
Organism: Triturus cristatus; assembly: GCF_964204655.1. Classification (NCBI taxonomy): domain Eukaryota; kingdom Metazoa; phylum Chordata; class Amphibia; order Caudata; family Salamandridae; genus Triturus; species Triturus cristatus. Next base: position 478,481,151 of record NC_140590.1, on the reverse strand, counting down.
TTTAGTAGGTACTACAGAGTCAGACATGTCATGGAGTAAGGCGAGATGTATCTTGTGCGATCCAGTGCTGCCCGTAGTGTGGACCATTATGAGGGTAGTGAGGGGCAGTGGATAGTGTATAAGGTAGGTTGCAGACCACAGTCCCCCATCTCCACCACTGATTATTCAGAAGGAGATCCAACTTATGGAGACACCTGGGGGTCCAGTACCAGGTATGCAGCACCTTGAAGTAGGTAAATGGTAGTTTAGATTCCCGTAGTTGTGTATCAAGCGTGTGCAGCAGGTCAGCCCAATCCTCAGGATCAAGTCTTTATGAAGGAGGGAATACCATAGGGCTCTGCTTTTCTCTGTAATGGAGAACAAATATATCTTATCAACCAGCAGATTGTCGAAGCCTAAAATTATTCTTTTGTGCTTCACCCAAATCTCCAGGTATCATCGTAAAGGCGATTGTGGGATACCCGTGTCATCGTAGCTTCCATGTCTCCTTAAGCAGTGTTTCAGTTAGGAACATTTCCATTGTTGGAGATAGGCTAAACTGAATTCTAACTTAAGTTCTTGGAAGGAATTACATGCATTTGCTATATACAGTTGTTCTATTTGGAAGATGCCCAGGGACAACCACAGTACCCAGGAGACAGGGCGATCCCCTACACATAGTGGCCTACTGGACCTTATTAGCGCCGATCTGGGACACCACAGGTGAAGTTTTAAGAGGTTGTGTGCCAGTTTCCAAGTATGTAACATGGCAATGATCATCGGATTGTCTGACTGTGACTTAAGTTGTAGATGTCTGTAGAAGACAGCCATATATTTGGGACATTTAGTAGGGTCTGGCGGCTGCCCTATCTAGTATAGCATTTGAGGTAGACGGTTGGGAATGTGATAGGAGAACATATATGCTTGCCCATTTGTAGTCGGGGCAAATGCTCACTCCACTGCCCCAAAGGCAACAAGTGATGAGAATTCCCAAATGTTTCATTCCTTCGAGATCCTATATAAAGTTGTAGTTGGTAACAAAGGTGTACATCATGACATAGGCATGACCTCATATTTGCCCCAGTTAATTTTATAGCCTGATAAACTTGAAAAAAGTATCCAGTAATTCCATTAGGGAAGTAAGCATTTATTTGGGATTTGTAGAAGTCAGAAGTATACTGTCAGCATAAAGCAATGCTTTTACCGTAAGTGTATTTAAAGAAACCCCATGGATCTTAGGTGAGCACAGAAGTGCAATGACAAGTGGTTCTAGAGGAAACATGAATAGCAGTGGTGAGAGAGGGCAGCCCTATTGTAGTCCTCGGTGAATGGGAAAGCTCTGAGACAGACAACCCCCACAGCTGAGTTGAGCTTCCAGAGATTGATAGAAACATTTGTCAATGAATTAGCTTCCAAGTCGGAACCTGTCCAATACCTTAACACGGTAGGGTCATTCCACATTATCAAATACTTTTTTCGTGTCAAGTGAAATGACAGAGACTCCTGATTCAAGTCTTTGGAAGCCCAGAGCAGAGGCGCAAATTTTCCCAGATGGTTTCTAAATGAGCACCTGGGGACAATGCCCACCTATGGTGGATTAGGGAGACTATCCCTTTACCAAACCTATTTTCTAAGACTTTGGCCAAAATCTTGACATCCATAGGTCATTATGTAAACAGTAGGCATGAACATGGAAAATTAGAAGGCATTTATCTTTGGCTTTGGGGGATTTATAATAGAAGGTGTTTGTGTGCCATTCGCTTCCAGCTATGCACCAGGGAGAGGGCCAGTCGAATCAAGCAGTGATCGAAGACATCTCCGGGTGATATATCTTCCTGGAATAGGAGATGCAACAGGGGGCCACGGATGAGGAAATAGTCTATTCGGCAGGACGTATTGTATACCTGTGAGTAGAAACAATACTCTTTATCCTGTGGGTATGATATGTACTACACATCAAGCAGATGTGCTCTCCCATTATGCCCCACATGACTGCTCTGTCTGCTGCATTGTATGTGTCTGGTGGTCCTGTACAATCCAGCACTGTGTCCAGCGCTAGGTTCACGCCCATGATTACCTTGGCTTAAGCCAAATTCAGTGAGCAGCCTCGAGATGCATGAGAGGAACTGGAATTTACCATTATTTGGTGCATACATGAAGTCCAATATGGGAGTATGCCCTAGGGATTTGATTTACACAAATGAGTCTTTGCTCTCTAAGTCTGTCCATGTTCTTAGCACTTTGTGGGGAAAGTGTTTGTGTATGAGTAGAACAACCACATTTTTCTTCGCAGCACTAGCAGGTCTGTGCTGTTCCCCACTCTTTTGAGTCTTTTGAGTAGGCTACTTTACCCATCCAATCCATTCGCTTGTTTCTCCTCCTCTTCAGGAGATTAATGGGTTTCCTGGACTAGTGCTATGTCAGCGTGTTTGTGTCTAAAGTAGATCAGGCCTTTTTAGCGGTAAACATAACTATTAAGGCTGTTGACATTCAATGATATAACATTGAGGGGGACTTGGGTTGAGTTTATATGAAACAATGTACCCCAGGAGCAGAGCGAGAGAAGCTCCTGCCCAAAGTTTAAGTGTTCAAATCAAGACATCTATAGAGGTTATGTATGATTGATGGCATTGGGAACTTCCCCATAAAGTGGGTAATGCAAGTCAGTCATCCCAGGAGAGTGCAGGGTAACTTTCCTGTGTTGTGAGTGCATGACTCTGATACAAGTAGGGGTTGAAAGCATGTAATAGTATAACAGTAACAATACTATCACTAATCATAATAACAAAAATGAGTATCATCCATTTGGCCATCAGGTCTATGCAGAGAGTTGGCCGGAGGTCAGGAAAGTCCAGGTATGTTTCACGGCATTGGCAGAGTGTCAGTCTTTCAACAACAAATGGGATTTGTCCCCTCTCCTGGGTTAGTGCTTCTACCACTCTTTTGAGTCGCGTCCTATCTGATCTCCTTTGGGCAGTTGCCCCATGCTTGCTGTGAGAGTCCCTTCCTTTCCATCCATGGGTCTGGCATCAGTTACCTGCAAGCTCGCCTCCCGCTACAGCTTCTGAAGTTTCTTTGTCCTCGAATGTGAGAGCTTGGGCCGCCAAATAGTCCTCCTGTTCTCCAGTGTACCTGGGTCGAAGAATTCAGTCGAGCAGCCTTTGTAAGTTATAAGCATGACTGCGGTATGAAGGAGACCTTCAGTGTGAACAGGCCCACATGCTACTTGCCGTCTGTAGTATTATGTGTGCCTGAGTGTGTCTGGTGAGACATGCTATGATCCTTTGAGGTGGGGAGTGTGCTGCCACACGACGAGTCGTAAGTCTATGCGCTCTCTGGAATACTAGCGTGTCCATGAAGTGGATGCTCAGCAATGAGGTTGGAAACGACTGATGGAATGCCAACATGATGTCGCCATCACCCCCTTCCTTTACCTCACTTATATGAATGATGTTTCTCCTAGAAATGCCCTACAAATTCCTAACCTTTTGTTTAAGTCACCAGATCTCTGAAACCTTGTGCCACCTGTCTGTCCAAGTCATCTAGTCATCGATGTTCGGCATCCAGTCATTTGTGTACATCCGTAATATCAGTTTGCAGCGATTTCATTGCTGAGGAGAGCTCAGACATTTTAGAACCCAATCCTGTGAGAGACAGACATAAAGCTGCCCAGTGTGCAAAAGTCTCTGGACATAAGTTCAAAGTCTTAACAGATCTATCCTTTGAAGGTATATCTCCAATGTAGCTAGTCTGCAGTGGAAAGTATTAGACTTCTTCAAGGGGGCTTGAGGGAAGGTTGATGAAGGCATATATATGTTATATTCGGGGACTCCTCTTTCGCTGAACAATAGGTCAGTGGATGGTGGGTTCTGTGGAAAGTCTCCAACAATACTTGCAGTGTCCCTGCGCTCCCATCTAGGCCTTATGGAAAAGAGGGAACTTCCTGCCCCCTTCAGGCCCAGTAGATGTACATCCTACTTGTACCTGTCCTGTCCCCTCTATATGATGGCAATACTGCTGTGCATGTTTGCAGCCACCTCAGACACCACAAGTGGTCCTCGCAAGGGACATTGTGGCTATGCTGAGCATTCTCTGGGACACCCCCTCGCTGTACCAGAATGCTGTCTGGGTGAATCTTCAATGCACTAATCTGAAAGGGGAAAAGATAGTCGTCCTGGGAAAGAAACTGCTGCAGGACGTCCTAGGTCAATCGCCTTCCTTGCCACCAGATCATAGTGGGGGATCGCGTCACAGGCGGTTGAGGACTTGCACCCATCCCCCAGTTGCCAGAGATTCACAGATGCCTGGACCGCTGCTACACCCCTCCCACTCAACACCAGCAACTCTGGAGAGGGTCTATTTCCACTTTAAGAGGATACCCACAGCATCTACATATCGGGCGAAGGGTCCCACTTAATAGGCACAACAGTCTGGGATGAGGCAACTGAGGTCTTGGGAGAGCTGTGTTGCCTGCAGGTCCTGCACTTGGGCTGCTGCACAGCGAGGCCTCCTGTGCCAAAAATACACAATCTCCCCAAGTCCAGTGTTGGAAGCCCTTGGAGCCCCCAAGTCGCTGGAGCAAAATCACCAAACCACCATCTTGTTCCACAGTTAGTCCTGCCACTCACAGACCCATTATTTCATTATACAGGTGCCATGGGAGTGGAGTGCAATCTGCATGGGGAATCAAGTTGCCCCTTCCTGGAGCTGCATGTACAAGTATGTCCTGACCAATGCCACCAACCAACAAGCAGAGTTTTCCAGGGTTCCCAAAGAAATAGTCCTACCATGCCTCCACTGATCAGTTTGAATTTGCAGATCCTTAGCTCTAGGCCAACATCCATTATGGCTAGGACGCCCATGGCGATCTTGATATTAAAGAACTATTTAATTGTTCCAAGAACTGAGCCCACATACGTAGGTCTTCCTTCAAACCTCAACATTTTTGGGCTGCTTAGGTAGTCGTACATGCCAATCTTGTAGCAAAACCCCTCCTAGCTGTGATCAAGCTGCAGAGTTTAGCCTCTCTAGCAGGCCTTGAATGACCCATAGCATTGCTTTTTCTTTGCCCAAAAACAAACTCAGTAACAGATAATAGCCTCTTAACATTTTCGTCTGGCAGTCTAGAGGTACCCCTAACTGTCGAATGCTATTCCTAAAAAGATCTTGCCTGAGAAGTGCAATCAGTCGTTTTCAGGACCTCCAGATCTGGTGCTATTATCTGAAATGCATGTAGGGTGGTCTGCTTTGCCTATAAACAAGCAGTCATCTAGGTTATGTCTTGCCTAACCCCTGGGTGTGCCCTTGAAACTTTCCACTCCAGAAATGTGCTGAAGGTTTCATATTAGGCATACAAGATAGAACAGCCCAGGAGGTGAAAGATGACTGGGTGGACACGAAGTATGCGAAAGAACGGATTCAATATTCATCTTGGGCAGCAGGGTCCCTTTACCGGGCCATCACACCATTTAGACTGCTTCATCAAACGAGTTGTATGTAACAGAGCAGTCTTCGCTACCTAGCTAGTCATTGATGTAATTGTCTTTGGGGTAAGTCAGAAGGTGAATCAGTAGAGGTGATACTATAAAATCTGGCAATGGAGGAGACTGGAAGGGAACTGCCACCTGACCCAAGCATAGCTGTTTGAATAACTTCTCTTCTACAGTCTTTGCACACCCGCGACCTTATGACCTGTGTAGGGGATCATAAAGTTCTCCAAGATACCTTATGCTAGTAAATACAGCGCTTTAGGATTGGGATAGTTCCTCAGCCAATGAAAGAGGGCCTGAAGTTTAATGGGTAAAGTGCCTTTATCTAATAAGGAAATCGGAGAAGTGGTGCCAGTTGGTTGTGCAAATATGTCAAGGTGGAGACAATGTGCTTTTGGGCCAGCTGCCGCATTATAACTTGTTATGTGGGCTGGGTAGGTCTTTCTGTGCTCTTTGCATGCTGAGGCTGGATGAGGATTACATCAAACAGGGGCAGTCCTATGCCCCAGAAACGGAGGCCAATAAACAATATAACAGCTACAGTGGTTCAGAGAATTAATTTGTGCATAAGAAAAAAGACAATGGGTTCTACTACGATGTCGGTCGAACAAGTTTCCGACCAACACCGTGGCAGGATGGAACCTGCCCAACTATTAGTCGGTGGTTCCATCTGCAATATTAGGATGCGCTCACCCCATGGGCGGCCAGAACCATCTATTTTTCTATTGCGGTTTGTGCAGTGGCCGGAAAAGGTCTGAAGTGGAAATTGCAATAGAAAAATTGATGTTTTCAAACATCCCTGCACCGTGTGACAGGCACCATGCGGTGCCTGCCCCACGATACAGGAATATTGGTGCCCCTCAGGCCCCATAGTGGAGGGCCAGGGGCCAAGGGGCCCTGCTAAGGGCCCCCAAAGTCACTTTCTGCCTGCCTTTTCCTGGTGGGCGGACAGCCATGCAAGGGCAAGTGGAAAGCGACATTTTAATCCCAACGGCAGAGCCGAGGATGGCTCTGCTGCCATTTTGAGGTATTACAATTCTGCCCGCCAGCCCGACAGGCTCCATGAGCCCATCGGGAACAGAGCAGAATTCCCCCACGGGTTTCCGTCGGACCACCAGTATTGTAATATGGCGGTCAGACGGAAACCAATGACGTTGAGCGGAAAGCCTCCGATGAGCTGTTGGATGGCATTACACCCGACATCATAATGAGAGCCAATATCACTACATACAAATAAGACAAAAAATGAATTAAGACAAAAGGGATTATGATAAAAACGGTACCCATAACAGTTACTTGAAAAATCATTTCTTATTGTGAAATGTTCACTGAAATAATACAAAAATACAACATACAATACATAGTTGGTGCTCACAAGATTACACAAAACCAACAATTACAAATACAATTCATTCACAGTGTAAATGAAACACAATTGCGGAGGGAAAGAAAATACTAAAATAATAAATCCGTCTAATGACAGGAACAAAATGCAGTATATGCTTCCTCTTTAATTTTGCCAAAGGAAGGCTTCTAGACGTTTCAACCATATTGATTCATTAGGTCATCATCAGGACAAGGGACAATGGTTGAGAGCAACCAGTGAAATTAATTTGTATGGTCCTAATCAACAGTGGGTCAGGTGAGAAAGCCACAGGGTCAAGTATGACTATCCTAGATCCCAAAACACTACAATGTCATCGCCACGTGCAAATTCACAATGGCACATGAGAGTCCTAGTAGCAACTTATAGGACCATCTCCAAGTTTGAGTTACTTCACAATGTCTGAGACCATCAATTGAATCTGACCGTCATTTGCAGAGCTCTCTGACCAAATCAGATGGGTGAAGGACACCACACTTTTGTCACGTATGGCCAAACATTAATGCTTTTTCCCATGAGCAAGAGCTTGTGTTGAAGAACAGCGATTGCCTGGTGCTGACCTTTTGAATGTACCTTTGTGCCTCACCCCCCACAGTGGCCCCCAAAAGGGCTACTTGAAGAGTTACCAACTGATCGGTGCCCAGTCACAAACGCTCTAAAACCACCTTTTTTTAGGCTAATTGGCATATCAGATACCCCAGTTAAATCACCGGCCAGGGATATATGGAAATAAGGGACACATGATAAGCTTGGTTTTGGAGACACTGCTTGCGTGTGTGTGTTATTTCTTTCACAGGGTATGTATGGGCCTGAAAGTGATGGGTGAATAGAAGTTGCTTGAGGAGGGGCTGAGAAATGAGGTGTATGAAAAACAGGCCCTGCAGAATGGATGCTTTGTCCTAATGTTGGGTGACTGCTCTCATTGTTGTCTCTACCTGTGATCCAGGAATTAAATTCAGTATTTGCATCTAATCTCTGCCTTTTCCTTTCTTCCGCATTTAACAACAAAAACTCCTCCTCAGTCAATGCACTACCAGCTATTTGCTCGCTCTCTACTCCTTCCTCAGGTTTGACATAAATGCCTAGGTGCTTGGAGGCGATAAACAGTTCCTTTAATTTATTTATGTCAATATTCACATGGCGATGTGTCCAAATAAGCAGCAGAGCAGTAGCGCTTCCCTTCCATTCCCTTCTAGAAGTAGCGACATTTGGTATTGCTTTAAACCTCTCTACTTCAACTGTTGAAAAACCACAGTGTTGACATAGTAACATAAAATGCTACTCTGTTTGCACATAGTTAACGTAATTCCAGTAAATATTGGCTGTAAGTTGTGGGCCAATCCTTTGCTAATTCTAGCTCTTTATTTTAGGTTATTTGCACTCACTGTTCACCACTGCTAATGCAAAACAGAGAGCTTTATTTTTAGCAATTGAAATCTTTTATAAAGTGAGAATCCGGGGAAAGGTCACCCAGTAATTATATAGTTTCTGTCAAGTGTTCAATATCATATATCTCAAGAGAACTAAATCTAGGCCATCTCCCTTCATTCCCTTGTCAAGTCCAGACTAGCACGCAAAAAGGTGTTACATATTCTAAACAATATGTATCTTCTACAACCTGAGCTGCAGGGATATCTGGTGGTAATTGAAAATCTTTCCCTCCTGACAGTTGTTTAAACAATTTGTAAGTCTTTTTCATCATTTGAGGTCGACACCTCCATGTTTCCTTTAGACTTCGCATACTGATTGTGCCCTTCACTGAGAATTTTACACCCTGAAAGACAAACACAACAATCTTACCCTACAAGGAAAAAATTATTAGATAGTGGATAGCGAGAGAGAGAAGAGACTAACCAACAGCTGTGGACCACTCAGGGACACTGCATCAGAAATGTTTCTTCTCTAATGCAGTAATGCACTATTTTTCATATAAATCAGAGAAGCATTGCAAGGAAACATAGTGGCACATTATTCTCAAAGATCAATACTTTAAATACAGTCATTGATCAATGACAGAACTGTGCACATTTTAAAATAATTTCCCTGTGTTTCGGCACAAGCCGATAGTCTATACTTCCTACGCTACATTCTGGGAGGATTTTTCCTCTTGCCTCTGGGGTCTTATAAAGTTTTCTCTGCCTCAGGCTCTCCTGACTGGGTTACAATGCCCCGAAGGCGTCTGCCACTATAAACTAATTTATTGATACAGAGACAAGTTACCGTTTTCTCTTCAGTCCCCTGTTTAATTGCCAGCTATATTTACATCTCAATCCCCTGTTTCACTATCAGCAATATCCTAAGCGTTGAAAGGTCACGACGGCAAGGCATTCAGCTCACTTTCCAGTGAATTTTAACTCGTCCCACTTCTGACACCAGAGTTTGGGTATTCCATCCAATGCCTAGTTAGATTGCCAACACTGGAATGACACAGAGGAGGTTTTACATTACTTACCTGAAGAAGACAAAAGGCAAGATATAGCGAACATGTGTATAAGGGCATGTTTTGGGAAATAACTCTTCCAGCCCACCTCAGAGTGACGCAAAGAAAACACAGACACCAGGCAGGGCTCCAGAACAGATGAAATGTATTTGCTGGTACCAATGTTTATTAGCAGGCAAAGGCAGACGCACATCCCAGTGTTACATCTGAGAACAAGTTTCTAGCCTTGTGTCATACTTGTGTGGCCTTTATATACTGTTACAAAAATGCATTCCTTAGCAGGAACCAAAAAAGACATACGCGTAAACTAAATGGAACACATGTCAAAAAAACATTTCTGCCATGTAGGCATAAATAAACAGAAAACTGGTGGACTGTTTTTAGGCTGAAGGGAGCTATAATCTTGCTAGTGGATGTCCCGACAAGCTAGAATGTGTGAGACCGAAGCTAAACTTAATGTGACTCAGACACTCACACCCAGTCAACAGATCTGGGTTTGATCCATCACCGTTCTTTAGCCCACTCTGCCACCCCAGTTCAGACATGGCCATATGCTAATCAGTCTGACCCTGTGCCTCATGGGAACAGTCCAGCCCGAACTGACTGGGTGTGAGTGTTTGATTGGTTCTGATGCTCCGTCCATCACCAACCCCTTTTGTACCGCTTTGTTCGCCATAGGTTGGCAGGGTATGCTCAGACGTGAGTCCCTTGCTCACTTTGCCACTGGATTCAAACAAGCCTGGCTGAAGACGGCTGAAATGCCAGAAACCGGTCCTAGGAAGCTTGTTTCCAGTCCAGGGAAGGCATGGCTTGGCAGTTCAGGCTGGACTGTTCCCATGAGGCACAGGGTCAGACTGATTTGCATATGGTCATGTCTGAACTGGGGTGGCAGAGTGGGCTAAAGAACGGTGATGGATCAAACCCAGATCTGTTGACTGGGTGTGAGTGTTTGATTGGTTCTGATGCTCCGTCCATCACCACCCCCTTTTGTACCGCTTTGTTCGCCATAAGTTGGCAGGGTATGCTCAGACGTGAGTCCCTTGCTCACTTTGCCACTGGATTCAAACAAGCCTGGCTGAAGACGGCTGAAATGCCAGAAACCGGTCCTAGGAAGCTTGTTTCCGGTCCAGGGAAGGCATGGCTTGGCAGTTCGGGCTGGACTGTTCCCATGAGGCACAGGGTCAGACTGATTTGCATATGGCCATGTCTGAACTGGGATGGCAGAGTGGGCTAAAGAACGATGATGGATCAAACCTAGATCTGTTGACTGGGTGTGAGTGTTTGATTGGTTCTGATGCTCCGTCCATCACCACCCCCTTTTGAACCGCTTTGTTCGCCATAAGTTGGTAGGGTATGCTCAGACGTGAGTCCCTTGCTCACTTTGCCACTGGATTCAAACAAGCCTGGCTGAAGACGGCTGAAATGCCAGAAACCGGTCCTAGGAAGCTTGTTTCTGGTCCAGGGAAGGCATGGCTTGGCAGTTCGGGCTGGACTGTTCCCATGAGGCACAGGGTCAGACTGATTTGCATATGGCCATGTCTGAACTGGGGTGGCAGAGTGGGCTAAAGAACGATGATGGATCAAACCTAGATCTGTTGACTGGGTGTGAGTGTTTGATTGGTTCTGATGCTTCGTCCATCACCACCCCCTTTTGAAACGCTTTGTTCGCCATAAGTTGGCAGGGTATGCTCAGACGTGAGTCCCTTGTTCACTTTGCCACTGGATTCAAACAAGCCTGCCTGAAGACGGCTGAAATGCCAGAAACCGGTCCTAGGAAGCTTGTTTCCGGTCCAGGGAAGGCATGGCTTGGCAGTTCGGGCTAGACTGTTCCCATGAGGCACAGGGTCAGACTGATTTGCATATGGCCATGTTTGAACTGGGGTGGCAGAGTGGGCTAAAGAATGGTGATGGATCAAACCCAGATCTGTTGACTGGGTGTGAGTATTTGATTGGTTCTGATGCTCTGTCCATCACTACCCCCTTTTGTACCGCTTTGTTCGCCATAAGTTGGCAGGGTATGCTCAGACGTGAGTCCCTTGCTCACTTTGCCACTGGATTCAAACAAGCCTGGCTGAAGACGGCTGAAATGCCAGAAACCGGTCCTAGAAAGCTTGTTTCCGGTCCAGGGAAGGCATGGCTTGGCAGTTCGGGCTGGACTGTTCCCATGAGGCACAGGGTCAGACTGATTTGCATATGGCCATGTCTGAACTGGGGTGGCAGAGTGGGCTAAAGAACGGTGATGGATCAAACCCAGATCTGTTGACTGGGTGTGAGTGTTTGATTGGTTGATTGGTTCTGATGCTCCGTCCATGTTAAATGGTAGCGGCAGTTTCAGTCGATAACCTTTCAAGTATTTGCCCGGCGGTAATCGCCTCTCATACCACTCGATAATTTACCAATGAAAGAGGCAGGCGCCGGAGACTGGAAGGCAGGAAACAAAGTTTTATTCCGTCGGAGCAGAACACATCAGATCAGACAGCAAGGTATCGTCACGAGGTGCTCTAACCGCATCTCTGAGACCTGGTCTCTTATACACCGGTTTATTGCTTTATTACATATAGTACATTCTTGAGATTCTCTTGATGCATGAAAGAACATCCCCTGAAGCCCCGGCTCAGATCCGATCCCACACATAGTTACAGTAGAGGTTCCCACCCTACCCGCTGTGGGAGAGGGCTATCGCGCAGCAGGGAATTCCGCTAATTCCCGGGGGTGTGTGCAACCGGCCGGGTCTCAGGGGGTAGGGGCTTTGATCTACTGTAATCTCTTTGATGCGGGGTGTTTCCCTTACAGTAGGGGCAATAAACTGCATCCGCAGGGCTAGGTGATGGCCTGGGACCAGTTCGGACAATGGGGCGCAGAGGAAGGGGGTTATCAAAGGAGAGGCATGACCATGTATGGGATGTCGGTCGGATGTGGTTCCGTAGCAGGGTCGCGCAGAAGGAGAGGGTTTATGGCCTGTATGAGAGAGCGGGGGTGGCCGGCGCGCGGGGGATGCTCGCAGCGCCAGGGGAAAGCGCTGGCGATCGAGAGTGAGCGGGGAGAGAGTGGGGTGCCTAAAATGGCGGCCGTGCATTCGCTGTGCGTGGCGCTGGGGAGAGGCAAGATGGCGCAGATAATGTTCAGTTTGCAAGCTAAATTTCCACAGTACTCCCTTTTAACATATCTCGCCAGCTTGTCTAGTTCGGATTTATCCCCATAATATTGCGGACTTCCACCTCATAGAGGGCTTTCATCCGCTCTGTTTCAAAGTTCAAAGTCTTAGGGCAGATGCAGTTCATAAAAAGCGAACATAAAGGTGGCAGACACTGAATCCCCAAACAACATCCACATAGTATCACAATCGGTATTAGGATAAATGAAAACAGCCTCCATCCCCAACTTTTAATAGTGTCCCAAAACCAACTCCCCAGCGACCATTCTTCTTGCTCTTGATGGACCTCTGTGGACAGTCTGTGGAGGTGTTCAATTGCTTTGTAGACTGAGGGTGAGTTATCTGGTACGTAGGTACAACAGCTGGACCCAATGATGCGGCATGCTCCTCCATGATCAGCCAGAACCACATCTAGAACAAGGCGGTTCTGAAGAGCCACCAGGCGGACGGCCTGAAGCTCAGCGGTGTTGTTGGCGAGGGCGCCAGCTGTAATGTTCATTGCTGTTTCGACTGCCTGGGTTAAGTGGCGGATGGCACGGCTGTTTGCCATCGGACCCCAGAGCGGAACAAGACCTTTTACTGCGTCCATGAACTGTGCTCCTGTGGAGTCGGCTTGTACAATGTCTTTGGCACGTTTCTGTCGGTGATGGTTTGCTGGAGCCACATATGTCGGGGGAAGGACGAAGGCGATGTAGCAGGTGCCTCCCCAAACTTTCGGGAGCCAGGTGTAGGCCTTAGTACCACAGACGAAGTACATATTCGGGGAGGCAACAAAGGAGGGTGGGTCAACTGAGTCTAATGTTCGGGTGATGAGGCAGGAGCTGTGGCCCACCAGCTGTGCCCCCAGGCCTTCGAGGCATACAGATCCAGTGATGTTGATGACGGACAGGGCCACTGTTAGGGTGGCGGCCGTCCGTTTTCGGAGGTAAGAGAAGGTGGGTCTGGCTGGATTGTTGAACACTTGCATTTCAACTCGTTCTTTGGCGGGGATGTCCATGTGAAAGGAAGTTTTCGATCTCAGAGGGCAGAAGAGGGCGGAAGTTCTACCAGTTTTGTTCAGCCAGAACCCATGGTAGAAGTGTGACATGGTTCTGCCGGAAGTGGCATTGTCCTTGTAGCTCTCCTGCAGGAGGATCAGCCAGGCGAGGCAGGAACCATGGACAGAAAAAGGTGAAGGGATGAAAGGGATTGAGTGCCCAGTGGCATGGGGTAGCAATCCACAGATCCAGCAGTTAGTGGCGTTGGTGGCAAGATTGTGTTGGTGGAGCAACTGCACAAAAGAGTTATTCCAGAACTCCTTACGCCTTTCTCGGAGTTGGGGTGAAAGTGAGATCAGATGGTGTTCTTTCGTGGTGGTAGGTTGAACGGTGGTCAGCAATGTCTTATGAGCGGGTGTGCTCTCCTCCATGATCCAGAAGGTGACCACGAGGAGAAGGCAAAAGAGAAGGGAAATGAAAAGTGCTATTGTCTTAAAGCTGTGCATTCGGTCAGTCTTTGGGTGTTTGTAGTGGATCTTCGGACGTCCGGTTGCTTCCATCACCTTCAAGAGACTCGGTAGCGGGCAGAACCACAGACTTTGTTTTAGTTTCTCTCCTGGTGGCCTTTGAGGTGACTAGGCTACCGCTCTGAGATTTCCACTTAGCCTGTGGTCTGCTTAGCCGAAGTTCTCTCCTTTCGTCGCAAGTTATACCCTTCTTTGGATGGCACAGTGGGATCAGGATATTCAATCAATTCAAGTGTCTCTGTATCCGGGCAGCGGCTCAGGGATGGTCGGTCTTTGTCCAGAAGTTCCTCTTGGGCGGTGATGTTGTCCGTGGTTGTCAGGGTCGGTGATACCTTCTTGCAGTGGTGTGCATTAGGCCTGGGCGAAAATTTCGTTCCGTTCGCCGAAATTGCGATAATTTGACATTTTTGCGTTCCGCGGAGAGCGCGAAAATGTCAAAAATTCCGGTTTCCGCAGCTTGGCGATAATTTGTTTCTTGCTCGCGCTGTAAAATAATACATTCTCGCGCGCGCGCGATCGCCTTACCTGAATCCCTGCGTTCGCCGACAAGTTTTCTTGATCCGGTCGCGTTCTCCATGAGATGTTGTATTGTTTTTAGCCATTTGCGCTGTCTCGCGACAGTTCGCTCCTGCAGTGACGTCATGCGTCGCGCGATCACGTCTTTCTTCTCGCGATCATGCACCGCGAGAACAACTCAAAACAAGATGGCCGCGCCCGCAAGCAACCACATGGGTAAGTTGGCGACCCGCAACCATGCAGAAAATCTCGCGAACATGCCGGAAAAAAACTTCCGCATCTTCGCGATATTTCTGCTTGTTTGCGATAATTTTAAACATTTTCGCGATAATTTGCGAAGGTTAATTCCGCAAATTCCGCCCACCCCTAGTGTGCATGCAGCCAATTGCGTTTCCCCTCCACTCGAAGAGCTGTTCGGGTGGTGATCAGGACTTGCAGGGGGCCCGTCCACCGGGGCTCCAGACTCTTGGTGCGCTGGAAGTTACGCACTAAGACGAAGTCACCGGGTTGGATGTCGTGCCCGGGGCCCCTGGAAACATCGGGAATGGCGTGCAGCACCTGCTGATGGATAACAGACAACGTCTTAGTTAGGTTATACAAATAGTCAGACATGAGGACGTCCGGGACGTCGTGGATAGATGCTGGTTTTAGTGCAGTCCAAAGGTTCATGGGCCGCCCAAAGACGACCTCGTAGGGGGTTAAGTGGTGTTTGGTGGGGGTGGAACGCATTGATAGCAATGCTAGTGGGAGAGCGTCTGGCCATCTTAGTCCTGTAGTGGCGACTATTTTTGCTATCTTAAGCTTCAATGTGGCATTGTGTCGCTCAACCAGGCCTGCAGATTGGGGGTGGAAGACCACATGGAATTTCTGTTTTATACCCAACCCTTTTAAGATGAGTTGGATAACTTCGGCTACGAAGTGGGGGCCGTTGTCGCTCCACAAAATTCGACAAAGGCCGTATCGGGGGAAGAATTCCTTCAGTAGTACTTTTGCGGTAGTCATAGCGGTGTTGTCATGGGTTGGGTAGGCTTCCACCCACTTGCTGAAGGCACACACAACGACAAGTACATACTTTAAACCTTGGCACCTTTCTAGCTGGACATAGTCCATTTGTAGGACTTCAAAGGGGTGATTGGGGACCCCAAACCCTCCCCGGGGTACAGCAGTTCCTTTCCCAGGGTTGTGTTGGAGGCATACTAGGCAATGTTGGACCAGACGTTTGGCTGAGTCTGGTATTCTGTCGTTGTGCCAGACTTTGGAGATGAGTTCGATCATGGGGGCAGACCCTATGTGTGCGGGGGAGTGTGCCATGGTCAGCATGGGGATCAAGTATGAGTCGGGTAGCAACCATTTGTTCGAGTCTTTAGTCCGCCAACAACCGTCATCGTCCTTCAACCCCACCCGGGCCCATTCAGTTAATTTGTGTGGTGTGCTGGCTAGTTGGATATCCCTAATCGTTTCCCTAGCATCCTTCCATTTCTCAGTTTGTGACCTGGTCACGTACATGCGGGTCGTGGACCTATTCTCGGCTGTGGTTCGGGCAGTAATGTCAGCTAGTGCATTTCCCTGTCCTATAATGTCTGTCACCTTCTTGTGTGCCTGGCATTTGATCACAGCTAACCGTGTGGGGAGGAGGACTGCTTCGATCAGGGCAGAGACTAGATCTCCATGCAGGATGGGTGTGCCATGAGAAGTCAAGAATCCCCTCTCTTTCCATAAGAGCCCAAAGTGGTGAACTACCCCAAAGGCATACTGACTGTCTGTGTAAATGTTTGCGGTTGTCCCTGCTGCCAGGATGCAGGCTCGTGTGAGGGCAATTAGTTCCGCCACCTGTGCGGATCGCTGTGTGATGCGGGCTGTCTCAACAACTGTTCGAGCTGTGGTGACTGCATAGGCAGCTGAGGTGGTGCCATCGGGGAGCTTGATGCATGAGCCATCCACCCACAGTTCTCCGTCAGGGTCCGGGAAGGCAGTATCCCGGAGGTCAACCCTACTCTTGGTTTGTTCGTCGGTGAGGGTCACGCAATCATGTATAGGGGATGCATTGGGGTCAGCGTCAGGGAGAGGTAGTAGAGTAGCTGGATTCAGAGTGGTGCATCGTTTCAATGTGATGTGGGGTGCAAGCAGAGTCAGTTCATAACCAGTCAGTCGTGTGCTAGTCAGGTGTTGAGTCTTGGTTTGGTTCAGGAGGGTATCAACAGCATGGGGTACCAATACTGTGAGGGGGTTCGAGAGCACGATCCCCTCACTTTGCCGGATAGAGACAGCAGCGGCGGCTACTGCTCGAAGGCAGGCGGGCAAAGCTCTGGCTACGGGGTCAAGAGTGGCAGAGAAGTAGGCACAAGGGCGTTGCTTAGGGCCTATGGACTGGGTTAGGACAGACAACGCACATCCCTCCCTTTCGTGGGTGTAGAGGGAGAAAGGTTTAGTGTAGTCTGGGGTTCCTAGGACTGGGGCCGAGCAGAGGGCGTCTCGTAATTCTTTGAAGGAGGATTGACATTCGGGTGTCCAGGGGAGGGGGAAGGGGGTATCTTTAGCCAGCAGGGAAAGCAGAGGTTTTACGATAAGACTGAAATTTGGCAACCACTGTCGACAAAAGGAGGTGAGGCCCACTAGGGACCGCACTTGCTTCTGAGTTTTGGGAACAGGGGTTTCTAGAATGGTTTGAATTCGGTCAGGGGTAAGTTTTCTCCCGTCTTTGGATAGTAGGTGGCCTAGATACGTTACTTGGGGCTGGCAGAATTGCAATTTCTTTCTGGAGACCTTGTGACCGTTCTCCGCAAGGAAGCGGAGAAGGTGAATGGTGGCTGTGACGGCAAGTGGAGTGGTGTCGGCCGCCAAAAGAATGTCATCGACGTACTGTATCAACACCACTCCATCGGGTAGTTGGACTGCATCCAGTTGCCTCTTGAGGGCTTGGCTGTAAATACTGGGACTCTCAGTGTAGCCTTGGGGTGCCCTGCAGAATCTGTATGAACGGGCTTTTAAAGTGAATCCGAACAGGTAGCGGCTGTCTGGGTGGATGGGGATGGAAAAGAATGCGTTCTTGAGATCAATAACAGTAAAGATGGTGGCAGTGGATGGAATCAGGGTGAGGATGGTGGTGATGTCTGAGACCACGGGGTACTGGGGTATGACTACTTTGTTAACCTCTCGCAAGTCAACAATGAAACGGTAGGCTTTCTCATCCCCCTCGCCTTGCTTCTTTACAATGGGTAGGATAGGGCTGTTGCAAACATTACTCACTACTTCTTCTACCACTCCTGCCTCGACTAGGGACTCGATGATTTCCACCAATGCCTTCTCGCCTTCGGGTGATATCCGATACTGTGGAAGCTTTGGGAGCACTGCGTCCGGTCGGACGGTTATGTGTACCGGGTTGATCACCATGCGCCCTACATCTGAGTCGGTTTTAGCCCATAGATGTGAAGGTAATGTGTCGAGTAGGGACATGTCAGCATCGGTTATAGAGAGCATACGCCGTGTGTGACAGGGTCTGGACAGATCTGGGTTATCGTGTAGGATGACTCGAACTCCGTCTGGGGAGCATCTGATGGTAGCTCGAAAATGTTTTAGCAAATCAAGTCCCATAATAGCATCGGGGGTGTTGGAGGAGAGCAGAAAGGTCGTGTCAGTGGTGTTATCTTCTAAGTCAAAGGAGATTGGTGCTGATAAGGGGTTAGTGGAGGGCGTTCCATCGAAGCCTATTGAGGTTACATGTGAGCCAGACAAGGGTGCCCTAGGGATCAGTCGTTTGGATAACGCACTACGTGTCGCCTCAGTGTCTACCAGGAATGGGGATTTTGTGCCCAAGACCTTAGCAGTGACGTAAGGGCCTTGCTGGTCAACACGGAGTTCGACTGGATCCCTCCCTTGCCCCTGGCCTGACGTTGGTTGCGTCGTTCGTGTGCCCTCGTCCCTGTCCTCTGTTTCTGGGGTCATATGCTGTGTCTCTGGGATCCCTATTTTTGTTTAGTTCCAGAAGGACCGGGCACTGGGATTTCCAGTGTCCGAACCCTCTACAGAACGCACATTGGTTCCCATCTAAGTCTCTCCGTCCGTTGTAGGGTGCAGGTGTATGGTCTCTAGGGGGTAGCTTTCTAGGGGCGGTTGGGTGGTAATTCTCTTTCGGGGGTTCCCTTCCTATGGTCACCCCTTGCAACTGTGCTATCATTACCCTCTCCTTCAGTTCCTTTTTCTTCTTCTCTGATGCCCTATCGTTCTCGTTTTTCTGATTTTCGTAGTATTGGGCCATCTGGAGAATCGCTGCGGGTTTGGAGGCTGCCCAGCTACTCTCGCTGGTCTGTAGTTTCTGGGAAATTTCTTGTGTCAGACCCTTCACATAATTCTGGACAAAGAGGTGATGTCCGGTTGCGGTGGTCATGTCTTGGCCACTGTAATCGGAAAACACAGTCTCGAATCGGGAGAAGTATTCAGACACATCCTCCTGGGGTTTCTGGCGGCAAGCCGTTACTATCGACCAGTCTACCTTTCTTTCTGGGATTAGAGTCTTCAGTTTTAGTACAATCTTGTCTGGGAGCTCTAATATGGCTTTTGGGGGTTTCTGTCCTGGTTCTCGCTGCTTATCTATGGTATCGAGTTGTACCCAGGTATATCCGAACGGCTCAGCGTGGTCAACTTTCCGGATTTGTTTCCACACATCAGCCGGCAGACATAGCCCAAAGAACAAGTCGATATCTGCTAAAGTCATAATCGTAGAACCTAAGGCTGTACCCAGTTCAGTGTAGAAGGCAGTCGGGTTCTTTCTTAAGTCGGGTAGAGTTTTTCTAAAGGTCAAAATATCTTGTCGGTCCCACGGCTGGTAGACCCAGTTATATACAACCCTTCCCTTCGCATCTTGGTGGTTGATGTCGTCATGTGTTCCTAGACCTCGAGGGGGGACCCAGTAGGGGGCAGCTTCTTTAATGGGCATCATGGCATCAGCCCTCCCTTCCTGGGGCTTAGTCGCTATGGGGGTTTCTGCTTTGGTGGTCTGTCCATGTTCTTTAAGGTGTCGGTAGACCTCGAGTGTACGAGTGAAGAGGTTCGTAACGTCGCCCTCTCTTTCCTCTCCGATGTCTACCTTCCTATATAGGGCTGCTAAGCCTTCGGGACCTTTATCGTGGTATCTTTCCTCATACGCATTCAGGGCGTGATAACAGAGCCGTACGACGAAGTGTCGTCTGCGGCTGTCGGCATACGAGTTATACACGTCTGTTATATACTCCTCACTTTCTTTTCGCTCCACCAGTGTCCCTACTATCTTATCAATTCCTGCTCGTTCATCCTTTGTTAATCGATTCATTCTGGTGGACTCTTTCTTTCCCATCTCATGGTCATCTAGCGTTGTAACCGACATTGGGTTCAGTACAAGAGGCTCAGCCGGCGCGGAGGCCGTGAGGACCGAGGCCCCTGTACTGCTTTCGCTCGTGTTCGGGGGTTGTAGGTGTTGCACTACTGACTGGGAGGGTGCATATGGAGGGGGCATGTAAATGATCGGGGGACCTAACAGTAATTCATCATTCGTTCGCTGCTTGGAGGACAACTCAGGGTAGAGCAAAGAAGGGGTCCTAACAGCATACTGGCCTGAGGTTTCGGGCTCCTGTCTTAGTTTAGTTTCCCTTCTCTCCTTTATGTCTTCTTCTAACCTTCTAGCGGCAAGGTGAGCTGCCTTTCGTAATTCCTTTTCTGCTTTTACTTCTTCCCTCTTTTTCCGTTGCGTTGCTTCTTTGCGCCACATGCCGATACTGTCAAGCATAGTAGACGTCGTCTTATTGCTACGCAGAGCTACTTCTAGCGCTTCTATCTTATGGTCGTCGAAGGATCCCATCAGTGGCCACTGACTCTCGGGGTCCTTCTTTGTATATTTATGCCATAGCTTGGTATAAGCTACGGCGACTAGTCCATATTTAGTGAACATGTCCTTATTAGGGGTGCCCTCCAGTGGAGCCGGATGGTTCACCTCTAATAAGCGGTCCGGGCAGAACCAACTACCAATCAGTGGGGAGAAGATAGGCATGACGGGTTTCAACGGGGACAAAAGTCAGCACTACCTATCTTTTCACTGCTTGCAAAGACTAGACAGAATATCTCTATTCTTCGTTATTTGTAAGCAGAGAATACCTCCAAAGAACCAATATCGAACAACTAGTGTTCGGACAATCAATCAATCAATCAATCAATGGGGATAAAGATAGGCATGACGGGTTTCAACGGGGACAAAAGTCAGCATTACCTACCCTTCACTATTTGCAAAGACTAGACAGAATGGGCCCGATTCACAGACCTAACTTAAGACAAAATCCTAAACTTACTACTTTTGGTATTCACAGAATTTAGGAATTTGTCTTAAGTTTGTCTTAAGACGGACTTAAGACAGACTTAAGGCAAACTTAAGACAAAATCCTAACTTAAGTCTGTCTTAAGTCTGTCTTAAGTCTGTCTTAAGACAAACGTAAGACAAAATCCTAACTTCTGTGAATACCAAAAGTAGTAAGTTTAGGATTTTGTCTTAAGTTAGTTCTGTGAATCGGGCCCAATATTCCTATTCTACGTTATTTGCAAACAGAGAATATCTCAAAAAGCACTATTCTCCAAAACAATCAATGTTCGGACAATCAATCAATGGGGAGATAAAGATAGGCACGACGGGTTTCAACGGGGACAAAAGTCTGCGTTACCTACCCTTCACTATCTGCAAAGGGAGAGAGAGAGAGTATTTCTACTCCTCCCCGTTTGTAGACAGCGAATATCTCAAAGAGAACAATCAATGAGCACAATCAATGAGCAATACTAGTATTTCCAAAGCTTTAAACAATCAATCAATTATTTCGCATTTTGTCGTGTATCACGACCTTACCCGGACCGCGTGGACAGTTTCTCGTCTTCCGCCTCCAGCGCCCGATCGTCCTCTACTCTCCGTATTTGCCGCGGCACTCCTGATGGTTCCCAGTCAGGACCGTAGATCACTCGAGAGAGGTCTGCTCGGAACCAGTGAAGTTCGGATGATCGGCTGCCAGACGAGGGTCTATTGGGCAGGAGCTCTCCCGATCGTTGCAGTCGTTCACTCTGTCGTCGGGACCTCTCCCACTGGATCCACGTGTCGCTGATGGGCCCCACGTTTGGGACGCCAATTGTTAAATGGTAGCGGCAGTTTCAGTCGATAACCTTTCAAGTATTTGCCCGGCGGTAATCGCCTCTCATACCACTCGATAATTTACCAATGAAAGAGGCAGGCGCCGGAGACTGGAAGGCAGGAAACAAAGTTTTATTCCGTCGGAGCAGAACACATCAGATCAGACAGCAAGGTATCGTCACGAGGTGCTCTAACCGCATCTCTGAGACCTGGTCTCTTATACACCGGTTTATTGCTTTATTACATATAGTACATTCTTGAGATTCTCTTGATGCATGAAAGAACATCCCCTGAAGCCCCGGCTCAGATCCGATCCCACACATAGTTACAGTAGAGGTTCCCACCCTACCCGCAGTGGGAGATGGCTATCGCGCAGCAGGGAATTCCGCTAATTCCCGGGGGTGTGTGCAACCGGCCGGGTCTCAGGGGGTAGGGGCTTTGATCTACTGTAATCCCTTTGATGCGGGGTGTTTCCCTTACAGTAGGGGCAATAAACTGCATCCGCAGGGCTAGGTGATGGCCTGGGACCAGTTCGGACAATGGGGCGCAGAGGAAGGGGGTTATCAAAGGAGAGGCATGACCATGTATGGGATGTCGGTCGGATGTGGTTCCGTAGCAGGGTCGCGCAGAAGGAGAGGGTTTATGGCCTGTATGAGAGAGCGGGGGTGGCCGGCGCGCGGGGGATGCTCGCAGCGCCAGGGGAAAGTGCTGGCGATCGAGAGTGAGCGGGGAGAGAGTGGGGTGCCTAAAATGGCGGCCGTGCATTCGCTGTGCGTGGCGCTGGGGAGAGGCAAGATGGCGCAGATAATGTTCAGTTTGCAAGCTAAATTTCCACATCCATGACCACCCCTTTTGTACCGCTTAATGCAGCAACTAGGCAGCATTTGGGTTTCATCTTAAGGCAGCAAGCATGACTGCTGGGGAATGCATTTAGACCTGATGTTCAAGCAAAAAACCATTAATATGCCATTCAATTGAATAGGACACAGATACAGAGATGATGGGAGTGCTGCACTAAATTACTTTGTGTGATCCCATCCCAACTGAGGTTTGTCATGTCACATTACAAGCAAACAGATGAACCTGGTTAGTCCAGTTCCTGTCAACAATGTATGCAACCTCATAGATCATCCTTCTTAAGAAGCGGTAGTGGTCGAGTCATCACCTCAGGGAATGCATGTGCCTCAATCTGTGATCATGCTTACCTACTTTCACAAGTGAAACTAAAGTTGGAGGAGGGAGTAGTGAGGTAATTCCATCAAGCTCACAAATTGATAATCTTGGACAAGTAGGGGCTACACCATCAAACGCAGTAAAGGTATAAAATGTGCCCCCGCAAACCAAGGAATCAAAACCGAGTCATAAGTGAAATACAAATACACAACTTATTTTCTGGAGGGTGGCCTGTCGCTTTTAAAGAAAAGAGTACAAAAGGAGGTGCATCTAGCAAAGACATGAAAAGCACTATACAGTGTTAGTTTCCTCTTATCAACAAAGGATGACACGTGCATCTTGAGTTCCCTTCTCATTTTCTTAGTGATGTCATCCGGCTGCCAGAAGTGCAAGACAGGATATTATGCAACCAAGGAAGTTAAAGGATAAATGCTTGTACATCCCAGTGAACACAAAACACCAAAGAATAGGAAATTCCTGCTCTTTGTTGTAGGTTGTAAGCATTAACACTTTCTTGTTATTGCAGTGACGTGCGCATCCATGATGACTGGTTAACAAGATGATCTGGCTGTAACACAAATAGTAGATAACTGTATGATATAGTGCTCAATGACCTCCAGGAACCATAATTATGGGTGGATCCAAAATAAATTGATGAGCACCTCGGGAAAACGTATCTGTTAAGGGACAATGGAATCCAAAGGAGACCTCACTGCATATCAAGATATTGGAACTGAATGTGTAGGATGGAACTGAGTGCCTTCCAGCTAAATCACACAGCAAAGTCATCAAAACTGAAATACGCCACATAGCGTTTCACGTAACAAGCAGGGAAAACAACCTACCTTTAACTGTGATAGATTGCACAGAATTGCCTCTTATTAATTCACTAAAATACCCTCACTGTAGATAGATCTCTGTCGAAAATTCTGTGAAATTCAAGTTCTTACAGGCTGGCCTTGAGAGTTGCTCATCTCTATAGCTATTTCAAAGATGTGAGGGCAGGAAAAAGGAAAATTAAATTTATTAAAGAGATTTACTAAAGGGGAGGAAAGAGAGTGAGGAAGAACCACACTTATAGAATCAGAGAAGAAATAAACCTGGTACAAGTGGCAATCTGCGTGTAGGGCCCTATTCACAAAGGTAAATTTACATGTTTAGATTTTCTCACATGTATATTTACTCTTGAATCAATGCATGCCAACACTTTTTTTGCTATTCACAATTTTCAAGTGTAGACTTGCGTATCTTTACCCCCTGAAACCATGGGGTGGAGACATGCAAGTGTAAATTTAGAGTGTAAAGTTATGATTAGTAACTCTTCACATGTTGATGGAGATCTTCGCAACGCTGGTGGAGATCTCTCTATGGGAATGTACAGGGAAAATTATTCAACTTATTATTAAAAACAAATTAAATACTTTAATATAAAATATACATATAAAATAATAAAAAATATGTATTAATATCATAGAACAGATAAAATAAATGTAGCAGCCATTACCTGATTTTATTTAAATGGAAATTAAAGAATCAATTTATGGTTCATATTTTATTATTTCAAAACTTGAAAGTAATACAAACAAACATTGTGCAGTGGAAGGCCTCAACCCCACTGCGGTGGCCAGGCAAAAGGAGTTACATAAGTTAAATTAACAAAGGCAACCAAAACATTATCCCAAGTCATCCCCCACCGGCTCTTGCCCTACCCCCTCATACTCACTCTTGAATAGTGCACCAAGGAGGAGATTTACCAAGATTTTGCACAGTTTTTGCGTCAAAAAAGTGACGCTAAATGGCGCAAAATCTTTTTTTCGTAATTTTCTTCCCAGCACTAAATTTGTTTAGCTCTAGAAATAATGTAAAAGTAATGCGAAGCAGCGCATGGCACTGCTTCGCATTACTTTGTGCCATGGGGGGTGTCAAGTGTGGTGCATGGGCGTTCCCATGCAACCACCCAAGGTTTCTCATGCTAAACCCAATTTACTAAACACAGGAGATTGGGTTTAGCGTGAGAAAACGGCACCCTTCTAAACTTCATTTCTCCTTCCCTTTGCAACTTTGGTACCCTTCCTGTACAAAACCTGTGCTAGACTCACACACACACCCTAGCGCGATGGTGCTAAGGTGGTGCGTGGCGCATGGTAGCTGTAATCAGCACTGGCACAATGGAAAGGAGAGGAGAGAGCCATATCTTTGAAAGTATGGAACTTTCCTGCTCCTTCCCTGTCACGCAACGCAGTGCAGCCTCGCAGGAGGCTGAACTGCGTTGCGTGGAGGTTTGGTAAATCTTCCCCCTGGTCTTAATTAGCTCAGCCTAAGACTTGTGTCTTATTCACTTCCGGCTCCTCTCTGAGTATAGTCATTTGTTGCAGTCAGTCGCAGTAGAACTACGGGGCAGATCTATAATGGAGATGCGCCACTTTTACGCCGCCGTTGCGTCACTTTTGTGACGCAGCGGCGGTGTAAACCCTGCGCCACGTTGCGCCATATTTACATCGTGACGCATCTATGGAGATGCGTCACGATGTAAAGCCCTGCGCCACGTAAAACCTGCGTCAGGTTTCACGTGGGCGTGTCTATAAGATTTGACTGAGTCACTTTCCCAACGCTGATGCGCCAAAACCCTGCGCCTGCTTGAAGCAGGTGTAAGGCTTGACGCACCATGTTAGGGATAGGATAGGTTGGGACAGTGCTGGAGTTGCGTCGCGCTTGCGACGCAACTGAAGCACTGCGCCAACGTTACGCCATCAGATGCGTCACGCATCTGTTTATTCCTGCGCCATGATGCGCCGCATTGTAAATGCGGCGCATCATGTGTGGCGCAAGGGTAAACTTGCGTGACGCATCATTCCTGGCGTATCCTTGCTGATTTGCAGGGATGCGCCAGGAAACATAAATCTGCCCCCAACTATTTAGAGTATGTTAGTTCATTAAACTCTGCTTACGATAGTGCTATGTAAAGTTCCCACAGCTCTCTCTAGACGGCTAGGTTGTGGGTCATCGCCAGGGTCAATCGTTCCATACCCAGAATGTGCTATAATCTGTGTAGCCCTGTGGTGTGCGCTGGGATTTTCTCCTAACTCCAGTGGGCAAGAGTCGCTAGGGCGCTGCTCCCATCATCAAACTAATAAGTCATCCCCTCCTACATTTAAGGTTGAAGGTCAAAGTGTTGAGGATCACTACAATAATGTAGGCTGGGAAATGGGAAAGCTGTGTTTCAAAGTATGTGCCTATATCTTTCAGGATTGTGCCCCAGTAAAACATTAGTTTCAGGCAGGTCCATATAAGGTGTAGCAATGTACCTGTTGCATGGCAGCCTCTCCAGCAGTCCGCGCTGTGACTGGGGTTCCCCTAGGTAGTCTAGCGATTGTCAGATACCAAAACGTTGCAATTTTAGTGGCGATGTCTATGCTTGCTGTGTTGCGTGCTGTATGTCCCAAACGCCGAGGTTGGCCTTGGTGACAGGTGAGAAATACAGCCTTCAGGCCGTCTGCTTCTTTTGGAACCAGGGTATTTTCCTTTCCAGAAGTGCTCTCCTGCTATGGCCTGGTCCATGAAGCACCAATGTTTTTCGGACTCCTTGCAGTTCAACTTCACCAGGAACCGAAGCTGTGCTCACAGGTAGTAGTGTAGGGGGCTAGGGATTCCAAGAACCCCCTCCGGGGCTGGGCGGTGGATCTGAGAGCGGTTTATGTGCGATTGCTGTCCCTCCCAGACAAAGCTGTTGATTTCCGTCTGAAGGGACTTAAGTGTGGCTTTGGGGGTCATCAGGGGAAGGACCTTGAACAGGAATAAGGCCTCAATGGCATGGGCATTTTCAGAGCTGCTATCCTTGTAAGGATGCCTTCTGCATCTCCCATAAGGTGGCTATGAAGGTGTTTTTGGTAGCATTAATCGCCAGGTAGTTAGTGATGGTACGTGTATTTTGTGAACCATGTCTGGTCGATGAACCAGCTACCAAGGGTGGTTGCCCTGTCACAGGAGCTCTGTCCATAGTGGGAGGGTCAGGGGAAAGGGTCAGACCGAGCCCTGGGTTACATCTTGGCTGCTTTGGTCTTTGTTTTTACCTTCTGTTTTCCCAGAAAATAATCAATGCCTGAATAGGTTTAGTGGGCATGGGAACAGAATTGTAATCTCTGGTATGTTGATGAGCTCTTCATCACAAGTCACTCAGTCCAACCTCCCAAAGCCAGCCTGCTCCATCGCCAGAAAGTGCCCCTGGTTGTCCAAAGCATTGTCCTGATGTGTCAAGGTCATTGCTCATCACCAGATTAAGTTCATCCTCTACCAAGACCATCCAGTCGGGGAATTCAAGTGTGAAGCCCATTGTAGAAATTGCTCCTGGTTATCATTAAGGGCATATATGGAGACAATGGTTAAGGAAAGCCCCCTAGCTGTATATGATGCGCTAACAGTCTCCCTTGTATTTCAGTGTCTTTGCACCCAAACAACCCACTAAAGGAGTGGAAGGACACTATGGCCACCCCACCTTACTTTGTAGGAGTGGAAAAGAAGTATTGGCGTGGGTACTGGCGGGATTTCAACCTGTGCCATTTGCTGGGAGTTAGGCGTGTCTTTTGAGTAGGCACATGTCCCTCCACGGTTATTTTCTAGGCATGATAGCACTGCCTTGCGTTTGACGGGATGTTAAGCCCTCTCATATTCAGGGTAATTATCTTTAAGGTGGACAGAAACTCTCGCTGGCATCATGGTATGGTAGTGGGTGTGGGGTGTAGTGTGGAGGGTGTGCATGAGCAATAGACAGTATGTGAAGACGGCCCTAGGTGCATGCCTTTGTGTCTATCGCATAGTAAGTACAAAACGAACAGCAACTCGGACAGAACAATGTAGTCCAGCGTACAACTGTAAACAACTAAGCTAGTCCGGTAATTGGCTCCAGGGTTGAAGGCAGGGATGTCCTCATCCGATGGTGTACATTGGAGTCCTTCGCCCCCGCGAGAGTCAAAAGTCGGCACCTAGAGCTAGCACAGATCCCCTAAACTGCAGCAGGCCTGAGTCTGGTCATAGTTTGTTTCTTGTCATTCTGGGTCAACTGAAAGGCTGTTGATTACTAATTACCGCTCTTAAGCAATAGTTTCAGGGTCCAGGCGGAGGCCTTTGGGCAAACTTGTGACTGACTTGTGGGACACCCCCCGCGCCGCACGGCCACCAGCTGCTGCGTGTGCCCCTTGCCTGCCCTCTGCCTCACTGCTGCCTCGTTCGCCGGTTGCCGGCTGCCGCCGCTGCGGCTGTTTTTTCCCTTGTTTTGTCACGAATTTGTGCCTGTTTTGTATAACTTTCTTTTTTTTCCTTGCTTTGTTGTGAATTTGTGCCTGTTCTGTTTAATTATTATTTTTCCCGTGTTGTGGTTTCCTTCCTCGCTGCCCGCCTACCCCTCCGCCCTCCCTTCCCGCCACCGCCGCTCTTCCCCGCCCCTTTTTCGATTCTGTACCCTCCCCGCTCCCGCCTCCCAGCTGCTCCGCCCACCCGCGCACTTCGCCTTAAATGGCGACCGTGCGAACGCGCAGCGGCCACGCGCAGCGGGCGCGCCGACGGCGCGCCGAAGGTGCGCCAAAGGTAAGCCCGTCTGCGCCCGTCCACGCCTGGACCGCGCCTAGTGCCAGGACCCCTGGCCCACGAGGACCCCGACCGACCCGCCTGACGTACTCCGCCGCCACCCTCACCGCTCTCAACACCGGCCGACTCCCAGAATGCCATCAAGCCACTCCACGACGAACCCACGGACCCTTCAGCTGCCACGCCTGCAAGTTCACCTGCATCCGGACCGGCCTCGCACCAGCACCCACCAAGCCGAACACCAGCAGCACCCACCTCAAGTGCATCCTGCTCAACACCCGCTCCGTCCACAGACACGCCATCGAACTTTGGAACCTCCTCGACACCACAGCTCCAGACGTTGCCTTCCTCACGGAGACCTGGATGAACGCCTCTTCAGCTCCCGACATCGCCACCGCCATCCCAGAGGGCTACAAGATCGTCCGGAGGGACCGCAACGCCAACCAGATGGGAGGAGGCATCGCCATCATCCACAGGAGCACCATCCGTCTCACGACCAGCACCGACAACACCCTGACCAGCGCCGAACACCTGCATTTCCAGATCCACACCAACCCGAACACCACCCTCAGAGGCACCCTGATCTACCGACCCCCTGGACCACGCACACAATTCAGCGAGGACATCGCCGACTTCGTCAGCCCGCATGCCCTCCCCTCCGCTGACTACATCCTCCTGGGAGACCTCAACTTCCATCTGGAAAATAACAACGATCCCAACACCAGCACCCTGCTCGACAACCTCGCCAACCTGGGACTCAAGCAGCTGGTGTCCACCCCCACCCACCTCGCCGGACACACACTCGACGCTGTCTTCTCATCCAGCAAGGACATCGACTTCAGCCACGCCACAGAGCTTCAATGGACGGACCACAGCTGCGTCCACTTCACCTTCAAGAAAACGACGACCCACCAACACCAGCAACAAGCCGCCCGCAGAAGCTGGAACAAGATCACAGCAGACCAGCTCACCACCTCCCTGAGCCAGCACCCCCCTGCCAGCTCAGCGAACCCCAGCCAGGCCGCCGACAACCTCACGAAGTGGATCAGCAACTGCGCGGACGAACTCGCCACACTGAGGACCCCGCCCAGCAGACCCAGCAGCAAGAAAGCCCCATGGTTCACCGACGAACTCAAGAGCTCCAAGAAGAACTGCCGAGCCCTCGAGAAAGTCTGGAGAAGGGAACCGACACTGGACAACAGGACCTCCTTCAAACTTGCCACCCGGAAACACCACCAGCTGATCCGCGCCGCCAAGAAAACAGCATTCAAGGACCGGTTGGACAACAACGCACACAACTGCAAGGAACTCTTCAACATCGTGAAAGAGCTCTCCAACCCCAGCGCAGTAACCAACGACATCACCCCATCGCAAGACCTCTGCAACTCCCTCGCTTCATACTTCCACAACAAGATCGCGGACATACACAACAGCTTCAACAACCAACCGACGCACACCATGACCGAGCAACCACCCCCCACCACCACCCTCCACGCCTGGACCCCGATCAGCACCGAAGACACCATCCGCACGATGAACTCCATCCACTCCGGATCACCGACCGACCCCTGCCCTCACCACGTCTTCAACATGGCCGACGCTGTCGTCGCACCCCACCTGCGAGACATCATCAACACATCCTTCGACACCACCATCTTCCCTGAGAGCTGGAAACACGCCGAACTCAGCGCTCTACTCAAGAAACCAACAGCGGACCCCACCGACCTCAAGAATTACCGCCCCATCTCGCTCCTCCCGTTTCCAGCCAAAGTCATCGAGAAGACCGTCAACCAGCAGATGGCCGCTTTCCTCGAGACGAACGGATCCCTCGACCCCTCACAGTCCGGCTTCCGAGCCAACCACAGCACCGAGACCGCCCTCATCGCCGCCACCGATGACATCCGAGCCCTGATGGACAATGGAGAAACAGCGGCCCTCATCCTCCTAGACCTCTCCGCGGCATTCGACACGGTCTGCCACCGAACCCTAGTACGGCGCCTCAGCAACATCGGAATCCAGGACAAAGCGCTGGAATGGATCATCTCCTTCCTCGACGGAAGAACACAGAGGGTCCGCCTACCACCGTACAAGTCAGAGGCCTCCGGAGTCATCTGCGGCGTCCCCCAAGGATCATCTCTGAGCCCCACCCTCTTCAACGTCTACATGAGCCCCCTCGCGGCCATCGTACGCAAACACAACCTCAGCATTATCTCCTACGCCGACGACACCCAGCTGATCCTCTCCCTGACCAACGACCCCGCCGCCGCCAGAGCCAACCTGCACGAAGGGATGAAAGAGGTAGCCGAGTGGATGACGACCAGCCGCCTGAAACTGAACTCGGACAAGACGGAGGTCCTCATCCTGGGCTCCTCTCCCTCCGCCTGGGACGACTCCTGGTGGCCCCCCGCCCTGGGCACCGCACCCAAACCGACAGACCATGCACGCAACCTGGGCTTCATCCTGGACTCCTCCCTCTCCATGACCAGGCAAGTCAACAACGTCTCCTCGGCATGCTTCAACATCCTACGCATGCTACGGAAGATCTTCTGGTGGATCCCCACCGAGACCAGGAAGACCGTCACCCAGGCCCTCGTCACCAGCCGACTGGACTACGGCAACGCCCTCTATGCCGGTACCACCGCCAAGCTCCAGAAAAGACTCCAGCGGATCCAGAACGCCTCAGCCAGACTCATCCTCGACATCCCACGAACCAGCCACATCTCCGGACATCTGAGAGACCTTCACTGGCTCCCCGTCAACAAAAGAATCACCTTCCGCCTCCTCACCCACGCACACAAAGCCCTACACGACCAAGGCCCGAGCTACCTCAACAGCCGAGTCAACTTCTACGCTCCCAAACGCCACCTCCGATCAGCCAACCACGCCCTCGCCGCCGTCCCCCGCATCTGGAAAGCGACTACAGGAGGAAGGTCCTTCTCCTACCTGGCCGCCAAGACCTGGAACTCCCTCCCGACCGACCTGCGCCTGACCCAAGACCACCTCTCCTTCAGGAAGAAGCTGAAGACCTGGCTGTTCGAGCAGTAGCGGCTCCCCCCCCCCCCCCCCCCCCAGCGCCTTGAGACCCTACGGGTATGTAGCGCGCTTTACAAGTGTCACTGATTGATTGATTGATTGACTGACTGCCACCAGTCATGTCGCCTCTCTTTATAGTTGTAGGTTTGTCACGGCGAGCTCTTCCTAACTTCATCAAGGATGTTTAGAAGCTTACGTTCCTTTGTCAGGGATTTAAGTTGGTACAGTGAATACTCCCAGTGGAAGATGAGTTGGAAAGGGTGGTCCCAATTACACGAGATCCCTTTATTCCCAAGGAATACCATAACTGGCCAGAAGGCCCGGCACTTCTGGAGGGTCAGTGCAGATAAGTCTTGGTACAGCGCTATTGTGTGACCCTGGAATTGCAGAGGTTGGGCATCCCTCACCTTGCACAAGATCTTTGAGTTGAAAGTCTTGGGCCCATGTAAGGATGTCAGGCAGACATCCTCCTCCGGCCACTAGGTGACTCACTCTGTGAACCCTGTCTAACTGCACATCTGACTCTGCCAGCGGGTCCAGTATCTAGTGGAAAAGGGCCTTCACGTAGGTTGAGATGTCTGCACAATCAACTCCACTCTGCGCTTTATTAATGCAGGTGTTGCTCCAGCATGAGCGGTTCTTGAGGTCTTCTGCATGGGCAAGCAGTGCAAAGTGCTGCTCTTGTAAGCGCAGGACTTCTTGCTGCAGATGTTCGATCTCCTCACCCCGGCTGGTTTCATTGTCCCTGAGAGCAGACCAGTGTCAGATTGGGAAGGCGGGCAGGCGGGCATTGGCCGATGGACCGGTCCCTAAGCGTGACATGTGGGCCAGTTTTTAAAGGGCGTATGCTTCATTCCTGCCCTCCTACGCCATCACTCTTAAGAAGGCTATGGTGAGCAGGACGAAGGTGTTAAGTGTGACAATCGGCCTTAATGTTGGCCAGGTGTTGCTCTATTTGTTGGGTCATTCTTACCTCTGCCCCCGAGTGGGGTCGCAAAGCAGTGTCTTGCCACTGATCTCTCCCCTGACAGACCATCACATTCAGACAATAGTGGGTGGGGTGGGTGGGAGTATGCAGGGGCCTCACTGGGGGAGCAGGATTTATTTCTGGATATGGGCCTTCTACATCTCAGGCCCCACTGGAGCAGCAGGAGCTGTGTGCTTTTTTCTTGACCCCTCCCCTGCAAGGCCATCAACCTGAGGTTATGGAGGGCTGGGGTGGGAGTGAACTAAGAGAACCCTTCCTGGAGGATGTGTGTGTATTTGCATAGGCCTTGCTGTGACGTAACCTTTATTAGGATTTCATTAAACTAACTAGAGAGGATGTGGAGTTGTGGCCAGAGCAGCCTACTTTGGCAGTCGGAGACTAGGTTCCAGTCTCAGCATCAGCTCAACATCCTGTGATTCTGGGCAAATCACTTAATCTCCCAATGCCTAAAGTAAATTGGACCTTGTGTAGTGTAACTGGTGCTCATGTAAATCTCTCCTATGCCCCCGCACCGAGTTTACCTTATGTAAAACTATTTAAAAAACGCATTTAGAAAATAAAACAGCAATTTATTTATGTTATAAGATTCTGCCAGAGCATGATAATTAGAGCACATTCTTTATAATAAAATATCCATATTCATTTTTAACATGGATTGTCTTTTTTTAGTTTAACTATTAGTCATGGTTGAGTAAAGCAGCTTTAGAACATATTTTAAAGTGCTTTCACCTTACGTTGACTGTCTATATACTGATCAGAGAAAACAAATAGAGACTTTCACATGTTTCTGTATTTTCGCACTGGCCAGGATATTAAAATACAGGTCATGTCGGTAAAAAATACAGCCAGGTGCAATCCCAGCCAGATCAGGTATTGTGGCCCTTGGGCAATTTCTTTTCACCTCTCCCACCTGGCCAAAATGCAGTGCTTTTAGTTTTCATCAATCTTACTGATTTTATAGGCTTTAAAATACTTAGATTATCAAACATTTCTCTAAAAATGAGTCCAATGAGAATAATCAAATGACGTTTCATGAAAGGGCAAGATCCGTGAACGGGGCCACTTTTTTGGGACCTCCCGGCCTAATTGCAATCCCAATCTGACCCTGGTGCAGAGACCCTTTCGCTCACCTCCACCAGGTCTTGCCTGACCTCCTGGAGGTCCTGTGCAAGCTCACATTTCATCGATTGAATATCTTCATGTAGGGAAGTGAGAAGCGCTTCTATAAATGACCTTGTTAATGAGGCCTCCTCATCGTTGCCCTCCGCAGTGGGCGTGGATCATTTAGGGGGTTGGCTGTCTTCATCTAGGACCCAAGCAGAGCATGTTAACATGTCCTTCAGTGATCAGTCTTTCTTCCCCCTTGCCATTGCCATGGTGGGCCCCTACCTCCAGGCACTTGAACGCCGCCACTCAGGCCGCATTATAAATAGTTGGCGGGAGCTCATAATCACAACTCTCGACAGTTCAAATCATGGTTTCTAGACTCACCACTGTATGCTCAGGACTCGCTCTGAGTGTCTCAGTCAGCAGTTCCTGGGGCAGCCACATGTCCCTCACTGTATCTAACTCTGCTATTAAAGCTATCGTCAGCAAGTCAATCTTGCGGGAGGTCGGGCCCGTCAAAGGGCGTAGTCATGCAGCTGGTGGGTCTCTATGCACCCCGAAGGTGCAAAAACGCAATGGGGCATATTATCAAGAGAATTATCGCCGCTTTAGCGTCCGTTTTCGGCCAAAAAGCAGCGATAATTCTTTAGCAGTATCAACAAGGGCACGCTAACAGGCTTCAGCGTGTGTCCCCTTGTTGTAGCACCCGTTTCGCCAACGCCTTGCATCTCATCGCTAATGGGAGGTGGATCGTCCGGCTAAATCCACCATGGCTTATTACCAAGCTATTCCCTATCGCAGAAATATTATCGTTGGATTACCAGCGATAATCCAGCATTTCGCCGCTTTTGCTGGAATTTTTTATCGCACTAGAGATAGCCGTTGATAATAATGCACTATCTCAGCGATCAATTCCAGCGATAGCTATATTCGCGCTAAGCGCTCTTAGCGATATTTATTGCTCCCAGTTGATAATATGCCCCAGAGTGTCTTGGGGAGGTCTTCTCCATGGCCCCCGCTAGGGTAGGTGGACCTGTGTCTGGTGGCCTCGTCTCCTGGGCGACGACCACGTCCCCACCTCTGCACTACCTGTCGACCAGGAAGGCCAGTAGAACCGATGTCTGGTACAGGCTTCCCCTGGTATGTGGCAGAGGCTGAATTTCTAGTTACCTGGGGCCACCCAGTCAGTAGTGTAGCGTGCTCCCACTGGTGAACCTACAGTCTCTGGTGTAGCGGCGCACAGGGTCCCGATCGCCTCATCAGGGGCTCACTGGGTGGTGTAGATTCCTGGAGAGGGCCCTGGCACTTATATTTTGAATAAGTGAATGAATTATGTAACTTTTAAAGTGCATGAATGCCAGGAGGATTCTTGGCGCTATGAGGGGCAGAGAGAGCCAGCAGTGTCAGGAATAATGTTATAAGAGATCACTGATTAAAAAGACAGGTTTTGAGTTGTTTCCTGAAGACAGGGAGTGAAGACGCTGTTTTCAGTTCAGGTGGCAAACGGTTTCATTGACGAGCTAAGCTTCTTCCCCCCCAGGTGGGAAGTTTGGAAGTTGCAACCTTTATAAGTCTAGCTGCACTGGAACGCAGAGTTCTTACTGGTATATACTACTTTTCTTAAAATAGGCTGGGGCTTTTCCATAGAGTGATTTGTAGGCTGAGCAGAGTGCCTTCAAGGTAATACGATGGCTAACAGGGAGCCAATGCAGTTGTCTGATGCCTGACCTAGCCGATTGAGATGTAGGGATTTTTTGAAGGAATCACGCCGTCACATTTTGAAGGGTCTGTAGTTTCTTAAGTGGACCTTTTGGAAGGCCCATATAAATACCATTACAGTAGTCCAGGTGTGATAAAATTAAGGCAATGACTACAGATTTCAGAAGATCTGCCGCAAAAAAAGAAATTCAATTTTTTAAATAGTTCTAAGCCAGTGGAAGGAAGAAGGAGAAGTGATTTTGCTGACTTGGACTTTACATTTTAGCTCCCTATCCATCAGGATCCCCAAGTTCTTTACTTTTGAATTTGGCATTGGTGCTGTGCCCACATCTGATGGCCACCAGTACGAAGGCCAGATGGACGGATTATTGCCGTACTGGATGACCTCTGTTTTTTTGGATTTAAGCTTCAAGCACTGGCAAGTCTTAGAAACTGCTTAAGCGGGGTTCCTTTGTTTCCACAAGTGATTCAGTGGGGGTGCACAGAAGTCAAAAGGTTAACAACCGCAGCACTAGACAGTGTTATGAATAGCACTAAGAAGGGCCACACAGGCATGATTTTCACGTTTGAAGACCATGTCACAGGAGCCACATTGGAAATGTCTGACCCACACAGTCTATTGGTGATGATGTGCTGCAAGTCACTTTGCCATACACAAAGTCAGATTGAATCAGCATGTCTACTGATGCGTTAGAATGTGAATCTACCACTTACATGTGTGGATACTCATAGAGAGGTGAGGTGGCTAACCACCAGAAGGTTTTAGCTCAGTGGGAACCCTTTCTATTGTGGTGTGCAGGAAGATAAAACTCCCTTCTGAACACTGTACAGGACAGTCTGTTGTATTTAATGTGTTTTGTTGATGCTAGACTTCGATCCTTATCCATTTAAATACACTGAGCTGTCATTGCCATCATACTGGAATGAGGGAGATAGTTCTTCGCTTTTTCCTATGCTGGCTATGCACACACCTTTGAATGGAAGCAGTTAATTCCCCACACTGGGTTTCACTACCTGCATGGGGTTAAAATATAGAGCTCTCTAAACTGATGTGAATACCATTTGGCCAATACAACCAGTAAGAGCAGTGAGTAATAAATATAGTAAGGTGTCTAGTGACGGCTACAAGATCACCCGCAGGCACCGCACCAACAGAACAGGAGAAGGAATTGTCATCGTCCACAGAAACACCCTCAGAGTCTCGACCAACACCGACGACACCCTCAGCACCGCCGAACACCTACACTTCCAGATCCACACTGATCCCAACACCACCCTCAGAGGAACCCTCGTCTACAGACCCCCCGGCCACAGTTCAGCGACTCCATCGCCGACTTCGTCAGCCCGCACGCCCTTGCCTCCACAGACTACACCCTCCTCGGGGACCTGAACTTCCACCTCGAGAACAACGACACCAACTCCACCACCCTGATTGACAACCTCGCCAACCTCAGACTCAGACAGCTTGTCACAACACCCACCCACTCTGCCGTCCACACGCTTGGCCCCATCTTCTCCGCAAGCTCCCACGTCACCTTCAGCCACACAACCGAACTCCACTGGACCGACCATCACTGCATCCACTTCCCCTTCCGGAAACCCACCATGCACCACCGCACTCAACAAATCCCCCGCCGCAGCTGGAACAAAATCACCGAAGACCAGCTAAACACCACCCTCGCCTGAAGCCCACCCATTGACCCCTCCGACACTGACGCCCGCAACCTCAGACAGTGGCTCGACGACTGCGCTAACACTCTCACCCTGATCAAGAAACCCTCCAACTGTCGCACCAACAAGAAAGCCAGCTGGTTCACCGCAGACCTCCAGACCTCCAAGCAAACCTGCCGAAAACTAGAGAAGAAATGGCACCGCGAACAGACACCGGACAGCTACGCAGCCCACAAGAACGCCATCCGCAGACAACATCACCTCATCAGATCCGCCCAAAGGGCGTCCTTCAAGGACCGCTAGACAACAACGTGCACAACAGCAAAGAGCTCTTCAACAACCCCAGCTCCAACACAAATAACATCCCAAGACCTGTGCGACTCCCTTGCTACCTTCTTCTATCGCAAGATCGCAGACATCCATGACAGCTTCAACAACCTGACCGCCCGACAGCCACCGAGACCTCTGACCCCACGGCCACCACCCACATCGATCCCCTGCTCACCTGGACTAACATAAACGACGACGACACCATTAAAATCATGAACACCATCTACTCCGGCTCTCCGTCAGACCCATGCCCACACCACATCTTCAACAAAGCCAGCGCCACCATTGCACCCCATCTCCGCAAGGCCATCAACATCTCCTTCGAGATCACGACCTTCCCGGAGATCTGGACGCACGCTGAGATCAACGCCTTACTCAAAAAACCCAAGGCGGATCCGAAGGACCTCAAGAACTTCCGGCCCATCTCCCTGCTCCCGTTCCCGGCGAAGGTCATCAAGAAGACCGTCAACAGACAACTGACCCACTACCTCGAGGAGAACAGCATCCTGGACCCGTCCCAGTCCGGGTTCCGCAGCAACCACAGTACCGAAACTGCCCTCATCGCCGCCACCGATGACATCAGGGCTCTGCTGGACAACGGCGAAACCGCGGTCCTCATCCTCCTGGACCTATCAGCTGCCTTCGACACTGTCTTCCACCGCACACACCTCCACAACGCAGGGATCCGAGACAAGGCTCTGGAATAGACCACCTCCTTCCTCTCTGGCAGAAGCCAGAGTGTCCGCCTCCCCCCTTTCCGTTCTGAAGCCACCGAGATCATCTGCGGCATACCCCAAGGATCATCCCTCAGCCCGACATTGTTCAAAGTCTACATGGCACCGCTCGCCCTCGTCACTCGACTGCACGACCTCAACATCATCTCTTACACTGACGACACTCAGCTGATCCTCTTCCTTACCAAGGATCCCCTCACTGCCAAAACCAACCTCCACGAAGGAATGAAAGCCATCGCCGAGTGGATGAAGAACAGCCGTCTGAAGCTGAACTCGGACAAGACGGCGGTCCTCATCCTCAGCTCCACCCCCTCGGCCTGGGACGACTCCTGGTGGCCGACCGTTCTGGGAGCGGCACCGACACCCACCGACCACGCACGCAACATGAGGTTCATCCTCGACTCAACACTCTCCATGACCAAGCAAGTCAACGCCCTCTCGTCCTCCTGCTTCAACACCCTCCCCATGCTCCGCAAGATCTACAGGTGGATCCCCACCGAAACAAGAAGAACGGTCACCCAGGCCCTCGTCAGCAGCAGTCTAGACTACGGAAATGCCCTCTACGGAGGAGCCTCAGCCAAACTTCTGAAACGACTACAACGCATACAGAACGCCTCTGCACGTTTGATCCTCGACATCCCTCACCACAGCCACATCACACCCCACCTGAGAGACCTGCACTGGCTTCCCGTCAACAAGAGGATCACTTTCAAGCTCCTCACCCACACACACAAGGCACTCCACAACACCGGACCTGCATACCTCAACAGACGACTCACCTTCTACAGCCCGAACCGCCAGCTCCGCTGACCTCGCCCTCGCCACCGTCCCCCGCATCCGAAGAGCGACCACCGGTGGCAGATCGTTCTCCCACCTCGCCGCCAAAACCTGGAACACCATCCCCATCCTCCTACGGCAGACCCAGGACCTACTAACCTTCAGGAGGCTACTCAAGACCTGGCTATTCGAGCAGTAGCAGCACCCCTCCCCCCCAGCACCTTGAGACCCTCATGGGTGAGTAGTGCGCTTTACAAATGTTCTGATTGATTGATTGATTGTTTGTTTGATTGAGTGATGTGGCTTCAACCAGTGCATTTAAGAAGAGAAGTTTCTAAGTCTCGGGCGGCCAACAGAATGTGGTAGTCACCAGTGAAAGAGGTAGTGAGTGTTGCAGGCAGAAATGAGAGATGGAGCTTGCAGTGGATATGGCAGTTACCAGAAAAAGAGGCAGTGGTAGTGAATGTTGCAGTCACCAGCCAAATAGGCTGCAAGCAACGAATAGGCAGTCACCAGCGGAAGAGGCAGTAAGCACAGAATGTGGCAGTCACCAGTAAAAGAGACGATGAGAAGTGAATGGGACCTCTGAAAGAGGCAGGCAATTGAATGACACAGTCACCAGTGAAAGAGGAGCAAGCAGTGAAAAAGGCAGGGTGCACTGATTCTGGGTGTCACCAGTGAAAGAGAGAGGCACTGAGAGTGAATGTGGCAGTCACCAGTGAAAGAGGCACTGAGCAATGAATGTGGCAGTCGCATGTAAA
The DNA here is from genome assembly GCF_964204655.1 of Triturus cristatus. Lineage (NCBI taxonomy): Eukaryota > Metazoa > Chordata > Amphibia > Caudata > Salamandridae > Triturus > Triturus cristatus. The sequence goes on along the minus strand of NC_140590.1, from coordinate 478,441,677 downwards.
AGAGGCAGAGAACGTGGCAGTCAGGCACCACTGCAAGAGGCAGGGAGCAGTGTTTGAATGTGTCAGTTTCCAGTGAAAGAGGAAGTGGCCCGTGAATATGGAAGTCACCATTGAAAGAGGCAGTGAGCAGTGAATGTGGCAGTCAGCCACTAGTAGAATCAGAATCAACTTTATTTGATCTAAATACATAGACCATTCAAAATACCATAGAAAAAAATTGTGTGAAAATACAATTAATATCCAAGTATATTTATAACAATATATAATAGGAGAGTTCATGTAAGAGCGCATTCATACCATGACATCCAAGAAATGAAGACAATACATATTCATAATCAATTCAAGAAGGAAGGAAGGAGAACAAAAACTTCAAATAATGGTTCACTATGCGCTTCTGCCAACATGATTGTCGCTTCAAAATGTCTGATATGTACTGAAATGAGTACCAATATGCCATCTCTATGCCAATGTTAACTCAGGCAGAAAAAGGAGCAGGGCATAAACAAAGTTTTAACCCACTTGGTGAACTTAATATAAGGGCCACACTGCTGGGGCCCAAAACCACTTTTTCATGCCTCAAGACATGAAAAGGAGAAAAAAGAACCAGAGCCCTACGATGTGAGAAGGGCCAAGAAGGGCAACGAGGGGTCGGCTAAATAAAGTGCTGATAGTACACTACAGGAAAGTTAAATAAGACTTAAAAGGATCATAACTTGGCGGCCCACAAGTTTCGAAAGAGTAATACAATAAAAAAAAGGCAGAATCAAAATCAAACCATCCTGTGCAAGAAACCCTACCCTCAGATACAATAATGTAAACATGACATGGGAGAGGAAGATCCACGTACTGGACAAACACGGGCTGCATCATCATAAAGTCCCAAGTCAATGAACAGCCCAGAAGTAACTTCCCATCTAGACCCCTGAATCCTCCTAATCTTTATTACTAATCTGAGGTAGGTATAAACAGTTGTTATAATTACATTAGTAGCTAAACTGTGAAGAAAATGAGGTGCCTGCGTGTAATGTCTTAGGGAAAATGTATTCAAAAGCATAAAAATTGCAAAAAAAACATTACACGCATGTTATCCTTCTTTTAGGTTTAAACATATAATTACTGATAAAACCCCACCAAAAGGTAAATACTAGCCCCACCAGTGTAGACATATAAACACTGATAAACACCTGCACAACCACAAAATAAATACCATTCAAAGAAAGGAAAGTGAGAGTGAAAGAGTCTTTTTTGTTTCTTCCTGAAGGGTCCAATACAATGTAACTTTGCTATACAAGGTAGCAGCAATAAACACTGGGCTGACATTATTCTGCTTGAGTTTTGTTGTTTAGGGATGTCACTAAAATATTGTTTCTTCTTCCTTTTTACTTTTTATCAGTTTTGTGGTCTTTGGACTAAAGATGCAAGGTTTAGAAGCATGTTTTAGTTCTTATTTAATTATTTTATAAACTCTAGAGAATCAGGAGATATCAAACACATATTTGATATTTTGGCTATATTTGATTATTTCACTGATAGTTCAAATGGCTGGTTTCATAAGAATCTTTCCCAATATGTACGATCACATTTACCCACAGATGGAGAATGAGTGAAACCCTTTGATACGTAAGCCCCCTTTTCTAGTGTGTATTGATAGTAGGTGAATTACCAAACACCCTAGGCCTTTAAACATTCAATGCAAGGTGTACTGGCAGTGATATTGTTTGTATATGCAGTGATTCAGCAACGTATATGAAAAAGTTGTGTGATGACCTGTCAAAATCGATACGTGAGCTGAAGTGCTTTCCTTTCAGAGATCCATGCCACTCGCTATGTGGTATGCTGAAAGCATCTTTACAATCTTCAGACTTAATGAAGAATGCTATTGACTTTGTAGTCCATTCTGGTGCACTGTTTTATTATGCGCTGGAACTGAAACGTAAATATTTCTCATTTTGTGCTGTGTTTGACATCAAAGAAAGAGTCATCTCGACTGTGTCATGTAGCCGGTGGTTCTCAGTCCTAGAGGCTGTGAATGCTATATTTTCTATGTGGTGACTGTTTACACAATGTTTGCTTACTGATGATGCCAAAGGTAAGAAATGTGAGGCTCTTCGATCACATATTGATAGTGATGTGAAAAAAAGTATACTCTACTGCATTCTTAGGTTTTTACAAGTAAACATGATTGCTGTAGTAGACATAATAAAAAAACTAGAGTCTGAAAACACCCCTGTCTACCAAGTGTTCAGCACAATTGGTGTGGATGTGAAACATCTCCCTGAGAGTAGGCCGGGCGACACTTTTAGTGACTTTGGCACTGCAACATTTTCCATGTTAGAATGCTTACCACTTAGTAAGGAAAGAACTGTTGAGCAGCAATTCAAGAAATTCTATTTTACAATGCATGAGAAATGGCTTGCAATGATGCATAGAAATGTCCCTTCACCAACTATGAAGTTAATGAAGCCTAACTGTGGTACTCTGCACAAGTTCTGCATCCCTTCCATAAAGGGGAATTTTCTCTGGACTTTGAAGAGTACTGCTTCATTTTTTACCGCTTCAATAACTCTGAGGGCATATGCACCCAGCTCAACACATATGTTGCAGAACCTGTCCCAGAGAATCACAATATTCAGGTGCACCAGTATTGGCATGGAAAACTATGTCAGTGGCCAGAGTTAGCAAATTCTGTACTGGCTGTTTTGGCGTTGCCCTTCTCAAGTGCCAATGTTGAGAGGGCCTTTTGTACAGATTAAAGTTGACAAGGGAAGGAAAGAGTGAGTGCGCATGACCAAAGACTCACTGAAGACGTATTGTAAGGTGTACTACAAAAAATGTGATTCATAAAAATGTATTTGTACCTCATATACACTGTACCTATACTGTCTATATATCATGCACTATCAGTGAAGAAAGCAAGCAATATTAAAAGCAAAACATTCCATAAACACCGGAAACACACTGTTTCCTTTGTTTTTAATGGCTCGAAAATGTGTAACCACTGATAACCACTGTTTTTTTATGGTGTTGAAATCACTGGAAAACACTTAAAACAATCACCAGAATTTACCAAAAACAGAAACTGAAAACAAGAAAACCTAATTACATGTAGAGTGCTGTGTGAAGAGATGGAATCATAGAGTCAGGGATCATGGTAATGCGGCGGTGCAATAAGGGAATGCCACTAACCGATTAAATATATTAAGTCTGAACCTAAAGAGAAGGAAACTCTGATAATGCTGGGCATTGAGCAGCAACGATGGCTGCGTGCCATCAAAAGGAGCCAATGAAATATAAGATGTGACCATGAGCATGGTTCTGACTTTATCCCATCTTGCTGCACCAAACATTGAATAACACATGTCCCTCACTGTCCTTTTGTTGAGAAATAATAGGGATGAGGGATTGTCAATCAGCTCTGGTCTGACAGAGCCAAAGTCATATCCCTAATATCCCTCAGCCAAGGAATTACAAGGCCTCGATCCAATGACAAACAGTCTTGTTAGTCCAGACTCGTCGCCACAGCAAGAGGGGGATGTGGGGTCCGTATTTTGTCCTCAAGGGGAATTAGCTCCAGCTTATTGAGTCAAATACAATTGGCAGTGCTATGGGGAAGGGAAAGCAAGCAACGGGTGAACCTGTTTCCAGTTATCTGTAGCCCATTACTTTATCGAGGCCCCAGACCCCAGCCCTGTAGATTGCCATGCTTATGCATTTCGCCTGATAGATCGTTATCATATGATACACAGGTCTCCTTCTTAATTTAACAGATATTGAAAAAGGGCATTAATACTCTCACAGACTCACTGTTGTGGCTTAACGCTGCCTTGTAAATAAGGCAAAGCCCCTATCGCCACAGGAACATCGTAAAAAGTGACATTTTAGTAGCAATAGGGGCTTGTAAATATACCCCTCAGATCGTTAAATAAAAAACATGGTGCCACATCATTTTGCAGGTGCGCACGTTATCTCAATCCATGCTTACACAATGATACAGCCGTATCATTACGCCTTTTTTTCTAACGTTAGAAAAAAGGCGCAATGATACAGCTGTATCATTGCACCTTTCTGTTTTTTTACCCATGCTGCACAGTTTCTTGCTGATGCTTTACTGCATCACCAAAAGGCTCAGGCACAACCTTTTGGTTACAAAGGTGCGACGAATTGGCTTTGCCAGTGCTTGTTACAACAGTCCAGGCTTCCCTTTTACTAAGGTCTCTAGACTGGGGGCAGATGGGCCCGTGCCCATCTCTTTTTGTCCTGACCCCCTCTGTGCCCAGCCACCACAGCTGTTAAATGGGCCAGGAGGCAAAAGAGAAGAAAAAAAACACTGCACTTGCTATACACATTAATGTTTCCCAACCTCCTTGACTGCAAAGCAAATAAATACATCCAACAAAAAGTGCGATATAAACATATTAAGCAAACGTACTATAAACATCTAGCTATACACACCCACTCTTTAGGATTACCCTTTGTAGGTGGCTCCCAGTTTTATCTGTGGCCCAATGAGTGGCCCTAAAAATCACTCTCAGAGATGCGCTGTTCCCTTTACCTAAAGAAGGAGTTAATTTTTTGTGCATTTCTGTTTGTTCCCTGCGGGCTTCTACAAGACACTGGAAGTACATACACATCTCTGGAAAAGGATCACTGATTTTCTATGATTAGGGGGAGGACATTGTATGTGGAGGCTTCAGGGCGGGAACGCCACCGCACTCACCTACACAACCAGCACTAGGCCTGCAGGCAGGGCGCACAGCAAATACAGGCACTCATACAAATTCATTGCCTGCCATCAGGATATACAAGCAACGAAGAGAGATGAAATGACATTTAGATCCGGGACTCTTTGCATTTTTTTTGCATATGCTAGGCATACGGAATGAAGAAATATAAACTGATTGAATCTCAAACTACATTTTCTGGCGAGCTTTCCCCCACAGATGATTGCACCATAGACACAGGTCCTGTGCCTCCCATGGGCCACTGCCGGCAATACCAATTACAAACCTCTAAGCACAAAGTTCAATACTTTTAAAGACAAGTAACACATATTAGACAGCGCTTCTCGGGTATACATTTTAGTATAGCTCATTTACAGGCCGATACTTAGATTTTTCATGTATCTGCCTCAAAGTGCACACTAAACGAATATTAAGATTTTTTCCAGATGATCCGACGAAATTTCCCGCAGCTATCAATTACATTTGCAAAGTGAAGTTCTTGTTTGTTACTAAATGTCCTCTCATTTAAGTAAAATTATAAAGTTCCTAATGATAAACATTGCATGCATTTCATGGTCTGATGGCAGCAGAGATACCAATGCCATGATATATAATTTATAAGAAATCATTGGAAGGAAGGGGTTGTTTACCAAATTTGGGTATTATCAACATTTTTCTCTACCAGTGATTCTTTTTTTACACCAGAAGGTATCTAAAGAGCTGGGAGGGGCAGTCCAATTTGCTGTTCAGTTGAGGATTCTGGCCAATCGGGGGAGACGTTGCTGCGGAGTCGACGAGTCAGCGGACTGCCGGTACCTGGTGCTTGTGCGGCGCGGTGCGGTGCGATTTCCTGCCGCTACCGTCACTGTCAGCTCCCAGCCCCTCTGTCCCCCTGTAATCGAGAGGGGTGGCGTGAGGTGAGCGGAGGAGCAAGCAGCAGCGGCTGCTGAGTAGAGCGGGGGAAAGCCCGGCTGTGGAGGAGCTGCCCGGACTCCACCTGAACCCGTCTGGACAAACACGAAAGTGGAGGAGAGGGGATCAGGAGGAGACCGAGGCCACGGAGGAGGAGTGGCAGATAAATTGATAGCGGCGGGGAATCCCAGGCGCCCAGTAGCAGATCGCAGGGCAGTGGCAGTGGGAGAACGTGCCCTTCCGGCCCGCCATTTGACAGCCCTGGGCTTAAGGGCGGCACGATACCGAGGAGGAGGTCGCCCCCCCCTCGCCGACCGCTTCCCTGTGGCGATAGCCGCCTCCTCCAGAAAGCCGTAGGAGCCGTAGGAGCCTGTCTCCTCAAGACCACAACCACAAGACCACAACCACAACTGTCAGCTGTGAGGACCTTCACCTGCTGATAAGTCTAGAGACCGTTCGAAAAGCTCTTTCTACTTTTTATATCCTTTATTCATCTTCTGTCCATTTCCCTAACCCAAGTATCCTTCTGGCACAAATACAACCAAAATACGAACCAAACTAACCTCCCTAGCGGAAACACTGCAGTGTTGATGCGATGAACAAGTGACATATTGCAGGAAGCCACCTCGACGTACACTCACCGGAAGGACTACTATACCCATAGTGCATTATTCCACGTAACAGCTACCGCGAGTGAGGACCCAGGGGAGGACTACTGTACGTAACGCGAGTAAGGACGAGGTGGGGCCAATGCGCTTATAGCTGCGCGGGACGCAGTCGAAGCCCAGACCAAGGGCGGGCCCGTCTATGCCCAGGTCACCCCTCTGAGAACTGAGAACTGACTACTGGCAGAGTTTGTGGTAAGCCCCTAAGAACTGAAGGCTGTATATCACAGGAGTGGGGTATATATAACTCCCTGGTTCGATCTGTTGTTAAATTGTTAAATTGTAAGCATTGTATTGCCCTGGGAGCTGCAAAAAAACCCAAATATAATAATAAATAAATAAATAAATAAATAAATAAAAAGCAATGAGTAACATGGGGAAACGTAAGGGTGCTGCCGCCACATTGGACGCTTTTATTATTAGAGCGGAATTCCAACTAACCCATGAGATACAAATAGCAGAAAGACGACTATCTCTCGACCCTGCTAACTTAACAACACTTAGACAAATATGCTCACCTAAACTCACTGCTAACCCGCAAGTAACCCCGTTGAGACCTACAATAACGGTCTTAAATGATTTACCGTTGCCCGATTTAACAACTACTCCCTTGCTTGTGACGCCAGATGCCCCAAATAGTTTAACTAGTCCAGGTATGGTATCCAGATTACGAGCGTTAAGAAAGACAGAGGGATGTAAGGAGGGAGAACAACGGGGAAAAAAGAGAGCTAACGCTGGTTCCAGGAAACCGAAAATAAAGAAAGTCGGGGGGGATGGTCATGTGGCAAAGCAGAATCGCCACATAGATGTCCAATTGGTAATTAAGAATTCTGTTTGCACGCAGACCGAGGTAGATCCAGCTCTGCATTCCCCCCAAATGACAGCAAATGTTGGGAATATAGAGCGAGCTATAACACCGTCTATGGAATCTGCACTTGGGGTTATGCTATCGCAGATTGAAGAACTCATGACTGAGAAATTTAGTGCTATGGAGAAGAAGATAGCGCAGTGGAGCACCTCCCTAGGCCATTCGACGAATAGTAGTGGCAGTTCCTCTTTTAGCATACACGAAGAAGGGCACCAGACTACACGACACCAAACACCAATACAACTACCACCGCAAGCAGAGTATACAGCTCCATTTAGCAAGAATATAGCGAACTCTATGAGTAACGTGGGAAGGGATATTCCCATGACAAATTTCCCCACAATAGTAAACAGCAGGGCGGGTAATAAACAGGGTGGGTCACTGGACACACATGTCAACCAAGGAAGTCCGGTCAATAGACACTTGGCTCAAACATTTCCAGATGGTCCGGGAACCCATATAGGCCAGATAGCAACATAAAGCCCTAAAAGCACAGACTTACTACCAAACACTGATGTCCTAAAACTACCTCCCGCTTCGTGCCCTTATGTGCTAATTTTAGCAGGGGTTCCTGTCCTAAGAAGGGAACAGAAAGAGTCCTGGAGTAATTTACAGAATAAAACAGTGGACTGGCTAACAACATTTAAGAGATTTAACCCATTGAACACTGAAGACATTCTTATGGTTCGTAGGGTAGGGTGGGTTGTCGAGTCTAATAAGAATATAAAAGGTGACTGTGTGGTGATAAACTTTAGACGGCCTCGGATGGTTCGGAATTTACTAAATATGCAAGAAGTGATATCCCCTCGAAACACTTGTGCTTGTGCTCTCCCATTAGGACATTTCTATAGACCATCGCCTGGAAACGGCGTTAATGGTGTGGTCACCCCTGTTGCACTCTCAAATAGATTTGAGGGACTATCGTCACTAGATATCCCAGATTGACAACAAAAACCTTTGTATCAAAAAACGAACAATGATTTTGTCATTTCACAGCCACATGATAACATGGTCCACTTATTGCCTTTACAAATGCAGAATTCAGAAGTGCCACAGTGTTCTCTAAAGATAAATGGGATTCAAGAACCACCAAAGCAGGTGAGGGCAAGAGTCATAGGTAGTTCACAAGCCTCCCCTATAGGGCCACACCTGGATCAGCCAATGGAAAATAATATGTTGACCTTATCTAATGGCATTGTGGAAAGTGGGGTACCTTCGTCCGCAGAACCGTGTAACCAGATGGAAGTACGTCTTACCTCATGGAATGTAGCAGGGCTAAACAGACATTTAACGGACATGGTATGGCATGAATACATTGAACAAAGCGACATCTGCCTTCTACAGGAGACTTGGTCAATGGAAACTCCACACAGAGTGGGGTTCAAGACATTTAGTGTGAATGCCATTCCATCAGCAAAAGGCAGGCCATCAGGGGGGCTTGCAATATGGATAAGGATAACCCTTGAAATCCAAATTATCCCACTGTACATACCGTCACAGGACATGGTTGGTGTAAAATTGATTACACAGGATGGACAACCATCGTCCCCTACAACTGTCGCTAGCGCCTCAATATTTCCTTTCTACTTCTTGGGGTAGTAGAAATAATAGCACTACTGTGGTTGACATTATATTAAGTAACAACCGACGTGCCCTAAAGTGGCCCAGTATTTTGGGGAACAGCCAATCCATGGCATGCATTTATAACATCTTTACGGACACTATTACATCTTTCCTTCACTTATTAGATGATAAAACTTCAACGCTAGATCTACATAACACCCTTGTAGATGCTTTAACTCCGGTTATAAGTAACATACCCAAGGAGAGTACTACTGGAAGAAAGGAAAGGGACGAAGTGGCTAATCCCTGGTACAACAAAAGTTGCCGGGTAGCAAAAGTAGAACTTATCCAGGCAATAAAAAATAACAACATAACTGCAACTAGGGAAAAAAGGATAAAATATAAGAGAATTTTTGCGATTGCGATGTAAACCAGAGGGTGGTGCACTTAAAGGGGCCACCCAGGGAATGATGTCATAAAAGGTCCTAAACCCCAATCAGACATCATCAAATAAAGCATCATTCCAGAATGCCCATTGACAGTGATTGCTAGAGGTGCATGACTGAGGCTGCCTGCATCACATGCAGGGTGGCACTTTGGGTAGGCATCAGCTTAGTGCTGCATTCCCCTGCCGGGTGGTACACCCTTGCACCCACTTTATCCTTATTGTTGAATGGACGTGGATGCTGTGGGGAGTCGTTAAATCTAGAGAGGAAGGCCAAAACTGCTAACGTGAAGTCACTTCCTAGGGTGGGGGTTCCCCTTTAAATACAGCACACCTCCAGGGCTCGTCCTTTTTTGGCAATTCAGTACAGCGAAGGCGAGCTCAGGTATTTAGAGCAAAGTGCATGTGTGGAGAGGGCAGGGCAAAAACAGATGCCTTGCCTAGAGAATCTGTAATGTATTCAGTGGCAGGTTGTCTCTGTAAGACCACTAGGCTTAGGCAATGTTGTTCTATGCAATCCTGGAGCTGGCAGAAAGACAGTGGAACTTTGTGATGATATAGGTGGGCGCATGTCATACAGAGACATCCCGAGAGCTTGGCCAAGCCACAAACCTTTCAGTGTTGTTGGCCTGTTTGCACTTACCCGGCCGCCAAGCCCACCTTCTAGCAAGAGGAGCCGTTTCAGTATGGCCTACAACAGTCTGGGACAAGAGCAGCAGCGACAGGGCTTTAAGTGTGCCAGGTCCTAAAGCAGGTGCTGAGACGGGTATCTATCGGGGGTCTCCATTTTTACTCTCACCCTCAGGTGTTTGATGTAACTTCTAAGAGAATCGTTTTAGTTCTTTTACAGTCTCATCATTTCAGAACTGAAACATTTTCAATATTCTATAGAACGAAGCCATAGTTGTTGCTTATTTATTTTCTGCAATTAACAGCCACTGACAAAGCCAATAGTCCTGGCTTGTTGTGGGTATAATGGTTTTATAACTTTTTGTATCATATATCTGGATGCAGTGACAGAAACAGCAAAATACCAGTCAGGTTGCACACTATCTAAGCACACATTTTTAGCTTTCGTGTTTTTAAGCCACGCTCTTAATTACGTCAGCCACGCCCCTTGGGGAGACCCCACCCCCCAATTTTTTCATTTCACTTAAAGCAGTGAGCAGCGATAAATCCATTCTATTCATAGTGAAACTTGTAATAGTAGGGGCGTTACCAAGAAATTACAGAACAAGTATTCCTCACAAGGTTGCTCCTCCAATGATTGGTTTTGTCAAAATAGCTATCCATCAAACATATATCAGCACATCGTAGGGGGTAGATCGGGCATAGGCATATTTCTCAGTATAAGTGTTTCAGAAGAAAGATTTATTTTATGACTTGAGTACCAAGTAAAGAGGGCCGGACTGGGAACAGCAAACAGCCCTAGCAGATTGCTGCTCGACCGGCCCGGTGAGGGTGTGGGGGTGGATGCGGGTTGCTAGCAAGAGGCACCACTCTCGCTTTTGTTACAGGGGGTCGATATTGCAGCACTGCTGCAAAACTGGACCTCAGTGACAAAACAGGCCCCCGCGGGCACAAAACATCCCCCCACCCCTCCGGCCAACCGGGTAAAAGCCCAGTGCCCGCTACAGCCAGTCCGGCCCTGTTAGTGGGTTTCTTCGGCAACCCATGCCATTAACTTGTTTTGATTACTTCAGAGCGCTTTGGCCAAATGTTATGTTATGTAACATTACGCAAATTTATCATGGCTGCCTTAGAAGGGGCTTTCCAGTGCGCCTAACGCAGACACCAAGGAACAGACACGTGGTCTCAGGCTCAGAACAGCCAGGTCTTATGCGGTTTCCTGAAAGTTGAGAAATTAGGATTACTACGCAAAGTGATCGTAGGTTTATCCCACAAACTTGGGCCCAGACCGTGGACTGAGAGTCTTCCCTGCCTCACTAGCGTTAAATGTGGTATCAGAGCCAGGTTGAGCCCATTATGCATAAGAGTACTTTTTATGGGGGCCCTGGCTCGATATCCTACTTCTGTAAACGGTTTCTAGTTTGTCTGAAGCTCTTGAGGGCCCTGTGCAGCAAAAATTAAATAAATATGGGTCACCCTTTTAGTTGGAAACCCAAAAGCAGCTCATAATTAGGGTGCTGGGAAAGCTAGATAAAAGGGTAAACCTTTAGCTGCATCAAAAGAAATACTTCAGGACGCTTGGCATTAAGTAAATGCAGGTTGTAACTAAACCACAGGGCCCCTCATCAGAGGCCGCATATAATCCCAGCAGCCCTTACCAGACAACTGCCCATGACTGACTGAAAGTTGAATACTACCCAATTAATCTCATCACCGATATAACTTCTCCATGCACTCCATGCTGCAACACTCATAGAGAAGGTGAGGGCAAGCAGACAACTTCACTGAATTCAGCATATAGTGGCCTCATAGGCACAAGTTTGGTCACGGCTGGCTCACACTGCACTCTGCCCTCCGCACCCTTGGAAGAACTAAAAGGGCATACTATGAGCCGTGGAGAGGATGACTGCCTTTTAATAAGTTCAATATGTTCGCATGTTCCAAAAAAATCTAAAAAATATAGTTAACCAAACCGAGGTTGCATATTTTTGGGAAAACAAAGACACTTTCAGGTTAATTTGTGTATGACACCAATACTCAGCCAATGACAGGATTTCAAAGGGTGTGCTCCACGCATCCTGGCCGCAGTCCACTGCTCTTATAGGCGATTACACGCAACAGAGTCTGGGGGCTATTTTATAGATGATAAGTCCAGAAAGGCTAGGTAAAATTTGGGCAATCCACTCATCGCTAAGCTAATTGTTTGGAAGCATTAGTGGTCTCTGCATCATCTAAACCTCTGGGCCATATGAATAAGATGTTATCCTCATACTCATGTCCCTGGTACCAGTAAAGTCCAGATTTGTAAGCCTTTGGTTGCCAGAAGTGTTGATGTACAACCTATCCCATCAGGGGTACCATCACCCAGTATGCTCTTGGCAGGGCACTTGGTCGCCTGGCTGATGAAGGGTGTTACCCAGAAACCGGTCCCAGGATGCTTGTTTCCGGTTCAGGGAAGACCTGGCTTGGCAGTTCGGGCTGGACTGTACACAGGAGGCACAGGGTCAAGACTGATTTGCATATAGCTTGGTCTGAACTGAGGTGGCAATGTGAGCTAAAGAATGATGATGGATTCAACCCAGATCTGTGACTGGGGGTAAGTGTCTGAAAAGTTCCAGCGCTCCGTCCATCATCTCCTTGTGTTCACTTGTTAGAATAGCCAGGCTGTCTCAGAACATTGTTACTTATAAAGAGATCCGAGCCAATCATGAAACCTTGCGGCTGTGGAGTCTGCTGCATAATTATAGAATTGTCACATTTGCAACATTATCCATCACTTACTGCAGGTTTTTAAAACAATGATTTAGTTTCTCGCTGGAACTGATCAAAAGTTACAAAAAATGTGGCAATATATGTTGCTGTGCAGTGGTAGACCCATCGTAAAGATTGACTGGTCACCTTCCTGGGCCTTAATTTTGTATTTGAGTGTCAAAATGGTTCTGTGGTGGTGAAACCTTTGCCAATAAGGTGATAACGTGCAAAAATGTCAGAATAATTAGGTAATACTAACACAAAATATGCGGCACTATGCCGAATAATTTGCCTGTTAATTTCACGTAATTTGGTCCTACCCGGCAGCATAATTCGAGCGGCCCTGTTCATAACAAAGGCTGCCATTCAGGGCGGAGCATATAGCCATCTGAGCCACCCTTGTGGTTTCAGTAACAACTTAGCTCAGATGCCTCCAAGCACTGCTACTAGTAGTAAAACAGATTTACACTTCGGAGGTGGGCATATAACAATGTGAACTACCCTTACGGTTTTCTCCTTTTGCAAAAAATATGTGATCAACGGCCTTAGTTGAGCCTGGGCATTTGCTGGAGGAGGAGAGTTAGTGGGGAGAAAGTCAAGCCTGGAAAAAAAAAGTGTATGAATCGTTTTTAGGAACTGCAACCCAAAGGAGCAGGGTCACTTTTCCGTTTAATAAAACCGCACAGGGGCTCAATGGGCTAGCACTCACAGATGTTAGTTCATGGGCTCACAGGCACTTTGACTTTGCTAAGAGCATGGGGAGTGCTGCATGAGCAGGTATTGTGCCACCCAGACCCCCCTTTACGGCCCTGAAGGTGCATTATTGGACTGCTTGTGCGCCGCACCCAGGGTTAACAGGCTGGTGTGAGTAGCTGCCACAAACAGGCATTGGGAACGCCAGCAGACTGTCTTGCATTTCGGATTCTGACTAAAAATGTATAACCTCTGTCTGTCTTTAAGTAATTCATATACAAAGGAGAGAATTTTGCATGACTTTCCCGTGTTTGATTGAGATGTAAAATAGCCCCTCATACAACACAATGAAAGAACATTAGAGAAGGTGGAAGGATACACCAAAGAGCCAGCAGCATGAGGTGAGAGTGAGGCTGGGCTGGCAGGGTCAGAGCTCAATAGAAGTATATTTTAAAGAATTGGGAAGAAAACTTCTTGCAGATGAAGGGGAACCGCAATGCCTTAAATTAACTAAATGAAGGATTCAATTAAAAACAAACTAAAAGCAAAGGTGGTATGGATCTTATGCGTTCATATTAGTCCACAGCTGTGTTTTCCCATTTGGTCTTTTGGTTTGTACAGATTTGAGTATAAGTGTCACGCATGGACCGTACAGTGATCTGGAACTGTTTCCATACTGATGGGTCCCACTCAATTAGGGGTTATGTATACGTACAGCAAATTGTAATCAACCCCTTTGTGTTGGTGAATATTTCCCCTTAGTAAGATTACGCGGCATTGCCACCTTGGTACGTTACTGTTTTTGAGGTCTCTGGGTCCACCCGGAGGATGATAATTTAACACACTGGGGCTGGTAGCAAGTTAAAAAAAAGTGTTATATTAATACAATCTCCCAGTTCCACTTTTCACCAGAGAACCTCTGAAGAGATAGGAGCGCTCAGTATCTCAGGGGTCATTTGGGGAGCATTCAAAACTGAATTCGGCAGCATGAAAAAGGGGAATAGCTGGGCTTGGACAACCATATAAATCAGGTGCATTTAGTTTTGCCAAGGGTGATTGAGCAAGGAGGTGCTCAGCAAATGCAGCAAAAAATAAATGCAGATCATAGAAGGATAACAGCAATGCTGGAGAGCCCAGTCCCGGCGGATGCCCCCCTGAGGCTTAGCAGAGTTATAGGATGGTCCAAAGGTCTTTGGTGTGAAAATCAACTGCAAGAAAGAGACCATATGGGCTTCATGTCAATACTGTGGGAGTCCTTATGGCCTGGATGAAAGCACAGGCACCCCGGTATTCCAATGGACTGTTGTAAGCATGAGCAACTGGGGGCTTGCCTGGTAATGCTACGCCTCAAAGTCAGATCTTTTCCTGCACTATGAGGTCCAGAGTTGGGGTGAACCCCCAAAGGTTTAGCACCAGATGTTGTGTATTTCTGGTCCTCATTGGCTAATTAGGCAGGCAGCCAACTTAGGACATAGAGTAACTGCCTGCCCGCCCTTGGAGGTCCTGTAAGTTAGCCCATTGCCTTATCAAATAAACCTGCAACATAACTTTCTCCAAACAAAACTGGTGTAGTCTCAGTTATTCACCTGTACACCTTTCCTTTGCATGCATTTAATAAGTGTGTGTGTCTAGCTATGGGATGTCTGCGCTATGCTTTTTTCTCTACACTGGATGTCCCCTATTCTCTGTGTTTGGTATGGTCAGATCTTCACACAGGAGTTTACAACACCGACAGCTGGGCAACCCAGATCTCGAGAGAATTCATTGAAAGTATGGGTATCTATGGCTTTTTTCTGGGTGAGGTTACTCTAAAAAAAAAAGCTCATGAGCAAGAGTAAAACAGATTTTTTTAGGCAGTGCCTAATTTGTTATATAATGAGTGCCGGTGCCCAAAACTCTGCTCAGAAGCCCACGGCTGATGCAATTAAATGTCGGAGCACCGAATATCAAGGCTGGTAGTTTTAAACCACTTCAGGTCTCTTTATTCCACTACCAGACACTCCCTGCCCACTTATCGTACTCTTGCAGGTTCCTGCTTCCTCCCTTTGTGAGTTTCCCATCTTTCACTTCCTCCGTCTTTTCGAATTGTGTGTTTTGCCCCTCCTTCTCTCAGATGAGAAAAAATAAGTGCAGGTGACCACAGATAATTGCCGGTGGCCCACACTGGAAACAATTAAGCACTGATTTCAAGAGACCTTTATTTTAATCATATTGTTTTAAAGACTTCCTAGAAGTGTCTGCAATTTGGAAATTGTTTAGACTCTTCTCTACAATTGCTGGGAATAATTTGAAAAATTCAGGCATATACAGGCAAAAGAATTCAGAAAGCCTGAAAGGAGGATTTGTGCTTGAACATTTTTTATAAGGCGAGGAAGGAAATATTGTCAGTTGCAGAGTGGATCTGCCGCATAGCAGAAAAGACAGCTCTCGAAGATATATTGAACATTAAATGCACTTCCCTAAACATAGATAGGCCCCAGCTGCAGGGGAGTTTGAGAAGGAGTATACCAGCCATTGTTTACCTGCAATATTCTTTTGTCTTTAATGGAAAGACCAACATTCCCATGTTCTAATATAGCCTTATAGTCCTCCATAGCTGGGCCATTAAAGGCACGCTCCACCGTTAAATGCCAGAGCCGAAGGCAAGGTCCTTTAACAAGGGAGCGGAGCTTTAATGGCCGATACAGCCCAGCTACGGAGGGCTATAAGGCTATCAGAACATTCTGCCACTAGAGGGCAGAATGTTCTCACAAATAAAAGAAAGGCCTCTCTTAACCCGAGGGGATTTAAATTGTTCACAGCAGCAGTTGTGAATGAAAAAAAAACATTAGAATGTTGCTCTGCGGGCTTCTACCGGCCCATAGAAGCCCAGAGCACTCCATTGCCGACAGTTCTAATGGATAATTCAATTCAATTCAAATCAGCTTTATTGCGGTTAGATTTACCATAAAAGCATACACAGAAAAAAAAAAGAATACAAGCAAATCACAAGTCGATTAATACATTTCGATACATGGATCTCATATTCCTGAATGATTATTAGACATTATGTTTAAAAAATTTAAATAAGTTAAAAGGTAGTAAAATTGATAAGAAACAGATCATTAAAAATATAAAAAGGTAGGTCTAGGGACTTGTTGGTCATATACTTATTATTAAAGTGCTACAGTGTCGTTTATCAACTTCCTTCGTGTAATCCACATAGAGTGTAAATATTTAGCTACAGTAAAGGCGATCAATGCGTCAGTATCTGTTTTCAGAACCCTAAAAAAGGCCAAGTATTGCCTCATGCCCAAGTTCTTACATAGCTGAATTATCCATTTTTTCCTAATGTAGGAATAAGCTGGACAAAAGAGCATAACATGTACCAGAGATTCATTCTCATGTAGACAGCCTGGGCAAGGTCGTACAGTGCCCCCTTTCCAACTGTCAATTATCTGAAAGAGAGGTAGGGTGCCATATCTAAATTGTAAGTACAATTTCTTCGCCAGTGTGGGTTGAATTTGGTCAATCACAGACTCAAAGCTATAGGAAAACTTGATATCCAAGAAATTATCGGTCAGACTTGAACTTTTTGTGGAGCTGAAGAGGTTCATTAAATTTTTTTCCTTAATCATATTTTTCATAGTTTGTTTACTAATGGCTGGGCAGGAGGTTTCAGGATTAAGCCAGAGTTCCTCGAGCCCAGACAAGATAAGTGATTTTTTTACAAAGGCCAACCATGGAATCTTACCGGATCCCATAGTGGCTAGCACAAATTTAAGCTCCTCCTTGTAGTGCACCAGTTCTGGGGTGCTCCACAAGCGCTTCCAATAAAGTAAGGGCCGAAGAGCAATGATTTCTGCAATTGGATAAATATTAAGATCTAGCCTTAGGGGGACCAAAGGTGTGCTTTGAGGCAAGTCCAACAGCTGTCTTAAAAAGTTGTTTTCAGTTATTGATAAATTACTAACTGATATGTGTCCCCAAAGTTCTGCCCCGTACAGGGAAGATGCCCTGGCTTGGACTTTAAAAATTTCAAGGGGGGCACTTATTATTTTATGTGAGCAGTTATTTTGCACTTTCAAAATTCCTCCAGCCGATTGTGTTAGCCTAAGATTTGCTTTGGTCAGTTGTGGACCCCAACCCATTTTATCATTGAGGGTCAGACCCAGATATTCGAAGATCGGAACCCTTTCAAGTGGACTGGCATCCAATGTTGGATGGGGACAGTTAACAGTATTGGCGTTAAAGACCATGTATTTAGTCTTATTTACATTGATCACCAAGTTTCTTTTGGAACAAAATTTAGAGAATTGGTTTAACACGCGCTGCATCCCCATCGGGGATTTTGATAGTAGAAGCGTGTCATCCGCAAACATTAGAGCGGGGAATCTCCGGGAACCAAGTTTGGGGGAGTCAATGTCGTTTACGGCTAGTAGGTCTTCGATAAGCCCGTTGAGAAACAAGGAGAATAATGTCGGGGCAAGGACACATCCCTGTCTGACACCTTTCTCAATCGGGAAAGGACCAGTTAACTGTCCTTGATTACCGAACCGTACTCTCGCATAGGTGCCATCATGTAAACGCTTCAATTGTTGGCAGAGATATGGTGGGGCCCCCATTGATAATAATATGGACCATAACTGATTCCGTTCCACCATGTCAAACGCTGACTTTAGGTCAACAAAAGTAAGGTAGAGACTACCCCCTTCCAAGGTCACGTGCTTCCAATGGAGAACTTGCAACCGGAATAATTGGTCAATTGTTGATGTTTTTGCCCGGAACCCCGCCTGTAAGTGTGTCAGTATATCATTATCATTAATCCAACTCTCTAGTCGATGAAGCAGTAATCTAGCGTAAATTTTTTGAGTAACGTCAATTAAACTAATCGGCCTATAATTTGAGGGCTGGAGGGGACAACCCTTCTTGTAGATGGGAATGATCTCAGCCCCTAACCAGGTACTTGGCAATGGTAGGCCCTTCAAGATCAGATAATGCAACAGTCTCTGGTCAGGATGTAAAAACTGTGCCTCTCCTGATAGGTGCTGGTCTGCGATCAGCCTGGATATACTTAGTCACAAATTTTGAAGCTAACCAAGAATGCGCTTTCATTAGATTGAATTGATCCTGCTGGGATCATTGGGAGACCATTCCTGGATACAGTCCTACCATTCTTGGCAGCGGTGCTACAATTAGATATGGGTCTACAGAAATAAGTTCACTAAGTGCTTATTTTGCCAGAAAGAAGCTTTTTCATTTTAAAAGTAGAATGGCAAGCCGAAGTCTGAAGCCGGAAATCAGGACGCCATGCATATGTTTTCCTTCAACATGTTGTTCAATAGTCGAGGTGTGAAGTCCAATTATTGCAAAGATTTACATATATTTTAAGGATTCTGCTGCACACAGTATTCAGCTTTCATCTGAATTTCTTGTGGATGTTGCTTGCAATGGCAGAGAGCATGAGCATGTTGATATGAGTTGTTTTTGTTTCGCCCATCTATTATCTCCCTCTTTTGCCAGTTTTTTTGCGAGGAGCCATTGTTACACTAATACAATTTAGGGCCTATCATTCCTTTATAAAGCTATATTATCTTTATATCTTCGTGGATTAATTGTTATGTACGATATTATTTCTTTCCTTGAACTAAAGTACAATATCAAATGGTACAACAGGTACAAGAGAGATGCTAACCAATGCGTTAATATAATGGTTGTGGAGGTTTCTAAGAAGGTTAAAGTAAAATGATAATATTGTGCTGTTCATATTTATGTGGTATGCATTCTGCCTCTGGCATCGTCCATGCAGTAAAAAAGACAGCTGCTTTAATTCCTTTTGTTTTACATCCATCTTTAAAAACACGAGCCCATATATATCCTCACATTTACCCATAGAAACAGTTTGGGCAACACCCTTTGATACCAGTGATAGCCTGTGCAGGCAGGCGTGGTGGAGTGGGGCGACGCAGGGGTGGGGTGGGAGGTGGATGTGACAAACAACGGAATAGGGTAAATAAATAAAATGGCGACGCAGTGAGCTCAAGGTACATGGTTTTATTTATTCATTTTATTTACCCCCCGCTCCACCCCACCCCCCACTGCGATTATCTGCATGGGCCACCACTGTTTGATATATCAGGCCTGTTCTCTTTTGCGGACGTCTCCCATATATAATCGCAATGTTATGCAAACCAATCTCACCTTTGTACTAAACAAAAAAATCTGTAGTAATACAATTGAGGCCTGACCTACCAGCTGCACCATTTCTAAAGAAGGAATAGAAGGTGATGGGAGGAATACTTGCAATCTGTCTAACCACTGGCAATTACTCGGGTTAACATTCCTAACCATACTTCTTTTGCCCACCATGTTATCTATGATTGGACCCAGTCATACACAAATTAGTCTTAACTCTGCTCCAATAGGAACAGTCCAGCTTGAACTGCCAGGCCAGGTCCTCTTTGAACGGAACAATAAGCAACCCAAGACTGGTTTCACCCTGATAGGGGCCGGTCAGTCATGTGCAGCTTGGATCCAGAGATACAGTGAACAGGGACCCAATTCTGGGCATACCCAGGGCACTTTTGGAATGACATGAAATATACAAAAGGTGATGGAAGGAATACTTGCAATTTGTCTAAACACTGGCAATTACTCGGAGTAGCATCCCAATCCATGGTTCTTTTGCCCACCATGCCATCTCAGATTAGACACAGCTATGTACAAATCAGCCTTGGTCTTACACCCAAAGCTGACATGCTGGTAAAAAGCCATGAACACAAATACACATTTTTGTATTGTATTGGCTCACAAAGGAAAAGTTAATCTACAATAAATCTACAATAAATCTAACTCTCTCTATTGGTGAGTAATTTATGCGCAATATTATAAACTAAGGAAACAGTTGTTGAAGTCTGCTCTTCTTTTCACTATAGCAAAGTACATGTTTCAAAGTGGCGCAACCCACATATTTTACAAGGACACATCTGGAAAAGAGGTTGTGTATTTTCTATTAATTATATTTTCTTAAAACTGGACCTCTTCTCGCATTCCAAACACACTTTTCAAACTGACTGAGAGTATATTATTTTTTTTACTTTCCATTATGAAACACGAAAAACGGTCAGACCGTTCTCCATGCTGGTTCAACTAGAAATTATAAGTAAAAGGAACATTTCCTCTTCTAGGAAGAATTTATAGAAACCATCATCAGATTCCTCGATCATCTGGAAGGAATTTGCTGAGGGATAACTGCACGACGTGATCAAAATTTCAAAAAGGATGCACATCACTGCATACTGAACAAAGCGAATATTTATACATGTATTTTATTTTTATTGTCTTCCCACATTCTTTCTTTATTTAGAAGATTCTTTTGAAATACAGTCAATCCTGACTTGTTTGGTCCAAACAAGACCTCTTTTTTAAGTTCAAAAGGTTTTTATTGAATAAGTAAAGGTGTCAATACATGAGAAAGAATACAAACATATCTTCAAATAGAGAAGAAAGGTAAAACATGGTGATGAAAATATACAATTGATCAGAGGATAACAAAGGTTTGAGGCTAAATAACAAAAAACAGCGTTGGTAATAATGAGCAATAAAGTAACTTATATAGAGAGAATAGTGCAAATGAAAAGCAATGTCACTCAAGGAGGCTTAGAGACCTCTTGCTGAATAGGTGATACATGAGAGGAGCGTTTAGCACAGGTATCTAGGTACAAGGTTACAGGAAGCCATAAATCATGTCGTTTAGCAGCTAAACTAAGGGGGTGCACAAAAACAGTATCTAGCCTGTGATTATAACAAACATTGTACAACCATGCTTTAAAAGAAATATTCGTAAAGTTTTTCCAGTTGACGGTGATTTGCTGGAAAGCAACAGCTAACAACAAATCAACAATTTGCGTGTTAAGATCAGTGTCATCCCAACAAGGAGAAAGGCTCCCTAAAAAAATATTGACAAAAGAGAAGGGGGATGTAGTGTGGAATATGGCATTGATTTGGGCCCAGACTAGTGTCCAGAAATCTTGCGTGAAAGTGCAAGAGAAAAGCATGTGAAAAAGAGTGGCGTTAGGAGCAGAACAGGACCAACAGAGATCCGGTGTAGAAGAAAATCTCTTATTCAACACCTGGGGAGAAAAGAGAAGTCTGTTGTATATGAAGAAAAGAGTTTGTGTAAGGGAAGCAGCTCTAGATGTCTTGCGAAGTTTGGTCCATAATTTATCCCAAAGGGAGGTGGGCCAAGAAATGGCAAGGTCAGATTCCCACTGTTCCTCAACTTTGGATTTTGGTCTAGGTGTGAGGATTGTATGAAATGAGTGGTATAATGAGGAGGCTGTAGGGTGAGTACGCAAGAAGGAATGAAGCTGTGAGGTAGGATTGGGAGGGTGAGGATGCACGCGGGGGTTAGAGAGAAGAGCATAAGTGGACATGACTGCATTTTTAAGCGCAAGATACTTGCAGGCAAAAGAACGGGGAAGATGAAAGTGTTGGCTGAGAACGGAGAAGGATAAGAAATCAGAATTAGAGAAGAGTTGAGATACCCAGATTAAACCCCTCTGTCTCCAGGTTTTCCAGTAAAAGGGCTTGCGATTGATGGTTATACTGTTGTTGTGCCAGATAGTAGAGTTAAGAAACTCTGTTACAGAGGAAGGGGGGCCTGGGGAGGTGGAGAGAAGCAGCTTGGCTGTAAACTTATGGATAGGAATGGAGGAAAAGTGAGGCTTACGAGAGAATGAGAGGTATTCAGCAAAAGTGAAGGGGGATAAGGAAAGTCGCTCAATGATAACCCATAAGGGGGATGGCTCGGCAGGGTCTTGCAGCCAATGGGAAGCTTGCCGCAGAAGGAATGCCTTGTGGTAAGCGGGAAAATTCGGAAAGTTAACTCCACCCTCAGACTTGGGGAGTTGCAATCTGAGCAGGGACATACGTGGCTTTTTGCCGGACCAGAGAAAGGAAGAGAGAATAGTGTTAATTTTCTTAAAGAACTTAGCAGGGATAGGAATTGGGATGTTGGAGATGGTGTAGAGGACTAACGGGGAGAGCATCATTTTAATCGTATCAAGACGACCCCACCAGGAGAGGTATAATGGGTGCCATCTGGAAGTGAGGTCGGATAATTTCTGGATGCATTTATTGAGGCACAGCGAAACAGTGTCAGAAAGGGAGGAAGTAATGTGTAAACCTAGATATTTGATGTGTGAGGGGCTCCAAGTAAAATTGGACGCCAAAAAGTCCGGTTTAAAAGTGAACTTAGTAAGGGGTAAAATCTCACACTTGTCATTGTTTAGCTTATAACCTGAGATCTGAGAGTAATCATGGACTTCAGTTAGAAATGCGGGAATGGAAGTTGTGGGGTTAGACATGAATAATAAAATATCGTCTGCGTAGGCAGCAAGTTTAATGTTAGTGTGGGAAACTTGGAAGCCGTGTAAGTTGGGATTCTGACGAAGCTTTGAAAGAAAAGGTTCCAGGGCCAAATTAAAAAGAAAAGGGGAAAGAGGGCATCCCTGACGAACGCCCCTACCTAGATTGAAAAAAGAGGAAACTAGACCGTTGGCGCAAACCGCCGCTCTAGGGCTGGAGTAAAGGAAGGAGATAAAAGAGAGGAAACGTGGGCCAAATCCAAACCATTTGAGGGCGGAGAAAAGAAAAGTCCACTCCACCCTATCGAACGCTTTTTCTGCATCTAGGGCAATGGCTGCTAGTGAATGTTGGAACTGTGGAGATTTAGAGAGGACATTAAACAAAAGTCTGGTGTTATCTGTGATGAAGCGACCTTTGACGAAGCCAGATTGTTCAGGGCCTAGCAACTCGGGAAGATAGGGGTCCAATCTAATGGCGAGAGATTTGGCATACAATTTATAATCAATGTTGACCAAAGAAATTGGTCTGTAATTCTTACAGTGCTGGGTGTCTTTGCCTTCTTTGGGGATGATACAAATGTGGGCGTCTGAGAATGTGCCTGAGGAAGAGCCATTTAATATGAAGGAATCAATAAGGGAGTGGAGTCTGGGTAACAACAATTTGGAGAAATGCAGATAAAATTCAACTGTGAATCCGTCTGGCCCAGGGGCCTTGTCCCTCTTGAGTGACTGAAGTGCTGTAAGTAATTCACCGCTGGAGATTGGTGATTCAAGGGCGGATAAATCAACAGGGAAATTGGAAGGTGGTTGGATGGTGGCAAAGAAAGTAGCAAGAGAATGAGCAGTGGGGTGCGTCTCAGAAGAATAGAGTTTGGAATAAAACTGGGAGAATTGCTCTAAAATATCAACATCTGTATGCTTTAAAACATAATTAACATCGTAGACAGATTCAATATTCAGTTTGTTTTGTTTGACTTTTAAATAATTGGCTAAGACCTTCCCCGCCTTATTTTTACCTCCATAGAATTTAGAACTGGATTTCAACAAATACAATGAAGCATCCTCAGTGGATTGTTTGTTATATTGCATCTTAGCAACAATGAGAGCAGTCAAACTTTCTTGCGAGTGGGATGTATAGAAGGAATGCTCTAACTTTTTAATCGTGCAAAGGAGGTCACTGGTGCGTTTACGAGCATTCTTGCGTTTAGTGGCTACAAAGCTGATAATAAAACCTCTGGCTGCTGCTTTATAGGCGTCCCAGACAACGTGGGTAGGCATAGTGGGTGTGTCATTAATGGTGACAAATTCTGTGGTGAAGTCTACAAAGGAGGCGGAGAATTTGGGATCGAGGAGTAAGGTGTTGTTGAAGCGCCATCTCTTTGGTCCAGTGGACTTGGGTAAAATATCAATGTTTATCGAAACGGGGGCATGATCAGAAAATAAGATGGGGCCTATGTCAGCGTGGGTGAGGGATTGGGACACATGGTGGGAGCGGAAAACATAATCAATACGTGACTGGGAGTGGTGAGTCGGGGAATAGAAGGTGAATTCTTTATAGGTAGGATTGCAGAGACGCCAGGCGTCAATGAGCTTATGTTGGGATATCGCTTGAGTGAAAAGCTTGTGAGATTTATTAGGGATAAAAGGTGCCTTGGAGTTTCTGTCTAAAAAAGGATCAAGGGGTAGGTTACAATCACCTGCTAAAACAAAATTATCATCAATATATTCAGTAATACGGGAGGCCATTGCGCGCCAATAAACCTGATCACCACCAGTAGGGGCGTAGATATTAAGGAGGGAGAGAGGGACGCCTTTTGAGGAGAGTTTGACGTACAACCATCTACCTTCAGGGTCTGATTCAGAAGCTAAGAGCAAATGAGCAAGAGATTTGCGAACCAGTACAACCACACCATTTCTCTTGCCATCACCCGGAGATGAAAATACAGCACCCACCCAACCTCTCTTAAGTTTAGCAGCTTCATCGTCAGACAAATGTGTTTCTTGTAAAAAGGCAATATCTACATTTAATTTGGCTAAATGAGAGAGAATTTTTTGTCTCTTGATAGGAGAATGCAGACCTTTAACATTCCAGGATATAATTCGAACTGACATTAAGGATTAATCAAAAAGTGGGAAAATTGGAGAGTAGGACAGCAAGGAAATGCCTCGTAGCGAGCAGGGGCACAAGAAGGAAAAAGAATGAGGTGAGAACTGACGTGATGAAGTAAGGAAAGAAGAAAAAATGAGAGAAAAACCAGTGAAGCCATAAATATAGGGGAGAGCCAAGAAAATAGAAAGAATGGTAAGAAGATACAATAATTCTGAGAAATAGTGGTAAATAAGGTCCAAGGGAGAATCAAATAGGTAAAGGGAGATGAATACGAGCAAGAGAGCCAGTATGCAATGGAGAGAAGAAGGAGTGACGAAAGAGAATTGGAGGAGAGCCAAGGAAAAGGTAATGACACCAATAAATCTGAAAGTAACGAGGGAAGAGGTAAGATAAGAAGATATATAACATAGCAAAACATGATAAATAAGGAATAAAGGGTACTTATGAGGGGTAGCAGGGGAAAAATACAATCAGGAACTGGGGACAAGCGGAAACACATGTGGGGATGAGGGGAGGGAGGTAGGGCCAACTGGGAGAGGCAAGGCATTCGGGGTGAGGGAGACGTCCAACCAGAGATAACACAACGGAACGCAAAACAATGATCTGTGAGGGGAGAAAAAGAACATGGTTAGAAACTCGAATACAACAAAGATAAGAAACAAACATGTGGCCAACTGAGGAGCCAGAACAACATTATCAGATGAAAAAATGAAAAATATAATCTTAACTAGAAGTCATACAATCTGAAGAACCTGCAAAAAAAAAAATGAATGGATTAAAGCAGAACAAATTAGAGAGTCAAATTGCAACCACAAAAACAAGTCATGGTGGGTGGGAAGAGGGACCAGCTATCTCCATGTCAGATTGACCACAAGAGTTCAGGAAACTTCGAAGTCGTGCAGGATCTTCATATGTCGTAGTCTTATTATTATGAGTGACCTTAAATAGACAAGGATGAAAAAGTCCATATCTGGCACCAATGGAGCGAAGGTCAGGTCTCATATCTAGGAAGGCCTTGCGACGAGTTGCAGTGGTCCTGGCATAATCCTGCGCAAAGAACAAAGTGGAGCCTGACCATGTGAGGCGAGGAGAGGCTTTGGCGGCTAAGAGGACTTTCAGTAAGTCTGTGTACTCTAGAAAGTACATTATTACACCTCTAGGCTTCGTTGACGTAGAAGGAGAGGAGGAAGCTCGACCAAGCCTGTGGGCACGTTGGATATTCAGTGAAGTGTCTTCAGGTAGGTGAAGAAGCTTCGGGAGAAAGGACTTGAAAAAACTGATGGGATCATTTCCTTCACAACCCTCGACCAAGCCATAAAGACGGAGATTGTTACGTCTGTTGCGATTTTCAAGGTCCTCCACCTGCTTCTGAAGAGAGGAAATCTGCGTGTGCATGTGGGAGATCTTGGACGCGGATTCCTGAAGAGAGGACACGTCGCGCTCCACCAACGACACTCTTTCGTCCATCGAAGCCCAATTGTCAGTGAGAATCTGCAATTTAGCATTCGTCTCCTCCATGTAAGGGCGCAGGGCCCGTATCTCTTCGAGGATTAGCTCCATTGAGATGGGCGAGGAGGACTTAGGAGGCGAAGGCGAAGGCGGGTCTTTCTTTAACCTCTTAGAGTTCACTTTTGCCAAAGGCTGTGAGGAGATGTCCGCAGTTGATGTCATCTCGGTTGAAGATAGGGACTGGGAAGCTTCCAAATGAGCCAGTGCCGTGAATAATTTGGAATTCTTAATATAACTACGTTTTTGAACTTGACTGGAGCAATGCGCCATCAGCACGCTAATGGAACGTGAGGTCAAAAAAAGAAAAAATATCTTATTGCCCAGCTGGAAAAGGACCAGGGAGCAAATTAAAAAAAAGGAAGGAAAATGCCAGGCCACAGAATTGGAATCAAAAATGTTGGAGGCTAGAGTCATAAAGATGGCCGCCGTATCTGAAGAAAATTGAAAATTCCAGTCAGCTGAAAAAGGCAGCGAAAATAATCATAGTTGGAGAGAGAAGAGAAAAGTCACCTTGGAGTGCAGGTTATCCGCATGTGTGCTTCAGGAGGTGCTGGGGACGGTAGTAAAAGCGTGAGGCGTCCAGGGGATCCATGCGCGGTAAGGCGCGCTGCTGAGGCGATCACAGGCGAGATTAAACAAGATGGCGGCCGCGGCCGATAACGAGCCGCGACCGAAAATAAAATGGGCTGTAAGACCTAAAATAACTGTGCCTCAGCGCCGAAAAAGGATTAAAAATGATCCTGGCATGTTCCGACAGGGAAGACTGCCCTTTGTTGGTGGAAATTGAGGCGCGAACCGCCGGTAGACCCTGGTGTGGACGGAGCTCCTAGCCGAACGCCGCCATCTCCTTCGGGCGCCAAGCCACGCCCCCCCCAAACAAGACCTCTTAAAGGATGTTCAACATGTGGAAGAATTGAAATAAGTCATTCATGTGCACAAATACAATCATAACACGTGGCCAAAATGTTCTTTGGGAAACTGTATAAAGGTTTAAGGTTATTTTTTATAAGAGGAGTAATGTAAGGTATCAAAAACAAATAAGTTTCGTTTGGTGCAATCTACTCACATTCCCGTTAAGGTTTGTGAATCCGTCGCATTGTTTGGGTTTAGTTTATGATAAAAAAAAACACCATCTGCAGTCCTGAGAAGAAATGCTCAATTATAGACAATGCTTGAAATGGAAAATTGAAGTGCAGGTCTGTTTTTTTTTTTTTTACTAGAGCAAATGGTTGCTTCTCATAAGTGCGGGTAACCTCGCTTTAAATGCATTGCAGCCCTGCTGATAAACCTCTCAAATTAAAGAAGTGCAGGTACTAACAGGACCTGCACCTTTAAAGCACTGACTACAGATGAACCAGCCGCAGTGAACTTAAAAACAGAAATGCATTTTTAATTTCAAGACATGACTATTACACTGCCCTACCCTCTGTAGCTCAATGTTTATGGAAGTAAATTGCAGTTATTTGAACGTGCTTTAATATGGGGTTACTTTGTTTTAAAGCACTTTAAAGTTTGACAGAAGTCAAAAGTGTAAACGTCTTTCTTTAAAGACAGGTGTCTCCTGGGGCTTTGCTACTTCTGTCCTTGTATAAGTGACTGTGTCAGTCCCTAATCACCAGTTGTCCTACAAGTTCACACTGCAAGGCATTTTGCTTCAATTAATGTCTAGACACGCATCCCAGAGCAGGGTTTAGATGGCTGAAAAGGGCCGTCATAGGATCTGTGGATGACACATCCAGCTGCCATTGGCTCTGACAACTGTATAGTTGCGAATGAGGAATAACACACTGCAGGCTGAGAAAACAGATTTCACAGTCAGTAATCCTTAACATTCAACATTCTCGGTGATCATAGAGAGGACTTTGCAGGCACCGCGGAGTTCCAGTCAGCGTCTGATGTGGAGGCAAGTAAGTTAATGAGTCTGTCTGGGGCAAGAGGCCATTCACCAGCCGGAAAAATAAGAACCAGATGGTCAGCAGCAGCCCAACAATAGACGGTGGGGCACAAGGACAGAAGAAAACAATTATAGGCCCATGGTATGCAGCAATGGAACAACGTGGACCAACCACTCAGTGACATAGCTAAGAACCAAAGATGAGAAAAGTACTAAAAGCTGGGCTTTTCAGGCATGCCTTTTATCAGATTTCAGGTGAGAAGGTCCATCCATACGCACTGTCCTAGCTAGAAGTGGGTGACATTATTAAATTTTTTCCTTAAGGAATATGCATAGTCCTCATCAGATTATACTGGTAATACCTGAGCGTGACACGTGAAAATCAGGAGTCTTCCTCATTTTTACTATCAGCTAGACTGAAAAAAAAGACCTCAAGTAAATTTCCCCTTTGACAGTCCACCGACCAGTCATTTGTGAGACAAAGGTATGCACAGTATGCACTTGCATACAAAAAGGCTTGTGAGATACCTATGTCTATTCAGTTTCTGTAAATTGTGCACATGGGCATAGCTTATTCCATAATGAGAGGGGTTTGTGAGTCTGAGATTTCTCAACAAGCAACATGGTGTATGTACACCACTGGACAATGGTATTGAACATGGTTAGGGGCATTAGTTTTCAGTTTTTGGAAAAAGTGAGACCAGTCAGCGTAGTGCTTAAGTGAGATAGTCTGGACATTGTCTACCCTAGACCAGTTCCTCCTCACAGCAATGCAGGGCAGAGAGACAAAGGAGATCAGGCTATCATAAGACAACACCTAACATCAAGAGACCAGGCTTAGGGTGGGGAGGAGGGGGCTTCAAGCCTTTTAGTAGCCCAGACCCAGCAGCAGCCCGCACTTGGAGGAAGAGATGAATCAGGGAGAGCAGGCTAGGCGAATGCTGTGAAATACTAGGACATGTTGCAGAATACCTAGCAGCCTGTGATGGCAGAAGGCAACCATAACTCCAGGAAAGGAAAGTTTCAAATCACTTCCGAATTGAGTCAGCGCTCTAGCTCTCATGTCGCACACTAAAAAACACGCAATGACGCGACCGCGCACCTGATTGAAGGGGGGAGAGAGACTGTTTTAATATTGATGCTCAGACCACCTTTTTAATCTTAACGAATTATTGATTGCTTTTTGCCGAATTTGCACTGTGTTTTTTAACGTGGGTAATCTGTTTTGTCACCGCTGCTTAGCGCGGAGCCCATTTCGGAGCAAGCTCATTCCGAATTGAGTCAGCGCTCTAGCTCTCAGGTCGCACACTATAAAACACGCAATGACCCGACCGCGCACCTGATTGAAGGGGGGAGAGAGACTGTTTTAATATTGATGCTCAGACCACCTTTTTAATCTTAACGAATTATTGATTGCTTTTTGCCGAATTTGCACTGTGTTTTTTAACGTGGGTAATCTGTTTTGTCACCGCTGCTTAGCGCGGAGCCCATTTCGGAGCAAGCTCATTCCGAATTGAGTCAGCGCTCTAGCTCTCAGGTCGCACACTATAAAGTACGCAATGACGCGACCGCGCACCTGATTGAAGGGGGGAGAGAGACTGTTTTAATATTGATGCTCAGACCACCTTTTTAATCTTAACGAATTATTGATTGCTTTTTGCCGAATTTGCACTGTGTTTTTTAACGTGGGTAATCTGTTTTGTCACCGCTGCTTAGCGCGGAGCCCATTTCGGAGCAAGCTCATTCCGAATTGAGTCAGCGCTCTAGCTCTCAGGTCGCACACTATAAAACACGCAATGACGCGAATCCTCATTAGAGGCCGAAGCCATGTCATTCATTATAAAATTCAACAATGTGGAACTTCTATCCGGTCTACTGGTCTACCGACCCCCTGGAGCAAGAGCTCCTTTTACAAAATCTTTACAGACCTTTCTTGAATCGTGCTATGATACCACAACACTTACAGTTCTAGGTGACTTCAACTTCCACCTAGATGACCTTACCAATTCAGACTCATCTAACCTTATTGACATCATGGCAGGATATGGACTTTGTCAAATTATAACACAACCCACCCACTTGGCAGGTCATACACTAGATGGAATTTTCACCAATAATGATAGGCTTGCAGTAAAAGATATTCAACGGGTCCCTTGGACGGACCACGCAGTAATCCTTTTTAAGGTGAACCTCCATCTACCCATAACGGGACGAAAATCTCGCCCTCGGCTGGTTAACACCCGCCCTTGGAAGGATATCCAAGGCAACTAGCTGAAGCCTTGCTAGATGGTTCTCCCCACCCTAAGGATAGCAATGGCGGGGCTACTAAATTTGATTCCTGGATCAGTAAGGCAATAGACAAACTAGCCCCAGTGAAACCCACCCAGCCAAAAAAACGACTATTGACTTCACCCTGGTATACACCAGAGCTGAAACTTGCTAAAATCAAATGTAGACGGCAGGAACGTCTTTGGAGATCAGATTACAGTCCTGCATTAAAGAAGGAATATAATCATACTTTGAATCTGTATAAGTCCCTAATAAAACAAGCCAAAATCACATATTTTACTAACAAAATACAAGAGGCAAATAGTTCCTCGAAGGAACTCTTCAAAATAGTGACATCATTATCTAAGAGTCCCAACGATTCCATTTTCTGTCCTGATCAAAAATTCGTTGATAATCTCGCCCTTTTCTCTCAACGCAAGATCCAAGATGTCTACAAGGAACTCCAGGAGCTACAATCTGATCCTGGGAATAACATAGGCCATCCCTCGGAGGTCCCCATATCGCCCAACAGCCTGTCCCAATTCTCTCCTCTTAGTGAGGAACAGGTCAGTGACATACTACTCCAAATAAAATCTGGCTCTCCCCTAGATCCCTGCCCTCCTCGCATTTACCACTTGGCCCCTACGGTAATAAGTGCATCTCTGACTCCCTTGCTAAACGAGATCATTAGCTCAGGTGTCTTCCCTTCAACTTGGAAAAAGGCTTGTATAAGGCCTATTCTTAAGAAGCCTTCACTTGACCCTCAGGTCACTAAACATTATCGCCCTATATCCTGTCTCCCACTGCCCGCCAAAGTTCTAGAAAAAGTGATCAATCAGGAGCTAATGCAATTCATCGAGACTAATAGCTCCTTGGACACCACACAACATGGTTTCAGACCACGCCACTCCACTGAATCTGCCTTAATAATGGCTACAGAGGAAATCCGTAGAGCCATGGACAGTGGGGGCAGGGCCACTTTTGTCCTACTCGACCTAACGGCGGCGTTTAACACCGTCAATCATGGAGTTTTACATGATAGATTGATCCAACTAGGCATAAAAGACTCTGCTCTGGCGCTCCTTCACTCTTTTCTCGAGTCCAGATCTCAGCAGATCCACTGGGATGGTCTCCAGTCTGAAGAACTCTTTCTTCCCTGTGGTGTTCCTCAGGGATCAGCATTATCTCCCACATTGTTCAATCTATATGTAACTCCACTAGCTAACCTAATAAAGGATCATGGGCTAAATCTGGTTTCTTACGCTGACGACACACAATTAGTGGTGTCCCTGTCGCAAAGTGTTGAAGTTACTGCAGAGAAATTTAGAACCTGCCTCTCCAGAGTGATGAGTTGGATGAGTCTGAACTTCCTCAAACTTAACACTGAGAAGACGGAGGTGATAGAATTCGGTCACAAGCCGTCCATCTGGAACCATCTTTGGTGGCCGTCTGAAGCGGGCACCTGTCCAGTTCCCGCACCCAAAGTAAAGAACCTAGGTTTCCTGATGGACAAAGACCTCTCACTGACGCTCCAAGTCAATCAGGTGACCTCGGCCTGTTTCCTGATGATCAAAATACTCCGGAAGATCCTACCTTTTATCCCTTTTACCTTACGGAAAACAGTAGTGGGGGCCTTAGTCCTCTCCCGCATAGACTATTGTAATGCATTATATGTTGGGATAGGGGAGCAACAGCTCTCTAAGCTTCAATCCCTGCAAAATGTGGCTGTCAGAGTTCTGCTCGATCTCCCGAAGCATCATCTCACATCTTCTTACATGAGGAGACTCCATTGGCTTCCTGTGCGTAACAGGATCCAGTTTAAGACCTTATGTCTAGTACACAAAGCTGTACATGGAGGAGGGGCTGACGACATGAAGTCCCTTTTTCCTACCTATGCCCCCTCTCGCACACTTAGATCCTCTACCATGGGCCTAGTTTGCCCATCAAAATTTAAGAGGTCCCGATGGGGAGGCAGGACCTTCTCGTTCCAGGCAGCAAGATTATGGAACACCCTACCAACAGCACTTCGATTGGGAACAAACATGATCCAGTTCAGAAAGGCCTTGAAAACCTGGCTGTTCACCAATTCTTAGTCCAGCTCCACCTCGCCTCTTCTATCACAGCGCCAAGACGCCTCGGCATAAGTGCGCTTAATAAATAACTCAGTCAGTCAGTCAGTCAGTCAGACTTCAGTGAACTATACAACAAGAACCCGTGACCCCTCTTTTCTTTCTTTCTTTCTTTCTTTCTTTCTTTCTTTCTTTCTTTCTTTCTTTCTTTCTTTCTTTCTTTCTTTCTTTCTTTCTTTCTTTCTTTCTTTCTTTCTTTCCTTCTTTCTTTCCTTCTTTCCTTCTTTCCTTCTTTCTTTCCTTCTTTCTGTCTTTTCCTCTCTTTTAACAGAACATTTAGACATGGTATCACAAGTTTCAAGATATGAAGAACAGATGTGTGTGCAGAAGGACATTGCAAATTGTTTCATTCTACTGGGGTGTGCAGTTGTCCATTGCTTGGCTCTAAATCGTTGTTACGTTTTGAGCTATCTTTCCTAATTAGACAACTTTGATGCCATTCTAAGCGCTTGTGGATGAGATAGGTTTCATTTATGTTTTCCACATTGATTGATGATAAGATATCATTTGTTAGTATAACTTGAAAGTTATTCCACAATAGATTACACTTTTAGACAACTGTATAGCTTTGATCTGTAGTGTGAATTCGATGGTGACAGGAACTGTCTAACATGCACTGTTTTTGTAGAATGATGTGTAAGATTAGCTTCGGATGGATGAACTACTGATCTAGCAAACACTGAACCATGAAGATCGCTTGCAGCTGATTGATGGCCCCAGGAGCTGTTGTCACTCTAGATGGCATATGAATGACAGGACATCATGATGCAATGACTGGAAAGAAGTTAATGATGGAAAGGGTAGATAGAACCAGACTGAGATAGGAAGGGGATGGCAGATGACAAGTCCAAGTCAACTCCACCACCAACATTACACCCTGCACAGTAAATGATGAATGGTCATTGGGTAGACGCAAAAGGAAGGGAGTAAGTGGGAGCAACGAGATCTGTAACAAAAGCATTTATGCACTATGCTACCTTACTTTGTCTACAAATGTGAGCCGTAGCATTATATCGAATAATATGGTGCAGGTTCATTAACCATCCAAGCTAACTCAAGAGGATTGAAACTGTGACTGTGAGTCAGATGAAAAAAAAGAAATTCAGAAAATCATCACAATCCAGTATTTTCCCTCTTTGAAATATCAACCTAAAGCACCAGCTTCAAGAAGAAAACATGTCAAAGTAGTTTAGAACTGTTTAGACTATTCCTAAACATTTTTAAATCAATTAGACACAGAATTGTTATGTTAAAGAAAAAGAATACAGAGCTTTTTAAACAAGCTTGCTATTTAAGTACCAACTCCTAGCCCTTCCATAACTTCAGCAGTCACAATAATGTCCTGCATTTTTCTCTGTGAAATATGGCAACACTTCTTGAAGTTTGGGGACACCCACTGTTGCTCACAATTAGTGCTTAATTCGAGCCAGTGGTTGTTGGTGTGGGCCACCGACACTCATTTTTGAGGTCTGGCACTTATTTTTTACTCAACAGATTTTGATCCAGAACTAGTGAGAGAAAAGCACAAGATGGGTAAAAAAGGAAGAAGACAACGATGGAAAAACAGTGGCAAATTGAGAAAGTAGGGATGAAAAAGAAGTGTCTAAGAGTGAGATAAAGGGGCAGGGGACAGTTGATGGCTTAAAGAGGCCTTATGTGGAAAAAAACACTAAGCAGCCTTGGTATTTGCCACCTTGAATACAGAACGCAGTTTTGTGAGCAACCATTTGGGCCGGGCACTTATTTTTTTTACAAATTTAACACTGCTCACCATCATGGTTATAATCCATAGATAAATGCACCGTCATGGCACCAACAGAAAGGTACACAACAGTGGGTGTGATGAATGCTACTGAAAGACTAGAGGGGCAATTTCATTATAAGAATCCCTTCCTCGTGGGATAGGTACAGCACACCACCAGCAGTGCAAGTGTCACTTCCAAAACGGGCACAGGTGGACAGCAGCTTTGCAAGTTTCCCTCTCTCATAGAACCGATTCACCGTGTGCATCAGCTGACCATCTTCATAGAAGAAGTGTGTCACAGCATCCCTAACACAGCTGGGCATCAAGTGTGCAACCTTCCATTCCTTAGGCAACAGGTAGAGCATGGGTAAAAGTGCAAGTTTCCTCGTTCACTGAACAGGTACAGCATGGTAAAAATAGTAGAAGCTGCCATCCCTGGCAGAAAACCTACAACATTACCGCGGCAGTACAAGCATCCTACTATCACAGAACAGGTAAAGCTCAAGAAGTATCAGGCACACAGTATGCTTGTTTTGTTTAGTAAGCACATGAATAGTTGAGCAAGTAAACAGCTATATATGGATGACTGAGTATAAACGTTCTGTTATTGCAGTGCCAATGTGCCTCAGTGGGTGAATGTGTGCTTACAAATACATATGTCATGTTATGTGTGGAGTGGAGTGGTGAATGGCTGCAATGATACATAAGTTAATGGCAGTAGAAGGAGAAGTGGATAATGGAGTAAGTTGGTGTATAATTGGGTGAGTAGGAGACTGGATGGGTCGGAAAAGTATGTTTTGACGAATGCTGAATTTGTGTGGACAAATGGGTGAATAATGGAATTTGAGAATGTATGTGGATAGAGAATGCATGTGAAAGGAAAATGTTTGTGGGCTGAAGCGTATTTATGCAAAGATGGGTAATAGTCAGTTTGTGTATATGGGCTGAATTAAAGGTCACTCTGTGTATGTGTGTGTGTATGGATGGATCATGTGTGTGAGTGTGTGCATGTGCCCAGATGAATGCATTTGTGGATGGAGGTGAATTAATAATCTTCATGCTGCTCCGTTTGGAGATGCTAACCTTATGATATGACAATGTGACTTAGACACATAACAGCTCCTAACAGAAAGACGAGCAACAAGCCATCTCATAATGATGTATAAGACATTGTTGATATGTACTTTTCAGTTCTAAGGTCACATATGTAACTGTGACTCATGCAATTGTGTTAACCATGTGCCTCGAGTTATCAGATTTTTTTATTTACCACACTTCAGAATGACACAAAATTAAGCACTATAACAACCAGTCTTTGGGATGCTAGTGAACAGCTAGTAAAGTCTACCTGTTTGCACTGCTTTACTCAGATTAGATATGAAACCACCACCAACACTGGCACCAGGACCCCCGTCACACTGCAGATATAGATGGGTGACAGTCCAGTCAGAGTCTAAGGAAATTAGGTAGGGAAGCGCTGAGGGCTTTTTGAGATCCTAGTTGAATCTTGTGAAAGTTAAAGTACAATTTTGATAGGACTCAACAGCATCAGATAAAATCACAGGCATGCAGGTCCTAAATCTGATACTGCTCATAATTAGGGGTGGGCGGAATTTGCGAAATCCACTTTCGCAAATTATCGCGAAAATGTTAAAAATGATCGCAAACACGTGGAAATATCGCGAAGATGCGGAAGTTTTTTTCCCGCATGTGCACGAGATATTCTGCATGGTTGCGGCTCGCCAACTTACCCATGTGGTTGCTCGCGGGCGCGGCCATCTTGTTTTCAGTTGTCTTGCGGTGCATGATCGCAAGAAGAAAGACGTGATCGCGCGACGCATGACGTCACTGCGGGCGCGAACTGTCGCGAGACAGCGCAAATGGCTAAAAACAATACAACATCTCATGGAGAACGCGACCGGATCAAGAAAACTTGTCGGCGCACGCAGGGATTCAGGTAAGGCGATCGCGTGCGCGCGAGAATGTATTATTTTACAGCGCGAGCAAGAAATAAATTATTGCCAGCTGCGGAATGCGGAAATTTTGACATTTTCGCGCTTTCCGCGGAACGCGAAAATGTCAAATTATCGCAATTTCCGCGAACGGAACGAAATTTTAGCCCAGGCCTACTCATAATCACATGATGATTCAGATAGAGGAAAACCAATGCTACATCAGAGAACACATAATTTAAGATCCAGCTTTAATTGCCGAAACACTGTAAACCAAGTGCCCCACCGATTCTGGGCTTCACGCTCCTGAGGGGAGCGTGAAGCCCCAACGCAAGGCATTGGACTGATTACTGTGGTCACCATTGCATTCGGCCAATGGTTTAAGAAAGATGAAAAAGTTGGAGGGGAGCTCTAAAAGAAAGAGGGGCAGAGAAGTGTAACTAGGAATTCTTCACAAGAGGTGTGGCTTGCATAATTAAGGGTTTGGCTTAAAACATTAAAACTAAAGTCCTGTGCTACACAAAGCATGACACCTGACCAGTATATACTGACCAGTACTTTCATCTTTAAGCACTGCATTTCTTTTTTCTTCAGCACTGTCAATATTTCAACAGCTGTGTACCTCCTTCACACACTTTCTCAAACAATGGCAATTACAATTGGCACATGTGTGACCACTGCTCTGTGCAGACTGCAGAGAAGCCTGTGCATGAAGTCTGAAAACCTTTATGATCCACTTACAAGCACTGTGATTAATGCACACTGCCTTCAGCCCCATCTCCTGAACTCTCATGTGTGCCTCGTCATGAACACTCAACCACAACCTGAACTCCCCCAGACACATGGAGGTGATTCAGTTCACACAAGGGATCAATAGTGCATGAAAACACTACAGAAACACAACATATGGACAAATTAAATACACTTAGGAAATGAAAGATTAAAGAAAAAGGAAGGTAAACGGGGACTGCATTGTTGGTATGTGTTACCTCAGGGTTCCACACAGCGCTGTGAGGAATTTGAGGACTATTTTTGCCTGTAATGGACATTAATTTAGGGCCCAATAGGATTTGTTTTAAAGACCCTTTAGGATTGTTACCCAATTACATGCATGCTCTGGTTCCGAGTTCCTACCTGCGCATCACATGCAGCCCACTCTGGCATCTCAAATCCAGTCTGGAGAAGCAGTGACTTGATGTCACTGTTGATTCAAACTGCTGAGCCGGCTGTCCCTGCCAGGCATGACCCGACTAAGTCGTTATTATGGGATGAACCGATGGCAGCAGCAACATGAGACATTTCTGCTTGTTCCAAGTGTGTGTCAGAGTGAGCCTAAACCGCCCTCCAATCCTGATGGTAGAAACTAATTCGCTGTTTCTGTCTGCTTTAGGTAGTTCAGACATTCTAATCAAGGTGGCACCACCAAGGGCAACGTGTATTGTTGGCTGGTGTAGTTGAGTGACTAGTGGGACAGGGTCATGGGGCGTAGTCAAAGAACTTTGTTATCTTGACTATCACAAATGTGGGGTATGCAATATTGGGAATGTTGGTTAGATACCTCTGAATGAGGCATATAGGTTTATGTTGGTCTGCTGCTAATGGAAAAATGTGACAGTTGCATATAACTGTAAAGTGTATATACAATGTGTAAATATTGTTTTGATTTCATTGTATATGCTGTGCTGATGTCAATGTGTGTGTGTGTCTGTGTAATACAAAGACCAGTGTTTTATACATACAGTGTGGAGTATTTTTGTGGCGCAAGCAGTGTGTCGTGCTTTGTGCCAAGATGCCCGAGGGTGAGCACAGGTTATCAGACACATGTATCGTACTCATCCTGTCTATGACGGGGGATTCCAACTGGCTTCGATGCATCCCAGCCAGCCAGAAACTGCCGAGTCTAACAATGGGATTTTCTTCTGTCAGTGTTTGGGGTGGAACAATCATCAATATTTATTGCAAGTCAGGTGACAAGTCCCGGATGAGTGACTAGTTGGGACCAGTCATTAGCCATGAGGTCTTGTATGTGAATGGCAACTATTTCCCTAGCTGCATAGTACAATGTTGTGACAGAGCTCAGGGCAGAGTGCATATGTAATGTGGGCACAGACAGGCCACATCATTTATCTCAGACAGAAATGGTAGGATAGTAGGAGTTGCAAGCAAGACTTCTGTACGTGATCCAGTGGCCTTTTCCTCAGTACAATAGCTTTCATCTATGGTGAAGGAGTTGGGAGTCAGTTAAACTTTCATAGGAGTCAGATCGAAGACATCCTTCCTGCTCCCTTCTTCATGCAACATTGTGGTCTAACATCCACTAGGGTCTCTGGATCCCTGAGTACTCTGCTGCTTAAATACAGTGGGATGGAGTCCTACTTGGTAGTA
This sequence comes from Triturus cristatus, assembly GCF_964204655.1. Lineage (NCBI taxonomy): Eukaryota > Metazoa > Chordata > Amphibia > Caudata > Salamandridae > Triturus > Triturus cristatus. The sequence goes on along the minus strand of NC_140590.1, from coordinate 478,403,091 downwards.
CAGCGTGACAAGCAGCAGGGCCGCTGCTCTGCTTCCCCAGAAAAGTACAGCCACTATGGCTAGCAATAAAAAAAAACAGTCATAAATGTTAGTATGGTGAGGGCATGTTTATGTGCATGACTGTGTTTGCATGTAAAGTTCTGTGTGAGTAGTTCTGGGCATTTGTTTATGCGGTGAGTACCCCACCAAGTATACAGGTTTTGTTTCTTTCGTAGTCTAAGAAAAATCGAAACAACATATGGGGGCAGATTTATGAGGTTTTGCCGTAGGGAAGCGCAGCAGGCCTTCCTGCTGCGCTTCCCTACGGCAAAAGAAAAGGGCAGGGATGCGCCGTATCTATAAAATGCGGCGCATTCCTGTCCTTTTCCCCTGCGCCGGCGCACAATGGGCTGCCTGCGTCAACGCAGGCACCTCTGCACCATGGTGCAAGGGTGCCTGCGTTGCGGGGATGAATATTTTTGTATAGGAAGGGAAACCTTTCTGTACAAAAATAATCACAAGAGGTTTTTCCTCTTTGTATGGGTGCTGCAGAATGCAGCACACATAGAAAAAGGAAAAACAAGGAGAAATAAAGATATTTCTCCCCGTTGCGCCTCCCTTACGCCTCCCCTGGGGAGGCGTAAGCTTTTGGCGCTGCCTGAGATTTACGATTTCTCGTAAATCTGGGGCAGTGTCAAAAGGCCATGGATGTTGCTGGGAATGCCCCCAGCAACACTCATTGCACGCCCCTTTAACGCAGAACACTGCGTTAAAGGGACTGATATTTATGAGGCAGCATTAAGCCACAAAAAGTGGCTCAGTGCTGCCTGATAAATATCACGCAGGCTTCTGCGCCACGGAACGTCACAAAAAGTGACGTTCCGATGGCGCAACGGTCCTCATAAATCTGCCCCCTGGTTCTTTGCTGAAGCACAGCCCCTGAATTATGTGCCCCTGCGAGCATCTGGATGTTGTTTGCATTTTCTTACCCTAAAAAAAATCCAATAATCATCTGTCTCCTTTCTGTGGCACAGACACACACGTTTGGGCCCTAACAGTGAACCACACTCTGTTTGGATGTTTTCTTTGTCTACTGCAAACAGTGCCTGGCTACTTGCTGGGCACAAAACTGTGGGGCATATTTACAAGCCCCTATCTCCACCACAAAGTCACTTTTAGTGCCGTTGTGATGGCGATAGGGGCCTTGCCTTATCTACAAGGCAACATTAAGCCACTTAACGTGGCTTAAGGCTGCATTGTAAATAAGGCACGCTTTCAAGCTGTGTTTAGCGTGAAAGGGAAGGGCAATGGGGGTTGTGGTGGGCGTTCCACCATAACACCCGTTGATTTTGACGGCCCATTCATGCGGATACTGTGCATCCCTGCGTTTTCAGAATGGAAAAGCGTGGCGGTAGCAATGTTTGCTTAACGCAACGCTTCTCCATTCTTTTGTAAATTGCCCCTCTGTGTCTGTCTGTGTTCAAGAAAAAAAGTCATACACTGTTTGGATTTTTTTGTATTCTAAAAAATATCCAAAGAGTGTCTGGCTATCTCTTGGTGAGCAGACACACAGATCCTTTTACAATGCTTCTTTGGAATAGGACTGTGGGTAATTGAATCAGATAGTTAAGTTTGGAAGGGAAGGGACTAACAACAATGTTTACCACAAAGAGCTGCTCCTATTGGGATAACCCAAACGAGTTACAAGAACGTCGTGAGTGTGGGCATCTCACAAAAAGTTACGGACTGGTCTCACACACCACCTGGTGTCATGCTTCATCATTGACCAGTCCTCGCCCTCTAAAACCTTCGTTTGATAGAGGGCGGGCATACACTTGACGACAAGGATGCACTTCTAAATAACAGAGTGGGGGCCAGTGAAATAGTGAGTGGATTTAAAAATCATTATAGTAATCAGGAGTGTTTTTAATATGACTGAAAACTATATGATATTAAAATATACGTGACGGTGATTGGGGTAATTAGTGTCCCCTAACCGTCTCATGAATGGTCAACATGTTTCTGCCAAAGCGGCCCAGTTGGGTCCATGGCATTCATCAGGACCTAGTGAAATCAAGGGGGCTCTGTTCTTACCAATCGTTGGTAAGATGTTACCACTGTGTGGGTGTGGCGTAGGCCACACTTCACTTCCTAGATTGCTTCCAACGGTGAAGCCTAAAACAAAAAGGAAACATTTGAGAAATAGTAGTTAATTCGAACTCGTTGGGTTAACCATACCTGTAAAGGAAAAAGAGAACAATGCATGCATTGACTTCTAAAAGGGAAAATATTGTGCGTGACTTTGTGGCACTCTATTTGTGTACACATGTGTGAGAATTCCGAAGGTGGTGGCAGCCGATGCTGCCACCGGTCTTACCCTAATTCTATGGACTACTTGTCCCATGGGGGAAGGGGCGGAGGGAATCCGGTTTTTGTCACCTCTGCAAAAGAAAACATAAAACCATGGTCTTCATCAAACATACTGGGGGAGCAGAATCTCCCAAAAATTCTGAACAGCAGTCGCTCCAAAGCCCTTTGAAAAAAAGAGAGAAGTGAAACTAAAACTAAAAATCACTGGTCTCTCTGTTCATTCATACTCTTACTGTGACAAGTGTTGGATTGTTCCTGGGTCCTATGCGTCCGCTCCCGGTCCTCCCGAATGTAGAAATGAGAGAGAACGGCGGCCGTCTTATATAGTGGAGCTAAATCACTCAATATGTGTAATCAGCGATAATGAGGAGAGAAACGTTATCAGGTGCGCATTCCCTGGTGTCCCAAACAAAAGTTGCCTGGATAAAAATGGCGGATGTGGGCGTATCTAGGCCAGGACTGCGTGGCACAAGGGGCCTTATTTGTTACAAGGCAGGAGGCGTTCTATGCGGGAGCGTGGATGGTTAAGATGCTGAGGGGGCGGTGACCCATGTGTTAAACAGACGCCGCATATGTAAACAAAGGAGCTAGCATTACGCCGGGGCGCGTCCGTATTATCTTGGTTGGTATGGTAACGCTGAACATGCCAGGGAGGAAAGCGTGGAAGGCATGTTGGTGAAAGAAAACAAATGTGTTTAATCACATCGCTCACATCACTCCCAATCGAGGCTTATGTTACTCCCAAGCGAGGCTTGTGTTATATATCTGGGACCGTGCGCCGGTGTGCAAGTAGCAAAGTGTATGATGACCAAGTCCTTAGTGGAAACACCCACCTGGAGGTGTGGATGCATACAAAGAGTATCACGATGTGATATGGTGCATATACACGAGTGGGAAGGGAAATCGGTTTGTAAGAGGAAAGAGAGGGGGAAGGGAGGAGAGAAGAGAAAAAAGGGGGGAGGTGTGTTAAAAAAAGGGGGGATTTGTTCGTTTGTTGGTCATCTTTGTAAAGTCTGCTCTGAGTATGTTCAATGGGTGACTATGTAAAATAGACAAATATACTGTGAGGGTATATTTATATATATATAATATGATAAACCTCAGCAATAAAAATTATTGAAGGCGTGTCAACTGGAAAAGGTTAGCAAAAGTATAGTGTCGATGTCTTATTACATTTGCTCAATGTATGCCGACCATGCTTTACATGTGAATGTAAATAGCGAGTGAATCATGTACTGGAGGTGGCAAATGCCATACTTATGACCAATTATCATCGTGTTAGCTGCAGCCATGGGATGTCATCATTGAGGCCCTTCTCATGGGATCGAAGGCGGTAAACCCACCGTTGCTCTCTAACATGCAGGGCTCTAGTGAGGTCAAATTTGCTTTTTTTCATGACCTCCAGGATGGTCCAGCTCAGGTCCGTGTCGTTATGATTTATTTAAAAAAAATGCCGTGTCAGCCTTGTGTTGGTTTTTTTACACCTGATCGTGCTCCGGTGTTCATTAATGCGGGTTTTTATCTTTCTTGTTGTCATTCCCACATATTGAAGGTTGCAGGGGCATGTTATCAGATACACAACGTTTTCTGTATTGCAATTGCTGAATGTTCGGAGCTGCTATGGTTTACCTGTGCCTATGTCCACTTCTTTGGTGTTTTTTGTGAGATTGCATGAGTTACACCCGCCACAGGAGAAATGGCCCACTGCTCGTGGTTGATCCCAGAGTCTTAGTTGTTCGGTATTCTCTCTCGTGGTCATCTGTGCATGTACTAGTTTGTCCCGTAGATTTTTATTGCGTTTGAAAGCAAACAGGGGAGTTTCCCATTGTTTTCCGGCGCTGTTTAGTATATGCCATCTTTTTCTGATGAATTTTTGGATTAGATTTGATGCTGGTGTGAATGTTGTAACACACACTGGTCTATTTGTGTTTGCTTTTTCCACATCTTCCAAAAGTGCTTCTCTTGAGTTGTTTTTTGCTCTTTTGTTCGCCTTTCTCACCATTTTCCTGGGATAATGGCGTTCGATGAGTTTTTTCTCAAGGTGTTCTGCCTGTTCTTTATAGGTATCTTTCTCAGAGCAATTTCTCCTTATTCGGAGGAACTGGCCAACCGGCAGATTCTGTTTGAGCGCTTTTGGGTGGTAACTCTCGTACAAGAGTAAGCTGTTCCTGTCCGTAGGTTTGTTGTGGACCTTAGTAGTTATCCCCTCATTGGTGAATGTGATGTCCAAGTCCAGAAAGATTGCTTGATTCTTATTGATAGTGTGAGTGAACTTGAGGTGTCTGTCTTGTGAATTAACCCAGTAAACAAAGGCCATTGCGTCCTCTTCTGGTCCATTCCATACTATAAGTATGTCGTCTATGTACCGTTTCCAGATTCTTAGATGACTTAGAAACGGGTTTACCGGATTGTGGATGAAATCCTCCTCAAATTGCTGGACGTATAGACAAGCCATACTGGGGGCAAAAGTGCTCCCCATCGAAGTACCTGTTATCTGATGGTAAATGACTTGTTCGTATTGGAAAAGGTTTTCTGTAAGGGCCAATTCAGGACATTCCATAACGAAATGTTGGGGGGTGATAAAGTCCCATTCTCTTCGTAGAATAATGTTTTCTACAACCTCCAGTGTTCGTCGTTGGGGTATGCTCGTGTACAGGGCTTCGATGTCCATCGTTATGAGCCAGTCGCTGGTGGTATCCACCTCCAGACCTCTTAGGAGGCAGAGGACGTCTTTAGTGTCCTTTAAATAGGATTGTGTCTCTTTTACAATGGGCCGTAAAAAACAGTCGCAAAATTGCGACAGAGGTTCTAGCACAGACCCAATGCCAGATACGATGGCCCTCCCCGGAGGGGGCATCCGATCTTTGTGGATCTTTGGGAGAATGTAGAATCGCGGCATCCTTGGCTCTTCGTTGATCAGAAAGCCAGCTTCTTGTCTCGTAATCCAATCATTCCTGAGTGCTTCCTCCACTATATTTTTTATTTTGATCATGATTGGGCCAGTGGGATCCGTTTGGTGTATGGCATAGCTGTTTGTATCGGCTAACAGTCGTGGGCATTCATCTTGGTACATCGTAAGATCCAAAAGAACAGTGGCGCCCCCTTTGTCAGCAGGTTTTATGACGAGGTTATGGTTGTTTTTAAGTGCTTGTAGGGCTGTTCGCTCCTTCCCGGTAAGGTTATTGAACCCTTTAATGTTTTGAAAATCGATGTCCTCTATATCCCTGAGTACAGCCTGTTTGAATGCGAGTGTCTGGCATGAGATACTCTGATTTGGAGGTTGGAAGGTTGACTTCTTACGTAAACCAGTTGATTTTGTATTATTGCTTTCTTCATTGACTTCTGTGGTGTCTCCAAAGTAATCACGAAGTTTGAGTTTCCGAAGAAACTGGGCCAGTTCTGTGTTGAGAACAAAGGGGTCATTTCTGGGTGTGGGGACGAAGCCCAAGCCTTTGTTGAGGACGGTCTCTTCGTCATATGTGAGTCTGTGCGTGCTGATGTTGACGATGTTTGTTAATCTCTGCTCGTCGAGGGCATCTCCGTTCTCCCTCTGCTCCTGGTTGTCACTCCTTGTGGTGGTTGTTGATCCTCCCACTGGACCCTTGCATTTCTTCTTTTTTGTCTGCCTCTCCCTCTGCCCTGGAATAAAAAAGGAGGCGGGCCCGAATGGTATCCGAAGCCTGGTGGAAAGTAGGGCTGTTGCCAGTAGCCAAAGGGAGGGGGTTGTGGTTGTGGTTGCGGTGCTTGCATAAGAGGTTGGTACCCAGACTGTCTCCCATAGTGTGATCCTGAGCTCTCGTCACTGCTGGAGTCACTCCTCTCCTCTCCTGAACTGAACGTCCAGTTCTGGGGGGTGGGTCTGAAACGTTGTCTTTTCCCTGGTTGCTGTAGTGCCGGTTTGTTGTAATGCTCATCAGTTACATATGGATAAACCGTCTCCTTGCTGAACTTCTGTACATCTTTTTTTAGTTTTGTCAGCTTAGATTGTGTCAGATATTCTTTATATTCTGAATGGTCTTTATTAATTTTGTCCAACTTCTTCTTGAAGACTGAGAGTTGTACTGTAGTTTTCAGTTTGCACTCGCTCTGCTGGATCTCCACTAGGAGAGCATCTGCTAGTTGTCTGGCAGTATTGATAATAAGGATAAGCCAGTCTTTAGTGCATTTCCACGCAATGCTAGACCAATTAATCCTAAACTCTTTGTTGTTGAGGAACAATCTGGGCTCATTGGTAACAATGAGTCCTCTGGGGGCCGTGTTCTTCCGGAGGTATTCCGTCATAAATGCTCCGTGGAGAGCTGTACGGATTTGCTCTTTCTTCTTTGTGGATAGCGCTTCCCACTCATCTGAGTTTTGTACTGTTTATGTGACTATAGTTTCAGCTAGTAGAGATGGTGTGTTTAAAATCTCTGCTAGCATTTCCTCCCTGAATGAAAGTTCGGTGTCCATATTGAAAATTAGGGTGATGCAATCGTGATACTTAGTCAGATCCTAAGTTTATTCTTTTTATTTTCAAGGCGAGACTAAATAATGTCTGTCCTTATTTTTCTGTTTACAGCAGTCTGTATAACAACACAGGTCCCTTGTAGTAGGAAAAGTACCCCTTAAATTGTTCCCACAGCCGTCAGCTGTACGTACGTTAAATCACAAAAGAACCCCACTATGTGTGTGGAGAAGGGAACAAGAGGCATGGGGTTCTAGGAGCTAGCAGCCTCCAATATTAAATGTTTACCACAAAAGAGCTGCTCCTAGTGTGATAACCCAAACAAGTTACAAGAACGTCGTGAGTGTGGGCATCTCACAAAAAGTTACGGACTGGTCTCACACACCACCTGGTGTCATGCTTCATCATTGACCAGTCCTCGCCCTCTAAAACCTTCGTTTGATAGAGGGCAGGCATACACATGACGACAAGGATGCACTTCTAAATAACTGAGTGGGGGCCCGTGAAATAGTGAGTGGATTTAAAAATCACTATAGTAATCAGGAGTGTTTTTAATGTGACTGAAAACTATATGATATTAAAATATATGTGACGGTGATTGGGGTAATTAGAGTCCCCTAACCGTCTCATGAATGGTCAACATGTTTCTGCCACAGCGGCCCAGTTGGGTCCATGGCATTCATCAGGACCTAGTGAAATCAAGGGGGCTCCGTTCTTACCAATCGTCGTCTACTGTGTGGGTGTGGCGTAGGCCACACTTCACTTCCTAGATTGCTTCCAACGGTGAAGCCTAAAACAAAAAGGAAACATTTGAGAAATAGTAGTTAATTCGAACTCGTTGGGTTAACCATACCTGTAAAGGAAAAAGAGAACAATGCATGCATTGACTTCTAAAAGCGAAAATATTGTGCGTGACTTCGTGGCACTCTATTTGTGTACACATGTGTGAGAATTCCGAAGGTGGTGGCAGCCGATGCTGCCACTGGTCTTACCCTAATTCTATGGACTACTTGTCCCATGGGGGAAGGGGCGGAGGGAATCCGGTTTTTGTCACCTCTGCAAAAGAAAACATAAAACCATGGTCTTCATCAAACATACTGGGGGAGCAGAATCTCCCAAAAATTCTGAACAGCAGTCGCTCCAAAGCCCTTTGAAAAAAAGAGAGAAGTGAAACTAAAACTAAAAATCACTGGTCTCTCTGTTCATTCATACTCTTACTGTGACAAGTGTTGGATTGTTCCTGGGTCGTATGCGTCCGCTCCCGGTCCTCCCGAATGTAGAAATGAGAGAGAGCGGCGGCCGTCTTATATAGTGGAGCTAAATCACTCAATATGTGTAATCAACGATAACACATATTGAGGAACTAACAACAAACCTAGTCCACCCTCGCTCAATCCCTAGCTCTTCGTTTATTTACTCTGTGTATGAGAGTGGAAAAAGTGATTGAGGGGAGGGGAGGAACTGGGCAGCTCCTCCCACCTTCTTTCCCACCTCCAGAAAAATGTGTATCAAGCTGGTGTGCATGGCTAGGGAGGAGAGGAGGGCAGTATTAGTTGACCTTAGCCCCTCCCATAGCCCATTCCACCAGACGTACCCTAGATTGGACCAGACAGGGTCTAGGGAACCCCTCTCAAGTCCATCCTATATGTGTGTGATGTCATTCATGATATCCTACACGTCTTAATGAGGTGGGCGGGACATGAGCATCTGACTGCATCTGTGGGAGTTTGTTGGTTCCCAGGAGGGATCAGGCACCAGCAAGTTCCTTACTTCCACCTACAGAATCAGATGGAGTTTGTCCCTCATAAGTGGGCGGGCGATTTTTTTAAGATGCGTAAGTCTGGTGGGAGCAGGTATAAAAGTGGTCTATATAACAGCTTCCCTGCTATATAATTTTAAGATGTATAAATCTATCAATAGGGGAGCAAAAGCGTTAAGTTTACCTCAAATCAAATCAAATCAGGAACATTTGTTTAGCGCACACATCACCTGAAGGTCTCATGGCGCTGGCGGACGGCTCCTAGATTGTCAGCATAAGAGGGACAGCGCTAATGGTCGAACAGCCATGTTTTAAGATTCTGGCGGAAGTGGTTATGGTCAGAGATGGTACGTAGGTGTAAAGGCAGTTTGTTCCACAGAGTCGGGGCAAGAGAAGAAAAAGCCCGACCGCCGTTTCTGACAGTACATACTCTGAGTGGAGTGAGAAGGGATTTGTTATCGGATCTTAAGGGCCTGCTTGGCTGGTACCAGCTGAGATTTTTTTCTCCAGTAGTCTGGACCCCTACCATACATGTTTTTATGTGTTAGGCATAAGATCTTAAAGCATGTTCTTTTCTTCACAGGCAACCAGTGAAGATGTCTAAGGCTCGGCGCTGAGGGGGTTCCTGATGGAAGATCCAGCACCAGCCTAGCTGCTGTATTTTGCAGTACCTGAAGTCATTTATTTCCAACAACAGAGCGTTGCCGTAGTCCATGCGGCTGACAATCAGTCCCTGTACCAGTGGTTTCCTGGCTTCTAGCGAGATCCACCTAAGCACTTTGTGCAAATTGCTCATAATGCCAAGGAGCCAATTATATGGTTAACCTGTTTTTTCATTATTAATTGATTATCAATTTGAATTCCTAAATTCCTCACTGTCTGCTTTGGGGGTGGGCAAGGACCGAGATTTGGAGGCCACCAGTCATCTGACCAATGCTCATGAGCCTTACCGAAAAGTACAATCTCGGTCTTGCTTCCATTTAATTGTAGGTGGTTGATGTTCACCCATTTCTTTATGTGAGGCATGCAATTCTTAAAGCGAGATTTTGTCTCCATAGGGTCAGGGACAAGGGTGATCAGAATCTAAGTATCATCGGCATACAACACTACGTCAAAGCCGTATGATCTGATCACTGTGGCTGGAGGGGTCATATAAAGATTAAATAGCGTAGGGCTCAAAATTGAGCCCTGTGGCACTCCCATCTTAACAGGCCTACTACAAGAAACTAAATCGCCAATCTGTACTGCAGTGACTCGGTCACTTAGATAACTTTTAAGCCACATCAGGACCTTCCCCCTGACACCAATATCCCATAGCCGTTGTTATAGAATGCTATGGGATATGGTGTCAAAAGCTGCTGATAGGTCCAGCAGGATGAGAATAGATGACTGCCCTCTATCCATTGCTAGTCGGATGTTGTCAGTGACTTCTACCAGCGCCATTTCAGTGCTATGGGCGGCCCTGAAACCGGACTGTGAAGGATCGAGTAAGCCATAACTCTCGAGATGGTCTACGAGCTGCCTGTTAATCAGTGACTCGAGCACTTCCCGAACTAAGAGAGCAGCGAGATTGGGCGATAGTTAATTAAAGTTTTGGGTCTGCAGAAGTTTTTTTTTAAATTGGTCTGACTCTGGCTGCTTTCCAGATCTTTGGGACCACTGATGTTGATAGTGACCTATTGAATAAAGTTGTGATACTGTCTAGAAGCACTGGAAGAATATTAGACCGAAAACGAGGTGACACAGGATCAACTGGTGAGAAATCTTTTTCATGGCCTTGGCCACTTCCTCAGTGTTGTATTGGGAAAATTCCTATAAGAGGGGGAGGGGGTCAGTGGAGGAAGTATGGTATTGTTCCTGAGTATTTAAATATTCATGCAAAGGGAAGTTGCTGTGAATGGTGATAATTTTTTCTTTGAAAAATTCCGAAAGAGAGTCCGCCCAATCTTGTGAGACAGGGATATCTGGCTGGACAGGGGCATCATAAATTCCTTTGAGATGCTATAAAGTTCTTTATTGGAATTTGCCGCTTTTTCGATTCGTTTAGGAGTAATTCTTTTTTGCTTTGCCTGATATTATCCATATAACTACGATGGACATTTTTATAATTCCCACGGTCAATTTGGGCTTTGCTTTTCCTCCATTTACGTTCTGAGGTCCTACAGGACGCCCTTAGTGTTTGTAATTGCTCTGTGAACCAAGGGGCAGTTCTAGTTTTTATTTTGATCTTGGTAAGAGGAGCGATCTGATTTAATGTGGTTGTTATTTCTCCCTCAAAGAGGGAAACTGCCTGATCAATGTTCTCCTCTTGACACAATGGAGGGAGGTTGAAATAGACTGAAAAGGAGGTGGGAGTGACTTTCCGCCATGATCTTCTCCGTATGGTCTCTCCTAGTCTCATTTACACATCTTGATCCCATTAATGTCTTGCACAGTTGTTTGACCTGTGACCTGGCATTGGGAATTTTTCAACCTAGAGGCCATTTTAAAAGCTTCAGCACTTGGGTATCTGCAGACTGACTCTAAAGTGGATATCATTCTTCCTCATGAACAGAACTGAATGAGTTAGACTTTCCCCCTACACCTCAGAACCTAAGAAACTCAGCTGCGGAGTCCCTCAAGGATCGTCATTTAGCCCAACACTCTTCAACATCTACATGAGGCCCCTCGCTGAAATGATCAGTGCCCACGGCATCAAACTATTATCCAATGCTGACAACACACAGCTCATCCTCTCCCTTACTGACTCAACTAGCACCACCAAAGCAAACTTCGCCAACTGCTTGATGGAAAACAACTGCCTCTAGTTCAACGTAGATATTACAGAAGTCCTAATCTTCGGCAACATCAACTTCCCCTGTAACGCGTCTTCGTGACCCTCCGAACTTGACTTCCCACCCACCCCAGCGCACTATGCCAAGAACCTCAGGATTATCCTGCTCACCAACCTTTCCATGTGCAGGCAGATTTAAGCCGTCTCCTCATCATGCTTCCATATCCTGCGAATGCTACACAAGATTTTCAAATGGATCCCACAGAAACCAGACGAACAGCCACACAGGCTATTATCACAAGTAGACTTGATTATAGAAATGCCCTCTCTATTGAAATCCCAGCCCATGTCCTACGGCAACTCCAAACCATCCAGAATGCCACTGCCAGATTCACCCTGAACATCCCGCGAGACAACCACATCTCGCCTCACCTCAACAATATTCACTGGCTCCCAGTTCAGGACAGATGTAAGTTCAAGCTACTCACCCACGCCTACGAAGCTCTCCACTATACTGGTCCAGCTTACCTCACTTTGATCTGCGTCCCAGGCACGAGCACACCTCCCTTGCATCAAGAAGACCTTAAGCAGAGGACGCTCATTCACAAACCTCGCAGCCAAGACCTGGAGCGACCTTCCAAAATACCTCAGAAGAACCTCCCCCTCCCTCATGGACTTCTGAAGGAACCTCAAGACATCGCTGTTCCAGACAAAACCGGCATGATCTCCTCCCCCCCCTCAGGCCTGCATTACTGGGTACCTGGATACCCTCACGGGTGACTAGTTTTTTTCTACAAATTACAATAACATAGCATAACATTAGATTTCACAAAGGTGAACAGAGGTCCTTTACTTGGCCAGTGAAATAAGAAAGCTTCCCACTGACAGATTAATGTCCTCGTGTGGGCCTTAAGTTGCCTTTTTTGTGGTTCTGTGATAGATGATTGCTTGAGGAGGAGGTGAACGTGCTGTTGATGAAGCATCATTTTGCCAACTGGATGGTGCAAGTGAACTGTTGAACTTTTTGTGTTGTCAGTGGCACTTGCTAAGAAAGAAAGGTGGTGGGGCAGCGTGCGGGACGAAAAGAAAAGAAAAATCATACTTACCTGCAGCCTTCCGTCCGCCACCTTGCCGCCTCCTGCCCACCACCTTGCCACCTCTACAGCTCCCAACAATGCACACACAGGCTCCCAGACTTCTCTGTGCCAATCCAGACTCTGCTTTCATGCTGGTATTACCCAGCATGAGAGAAGAGCCAGGATTGGGTGGAGTGGACTGGTTTCATGCTCCAGCAGGTACTGGGAGCCTGTGCTCCTGAGCCCTGCTGATATCTCTAAAAAACAGCCTGGAAATATCCAAGTGCGCATGTCGGTTTGATAGTCCTACGACTGCCAACCAAACCAACATGCGCACTTGCAGTGCCCTGTGCCCTCCACTTCTCCTGCTGCTGTCCCTTAGAGGATGGCCCCACCCTCAAGACTGGGCTGTGGCTCAGGTGTAAAATAAAATCATAATAACACAGTTTTATCAACTGCTTTATTTTCATTTTATTTTACATGAGTCAGCTGGTCCCAGCAGTGGGGCGACACTCTTCTGCCATAACGGAGAAGCCATCCCTTTCTGTTGTTATTGTGCGGATCAATATATATGAGGAGTGCACTGTACTCTTAGTGATGTAATGTCCGGCGCGCGCGAGGCGTTCTAGCCTTCCGCGCTGCTGGGGTGTGCTAGCGCTGACGCGTGACGTCAGATGCTAGCTAATATAAATAAAGAGGCGTGGCCTCGGCGCGGCAGTCGGAGCCGCGTGTGTTAACTACAAAGTACCGGCTCCTGTGTTTTATTTAGCGCTACTGCGCAATCATGCAATCCATAGCGTTAGGAACGCTACGCTGGCAACGAGGGGTGTACTGAGCCCTGCTTTGCTGCCTTTGTGCCCCACAGTGTGTACATCGGCCACCCATGTGTTCTGAGCCTGGGTTTGACGTCCCCTCCTCATGGTGACCCGGCTGTGCCTGCTGTTAGGTCAGGTGGGGGACACTGAAAGTGCCCTGAAGGCCCATCCTGCCATCTGTGGTGACTCTGTGAGAGCCCTGGAGCCCCATCATGCAGCCTGTGAGGGGTATGTCTCGCCCGGGTGGTACCACGCCTGCTGCCAAGAGGTGCCTGACGACGGCCGCGCCCTCCACCAGAGCAAGCCCACGCCCGGTGGGATCGCCTAAGCCCCTGAGCACCTGAAGAGTCCCGCGGATGACGTCTGGAGGTATGCGCGCCCGCTGGTTGGTGTAGAAGCACGAGGGAAGTCCACGCGCAACGCCCATAGGGGGCGCACACCTGTCGGCTTCGACGCAGAGGGGAGGTAGCCGGCTTCCACTGCGTGCTGCGCACGTGCCAAGATGGCGTCGATTCCCGCCATTGAGCCGTTTGCCGTTGACGGTGCCCCGTTGTCCCTTGCCCCGTGCTGGAGGGATTGGACGGACCGCCTACAAATTTACTTCGAAGGGGCAGGCATCTCGAGGGAAAGGCGCAGAGCACTGCTGCTCCACCTAGGAGGCAAAGACATCCACCGCATCTACAAAACTCTCGTGGAAGCCACGCCGAAAACATACCACACGCTGCTGAACGCGCTCAACGCCCATTTCGAACCCATGGCGAATAGAGACTATGAAAGATTCATTTTTCGTCAAGCCAAACAGGAGGCGGACGAGTCTCTGGATGCTTTCCATGGCAGGCTGAAGGAGTTAGCCAGCACGGGTGGGTTCTGCGACGAACAAGAGGAGATCCGAGGGCAGATCATACAGGGGTGTTACTCATCAAGCGCCGAGTCACGGTCCTCCAGGAAGAAGGAAAGCCCCTCGCGGACATCCTCACCCTCGGACGGTCGAAGGAGCTCTCGCAGGCGAGGGCCTCGCACATGGAAGCAGCCCTACATCGTCCCGTGAAGACGGAGCAAGTGCAAGTGGCGGAAGCAGTGAACGTAGTGCGGCCCAAAGGGAGACAAGCCCGAGGGAAACGGCAACCGGAGACGAAGAAGAAAGAATGCGGGTACTGTGGCGGCCAGTCCCACCGCATGCAAGATTGCCCAGCCAGAGGGAAAAAGTGCAGCGCCTGCGGGTGGATGAACCACTTTGTGGCGGTGTGCTGGTCCACCAGAGTCAAGAAGGAGGCGGCCCATGCGGTACAGGAAGAGGCAGACAGTGAAGACATGGACGACGACGCCGAAGAGTACCCAGTCCATTATGTGTTTGCGATCCACCAGCCGCAGAAGAAGAAGCGCAGACTTCCGAAATGTCGCATCTTAGTCCAACAACAAGAGGTAAAGGCGACAATTGACACCGGGGCATCCATTGAGTTGATGGCCGCCAATGTCTACCACCAACTGTGCACCAAGCCCCCGCTGCGAGAGGCGAAGATCCGGATGTTCGCGTACGGCCAGAAGACACCCATTCCCCTCATCGGGTGCTTCAAGACAGAGCTACAACATGGTAAGAGGAGCATCAGCACCACCGTCTATGTCACGGAAGAGGGCAGCGGGATGCTGCTGAGTGGGCAATCGGCCGAAGAGCTGAGACTGATCTCATTTGCCATGGCAGTCCTAGAGGAAGAACTGGTTACCATCATGGAAGAGTTCGGAGAAGTTTTCAAAGGCATCGGGTGCCTGAAGGGAAAGGAAGTATCCTTACACATCGACCCGTCGGTCCAACCAGTGGCGCTGAGGCACAGGCGAATCGCGTTCCACCTGAGGCAAAAGGTCGAGGAGGAGCTGGAGGCCCTGGAGAGACAAGGCATCATCGAAAAGGTCAGCGGGCCAACCCCGTGGGTATCCCCAATCGTCATCGCCAGGAAGCCGAAGCAGCCAGGACAAGTCCACATCTGTGTGGACATGCGCCTCCCTAACGCCCCGGTCAAGAGGGAGCGACACCTGACGCCCACCATTGATGACATCCTGGGAGAGCTGAACGGGGCCAGGTGGTTTTCGAAGATGGACCTACGATCAGGCTATCACCAGCTACCACTTCATCCAGACTCGAGGTACATTACCACGTTCTCCACACATGTGTGCCTCAGACGGTATCGGCGCCTCAATTTCGGCATCTCGAGTGCCGCCGAGGTATTCCAAAATACCATCAGAGAAGTCCTCAGTGGGCTCCCCGGCGTGCTCAATGTGAGCGACGACCTGCTAATATATGCGTCGACCATAGAGGAACACCACCAGCGGTTGAGAGGGGTCCTCAAAAGGATTCAGGAGTCAGGCCTGACCCTGCACCGGGAGAAGTGTCAGTTCCTGCAGAACAAGATCAGCTTCTTCGGATACACCTTCTCGGACCAAGGGGTGGCCCCAGACCCGGACAAGGTGAAGGATTATCAAGATGCCCCAGCCCCGACGAACATCTTGGAGGCCCGGAGTTTCCTGGGCATGGTCAACTTCTGCGGCCGCTTCATTCCGGATCCCTCCAACCTCACCAAACCCCTCAGGGAGCTGACCAAGTCGTCGACCATGTGGCAGTGGGGCCCGGAACAGGAACAAGCGTTCCAAGCAACGAAGGCGGCCCTGTCTGCGGACACCACCCTCTCGTAATTCGACCCGGTGAAGCCCACCAACGTGGCGGTCGACGCAAGCCCGTTCGGCTTGGGAGCGGTGTTGACCCAACTCCAGAGCAACGAAGAGTGGGCCCCCATCGTCTACGCCAGCAGGTCCCTGACCGAGACAGAGCAGCGTTACTCGCAAATCGAGCGAGAAGCCATCGCTATCCACTGGGCCTGCCGGCACTTTCATGTGTATGTGTACGGCCATCACTTCACGGTAACAACCGATCACAAGCCCCTCATACCTCTATTCCAAGGGTCATCCTCGAAGCCGCCACCCCGGATTGAAAAGTGGATACTCCAACTACAAGGGTACGACTACCGGGTGGAGTACAAACCGGGGGCCACGAACCCGGCGGATTATCTGTCAAGGCACCCGAGGAAAGCCACAACGGAAGAGAAAGAAGAGGCAGAGGACACAGAGGAGTACGTCCGGTATGTGACAGAGCGGTCAAGACCCCTCCCGATGAGCCTGGCCTCAATCATAGAAGCGTCAAGAGGTGATGAATGCCTGAGAGCCACAGCGGAAGCCGTCAGGTCGGGGGATTGGAGGACAATCCAGGAATCGCTAAACGGAAGGACTCCCCAAGCCAAGCTGGCACTGGAATCCATCTTGAGAGTGAAAAGCGAACTGTCCGTTGACGCCCAAGGATGTCTTCTGCGCGGCCCAAGACTGGTCATGCCGGCCAGCCTCGCTCAACAGGCGGTAGACCTCGCCCACAGGGGGCATCAAGGAATGGTGAAAACGAAGGGCAGGCTCCGAGCCAAAGTATGGTTCCCTGGCATGGACGCGATGGTCGAGCAGGCGGTGAGAACCTGCACGTGGTGCCAAGCCGCAGGACAGCCGGAACGCCCTCACCCGGTGGCGACCGAAGAGAATCCCCTGAGACCGTTGGAGTGTGTGAGCGCCGACTTCGGACATCTCCCAGATGGACGGTACGCGTTAGTCATCATTGATGATTTCACCAAATACCCAGATGTCGAAATCGTGGGGACCCAGACAGCCACTGAAGTAATAGCGAAATTTGAGAAAACCATTGCCACTCGTGGCATATTCGGGGTGGTCAAAACCGACAATGGACCGCCCTTCCAGGAGCAGGAGTTCGCAGAATATCTCAAGAGCTGGGGGATCCATCACCGCAAAGTAACACCACGGTGGCCCCAAGCCAATGGAGAGGTGGAGAGGTTTATGAGGACACTCAATAAAACCATTCGCATAGCCATGGCTGACGGATCTCCACTAGAGCGGGCGATATACAGCTTCCTGAGGGAGTATCGGATGACCCCCCATGTCACAACAGAGGCAGCGCCAGGAACAGCCACCATGGGGAGAATCGTCAGTGACACGATCCCTCACCACCCGACTTGGACTCCGGCACAAGCCACAAATGAAAAGACTCTAGCCAATCGGATGCGCTCGAATGACCATGCCAGCCGCCGAAGGGGAGCCAAGGAGTCCACGATACAATGGCAGGATCGAGTGTATGGAAAGGACCGCTACCCAGGCAGCAAGTTCAGACTTCCTTTTGAGCCACAACCGTGGGTCGTCACCCGCCGGACAGGCACGATGGTGATCGCCCAAAGAGGAGCTGAAACGGTCACCCGAGATGTATCCTTCTTCAAAAAAGTCCACCCAGGAACACCGTCACGTCCCGGGGCCGAACCAGAGGGGCCCGGCCCCGACCAGCCGAGCGGAGATCAGGAGGGGGAGGACGGGCAGAGTGAGGATGGTGGTTCCCAGTCCATCCCAGCCACCCCTGGGGGTAACCTGCCCGGCTGCTCCCCATCCCGGGAAGAGCCTAACACCCCAAGGCGCAGAACCCCCGATGTGGCCCTCTCCAGAGGTGGCCAATCCCGCTACAGCCTTAGGAAGAACCCGGCACCGTCGTCCCAGCTGGCGGACTATATGGTGTAACCTGTAAGGACTGGCAGACTGGTAACAGACTCATCGTTGATTTCTGATTTTATGTTTTGCTTAATGTTTTATAAAGGTTGGAAGGAGTGTAATGTCCGGCGCGCGCGAGGTGTTCTAGCCTTCCGCGCTGCCGGGGTGCGCTAGCGCTGACGCGTGACGTCAGACGCTAGCTAATATAAATAAAGAGGCGTGGCCTCGGCGCGGCAGTCGGAGCCGCGTGTGTTAACTACAAAGTACCGGCTCCTGTGTTTTATTTAGCGCTACTGCGCAATCATGCAATCCATAGCGTTAGGAACGCTACAAGTGACTCATAAGAGTCCCAACCATATGGCTTTGGTGACCTGTTGGTCATATGAAGGCCGGATATCTCTCTTTAAGGGGTTTTGTGCTATTGTGAGCATAATTAAAATCTCTTCTTATGAAAGAGCTTTTGCTGCAACAGAAGCCCTTCTAGTTCAACGCGTGATATCAACAGTGGGTGCACAACCCACTGAGCTATCTTACTAATAATTCCACCACAACATCGTATAACTCATACCAGAAACTGAACACCTCCTGAACAAAATCTGTAAAGCAGGTTAGGGCAAGGTTTCTGGACAGAGTACTTGCACTTTCGAACGACTGTTCGGATGAACGTTTACTGTCAGGTTTCGGTGGTTCGTCTGTGTAAGAAACACAGATCTAAGATTTTCTGCAAAAGCCAAATAAGACACATCTGAATGCGCACCTACTTATAACATAGTGGGACACGAAAATTAATTGAGTAAGAAACCAGTCATTATGGTGGAACGGTAGGGACATCTACTGGTGAACTGAAGATGTTTCATGAAAAGCCGATATCAAATGTAAAAGGGAAATAAATGGCCGAGTTAACTCCATAGAGACTTGCCAGTAGCACTATAAAATGTTCGGATAAGGGTATTTTATCTCATATAATAAGTGGCTGCTTCTATCCTTGTACGCAACTCAAACGTTTTCTCAGATTGGACATAAACGGTCCATGCACTTTCGTTTTTTTGTATTGTGGGAATTGATTTTTGTTTGATGTTATGTCTACAAAATAAGACCCAGAAAAATTAAATAAGACCCATGATCAGAAAAACAAGGATTTGATGCCGCAGAAGACATGGGCGAACCTGAAAGATTTTGCTGAAATGCTTTTAAAGAGCAGCAAACAGCGCGCAGTTGCTTCATCAAGCTTTGTGTGGTGCTTAGCTGGGCTGGCATCTGGGAGTTGAGAGGGCATCAGCCAGTGTCGATAAAGATGGAAGTAAAGTGAAAGTGGGTGCGGCATGGATTAGCACCACTGCAGGGCGACTTACAATAAACGAAGGTGAAGCATGAAGCCAGTGCCAGGGGGGCACAGGCGTGTCTTTACTCTTAGCCCCTCACGTTATTATCGGGCCTCGCGCATGTGACTGTAGTTGCTGCTGGACACGTTCTAGTGTTCTGCCTCTGTAATACGCCCACACTAACACCCACCCATCCCAGGCGTCACCGGCCAGTTCCAGTACCTAACTTCTGTGTGTCTGTGTAGTCATTAGTGCAGTATGTGGGCCTAGGGCCCAAGACACCACAGTGACTGGATAAGGCACGAAGAGGCTACAATGGTTGTGGTTAAGGGCTGACGCGTAACTAACTTTAAAGCCACGCCCATGAGCTTTTATTATCCCCTACGCGTAATGCGTGGGATTAAACTAATGGGGCTGCCAACGATGAGGGTGACCCATTCTCAGGCACCCGCAATGTTCAGTGCCCGAGGAAACATCCATAGTTTCCTGAAGTGTCTTGTTGACCTTTTTGAAGAAGGAAATGTTGTGGGTGATTTATTCATCCCTCACCTCTTTGAGCAGTTATCATGGTGCCATGGCGCCTCATTACTGACCAGAGTTATCACGTGAAAGGTAATCGGAATTTGCTACCTGGATACCTATGCTTGACACACACACTGAGTGTCCTGGTTTGATGTACGAAGGCTGAGCTTGTCGATGGCTCGCTGATTGGATTGGTCGTGATTCTTCTGCTGAGGACTCTTTCTTTGTTGATGAGGTCTGTGGTCCATTTTGAGTGATGTGGGATGTGGGATGGTGTCCAAAATGGCACTCCCCAAGCTGACATGCTCTGGAGCTTGTCCAGTGGCGGAGTGTGGCTTTTGCTGGTATCTATGTAGAAATTCATAAATCGCTCTCTGCAGGGGTTGTTGGTCGGCATGACCAATGTGGATCACCTTGTTCAAAGTGCGCATAAACCTCTCAACCTCTCCATTGGCTTGTGGCCAGAGTGGTGTTATCTTGCAATGTTTGAGGCCCCAGGAGTGAAGCTATTCTGTAAATTCTAAGCTTTGGGTAAGAGGTCAATTGTCAGTCCGCTCCTCCTTCATGAGGCTATGAGTGGCAATTCTCTTTTCTATTTTTGCAGTGACTTCAGAGGCTGCTGGCGACCTGATGAACTTGATTTCTGGGTATTTGGCAAAGTCGTCAATCATGACATGTGCGTGACTTCCATCCGATAGGTGGCCTAAATCAAAACTAACACACTTCCATGGCTGACGGGGATCTTCCTTGGTAAGGATAGGTGCAGGAGCTTCCAGAGATCCAGAGACTTGGCACCATGTGGAGGATCTTACTGCAGTTTCCACCATCTCATCCATACTTTGGAACCATACTTTGG
This sequence comes from Triturus cristatus, assembly GCF_964204655.1. Classification (NCBI taxonomy): domain Eukaryota; kingdom Metazoa; phylum Chordata; class Amphibia; order Caudata; family Salamandridae; genus Triturus; species Triturus cristatus. Next base: position 478,382,597 of record NC_140590.1, on the reverse strand, counting down.
TGCAGAGTCTATTCTTGGTTTTAACATCTCCTTGGTGGCCATGGTGGGCTAATTGCACTGCTCGCTCAGTGAGGCTGCTTGGGATCACTAAGTGTGGTCCTCTGAGCAGGCATCCACTCACATCCATTGCGAGTTCTTGGTGAACATTAAACAGAGACTCTAGGACTCTCTTGGCATCTGGGATCATTTGCGACAGGTGGATTTTTAGGGGTTTCCACTCTCCTGACCGGACAGCAGTGAGTTCCAGTTGGAGGCACTCGTCTTCCTGGGTGGCGTGTCCAGTGGAAGGGAAAGTGGCTGGGACCACTCTGCAATGTAACAGACGTACTCTTCTGGCTCCTCTGCCTCTTCAGGTTCTTTGGGAGTTGCTGCATGAGGGTGGCGAGAAAGGTAGTCAGCCGGATTGGTGGCACCTGGTCGGTGTTCAACTCGACAGTCATATTCCTGCAGCTGCGAGGTGGCAGCTTGGAAACAGATCCCTGGAATAGGGGCACCAGGGGCTTGTGGTCCATCATAACTATGAATGGGTGTCCATATACATAGAGGTGGAAGTGCTTGCATGCCCAGTGTATGGCAATGGCTTCCTTTTCTATTTGGGAGAATCGCTGTTCCATCTCTGTGAGGGACCGGGTGGCATATGCGACTGGAGCCCATCCTTCGTCTGGTTGTTGTTGGGTGGGAACAGCCCCAAGTCCTATCAAGCTGGCATCCACCACAATATTGGTGGGCTTCTGAGGATCAAAGAAGGAGTCCATGGACAGAACTTCTTTTGTCTTGCAGAATGATTCTTCCTGCTCAGCATCCCAGGTCCAGATGGCGCTCGCCCTGGTGAGTTCATGTAGGGGTAGGGTGAGGCCTGTGTGGTCTAGGATGAACCTCCCATGATAATTCACCATACCAAGGAAGATCCATACTTCTGAGATGTTGGTGGGCGCCAGAGCCTCTTATACATCTCTGACCTTTTCTGGTTCTGGTGCTACCCTTCCACTCAAAATAAATACCCAAAGAAACTGATATGTTGTTTCAAAAACTCACACTTTTCACAATGCAGAGTGAGTCTAGAATCTTTGATCTTCTGGAAGACTCCACAGAGGTGTTTGTGGTGTTCGGCCACTGTCTTGGCATGTATGAGAATCTCGTTGCTGACAGTGCTAACTCCGGGCAAACCACTGAGCATCTCCTGAATGGTGTTCTGGAGGACTTCAGCGGCACTCGATATGCCAAAGTTGAGGTGGCGATATCTCCTACACCAACATGAGTTCAGAAGGTAGTGATGTACTTTGACTCTGGGTGGAGAGGAAGCTGACTGTAACTGGAGCGAAGGTCCACCTTTGAGAACCACTTTGCTCCATTGAGTTCCTCCAGAATGTTGTCTACTGTGGGAGTTAGATGGCGTTCTCTTTTGATGGCAAAATTGGGAAGTCGCAAATCCACACAGATGCAGACCTCCTCAGGCTTTTTCTGTTTCTTTGCAATTACAATGGGTGAGACTCACGGGGTGGGGCCCATTACCTTCTTGATTATGCCTGCATGATCCAATTTTTCCAGCTCTTCTTCTATCTTTGGGTGGAGATGAAATGCGAACCGCCGATGTTGCAGAGCTATTGGCTGAATGGAGCGGTCCATGTGCAGTCTCACCTCTTTACCTCGGAGGCAGCTTATGCCTCCAAATAGTTATGCATTCTCATCGAGGATGCTGGGGAATTCTTCCTCTTGTACTCTGAGGGCAAACAAAATCAAGTTGAATGCTTCGGCTGTCTGCATGCTAACCAGCATGCTGTGTAATTTTTTGGCTACGTAGATGATGATGCCGATACTTGTACTTTTGTGGGAGACAAGTGATTTAAAGCACCAGAGGAAGGGTATGGGACGTGCTTGTCCATATGCGAAGACCATGACATTTTCCAGTTCCTGGGGTTTGGCTAGAGTGGGGTATATGTCAGCTGACATTTGTTCGATGGATGATCCTGTGTTAATGGTTGCCATTGACCCATTGAGGCCCTATTATAAACTTGCATTTTGGGAGCGGGTGGCGAGGTGATCGGGGTCCTCCGATTGCAAAGACGGTGCGAACAGTATACTCTTCAATGTCATCTATGTGCTCTGGTTTGACAGAGCTACTGGCAAAATCTGGACAGTTTCCATCTGGGGCTTGCTCTTTGATGACCTGCAGACTTTGGTGAAGTGATATATTTTTCACAGGCGGAGCATCTCTTCCCTTTTGCGGGTTACGCTGCTAGCTTGTGGGCAGGCCCTCTGCAATATCCGCACTCTTGGTGCTTTCTGGAGGCTGTTTCTGGGCTGCTGGACTACGGCATGGTTGGACCACATTAAAAGGTTTGGACTTAATTGGCCGGGTGAGGGCAGCCTCCATATGGTATGCTCTCATTTTGGACAGCTCCTGCGACCGTCCGAGTGTCTGGATGTTCTGGAGCGATTTCCCTGATCCTTAGAGAATCGACTCTCTCAGTTTTGACTAAGAGCATCCTTGTATTACCTGACCTCTTATCTCTTCCTGTTCATCATGGAAGCCACAGGTGCTTGCTAGTTTTTTCAGACGACAGTGGAAGGTGTCAATTGATTCTTCTGGTTCTTGGCATGCCTGAGAGAACACAAAATGTTCAAAATGCCTATTCACCATCAGCTCGAAATGTGCCCTGAGTAAAGTTGCATATGTTTTGGGCGTTGCTTCGAACAAAATCTTGTGTGCCTTGTGAATGACCTTTCCTTCTAGGTGTAAGAGGAGAGCCCCATGCCATTCAACTGCAATGTCGGTGCCCTTGAAGTAGAATTGAAGGCGCTCTACCTAGTCATTCCATTTTGGAGCTAGTGCAGATGATGCACCAGCTACAATAAATGACTCTATGGCCGAGATGGAGGTCATCGTGCTGTGTGATCCTGAGGACACACAGGTGCCTCCTGTGACGTCTGGGGCATCATGTTGCACGAGCACTGATGGCCACCACCAGTCCAAGGGCCTCATCTCTGTAGTAATACTTGCAACAAGGTCACTAGCACCTCAGAAGGTGTAGCAGTGGCCAATGCCGTGCTGCGACCTGATTTCCTTGACCGGGGCCTCTTGCACTCTTGTAGGTATCCAGTCCTTGGGTCTCGTGCCTCAGTGTGTGGAGATATCTGACACTCTTGTGCCCCTTCTTGTGATCTAGGCACCGCCTGTTAGGATGTTCTGCTGCACACCGGGCCTGGTCAGGAGGCTGGATGTGTTGTGGCTGTGATCAGTGCACAGCATGCAGGAAGCAGGGTGTGGGTGGTTCGGCTGCTCCTCTCAGCCGGCAGTGTACCTGAGGTGCAGCAGGTAGGCAGCTCTGGAAGAGACTGGGCAGCAACATGTGGTAGCGGGGAGTGTGGTCGAATGCCCACCCTTGTCGCCAGTGTAGAGTTAGCCCCTTATGTTATTATCGGGGCCCTGTACATGTGATTGAACAAGGTACGGAGACAATGGTTATGGTTAAGGGCTGGGCGTAACTAACTTTGAAACCATGCCCATGAGCTTTTATTATCCCCTACGCATACTGTGTGGGATTAAACCAATACTCCCATGTATACTGGTGAGTAACACACAACTCATGATGTGTTGGGAGATGGGACAGCACAGTGCCTGTTTACTACCTCTGTAGCTGTAAGTGGGGCTGCTGCTATCAGACTGGAGGTGAGATCATGGAGGGGAGGGGGCATGCCTCGAACTCTGTGGTATCGCAGCTCCACGGGCAGTAAAGAGACAGGGGCAGATTTACAAGCCCCTTGTGCAACTTTTGCATAACTTTTAACAGGGGGAAAGTGACGCAAAAGTGGCGCAAGGGGCTCGTAAATCTACCTCACAGTGCACCCGTGGGAGAAACCATTGCTGCTATCAAGGTTCTCTTCTCCACGGGTGAAGTCGAGAAAAGAAACAAGACTACACTATGGGGCAGATTTACGTTCCCTGGCGCATCCCTGCAAATCAGCAGGGATGCGCCAGGGAAGATGCGTCACGCAAGTTTGCCCTTGCGCCACCGCAGATGCGCCGCATTTACAATGCGGTGCATCGTGGTGCAAGGACAAGCAGATGCCTGATGCATCTGCCGGCGTAAGGTTGGCGCAGTGCTGAAGTTGTGTCGCAAGCGTGACGCAACTCCAGCACTGTTCCAACCTGCCCTATACCTAACATGGTGCGTCACGCCTTACGCCTGCTTGAAGCAGGCGTAAGGATTTGATGCACCAGCGTCGGAAAAGTGACTGCGTGAAATCTTGTAGATTTCACTGCGTCACTTTTCCGAGGCTTTTTCCAACGTAACGCCCACCCTGCATACATTAAATCTGACGCAAGTTTAATGTGGCGCAGGGCTTTACAACGTGACGCATCTCCCTAGATGCGTCACATTGTAAATCTGTCACAGCATGGCGCTAGCTTTGCGCCACCGCTGCGTCACAAAAGTGACGCAACGGCGGCGCAAAAGTGGCGCACAGGGCTTGTAAATCTGCCCCTATGTGTTTGCAATACAATAATGTAAGCCAGTAGTAACCCAGCTGTCTTATTACAGCTGCGTTCTGACATCAGAATGCAACTGAAACAAGACAATGACACTGTTTTTGGGAGATTACGAGCTCCCATTAATAATAATGACAGTTATATTATTTATAAAAATGTGTTGGCAGATGTGACAGACAGTTTACATGCCTGCTTGGACAAACAACGCCATGGTCCTGTGTTTTCTGGCGTTTATTGAGATTTGCTAAGAACATATTAGTGTCCTGTGGCTGCACTAACACTCATGCCACATCCATCCTGGGTGCACAAGCCCGAGGCCAATAATGCACTCAGACTACAAGTGCCCGTGTCACTATTAATGTAGTATGTGGGTCTAGGGCCAACGGCAGTCACGCCACACATATGATGTTAAAAAAAGGTGAATCTAGAATCAGAATGTATTTCGTTTTCCCTCAGATGACAACCTGTTGGGCCTTAATCTGTTTTCTACGATTCAACGCTTTTTCTTCAAAGGCCCATCACAGCTGTAATGTCCTGTTTGCTAGTGCAGGGCACCCCCTTCACAATTTGAAAAAAAACATTTTAAATACTGACAATGATCACAATTAGGAACCTCAACACTACACTTCAGTGCCTTAATAGTTTAATCATTAAGGCTTGATAGATTGTTCCTCTCTAGAGAGGGTGCCGCACGTTAGTCATATCGCAAAAATACTATGAACAAGCATTTGCAATGCAAAAGGTCTCTTCTTTGAGACCTTGTAAGTGTTTACCCATGCAGCACATTTCCCTGCTTGCTGCAACATCTACTGTTCTTTAACATGGAAGCTTTGACACTAATAGGCATTTTACGGCACTGCTTTGCGAAGTATTTATTCAAAGTGGGTTTTTTGTACAGCTGGTAGTTGTGGTGGCTGATTCTGAAAGACCACAGAAACCTAATGACAGAAACCTTTAAAAATAATTGCAAAATATATTCCAGCAGTGGCATAAGCAAAAACCAGAAAATCCACGAAGCAGGGAAAGGGTGCAGTACCACAGGCTGTTACTAGGTGTCCCTCTGGAGTTTTAAAAGGATGTCTATTAGCCACAGAAGCTACTGTACCCTTAATGCAGCCTACTCTATAACCTATCTGGATGCATGGTACAAAACCCCAAATGAATGTTTGTAGTGGTCCTGATGGTCTCACTAGGGTCACACGGCATTGTTCCAGTACACGTTACTTATAACTAAGGCTCCCGGTTTTCCGTTTAAACAGATTCTTACATATAAATACAGACGGAAAACGTTTTGGTTTGTGTCTGTATTTATATATAAAAACGGGAAAATACCTACAAAACAAATGCTACTCCTACCTCTGTGCTCCTCTGTTCAATCCGAGTCAGAGGTGCACAGGGACTGCCAAAAGAAACAGGAAACTGCTGCCCTGAAACTGCTCCAGAGACGGGGTAACTGAGAGCGCCGTGTCTGCAGAGACACTCCAGCTCCCTTTACAGCGGTAGTCCATGCAAGATAATTGTTGGAGTAGTGCAAGCAGCTAATGTCCATTAAGAGGTGTGAAAACACCCCAGGACACCGGCTGCAGCTCCAGCAACCTTTTGTTTTTAGTTGTATGGGAGGGTGAAGGAGGCAAAACTAAATTAAGCACAACAAGCTCTCACTTGGATTTTGCTCTTAAACTACCCCAGCTACAACCCGGGGGTAAAATGGAGTGCAGAACAAGTACAATACAAACCGCTTTCAACATCGAAAATAATGTTCACCATCGAAGCCTACGTGTGCGAGGAGTGGCCTTGGAAGGAGCGAGCCGGGATTAGGCGTGAATTTGAACCATCACTGACAAAGCATCCATGGGAGGGGGCAGGGTTAAGGGTGCCAGTGGGTCTTTGAGGCTGGCACTGCCTGCCCATTCAAAACACATAGGATCATGAGATCACCTGCAATGCCTGGTAAAGTGGCTAAACAACCTGTAAAGACTTAAAATCATGCAGATCTTCTACGCATGAACTTGAAACCCACTCAGTATAAGAGTCTCCATCTCACCTTGTGTTAACAGTGTGATATCAGCTGTTTAGTAGATCGCTGTACAAACAGTGCCAATATACTGAACCACACCAGGACCCAATGCGAGTTGGGCCCTGGTGTGGAATACCAAAATCTTTGCTGAAATTATTCGAGCAAAAATAGTGGGTACGGGACAGCGACATGGCAATTTACAACCAATTTATCCCAAAAACGCTTCTCAACGTACAATGGCTTGACATATCGCATATTTGATATATAAACATATATCAACATATAGATGATAACACATACACCTCACACCATGAACTCAATTCTCCTTTCCTTGGTGCATAATATAGTTATCATATGCGTTAGCTCCTCTGCCTCAACTGAAGCAGAAAAAGTCTACAACTGCCAGAATGCAGTGATTTGTTTGATGTAAATATCAACCCAACGACAGGATAACTGGTGTTCTGCGTACACAGGCCTTTCTGGAAACCCTAGATCTGAAGAGAGAAACAGGTAAAAAAAAAAATACCGACTCTGACTCAAGATACACGCACCTCGTGCGGCACTGATCACCCGAAGAACATATATGAAGCATAAGGTACTGTCTCCCTGAGCCCTCCTACTTCCCTTCTCCTCTGGCATCGTAGATTACATTGGCCCGTCTGTTCTATCTGTTAAGTATTAACACTAAGAATGATCTGGTATTCTTCGAGGAGACACTCTCTGTGATGGCAGATTAAATGTGAGTAAAAGAGGTAGTAATGCGTTGACATTTTGCAACACCGATGCGCAAATGAGACCTTATCAAAATCACTAATTAACGCATCTTTTTTTAGAGGACAGAGACGAAATTTGCTCCCAATATGTAAAGTGCACTTCAGCATAGGCTCCCATTAAAAAAAACACAGCTATAAGAACCTAGTGCGAGTGTGCATGTCAATTTAAATAAATGTAGAAAAATACTAGCTTTAGCGTTTGTTTTTTTTGCATCAAAATAAATGTGGATAAATACAGATAAAATGACCCAAAAATAAATATGGATAAATACAGATGGAAATGTTTAAAAAATAAATACCATAAAACCGGGAGCCCTACTTATAACTGTGATACAGTTCTGAAGTTGGTTGGCATTCGTAAAGCACCATGTCTGCCTAAGTCGTGGCGCTAAAGTCAGAGGCAAGCACAACGCTCATGAATCACTAACTACTCACAGCAGAGCTCAGCATGCAACTGTTAAGTCCTTCATTGTTTAAGTGCTTATTATCAATCAACTGCCTTGATGTTCTTTAAAAATATCCAGCACAATGTGACATGTACACAGATGATGGGACAGTGGAGCCACACAGGCGAATAGAGGACAGCGACGTGAACACAGATGATTGACATAAATTCCTTTGAGTCCCATTTGAATAGGCAAAGCATATCAAGGAGGCCAGAGCAGGTGTGTAATCTATTTCACACATACCCTGCTAAGTGTGTGCTTATACCGTGCCTGAGGCACCCCCCTGTTGTCAAGCAAGCAAAACACAGGTTTCAGTATCTAATACCTTTGCTGCTACTGGCACGTGCTCGAATCCCATGTGTTTAATGGTATCGAAGCACTGTGAGGCTGCAGGGGAGGAAAGAGCCTGACAAATAAGGGAGGGTAGGAGGCAGCCGCAGCCCAAGGGGCAGCGAGGAGAGTGTGCGAGAGGCAGAAGTGCTCATTCTAAAGTGACTACAATTTCAATCAATCAACCAATCAATCGGTGGCTTATAAAGCGCTCTACTCACCCGTGAGGGTCTCAAGGCGCTGGGGGGGGGGGGGGGTTGTTCAGCTCCGGATCAGTCGAAGAACCAGGTCTTGAGGCTCTTTCTAAAGATATGCACAGTAGAGGAACGTCTGATGTTGACTGGGAGCTCGTTCCAGGTCTTTGCTGCGACATAGGAGAAGGCTCTTCAGCCTGCTCTGGTTCTGCAGATGCGTGGGGACTCTGCCAGGGTGAGAATGGCGTAGCGGAGGTTCCTTCTGGGTGCGTGGAAAGAGACTAGTCTTTTGTTGAGGTATTTGGGTCCGATGTTGTGGAGGGATTTGTAGGTGTGGGTGAGTAGCTTAAAGGCTACTCTGTTCTCGATGGGGAGCCAGTGGAGGTCTCATAGGTGCTGGGTCATGTGCTCGTGTCGTGGGGTTCCGAGGACGAGTCTGGCTGCGGTGGTCTGGATGGTTTGGAGCTTGTGTAGCAGGGTTTATTTGATTCCGGTAATAGAGGGTGTTACCGTAGTCCAGTCTGCTGGTTATGAGTGCGTGGGTGACGGTCTTTCTGCATTCGGGGGGATCCACTTGAAGGTCTTGCGGAGGATGCGGAGGGAGTTGAAGCAGGTGGAGGTGACGGTGTTGATCTGGTGGGTCATGGTGAGGGAGGAGTCTAGAATGATGCTGAGGTTCTGGACGTGGTCCGTCAGGGTGGGTGGGTTTCCGACGGCAGGGGCCCACCAGGAGCTGTCCCACGCAGTAGGGGAGGGTCCAAGGACGAGGACCTCTGTCTTCTATGAGTTCAGTTTTAGGCAGCTGTCGCTCATCCAGGCTGCAACGTCCTTCATTCCTTCTTGGAAGCTGAGTAAGGTGTCTTCGGGGTTCTTTGTGAGAGAGAGGATGAACTGGATGTCGTCGGCGTAAGATACTATGCTGAGCCCATGCTGTCTCACGATAGCGGCGAGGCAGGCCATGTAGATATTGAAGAGCGTGGGACTGAGTGAGGATCGTCTTAATCAATTTCCTGGAGTTTCTTCCTGCTTGGAGACTTGAACTGCCCTGCCCTTTGAATGGACTTCCACCACGCAGGTATACCCGCTGAATACCTGCTCCTCACTCCTGATCCTGTTCGCGGACTGCCCCGGACCACAACTCCCAGGGGGCATAGCGCATCTCGCTGTAGGAGCCGTGCAACACCTGGGTGCCACCCGCCGGCGCATAAAACAGCGCCGGGCCTCTCGCGACGCGGCATGCCTTAATCAATTTCCTGGAGTTTCTTCCTGTTTGGAGACTTGATCTGCCCTGCCCTTTGAATGGACTTCCACCACAGCCGCTGAATACCTGCCCCTCGCTCCTGATCCTGTTCGCTGACTGCCCCGGACTACAACTCCCAGGGGGCATAGCGCATCTCGCCGTAGGAGCTGCGCAACATCTGGGCGCCACCCGCCAGCGCATAAAACAGCACCGGGCCTCCCGCGACGTGGGACACGCGCGGGCTTGCCCGCGCAAAGCCCGGGCCAAGGGCGGGCCCGTCCTTACCCGTCAGGGGCCGTTGGAGGCCGGGCTGGGCCTATCCTCTTGGAAATTGATGAGGGATTGTCGAAAGTGTTTCTTCACGGACATGTGGTAGAAACTTCATAATTATATATAAAGCGGTGGGTTCGATTAATATTAATATTTTTTGTTCCTGTGCGTAATCCAACTGAAAGCCACATAAGGAAAATTATTTACCCGTTTGATGACCTATGAGAATCGGGGCTCGTATTGATATTGACTATATTGACGTGAAGTGAAGGGGGCGGGTATAACTGCTCATAGGGGACAGGTAGTAAATAAATTATAATGGGCAAAAGGAAAGCACAAACAAATGATCCATCGGCCGGGAAGAATGTTAAAAAGCCCAAAGAACAAACACTGTTGACTTATCTGACTGGGGCGATGGGAGCAATTGAGAAGCAGATCACATCGGTAGAGCAGACATTAGCTGCAGGTACATCAGCTGTAATAGAGAATCTAGACCATACAATCTCTGCTCAGGCAACCTCACTAAACGATGATCAACTAGACATTATATCAGCGAATGGTTGTATTCGAGGGGCAATAGATGAAGCAATAATTAGCGATCTCACCCCCACAAAAAAGGAAAAAAAGGTTAGTCAAGAAATGTATGGAAAAAAGAGGCGAGGTTCCATAGAGGCGAGGTAGAAATAACAGGAAAATTGATAGCTGCAAAATAAAACATAGCAGGAAGAGTAACATCTGATAAGCAATATAGATCAGAGAATAAAACAATGGGATTAATACCAGTTACCGCAAGGAACATTTCAGAGCATGGCAAGAGGGATAATTTGGCTACACCCATAAAAAGCTTAGAGTTATATTTAAGAGGCGCGCTTACGAACATTGAAGATAGATTAAGTCAGGTAGAGGTACAGCTAGAAAGATTTCTTGTCAGGAAAGAAGAAGAAGTTAGACCACAAGTTAGAATACAACAAAACAACAACGAAGCGAGTAGTTATAGGGAGCCAGAAAGAAACCAACCGAGAGAAGATCAGGTTAGGGATACGCAAAGGAACACAAATATAGGTTATATGAAATCGCTAACTGTACCAACATTTGTTTCATCTAAAAACGTAAATCAAAAAACTTTACCCCAAGACCAACTAAAAATAATGCAACTTGAAAACCTCTACCCGCAAGAACCAAGCCATTTGGATCTACCACCAGCCTGTACTCCTTTTACAGTTGTCCTCGCAAATGTACCGCAGCTAGGGCTGCAAGATATTGAGACATGTGAAACACTTAGAAATAAGTCAATGCACTGGCTAAGTACAAAAGTAGGTTCTACGACTAGATTGTTCAAAGAATTTAAAATGGCACGTAAGGTAGGATGGGTAGGTAAAGATAAGAAATGTCTTGCTGGCGATTGTGTGGTACTAACATTTCGCTCACCACAATTAGTGGAAAGGATCCTGAGGGAAGAGGGAAACAACATGTTAGAGGGAGTGATTAATATACTACCTCTGGGTTATTTTTATTGCCCATCTCCCGAGATAGAGAAATCACGCCAGTTTGAGGATAGTATATGGCCTATATATAATGTACCAGTAAGAAATCGCTTCAGAATAATTTCCCCCTTAGAGGAATTAGACTGACTACGTCACCCGGTAACATCTGTCTTAGAGGAATTTACTGTAGGCCAAGGCGACAGTATACAAGGGAGGAGGCAAAATAAACCAGACCAACCTGTCGACCATAGTATATCACTTAATAGTAACGAGGGATCAAACATATACTAAAAAAGGACAGGATATTGGAAAACGAGGCCCCCCTACAAAAAATACTAACAGTCAATGAGGGGAAGATAAAGATCACATTCTGGAATATAGCGGGCCTATCATCTAAACTCTCTAATGATCCCTTTCTAGACTTTATTAGGAAAACTGATATTCTTTGTCTTCAGGAGACGTGGGCTCTCAGAGAAATGCACATAGACGGGTTTAAAACTTATCATACATCCGCCACCCCGTCAAATTTTGGGAGACCAAAGGGTGGCCTAAGTATATATATTTCAAATATGCTGTCAATAAAAAGAATTTCTCTTGTAGCGTCCGAGCCAAATTATCAAATCGTAACATTAAATATGGATAGTAATAATTTTGTAATTATCGTAAATTTTTATAATAATATTGTTAAGGAAAAGGTGGAAGATGCAGTGAATCATTTAAGACATGCAGTGCAAAAAATTCTGAATTCAAATCCGGGGATTGCCCAGATTGTATGGGGCGGGGACTTTAATACCAACATATGTTCACATAATAATGATTTGACATGTGGTTTGAGGGATGAGGAAACCCGCAATTTAATTAATTTCCTGCATAATGTCTATGGCAATGCTTTAAACGAGAATATATTTATGCTAGATCTGGGTTTTGTTAACACATTAGTTTCACCCCCATCCCTTTTTCGCAAACTTTTAATGGGAGAGGCTTGAGTTCTATCATAAATTTTATTATGTTCTCGAATCATCTCTCACATAGTGTAATAGGATTTAAAGTGCATAAAATAGCTATCAGTAATCACTTCCCACAAACAGTAACAATATCGTATCAAAAGCCCAAACAATATTCTAATAAAGAATGGGACCAAACACGTATTAATTTGGAGATTGATAAAGTAAATGGTTATTCACTGAAGTGGGAAATGGTTGATCCTGACAAAATAACAAGATTAGTGGTTGGGAAGGCATTGGACTCAATAATGAATTGCTTCAACGAAAATACTCCACAGGAGACGGTCTTAAAAAACTTTCTACGTATAACAGAAATAATAAAAAACAGCTTGAAGGTAGAGACAAAAAGGAGAACTACTAAGAAAAAGGGGTGGTTTAACACAGACTGCACAAAAGCCCATTCTGCACTCAAAAAAGCAATACATAATAATAACAACGAAAGGACAGAAATAAAACGGGCTAGGAAAGCCTATAATCAAGCGGTAAACTTGCGGAAAAAGGAGATCAAAGAATCCATTTGGAAGGACATGTATAGGGCCAGTGCTACTAAAGACAGTAGGGCTTTCTGGCGCATAGTCAGATCCCCTTTTTTTAAAAAACCCTCAATCGAAATAGCAATTGATGAAAATCAGTGGGTGGGCCATTTTTCAAAAATTTTCGGACAGGCAGAGATGTTTGTAGATAGCCAAGAAATTATACTATCAATGGCCAACGAAATGGTGAACTACCCCATAGATGTCCTCTTTACTTTAAAAGAAGTTCAAATAGCATTGAACACAAGCAAAGGAAGCAAAGCCCCCTGGCCTGACGGGGTCCCGGTGGATATATATAAGTATAACCCAGATCTCTGGGCTCCACTGTTAACCCGCATTCTCAATGCTGCCACTACGGGGGGACTAATTGAAACTTGGTCTGATTCTATTATGGTCCCCATTTACAAAAAAGGAGATAGGCAGGACCCATCCTGCTACAGACCTATCTCCTTATTGGACTCACTGGGGAAGGTAGCGGGCAGGATACTGCCTAATCGCCTACAACAATGGGCCAAGGAGAAAAATATACTTTTGGACTTACAGTTTGGATTCAGGGAAGGGTTGAGCACAATTGATCAAGGGCTTAACTTGTCCATACTAATTGGTAAATACACGCAGGCAAGGAGGGGAAAAATACACCTGGCGTTTGTCGATCTCTCCGCCGCTTCGATTGTGTTTCCCATGAGAAATTGTGGAGCATTTTAGTGACAATAGGGGTAGAGGCCGCCTTAATTGATTTTTTGAAAGTCCTATACACTAACGCAAAGCTTGTGTACGCTATGGGTTTAACGGGGAATGTACAACATCATTCCAGGTGAAGAGAGGCGTAAGACATGGCACCCTTCCTCTTTACATTATACACAAATGGCCTAGAAAAGGCAATGTTGGAGGGGTGCCGGGACCTACCCCAACTGGATAGATGACCAATACCCGTATTATTATATGGGGGCGACGGCGTTATTATGGCTAGGCCCCCACTGGCGTTGCAAAGGGCACTAGAATCCTATAAGGTTTTTATGAAGAAACTAGATTTACAAATAAATGTCTCAAAAACATATGTAATGAACTGTGGTAGGGGTGGTAAGAAACAGAAGGAAATTGTTTTAAATGGGAGGTAGTTGGCGACTACTTCTACCTACCCCTATCTAGGGATATTAATAGACGACAAGGGTTCCTGGGGTCAAGCCATTAATACTAGGAAGCTCTTATTCATGAGAACCACGACAGCCCTTGTAAATTTCTCACAAAAATTGGGTAAGAGTCCCCCAACTGAATTAATTAGGATTTACAAAGCTAAATGTATAAGTGTAGCAACATATGGGGCAGGGTTATGGGTCATCGAAACGTATCAGAAATACAGAAAGTGGAGAATGCGTTTCTTAGATACTTATTGGCAGTGCCTAGAACTACTTCCACTTTTATTTGTCACACTGAATTAGGCTTGCCCTATATTACAGATACCATAAAAGTGCAACCGGTTGTCCTATGGCACCGGATTTGGAAGTCACAAAATAACAAATTTAATCAGTTGGTATTGCAAGATAGTCTAAGATTAGAACATACCCTAGAGATAGAATGGATGAGATGTATAAGGGATTTTATGACCGACCTTGGAAAACCAGACTATTATTATAACCCCCAGACAATCTGTCCTATCCCAGGAAAATAATTTTAAAAACAGTGTATGCAGCATATGGAGAACATTAGATTTGCGAATGAGGCGTCAAAATCTACAGTCCAATCAAATCTACTGATAATTTTTTCTTTTAACATTCAACCATATCTTCAATATAACCTAAAGGGGTACGACAGATTCGTCCTTACCCGTTTTAGGTTGAATGATTTTCATAGGCTGGTTAGTTTTCCAATGGTCAATGATTGGTCTAAGAATGTATTGATGTGTCCGTGTGATAATATATCTTCACAATCAACGATACATGTTGTGCTGTTTTGCAAATTTTATCAGGATTTAAGAAAAAAGTGGATAAAACTGATTTTAAAAATATGGGGTCTGCGACAATGCCGCCCAGCATTTACTGCACTTCAATTTCTAGATAACGAATGTCTAATAAGCAATGTTGCTTCATTTTTGAGGAAAACAATTAAATGCAGGAAACAATTTGATTTAGACACTTCCGATTGTAATAGTAGGGTGCCATTGTAACCTCTTTTCTGAAGATTGTTAATAACCTAGAATGTAAACATGAGGGTTCAATTTCTGCTAAATCTTTTATACGAATAATTGTACATTTATGGGAATTCTTAATAATGTTTTTAATTACATTCTTGGTTTATCAACCTCATAACCCTTAAAAACAAAGAATTGTGTGAGATATCTCAAAAGTGTATTAACATTTTAATAGAAATTTTGATAATGTTTTTAAAATGGATTTGAATTAGTGAAAACAAAAATCAATTGGTAATTTTATAAATGTATATGTATGCTTTTATGATTTTTATGTGACAAAAAATCGAATAAAGTATTTGAATTGAAAAAAATAAAAAAAATAAAAAAGAATGAGGATCCTTGGGGTACTCCACAGTTGATCTCTGTAGATTTGGAAAGGAAGGGAGGGAGTCTGATCCTTTGGATTCTGCCAGAGAGAAAGGAGCGGATCCAGTTGAGGGCGGTTCCTCGTATAACGGCGTCGTGGAGTCTGGCTGCGAGAGTGCAGTGAGAGACAAACAAAACTGAAAAGAGGGCAACTGCTATGTTTAAATCTAAAGCCGACACATAAGCTGTAAACCCGACAATGATGTAAAGGCGACCACCCACCTTTCTTTGATATTTATTTACTTTTGTAGCATTCGTGGCATGTTCGCTTTAGCTTCCTATGTTTGTAGCTAAAGCACTGCATGCAGTTAATGCTACAAACGCAAATAAATAGAAAAGAAAGGCGAGCAGCCGCCATGTTTAAAGGAAAACCCTACGTACAAGCTGCAAAGTGTGCGCAAACACAATGAACAAACATTTAGAGAAAGGATTTCGTAATTGGCTAATACTCCAGGGGAGGAGTAAGACACAAGAAGTTAGGACATATAACCACTAGAAGCCATAGAAAATAAATCTTTTCGTAAGGACACACACTTTATCCAATCAGCAGCAAGGGCATGGGCATAGACCGTAGAGGTGAATACAGCATGCCTAGCAGAGCAGCGCATGCTCGCGGCTAGGCTCAACCTATAAAAACTAGGGGTGGACGGAATTGGCGGAAGGCA
This sequence comes from Triturus cristatus, assembly GCF_964204655.1. Classification (NCBI taxonomy): domain Eukaryota; kingdom Metazoa; phylum Chordata; class Amphibia; order Caudata; family Salamandridae; genus Triturus; species Triturus cristatus. The sequence continues at coordinate 478,366,598 of NC_140590.1, read as the reverse complement.
CTTCTGCCAATTCTCGCGAGAATGCACGCAATTTCCGCGATCACGCGATATTTCCGTGATCGCGGAAATTGGTGCTTCCGGCCTGCCGCTGCCGTTACAGTGACCATGTGTGTCTGTAACGTTGACACGGCGCCGACGTCCCTGGGGTCCCTCGAGTCAGCTGTCCATCAGTGGGGGAAAGGGCGGAAGACGTTGCCCACCGCTGGTGTGTGGGGCGGGGCTTCCATGCAGTTCACATGCCTTTTGTTTATGGGCCAGAGACCGAGCAGAGCAGCAGATGAGGAGACTGAACCTCCTGGTGTCAGAGACTACGCGGCGATTGCGCTCGAGACTGAATCATGGATGCACAGAGCTCCATCACGGATCGCAGCCTCAGGTAAGTGACGACGACCTTATGGGGGAAAAGCACACCTGCCCAGCCTCGACCTAGCTCCCAAATGTTTTGTGCTGATTAAAGCGTTACTGAATTTGAGCTTCCACTCGGGCTCCTGCTTTATTTATATCTGTAAGTGCTTCCTGTTGTGGTTGGCCAGGCAACAATTTCCGTTCCCTCCCGGAAATTGCGACAATTCGGCATTTCCGCGTTCTGGTCGGAACGCGGAAATGTCGAATCGTCGCAATTTCCGGGAGTGGAACGGAAATTGTCGCCCACCCCTAATAAAAACAGTGCTGTGAGCTTAAAAAACATAAAAAGAGATTTAGGAATATAAAGAAATTTGGACAACGTGTAATGAATGGTGCAGCTGAGATTTAGCGCTGTTTCATGTAGTATTTGGCTTGCTTTTTCTCCATTTTGTCTTTCCTATCCCTGCTTCTGGATTTTACTATGGATTTTTAAAGGGGTGCATTTTTGTTATTGCAGAAAACATGGATGGTTTTTTATGTGCTTTTTAATTAACCGATAACAATTTATTTAGTCTGGTTTCTGATTCTTCAAAATGATTATTAAACTGAATTGATACATTTTCTATGTTCATTTTTTGAAGATATCCAAATTTAAATACAAATATTAAAAAAGTGATAGTTGCATAAATAGGAATTACCGTCATAGCTCTTACAGTATCCCAGTATGCTCGATTAAGACATTTTACAATGTAAAGGATAACAGTGCATCTTTTCATCTAATCTAATCAGCAGCAATGTGATCATTACAGTTAAAGTGGCAATCCGGTGAATGATGTCACAATAGATCTCAAAACCCAAGATGGCATCATCAAACAAAGGAACAGTCTGGAATGCCTGTTGTTTGTGATTATTGGAAATGTAAGACTGAATAAATAGAACAGATTTTTTTCTCTATACTAGATGGCCCTTTTAAGTGCTTACTGCTACACTTGGCTTTGCCATTGTTGCCTTTGTGAGTACCTCCTTCACGGCATTGTAGAAAACCCAAATGTTACACTACTCATCTACCCAAAAATTGTAATGGGTGATGTCATCTTAAAAAACAAATTCAGTCCAATATCAAATATTCCTGTTTTGCAATGACATTGTAGAAATGTTGCCCCTAATTAGTTGCAACAATTTATAAAAGAAAGGGCAATTTGTGTTTAGGCTTAACAGTGACACCGAGACGGTGCTTACTGACACTTGTAAGCGCATTTTAGAGTCTTTTCAGCAGGAGCATGTAGCACAGCTCTCTCTGCACTCCCAGCATCGTAGACCACACCTAGTCATAAACTAACTCAGGGGGATATGTACAAGGAAGTGGCTGAGAGAGGCGTTAGCCTTCCTGGCTTAACGCCTCTCTCCGCCACTTCTGAAACACAAGGCTGCACCATATTTACAAAAATGTGGTGCTGCCTTGCGTTTACCCCTGTGATGATGCTAAGTTTAAGCAACTTAGTGCCAATGCAGGCATCTTTGCACCATACTGCAAAGGTGTCTGCATGCAGGGGAAGATTGTTCATGAGTAGGAAGGTGTCCCTTCCTGCACATAAACAATCTTAAAATGCCATGTTGTCACTGTCATGTGTGCTGCTTCATGCAGCACACAAGAAAGTCACAAAATTGTTTATTTTTTTTGAAAGGATTGTTTATGTACAGGAAGGGGGAACTCCCTGTACGTAAACAATCAAGGGCAGCACACATGGAAAAAGCAAAAACAAGGAGAAATAATGCATTTCTCCTTGTTTCACTAACTTAAGGCCAGGCTTTCCCTAGTCTTAATTTTGGTGCTGCCTCCTTTGTGCGCCACCCTTGTACATAGGGGGCAGCGTCAAAATCAATGGGTCTTGTGGTGGAACGCCCACCACAACGCCCACTCCTTACACGCTAAGCATAGCATGAACGGGGTCCTTATTTACAAGGCAGCGCTAAGCCACATTAAGTGGCTGAACGCTGCCTTGTAAATAAGGCTTAGCCCCTATCGCCAACACAAAGTCGGTAAAAGTGATGTTGTGATAGGGGCTTGTGCACATGCCCCGCAGTGCCTTATTACAAGCGCCCGCTTAATTTCAGTGAGGCTGTTCATGGGAGTTACCAGCAGTCTACTTATTACAAGTTCCACGGGAGCACTGGGGGCCTAGTGCATTTCATCCATACAGTCTATTGGCCAGATTCACAGAGCTAACTTAAGACAAAATCCTAAACTTACTACCATTTTGGTATTCACAGAAGGCACTTACTCATTTTGGTATTCATAGAAGGCACTTACTCATTTCGGTATTCACAGAAGTTAGGAGTCCTAACTTTAGGACTCCTAAATGCCTTCGGTGAATACCGAAAGTCTTAAAATTAGGATTTTTTTCACTTTAGTAGCAGTAAAGTTAGGAGTCCTAACTTTAGGACTCTTAAACTGAGAAAAATCCTAATTTTAAGACTTTAGGTATTCACAGAAGGCATTTAGCAGTCCTAAAGTTAGGAGTCCTAACTTTACTACTCCTAAACTGAGAAAAATCCTAACTTTAAGACTTTCAGTACTCACAGAAGGCATTTAGGAGTCCTAAAGTTAGGACTCCTAACTTCTGTGAATACCGAAGTGAGTAAGTGTCTTCTGTGAATACCGAAATGAGTAAGTGCCTTCTGTGAATACGAAAATGGTAGTAAGTTTAGGATTTTGTCTTAAGTTAGTTCTGTGAATCGGGCCCTGAGTGCTAAAAGAAGGTGGAGTCTGTGGGTAAAATACTGGGGGAATAAGGAAAAAGTAAGGGAATCAGCACTGCATCTACCAAGTTCCTCAGTAATTCCTCATTTCTCAGTGACCCACATGTATTTACAGGTAACTTTGCCTCCTGTTAGCAGTGCCTAAAACAGCGGTAGCTCTGGCTGGGAGGGGACACTTATAATGACAGCATCATTGGGGTACTTTGGTGTCTGAGGCGACAATACAGTAGTTTGCTTAGTTCTAGGGGTGTCCAGAGATTGTTTTGCCAAGTTCACAATTTTTTGCCCTTCAAAAAGTTTGTCAAGATCCTTGTTTGCACACCTTTGCCTATTTAAACTGCCTCTGCGCATGACAAGGGGATTTTCCATTAAAATGTGCAAACATGGCACCAAAAAACTTTGCAGTTTTTCATCCCCTTAGCTCCTGATTAATCATTCTGCCGGAGTTTCTTTGGCGATCTTTGAAGCTCACTCTTCAGAGATGCAATTGAAGAGTCCTACCTGGGAACATGATCTCAATGGTCATGTACAGCCCCAATGCATAGGATTTTGGTTCAGTAAATTGCTAAATTTCACACCCAAGCTACCAGAATTGAACTTATCTTCATGATTACAGTTTATTATACTGTGTAAATAAATAATCTTGTGGATCTGACAACATTTCTAAAGAGGCAGAAATCTTGTTTTTTTTCTAGTTCCTCAAATTCAGACAAATGGGTTTTGGTGCCATGTCACTCAGTCTTTGGATCCAAGTAACCTTTGAGAGTGAACAAGCACTTTCTATAGGTCCACTAATTTAGAAGTATAAAGTGATGAATGATACAGCCAAGGGACAGAAGTTCCTTGCAAGCGTCAAGGAAAAACACCGGCCAAGTGGCTTAATCAAATGCACAGCCCAGGAGATTGTCGCTCATCCCTACAAGCACATATAATAAAAACGCTGTCTCCATTAGTTCTATACCCACTATACCATTACTCTCGCCTGAACATCATCTTGACTCGTCATTCACTCGAATTGATGATTACTTCAGCTTGACATCACTAGAACCAACCATTACTTTGACGGTGTTCTGGACCTAAATTGGATAAAACTAGATTTAGGTTATTATCTTATCATAATGGAAGAAGTAATTGTGAGGTCAAAGGAGTGGCCCTAGTTGGACTCCATTCATGGCAAACAGGCAGTTGAGGTGGAAGAGGTCATTTGCCACTGGTGTCCCGGGACCTGTCCTACGATGGATCGGTAAAGTGGGCCGAATACAACCCTTTTCGTACTTACCTCTCAGGGTAGCCAGGGCGAGCTCCAGGAGGTAGCGAGGGGAAACGAGCTCATAACTCAACAATCACCCAACAGACATAACAGCTTTAATGTCCATCCTAGTGCTTGTCTTTTAAGGAAAAGTAAGTACTTTTAATCTCAAAGCAGTTCTAAATACTACACAATTCAACTTTACATAGAGGGTAGTGATTATGGTAGTGATCCTCTTTCCTGGCTCTACACCACTAAATTCTCTAGATGACCCCACCGGGGTGACTTCTTGCTGACTGAGCCCGCCACTAGTAGTTGGGTAAAAGAATGATTCAGGTTCAGACACAGTAATTGATTTTCTCCATATTAAAAATGCTCACTCAGCTAATGTTTGTTTTCAAGTCTTACCTTGCAGGGTGGTGTTGATAGTCAGATCCTCGCTCCTGCTGGCAGTTCAAGCAGTACCATAACACGTCTGTGGGTTGAGGGCGTGGTGAATGAAGAAAGTCCAAGGCTGCAGGATAGGCTGGTGTAGTTGCAGCAATGATGAGCCAAAAGGCAGCTGCAGGCCCCAGGGCCGGCTTTCGGGTGGTAAGATCAGTACAGCCACACCTGGTGCTGACCTGCGGGCAGTGGTGGCTGCCTCAGTACGGGGTGGTGGGGCAGGGGGTGTAGATTAAAAACAAACATGCCTGTGAATGCCACTGCCGCCTCTCCTCTGTCCTCAGTCTCGGCACTGGCAGCAGGAACAGAATCACCCAGGCTCCCAGACTCTCCTAGCCAATCATGATGCTGCATGACAGCAGCACTGTGCTTGGTCTGAGTGGCCTGTTTGTCCACGCAGGCAGTGCCTGGGCATGTTCTCTACCCAGCTACGCAACTCAGCCACATGCTAAGTGCGCATGATGGTTTGTGAGGGGCAAGAGGCCTAGCCAAACGGTCATGTGCACTTAGAGAGTACAAACCATTTCTCCTCCCCCTGAGGTCGTAAAGCCCAGCCCAGCCCCTCCCCACCCTAACCTGACTTTGAGTCCACGCAGAAAAATAAAATGAGAATAACGTCTTGTTATTATCATTATCTTTTTACTTTTTTGCACTGCTCAAAGAGCAGTGCGGAGGTTCTCCCCCGCCTTAGCAGAGGAGCTGCCACTGCCTTCCCGGGTGGTGTGTTTAGAAATAACTATGCCTTTGCAAGCACCTGCTGCAAAGCATGCTGTGATAAAAATGTCAAGATAACTCTGCTGATTAATGTTCCCACTGTAGAGATATCGGAGTTTTGTCTAGTGGCAGTATGACTTATTATAAAGCAGCAGAGAAAGAACATGTACCATACAGATCACAGAACTGCATTTTATGTGGATAGCTCTGTGGGTCACTGTTTTTGTCACAGAGATCCTTTTGTTACTTGCAATTCATAGGTTACAATCATAATGTAGGGCATGGACTTGTGAGCTGTTGTCAAAGAGCTGCATGCAAAATGCATAGTTCAGGTTAGAACGAAATGTTTTCTCCCCCAGTCGTTCATTATTTACTCCTAATGTTGCTGAAAAGAGTTAATTTGCTTAGAAATACATTCTTATTAGTAAAGCCAACCCCGCACTAGTGCTTTAAAGCAAATTAAATATATGTGAGAGAGAGACTATGGAGAGATGAAGGGCACTGGTAAAGGGTGGTAGTGAGGAAAAGAAGTCACTGTGGTGGAAAGGTGCAAATGAAAGGAGTCATACTGGGCACCACCAGCACTAAAGCTGACCCTGGCAGCCATCAATCCTGCCGAAGTTGATGATCACAGCAAACGTGGCCTTTAACAAGATTAAATCTGATGCCGCCGCAATCAGGCTGATGTGGTGCTTGCAAAGATCTAGTGGCAAGACCTCACACTGTGTGTGTCACTCCTAGCTTGCTGTTAGGTAGTAAGCGTTGTCTAGCTGTCCCTCAATCAACAAAGACTAGCTAAGCCTCTTGCATCCTGAGAGTCTCACCTCTTGCAGGGCCAGAAAGATTCCTTTCTTTCCTTCTCTCAGCGGATAGGAAGGCTTTTAGGTACATCAGGCAGACCTTAGTTCCTCCAGCAAAAAGTGCAGACTTAAGGTGATGTCTGTTCACCCCTGAGAGAATGGCTATTAATAAGACATCAATTCTGGCCACAGAGCAGTCCTTCATGTACTCTGCAGGGCGCTCCCTTCACTAGTCATGAAGGACTTGGAGCTGGAACCAAGTGTGGTTCTGTTCCCTCTTGAATACACTTTTTCTACACAGGGGGTTTGCATCCACTGTTGCAAAACTGTAGAACCAGTTTGGGGTGGTTCTTTTTTCAAATGTCCTCCTCAAACTGCTCACCAGGTACAGCCTTGGTGTGGAGCGACGCTTCTCATAACAGGTTGCACTGCAGCTGTCTCCAAACAAGAGCAATCACAACACAAGCAGAGTGGTTTCTGCATCTGGCTGTCATCAGCCCTCCTGATGTTGGAATCAGGGATAGATAAAATGGCAGGCATGACCTCGAAACTTCCTCAACTAACCCAACAGAACTATAGTCCCACCCCTCACCCCTATTAACAACAGAATGTTAGTGCTCAGGAAGACTAACCTGCAGCCCCTTGCTAACAAAAGGCCTCATGGAATTTCTAAAGGAAGCCCTGTCTCCATACTTCTCAATTCAGTGTTTAGATCTCCTCACCCATTCACAGGAATGTAGGCAATGCACCTCCACTCTGTGTGAGAACAATCCCCACCCTCAATCCTGTGCTGCGGCTGTCCAGTGCCTTCTAAAATGGATTCCACTGGCTTCAGTACTTCAGCTCACTTCCACACATACATAGCCTACAGCCATACATGTGCTATACACACCACATGTCAGCATTTACTCGACAAACACACAGAATGTCAGCACAAGGTTATTTGTTCTAGTGAGGCCATGCACAACCTTTGACACTCAATAATGAGTGTGTGTTATCAATTTATCAAAATTTTATAATTGAGTAACAAGAAAGAACAAAACAATAATTATACATGAGTATCACATGCTTAATCTGAGTCATGTATTCAAAACATGATCCTGTGAACAAACCTGGAGTCCTTGTTGAAGATATGCTTCTCTTTTTTATTATCTCTTCTGGTGTAGATCCAATTAAAGATAAGGTTCATACAGTCCAACTGGTAAATCATAGCCAATAAAGATGCAATTCATAGCTGATCCCAATGCATTTCGGGTGATATTGGCACCCTTCTTCAGGGGATTTCTATAAATGAAATTTACAAATATTATTTTATCACAATATGAAATAAACTGAGCAATATTAAGTTGTGTTGTTCAAAAGGAAGTAAAAAAGGACCTTAGTACTCCAGGAGGATGAAAAGTTGCGACGTGAGTGAATTAGAGTGCGATGTGAGTCATCATTGTTGCTATGTCAGATGGCAGGATAGGGTTGGAACCCGCAAGAGACCGAGAGAAGTATCAATGCACCCAGTGAGTAACCCGTGTGCAGTCTATGAACTATAGCGTGTGGTGATCTAAATGTACCTGTTGGCTTTCCTGATAATGATCCAAACATGTGTCCTGGACTTGACTCAAAATACATTGCTGGTAAACTATAAAACCAAAGCTAATGTTAGCTACTTACATCGAAATGGCGTGAAATTTACTACTGACAGTAACATTAATGAGACTCACCAAGCGTGAGCGAAGTCGGGATTATGCAGCTTGTGGTACTTCAGCGGGTCGAAAATAAACTTTCAGATGTCAGGTTGCCAAAAGACTAGTAGGGGCTCAACTTGTTATGTGTGAAAGCACCCTTGGTATATATGCAAAATATCTGCAAAATATTGCATGGTCGGTAAGGAGTGATAAAGCGTTCCAAACGACTAAACTGAAAAGAGTTCGCTACATATGCAGTGTCTTAAAATTACTTACATTATCAGTCTCCGACAAAACGTCATGTGTCCTGAAATGCCAAAGTCAAACCGTCCAAACAATCATGTGGGTTGGACCATCTATTATGTTGCATCTTTTGTCATTGTAGTGGAAATAGAAAGCGGACTGTAAATCTCAGGTCTTACTGAAAAGATGTCAGCCATTTTGTAGCTAGTAAATCTGTAACTAGCTGTGAGTCGTGAAATTGGTGAACCAGATTGTGAAACAATTATAAGGAAGTAATGGGAGAATTCCATTCACCAAAGCAAGAAAAAAAGGAAATGAATAAATAAAAGAATGAAAAATGAAAAAAATAATACTGATAGAAATTGTAAACCTCATGAGTGTGAGTTCTGAGCTGAAATGCTGAAAGAGTGACCCGTTCGCTCCATAACAGGACCCCTTAATATCCTGGTTATAGTGCACAGTGTTAATGAGAGAGGATCTGTACAGCTTCTATGAGAATAAATCATGCCGGTCGCTAAGATATTCTTCATTTCCACAGAGTGTTCTACCTTAGTGAATTACAATATAGCAGCATTAAATATCCTCAGCAGTACTGCGCAACGAGATTGTACGTGAACCAATCATGAGTGTAAGAAAAAGTGACACACATTTTAAACATGCAAAACAATTGTAGATGAATGGCTTTTTAAAATAAATAATCTGTTTCTGCTGGTCTGCTAGACCATACAACTTGAACAAACAATATAATAATCGTGAATGGTCATTTAAAACATATTGCTAACAAACACATGCTTTTCTTCTAAATCCGTGGGAAATGTAATCTTTTATGCAAATTGCATTATCTGAATTCCGTCTAAGCTACCCATTGTCACCAATGCAAGCTATGCAACAAATAATAACTGTTGTCATATACTCAATGACGAAAACAGAAAAATATACAGCATAACCGTGTCTTTAGTTGTGCATAAACATAGAATATGAGCTAAAAAAAATGACATACTTGTGGTCACTAGATCGGAAAAATGATGTTGTGAGGTCTAATGTGGACCAGAGCGAAGCGTCAAATCCTTGACCAACTAATACAAACACACTAATAAAAATACTGATCTTAAATATGTGTGTAATGATGTTGTTAAATGGGTGAGAGAATGAAATACTGTGAGTAACCCCCCAGGCTATTGTGGGCTCCAAAGCGTAGCACATCCTCGGTCAGGTAAACAGATTAGACTCAATTTTTCAGCTAACTGCAACACCCACAACGTAATCTACATAATACGGTGCCCATGTGGCCTGTATTATGTAGGGAAGACCGAAAGGTCCCTAAGAATTCGCATCACTGAACACAAGAGCAGAATTCGTACCAGAACCTTGAGCTCTCCTTTGGCAAGCCACTGGATAGAAGCTCATCACACAATAGCACAATTAAGATTCAGCGCCATTGAAGTAGTTCAGGAACATAACGATAGGGACATGTCTAAGTTTATCACCCAGAGGGAGACTTTCTGGATCAGGTATTTGGATACCATGAGTTAGAGAGTTTTGAATGACCACATGGAATTATCTTATTTTTTATAGGGTATCAATGCGGGGATCCACACTGACAATAACCCTATATTTCAGTTCAGTACAAATATTTCTTTGGAGCCCACAATAGCCTGGGGGGTTACTCACAGTATTTCATTCTCTCACCCATTTAACAACATCATTACATACATATTTAAGATCAGTATTTTTATTAGTGTGTTTGTATTAGTTGGTCAAGGATTTGACGCTTCGCTCTGGTCCACATTAGACCTCAGAACATCATTTTTCTGATCTAGTGACCACAAGTATGTCAATTTTTTTAGCTCATATTCTATGTTTATGCTCAACTAAAAACACAGTTATGCTGTATATTTTTCTGTTTTCGTCATTGAGTATATGACAACAGTTATTATTTGTTGCATAGCTTGCATTGGTGACAATGGGTAGCTTAGACGGAATTCAGATAATGCAATTTGCATGAAAGATTACATTTCCCACTGATTTAGAAGAAAAGCATGTGTTTGTTAGCAATATGTTTTAAATGACCATTTACGATTATTATATTGTTTGTTCAAGTTGTATGGTCTAGCAGACCAGCAGAAACAGATTATTTATTTTAATAAGCCATTCATCTACAATTGTTTCGCATGTTTAAAATGTGTGCCACCTTGTCTTACACTCATGATTGGTTCACGTACAATCTCGTTGCGCAGTACTGCTGAGGATATTTAATGCTGCTATATTGTAATTCAGTAAGGAAATGAAGAATATCTTAACGACCGGCATGATTTATTCTCATAGAAGCTGTACAGATCCTTTCTCATTAACACTGTGCACTATTAACCAGGATATTAAGGGGCCCTGTTATGGAGCGAACGGGTCACTCTTTCAGCATTTCAGCTCAGAACTCACACTCATGAGGTTTACAATTTCTATCAGTATTATTTTTTTCATTTTTCATTCTTTTATTTATTCGTTTCCTTTTTTTCTTGCTTTGGTGAATGGAATTCTCCCATTACTTCCTTATAATTGTTTCACAATCTGGTTCACCAATTTTCACGACTCACAGCTAGTTACAGATTTACTAGCTACAAAATGGCTGACATCATTTCAGTAAGACCTGAGATTTACAGTCCGCTTTCTATGTCCACTACAATGACGCAAGACACGACATAATAGATGGTCCAACCCACACGATTGTTTGGACGGTTTGACTTTGGCGTTTCAGGACACATGACGTTTTGTCGGAGACCGATAATGTAAGTAATTTTAAGACATTGCATATGTAGCGAACTCTTTTCAGTTTAGTCGTTTGGAATGCTTTATCACTCCTTACCGACCATGCAATATTTGGAGATATTTTGCATATATACCAAGGGTGCTTTCACACATAAAAAGTTGAGCCCCTACTCGTCTTTCGCCAACCTGACATCTGAAAGTTTATTTTCGACCCGCTGAAGTACCACAAGCTGCATAATCCCGACTTCGCTCACGCTTGGTGAGTCTCATTAATTTTACTGTCAGTAGTAAATTTCACACCATTTCAATGTAAGTAGCTAACATTAGCTTTGGTTTTATAGTTTACCAGCAATGTATTTTGAGTCAAGTCCAGGACACATGTTTGGATCATTATCAGGAAAGCCAACAGGTACATTTAGATCACCACACGCTATAGTTCATAGACTGCACACGGGTTACTCACTGGGTCCATTGATACTTCTCTTGGTCTCTTGCGGGCTCCAACCCTATCCTGTCATCTGACATAGCAACAATAATGACTCACATCGCACTCTAATTCACTCACGTCGCAACTTTTCATCCTCCTGGAGTACGAAGGTCCTTTTTTACTTCCTTTTGAACAACACAACTTAATATTGCTCAGTTTATTTCATATTGTGATAAAATAATATTTGTAAATTTCATTTATAGAAATCCCCTGAAGAAGGGTGCCAATATCATCCGAAATGCATTGGGATCAGCTATGAATTGCATCTTAATTGGCTTTGATTTACCAGTTGGACTGTATGAACCTTATCTTTAATTGGATCTACACCAGAAGAGATAATAAAAAAGAGAAGCATATCTTCAACAAGAACTCCAGATTTGTTCGCAGGATCATGTTTTGAATACATGACTCAGATTAAGCATGTGATACTCATGTATAATTATTGTTTTGTTCTTTCTTGTTACTCAATTATAAAATGTTGATACATTGATAGCACACACTCATTATTGAGTGTCATAGGTTGTGCATAGCCTCACTAGAACATTTAGCTCTAGTTAGCATTTCTGTTACAGAACAGGTGGCAGGGTAGAACCACCCCAGGCATTGCACACCAAGCAAGTAAACACAGTGATGCAAGCGGTTGAATTTGTTTACTGGATTACTTTGAGTGCACACTTAGCTGGTATTTTCTCTTTAACAGCACAAGGTTATTGGCATATACGTATCACCAGACCATTATACAAGTGGGGCCAGTTGACCGTACTCCCAGTGAGATAGATAAAAAGGTCTGGTCACTCTCTATGGGGCATATTATCAAGTAACGGTGTTAAAATTATCGCCGCTTTAGCGGCAGAAAACTGCCGCTAAAGCGGCGATAATGGGCTTGATAATATGCCCTTGAGAATTCCCATAGATCCCATGTTCTAGTGTCACCATGGGCTTCTATTGGGCTAAAGCGGCGATAATGTTAATGCCGTTTCTTGATAATATGCCCCATAGTGAGGGACAGGCCTAGGCGCACATGCTTAGATTAGCCTGACACTAAGGACAAAATAAAAGTCATGACACTAGATATACATGTAGTCAGGCACTCGGGACAGGGGAACAGACCCATGCAGGAAACATTCCCATTCAACAGCCATTTTAATAAATGAAAATTGCTAATTAATGGGCAGGTAAAGCTTTGGGATCGAGGCACTGATGCAGACTCCCCGTTGCTCATTAAAGCCATGCTGATAACATTAAAAGGAATACCAGAATGTCGTGAAATTAATGTAAAGAATGCACATGTAACTCACAAAAAACAACTCCATATATATGTACCAAAGAACACTAAAGAAAAGGGTTCACATTCATTTGTATCTGGTCTATAAGTGAATGGTAACATTATATCACATACCTGTGCAAAAGTAGCAAAAGTGTGTGGAAAGAAGAGCACGCATTAGTGTGCAGCCAATGCCTGCTCATGGTTTTGAGCCCATCTGGGCTTTTTGTCAGAGGGAGGTCAACAAAAGACTATGGGGCAGATTTACCAGCCGCTTGCGTCAATTTTGCTCTGTCGTTGCGTCACTTTTGTGATGCAGCGACGGCACAAACAATGCAGCCAATTTACAACGTGACGCATCTAGCGAGATGTGTCACGTTGTAAAGCCATGAGTCACTTTATACCTGTGTCAGGTATAATGTATGCGGGGTAGGCGTCCCCATGCAAGAAAGCCTCGTAGAAGTGATGCTGTGAAATCGACAAGATTTCACTGCGCCACTTCTAGGATGCCACTGCGTCAAAACCTTATGCCTGCATTAAGCAGGTGTAAGGAGTGACGCAGTATAATGAGTATAGGCCTCAACATGTATTGCTGGAGTTGCGTCGTGCTTGCGACACAACTCCAGCAATACGTGAATTTTGCACCAACAGATGCGTCAGAATTTCTGACGCATCTGTCAATCCTTGCGCCATGCTGCGCCGTATTGTAAATACGCTGCATCCATGGTGGTGCAAGGGTATCGCAGGCTGGCGCAGGGAAACTGAAACATCTCTACAGATGTGTCAGTTTTTTGTAAATTTGCCCCTATGTTACTTTTATTCCTAGGAAAACAAATAACGGACTCAGTTTTCTAGTAGTAGAAATCACTTATTACAGGGAACAACTGATTCCTAAATTTCCCATTCATGTTATTGTATATACTCCACACAGGCTATACGTGGCCCCCATGCTTTGTACTTTCCATTAGTTCCCAGTGAGAAGCAGAAATTATTTAAACTTCTAGCATGGGCCCATAATTTAGAATATGGAAATGCACCACAGAAACAGTGAGAGAGATCGAATTCCTACCTTCCTTCGGAATATCGTAGTACTGCAGTGATAATAGTCTGATTACACTTTGCATCAGACAGTCAAGTAGGCAACTATTTAAGCACATAAATGCCCACTTAGACTTGAGCTCGTTATAAAACACAAATAAATTAGAAACAAATGTAATTAACTTATACTCTGCCTGTAAAAAGGCATTGAGGAGAGGAAACAGTGTAGCATATGCAATGCGTCAGGCATCATATACCAGATGTAAAGGCAAGAGGCAAGACAGGGTGAATAAGATTTGGCAATATCAGTGGCCTGGGCTAAGAGAACAACCAGGCTGGAGTACAGACAAGGGGTGGGCGGAACTCACGGAGTTTCACTCCATGGAATTCAAGGGAGTTACATGAAAATCCTGCGAGATTCCACAGAGTTCCACAAAAGGGCAGACATCGGCACGCCGCACTGCTCGTGCTGATTTGTAGCACTAGTTGCTTGTTCAGCACTGCAAAATCAATTCAAAAAGCACCATGCGGAGTGCCAGAGGGCGCTGCTTTTTTACTGCTGCTGGATTCGATTTTCTACTCGAGCGGAAGCTTTCTCACCACGAACGGTCATGACCGCCCATGACCACCCTTGTTGAGAAAATCGTGCCGGGGGCTCTCCTAGTGCCTGAAAATTGGATGTATATCGTTACAACGCACACTTTTACAACGCATGCACTTACAACGCATTTTTTACAACGCAACATCCACTACAACGCATTCCATTCCATAGCATGACACTACAACGCATTTTTAAAAACTACCTTTACAACGCATTCCATTACATCGCATACTACCTTTACAACGCATACCATTACAACGCATAATATTAAATTGCATTTAAGGTAAGTATTGGATAGTATAGGGGTAAAAATTACTATTCTCACTCCAGGGGGTGCAACAGTAGGGTATGTGTTGGATAGTATAGGGGTAAACATTACTATTCTAACTCCAGGGGGTGCAACAGTAGGGTAAGTGTTGGATAGTATAGGGGTAAAAATTACTATTCTAACTCCAGGGGGTGCAACAGTAGGGTAAGTGTTGGATAGTATAGGGGTAAAAATTGCTATTCTAACTCCAGGGGGTGCAACAGTAGGGTAAGTGTTGGATAGTATAGGGGTAAAAATTACTATTCTAACTCCAGGGGGTGCAACAGTAGGGAAAGTGTTGGATAGTATAGGGGTAAAAATTACTATTCTAACTCCAGGGGGTGCAACAGTAGGGTAAGTGTTGGATAGTATAGGGGTAAAAATTGCTATTCTAACTCCAGGGGGTGCAACAGTAGGGTAAGTGTTGGATAGTATAGGGGTGAAAATTACTATTCTAACTCCAGGGGGTGCAACAGTAGGGAAAGTGTTGGATAGTATAGGGGTAAAAATTACTATTCTAACTCCAGGGGGTGCAACAGTAGGGTAAGTGTTGGATAGTATAGGGGTAAAAATTACTATTCTAACTCCAGGGGGTGCAACAGTAGGGTAAGTGTTGGATAGTATAGGGGTAAAAATTACTATTCTAACTCCAGGGGGTGCAACAGTAGGGTAAGTGTTGGATAGTGTAGTGTAATATTATGCGTTGTAATGGTATGCGTTGTAAAGGTAGTATGCGATGTAATGGAATGCGTTGTAAAGGTAGTTTTTAAAAATGCGTTGTAGTATCATGCTATGTAATGGAATGCGTTGTAGTGGATGTTGCGTTGTAAAAAATGCGTTGTAAGTGTAGTGCGTTGTAAAAGTTGCGTTGTAAAGGTTGTTCCCCCTGAAAATCCCACTAGGGGATGTAATATTTTTCCGTGGTCGTCAACTTACTGCTGGCAAGCCGCACGCATGAAAAGACTCTCCACGCAGCAGTTGGCGGAGTTTGGCCAGAACTCTGTGTTACAAGCGTAATGCGCAGTAGGCAAAACTCTATGAACTCCACCGGCAGAGTGCAATTTATCGCACACCCGTACTATAGACCTAAGCAGACGGAAACGTGCACTGAAAGAAATCACAGCAGACACAGCAAACATAGGTAAAGCTATACTTAAATTGAGAGTCGTAAGGAGTGGACAGAAGAACAAAAGAGAGGTGATAGCACTGTTTGGTGTCAACAAAAGAAATGAGTGAAGGGGAAATTAACATGGAAAAGCTCCACACAAGCCCATGTTGCACCAATTGGCTATTGTAGGATTATGCAATGACGGCAAGGAACTTTGGGGCATTTTATCAAGAACCGGCTAAAGCGGCGATAATTTTAACGCCGTTCTTGATAATATGCCCCGTGGATCTATGAGAGGGATCGTGGGAAAGGCTGGACTGGGACAACGTACCACGGGCTGAAACAAGGAAAAGTAAGTCAAGTCCAGGGGATACGGGGTGAGGAAGGCGCATGGCATAAGAGTGGAGGGACATAACACAGCTGAGACCGCAGGCTGCCATGCAACTGTAGAAGGCATCAGCTAAGAAAAGGTAAACATCATTAGGCACTGAGAGCAAATGGCAAAACCCTGGTACACACAGGACCGAACTAACCCTACAACTAACACATGAATAATGTACTGAATCCTACTATTGATGGCAAATAAGTAAACATGACTGCTGCTACAGTGCTAAATTATTAGACAACGAAAAAGTATTCAAAACTGAAAAAGGCAGGAGGCTGTCTCAAGTTTCACACCGATTATCAAAGTCAGAAAAGGTAATAGGGTTAAAGATGGACGAGTTGTCAGTATCATGTTTGAAACAGTGTGCATTTTATCCTGACACTGTGTACTTGGGGTCTACGCATGCGTCACTTCCTTGATGTCCTTCCATCAGCTGTGCTTCCTTTCCAGGCTCCTCCTCTTCCTTGGCTCTTCAATACTACCCGGTTGGATCTTCCGGTGATGGACCCTCCCCACAGTGCCTGTCACTCAGGATACGAAATCAATGCATCTATGGAAGACAAAACAGAACATCCAAAAAATCAAAACCACATCAACTGCATCCCCCGGTACCCACTTTACATCAGCTTGATTCGTTGAGGTCAGTGAGTCACCCTTGTTAACCAGCTGCAAGGCACACCATCGTATGAGTTTTTACATATCAGGACGCTGCAACTCACTAGATCATCACCACCAGAGACAGGCTACACTTTGTTGGTAATTTTTGAGGAGAGTTCACATGTGTTCAGAGCTCCTACATGTTTTATTTAAACGTGACAGGTTTCACTCGACTATGGATCTTAATGGGTGGATACCTATGTCTCTTTTGAGTAATGCATGTGGAGGTGGCTTATAAAGGAGAGTGCAACTTTTTTTATTTTGGATTTGCTGCAGCAGGAACAGATCCGAAGGAGTTATATTGTGTTTTTTCATCTTAGCCCTGGCATTCTGATGAGTGGCAGCATTTGTGTTATAGTCACACCTAGGTTTGTTTTTCTCTGGTGGAAGCCAGATGTGGTGAACATGGCCACAAGTCATCTCAGAAGGCCAGCTGCCATGGATTCATGGGCACACCTGCCCCCACACTTGATTTATAGAGACCAGCATCAACTTGGCTCATTAAAAATGCTCAGCCATCCCACTGATTTGAAGTCACAGTTGTGAGATTTTTTTGTATTTTAGTGATAAATACCCAAACACAAAAAGATGCTAGCAAACACAAAAGGATGATGGAGGGAGTGATGAAACCTTTCAACAGCTCACCCCCAGTCACAGATTTGGGTTTAATCCATCGTTCCTTTGCTCACTATGCCAAACCAGTTTGGCCCCAGCCATATGTAAATCAGTCTTGACATTGTTTCTCATGGGAACAGTTCAGCCAGGCAAGCTTGAATCCAGTGGCACAGCGAGCAAGGGACCAAACAATGCGATATCCCCAACACGTGGGGAACGTCCCCAATCCGCACTCTGGTTCAAACTGTTTTCACCCCCCCCCCTGTTTGCCATGATATCGGCTGTATTCTCCCCTGGCGATCGCGCCTCAAGAGGGCGCCTGGTGCTTGAGCGGACTCGAGCTTGGTCATAGCTCATAGCAGAGCCGGAGCCGTGACATTGGGAGCAGGCCCCCGATGAAACTGCTCCAGACCTGTGAGGCAATTGACTCCGCTGTGACGAAAATCCTACATCCGGACTACTGGAACTGAACCCTTCACAGCGCTGCTCCCACTCCTACCGCGCTCTGATCAGCCAAATCCCTGACTCTGAGTCCGTGCTCGGACCCCCAGTGTGGGCGATCCCATTGAAATTGGGTTCTTCGTAGTAAGTGCATTTGCTGATCATTAATGGAACCACCATGCAAGCGCAAAAGGTGTCATCAGACCTAGACTTCTAAGACCTCATCACGGCACCCACCCAGGTTTATGAGGTATGTGGATCTTGGACCAGGCTATGCAGCTCATGCAAGATAAATGCTAGTACTTCTTGCACTGCATAAGATGGCTTCTACTGTGACACTGGATGTCTCTGTCTTTCCACAGTCTCAAATGCCCTGCACGTGACAGACTTCCAGATCTTCCTCGCTCCAACTCTTTCTTCAGCACTGGGCTGTGACTGATATGTTATTGTTAAGAGATTGAAGGAGAGACCCAGAACACATTGTGGGGGAAGAGTACAGCCTGTTGTGTCAGGTACCTCCCCCACAGTACACCTTGATATTTACCTCTCTGCCGGACCCTAATTCCCATTACCCACACTACTGGATTTCACTGTACTCATTTTTGGGGACCGACTGAACTTAACACCAAGGTCACAACACCCTGCCTGACCTCAAGATGGCCGCCTCAGTTGGTCTCTCCACGATACTCCACCACTCCTGGACAACAGAACTGGTCATCGACCTGATCTTAACCACATCTCTCACCTGACCTTGATCCTGCCCTCCGTCTAGGACATGTACTCTTCGATCTTTCCCTCGACCATGGAGATCCTGCCATTTGACCGATGCCCAGTGGAGCTACCTGTTTGCTGAAGAGGAGACTGGCTGTGGACCTCTCCTCGGCTGTCACCTACCCAGCCGGACATTGGGCAGACGTTCCTTTGTCTCTCTGTCATATACCCCTCCTACCCCTTCACCCTACCCCCTTCCCCCTCTACGCTCCCTTCTTCTTGCCTTTTATCCCTTTAATGTTTTTCGGTTGAGACCTAGCTATCTGACCGATACCCGGTAGAGCTACCTGATAGCTGAAGAGGAGATGGGCTGCGGATTCCCCCTCAGCCGTCACCTACCCAGCCGGACCTTGCGCAGACTTTCCCTTCGTCTCTCCATTGTATCTATACCCTACCCCTTTCTCCCATAACCCCTTACCCTTCTCACTCCATTTTCCTTTTCTTCTATGCTCCTTAAATGTTTTTATTGGTATCATTGGTAATATGTAACTGATGTAAGTTTGCAACTATGTGGAACCTTATGTAAAGCGCTCTGATACCTTCAGGTCTAGCCAGCGCTATATAAAACTCTTTAAATAAATAAATTAAATAAACTGTTTTCAATGAGTCAAAAGGTAGTCCAACATAATTCAAAGAAATGTATTTTATTTCATTTCAATTATTTCAATTCAACTTTGAATATCCATTTTTTGTTTTTGTTTTTAGTTTTTTTTAACTCATACATGCCAAATTCATTTCAGGCTGTGGCCTTCATCAGGTGCTATTCCTCATCGGTACCGTGGTGTATAATATCATTCAAGAAATTTCCTCCAACTGCCTAGTAAAGCACCCAACTCTGGGTCCAAGCACTTATTCCAGATTTTATGGAAAACGTATAGTGGTGCCAACAGGTGAAGAAGGGAAGCTTGTCTCCACAGCCACGTGGAAGTGAAGGGATCGACGATGACCAGGAGTCACTCACGAGCTGTCCCACAAAGGCTCTAGCTGATGGCGGTGTCGGCTTCTTGATCGGAGCAAACAGACCTTGGCTAATGCAAGCCACGCAGGAATCGAGGAAAGATTGGTGCTCTAACCAGCAAGGTCAGAGGGGCTGCTCCTTTTCACAGGAGCAAGGGCCAGTCTGGAGCAACCAGACCAGCAGTGTTGTTTGTAGATTTCGTTGCCAAGATGGGCACTAGCCAACGGGCCAGTAACGGGGATGACGCGTCGAGTGGCAAAAATCAAAAGGGCCCCACGCAGATCTCGTGGATGCTGGAGGGTTGGTCTTTGGTGCAAATGCTGCTCGGTGTTGGGGTTTTCAGGGCCCAAAGCACAGCATTGAAGATGCCTCAGGTGCTGCGCAGTCAGCTTCTCGTGGACGTTTCAAGATGGCCGGTCCCACGTCTCTCGGTGCCTCCACGGGTCTCTTCTTTGCAGGGACTGTGGATCTGGCTCAGAGATGTCTGGGAGTCTGAGTCTTGTCAGGCTCTGGGCTCGGTGTCCGGGGGGAGGCGGCGGCAAAGTAGTCGTCGAGTTGCTGGATGGTGCCTGTATTCACAGGGTGGTCACTCCTTGGCCACAAGGGAGATTCTCTTCAGTCTTCTGTGCAGCAGAACGTCGAAGTCCAGTAGTTCTTCTTCTTCAGGTCGAGTTTCAGGATGATCTGAAGTCTTGGGACACAGCTCCTACTCTTATTCCAAATCTAGGGGCCGGATTACCTGCTAGGTCCCTCCTCTGGGTGGGAACAGGAAGGGGGGTGGTTACACCCCCTTTCCTTTGTCCAGTTTCGCGCCAGGACTGGGGTTGGAGAGCCCCAGCTCCGGTTTGAACTGGCATATGCACAGGGACACCTTGTGTGCCCCAGGCATGTCTCAATCTATTCAGCCCTCCCTCACCCACTACACAAAATCCTGTCTGGGGTGGTGCAAGCACCTCCCCTGACAGGAAACCCTTTGTCCACACCTCCCAAGCTGGAAGGACTCCCAGCAGAAGGAGGCAGACTTGTGTCTGTGGTGGCAGCATCCATTTTGTGATGCTGAGGCTCTGTTTAACTTTACCCGGGTTTCAGGTTGGGTACATGTCGTGTCCCTCTAGAAGGGTGGAATGCTACCCCCTCGCCAGAACTGGTGAGGGGGTAGTATTCCAAATCATATGACACCTTACTCGACATGTTTTGATAAAGCCAAACCAAAGTTAACATTTGACCGCGAGGTACATAATGCACTTAAGAGTATATGGTATGGCAATATCATGAAACAGCTAAAGGACGTTGTTCCGAAAGCTGCAGACAGGCTCAGCTCATGCCAGAGCACCATCTCACATGAAACCAAGCACTCTGCCTCCAGGATAGGTTACCATGTGTCCATATATGTTAGATATAGATATACTATATCTAAGTAAGAGGTGATTACACCAACCTACCCCAGCTGAGTGATCAGCCAGTTGTGTAAAATAGTGAGGCCAGGCCAGGGGTGGCATAATACATGCTGCAGCCCCTGGTAGGCCTTGGATACACCTATGCCCTGGGTACCTGGGGTACACTGTTACAGGGGCCAATAAGGTGAACCAGTTCCAATTGGTAATGCACCTAGTGTGCATTGGCATTAGTGTAGGGCGAGAGCAGCAGGGCTGTGGGTCTGATTAGCAGGCCCACAGCCACACTAAGTCATAAAACCAGTGAAGCAAAAGCAACAATTTGGGGTGACCATAGGATAGCAGACCCTACTCTCCTACAGAAACTTGCACTGAAAGAAATCACAGCAGACACGGCAAACATAGGTAAAGCTATACTTAGATTGAGAGTCGTAAGGAGTGGACAGAAGAACAAAAGAGAGGTGATAGCACTGTTTGGTGTCAACAAAAGAAATGAGTGAAGGGGAAATTAACATGGAAAAGCTCCACACAAGCCCATGTTGCACCAATTGGCTATTGTAGGATTATGCAATGACGGCAAGGAACTTTGGGGCATTTTATCAAGAACCGGCTAAAGCGGCGATAATTTTAACATGGCCACAAGTCATCTCAGAAGGCCAGCTGCCATGGATTCATGGGCACACCTGCCCCCACAATTGATTTATAGAGACCAGCATCAACTTGGCTCATTAAAAATGCTCAGCCATCCCACTGATTTGAAGTCACAGTTGTGAGATTTTTTTGTATTTTAGTGATAAATACCCAAACACAAAAAGATGCTAGCAAACACAAAAGGATGATGGAGGGAGTGATGAAACCTTTCAACAGCTCACCCCCAGTCACAGATTTGGGTTTAATCCATCGTTCCTTTGCTCACTATGCCAAACCAGTTTGGCCCCAGCCATATGTAAATCAGTCTTGACATTGTTTCTCATGGGAACAGTTCAGCCAGGCAAGCTTGAATCCAGTGGCACAGCGAGCAAGGGACCAAACAATGCGATATCCCCAACACGTGGGGAACGTCCCCAATCCGCACTCTGGTTCAAACTGTTTTCACCCCCCCGCTGTTTGCCATGATATCGGCTGTATTCTCCCCTGGCGATCGCGCCTCAAGAGGGCGCCTGGTGCTTGAGCGGACTCGAGCTTGGTCATAGCTCATAGCAGAGCGGGGGCCGTGACATTGGGAGCAGGCCCCCGATGAAACTGCTCCAGACCTGTGAGGCAATTGACTCCGCTGTGACGAAAATCCTACATCCGGACTACTGGAACTGAACCCTTCACAGCGCTGCTCCCACTCCTACCGCGCTCTGATCAGCCAAATCCCTGACTCTGAGTCCGTGCTCGGACCCCCAGTGTGGGCGATCCCATTGAAATTGGGTTCTTCGTAGTAAGTGCATTTGCTGATCATTAATGGAACCACCATGCAAGCGCAAAAGGTGTCATCAGACCTAGACTTCTAAGACCTCATCACGGCACCCACCCAGGTTTATGAGGTATGTGGATCTTGGACCAGGCTATGCAGCTCATGCAAGATAAATGCTAGTACTTCTTGCACTGCATAAGATGGCTTCTACTGTGACACTGGATGTCTCTGTCTTTCCACAGTCTCAAATGCCCTGCACGTGACAGACTTCCAGATCTTCCTCGCTCCAACTCTTTCTTCAGCACTGGGCTGTGACTGATATGTTATTGTTAAGAGATTGAAGGAGAGACCCAGAACACATTGTGGGGGAAGAGTACAGCCTGTTGTGTCAGGTACCACCCCCACAGTACACCTTGATATTTACCTCTCTGCCGGACCCTAATTCCCATTACCCACACTACTGGATTTCACTGTACTCATTTTTGGGGACCGACTGAACTTAACACCAAGGTCACAACACCCTGCCTGACCTCAAGATGGCCGCCTCAGTTGGTCTCTCCACGATGCTCCACCACTCCTGGACAACAGAACTGGTCATCGACCTGATCTTAACCACATCTCTCACCTGACCTTGATCCTGCCCTCCGTCTAGGACATGTACTCTTCGATCTTTCCCTCGACCATGGAGACCCTGCCATTTGACCGATGCCCAGTGGAGCTACCTGTTTGCTGAAGAGGAGACTGGCTGTGGACCTCTCCTCGGCTGTCACCTACCCAGCCGGACATTGGGCAGACGTTCCTTTGTCTCTCTGTCATATACCCCTCCTACCCCTTCACCCTACCCCCTTCCCCCTCTACGCTCCCTTCTTCTTGCCTTTTATCCCTTTAATGTTTTTCGGTTGAGACCTAGCTATCTGACCGATACCCGGTAGAGCTACCTGATAGCTGAAGAGGAGATGGGCTGCGGATTCCCCCTCAGCCGTCACCTACCCAGCCGGACCTTGCGCAGACTTTCCCTTCGTCTCTCCATTGTATCTATACCCTATCCCTTTCTCCCATAACCCCTTACCCTTCTCACTCCATTTTCCTTTTCTTCTATGCTCCTTAAATGTTTTTATTGGTATCATTGGTAATATGTAACTGATGTAAGTTTGCAACTATGTGGAACCTTATGTAAAGCGCTCTGATACCTTCAGGTCTAGCCAGCGCTATATAAAACTCTTTAAATAAATAAATTAAATAAACTGTTTTCAATGAGTCAAAAGGTAGTCCAACATAATTCAAAGAAATGTATTTTATTTCATTTCAATTATTTCAATTCAACTTTGAATATCCATTTTTTGTTTTTGTTTTTAGTTTTTTTTAACTCATACATGCCAAATTCATTTCAGGCTGTGGCCTTCATCAGGTGCTATTCCTCATCGGTACCGTGGTGTATAATATCATTCAAGAAATTTCCTCCAACTGCCTAGTAAAGCACCCAACTCTGGGTCCAAGCACTTATTCCAGATTTTATGGAAAACGTATAGTGGTGCAGAGATACCGGCTTCTAATTTTTATTCAGCATCCTAGGTATCTCTGCATGAAAGTCTGGCCAACTAATATTGAGGTCCTACAAAATACGTCCAGAAGGCAAGCCTCTGGTAATGGTTTCCCAAATGGTATTGTATTAAAGCTTGTAAACTGTGAACGCTGCATTCACCCAAAGTCCACTTGGCACCACCAAAAAAGAGCACAAGGTTCTCAGTGGCGTAGCAAGGTCAGTTGGTATCCGGTGCGGAAAACTTCTTGTCACCCTGTAGAAAAGTGATAGAGCAAAACTTTTCAAGACAAAAAGAAGGGACTGATAGAAAGAAGCTCGAAGAAGCTATACAAAGTACTTTTCACTTGAATAAGGGCTTGCTGAGATACCGATCACAAAATGTGATCACAAAAGTGCACACCAACTTTTTGGAACCAGTCCCTGATTTTGAAAACTGCCCTATGTACTACTAGGCTAATTCATAAAATCACCATTTCAAGGGGATCCCAAAATTACCTGCCTAATTAATATTAATTAGGCAATTTGAGTCCCACTGCAAATAGCCACAAATACTGAGATGGTGGCCTGTACAGGACAGCAGACCACCATCACAATGTGTTTGCATTTACAAATGATTTTTTTCTGTAATCAGCCCATGTTCCTTAAAGGAACAAGTTGCTTTAAAACCTTTAGTGGAATATTCAAGGACTTATCGCCGTGTTATCGGCACTTTACTGCACCCAAAGTGGCGATAAATCTATCACCCCATTCACAAGCTGGTGCTAACAGCCGATACCACCAGTTTACCTGCGAGAGCAGCTGCAAAAAACATTGTGACAGATGACCCCGGCAACTAACGCTAATGAGATGCAGAGTAGGTGTTCCAGTGCAAAAAGCGGTGAAAACAACACTCCGCAACATTCTCAAGGACCAGCCAGATCGGCGATAAGATCACAAAACAGGAGATAAGGCGCGTTAGCAGCAGGAATTTAACACCTGCTCTTACCTGGTGTAAAGTCAGACGACAACCTGCACCATAAAAGGGAGCCCTGCCCAGAGCAGATGCCATGGAGCTACTGATCATACAGCTTGGACACCCAACAGGGCCACAACACCCACCGCCACCACCTCCAGGCACCCCCCCACATCCCCCCACGGGCTCCCCCCGACAAAGATATGTTGCATCATCTTTACGAAATCATGAACAAAACAAATCACCTGATGTCGCACAATTACACCTGTGACCTGTGTGGTCAAAAAAAGGAGAATCACCCATACATCTTTGAATAACCAAACAAAACATTTTATTCAAATTAAACTCGAAACAACTATTTTGAGGAATCATGGCGGGTCTTCTCAGGACAATCTGTAAGTCACAGCCTGCAAGACAAAATTCAAGATAAGAAGGTGCGTCATGTGCTCATCAAAGGACAGAGAGAGAGAGAGAAAGAGAGAGAGAGAGAGAAAGAGAGAGAGTGAGAGAAAGAGAGAGAAAGCGAGAGAGAGAGAAAGAGAGAGAAAGAGAGAGAGAATGAGAGAGAGAGAGAGAAAGAGAGATAAAGAAAGACAGAGAGAAAGAGAGTGAGAGAGAAAGAAGGAGAAAGAGAGAGACAGTGAAAGGAAGGGAGGGACAGTGAAAGGAAGAGAGGGAGAGGGAGAGGGAGAGAGAGTGCCGACACTGCAGACCCAGGCCTCAAAGCTCACCTGCTGCCACCGGTGTCTCCAGCCACATGCCGGTATACACTGCAGTCCACCAGGTCCCGTACCTGAAACAGAGTCCAGATTCATGAATGGCAGATTTCATATCATTGCACACGCCATCATCACTTGCCCGCCCCTGCACCCACAGGCTGCTGCACCCTAGCCCCTCCCACCGCCCAGCGATGATTGCCTGCCCCTGCGCACACAGGCTTCACTGCTCACCTTCTGACACTGGCGTGTCCCAAGAGGGCCCACCACATGCCAATACAAGCTCCAAGCCCGGGTACCGCGATCTTGGCAGCCTCCACATCGTGCAGCCCCGCACCGCAGGCCACCAGGTCACACATTTGATTCTGGGTCTTGATTTCGCAGAGATCATATCAGTGCACACAGCATCATCGCAGGCTGCACACCCGTTCAGCCCTTTAGGTGCCACTAACTCTGTGAACAGCGAGACAATGCCACGTGGCGGTAGGCCCACTGCCCGCTGGCTCAGGCCTACACTGCGGTCCAGCAGGGCACACACAAATCCTTACAAGGCTGGACTGCCAGGACGGGGCATCATCGCAGGCTGCACACCCGCTCAGCTCTTTAGGTGCCCTACCTCAGTGCACCGAAAGATACCGTCCCGTGGTGGTGTGCCTGTGCTGGCCGCAGTGTATCCGGTGCCACCAAGTCTGTGCACCCTAAGTCATGGACCCTCTATGATTGCGTATTGTGGTGCGGACGCCATCATGTCACCTCCGGCAGTGGGGAATGTGATGTGGTGAGGCCCTAGGCCCTCGTGCATAAATAATAACCACATGGATACACCCAGATAGAGAGTGGAAAGGGCGTCAAGCAGGTGTGCCCGGCCCTTTTTATTGGCAGGGTCACATGTCCTGTGACGCCTGTGCTTGATGGGTGTGGTGTCAGTGTAAACCAGCCATGAGGGAGTGGCTGTGGCATGCTGACAACTAGACCTGTGAGCAGCAGATCACTACAGGGAGGACCTGGGTCATGCAGCGTTGTCGTCCCCCCTGTGAGAGTCAGCAAAGTGGACTGGCTTGGCGTATGCAAGACCAGTGTAAGGATGTGAACAATGACCCCGGGGCTCTGGGCGTGGTTCCATCCCGGGCTGGACAAGGAAGTAACTAATGCGTGTGTCTCTGTTGTTGTGTCGGCGCCACCCGCTCCGCAATCTACAATGTGTCACCCTGTGACCCAAGTCCCACAACATGAGCAACATGGAAGTAAGGGGGAATCACTGACCCTACATCCATCCATACTTCTACACTTGAATGACCATAGACATGACACATCTGTGTGAATATGAATGTTTAATGCACATTCAGCGGACTGTTGTAGCTGGAGCAGTACAGTGCCATGCAAACCCCACTTTACATTGTTGGTGCGTGGAGGGCCAGCCAGAGTCCTTATGGAATGACAAGTCCATTGGAAGAGGAAGAGTTCAGTCTGCAGTCTGAATGCTGTGTCATTGGTGATCAAACAGAATATGGCAGTCCATGTCGAGGTCCGAGGTGAGTGTTGCAGAGTGTATCGGGGGACAGTGGAAGGTGATGATACAGAGGGCAGAACCATGCAGAAACCGGCCATATGGCGGAGATGAATGCTATTGCGTCTTTCTTACCACGCAGGCAGACTCATCCGGATCTTTGTCTTCTGCTGTTTCATGCGCCTCACATGTGGGTGGTACTGTTCTGTTTCCAGCACTGTGTGGCAGTGACACCTCAGGGGCCGGAGGAGGAATGTCTTCCACACTGTGTGGGACTGACACTTCAGGGGCCGTAGAGGTGGATAGAGTGGTAGCAGCAGCAGTCATCCAAGCCAGGCCTTGTGGCTGCAATGTCATGAGGAGGGTCTTTAGGGCATTGAGGAACCCAGCTACCTCTTGGTGGTGTGCAGTCGTGGCAGCCGCTCTTTTCGCCTGCGTCCGCTCCATGGTCTCCTTTATTCTCCGCATGTGTCCCAACTCCCGGGTGACATCGCTAGAGCCACTCTGACTAGACAGTTGTTCTTGTCTCTGAGTCAGGACTCCAGCAATGTCAGCCATAGATCATTGGAGAGCATGGAGCGGACTGTGGGTGTCTGTTAGGGACTGTGAGTGATCCCTGACGGGACTTAGATACCCACATATGGCATCTAGTTTGGCTGCCATGGTGATGGGTGCTGCCTGCTGCGTGGTCGGTGCAGGGGGTGGCGTCTCATCGATGCAGCTGGGCTGCCCTGCTCCTGGAAGTGAGTTGACGTAGCTGTTGATGAACTCTTGGAGGGCGTCGGTGTCGAAGGTGTGGAGGTCCTCTTGGTCATCAGAGAAGAGAGGTTTGGTCTGCTCAGCAGGAGGCGTTGGTTTTCCCCCTGAAATGTGAAGGGGAGATGCAGTTTAACATTGTGTTCACGTGTGTTGACGCATTGCACATGGTTACATACAGACTGCATGACAATGTACATTGTGACTGTTTGGGAGGAGCTGCCTATTAGATGCAGGACAGTGGACATTACAACAACATCACGGATGTGTGTTTGGACTTATACATCATCAACTCATATTTCCCTGCTATGCCAAATGTAATTGGCCCGTTTCTACAGACAAGCGGCCCCAGTTGTGTCCCCTGTTCTGTTTTGGATGTGTTGCGGTTTGTACCACTTTGTTGTCAATGTTGATGTGCTCTGCATGTTATGTGTGTGCTGCATTTTGGGAGAGACTTGTGTTGGCTTCGCCCCTGCAGCTCTGCTGTTGCTGCCCCTTATCCCTTTCATGCTGTGTGCCTTTGCATTCTGTGCTTCTACAGTGCTGAGATGTTGCATACTTGGGTACATTGGTCTCTTGGTGGGAGTTGGGGATCTGGGGCATGGTTTGACCGCAGATGTGTTGTTGAAGTCAGGGGTTGTTTGTGCACGTGGATGTGCCAGAGTGTGACCTGCTCCTCAACGGATGTGGTCCACACTCAGCCACATCAGTGTTGTTGCGTGCAACATTTCATGGTATATTGACTGCAGCACTGCTATCCGTCATGCAGTGTCACTCACAGATACGCTGCATTGCTGAGTTTGACACATTGGTTGTTTGTGGGATTGGTGGTGTGTGGGACTGGCCCCCTCTGGGCACATACTCGATGGGGGCCTACTTGCTGTTCCTAGGTGTTCTGTAATGTGCCAAGGGGATCAGGGACATGCTCCAGAGTCAATGTGGGTGTGCACTGTGCTATGCTTATTTATTTATTTTATTTTAAAAGTTTATATAGCGCTAGCTTGACCCGTAAGTATCAGAGCGCTTTACATGCATACTGTAAAGAAAAACAGACGGAAATTGCATTACATAGTAGGCAGGCAGTAAGGAAGCAAAACCAGGTATAAAAAAAATACAGCATGGAAGATAAGGTGGTTAACACAGTCCGGTGGCCAACTACCCTTGTATGTCAAGAGAGAAGAGTAAACTTGGATATTAAAGTCTAGGTTAGTTGACGTTGGTCAGGAAAGTATTTGTTAAGGAGATGGATCTTCAGGTCCCTTTTGAAACAGGAGAAGGAGGGGTTGCATCTGAGGACTCTAGGGAGAGCATTCCACATCCTGGGAGCGTTGCCAGAGAACGATCGGTATTGTGTGGTTTTCTTTTTCAGTTTCAGAGTAGTAAGAAGGAGTGAGTTGGAGCTTCTCAGCGATCTGGATTGACCTGCTCTTACCAGTTTGTTGTCCAGGTAGTTAGGGGCCGGAGAGTGAAGGGTTTTGTGTGTGATGCAGGCCAGTTTGTAAATACACCTCCCTTCCATGGGAAGCCAGTTGAGGGAGTTGAGAGCTGGAGTGATGTGAACAAATCTTTTTACTCCAGATAGATACTAGTCGAGCGGCCATGTTCAACACTGCCTTTAGAGGGGCTAGGTGAGCTCTTGGAGTCCCTGTTAGGATGGCGATTTTAGAGAGAACTAGGGATTGGACTACTGTCTTGAGGTCATTATGGGGAAGAAAAGGTTTCAATTTCTTGAGGTGTTTTAGAGAGAAAAGAGCACTTTTTGCAGAGTTTTTTTATGTGGGCCTCCAAAGATAAGTTCTTGTCAAGGGTGATGCCTAGAGACTTAACTGAGTCGGATAGGACGATGGGGCAGTTTAGGGCGACCAGATTCTTGAGCCACTCTTTTTGGAGAGAATAGGATTAGTTCAGTTTTATCTGGATTGTGTTTTAAGTGGTTAGCGTTGAACCAAGTTTGGCTCTCGGTTAGAGTGGCATTGAGGTGTTGGATGTCGCTGGGAGACTTGATTTTGAAATAGATTTGGGTGTCATCAGCGTAAAGGTGGTAATTCACTCCAGCTTTTTTCAAGATGATTGTGAGGGGCTCCATGAAAAGATTGAAGAGGGCCGAGGAGAGGATCGAGCCTTGCGGGACCCCAAGTGTGACTTTTGTTGGCTTCGAGAGACAGGAGTTGATTTTAATTTGTTGCTAGCGGTGTTGAAGGAAGGGGGTGAACCATTTTAATACTGTGCCATTGATGCCGGAGCGCTTCGACATGGTCTCCAGAAGCGCTGGATGATTTACTGTGTCGAATGCCGCAGATAGGTCAATAAGGATGAGTAGGCATGCATCACCTTCATCTAAGCCTTGTGAATATCGTCAGAGACGTTGAGCATAACTGTTTCCATCCTACAGCCTTTCCTGAATCCTGATTGAAAGGTGTCGAGGACGTTGAACTCATCAATGTGTTTGTTGAGTTGGTGGAGAATGCATTTCTCCAATGTTTTTGCAAGGAATGGGAGGTTGGAGATAGGTCTGAGGTTGTTGAGATCATTAGGGTCGGCCCCTGGTTTTTTGAGAATGGGTGTGATTTGTCCAAGTTGAAGGGAGTCTGTGACACAGCCTGAGGTGAGAGAGGCATTGATGATTTTTGTCCAGAAAGGGGAAATAGTGTGGTTAAGTTCTTTTATGATTGTGGATGGGATGGGGTCCATAGTGTGGGAGGATGGTTTTAGGTTAGAAATTATACTGAAAACCTCATTATCCGACATTAGCTCAAAGTCGGACCAATGTGCATTGTTTTTTAGCTGGAGGCAGACCTGATTGTCCTTGGTAAGAACTCTTTCTGAATGATCAGGGGTGGTTAGAGTGGGGCAGGTTAAGAGGGAAGGAGGGTTAGAGGTTTGGATGAAGGATTGATCAATTTTCAAGACTTTATTAGTGAAGAAGGTGGCAATTTCTTCACAACGCTCATTGGTGGCTTTGATTTCTTGAGAGGGAGTGTAGTTAGTTTGGCTTTTGACAATGTTGAAGAGTTCTCTCGGTCTGTTTTTTGCCAGATCTAGTTGGCTGCGGATGAAAGACGCCTTTTCACTGAAAATGTGTTTTTGTATGCTTGCCAAGCAGATCTAAGTTGCGCTAGGTGTAAGGTCGAGGGGTTTAGTCTCCAAGACCTTTCCGTTTGTCTGCGTTGACGTCTTTCCTCATAAAGATCCACGTTAAACCAGGGTTTAGATTTGGTTTGCCTCAATTGTTTGAGTTTGAGAGGAGCCACTTGGTCTAGAACCTCTGTCATTTTTTAGTTAAAGTGTGTAGTGAGGTCATCGGCCGTCGATGATGAGGGTTGGAGTTGAAGATGGGCATGAATCTTGGATTCGAGTTCGGATAAAGGGATTGCTTTGATATTTCTGGTCCAGTGTTTAGGTTTGGCATCACGAATAGGTTGGTGGAAGACAAGTGTATGTTTGTATGTGTGTGATTTTAGCCTGGGCAAAGCACTACGCTACGCTCGCGTAGTTTGCGAAGTTCGCGCTACTTCGCACTACGCGAACTGCACGTAGCACAGTGCGAACACATGTAGCGTAGTGCTGCGGTCATTTTTTGCTTGCTCGCGGTCCTCAACGTCAAGTTGGCAGCCGCGAGCAAGCAAAATGACATCCCGGCGAGACTTTTTCCTTGTTCACGATCAGCAACATCAAGTTGGCGATCGCGAGCATGGAAAATAAACCTCCCGGCGAGATTCCCAACGTGAGGAGGTCAGGTTTCTCATTGCGAGTGGTCGCGTATGCTCGCGACCGTTCGCGTTGAGAAACTACCAGTTCGCGTTGAGAAAGCTGCCGCTCGAGTAAAAATCTACTCGAGCAGCAGAAAACTACAGCTCGCACTGTGCAAGATGCCATTTTCAATGATTGCACAGTGCCGGTTGCTTGTCCGCACTGTGCAATCATTGAAAACGACATCTGGTACAGTGCGAACAAGGTACTACGCAGTTCGCGAAGTGCTACGCGTAGCTCACGTAGTGCGAACTGCACTTGCGTAGCTTCGCGAAGTGCTACTTCGCGAACTACGCCCAGGGTTAGTGTGATTGTGCCCATCTCCCCGCGCCCCCCCAGTCCCTGGTCGTTACTCACCCTGTTGCTGTTGTGTCAGGTCATGTTGAGCAGTGTCAGGTCCCACAACTCCTGCTACTGTCTCCCCACTGATGACTGTGGACACCATATCGTCCATCTCATTCAGCTCCTCCTGTGGCGCGGGACTCTCACCTCCAGTCTGCATTGCTGCCTTCTGGTTGTTTGCGAGTTTCTGCTTTGTTTTGCACTTCACATCATTCCAGCGCCTCTTGACCTCTTCCATTATCCTCTTCAGCACTCCGACTGCATTCACCTTGTCCACGATGGACTGTCATAATCCTTTTTTTGTTGCCAATGAAACAGTGGAGGTGACGAACAGTAGTTGATGGTGTTCTATCACCTCTGTGATCAGGATCCTGTTTTCCTGCGGACTGAACCGCGTCTTCCTCCTCTTCTTGTCCTTGCCTTTCCCTGACCCCGAGGTCCCGGCCTGGGCCTCCGGGGGGCTTGTGAGGTTCTGGCTGTCCTCTGTACGTGCTCCAGCTTCCTCCATTGCGCTCCGCAGTTGTTTTGCTTTTGTTTGTATTTTATTTCTACTTTTATAGTTATTTTTCCCGCCTGATGTGTGTGAATTGCAGGCCTGGCGCAGCTTAAAGCTGATTTTTGTATCGTGATTGCCACATCGCAACTTTTTTTACGTTTATGTTTCGCGTTTTTTTGGGCTCGCGTTAATTTTAACACGGTCATTAGACGCATTATCGTGAGACTATCGCATGGGGCCGCTGGGTTGAGAATACTACGCTAACACGGCGTTGTTTTCCCACGATAGCCTGCAATATGCAAAGTTGCTTTAAGCTAATTTTGCAATAATTGTAACACGTTCTTGGGAATATACCCCAAAGTTTTTTCCATTTGAACACAATTTCCAAAAAAGAAGGGGTTCCAGGAGGTATGATCAGTTTACGATGGTAAGATCTATCCATCCCAGATTCTGTGGATCGAAAACGCCATTTCATTGTCATAATAAATTCATTTAAACAGGAAGGGGTGGGAGCACACTGCTGACCTCCCAGCACAGTTCGCCCCTTAGCATTATGGTAAATTAATTTATTTCCACAGCTAACCCAATCTTACGCAAATAGCTTTGTGAATCGCGCCGCATATGAAATCAGTACTTGGCACTTTCTGGAACTGCAATAGGAGGCGGGGGCGGAGGTGCAATTTGTTATATGCAGGTGATCATCCATGGGAATAATATTTCAAGCGGGTGTTTTTTTTAAATATCTCATTATTTCATTGTGCCCCTGTGTTCGCTGCATTAAATATACCAACGTTAGCGCCGAACAAGCACGTACGTGTACAAATGCAGCCAGCCGTGCCGTTGCATTGCCTTGTTAACTCAGAATTATTGATGGCGTAATATAATGGTCAGACTTGCACTTCTTTCCTCTGTTTGCTTTGAGGCAGGGTGAGAGACTCATGTTGGCCACATGGGGGTGCTGTTAAACAACATTCACCAGACAGACAGTTTTGAAACTTTCAAATAAAGAGCATATGTTAATACTGCACTGCATTTAGCAGGGCGCCTGTCGTGGAGGCTTTAGGTCTGATCAACACTGGGCCGTGGCAGAGGCAGATACAAACATGGCTTTGTTAGCACCGCCATGCAGATCGTTCCTGGTTGAGACAGTACTATATAGAGGCTTCGGCGCCGGTGTTGTATAATATCTGGTATCCCCTTGAAATCATGTATCCCCTGCACTTCGGCCGTCTTCGGAGAATTATCTCAGCCCAGGCAGGATCAGACAGAAGCAGTCGATCTCTGCTCGGGCTCAGTGCGGGGATACACGATTTCATGGGATACCAGACAGTCTCACGCTACAAATAAATTACCTCACGTTTCTTTAATACTGGAGCCGCTGCTCCACAGAAGACAGGAAGCAAGTCGCAAGCAGTTCAAAGAAGGAATGGTTCAATAAATGAACATTAAATGGACACACGGAGTCGAAGTGAAGGAATGGAATGCTTATTTTCCAAGCAAATCGCAACAAGTACAAAGGAAGAAAACTGAAATAATGGAATTTTATTTTTAATGCAAGTGGCAAGTAGTACAAATAAGGAAGCCGTGAAATAAATGAAAATTAAATAAATGCACGCACGGAGTCACAGTGAAAGAATGGATTTTTTGTTTTTTTTTAAGCAAGTGGCAAGTAGTACAAAGAAGGAAGCGTGAAATAAATGAAAATTAAACATAAGCACGGAGTTAGACTGGAAGAATGGCATTTTTATTTTTTAAACAAATCGCAAGTAGTACAATGAAGGAAACGTGGAATAAGTGAAAATTAAACATATGCACAGGGTCAGAGTGAAAGAATGGAATTTTTATTTTTTAAGAGCTGGAAACACATTGTAAATTAAAATATGAGGGGAGAGAATGACAGAGCAGGGAACATAGCTGCCAAGGTTTTAGATTGGTATGTGTGACATTCTCATAAATTCAGTGCAATTATGAGTGACATTTCAACAGCTATGAGTGACTCTTTATTGCAAGAAAAGTCAAGTAATAAAGATGAGGGAAGCATAGAAATATCAGAAATTACACCCATTTCACCAAAGAGAAACTCTACTGCAAAGCACCAACTCTGGAAGGGCACTAACCTAGTACTCGCGAGCTGCCCCAGACAGCAGCACGGGCATTGAGAAGGCTCAGGAGAGTGAGGCGCACACCTCACAGCCAGCCAGGATGCTGTTTGTTTCAAAGACAGTATGGTTTAATCAATCCGAATAAAAATGATAACTGAGGAGGGCAGCTGAGCAATGTCAGCCCGGTTGGCACGCCACTACCTGCCCCAGCCCGCAGCACCAGATCACACCAGCAGGCTGCAGCTGTACCTGAGATACTGAAAACACCAGGCTCGTAACAACTGCTGGCCATTCTGAAAGTTGGACCGGCACCATTACCGCTGCCTCTCATTACCAGTCCATAACCAGGTATCAAGTTGTCGATGCTAGGGGCCAAACTCACTCCGCTAGGCAGGCGCCAACAGACTGAGGCTCTAGGGAGGCCGCATTCATCCTAGTGATTCCTCCCTAGGGCTCAGATTCCAGCTTGTTTATGTGTAGGCCTACTCACCTGCGGCAGTCTTGTGTGCAGGGGATGTGCCTGCGCAGTCCTATGTGGAATGGAAGTATGGAAGCGGGGATGCAGGGTAGAGAGTGGGCGAGTGTATGGGTTTCTCTGGTGTTTTTGGAGGGTGTGGGGGAAAGATTTTATGTGTAGGAAGGTGTCTCATGCAGGGTCCCTTACTTCTTGTGGCACTGCAGTTAACCGCTGTTTATCTGCTGTGAAGCGCAGCATGCCATTTTCAGGGTCAGGTGATAAGTGCAGACCCTTTCATCCCTGCGGCGCCCATTACCTGCTGAGTGTGTGAGTATAATCCCTAATTTGTTTTTCTGGCCTGCTCTGAGGGAATTCAAGACCAAACTGACTGGGGAAGCTAGTACTGGCCCACGTGGAGCGAGATTAAGTTTCAAGGTGGGGGCGCAGGTTCCCTTCCCTTCTGCCGGTGTAGACACACTCTCTCCCTCCTGGGTGCTGCTGTCTTCAGAGTCGGCTGCAGCCGCACTCCTCCAGGAGTCGAGTTGACGACTCCTTGCCGGCTGCGTCACAGCATGCATTCTGAGATAAACTCAGTGCTGCCTGTCAGACACCACCAATCCTGCGGCAGTCTGGACTGGGATGGGACTGGGCGCGTGTCAAAAAACTGTCACATTACTCCATGACTGTCGCGTTTTCCGCTCGCACCGTGCCGGCTCACCAATATATAAAGAGAGCAAGTCTCTTGATAGAAGCTGTGGGCCATAATTTTAACACTGATTGTGAGGTGCCATCACGTGACGATTCTCACAGTGAGTCACACGGTTAACCAGAATGGATTGCCGGTGTCAAGGGGAAGTAACTAAACCTTGTTACATTGTAGCCTTCCTAAGCCCCCCAGTCACGAGCTGAGCCAGCCACCCCAAGCCTGCGCGAGCAGAGCAAACCGAGGGCTGAAACCTGGATTTCAGTTTCTAACAGAGCCCTAATAGCACTCTGGATTGATACTGAGGCCCTACAAATACATGATTTTCCATTTCAGTGTGGTGATGCGGACCACCACACTGAAATGCGTTAGACGAACGCCTGATGCATGGTACTTGGCAGAGCTGAGGGAAACCATGGCAGAGATTAAAAAACCTAAAAGGGTAAAACCCATCAATATGGGAGAAATATTAAAGTGTGAGGGATAGAAAAAAGGCAATGGGAAAAAGCAGGATAGGAAAATGGAGAAATAAAAAATTTCAGATTATATACAATGAACAATTTACAAAACTGTTTCATTATATACATACAGTTATAAGACTGCCAGCTTACTGGCAAACCACTAGCCTGCATTTTATTTCTATGCCAATTAAAACCAGCATTGGCAAAGTTAATATGTTTTGCCTATAGAGAGTTATTTGTCTATGTTTTTAAGTAACGTTGTGTAGCAGCATGGCTGGAGTGCTGCATGAATGAAAGTAAAACAAGCATTTACAATGCAAATTGGTCTCAAATTTGTGAGAGTTAGAGGTATTGGTGCTGGAAATGGCAAAGTCTTTTAAACATGTGTTTTGAATTGGTGTGGAGTGGATATATGAGCTGTGGAGTGGAATTATGTGGGTTGGATTGGAATTATTAGTTGTGGAATTGTGTGGTGTGGAGTGAATTTATTAAGTGGAATTATGTGGAATGGTGTGCAGTTAAAATATGTGGATAGTAATTATGTGATATTGAGTTGAGTGTATTGGAATTATGTGGGGTGTACTTGTGTTTCATAGAGATTTTAATTATGTGATATGCTGTTGGATTTTGTGGCGTGATATGGAATTATATGGTGTTGTTTAGTTGTATTTGGTGTCCTCTGTACTTGTGTTGTTGAGTTGAAATATGTGGTTTGTTGCCGAATTGTGTGGTGTGGAAGTAAAATGGTTGAGTTGAATTGTGTGGCTTGGAAGTGTGCAGCATTGAGTGAAATTATGCTGAATGGAACTATGTTGCATGGCGGGGAGTGTATTTGTGTGGATTGTGTTCCCAAGTTTTAAAATGATGAAACATAATTATGAAGAAAGGCAGCCATTCATTGCGCACAAATGTACAAAACCTTATTATATGCAAAGACACGTCCAAATGTCTTAATGACAACATTCAGAGTGAATCCCCAGTGACATTTATGTTGAATAATTTTAGGGGGGTCTTGAACAATGTGGGGCGCTGTTTTGGTTGCAAATGGTGCTAGGGCTATGCACATCTGTGGGGGGGCATGCACCATATTCATCTAAACTTAGCTTGGCACATTTGTTAGGGAGGTTCTGATTCTGGTGCTCCAAACCATGCACCCATAGATGTGTATGTGGTTCACAGGATTTTGAATTCATTGCTCAGTAGGCAACAAGCGGGTTGCTTGTAAAACTGTAAACGTATCAAATGCCAAAAGCTATTGAGTGAGATAAAAAAACAAGCATAAACATTTATGCCAGATAAAAGAGGGAAGACACCCGCATCATTGCTTCTGACAGTGCCGAGTTGGGCTACTGGTATTCCTGATCTTTTGCTTGCTGCATTTTCGAGCTGTTGTTGCCTTGCTTACCGTATGAGTCATGGGATGGTAGTTGGATCTTACTTGGGGCAGTCTTGTTTCTTTTATAATGATGCTGACCCATGCCTGGCCTGCCTCTACACCAATGTGATTGCTTCATGTGTTTTTAGCTGGTGTGTTTGGGATGGTTGTTTGCCACTGGTGACTTAGATAAACTTCCAAAAACAATGAATCCCACTTTCTTCCCAAAGGCTCAGAAGAATAGCAATTGTATAATTACTGTACTTCCTAAGAAGTAGTCTTATTTAAGCAGGATTCTAGTTTTTCTGCACAATGATCCCTAGTCAGCTGGTCTGCTCAGTAGGTTATCTGTTCCCTGCTGTTATTACTGTGCGACCAGCCAGGTTGAATTCCAGCAGGGCCAGTTCAGCCTTGCATCCATCCAACATAGATAAAATGAGTAGCATTAAAATGGGTAACATGTGTTATTACAGCGCCTACAACTGCAAACCTCTGGCATTACATACTATAAAAAACTATTTATCATTATTGTTATAAACCTCCTAGTCACAGGTTTGATAGTGGCAGGGCCAACTGTCTGCTTCTTAGTTGTAAAATCAGCTAAGTGAGTTGGGCAATGATGACCACTTGTTATTTACAGCGCTATAAACGGTGAACACTTGCAAACACTTTAAAAATAACCAGGTTCTTATTTGATGGTAAGGCCAACGAATACACCTAGCAGGTAATCTGCTTTAGATACCACCTGTCCTCTTCTATTCGCAAAATCAAACAGAGAAGAAATGTGTGGATTTGTTTTGCTCACAGGCAACGGTGCAGAAAACAGATTGTGAGTCACAATGGTAACAGAAAGCACATTTGGGAAGAGGTGGAAAGGGAGGACGCCTCAAGAGCCACATCAGCACTACTGCAGACAGATCGCAGCCGTAGTGGAGGGCACGCTATGGAATCGGGCTCAGTGTGAAAAAGGTCTCATCTTCCAGAGTCAGTTTTTTTAAAAACAAGGCAAGAGCAGGCCGCTGCCTTAAGTCTAGAGGAGCAGAAGACCCTCAGCATTATCATATAATTAGCAAAGACTACAGGGAGTGAAGAGGCTCAAAATGTCACTTTGCCAAGGGTAGGAAAAATCCATGCAACAGCCCTGGTTAGATTTCTCTGCTACCCACTGTTTCCCTTGGAGAATTTGTGAAGGGGAGAGAGGCCTGCAAAGCAGTTAAATTGAACTACACAATGCATCATATATGGTGGGGTTTCACAAATGTTCCCAAAACTCCGCAATACAGCTTGTAGAAACAAGGGATCATGTGCGTTAATTGTTACAGCTCTGAAACAATGTACAGGATCACTTCTCTAGAAACAGTATATACTCACACGCAAGCGAGGCACCGAGCGCGCTCAGTCTAAATCTCTCGAGTAACATTTCTATTTGTCTTTTGTGCTTCTGGTGACCGGTCTTTCAGGTGTAAACATAAGACCACATTGGCAGATCTCCCCCACTGCAATAACGCTCGCTTGAGCAGAAACATACCAAATACACAGAGAAACACGCAGAGGTCAAGATATCCGTCTGTTTGAAGCATGCAGTTTAAAGTGCAAATGAGTCCATGCTTAAAGTTGATGCTCGTAGTGCCACACAGGTGAATGGATAAAGCACTGCATGCTGTGCTGATCAAGTTGAAAAGAGCAGCGGAAGAACGCATAGCGATGGCAGACCAGGAGGAACCATGAATGTATGATAGCCAATCCGAAGGAACAATTAGTGAAATTCCCTGGGCGTGAACCAAGCACTTAAAGGAGGGACAATTACAAGCAATGCACCAATAAAAAGGCAGCATTTCTGAAAGGCACAAAAATTAACGAATGGCAATTGATGGGCTTGGTTAAAGCCCATATTGTAGATACATCCTGCCTCGCAGAGGAGCGCATGCACTCTGACTCTAGGTTTAACCTAAAAAGGAGATATGATACAGTTGTGACCTTTTTTTTAAATTGCTGGCGGGGTAGGCGGGAAGGCAAGGGATACAAGGAGGGAGGGAAGGAATGGGTGTTGGGGGCAACATGGACAATGAATGGTGTGAGAATTAAAGCACTTTTTTGTTTTTTTCAGGCTGGAGGTACAGCTCTGCCAAGTATCATGCATCAGTGTTGAGACGAATGCAGTGCAGCATGGAAGTCCTCATCACCACACTAAAATGCTTAGTCATGCATTTATAGCACCTCCTATCACAGCGGCACTACTAGGCATATGGATCTGCAAATAGGATCAGATCATTGCAAAAGCGGGAGCAGCGGGCTGCCTGCTGGCAGTGCTGTGCAAACTGTGCTGCCAGTGAGCCTGCATTATAGAGTGCCACCTTCAAGGTTGAGTTTCTTCACTACCAATAATGAACACAAATTGTCATCACACAGCATAGGGCAGCCTCAGGCTCTGGCTGCAGTGCAAAATAAAGCTGACCCTCAGGAACCCAGCCATGTGACATGCCATGGCTAAGTCTGTCAAACAATCTCTTACAATTACATCCTCTTTGGAGAGTAGTAAGCACCCTGAGACTATCCTGCAGTGCACTGCCCCTTGCTCAGACTGAGAGTGAAGATGAATCCAGGGGGCGGCGACTTGCCCAGTTGTATTTCAAAAACTGGCGCCAACTGCATGGCACCGTTAGTGACAGTCTACTCAATTCCACAAAGTCAGTGATTGGATGATGATTGGCCAGTGACCCAGCAACTGATGGGCAAAATTATGTTTTTGTGTTACTGCACATTGTGTGCTCCCCTGCAGGCATAGAGTGAGTGGGGCTGTTGGCACATGTGAGAAGTTGGCCTGGTATATGCTGTCCACTAATTAAAGTGGGAACCCTGTACCAGTCCAAACAACCCCTTATGGTGATAGGTTAAAGAAAACCTTTATTGAAAGCTATCCTAGTGGTAGCTATGGAGAGCAGCCTTCAGGCTAAGTCTTGAAGGAATGTAAAGCAGCTTGTTTTACCAGTCTATAATCTCCTGAATGATCAAATGAAAGGACAACCACACCAGGTATATATTCAAAATATATGTATTTAAGATAAAACACACCCCTCCAGTCTCTTTATGAGGCTGGAGTTTGAAGTCCTTAAATTAAAAGTCAGTATTCAACAGTAAAAGCACAAATACACGTTTTGGCCCTAGGGGCGTACCAAACCATATACCAATAAAGTGGTATGAGAACCACAACTGAATTAGACACAAGGCCCGGAGCCTTTAGAAGTCCTTGCGCCCCAAGGAACCACCCAAGGTATTGACGTAGGGGACCCACGGGGGATGCGTGCAGTGTTCGAACACGGGTGCGAATCGCCGTTAACTTCTATGGGGAATGTCACGGTTGGAAAATTACAAGTTAAGGACACTTAAAGGACGACTTCAAGCAAACCCTTCTGGACTTTGAGGTTCCTAGTGCCAACACCCATGGGAGCACCGGAGTAGTCGTTTTACCTCACCCAGGGAAGCTGGGTGCATAGGTGTCTTTTTGTGTCGGGTCGCGGCGTCGTTTTCAATGGAAGCTGGCAAAGAAGTGCTGCTGCCGTGAAGAGGAGAAGTGCCTGAAGAGATCCAAGCCTGGATCGAGGATGGAAGGAACCTGAAAGCAGAGTGGACAGAGTCTGGGTCACTTACCAGTGACCAGGGTCACGATAGTCCAATGCCCACAGATGTCGGGTGCTTCAGGTGAGTTGACAGGTGTCTTGACTCTTCAGCCACAAGCTCCAGGAGGCATCGACAACAACCATGAGCTGGATTCGAGCTGTCCCACAAAGTCTGTCGAGTGCTGCGGTGTCGGCGACCAGAATGGACCCAACAAGCTTTGGCAACGGCAAGTCAAGTGGAAAAAGGAGAAAGACGTCGGTGCAGACCAGCAAGGTCTGGGGGACTCACCCAGTGAGGGTAAGTCAGGGCACATCTGGAGCAACCAGGAAAGCCCAAGCAGAAAAGGAGTTGCCTTCGTGGGGACCCACTAGCTAATGGGCTAGCGATCACGAAGGAGCCTCAAGCAATCGTACTGGAAACTGGCCCACGGGTCACTCGTGGAGTGGAGGCCAGAGATCTTCAGTGCAGTCAGTGCACAAGGCTGGGGCTACTCGGAGCCCAAAGCACAACTTCAAGGAAGAACAACAATATGATGTACCTGCAAAATATTACGGTGTCCAGGGGTCATGGTTTCACATCACCCACGACAGCCACGGGCCTCAGCTTTGCTGTGGATTCAGGGTAGCCTCGGGGAAGTCTGGAAATCCACCTCTGGTGATGCAAAGACTATGGCGTCCGGCGGGAGCTTCAGAGTTTCCGACTGGACAGTTGCTTCTTTGGTGCCTGCCAAGCAGCGGAGTCACTCCTTGACCCCAAGGGAGATTTCTTCCATCTTCTAGTTGAAATAGAAAGTCGAAGGTCCAGGACATATGTTGCAGAGTTTCGTCCAGGGTAATCTGAAGTCTCAAGGACTGGGTTCCTATACTTATACTAAGATAGGGGGTTGGACATGCTCTGGGGACCCACCTATGGGAAGGTTTGGAAAGAGGGGTGGTTACACCCATTTCCATTGTCCAGGTTCGCGCCAGAGCAGGGGCAGGCAGTCCCTGCAGCTGGTTTGAACTGGACTATGCACAGGGACACCAAGTGTGCCCCCTGTGCAGGACTTCAAAGCACCAGAGTGTGCTCCCGCCCAGCCCCAATACCCATCTGCCTGTCTGGGGAGGTGGTTACACCTCCCTGGCACAGGAAACCTATTGTCCAGGCCTCTCCTGCTGCAGTTTCGGCAGCAGCAGGAGGCCAAACCGGTGTCTGTGGCAGTGGCATCCATTTTGTGATGCCAGGGCTTTAGAAAGTCTTTACCGTGTAGACCAGTGTGAACATGTCTCTCCCTCTAGAAGGGTGGAATGCTACCCCCGCCACCAGAACTGGGGGGGAAGGGGGTAGTATTCCAAAGTGTTTAACAGCAAACACGACATGTTTCCATGCAGCCAGTCCAAAGTTAGCATTTACCGCGAGGTTATAATGCACTTAAGAGTATATGGTCAGGCTGCACCACAAACAGCATCAGAGGAGGTACTCCGAACGCTGCAGAGGGGCTCTGCTCATGCAGGGGCACCCTCTCACATAAAATCCAGGCACTCTGCCTTCAGGATTGTTAAGGCCTGCCATAGGAGTGAATTATTAGTTTTAAATGTGTGTGCAATGGTAGTGATATAGGTTGCCTATACCACAGTAAGGGGTGCATGCACCACCTTACCCAGGCTGCAGTAGCAGACCTGTGGTGTCATTTTGGAGTGTTTCCCAGGGGTGGCATAACACATGCTGCAGCCCCTGGTAGACCTCTGAGGTACCTATGCCCTGGTTACATAGTATACCATATACTAGGGACTTATACAGCACTCCAGAATCCAATTGGAGATGTACCTAATGTACATGGAAACCATTTTAGAGAGGAAGCAACTAGGCTGGGGTCCTGCTTAGCAGGGCCACAGCCAGACTAAGGTAAAAAAAACAGTGAAACACCAGCAAAAAGTGGGGGTACCCATGTGAAGCAGATCCTACTCTCCGACACAACCCCCCCCCCCCCCAAGCACATGGACATTAAACTAACCTTGACCAGTTGCGTCTTCATGTTCTAAGTGGAAATACCTAGAGAGTCCATCTGCATTGGCATGGTTACTCCCAGGTCTATGTTCCACTGTAAAGTCCATCCCCTGGGAAATGGACCGCCTAAGCAGTTTGGGGTTTTCACACTTCATTTGTTTTAGCCATTAGAGGGGCTTATGGACTGTCTGAACAAAGAAGTGAGTACCAAACAAGTATGGCCTCAACTTCTTCAGAGCCCAAACCACAGCAAAGGCCTCCCTCTCAATGGCTGACCAACGTTTCTCTCTAGGGGTCAGCCTTCTGCTTATGAACGCTACTGGCTGATCCTGACCTTCATCATTCAATTGTGACAGTACAGCCCCTACCCCCAATTCAGATGCATCTGTTTGGACAATGAACTTCTTGGAGTAATCAGGACTCTGTAGAATGGGAGCAGTGCACATGGCCTGCTTCAGGTCATCAAATGCCTTTTGACAGCTAGCTGTCCAATGAACCTTTTTGGGCATTTTCTTAGAAGTTAAGTTATTCAAGGGTGTCACTATTGATCCATACCCCTTGAAAATTCTCCTATAGTACCCAGACAGGCCTAAGAAGGCTCTCACCTGAGTCTGGGTGGTTGGAGCAACCCAGTCCATGATGGTCTGGATTTTGCTCTGCAGTGGATGAATCTGGCCTCCACCTACAAGGTGGCCCAGGTACACAACCTGACTCTGCCCTATCTGGCACTTGATGGCCTTGATAGTGAGGCCTGCCTTTTGTAGGGCCTCCAAAACATTCCTTAGGTGGACCAGGTGATCCTCCCAGGTGGAGCTAAATACAGCAATATCATCTAGATAAGCTGCACTGTGGGCTTCCAGACCTGTGAGAACTGTATTCACCAACCTTTGGAAAGTGGCAGGTGCATTCTTCAAACCAAAGGGCATCACCACAAATTGGTAATGCCCACTTGGGGTCGAAAATGCTACTTTTGGCTTTGCATCATCAGCTAGTCTGATCTGTCAGTAGCCAGCTGTCAAGTCAAATGTGCTAAGGTACTTGACTGAGGCCAAAGTATCTATAAGCTCATGTGCCCTTGGAATTGGATGGGCATCAGTCCTAGTGAATGCATTGAGACCCCTGCAGTCCACACAAAACCTCATCTCTCTTTGCCCGCCACTGGTGTGAGGTTTTGGCACAAGGACCACTGGACTAGCCCAAGGGCTAGCTGAGGGTTCAATAACTCCCAAATCCACCTTTTCTGGACTTCTGTCCTGAAATAGTGCCTGATATGGTCAGGTTGCCTATACATCCTATTTTTAATAGGCAGACTGTCCCTAGTGTCCACTTCATGAGTGCACCAGGCAGTCTGACTTGAAGTCAGAGAAAACATGTTTCTGAACT
Organism: Triturus cristatus; assembly: GCF_964204655.1. Taxonomy (NCBI): domain Eukaryota; kingdom Metazoa; phylum Chordata; class Amphibia; order Caudata; family Salamandridae; genus Triturus; species Triturus cristatus. The sequence continues at coordinate 478,322,026 of NC_140590.1, read as the reverse complement.
GATTGAGCACCTGTCTGCAATCAGTTTGTTGCTGGGCAGTGAGGCTGCCTGCCAAGGCCACACCATCAACTGACCCATCATCAGGGTTCTGTGAGAGGAGGTCAGGGAGTGGGTCACTCTCTTCTTCCTGTCCCTCATCAGTAGCCATGAGCAAGCCCGTGTCAGCCCTGCCTATATATGGCTTTAGCCTGTTGACATGGAGAACCCTGTGGGGACTCCTGGGAGTTCCTAGGTCTACTAAGTAAGTAACCTCTCCTTTCTGTTCAACAATAGTGTGGGGTCCACTCCACTTGTCTTGGAGAGCTGCTGGGGCCACAGGCTCCAACACCCACACGTTCTGTCCTGACTGGTAAACAGTCAGTACAGCCTTTGGGTCATGCCAGGCTTTTTACAGTTCCTGGCTAGCCTCAAGCTTTTTAGCTGCCTTTTTCATGTACTCAGCCATCCTGGAGCGGAGACCAAGTACGTAGTCCACTATGTCTTGTTTTGGGGGCTTGAGAGGTAACTCCCATCCTTCCTTCACCAAACACAATGGACCCCTGACAGGGTGACCAAATAAAAGTGCAAAGGGGCTGTAGCCAACCCCCTTTTGTGGCACGTCCCTGTATGCAAACAAAAGGCAGGGCAAGAGAATGTCCCATCTTCGCCTGAGCTTTTCTGGGAGCCCTTTAATCATGCCCTTTAAGGTTTTGTTGAACCTTTCAACCAAACCATTGCATTGTGGGTGATAGGGTATGGTGAACTTGTAAGTCACTCCACACTCCTTCCACATTGCTCTTAAGTAACCAGACATAAAGTTTGCTTCTCTGTCTGATACTACCTCCTTAGTAAAACCTTCTCTTGAGAAAATTCCCAACAGGGCTCTTGCCACCACAGGTGCTGTAGTGGTCCTAAGGGGAATAGCTTCTGGGTACCTGGTAGCATGATCCACTACCACCAGGATAAATCTGTGCCCAGACGCTGTTTGGGGATCCATGGGACCAACAATGTCATTCCCCACCCTTTCAAAGGGCACCCCCACCACAGGTAGTGGTATCAGGGGGGCATTTGTAGTGCCACCTGCTTTGCCACTGGCTTGGCAGGTTACACAGGAGCGACAAAACTCATTTGTGTCTTCAGACATGTGGGGCCAGTGAAAGTGAGGGACAAGTCTGGCCCAAGTCTTGTTCTGGCCCAGGTGTCCTGCTAAAGGAATATCATGGGCTATGGTCAATAGGAAGTCCCTGAACTTCAAAGGTATAACCAACCTCCTGGTGGCACCAGGCTTGGAGTCTCTACACTCTGAATACAGGAGTCCATCATCCCAATACACCTTATGGAGACCACTAGCATTCCCAGCAGCCTCAGCAGCAGCTTGCTGTCTGAGGGGTTCAAGAGAGGGGCAGCTCTGCTGCTTCTGGCTCACATCTGCCCTGGAAGGGCCCCTTGTCCCAAAGAACTCAACCTGTTCAGGCTCAAGCTCCTCTGGGACAGTTCCTTCTTCAGGACTGTGATCATCTCCCTCAAGAGACTGATCCTCCTTCAGAGTCAGGGAGCAAGACTCTGCCTTAACCCTTCTGCTCCTCCTCTTGGATAGCACTTGGTCCATTGTTCCAGAATCCAAGGCCTGTTCAGTTTCAGACATTTTGGCCTGTGACCTGGTCACAGCAAACACACCTGCAGGGATGCCCAGCATTTCTACATGAGTCCTGAGCTCTACTTCTGCCCAAGCTAAAGTCTCTAGATCAATGCCAAGCAAGCATTCGACTGGTATGTCTGCACTCACCACAACCTTCTTAAGGCCAATTACCCCTCCCCAGGAGAAGTTAACAACTGACAGAGAATGGTCTGTTCTGACGTTGCTAGCATTGGTCACTTGGTACATTTCACCAAGTATAATCTGCCCAGGATCCGCAAGATCTTTTGTCACCATAGTTACAATTGCTCCTGTGTCCCTGAATGCCAAAGCCTGTACTCCATTGATTAAAGGCTGTTGCCTGAACTTGCCCAAGTTACTGGGACTCACAGAGGGGGTCAAACCCATGCCCCCATCACAGACAAGGACAGCCTGAGTGGTTTCTTTGACTAGGCCAGAGCCCAACTCAGTACCCAGGGTCAACCCTACTAAACCCTTGGCTTGTGTACTCCCACCACCAATTGTAACTGCACTAGGGGGAGTGCTGGAGCAGAGTTTTCAGTTTGAAAATTCTGGGGCTTTTTGAAGCTCTGGCATGTCTATTCGTTGTACTAATTATTAATAATTAATAATTAATTATTTGTCTTGTGCAAGTGCGTTTATATTAATCAATCCGTTTGTCCTAACAAGAGAAGAGAGAGTTACACGTGGGTGTGCATAAATATGCTGTTTTTAAAATAACGTGCGTGTTTTCATGTTTAAACGTTGCTATGTGCTGTTTATTTTTTAGCACAAAACGCTTTCTGAATTAATGCTTTTCTATGTTGCAAGTGCTAGATAAATGCATACACATAAGGGTATTAGTGGGGTTAACACTGTTTAATCACTATGCTGTAGTAACGTTGTTTTTGTCTCTTTTAATTAAGATGGTTTATTGAGGCCTATGTTGGCCTAAGAAAAGATGGCCGAATTGTGAGCCTGGCTGTGATTTATAATATGAAAACTGTGACGAGGGAGACCCCTGCTGGAAATGGTCCTGAAGCTAACTGACCATGGTCCTTGTTGAAAAACTTTCCATGAGGACAGCAGCAGTTTTTGGGAAGTCTCCAAGAGAAGTGAAAGTGTCTTTGGCAGCCTTGGGAAACAAAGGAGCCTTAGAGAGAAGCTCTGAACTGTGGCTCGATGGCCGAGGAGAAGCAGGATTATTATGATACATGTTTTATTTTCTTGGTTCCTGTTCCGTAGTTTTCGTTATGTGTACTTTTCCTGAGCGGAGATTCTCAAATGTAGCGATGTTACATCCTTTCCTTCTCGCTCTGCTCAGCAAGTCCGGCGGACATTATAGTTTTTTCTATGTTCCCAATGTATCTTTCTATTGTTTGGAAACTATAAGAGATGTTAGCCTAGAGAGGGTCTTTGCCACTTGCCACTTGCCATTTTGCCTTTGCCGCGTACCGAATCTGCGTTGCTGAGGATTGATGCTGAAGGGACTTCGTCTTGAGAGACATTTACCGAGAGACTTGTCCTGACCCGTTCTGACATTTAGCTACAATAGGTAACTATGAGAAATGATTTACACCGATTGATTTCCTTTGACTAATTTTAGATTAAGCAATATAATTTTAAACATGGTGTTGGATATTCTTTTTTGTCAATTATTGGGTTTGCATTATTGATTATTGTTGTATATATTGTATAGGTTATGCTTAGGGACAGTCACAAAAACCAGGTCTTATCGACCTCGGTATAGATGCAGGGTGTTTAGGAGTGCTTTCCTTCCACTGGTTTATTGCTGGTAGAGTATTTGAGCGTATGTTAGTGAAATGGGCCCTAGCGTATGATGTATGCATGTGCGTGTAACTGTGAGATTACTCTATCCGTGGTAGTGGAAATATTGTACACACCCTGATCTCTACCAGGAGCAGGTGCCTTAGGGGCATTGGTGGGGGCTGGAGTACTCTCTTTGGACTTGGTGCAATCACAGGTCCAGTGTGTCTTTTGCTTACAGACTTTGCACCATGGTTTCTTTTGGCCTTTCCCTTTGTTAGACTGTGAATCCCCACCTGAAGAAGATTTTTGGGGCCCTTGTGAAGACTTCTGGTCTTTACCCTTCTCCCCACCCTTGTCAGAGTTCTTAGAATCTTGCTTCTTAGGGTCACCACCTTGGTTCTGTACCTTCTGCCTCACCCCGGTTCTGACCCATTTGTCTGCCTTCTTTCCCAATTCTTGGGGAGAGGTCAGATCATTGTCTACCGGGTACTGGTGCAACAGCTGATTTTGACAGTTATTAAGAACCTGCTCCTCATTATCAAATTGAACAATCCCGTGAAGTCACACACCTTACTGCCCAATAACCAACCTCCCAGAGCCTTAGCAGAACAGTCTAAAAAGTCCACCCAGTCTTTATGTTGTGCCTTTTGGGTATCCCTGAACTTTAATCTGTATTGTTCAGTGGTTACGCCAAACCCATCTATCAGTGCACTTTTCAAGACCTGGTAATCATCAGCAGCCTCTTCTCTTACAGTGAGGGGCTTATCTCTACCTTTGTCTGCAAATGAGAGCCATACAATTGCTGCCCACTGCCCTTGGGGGACCCTCTGTACTTTACAGGCCCTCTCCAAGGCAGTTATCCATTTGTGGATGTCATCCCCAATCTGGTAGGGAGGGACAATCTTATTTCGGTTTCTATGGTCATAAGACCTCTCCCTATCTCTTGGGAAGTTGCTGCCACCAAGTGACTCTAGTCCCTCCTTTTTCCTAGGTCTGTAGGGCTCTAGGGCTTCCTTATCTAGGGCCATCTGCTGTTTTCTGAGGTGAAGCTGAGCTTGCTCATACTTCAGCAGTCTCTCTCTCTCCTCTCCTGGGAGGTTTCCTTCCCTCTGTGAGAAGAAATATAGGTCCCTACAGATGAGGTAGACTGGAAAGACTCCCTTGAGAGATATCTATCCCTTCTAACCCTACTTTTAACTCTTCCTGGAGGGACAAAGAGGGGAGCGTTGTGTTCTTCCTCATCATCCTCATCCAGTGGAGCTGGGTTGTCCAGATCCTGATCATTGTCATCAGTCTGGTCAGCAGCAGAGGTTGGACCAGGGGGAGTTCCACCCCTAGGTCCACCCTCAACTGCTGCCTCCTCATTCTGGCCCACTAGGCCCTGAGAGATCATCCAGCCTGAGTATCTCCAAGAGGTGCTGGGTGGTTGGGCTTTTGCCTGTCTTCATCTTCCTGATAGAACATAAGGCCCTAAACTGAGCAAAGGTGAGATCCTCGTACTGATATGGGAGAAGCCCACTGGCTTCTGGCAGGGACCCACTGGTTCCTGGCTGATTAGACATTACTAGTGTGGTGGTGTATTGCACTACCTACACTAGTGTGGCCTACTAAACTCTCTTGAGTTGTAGAAAGGGTGTGCTAAGCCCTTGACACACAACTCTAAGTTCAGTAGAACTTACTGTATACTAAGCTTGATATTATATGTACCTAAGGTACCTTTAGTGGTTTTCAGTTGATCAATTCAATTGAGATTATCTGGTAAAACAGTAGCAAGCTGGAATCCCACACGCTGCACACCAATGTGAGAAGTTGGCCTGGTATATGCTGTCCACTAATTAAAGTGGGTACCCTGTACCAGTCCAAACAACTCCTTATGGTGATAGGTTAAAGACAACCTTTATTGAAAGCTATTCTAGTGGTAGCTATGGAGAGCAGCCTTCAGGCTAAGTCTTGAAGGAACGTAAAGCAGCTTGTTTTACTATAATCTCCTGAATGATCAAATGAAAGGACAATCACACCAGGTATATATTCAAAATATATGTATTTTAGATAAAACACACCCCTCCAGTCTCTTTATGAGGCTGGAGTTCAAAGTACTCAAGTTACAAGTCAGTATTCAACAGTAAAAGCACAGATACACGTTTGGGCCCTAGGGGCGTACCAAACCATATACCAATAAAGTGGTATAAGAACCACGACTGAACTAGACACAAGGCCTAGAGCCTTTAGAAGTGCTTGGGCCCCAAGGAACCACCCAAGGTAGTGACGTAGGGGACCCACGGGGGACGTGTGCAGTGTTAGAACACAGGCGCGAATCGCCATTAACTTCTATGGGGAATGTCGCGGTTGGAAAATTACAAGTGAAGGATACTTAGAGGACGACTACAAGCAAACCCTTTTGGACTTAGAGGTGTCTAGGGCCAACACCCACGGGAGCACTGGAGTACTTGTGTTACCTCACCCAGGGAAACCGGGTGCATAGGTGTCTTTTGGTGTTGGGTCGCGGCGTCGTTTTCAATGGAAGCTGGCAAAGAAGTGCTGCTGCCGTGAAGAGGAGAAGTGTCCGAAGAGATCCAAGCCTGGATCGAGGATGGAAAGAACCTGAAAGCAGAGGGGACAGAGTCTGGGTCACTTACCAGTGACCAGGGGCACGATAGTCCAATGCCCACAGATGTTGGGTGCTTCAGGTGAGTTGACGGGTGTCTTGACTCTTCAACCACGAGCTTCGGGAGGTGTCGACGACAACCAGGAGCTGGATTCAAGCTGTACCATAAAGTCTGTCGAGTGCTGCAGTGTCGGCGACCAGAATGGACCCAACAAGCCTTGGCAACAGCAAGTCAAGTGGGAATAGAAGAAAGACCTCGGTGCAGACCAGCAAGGTCTGGGGGACTCACCCAGCGAGGGTAAGTCAGGTCACGTCTGGAGCAATGAGGAAAGCCCAAGCAGAAAAGGAGTTGCCTTCATGGGGACCCACTAGCCAACGGGCTAGCGATCGCGAAGGAGCCTCGAGCAATCGTACTGGAAACTGGCCCACGGGTTACTCCTGGAGTGGAGGCCAGAGATCTTCAGTGCAGTCGGTGCTGAAGGCTGGGGCTACTCGGAGCCTAAAGCACAACTTCGGGGAAGACCAGGAAGATGATGTACGGCAAAAGATCACGGTGTCCAGGGGTCACGGTTTCACGTCACCCACGATAGCCACGAGCCTCAGCTTTGCTGTGGAATCAGGGTAGCCTCGGGAAAGTCTGAAAATCCACCTCTGGTTATGCAAAGACTTCGGCGTCCGGCGGGAGCTTCAGAGTTGCAGACCAGACAGTTGCTTCTTTGGTGCCTGCCAAGCAGGGGAGTCACTCCTTGACCCCAAGGGACATTTCTTCCGTCTTCTAGTTGAAATAGAAAGTCAAAGGTCCAGGATATATGTTGCAGAGTTTCGTCCAGGGTAATCTGAAGTCTCAAGGACTGGGATCCTATACTTATACTAAGATAGAGGGTTGGACATACTCTGGGGACCCACCTATGGGAGGGTTTGGAAAGAGGGGTGGTACTGGTTACACCCATTTCCTTTGTCCAGTTTTGCACCAGAGCAGGGGCAGGTAGCCCCTGCAGCCGGTTTGAACTGGACTATGCACAGGGACACCAAGTGTGCCCCCAGTGCAGGACTTCAAAGCACCAGAGAGTGCTCCCGCCCAGCCCCAATACACATCTGCCTGTCTGGGGAGGTGGTTACACCACCCTGGGACAGGAAACCTATTGTCCAGGCCTCTCCTGCCGGAGTTTCGGCCAGCAGCAGGAGCCCAGAGGCAGTGGCCTCCATTTTGTGATGCCAGGGCTTTAGAAAGTCTTTACCGGGGAGACTAGTGTGAACATGTCTCTCCCTCTAGAAGGGTGGAATGCTACCCCCGCCACCAGAACTGGGGGGGAAGGGGGTAGTATTCCAAAGTGTTTAACAGCAAACACGACATGTTTCCGTGCAGCCAGTCCAAAGTTAGCATTTACCGCGAGGTTATAATGCACTTAAGAGTATATGGTATGGCTATATCACAGAACAGCCATAAGGAAGTATTTCCGAAAGCTACAGAGGGGCTCAGCTCATGCTTGGGCACCCTCTCACATAACACCAAGCACTCTGCCTTCAGGATTGTTAAGGCCTGTCATAGGAGTGACTTATAGGTTTTATATGTGTGTGCAATGGTAGTGATATAGGTAGCCTATATCACAGTAAGGGGTGCATGCACCACCTTACCCAGGCTGCAGTAGCAGACCTGTGGTGTCATTTTAGAGTGCTTCCCAGGGGTGGCATAACACATGCTGCAGCCCCTGGTAGGCCTCTGAGGTACCTATGCCCTGGGTACATAGTATAACATATACTAGGGACTTATAAGGCACTACAGAATCCAATTAGAGATGTACCTAATGTACATGGAAACCATTTTAGAGAGGAAGCAGCTAGGCGGGGGTCCTGCTTAGCAGGGCCACAGCCAGACTAAGGTAAAAAAACAGTGAAACACCAGCAAAAAGTGGGGGTACCCATGTGAAGCAGATCCTACTCTCCTACAGAACCTCTCAGACCACACAGCGCTATAGACTCCCGGCATTATTGGCAGTGCTTTGTTTGTACTAACTTTTATGTTATAGCAGATTACAGTATTTTCAGATTTTTTATATCAATCCCACAAGATTTTACATCGGGTTCCCTAAGGGGATTCCATATATAATAGTCCGTACCGGCTATACTATCTGGTATTCCCTGTGTTTCTGCTGTTAGAACTTACCAGTATTCAGATTGACATGGTCTTATGTTGGATGGGTGAACACAGTATTTCTATGCCAAATAGCAACCTTCCTTTTGCTTTCCAACATCGTTTACTATAGAGATACCAAATATTATGGCTCACGCATTGCTGTAATATCTCGTATCCTCATACATTTCATGGGTTACGTTTTAGCCATTGACCACCTGAAGTTGTCTTTTATTTGATAGCAGGCTACAGTATCTTTTCAGATGTTTTACATCATTCCACAAGAATTTATATCTGGTTACCTTAGGGCAGTGCTTTCCAAACGGTGTGTTGCAACACGTTAGTGTGTCGGCTGTTGGTAGCGAGCCACAATTGGAGTCGGAGCATCGCTGCTGCTCGCTACCACCCTCCAGCAGACCCGTTGAAGCATCCAGCAGTGGCGGTGAGAAGACTCCCGGTGGCTCCTGCAGTACAGTGCTCTTCGCCACCCCCATAGTCCCATTCAATCTAGGCCAGGGGGAGGCCAGCAGCACCATCGCCAGCAGCCATCCGGCACTCACTGCTGCTGCCCTCGCGCAGACCTGTGGAACCTCTGGCGGTGAGTAAAGACGCGGTGGCTCACGCTGCTGCCACCCCTGTAGACTCCTGTCCCCGCAGACCCTTCCAAGCATACGCAGGGAGGGACTAAGCAGCATCACCAGTGACGAAGCTTCACATGCTTGGGGATCCTGCAGCGCTCGCTGTTGCCGCCTCCCGCAGACCTATTCAAGCTTACACAGGGGGGAGGTGTCAGCAGCATTGCCAGTGACGTGGCTCCTGCAGCTCCACATTCTCACTATCAACCTCATACTTCTCATTAAAATAGTGAGTGCTGCTGGTCATATTAAAATTGTTTTAATTCTTGCACATATTTACATATTGTTACTCCTAAATGCCAGCAGTCTTGGAAATATATATATGTTATTATTTTACAAATCATATATTTTGCTAGTAAAACTCAATTACCGTGTCGCGAAATGATGCATGTCTAAAAAGTATGTCACCAACATGAAAAGTTTGGAAAGCAGTGCCTTAGGGGATACTAAATATTAGGGCTCACACATTGCTGTAATATCTTGTATCCCCTATGTTTCATGGGTTACCCTTTAGCCATTGTCCACTTGAAGTCGCCTTTTGCATGATAGCAGACTACAGTAACTTTTCACATCTTTCACATTGTTCCACAAGATTGTATGTCCGGTTCCCTTAGAGGATACTATATATAATGGCCTATACCGGCTATAATATTTGGTATCCGCTGTGTTTCTTGGGTTAGAACTTACCAGTATTCAAATTGACATGGTCTTTTGTTGGATGGGTGAGCACAGTACTTCTATGCCAAATAGCGCCCTTCCTTTTGCTTTCCAACATCGTTTACTAAGGGAATACCAAATATTATGGCTTACGCATTGCTGCAATAACTCGTATCCCCTACGTTTCATGGGTTACCCTTTAGCCATCGGCCACTTGAAGTTGTCTCTTATTTGATAGCAGACAACAGTATCTTTTCAATTTTTTTACATCATTCCACAAGATTGTACGTCCGGTTCCCTTAGGGGATACCATATATAATGGCCCATACCGCCTATAATATTTGGTATCCCCTGTGTTTCTTGGGTTAGAACTTACCAGTATTCAAATTGACATGGTCTTATGTTGGATGGGTGAGCACAGTACTTCTGTGCCGAACAGCAGCCTTCCTTTTGCTTTCCAACATCGTTTACTGTGTGGATACCAAATATTATGGCTCACCCATTGCTGTAATAACTCGTATCCCCTACGGTTCATGGGTTACCCTTTAGCCATTGACCACTTGAAGTCACCTTTCATTTGCTAGCAGACTACAGTAACTTTTCACATCTTTTTCATTCTTCCACAAGATTGTATGTCCGGTTCCCTTAGAGGATACCATATATAATGGCCTATACCGGCTATACTATCTGGTATCCCCTGTGTTTCTGGGGTTAGAACTTACCAGTATTCAAACTGATATGGTCTTATGTTGGGTGGGTGAGCACAGTACTTCTATGCCAAATAGCGGCCTTCCTTTTGCTTTCCAACATCGTTTACTAAGGGGATACCAAATATTATGGCTCATGCATTGCTGTAATAACTCGTATCCCCTACATTTCATGGGAAATCCTTTAGCCATTGGCCACTTGAAGTTGTTTTTTATTTGATTGCAGACTACAGCATCTTTTCACATTTTTTACATCATTTCACAAGATTTTACATCCTGTTCCCTTAGGGGATACTAAAAATGATGGCTCAAGCATTGCTTTAATATCTTGTATCCCCTACATTTCATGGGTTACCCTTTAGCCATTGACCACTTGAAGTCGCCTTTCACTAGATAGCAGATTACAGTAATTTTTCACATCTTTCACATTTTTCCACACAATTGTATGTTAGGTTCCCTTAGAGGATACGATATATAATGGCCTATACCGGCTGTAATATCTGGTATCCCTTGTGTTTCTGGGGTTAGAAATTACCAGTATTCAAATTGATATGGTCTTATGTTGGATGGGTGAGCACAGTAGTTCTATGCCAAATAGCGGCCTTCCTTTTGTTTTCCAACATCGTTTACTATGGGGATACCAAATATTATGGCTCAAGCATTGCTCTAATACCTCGTACCCCCCACGTGTCATGGTGGGCCCTTTAGCCATCGGCCACTTGAAGGTGTCTCTTATTTGATAGCAGACAACAGTATCTTTTCAATTTTTTTACATCATTCAACAAGATTGTACGTCCGGTTCCCTTAGAGGATACCATATATAATGGCCCATACCGCCTATAATATTTGGTATCCCCTGTGTTTCTTTGGTTAGAACTTACCAGTATTCAAATTGGCATGGTCTTATGTTGGATGGGTGAGCACAGTACTTCTGTGCCGAACAGCAGCCTTCCTTTTGCTTTCCAACATCGTTTACTATGTGGATACCAAATATTATGGCTCACCCATTGCTGTAATAACTCAATGCCCTACGGTTCATGGGTTACCCTTTAGCCATTGACCACTTGAAGTTGTTTTTTATTTGATAGCAGACTACAGCATCTTTTCACATTTTTCATTCTTCCACAAGATTGTATGTCCGGTTCCCTTAGAGGATACCATATATAATGGCCTATACCGGCTATAATATCTGGTATCCCCTGTGTTTCTGGGGTTAGAACTTACCAGTATTCAAACTGATATGGTCTTATGTTGCGTGGGTGAGCACAGTACTTCTATGCCAAATAGCGGCCTTCCTTTTGCCTTCCAACATCGTTTACTAAGGGGATACCAAATATTATGGCTCATGCATTGCTGTAATAACTTGTATCCCCTACATTTCATGGGAAATCCTTTAGCCATTGGCCACTTGAAGTTGTTTTTTATTTGATAGCAGACTACAGCATCTTTTCACATTTTTTACATCATTTCACAAGATTTTACATCCTGTTCCCTTAGGGGATACTAAATATTATGGCTCACGCATTGCTGTAATATCTTGTATCCCCTACATTTCATGGGTTACCCTTTAGCCATTGACCACTTGAAATCGCCTTTCACTAGATAGCAGATTACAGTAATTTTTCACATTTTTCCACACAATTGTATGTTAGGTTCCCTTAGAGGATACCATATATAATTGCCTATACCGGCTATAATATCTGGTATCCCTTGTGTTTCTGGGGTTACATCTTACCAGTACTCAAATTCATATGGTCTTATGTTGGGTCGGTGAGCACAGTACTTCTATGCCAAATAGCGGCCTTCATTTTGTTTTCCAACAACGTTTACTATGGGGATACCAAATATTATGGCTTAAGCATTGTTCTAATACCTCGTACCCCCATGTTTCATGGTGTGCCCTTTAGCCATTGGCAACTTGAAGTTGTCTTTTATTTGATGGCAGACTACAGTATCTTTTCACATTTTTTACATCATTCCACAAGATTGTATGTCCATTTCCCATAGGGCATACCATATATAATGGCTTATACCGCCTATTTTATTTGGTATACCCTGTGTCTCTTGGGTTAGAACTTAACAGGACTCAATTTGACATGCCCTTATGTTGGATAGGTGAGCACAATATTTCTGTGCTGATTATAACTCTTCCTTTTGTTTTCCAACATCGTTTACTATGGGGATACCAAATATTATGGCTCACCCATTGCTGTAATATCTCGTATCCCTATGTTTCATGGGATACCCTGTAGCCATTGACCACTTGAAGTCGCCTTTCACTAGATAGCAGACTACAGCATCTTTTCACATTTTTTACATCATTTCACAAGATTTTACATCCGGTTCCCTTAGGGGATATTAAATATTATGGCTCACGCATTGCTGTAATATCTTGTACCCCCTACATTTCATGGGTTACCCTGTAGCCATTGACCACTTGAAGTCGCCTTTCACTAGATAGCAGACTACAGTAACTTTTCACATCTTTCACATTTTTCCACATGATTGTATGTCAGGTTCCCTTCGAGGATACCATATATAATGGCCTATACCGGCTGTAATATCTGGTATCCCTTGTGTTTCTGGGGTTAGAAATTACCAGTATTCAAATTGATATGGTCTTATGTTGGGTGGGTGAGCACAGTACTTCTATGCCAAATAGCGGCCTTCCTTTTGTTTTCCAACATCGTTTACTATGGGGATACCAAATATTATGGCTCAAGCATTGGTCTAATACCTCGTACCCCCCACGTGTCATGGTGGGCCCTTTAGCCATCGGCCACTTGAAGGTGTCTCTTATTTGATAGCAGACAACAGTATCTTTTCAATTTTTTTACATCATTCCACAAGATTGTACGTCCGGTTCCCTTAGGGGATACCATATATAATGGCCCATACCGCCATAATATTTGGTATCCCCTGTGTTTCTTGGGTTAGAACTTACCAGTATTCAAATTGACATGGTCTTATGTTGGATGGGTGAGCACAGTACTTCTGTGCCGAACAGCAGCCTTCCTTTTGCTTTCCAACATCGTTTACTGTGTGGATACCAAATATTATGGCTCACCCATTGCTGTAATAACTCGTATCCCCTACGGTTCATGGGTTACCCTTTAGCCATTGACCACTTGAAGTCACCTTTCATTTGCTAGCAGACTACAGTAACTTTTCACATCTTTTTCATTCTTCCACAAGATTGTATGTCCGGTTCCCTTAGAGGATACCATATATAATGGCCTATACCAGCTATGCTATCTGGTATCCCCTGTGTTTCTGGGGTTAGAACTTACCAGTATTCAAACTGATATGGTCTTATGTTGGGTGGGTGAGCACAGTACTTCTATGCCAAATAGCGGCCTTCCTTTTGCCTTCCAACATCGTTTACTAAGGGGATACCAAATATTATGGCTCATGCATTGCTGTAATAACTCGTATCCCCTACATTTCATGGGAAATCCTTTAGCCATTGGCCACTTGAAGTTGTTTTTTATTTGATAGCAGACTACAGCATCTTTTCACATTGTTTACATCATTTCACAAGATTTTACATCCTGTTCCCTTAGGGGATACTAAAAATTATGGCTCAAGCATTGCTTTAATATCTTGTATCCCCTACATTTCATGGGTTACCCTTTAGCCATTGACCACTTGAAGTCGCCTTTCACTAGATAGCAGATTACAGTAACTTTTCACATCTTTCACATTTTTCCACACAATTGTATGTTAGGTTCCCTTAGAGGATACCATATATAATTGCCTATACCGGCTATAATATCTGGTATCCCTTGTGTTTCTGGGGTTACATCTTACCAGTACTCAAATTGATATGGTCTTATGTTGGGTGGGTGAGCACAGTACTTCTATGCCAAATAGCGGCCTTCATTTTGTTTTCCAAAATAGTTTACTATGGGGATACCAAATATTATGGCTCAAGCATTGTTCTAATACCTCATACCCCCCACGTTTCATGGTGTGCCCTTTAGCCATTGGCAACTTGAAGTTGTCTTTTATTTGATGGCAGACTACAGTATCTTTTCACATTTTGTACATCATTCCACAAGATTGTATGTCCAGTTCCCTTAGGGCATACCATATATAATGGCTTATACCGCCTATTTTATTTGGTATACCCTGTGTCTCTTGGGTTAGAACTTAACAGGACTCAATTTGACATGCCCTTATGTTGGATGGGTGAGCACAGTATTTCTGTGCTGATTATAACTGTTCCTTTTGTTTTCCAACATCGTTTACTATGGGGATACCAAATATTATGGCTCACCCATTGCTGTAATATCTTGTATCCCCTATGTTTCATGGGTTACCTTTTAGCCATTGACCACTTAAAGTTGTCTTTTCTTTGATAAGAGACTACAGTATCTTTTCACATTTTTTACGTTATTCAACAAGATTGTCAGGTTCTCTATGGGGATACCATATATAATGGCCTATACCGGCTATATTATTTGGTATCCCCTCTGTTTCTGGGGTTACAACTTACCAGTATTCAATTTGACATGGTATTTTGTGCTATGGGTGGGCACAGTATTTCTATGCCAAATAGCACCCTTCCTTTCGCTTTCCAATGTCAATTTCAATAGGGAGACCAAATATTATGACTCGCGCATTGCTGTAATATCTCGTATCCCCTGTGTTCCAAGTGTTACCCTTTAGCCATTGACCAGTTGAAGTTGCTTTTTATTTGATAGCAGACTTCAGTATCTTTTCATATTTTTTACATCATTCCACAAGATTTTAGATCCGATTTACTTAGGGGATACCATATATAATGGCCTATACCGGCTATAATATCTGGTATCCCCTGTGTTTCTTTGATTAGAACTTACCAGGAATCCGTTTGACATGGTCTTATGTTGGATGGGTGAGCACAGTATTTCTATGCTAATTATAACCCTTCCTTTTGCTTTCCAACACTGTTTACAATGGGGATACTAAATATTATGTCTCACGCATTGCTGTAATATCTCGTATCCCCTAACTTTCATGGGTTACCCATTAGCCATTCAACAGATGACGTTGCCTTTTATTTGATAGCAGACGAAAGTAGCTTTTCCAATGTTTTTACATCATTCCACAAGAGTTCAGATCTAGTTCCCTTAGGGGATGCCAAATATAATGGCTTTTACCATCTTTAATATTTGGTATCCCCTGTGTTTCTGGGGTTAGAATTTACCAGTATTCATTTTGGCATGGTCTTATGTTGGATGGATGAGCCTAGTATTTCTATAGGAAAGAGCACCCTTCCTTTTGCTTTCCAACATCATTTATAATGGGGATACCAAATACTATGGCTCATGCATTGCTGTAATATCTCGGATCCCCTGCGTTTCATGGGTTACCTTTTAGCCATTGACCACTTGAAGTTGTCTTTTCTTTGATAACAGACTACAGTATCTTTTCACATTTTTGACATCATTTCACAAGATTGTACATCTGGTTCCCTTAGGGGATACCATATATAATGGCCTATAATATTTGGTATCGCCTATGTTTCTTGGGTTAGAACTTACCAGGATTAAATTTGACATGGTCTTATGTTGAATGTTGAGCACAGTATTTCGATGCCAAATAGCACCCTTACTTTTGCTTTCCAACATCATTTACTATGGGGATACCAAATATTGTGGCTCACGCATTGCTGTAATATCTCATGTCCCTTACGTTTCATGGGGACCATTTAGCCATTTGCCACTTGAAGTTCCCTTTATTTGATAGCAGACTAGAGTACATTTTCACATTTGTGATTTCATTCTGCAAGCATTTACATCTGGTTTCTTTAGGGGATACAAAATATATTGCATCATAAGCGCTATACCATTTGGTATCCCCTATGTTCCTCGCGTTAAAGCGTACCCGGTTTCAGTTTGACATGGCCTTCTGTTGGCTGGGTGAACACAGTACTTTCCTGCCAAATAGCACCCTGCCCTGTGTTTTCCAACATCTTTTACTATGGTGATACCACATATTACAGATCCGGCATTGCTGTAATGTCTGGTATCCCCTACTTTTCAACGGTTACCTATTAGCAGCTGACCAATTCAAGTTGCATTTTTATAGAAGATTACAACATTTTTCACACTTTTTATTACACAAGCTTTCGTATCTGGTTCCTTTAGTGGATACCAAATTTAATGCCTCATAGTAGTATAATATTTTACATCGCCTATTTTTCTAAGGGTTAAAACTA
Organism: Triturus cristatus; assembly: GCF_964204655.1. Classification (NCBI taxonomy): domain Eukaryota; kingdom Metazoa; phylum Chordata; class Amphibia; order Caudata; family Salamandridae; genus Triturus; species Triturus cristatus. The sequence continues at coordinate 478,305,701 of NC_140590.1, read as the reverse complement.
GCCTGGATTCAATTTGTCATGGCCTAATGTTGGTAGGTTGAAGACACTGTTTTCTGTTACTATGCACCCTTCCTTTTGTTTTTCATTCTCTCCTTCTATGGGGATACCAACTATTATGGCTCAAGCATTGCTGTTATATTTTGTATACCCTCTTTTTCAAGGGTTACCATTTCAACACTGACAAGTTCAAATTGACTTTTATTTGACAGCAGATTACAGTATAGTTTAGCACTTTTAATATCATTCCACAAGCTGTCACATCTTGTTCCTTTAGGTGATACCAAATATAATGTCCCCAATGAGCTGAAATATTTGTTATCTCCTATGTATCTTGGATTAAAATTTACCAGGACATAATTTTCTATGGTTTTTATGCTGGCGGGATGACACATTATATTGTTCTCAGACTACTGTGGAGAGGCAGCCTTTGTGTAGGATGACCTTTCTCATTATAGGAAACATTGAAGGTGACTCTGAGCTTCAGCACCCACACCGTGGACAAAATGTGGTTTGGGATCTTCCTGATGCAGCGATTTGGGACAGGCTGTCAACAGGTCTGTCCGAGAAGTTATAACTCTTTAGTAAAGCTGAGGTTGGTGTCTCAACCCTTGTCACAGCCATCCACCAGGAGACTTTGCTGGGAGGAGTATTCTGCAATTCTTTGATAAACAAAAAGCCTCTCGGAATTTCTAAATGTAGCCTGATCTCTTCTTTCTCACCTCAGTGTCTGAGTATCCTCTTTCCAGCTATCCGGATGCAGGTAATACACTTCCACTCTCCAGGAAGCTATCCTCATCTTGTACAATTACAAGCCAGGGGCGTTCAAATTGACCTCAGAATACATCAGTTATAGCATTCAGGGCATCGTCTTTTCAATGTTTGGATTACTTATCTTGCATATTCTCGCGTGTTGCTTTTTTTCATGAAGTTACTGATTCATTCATGTGCAGCCGAAAGTGCTTGATATTTTCTTTTAAATGCATCCAGCCATTACTTTGCGGTTCCAACTTCTGAGCTGATCAGCGGTCTTTGCTCAAGCGGTGGTCTAGCAGTAGCCTGGTAGTGAACAGACTGTTCACCTGTTTATAGGGCCCATCAAAAAGGACTTAATAGAGACCAATCCCAAATGCAAATGCTTTGAGTACCTAATGGATTGAGCATCGTAGCTTCTGTTTGGCGGCTTCACTAGCACCAACCCAGCGCACCACATATTGATGCCAACAATTTGCCCAGCTGGGGGCGTGGCCAAGCCGAGCAGCAAGATGGCCGCATAATAAGGTGGCTCTGCCGGCAGAGCTCATAATCCACATATTATCCAAGGACTGGCATACGATCTGTGCTTAAAAACTGGAAGAACTACAAGACTTACCCCCATGTAGCAGTTTGTGGGGCTCCGGGCAGTGAAATCCAGCGGAGAGTGGCAGAGCCGGCGGATACACGAGAGGCCTACACAGGGCCCTGCAAGCACAGTGGAGGCCCACAGCAGAAGCAATCACCGGCAACGTGCAACTGAGACCCCCCGCGGCACTGCCGATCAAACCGCCCACTTCGGGAGCACAGCTCGGGCGTGGACTGAACAGAACGTGGTGGCAGTGGAGGGTCTGGGGAGGCGAGCTGTAGTGAGACATGACCCAATATGGTGGCCCCCTGCAGCCGGAGACGTACATGAATACATGTGGGAGCTGAGGACACCGTCATTGCACATCAACCGCGGTGAGTCTCGCTGGCTGACACATCTCTGTCCCCCCCTCCCGCCGCAGTCAACTAGCGAAACATCAGACTGAGGAAGGTAGAAGCGGGCTGGTGCATGTGGCGGGGGCCGGTGGCTCGGGGCTAGCGTGTCAATGGAGGATCGCCGCCGCAGAGAACAGCCCCGCTGAGACAATGCGCTAGAATGGCACCAGCGCTAACGCGGTCCCCGGACCACCGCCTACCAAGAGCCCGCAGAACCCCCGCTCTACTCCCTCCTGTGCTCACCCCAGGCAGAATCTGTTCCCACGGACCTCTGCTCTCGGAGAAGGACTACCCGACCGCCGCATCCTGATGTCCCACGAGGGCGAATGTTGTGAGGTAGAGCTGGCCTAGCCTGGCTAACTCAAAATAACAGAGACAGGCGTGACAGGAGGGTAGGGAACCTCCTCCCGATACCCACATACAGGGAAGCAAGAAACGTAATAAGCGGAGACCCTAAAATGACTCACTGCTTTTGGCGACACCCAATTGTACCACAGCATCGATCATGAGATGAACGGAGCAAACAATTGCGAAATTCCCTGTAAGAGTATTAGCTCAGCAGCAGCTAGGCAAGGGATGAGCCGGTGAAGGGCACACAACCGGCCACACAAACTACACGAAAAGCCGCCCGTGGAGAAAGCCAGAACAGCGCTGATACTAACTGTGGATAACCAGCAGCAAAATCAGCGGCGCGTTGCCTGCTAGCTTTCCAGAGACAGCAGCAATACCAGCAACCCCTGTTTGGCCCCGGCCGGATGTTACGACGGGCCTCCCTCTGATAATCAGGCCAACCTACTCGAACTGAAATAAACAGTGGCTACACTACCAGCGGTGGGACACTAAAGCTTCAGAATACAGTGTAACTTATCCACACTTAAGACCAGCCCACATCACAAGTAGTGGGAAAAAAGCATAGCCCCCGCAATGCCAAGAACTGCGATGGTAGAAGAACCGAATATCATTATGGGGAAGGCCGAGAACAAGCAATCGAAACTCACCTTTGAGAAACGGTCAACATGTCTTCAAGAAACTCTCACTGCTTCGCTCACAGTAGTCCCCGAGTCCAAAATGGACTCAGACCCAGACTATGACATCGGAGCAATGCTGCGCGAGGTGCGTGGCAGCTTGAAAACCATTGACACCAAATTAGACAACATGGCAGAACGAATGGACCACATGTCCCAAAAGATCGACAAGCAGGAAAGTCGGATAGACACGCTGGAACAGCGAGTCTCGGACTCGGGTGATCGTCAGGAAACGTCATGGGGAAGTATACTCCACATGGAGAGAGTCCTTGAAGTGATCTGGATCCGCTACAAAGATTTGGAGGCGAGGTCTAGAAGGAACAACATCCGTATCACGGGGATTCCGGAATTGACTAACATCCAAAATATGGGACGATATGTAGAAGACCTGTTCCGAGACCTGTGTGCGGCCGACCTCACCCCGATGTTCCTGGTAGAGCGAGCGCATCGCACCTTGGGCCCCAGACCAGCCCCGGGAGCCCCCCGAGACCGATCATTGCTCTCCTGCTTAACTACAGGGACAGAGACACCATGTTGAGAGCCGCCAGAGATAAAGGGGACGTTCAATATCAAGGAAACAGGATTGCGCTATACCCGGACTTTACCCAAGCAGTCCAAACTGCGAGGCGAGAATTCACACCGGCCAAAAAACTGCTCCAACAGACTGCTACGAAATACGCCATGATGTACCTGGCCAAATTGCGAGTCCAAACCGGAGGAAAGCATCTGCTTTTCACAGATGCTAGCGCTGCCTTGAAGTTCGTGATACAGAACACCAAGAAGCACCGACAGCAGGAGATGGAGGCTTCACATGATCCTAGCAATCAGATGAGTGACAATGACTGATGATATGTAAAACATGAGGAAATGCATGTTACAGTACCGGGGAGGCCACTGTTGATAACTATGTATGCCAGAGCCGCCCATATACACTCTGCCACTCTGTCCAAGAGCGACAGGGCTGTTAGCAGGCAACCCCCAGGGGGGAGTTGCAGTTTGTTGTTGTTTGACGCAAGACCATACAGTCATGGACCTGTATGATTTCACCCACAGTCAGCTACGACTAGTCACAGCATTATGCAGACTTACACATACAATGCAAAGTAGACTTCATGCGAGAACGAGGACAAAGTGAGGGAAGGAACCAGACAGGGACACACTTGCTTCAGCGTTAGATATGCCATCACAGCCGCCTGTCTAAACTCACTTGCCTTACTTGGAATGTGCGGGGTCTAAACGACCACAGAAAGTCCAGGCTTGTGTAATCTTACCTATCTAGACACCAAGTAGATATTAGCCTCCTACAGGAGACTCACCTCCTAGAGATGACAGGCACAAGACTATCCGCTGCTCGCTGGAGCGAAATCCATAGTGCGGGCTACTCTAACTATTCCAGAAGGGTGGCAACTCTTATTCGTAAAGGGGTCCCCTGGCAGTCACACCAATCGATTAAAGATCCAGCGGGGCGATTTCTCCTCTTAAAAGGTACACTATATCACCGTCCGCTGATTATAGCTAACATCTATGGGCCTAATATAGACAATCTCACTTTTTTTCAACACCTCTGGCACAAGATCCAGTCTATGGGAGACGCCGCTCTACTATGGGGCAGGGACTTCAACATCACGCTCTCCCTTACATGGATAGGGAAGGAACAGTGCGCGCCCATCACCCACACGTGACAGCAACATTACACAGTATAATACAAGATTATGACCTATCTGACCCCTGGTGGGCACTCCACCCCACATTGAGTACCTGCATTATGCACCACCGACAAGCCTGGTCCAGAATAGATGTTTGGCTATTAACCAGAGACCTACAGGTATGGGTGCAAGATGTTAACCACCATGCGAAAACACTGTCGGATCACGCCCCTGTCGCTTTAGCACTTCAGATCACGCAGTCTTATCAACTGCCATCCTCGTGGCGCCTCCCTTTTAATGCCCTATTAGAATCAGCATTCCGCGAGAGTATTCAAACACACATCCAAGAGTATTTTGAACACAACCCCGGCTCGTTGAAGACAGAGTGCAATTTTATGGGAAGCGTTTAAAGTGGTGATCCGGGGACATTGTATAGCAGCGCAATCTGGGGTCCTCCGAGATATAAGAAATAGTTTAAACCGTATTGAAAAGGAATTGCACGACCTAGAAGCACAATATTGCACAACACCAACACCCTTTATATTGGCTAAGATACGCAGCACGCTCACATCCTAGCAGGAGAAGGCTGAATGGGAACTCAAATTCCTACAAAACAGGCCACAGCAGGAGAAGAGGACAGACCGAGCAAGACACTGGCCAATCTCCTACGTAAACCCAGGGGCTCCCCAATCATAACAGAATTATCTAACGCGAAGGGGAACTGGTCCGCTCTCCACCAGCTATCCTTGCTACAATGCGTAGTTTCTACGCACAATTGTATAAATCCGATATCGGCCTGACAGAGGCCTTACTGAATGAATATTTTGACTCCATAGCACTGATGTGGTTTGAAAGAGCCCACCGAGAGTACATGGAGATGCCTTTTACAGTAGAGGATATCAAACAGACCATAGGTGGAATGCCAGCAGATAAAGCCCCTGGCCCTGACAGCTTCACAGCCCAATTCTATAAGGAGTACGCGGAGATTCTAGCTCCTCGCCTTCTGGCGGTATACCGTGAAGCTATGGAAGTGGGCTATTTGCCCCCTTCATTGAGAGAAGCTCTTATCATAATGATTTTAAAACCAGACAAAGACCCCACCCACTGTGACTCCTATTGCCCGATTTCATTAATAAATAGAGATGTAAAAATATTCGCAAAACTTTTAGCCACCCGAATGCAACCTTTACTTACCCGAATAATTTTACCAGACCAACCTAGTTTCATACCGGGACGGTCTACATCCCACAACCTCCGGACAATATTTGCTTTAATGCACTATTTAGCACTGCACGTCCCAGCAATTGCGGCCCTGCTCGATTCCACTAAGGCATTTGACTCCCTGTAGTGGAGCTTCCTTTTTCCGCTGCTAAACCGAATAGGTCTAAGCCCCATCTTCATTAAACAGATACAATTATTATACACAATGCCCACAGCGCGCGTATGGGTGAACAGACTGGTCTCTGAACTCTTCCACATAACCAGGGTGGCAAGACAGGGCTGCCCCCTTTCGCCCCTTCTTTTTGCCATCGCCACTGAGCCACTGACAGCCCTTATTCGACAACACCACACACACCGCAGCATAGGGTTTACATCACGCGGCCTGTCGATCTCCCTATATGCCGACGACATCATACTTTATATGACCGACCCCAGGGAAAATCAGGCACCCATGACGAGGGAACTGATCCGTTACGGGGAACTCTCCTGGCTGCGCATACAATGGAGCAAGTCTGTCATCTTCCCCTTAACCTTCGGTACTCGCCCCTTCAAGATGGAGTACCCCATCACCTGGGCGACAGGACCAACGCTGTATCTGGGTATTTGGCTCAGTAATGATCCGACTGAGCTGTGGTCCGAAAACTATGGCAGGACAATTGACTGGATCACGGAGAGGGCACACCGATGGAAGACACGACCCCTCTCACTGATAGGACGCGTTGCACTGGCCAAGATGATCATACTGCCCAAGCTACTATACCTTTTTGTTAACATCCCCATCTCACTAACGACAGACTTCTTCAAAACACTGCGTTCCCTTATGATCGAACTAGTATGGGCCGGGAAACAACCCAGGATAGCGTGGGAGATAGTTACCCTACCCCAATCCCAAGGGGGACTAGCTGCACTGGATTTTGTACTGTATACTTATAGCGCACAGGCGCACTTCCTACACTATTGGGTACACCCTGCACCCTTTCAGCCACATGTAGCTATAGAAATGGATAGAGCAGCACCACTGCCATTGGCCACTGCCATTTTTCAAGCATTTAAAAGACCACGAGATGAGGTTAACACAGTGGAGGTGCTACGCTGGGCCTGGGTATGACTGCGCAAAAGAGCAAAGCTAGACACACTATACGCCCCCTCGATGCAGGTAGCGAGTCATCCACAGATACCCCCACTGGGAGATCGCAGGGCACGAGAGAGAGCAACACAGCTTAAAGTATGCAAAGGCAAGGACTTATTTCCCGCAAACACCTTCTTGACGATGGAACAGATGTGCAGACAGATTCCCCCCACAGCAGCGGACATGCTCCTATATTACCAGCTGCGCTCTTCCTGCAGGAGTAGGTTCAACACATTCCCACATCCCCCCCGACACTGACCGCACTGGAAAACGTACTTGCGATTGAACACAGCCGCAAGCTGATCATCCGCATATATAATACTATGCAGAGCAAATCCCCACTAATCATCCCTGAGGCTAAAGCAGGATGGGATACAGAGACGGGAACGAGCATTTCAGACGACCAATGGAAGTCGATCTGTGGACAGTTGAGACTGTTGTCCTCTAATTATAGGCTAATATTAATCCACTTTAAATATATACATCGCCTTTATTGGACTCTGACGCAACTGCACCGAATGGGCTTGAGCTCTGATGATCACTGCTGGCGATGTGGGGACATACAAGCCAATTTCCTACACGTGGCATGGCATTGCTGGCCGGTTGCCAATTTCTGGCCACGCACATTGCAGTGCATACAGGCCATTACTGGACATAAGCTACCTTGCACGCCGCTGGCAGCATTGCTGGGAGACAGCACTGATATTCCACCCAAACGCAAGAGGCTAACTGCGATGTTGCTAATCATAGCAAAACGCCAAGTAGCCATTCATTGGAGAGCGTCTCGACTGCAGACCACAAAAAATTGGGTAACTAGTGTTACACATTGTAAAGCGCAATTGGAGACATATTGGGAACAGCTGCCAGCGAGATCTCACCCCCGGGTTTTTGGAAGCCATTTGTAGACTGGCTAAATACTGTGGACTTAGATGACTTTTAACGTGCACACTCGGTACTTATGCCCTCTCCGGCACAAGTGTCCGAGATCCCAATGCATATTACTAAACCATAATCTGAACATGGGACACTGTTTGTTGACCAATATCGTAATAGTGTAATGTACTGCTATTGACTTTGTCCGACATGTGCTGTATACGATATGGCAGGTCATAACAACTATGACCTATAGACCACATATTGTTTACTTATTGCCTTGCTGAATGTTATTGTTTTTCTTTTTTTGTGTTACAAATGCAAATAAAAAATGTATTTAAAAAAAAAACAATTGGCCCAGCTAGATGCATCTCGACTCAGCGTGACGCATCTCAACGCAAGTACTCACACCACTAGCGGCTTCATTGACCTCGATGTAAAGCATCTCGTTGCCCGCATCACAGCTCTGTTTGGTGGCTTCAACAGAACTGACACAATGGAACACAGCGCATCTTGATGCAGTATCTCAAGTGCTCGTCGACTTCTTCTTGACAATCACACCACACAGGCCAATGCAAGGACTTGTCATCTCTATGCCCAGGACACAAGATACTTTATAACTACGGACTAGAGTCAGTCCTGTATCCGACTCACACTCCATCGTAGTCGGGCTTTGTGACTTGGATCCCATCCTACATGACTGGTTAAACGCAATTAGTGCTTCTTCCTTCTAAGAGCTACTTTTCTTCAAAACCTTTAAAATTGCATATTTCTGGTTCTGCTTATCTGATTTTTGTTGTTTTTCCACAAGTTTAATCTACTTTTCGAGATTGGTGTGGGATTCTTCTTGTGTTTTGTTTTCACTTTATTACTGTTTGAAGTGCTGCATAAATAGTGTAATAATATTCTGTGTGCCTATTTTACATGTGCTAGGCAACAGATTGAACCTGTTGAAATAAACCCTTTTTTAATCATAATAGGGATTTAATTACATTGGGACAAAATATTGTGTCAAGAATCTTCATAGAAAATCCTGTTATGACATGTGAACGTATACATGCAGCACAGAATCCCTGAGGCACTAGGAACCTAGAGCCTGTGAATTGAAAAAACAGGTCCTATTGGCATAAGGAAGGGCTATATTTCCCCAGTGAGGAACTGTATATCTCAGCAGCCTTACAGCTCAACTAGGTGGGTAATCTATCAAGAAAGTAAGCAATTGGGCCCACTTGTGACTCCATGGATCCTTTCATTAAGATTTGGGCTTAACCCAAGAGATTGGATGCAAATGACAATTGAGCCAAATGAAGACGAAAAACTCTCACTTTCAGTTGGTGTATTTTAATATGTGTAATCATGTATGGGAGATATCGTGTGGTCCTTAAGAAGGTGGTCAAAGTCTGTGTTAACCACCAAAACACTTTGACGCTTAGGTTATGCTAAATCAGATGAACACATGGATAAAATAGATGATGATCTTTTGAACAGTCAGGTGTCCCATTCTTCGATTCACACAATTGAGCATGATACAAAGACAGATATAATAGTCTTGTGTGTGCTCCCTCTTTTTGAAAAAAACTTCCTATTGTGTATGAATTTTGGTAATTTTTTATGTAATATATTTGTTTTTAATTGATGAGTTCAAGTGATTTGGTTCACTTTTATATTGCTTTTGTACATTTTATTTGTTGCCCTAAATGTAATGTGTAAACATTTGGAATTAAAGATCTGAACGATCTGCTACTTTTTGTTGTATTTGACTTGATTAGTGTTGGGGTATTTAAGGAATTATGTCTGAGTCCATTGCGGTGAATGTTTGAATAAATGTTTGTAGAAACTAAGTTGTGGTTGATTGAAGTCCCAAAAGGAGATTTTTTTGACTTTTTAGTCTTACACAGGTCCCTCTCTATTTACCTTCCTATTAAGAATATTGAGGACAAAAATATCATGACAAAAGGTTTCTATAGGTAAGCAAAGTTTAACTATATATAACTCCACATATATGTACCTTTACAATCGCATATGTTATCAAAGTATGTAGACATGGAGTTAAGAATAGTAATTCTATACTTACCTATTTCCATTTACCTTCTCAATAGTTTGGTCCTTCATATTTTTTACATGAGATTCTGTCCACACAATATTTTTTTCCGATATTCTGTTAGTGATCCCATAAAAGCATTTTTCTTAGTGGAGTGATTGCGTGTCATATTGGAAACAACAACACTGGGCTCTCAAATTAGTACTGCGTCTCTGAATTCCTGTTTGGGGACTGTTGGCAGTGGCGGCTCCTCTGTAATAGCGGAGGAGAATCGCCCCACTGCAGAATAAAAAATGAAACAATTTTATTATCATTTTAGTTTTCACTGGCAGCCAATGCTGCCGAGTCTTAGGCATACCCACGCAATCCTTTCTTGACAGCACAGGAACTGGTAGGAGTGGAGGTCACTTGTAAGTTTCATGTCAGTTTTGGCCTACCATATTAGGCCAGCCAAACAGACATACGCACTTAGATTTCTCCAACCCAGCTGTATTGTACAGCTTGGTTATTAAATTACACAGGCTCCCAGTCTAGTGAGCACCTAACCAGGCCACTCAGACCATTCCAGGCACTTCGCTCACAGCATGAGAGCAGCTTCTGGATTGGGTAGAGAGTCTGGGAGCCTGTGCTGGCCTAGGGACTTCCGGAAGAGAGGAGTACCTGCGGCGGCAGGCAGTGGGAGCTGCAGCTGAAGTAACAGATTAGTGCTTTTTATTATTATTTGCCCCGCGCTGCCACACCACTGTATGTTGGCACCAGATGCTGCTAACTGTTAGAAACTTCAACAATGTATTGGGTTGTGGAGGGCTACAACCTGTCTTTCGCATTCAAGCACTGGTGCATTGAACTAAGTTTACTTGTATCATCTGTTGTGATGAAAACAAACCTTGTAGATCTAAACCAGAGCCTTAGTTTACGCAATATCATGACATGCAGATTACCAAAAGGACCCTTCAATAGCCCTGATAAACAAACTACCTCAACCTCAAATGAGCTTCAAGACACATCAAATGGAATTTAGCACTCAATAGGAAGACCTAAGTATTCACCATCTCAGGCCCCTATCTGAGGGCCATTGGGCCACATCCCTGTAAGTTGGGTTCGATGACACATTATTGTGGTAAACAATATTGATAACAAAAATATTGTGTTAAAAATATTGTTTGCCACAATATTGTGTTCCTATACTAATGAAGATTGCAAAAATATCAACAAAAATTGTAGACATTAATATCATCCAAAAATATCAATGTTGTGATATATATACATTTTAAAGTAGTAAATTATATAATGTATAAAAGTAATATAATGTACAGCAAATAAATTACACGAATTATTTAACACTATATATAAATATATTTGTATATAAAAACACACATACATATGTGTGGATGTTAAAGAAATAGACTGGATTACACTAGTGTACAGTGGAATGTGCATAGTCAGCTTCTGCATCTTGGCACTTAGCACAGGCATCAGAACTGATATAGTCAAACTTAGCAATATCGGATGGGGATATATAATATCGATGTAAAAATGTAAAGTGTAACAATTTGCGGCGTTGACAGATAAAAATGCGCTGCATCTGTGTGCAGCAGTATGCCCACATTTTGTCATTGATTTTCATCCAGAGTTCTGTCTCCCAAACCTTACGCACTCTATTGGTAGTGTCGGGTTTTAGTTCAAGACTAGATCTATATAGTCTAATAATCATGCGTCCTCCCTCTGTAGTCAAGATTGTCAGTGGGGCAAAATCGTCGGGAGGGAGTGGATTGGAAGGGTGGAGCGATCGTAACTTGTTGCGCAGTCTCCTGAAAATAAATTGGTCCATGTATGGACTATCCCTATCCCATGGTCCCTCCAAAAGGGGAGTAACATGCCCATCAGGGAACAAGTCCCCCATAGTGGGGAGGTCATACCTATGAAGGGTGCCTTGGACTATTTTCTCCCTAGCGAAAGGGAGCCAAGGGTTGTCATGCAGCGGGATGGCGTTGGAATGGAGGGGGCCACCTTCCAATGTGCCGCTCATACGGCACCATGGCCAACAGGTAAAGGACACCGTTTGTATGTCCATATCGTAGAGTTGGATTCCCTTGGGTAGAATCTGAGTGTGCCTGATTCTTTCAAGAACCACTTTTTCAGGGCGTCAATAGGGTATTCGAGTGTCAGGATGGTTTTAACGGTATGTGTAATGGCACTGAGCTGCTAACATAATATAAATGTAGGTCAGGGGCACATAGGCCCCCGCGCTCATAAGGGAAGTGTAAGTGTATCCCAACAAATACGGGGACAGGTTCCCACTCATATCAATAGCAAAAGGGTTCCTCTTAGTGTGTTGAAAAAGTACTGTATTAAGGGAATAGGGATGTTAGTGTAGAGCTATAGAAAGCAAGGCAGGACGACTATTTTTATAATTGCAACTCGCCCAGCTATTGACAAAGGGAGTTTTATCCAATGCTCCACCTGTGCATTGAGCTCTGACAGAGCTGGCCTGTAATTTCGTTGAAGTACCTGCTCCTTTTCTCTATGGATGTGGATGACTGAGTATTTAGTTCCATCAGGTGCCCATTTAAAGGGGAGCTCAGCCTGGGTAGGAGCTGATGCGTCCGTTAACGGGAACAGCTCTGATTTTGCCCAATTTATACGGAGGCCTGAGAAGACACTGAATCTGACTATCTCCTGCTTAAGAAGGGGGAGATTGAGGTGGGGGTTGCAGATGAACAGGAAAATGCTGTCTGCATACAGTGATATTAGTAAAGGCCCATGGGTGAGTTGGAACCTGCGATGCAAGTGGCGCTCCTGCATCACCTGGGCTAGAGGATCTATTGCCATTATAAATAAAAGGGGGATAATGAGCACCCTTGCCGAGTACAACGCAGAATCAGGAACACATCTGATATAGCACCGTTCACTCTAATGTGGGCCGTCGGATTGGAATATAGTAGCATAATTAGTGATATGAACTGGGGGTAAAGCCCAGTTTGCCTTGCACGGCCCAGAGAAAAGGCCACTCGAGGGAGTCGAAGGCCTTCTCTGCATCGAGAAATGCCACTACAGCGGGCATGGCGGGATAAATTTTACTAAGCATGGCAAAAGCAGTACGGAGATTCAAGGAGGTGGACTGGTGTGGAACAAACCCATACTGTGCCAAGGAGACGAGCTGCTCCATTAGCAAGGCTATTCGGGTTGCTAGCACCCTGGCCAAAATGTTATTATTTCACTTTAACAGAGATAGTGGGCGATGTGACACACAATTACCAGGATCTTTTCTGCGTTTCAGCAACAAGGTGAGGACTGCCTCTCGGGGCGTGGGGGGTAAAGTGCCAACCTGCATGGCCTTATTGTATATGCCAACAATCTTGGTGCAAGTTGTTGCTTATACAATTTATAAAATGTCCGTCGACGCCAGGCGCTTTTGAGCCATCCTCTATGGTGAGTGGCTCAGTGAGGAATTTCCTCTGACCATCCTCAAGCCATACCATGGCAGCATCCGCTAGGTATGCTGATAGTGTCTCAGAGTCCTTAGTTAGTTACCTGAGAAGAATACAATTTTTGGTAGTAAGTACAGAGCGTGGCCATGATACGTTCTCTGCTCATAATGGCCCCTCCATTCTCTGCTCTGAGTTCTGCGACATAATTAACTGATATGTTGGGGCGTAGAATGCGAGCAAGGGTGCGGCCAGGTCGCTTGCCCTCACAATAGTGACGAGCTAAGGAGTGTTTACTCTGATATGCGGTTTCCCGTTCTGCCCATCGAGTCAGTCCAGGCGCTCGATCAGTCTCCTCGCTATGCTCCAGCTCCTGCAGTTTTGTTTCAATCCTGATTAATTGCGTGCAGATATCTCTAAGAATACCCATCTGCTTGGAGATACACATTCCTCTGCTGAAGGCCTTAAAAGCCTCCCACAAGGTCACCTGTGAGGGCACAGTTCCTGCATTGTGCTAAAAATATGAAAGAATGGACTTGTGAATCTCACTACGGAACACTTGGTTCCAGGGAGAATCGCTGTTGAAACACCAGCTGAACTCAAGGCCACTTCCATATTTAATCTGAAGTTTCAATTATACTGGATTGTCATCTGAGAGTGTTCTAGGGAGCACTGTTACCTCGGATATCCACTAGTGAGATGTGGCCGACAATAGCTAAGGGCCTAATCGAGTCCAGACGGAATGGGGCGCTGAACAGAAGGTGTGTCTGGATTGCGTAGGGTGATCAGTACGCTATGCATAATGCAGCATATAAGTCTCGGGCCCTAGGTTTGTCAAACGGGAGCGTGCTAGCGGAATCGGTGTGCAAACAAAGTGGTAAATTAAGATCCCCACCAATAATAAAATGGTACACCACAAATCTGTCCTGTCGGGAAAAGAGGTTTAAAAAATCAGGGTCATCAATGTTAGGGGCATAAATATGACTAATAATGTACTTTTGTCTCCCAGCGTTCAATGTACTAGCAGATATCGGCCTGCCATGTCTGTGTAGTGGGAGTGATAAAGAAAAGGTACAGTTTTATGAATTAAGATACAGGTACCCGCGAGTAGGAACTGTAACATGAGAAATATCGATGTGTGCTCCAGTTCCTAGAAAATGTATGGTCAGCACATGGGGAGAAATAGGTCTCCTGAAGAAAAACAATTTTATCGGAATATCTATTAAGATATGTCAGTACCTGTTTCCCTTTGCGGGGGTTGTAAATACCGCGTAGATTCCAGGTAACTACACCTAGGTCGATGGACGTGACCATGTTGTGGAGTTAGTATGAAGTGATCATACATCAGAACAAGGGCCTTGTGCCATACAACAGTGTAGGTGTTGAATGCTAAGATGTGATGTGCAACATCAAAAACATTTCAACTCTAGTAAAAGAGTCCCACAGTAGAGTGCCACCCCTCACCCACACTAGATCCAACATTATCCTGTGAATCCCATTTAGTCCCTCAAGAAAGAAAGAAAAACATAAACCACAACAATCTAAAAAGGTGTGCACCATGGGGGCATGGGAGCAACTCGGTCTCCGGCGGTCCCTACAAAGTAAAGAGCCAAAGCTGGAATGTGGTGCTTGCAAACATGAATTCGGATACGCAAGCGAGGAGATATTCAATATGAGTCATTTGCTGATGTATATACAAGCAAGGAGGCAAGGGTATCAGACATCAGACCCAGCAGCTAACCACCCCCCTTTATCATTTCGAGATGTGGTGGGCGGGCTCCTGTGACCCCGTGTCCCATTAGCATCTGGAGGAGCATGGTCATTCTATGGAGATCCAGCATGGATAGTTTTGTAATAGGCCTTGGCGTCTAAAGGGGTATTTCCGCCGAGCTTCCTGAACTGTTGGGGTGAAATCAGGGAAGATGGGGATATTCGAACCTTGGCATTGAAGGGGAACCTTTTCCTGGGCCAACCGCAGCGCTGTTTCTCTGTCCCTATAATTGAGCAGACAGGCTATAGGAAATCGTGGTGGAGCGCCTTCCAGATGTCGGGGGCCAAATGAGCAGTGTGCACGTTGGATTGCAGAAGTATTGGAGAAACTAGGGCAGTCAAAGTGGGCCAGTAGCAACTGTTCAACAAAGTTCTCAGGACGCCCCATGTCGTTATTTCCTACAATTCCCGAGATACGAATGTTATTCCTACGAGATCTGGCATCGAGGTCCTCGTTCTTGATTGCCACTTATTTTAAAAGGTGCTCCATTTTATCTATGCGCTTCTGCGTTGTCACAGAGTTATCCTCCAGGAGATCCTTTCTTCAGCGCCGCCAATCCGGGCTCACTGTCTGTCCTTCCGCTCGCACAGACTGTCCATGTGGCCAGTTAGTCTATCGAAGCATGCCTCCATGGCTCTGAAGCACACCTTGAGTTTGACCATCACAGCCGAGATGTCGCATAGGGGGGCTGCGGCACCACCTCGTCCCGAGGGCTCTTCTGAATCTGACTGGTAGCCGTGGTGACAAGCGCGGTCCGAACGACTCATGTCATGTCTTCAGTAAGCGAACACCCGGGGTACAGGAAGAGGGCGTGCACTCAGCATCTTCAATCCTCCCCCCAGCTAGGCCTGCCCCACAATTGTTGTACAGGCTTTAGTCAACATCGTGGAGTTTCTTGATGCGTGGGGAGCTACCATCCAGGGTGGATGTGGGGCCCCCAGTGTTGTGTCTATGTACGTAGAGATGTCAGTGGGTC
This sequence comes from Triturus cristatus, assembly GCF_964204655.1. Taxonomy (NCBI): domain Eukaryota; kingdom Metazoa; phylum Chordata; class Amphibia; order Caudata; family Salamandridae; genus Triturus; species Triturus cristatus. The sequence continues at coordinate 478,289,857 of NC_140590.1, read as the reverse complement.
ACAACTGCTGTCACGCAGTGTGTCAGTAGGCAGGGATTCTATCCCCAGCTCCTCAATTCTGGGTGTAAGTAGGCAGTGTGGCAGATCAGCCCCCAGAATCCGCTCACATAAGACCAGAGGATCAATATGCAAACAGTGGGGAGTCCGGGCCAGTGGGGGGCAATGTACTCAGCATTCCCTGTCTCTTCATAGCCCCATACCGGCCGGTGTCCAGACGATGGTCTATATCTCAAGCACTCCCTGCTATGGAGCATATGATTTAGGCTACTGTCTCTGGGGGGCTGCCAAGTAGACGAGTGAGCCCAGCACCTCCCTTTTTCACAGCTCCACATGTGCCAGGAGTTTGGCTTCGTTAAACAAGGTCAAAGCTCACAGACTGGACTTACCGTTCTTCACCCGCAGCAGCCTCCCGTGAGCGTTGTATAAGGGCATGTGCAGGGCACCAGCCACGCTGTGCAGGCAGCCGCAAAGGGGAGACGCAGCCTGCGGCACTCAGACAGCCGCCCAGGCCGCACTTCACCCACACTACGGACTCCCAGCAGCTCTCTGCCTCACAGCTCTGGGATCAGGAGCAGGGCCGTGGGCCAAGTCTGAAGGAGCCAACCGCTCCATAGCCCACACATGGAGGAGGAGGAAGGGGGCGGGTTGGCAACCCACAAGATCGAGCGATCTCGGCCTGTTGCAGCAGGGCCTCTGAGGCAATGTCGGTGGCACCGCAACACTCCTGATTCCCCTCAGCTTCAGATAACAGTGGTGCATGAGGGCATCGCCCCTGCGTCTCCTCAAACCACAACACTCCCAGTATGCAGTGGGGACACCAGCGTTAGTATAACGCAGTGGCGAGCAGCATATCCGAGACCGCCGGATCCTGAGCTTCACTAAGATGCAGCCATCATGTTGGTGGTCTTTGCCACGCCCCCGGACTCACACATCCATAAGGCCACTCAAATGAACAGCATGATAACTCGGGTTGGTGAATATATGGCTTTAGCAGTTTCAGACTCCATGTATCACTACAGCAGCGATGATGGCTCTCATAGGATGTACCACAAATTCAGCAGCACCTGGACACGCACCTCAAGAACGCTGCAAGAGTGCTGTATAGCACACTGTTGGCTGTCTTGTAGTTTCTTGATGTGATTTCACACATTAATCGCACAGGGAAACGGTTGACATCACACAACTTCAGAAAGTACAGGCTTGGCTTCCAGTGTCATTCGGCCTCTTTTGGACACTCCACAGCTGGGAACATAGCTGGTCTTCTCCTCCTGGACAGCCTCTCCTCCAGTATGGCTAGGCCTAGGCTCTCTCCTTCCCTCCCCGAGCAGTCATTCAGTCTTCTTGGTGCTAGGCAGAACCACAGCTTCTCCATCTAGTATTAAAGACTTTGCGTGATATACACTCACCTCTGCGAGACTGGCTGACATGCAGATACCAGCACTGCATCACAGTACCTCTGTGAGTACCCTGCAAAACATTCTCTTTCATGGTCAAGAGGAACTGGAAACTACATAAACGTTATTTGGACACAACCATTATACTCATTTTCCAGACAGGACGTGGATGTAGTACCTAAGGTCCTGGTACTGGTTTGAGGTGTTCCTTTTTTGATGTCTTCTTTGGCTGTAGTGCAGGCAAAACTGCAGATACTACATGGTCAAGCCTTTCTGAAAGGTAATATCTCTCACAACACGTAGTTATGGGCATCCATCATGCACTTTTCTGACATAGCAATAAGGACATACAAAAAGGCAGGCCGAGCCTTGAAACATCCTCACCTTTAACAATAGAATCTCCGGGCAGACTTCTTCCCTACTAACTATCAAATAGTAGTGTCCAGGAAGAGCAACCCCTTGGTAAAAGGTTCTCATAAAATTTCCAAGGGTATCCCAGTCTCCATCCTCCCACGTTCCAATTTGTGGGTCTGCACCCTCCAGCCTCAGGAATGCAGGCAATACACTCAAGCAAGTAAAATTTTGCCCCAAACGTTTCTGTAAACTCCCCTTCTGTTACTCTGTGCCCTATAACCTGGAAGTACAACTAACTCGTTGCCATGAATAAGTAGCCAATTAAATACATGTTCTATACAGGTATTGAATACTGGTCTGCAGCTGAAAGATGAGTGCAGATTGAAGAGAGAAGAAGGGATTATTGCCCCAGGTTTCTGGAAAAACACGACCCAAATGACAGGTCAGGAAAACAATGCCTCACCACCTTACTTCATATCCAAAACACCAGTTTCATGTCACCTTCCTCCATACATTCTCAAACATAAAAGCTGTGTCATGCAATAATTTTTATGCTGTAATCTGAAAATATAATTTCCATTTATGTTATGCATTTTGCATGTCATACACTACATTTTTCCTTTATCATTTATAGACATTTTCTTGACAAGACTGATAAATCGACTGCAATACAATTTAAATTTAAATTCTGTGAAATATGCTTCCACCTTATGCACCCACAGTTGCCACGTGTACCTATGTCATGGATTTTACTTAGAAAAACAAATTATTCCTAGGGCCATATTATACAAAGTGCCCTGGGGTAGCAACGTGTGTTTGCGCCAGGGCACTTTTGCATTACAGAAAGGGCAACAGACAAGTGTGCAGCCCCTTATGTACTACAGATAGCGCTGGTGCACATATAGCGCCAGTGCTATCATCAGAGGGTGTTCTCTCATTTGTAATTTCGCAGGCATCCCCAGGAGAGGAAGGGTCCAACCATGTGCTATTTTGTGGAACATGGCTGGCGCAAACAGGGTGGCCATGAAACTATAAGCTCAATACCTTGTGGCAAATGTAAAAAGAACAATTGATGGATGGAATGCAGAACAATGTCATACATTCACCCTAGTACAGAGATCTGGGCCTCAATCCATCGTTTTCTGGCTCCACATGCAATTCCGGTTTGAACTCAGCCATAAGCAAACAAGTCTTCACCCTGCGCCCAATGGGAACAGTCCAACTAAACCTGCCAGGCCAGGTCCTCCCTGGACTGGAACCAAGCATTCTTGGACCAGTTTAGGGGTTTCACCCCTCATCAGCCAGTGTAGCTTGTCTCCAGTGGCACGGAGAGCACGGGACACACATCTGGACATGCCCGTCCCACTCGGGGTGACAAATGCAAAAATAACAATTGATGGACAGAGTGCAGAACAATGTCATACATTCACCCCAGTACAGAGATCTGGGCCTTGTGGAGCACCCATCAAGTGCCCGCGCGGCGACTGCCACCATGAGCTGTTCCCAGACCAGTGGTCGCCAGTCTTAAGAACTAAAGGGTTATAAAGGCCAATCCAGGAGCAGTGGGACCACAGAGCCAATGCTCTATGACAATGTGTGTATATTCTTATTCCCAAATTACACTCTGGCTAACTAGTGACGTAGGGCCTCCTTCCTGGGAGTAAAGAAAAGCTTGAGGCAGGCAGGACTGACTTACTCGCTACTCTCCCCAGCAAAATTGAAGATAATGGTGAACAACACCAGCTATTTCTTCACTGAGACAGCTGATGCCTGGGACTGGGTGAGCAGATTCTTATATTCCTGACTATCACTAAACCGCAATGGGTCAGTGACCCACCTTGATGGTGAACTGATTTTCGGACTTACTGTATGTGGTGGCGGTATGCCAACTGCCCCCCAGACCCTCTCCTTAGGCGTAGTTTTGCATTAAAATATGCCAGTGGGATAATCCCACCTGTGGGTCAGTTTGTTAATTGTTTGGACAGTTGGAGTTTTCTTGACCTCCCTGGGTTGGGAGTAAGTGGTTCTAGTTTACTTGTTTGCAAGGTCACATAATATGCATTTGCCCAGCCTGAGTATTGCCTGTCTCACATGCTACCACCCACCAGAATTTTGAGGGGCCCCTCTCTCCACTGGTGGGTGTCTCCCCTCCCTTGCCTACACATTGTATTATGGCCAGGCTGCATATCTTAACGTGGAATGTCCAAGGTATGGGGACAGCAAACAAGCGTCACACAGTCCAAAAATATATTGGAAGGCATGAAGCCCAGATAGCTTTTCTCCAAGAAACCCATAATGCAGCAGGAGCACGTGTCCAGGAACGTTGGTGTGGTCAATGTTACAGCACTTGAAATTCAGGCTTTTTATATGGGTTAGGCCTGCGTTTCCCTTTCGATGCATGGCCATGGAAATAGACCCTGAAGTGCGAAGTGTTCTGGTGGAGTGACAGTTAGATGGCAGGCCCCCTTTATTAGCCCGTATGTATGCGCCGGATGTAGCACAGCAAGCCTTCTTGGCCCATCTCACTGTCATCCTGACCAGATTTGCACATATACCTTTGATTATTAAAGGGGATTTTAACTGTGTCTTAAATCCACAATTAGATCACTCCAAACAAGACAAAAGTGTAATTCTTTAGTTATAACTGCATACCAAATGTTGGGCTGGAAAATTGGAAGTTGATGCACAACCACTGGGGCGGCATTCCGTAGCTCCTCATAGCTTCTGAGACTCCTTTGCCTAGCGTGTTAAGTTTCATACCCTATGTATATGAAAGGTCAGAATCACGTCCAGTTTTAAACACAAGGGACATGAGGGATTAAAAGCTTTTGGGTAAAAATAATGCCTATGTGAATATCTAAATGGTTCACGCAATGGGCATTAGGTCTCATGAAATTATGAGCAAGTGCAGTAGGCAGATGCCACCAGACATGTCAGCATGAATTAGGAGTTGCCATTTCTTCATACCACAAGATTGATAAGTGATTAATTTGCATTTACAGTATTTATTGTGAGATGTCACTCAAAATGGTACGGCATTTATTTTCTAATCGAAACTCAATGGGTAGCTTGCTTTCTTTTCATTGTGTTATGGCTTTGATCACTCTTATGTGGAAATGGTGCCCATGCTTGCAGACCCTCTCTAATGTATTATGAGCACTGTGTCCTCTCTCTCTGTGAATTGCAAATCAGTGAAAGGTATAAGTGGCAAGCATGGTGTCTGCTTCCTGACCTGTGAGCAAGGAGACTGATGTCTCAGAAACATGTTGGGATATTCGTGTATATCCTGAATAAACTATTGAACAGCAGAGGAGACTTGTGGATTATTGTTGAGTGATGCATCATTAAGGACTGGTTTAATATATGTATAAACATATGTATATATATATATATATATATATATATAAATTGTGGTATAAAGGTATTGATTATACATATTTATTTTATTGAAGTTATTTATTGAGTTATATTTTCTTGGGTTTATTTATATTTATTTGGTAATGTAATGTAAATATTCTATTGTTAAAATATGTGTATATGTTGTTTATTGTTTGGTTTAATTTTTTCTTTAATGTATAATGTCATTATTTTTATGATGAGTCATTAAAAATGTACTTATTTTAGCAATATTGCTGTTGTCATTGTGTGATGCGATATTTTCGACAATTTATATGTTTGTTTATAGGGAACAATATTTTTGCAATTTATATTTTTGTATTCAATATTAGTAAAAAACTATTGTTAACAGCAATATTTTTGTTCTTCATAATTGTTGTTTTGTTAGATAAGTATTGAAAGGCCATATTTTTGTTCACAAGATTCATTTTTGAATATATTTGTGTATCGGTATTTTGGGCCTCGATATTCCATCATTGAACCCTCTAACCCTGGAGCAGTCTGTGTCTCATTCATTAAAAATGTCTTCACTGAATTTAGCACACACCTTACGGCTTCATGCAAAGAGGTCTTCAGACTGACTTGTGCTGCGCCCATAATGCTGCAGAGGAGAAGGACTTGCTACATCTTACTTGATCCTGCCCTCCCATAATGAATATTGGAAAATGTTACCACTGCTATTGTTAATATGACTGAGAAAAAAGTAGCACATGGGTCCAAACCAGTGTTTAATTTGTGTCAGTTCTTTCCAGTGCTCAGCATCAGCACTTATTTCACAGGGCCATGTCTACTGAATTCTCCGTCCCTGGGCATTGGACCCAGTAATTATTAAAAATGAATGTATCTGTACTCCTTTTGATGTCTGCCTGGTATGGCTGACCTACCCAGATCCAGAAATGATGACTGCATCACAATAGTAATGTCAGCAGTGCATACCTGCCTTTCACCAAGGCACATCATCATTTTCTAATTCCATTGGTAAATTGTTATGGAGGACAGCTGATGGCTGTGCTGGGAGGGAGCAGGCTGGCAAAGTTATGTACAAACTTTAGAATGTCGTGGCGCAATTTAAAAGTGCTTAGCATACTGTTTGTATCAGTTTGCACTGAACTGAAACCAGTTGAAGCGGTGTATAATACTGTCTTTACATGCTTGTGGCCTGGCCCCACCAAAAACTGCAGTCACTGTCAAAACTCAGTGCGCATGTGCTGCTCTGCACTGACACTGTATAAAAACTGCTACCACTCTAATTGCTCAGCGCCATGAGCATGGCAGTGGCAGCATTGCAGAGAGCAAGCACGGTAGGCCAAGCAGAACTGTAGGCACTGGCACCTGCCTGCCTGGCCTCCACTGATTAGAGCATGACGGTGACCTGCTGTGACCAGCCATCACCACATCATCCCTCCTCACCGAGCCGGTAAGTGGTGGTGGATAGGTCATGGGGGAAGTGTGTGTGCGTGTGTGTGTGTGTGTGTGTGTGTATGTGTGCGTGTGTGTGTGTGTGTGTGTATGTGTGTGTGTGTGTGTGTGTGTGTGTGTATGTGTCTTTAAATCGCCGATTCTGTAGGGCGGTGCAAGTATGTGTGTATCCTCACCCTAGCCTGACACTAGCAAAGTGCATTAACCCTTGGAAGTGTCTGCCAGGTACTTTTTTTCTGTTATGTTTGTACTTATTAACTTTTAAACCCCTTTTTGTAATGCATTTTTGCAATGTTACTACCCATTTATAACTTTATATCAAAGTTGGCCCATTTTTGTAGCTTATAGAGCCACAAAAAAGAAAAAGAATATGTGAGTGCTTTGAAGCCTGCCAGGCATGTGCTAGAGTACGTACTAAAGCAACTGGCTCTCGTCCAGCACGGGCACCGAAAAGAGCCTTTACAGCATGTCCATTAAAGCAACATTTTGTCATGCAACAGGCAAGCCCAAGGCGCTGCCAACCATTCTCAGTAGATCACGCCTGCAAAGGATGTGTCTTCAAGTCATGAGGAACTGTAATAAGGTCATCCAGGTGTCCCTTTTCATGCTGCACAGTAATTCTCCCAACCAACCTCCCCCTCCTGGCCAAATCATGGAAAAATCTATGATGGCTCATTTCAAAAACTACTTTGAAAAATACAACCTGCACAACACCTTCCAATCAGGGTTCAGGAAAGGCTGCAGCACAGAGACTGCAATACTGAACATTGTAGATGACCTACTCAGATCTCTTGACGAAAGCCAGGCCTGCCTCTTAGTCCAAGTCCTCCTGGACCTCTCAACGGCCTTTGACACTGTCAACCTTGACATCCTCCTTAACATCCTCGCACTACGTGCAGGTATCAATGACACTGTCCTTCAGTGGTTTGCTTCCTTCCTGAATGAATGCTCATAGTAAATCAAATTAAACCACTCCCTCTCAAAAGTACCACCAGAATTACAAGGAGGTCCGCAAGGGTCTCCTTCCCTATTCAACCACTAAATGAAACCCCTTGCAATGATCCTGAAACAAGCCGGAATTGCCTATCATATGACACTCAAATCTACATAAAAATGGAATCTGCTAAAAAAAATTAAACAGCACTCCCTCCATGGTTCAATCCTGGCTGTCCAACAACCATCGTAAGCTTAATCCTTGCAAAACCAAACTCCTATGCATCCACCCAAAAAAAAGTCCGTCCCTGTTGCTTGACGGCCTCACTGCATTAAACTGCAAATTATCCATCTCTAACTCTGTAAAATCTCTGAGGATTACACTTGTCAAAAACCTGACTATGAAAGAGTATATTAATGCCTCAGCTAAACATGCCTTCTACACGTTAAAACACCTTAAAAAAATAAAAAAACATTCATCCCCATCGAAGACCTAAAGACAGTGGTACAAGTCTTCGTCCTCTCCAAACTGGACCATGGTCATGCAATGATCACGGGCACCTCAACTACACACTTAACCCTTTGAAATCTACACTCCTGTTGGGAAAGAGCCGCTTCGACCACATCACTCCCACTCTCAGTACCTCAACAGGCTACCAATCTAGTCAAGATGTATATTCAAAAGTGCTTGAATAACACTCAAAGCGCTCTACATGAAAAAAACAGTTTACCTTGCAAACAATCTATCAAAAGCCAGCCAAAATAGACCTCTTTGAAGCTCCAAGAGTCTATTCCTGATTCCGCCATAATTCAAGAAAGAAAAATAGTACACCTGCTCCTTCTCTGGGAACGCTCTCAGAATCTGGAACTCGTTGCCTTAGGATTTACGTGACAATCACTAATTTCCTCACTCCAAGAAGAAACTTAAACTTCTTCTTATTAATAAATACCTAAACCCTCCCCACTAAATGACCAGATTGGCCTAATCCTCCTACCCCACAACCTCCATTGAAATGTCAGTACCATTGCCCTTGGCAAAAACTGTTTCTCTATTCTCACCATCTTCGCAACACCCAACCGTAACTACCTCAGAACTATATAACTTGCATATGCTACTGTCTAGTATATACTTCTTCTTTATACAGTTACTAGGTACTTCTACTTAGTCTTTTTATGTACTTTGTGTAATTGCTGCTATATCATTCACATATCCTGCTGTCTATCGTATGCTACTTTTTATACGGTTACTATGTACTTTCATTTGCCCTTTATGTAACTTGTGTAATTGCTACTGTGCTAACTCCGTAAAGTGTTCTGATGCCTTCGGGTCTAGTTCGTGCTATACAAAACTCAATAGATAAATAATAAATTCTAAAGTTGGATCAGTGTATTTAGCATCCATTTTAGCGCTATACCATCAAAGTCCCTGCTGTGAATGAAGTGCCATGAAGCCACCTGAGCAAGAATTGTTTAGAGCAGCTGGTTCTGGTCAGGGTAAAGGACGAGCTCTAGGGAGTTGAGTGAGGCTGTGCTGTGTGTTCGACAATAAATGAGTGTGTGCACAGTATCAAACTGTTTAGTAAAGTGAAAAGTCAAACACAGATCTAGCTCAGCCAGGGCATATAAATGTTGTTCCATTGGGATATTTTCTACAAACGTTTAGCCCCAAAACCCAGGAGACTCAATGAAATACAACCACACAGCCACTACCAACACACAGCTAAGCTGCCACATGGGAATAGGTTTCAGGTTCTATCTAGCTTGGAAGATAACAATTGACAACTGATGGGGAATTGTGACCTGGCTACAGTTCAGATTAGTGGGGGTTTTGTACGACAATCTTGGACTCCCCTAAATTCCCCCCTGTCTCAAGTCCCCCAGCAAGTATTAATAATATAGAGCTGCCCCAAGAAGTGCTGAATCTTTCACCTACAGTCGACCTGTTCAGAGGCTCTCAAGCGTCATGATACACTTTTGGGCCCCTGTTAACCCATGTTTAGTTTGGATACTCAGTCTGATGGTTTTTCACGCCCCGGATACCATCTATACTAACTGGGTAAGCTTGAATACTCATGACTTATCTACTCACTCCCACATTTACAATGTTGGCATACCTTGGTTATTATGTACTGGTAATGATTCTCTAGTTCTTGAAATCTCAAATAGCACACTAACTAAATCCAAAGGCACTTTGTCCCCTCCCCAAGTGATCCATTAAATATCATGATTTACCATTGATCGTTGTGGTTTCTTGTAATGTGGCTGGCCTCAAAGCCAGGATGATGCAGCCACCATGGGGTGAATTTGTCGACAAGCATGACATATGCCACTTCCAGAAACTTGGTCAATAGAATCTCTACATAAAGTGGGGTACTTGTGAAGGAAGGTAGGATCCTTCTGCATGTGTACCCCCACTTTGTGCCTGGTGCTAAGCTGGTTTTCGACTAGTCTGAGCTGGGATCCTGCTAATCAGGACCCCAGTCTATCTGCTTTCTCCCTAAACTGTTATGTTATGTACTTCGGTACACTCCAGATTGGATACTGGTGCACACTTGTCAGTCCCTAGTATATGGTACCCATGTAACCCAGAGGCCTCCCATTAAGCATGTATAATGCCCCCCATGAGAGGCCATGCAAAATGGAACTACAGGTCTGCCACCACAGCCTGTGTAAGTCGGTGCATGCACCACTTACTTCAGACATAGGTTTACTATATCTAAGGGTCACTGCACTTAAAACATATCAGTCACCCCTATAGCAGGCCTTTACAATCCTGAAGGCAGGGTGCTTGGTTCTAAGTGAGAGGGTGGCACTGCATGAGCAGGACACCCCTGCAGCCTACGGAGTCCATTCTCCCAGGTTGTCAGTGAAGCAGCCATACACGATATATAGAGGGGCATTACGCGACCGCGTGATGACCAACTCTAAAATGGCTGAAACTAACCCTATTGTGTTTGGTATCAAACATGTTGGAATCATACCCCCACACAGGTAACCGGTATGGGAGGTATGATTCCACCCCTCAGAAGTGAGCTTCGTGGGGTCCCTGGTGTTCCCAGTACCCGCCTTTTAGCCATGGACAGCACAAAATGGTTGCTGTCGACCAGAGACACATTTCTGCCCTCCTGCTGCTGAGCCAAGCTCGAGCAGAGGAAGGCAGAACAATAGGCATCCTATCACAGGGAGGTGTGACCACCTCCCAGACACAATTTAGTGTATTAGGACTGGGTGGGTGCGCTTGCCAGTGACTGAAAGTCTGCACGAGGGGCACATTTGGTGTCCCTGTGCATAGATCAGTTCAAACCAGTCCTGGGAGCTGTTGGCTCCCACTCTGGCACAAAACTGGACAAAGGACATGGGAGTAACCTCCCCACTGTCCAGACCATCCCCTGGGAGGGTCCACTGAATCTTGCCAACCCTCTTCCATGGGTACATAAGGGCTTACCTGGCTGTAGGACCTTTGATTCGATGTGGACAAGATTCTGAACCAAAAGCCACTGAACTTTGACCATCTGGACACTCTGCACTTCGCTGGACTTCGTTTGGGATGACTTTGTCTCCTACTCAGTCTGCTGCATCGTCTGTGCCCGTGCACCATACAGGATACATGCAGGACCTGTGGAGCTTCAAGGACAGCCAAAAACATCTACCTTGGAGTGAAGGAGTCACTCCCCTGCATTCACAGGCACCTCATCACTGCTGACCAGTCTGCTGATCCCAAGTACCTATGTACTCTGAAGGGTCCAGCAACACAGGAGGTGGGTTTCTATGTCGCTCGAGGCCCAAGCTGCCCTCTTACCAATTTTGAGGCTAGTATCTCTCATGGGGGCTGCAATACCCGAACCCCTGTGCACTGTGTTCATTTGCAAGTGAATGCACTTGTTGGCATTCCTTTAACAAGTACATTGGGCTCCGAGTAGCCCCAACCTCTGGCACTATTTCCTGCCAAGAGCTTTGACCTCCTCACACCAAAAGCTCTGTGGGCTGTTGTTTGGTGAAACACTCGAGGTCCTCTCGCGACTCCTGCGCCTCTGGCCTTTGTGTCCACTTGTGGGTCAACTTTTCTTGGGGTCCCCTGGTTGCCCCAGGCCTGCCAGGACTCCTCTTGCTGTGGTGAGTCTTCTGGATCTTGCTGGTCTGAGCCATACCCATCCTTGACCTTCTGCGTGGGTTGCCGTTGCCAAGGCTTGTTGGTGCTCCTACCAGACACCGACCCCTCAGCACTCTACATCCTTCATAGGACAGCTCGTATCCAGCTCCTGGTTGTCCTTGACATCTCCTGGTCCCCGTAGCTACAGAGTCAAGGACTCCATCCATTCACCTGAAGCATCAGACATCGGTGAGCATTCGTCTACCAAGCCCCTGGTCACTTGTGAGTGACCCAGACTCTGTCCCCTCTGCTTTCAGGTACTTCTCGACAAGAGTCCACCTTTGGATTCCAACTGACACTTTTCTTCTTTCCAGCAGCAGTTCTTCTTCCAAGTCCTCCATTGGGTTTGACTGCGGTTTCCGACACCAATTCAGACCTATGCACCCGGCTTCCCTGGGATAGGTAACTTGGGTATCTCGGTATCCACGGGTGGGGTGGCTCTCCAACCTTCTATCTTCCAGTGGGTTTCTTTGAAGTCCACTGGGAAGGGTCCTTAAACTCTAAAACTTCAATTGCGACTTTCCTGTAGAATTGGGCAGAGTTCCCACACTGCACCCGTCCTCAGTGGGTTCCCTATCTACTCACCTTGGGTGGTTCCTTGGGGTCCCAGCGATTCTATGTCCTCTCGACACTGTCTTGACTCGAGTTGTGGTTCTTATACCACTCACTTAGTATATGGTTTGGTGTCCCACTGGGGCCCACTGTGTATTAGTGCTATTTACTGTCATTTATGTGCTTAAGTAGTGTGTGCTTTGTGATTATCTCCATGTAGGAGATACTGTGTCATATTAGATAGTGTTATATTAATAAATTCATATTTGTATAACTACTGTTTGGTTCTCCTTTCCTTTAACCAATACTATAAGATTGCATTCTGGTAAAATAAGCTGCTTAACATTCCTTCAAGACTAAGCCTGAAGGCTGCTCTCCACAGCTACTACTTGGAAAGCTTTCTAAGGTCATCTTTGACCTCTTAAATCACCATAAAGGTTGTTTGGACTAGTGCAAGTTGCCCACTTTAATTAGTGGACAGCATATACCAGGCCAACTTCTCACAACTTGTCTTTTCAATTTTTCAGCTAAACCTAATACGTTTGTAATACCTATGGGTGGTCTAACAATATTGGTGAATTCCTTACCAAATTGTAAGATTTGCCAATTAACAATTGACTGTACTGACATACTAGGCATTGAAGTAAGTAGGGCGAGGGACCATAATGTGATGATCTTCAACATATGTGCACATGTGGTTAAGGGTAGACACACTTCAGTGACAATTCAAGCCCTAGAGGCTCATCTGGCTAAGTCTTGTTCAAGTTTATATATGATCATTGCAGGGGACTTAATTCTTAATTTGAGCCCCTAGTCATGGATGATATTGAAATCACTGCTGAGGAGGAAGAATCTTGGGCTATCCCCCAGCTGGAGCCTCACTCAATCAAAAGATGGACCCAAGCCATCCTTCAGTTGATAGAGCTCTCCATTGAATTGGGGGTCGGGCTACTAATGGTCGTACTAATTCCGATACCAAGGGGGCATACACTTTTAACAACCATTTGTCCAAAATCTGAATTGATTACATCCTCATCGACTTAAGATTGTGGTCCAGAGTGGGTGACATGGTAGTACAGGTAGTAGGAAAGAGTTTAGAGAGACTATGACCCTCTATGTCTTAGGCTGTTAGCTTTGTTTGATAAGTATACAATAGTTATACATATATCTGAGAGATGTCACCTCAAATGGCATCCGATTATGGAAAGCCAGAAATCTTGTCAAACATCGACAAAGATGTTAAGGCAACTCGGAGTACCATTGCAAAAAGTATGGAAAAGGAATGAGACCAGCTAGACTTTAGTGTGTTGCAAAAAGACTTTTGCGAGGATTGCAGCTTATTTTAGGATTTAAGAAGAAGCACCCCAAATAAAAGACACTGGATGGTCTAACAGGTAGTGTGGGCACCTGAAGTGCACTCTAGCTAGGGCGATCAAGTTGAAAAAGCCATCCATGATTTCAGCCATCAGAAAGTAATACAAACTTAGCATATTGAATGCAAACAAGGAGTGTGACAATAATGGATAGCAGGAGTTAGCGGAAGCATGTTAATCCAGAGGCTGTTCGCACTTCACTTGGTTGCCAGTGGTACAAATCCCGGGGGGGGGGAGAACCTCAAAACCATGTTTCACCCTCAGAATAGGTTAATCATTTTGCTGCACTGTACTATGAGAAGGTAGTTCCTGTCACCAAAGTTACTCTGTTGTATAGTAGCCTCCAGAATGTTACCTCTTCCCCCATTCACTAGAGAGGAAGTTCTAGACTCACTGTCTACATTTGCGAGGAGAAGGGCTCCAGGCTCAGTTGTCTTTCCTCTTTATTTGTTTGCTCATAATGCTGATGCCTGCGTTGACTATATAGTAGCTCTATCAAATGTGATTGCTCTGGGAAACATCTATTCCAGAATCTTGGCTGGGTGCCTTAAGTTATACCAGTATATATGAAAGGCGACATTATACCAGTATATATGAACATCTATTCCAGAATCTTGGCAGGGCGCTGAAGTTATACCAGTATATATGAATTATAGGTTTATTAGTCTTATTGTTGTGTTCAAAAAGTCTATTCTCGTTTGGTTCTGGTATGAAATCAAACGTGGATATCAGATTGGGATATTATAAGCCAACTTCAAGTGGGATTCAGAGCTAAAATCTCTACGATTCAGCAGGAATTTTGGTTTATCCTAATTGTTTTGGAAGGTTGATCTGATCAGCAAGGGCAACTTATTTGTTTCTTCTGTCAATCTCAAATCTGTCTTTGACCTGGTTCCATGCTTGAGGCTGTGGCAGGTTTTGAAGGTGATGGGTATGCCTCACAATATTCCGTCAATACTGATTAAGCTACATGAGAATACCTTCGCCTGTGTCAGATGGGGGTAAGCGGGCCAATAGATCGACAAGATCCCAGTGCTGAAAGGTATTCTGCAAGGGTGTGTACTAGTTCCCACTCTCTTGACTTTGTTTCTAAATGAATTGGGCGACTATCTTTCTGACTGCCCAGTGGATGTCCCTGTTATAGCTAACACCAAGATCCCTATATTTGATACTCTTTTAATATTGAAAACTCTGAGTGGCCTGAACATTCTTCTTAACAAATTTGCTGCCTTTTGTCAAGTTTGTGGCTTAGAAATCAACGCAGACAAAACAAAATTTATGCTGTTTAGCAACCATAAAAAAGTTAAGGAAAGCTGATGCCAGGCGATAAGGCCCTAGAGAGGGTTGATGTATTTAATTACCTAGGTATCAAATTGTCAGCCAATATGTCATGGTGTCCACATATCAATAGTGCTTGCTTGAAGCACAGACAGACTATCGGTGCTGGCCTGAAAGAACACCAGGCTTCTTTCACTAAGCCAATAGTGCCAGCTCCACAGGTGTATGAGCCCAAGGCCCTTGGCTCAGCACTATATGGTGCTGAGCTGTGGGGCTTTGGTGACGTCTCGGTTTTGGAGCAATTAGAGAACATTTTTTAAGATCCCTGACCTCCCTTCCACGAAGTTGACCATTGCACTTTCTATTTTTGGAAATGGGAGATACAAAGTAGCCCTTAATGTCCCCCTATGGTCCAAGCTATTCTGACAAAGATGATGGGCTACCCCAGAGCTCGCTCAATATGCTGCTGCCTTACAAGTCATCATTAAGTTAGATAGAATTCAAAACATTCTCTGGTTGACCACAACCCAAAAAAATCATTTTTTTAGGCTTTAGGGATATTTGGCACCACCCTACTGAACCCCAAATACCCTCCTAGGAGACACTAAAAAAAAGTATTGGTCATTTATGCTGCAGAGGGAATAGCAAAATGTTGCAGGCACTTCACTGACAGGGGATTTTTTTATGTTTAAATCGGTGTATGGCCTAGAGAAGTACTACGACTTAACTATGGGGCCTTTAGACGCAGTCAATGTAAAGCAGGGACGCTCCGTCTGAAATCATTCACTGCAAAATGGTTGGAATCTATCTCTCGGAATTACCCTTTCTGCCTTGATCAAAAAGAGTCTTTGCCACATGTGCTGTTTGCATGCCCGGCTTATTTCCAGTCACATTCTGCACAGCTGTCTCCCATTTGCAGACAATTGGACACATCTAGCCACTGCATTGCTTTGAAGCTCTTGAGATCGGACCCTTCCATACTGTATACCTGTGCAGTAGCAACAATTTTAGGGCGGATGTGGGCGAAGAGAAGAACTGTCATAAAATGATTATGTTTTTTATATTGATTTTAGGATAGTGATGCACTGGTATTGGTGTTATCAATTTTTGAATGGTATGTTATTTTTAACAGTTTGTGTGTTCCAATGTTGATTGATACTTGGCATTGTGACAACCTTCACATTAACAATGTAATAATGTGTTGCACTTTTCTTTTACCTATATATTTATTGTATTTTATCAAACTTTTATGACTGTTCTGAAATGGAGTTATATTTGACGTGAAAATTCAGGATTTAAACTGAGGTGATCTCTCACAAAGAAGGTACTGTTAACCTTATTACTGACAGAAATTATGTCATACCGTGGATTATTTGAAATTTTATATTTCCTGTTTGATGAAAAAATCTGAGCAAAGGGAGAGGATCTGTCATTACATCATAGCTCTGACTTTGCAACTGGGAATCAGCTGTGAATCTCAGCGTCCGGGCTCACCATCCTGTGATTCTCGACAAATCTCTTAATCTCCATGTGCAACCCCTCCCCCCAAAAAAATATTAATTGTGTAATACAGCTAATGCTCATATGAAAGACTTGTGTGCCTTCGGGTAGAGTTTACGCTACATAAATATACCAGAATAAAAATGTTAAAAACACGACGTTGGAAGCTGTTTACAACTGTGCAGTATCAGTAATTAATGACTGGCTGTAACATAAGAGTAAATAAAATACATTGGAATACCCTTAGGTACCAGATGTTTCTCATGTCTGAGCATCATCTCAAGTCTCTTGTTTTATGCGTTTTGTCTTTGGCATTCTGAAGTTTTCAGGATAATGATTTGCATAGAAACGTACATAACTTTTTCTACAGAGGTAGGTTTGTTTTTGCTCAAATATAAAGGTTTTAAACTACAATATGGGCAGTTTTACCAACAGCAGTTCTTGGTTGATGGGAGATGGACCATGCAGCACCTGGATATCTTTAGTGAGTCTACTGCTCGCAGAAGGTGACTAGTTATAATACTAAGGAAAGAACTGCTCGAGGACTTGGTGAATCTATTTTCTCAAATGCCTGGTGAGCACAAATGAAAGTTGCAATAATGTATATTGTAGGTGGTACCAGTTGCACATTGCAACTCAGAAAAGAAAAGGCAATTAAACATAGTGAAAGCTGTTTAATATTTAACAGTTTTAAGACTCTTTCTTTTGATACCTCAGGATGAAAAAGCGAAGGGCAGGGAAAGCGCGGTGCATGCCCCTGTGTGAGAGTCAGGCCCTGACTGAGTTCCGGTCTGTTCCAAGCAATGCCTGCTTTCTCAGTCTTCCACTCCCTAGGGGCATATTTACAAGCAGGCGATAAAAAATTATCGCCGCTTTTGTGGCCGTTTTCGGCCGAAAAGCGGCGATAATTTTATCGCCTAATTAGCAAGGCCACGCTAACGCGTGAAACCTTGCAGCAGCGTCAGGATTCCTAACGCCCAGCTTTGTATCTCTAATGAGATGCAAAGTGGGCGTTCCTGGCCTAACATGACAGGAGAAATGTCGCTAAGCGACATTTCTCCTATCATCAAGCCCCACGCTATGAAGCATAGCATCAGGTAAAGTAGCGATAACCCAGTTATCGCTACTTTCCTTACGCCTGCTTCAGGACTGACTTAGCCATGATATCCTATGGAAGGTGGATATCATGGCTAAGTTTGTGAGTCCCTATCAGCAAGCTAACGCCACATTGCGTGAGATTATCGCTGGGTTTCCAGCGATAATCTCTCGTTAGGCAGTTAGCGTGAGGATTTTTATCGCTGAGGAGATAAGCGTTGCTAATAGCACGCTATCTCAGCGATAAAAATCCACGTTACCCGGTGTTAATTATCGTCACGCTAAGAGCGCTGAGCGATAATTATCGCCGGGTGTTGCTGATATGCCCCCTAGTTCCTTGCTTCCCAGCAGTGGTTGCTCTCACTCTTTATATTCCCTTCCGGCCTGGACCTTCTTTCCTCAGCAGTCCTTGCTCTCCCTCCTCCCCCAAAAATTCTCGCCTACAAATCTCCTGCTCTAGTGCGTTTCCGCCCTTGGCCCCCTCTCCGCGCAGCAGCGCATGCTCTCTCACTGTCCATCCCCTGCCTGCTCTGTTCTCATTATTGCCTTCTCTTATTCCCTCCCTCTCTTGGCCACTCTCCTCTCAGCTGTGCCTTCTTTCTATCCTGTCCCTTCTCCTGGGCACTACTTTCTCTGAAGTTTTGACCTGCGTTGTAAAAGAGGGTGCTCCACTTTTCCTGGTGAGACTGACCACAACCACATCCCAGATCTTGGTGTCACGTATCTACAAAATGAAAGTTATAAGGCTGATGTGGGAAATTGGGTTGTTGGTTGAGGGGAAGGGAGTTGAGCCCTTCTGAAGCAACAGTCACAATACCTGTCAGAGAAAACCTTAAAAGTTACTAAATTAATCTGCTTTAACCTTCTGGGAGCTTGTCACAAAAGCAGTCAGGCTTAACTTAGAGGAAAAGTGTAAAGTATTTATGCAGCATATAAACAGTAATAAAGTGAAACAAGAAAAATCCCAATCCAATGTAGAAAAATGAGATTCATTTTAATAAATGTAATTACACCAAAACAAATCCAATCAGTACAACTGAAGTTATTATTTTTAAAAGTTTTCAGTAAAATCTAGAGCCTAAAAGATCAAGGTGCCAACCACGGGTATTTGGTTGCGCAAGACCGGTATAAAGTCAAAAGTTAGGGTTTACTGCAATGGAGCCACAGGGCAGGGGTAAAACAAGACCTACAGACGAAGAGGAATGCAGATTGTGCAGCGGACTGTGGCGTCTGAGGGGAGCTGTGGAACGGCTGAGGCCTCGTTCGGTGAATTCCGGGAGAAGCAGGCGACACAAGGCCAAGGCGGTGAGGGGCTGTGCTGGGCTGAAATAAGGAGCAGAGAGATGGCAGCGGCCTGAAAAACTTTGCAGCGCAACGGCGATGCCCTCCCCCAACCCAACTCAAAGTGAAGTCCTTCCATGGACAAGTTACACTCAAGAGCACCTTGCGGGGCTGGGATCCCCCACTATAACTACGGGGGCCGTGACATCTTCAGGTGTGCGCAACGAATGGGGAGTGCCATAGCGGAGAACAGAGGCAGCAGATGGAGGACAGACCCAGGCCTGGACCCCACCGCACGTTCTAGAGGACCGCCTCATCCCCCCTGAGGGCCCCCTTGATTACTGGCGATTCCACACTGAGCCGAAGCCCTGGGATGGACATTGCTGCTCCCCTAACTCAAGCTCCTCGACCCCCAGGGCAATCTATCTAACATGCTGAGTGCTATAAGCTACCACGGAGCCTGTGGTTTGGCCAATCTTCTAACTACACGCATACCAAGATGAGGTGGACTACTGCCTGCAAGACGGGGTGTGAACCTGTATATGGCCTCTGGTAGAGTAAAGAAGGATAGATCAGTAAAGGACATGCTTCTCAAGACGACCCAATCGCAATCTGAGAATCCCCCTCCCCTGTAACCCACAACAGAAGTGGAGAGAGCTGAGGACGTGGAGACCCGGTCAGTCGCCCCTTTCTGGAATCCCTTTTTGCTTCCCTTCAAGAAGACCTCACCTCTATGAAGCTTGACTTATCAGCAGACCTCAGGGAGGGGCGCCGGGACTTAGATTCACTAGGGGAGAGAGTCAACTCCCTGTAAGATAATGAATCCAGCAGGGTTAATGAGTTAGAGGGCCTGCAACAAGAGGCTCTTCACCTGTGAGAACCAAACCTTGACCTCCAGGCGCACACAGAGGACCTCGAAAATAGGTCCCGGTGCAACAACATACATAGCAAAGGTATTGCGTCCGGGACGGAAGATGCAACCATCGAGCCCATGGTGACAGACCTTTTCCACACGCTTCTCAGGGAGTCGAAGGACTTCCACATTAAACTCGATTGTACACATAGAGTGGGTCCTCAGAGGCACGCCCAGCCCCTCCTGGCCTATATCCTAACTTGTGTACATGATTTGCAGCAATAAAGAGCAGATCTTACGTGCTGCTAGAGACGATCCCACATTTAAAGACAAGGGCCAGAAACCTGCTCTATACCAAGACCTGGCTGCCTCAACCCTGCTGAAATGCAAAGCTTTCAGGCCTGTTACCATGCATCTCAGATCAGCTGGCATCTCTTATTCCTGGGGCCATCCATTTAGATTAGACTCCTGTGTATCGAGGTCCAGTGGGAGGAAGAACCGCAACAAAGTAAGACAAACAGAAACCAACGTAGCAGCCATGGATGGCCTACAATTAAAGCCCCAGCAAGCAAACTGGCCCCTGACCCAGACACCATGGCCAAGGAATGGCAAGCAGTACTGGCAACACTCGCAGGGGACCCCTCTAGTGAATGAAGGCTGGCGTAAGCGGGAGGAAATAGTGGACATTACACAGATACCTCCTCCTGATCCTTTTTTTTATGGCTGTTGGGGTTGGTTTCGGGCGGGGCAGGGTGAAACTGGTCACAAGTACCCATTCATTGTTTCTTCTTTGGAGCACACTGCTCCAGACTGAGGTTCACTCCATGATGCTGGACTTTTGCCTCATGGGTTCAATTGTTGGGGTTCATTATGCTTCTTTTTATTTTACCTTGTCCCACGAATTTCTGCCTTACATATAGGCACTGCTTCCCACAGGGTGAAACTCCTAGATCTCAAGGGAAGGCTCACGGGGGGGGGGGCTGGGAGGACACTGGCGTCCCCCATGGCTTTCAATTGATATAATAGTTACATGCTGGAGAACATTAAAATCCTCACGCTAAATGTAAAAGGGCTGAATAACCTGATAAAGCAGAAAACTATTCTAACTTACTTACAACATTCAGGCCCACACATATGCTTATTACAGGAAACTCACCTCCTGGCCAGGGACACGCACAGACTTAGATTGAGGTATTTCTCAAAACAATATTTCTCTTCACACTCAGCTAAACCAGCCGGAGTTGCTATCCTCATCTCATGCACGTTTAGGGGCAAAATAGGCATGAAACAGGCTGAAATTAAGGGGAGGCTCCTGGCCCTCTTGGTTACCATTAATGCGCATACTTATACCCTAGGCACTATTTACGCCCCTACGAGGGGCAGGAGGCATTCCTAAGACAGGCAGTGATGGAACTATCAGCTTTGCCAGACCGGCAATTTATACTAAGAAGAGATATTAGCTCCATTTTCGACAATCAGTTAGACCGTTCAGCACAACAACATGGGCAGGCCAGGGCTCTCTCACAGACGGGGCAGGAGTGGCTGCGGGATCTAGGACTAGTGGACATCTGGCACACTATACATCCCCAGGCGACAGATTACACTTACTACTCGCATGCACATAAAACCTATGCCAGAATTGATAATTTTATCAGGTCCAGTTCGCTACTTCAGCACACTCTGATCTCAGATATTGAACCTCGTTCCCACTCTGACCAAGCCGCATTGACACTTACGCTTTCTATTCCCTCCCCAGACAGACCATCATACACATGGCAGTTGCCTGACACACTTTTACATGCCCAGGGGTGATCACACACCTCGATAAGGCACTGAAGGAATTCCTGATTTTTAACGATATCCCCGGCACCTCCATCACTATGCCTTTGGAAACACTCAAATTATTCGCTAGAGGGGAACTCATCGCTATATCCACAGTGGGCAATCAAGTTAGACGGGACAAAAGAGAGGGCCTCAACAGGCAAGTGCAGGAGCTAGAACGCATTCATAAATGAACCGGGGCCCCCCGGGCATTGCGACAATTAGAGGCCTAGATTTGGACATGGCGGAGTTTGCAGCCCTTAGGCTGCGACATTCTTTCTACATGGGGGAGATAGATGCGGACGCCTTTTGGCTAATGAGCTCCGTGCCCAACACCAAGCTGCCTCCATGCATACAGTATGCAACGAATCTGGCAATGAGTTCTCAGATGATACAGTCATAATGCGAGCATTCAGTGATTTTAATGCAAAACTATACACAGCCCAACACCTTTCAGAACAAGATTCTTTCACCTACACACAGGGGGCAATTCTCCTCAGATTAACACCAGATCAGGCAGCCAGCATGGAAAGCCCTATTTGCATAGAGGAGGTGATAACAGCTATTGCCTCTTAAGTCCCCGGGCCCTGATGGGTTCCCCGTCATCTTCTACAAGACCTTTTGCACAACATTGGCGCCAATTCTCACCAAGCTTTTCAATGAGGTAGGCGATACCTTGGACATTCCCCCCACAATGCTTATGGCCTCGGTTGTAGTGATTCCAAAAGCTGGCAAGGATGTTCGACTCTGTGCCTCTTTTAGACCGATATCTATTTTAAACACTGATTTAAAGCTCTTTACAGGGATATTGGTGGTCAGGCTAGGTCCAATAATGCCGGGGTTGCAGGATCCCGACCAGTCTGGCTTTGTGGCCACCAGACAGTGCAGTGACAACACACGGAGGCTACTTCACCTTCTCGACAAGGCTGAACACCAGAAAGAGGAATGTGTGGTGCTATCGGTCGATACTGAAAAAGCATTCGACCGAGTACATTGGAAGTGTCTGGAGACCACCCTTGCGCGGTTCGGGATGGGCGACCGCTTTCGTAAATGGATATTCAGTGACTGTAGCCACCCCACGGCCACGGTGCGGGTGAATGGCCGCTCCTCCAACTCTTTCCCAATCGCCCGAGGCACGAGGCAGGAGTGTCCAATCTGTCCCCTGCTCTTCGCTCTTGACATGGAGCCCGTAGCCCAGAGGGTGCAGGTGAACCTGCTGTTCTCTGAGGTTAGAATCAGGGGGGACCTTCACACTATCAGTCTTTAAGCAGACGACGCGGAAGCTACACTGGAGAAACCCCAGACTTCCATCCCTGTGTTTTTTGCTTAACTCAAGAGCTTTGCGGAGGGCTCTGGGTTCCAGGTCAACGTTACGAAATCACGAGTCCTAGGGATTTCCCTACAGCCTTCCACCCGGGAGACCCTTGCGTGTTCTGTTGCATTTCAGTGGGAGATGGAATCGATTCCATATCTAGGGATCATGCCGACGGTGTCCACGTGTGCTACGGCTACCCTGAACTATAAGCATCTTCTCTCCCAGGTTCGTAAAGATCTACGCCTCTGGAAGCCATTTGGCCTTCCCTTGCTCAGCCGAGTGACAGCACTCATGATGAACGTGTTACCCAAGATATTATACATCTTTCAAATGCTCCCAGTGAAGCCTCCCCCTGGTATTATTAAATCGCTTCAGCTGGAATTCTGTTCGTTCGTGTGGGCTGAGAAAAAAGCCTAAAATGAGCAAGGAATTGAGCTATAGGCCCTCCTGAAAGGGAGGACTGGGAGTCTCCAATATAGCTCGTTACTACCAAGCTACCCAATTGCGCGTTTTGCTAGAATGGTCCTGTAGTAAGTCGGAGAAACATTGGCTGTTTATGGAAAGAGCGATCTCAGGTCAGGCGCTGTGGGGGATCACTTTCCTTCACAAGACTCAATGCCCAGCTGGTTTATATGGCTCGCCAATCACTCACACAACTTTGAGGGTATGGGACTACACTGCTACAAGATATGGCTTAACCTCCTTCCCATCACCCCTCACACCTACAGTCAAAAATGCGGAATTCACCCCAGTTCTAGATTAGAGGGCTTTCCAATGCAGGGATAGAGAAGGGTGTAGGTCAATAGGACACCTTTTTGACTTGGAGGGCCCTTTGACCTTCGAAGAACTTCGTTCCGAACTCGTCTCTGCCATGGTCCGAGCTGTACCACTTTCATCAGGTACGACATTGGGTGATGCACCCCTCGATGCGACTAGGGGCCCAAAGACCACTAACCCCATATGAAAAATGGCTCCACACCAAGAAGTCCAACTCACACCTTATCACTGAACTTTATCACTTTCTGCGCCCCCCAGAAATGGTGACCTCCTCAGCATGGCAATGGTGTTGGGAAGTAGAATTGGGGCGAACACTTTTGCAGAATGAATGGGGTGACATTAACTACCGCACACGCCACACCGCACAGAACATTTCCAGCATTGAAACAGCGACCAAAGTAGTCACCTACTGGTACCTTACGCCCCCAGACTACACAGACACAATCCCAATCGCTCTTCACAATGCTGGAGGGAAGGTGGAGCAGAGGGCACACTGACACACCTACTAGGGGACTGCCCTGTCATATCACCCTACTGCAGAGGTCTTCAAACTTTTGTAGGTTGAGCCCCCCCAACTGAATTTTTTGAAATGTCGGGCCCCCCCACCACCTGACAGAAATTTCTGGAATCTTGTACACTACATAATTGACTGCCACCCGCATATCCCGGGCCATATCCGGCAAATAATGTTCAACACAATGGGAGTTTAGTGAACTGTAGATTTGTGAGTGGGTGTGGTTAATGACAGGCTTATTACACAGATCAAAACAAACAAAATGTTCCAAGATAAAATGTGTGCAAATTGTTTTTACTAGGATGCTTTGTTTTACACATGACAGATTGATAATAACACCACCAACATTAATGTGACGGGTGTGCCTGTTTTTCACCACAGAGACGGTCAATCTGTGGATGGATTTTTGCTACTGCCAACGGTGAGTGTAAAAATTCAGGACAAAGGGTCAACATTCAGGACACAAATTCAGGACAGAAGGTCAAAATTCAGGACAAAACTTCAGGACAATAGGTACGTTTTACAGACACATCAGAGGAGGTCACGCCATAGTATACAAGTAAGCCCAGCCAAATCCAAACATATTCAACCATTTGCAAACCTATCCATCACGTATCCTTCCATCTATCATTTCACTCAACCATTCCTTCATCCATCCTTTCACTCATCCATCATCCATCCATCCACCCTTTCACCCTATCCATCTGTACACTCATCCATTCACTCTTCTACCCATCCATTCACTCATCCATCCAGCCATTTACCCTTTCACCCATCCAGCCATCCTTTCACTTACTCATCCATCCACCCAGTCACTCATCCTTCCACCCATCCACCCTTTCAGTCATCCATCCATCCTCCCTTTCCCTCTCCATCGACCCTTTCACTTAGCCATCCTTCCTTCCATCCATCCACCCACCCATCCATCTACTCATCCACTCATTAATCCATCCATTGACCCTATCACTCATCCATCCTTTCTCTCATCCATCTATCCTTTCACTCCTTCACTCATCTATTCATCCTTTTGTCCATCTACCCTCCCTTTCACTTACTCATCCATCCTTACATCCACCCTTTCACTCATCCTTCCATCCATTCACCCTTGCACTTATCAATTCATCAATCCATCCAACATTTCACTCATCCATCCACCCACTCACTCATCATCCACCTTTTCACTCATCCATCCTTTCACTCATCCATCCTTTCACTCATCCATCCTTTCACTCATCCATCCACCCTTTTACCCATCCATCCACCCTTTTACCCATCCAGCTACCCTTCCACCCATACATTCAGCTATTTACCTTTTCTCTCATCCATCCTTCCACTCACTCATCAATCCATCCATCCTCTCTCATTCTCCATCTATTCAATCTTTCATTCATCCATTCACCCTTTCACTAATTCATCCAGCCATCCACCCATCCCTTCACTTACTCACTCGCCCACCTTTTCATATTAATTTTGAGCTGAGCATTTTTGAGAAGAGGCCCATCAAGAACTTCACCCTCGCTAAAGGAGCCATTCCAGGACTTGGACAGGATCCACCAGGGTGGGCACAGGGGTGGGCATGCAGTTTTCAAGTATTCCAGGGAGGGGTAGGGCTCCTCACCCCTTCCTGGACAAGACAACGAGAAGACAGGCTCTCTTTCCAAAATGTTAGTTTCACCATCCCCCACTGTGATGTACAGTACTTAAAGGAGATACTCCAAGATAACTGATTTAACTGATTGTCCTCCATACTTTGTTTAATCAGTGTGGGTGCGATTGTGCCATTTCTTTATTTTATTCCAATTATAGACTGCATGTTTGCAGAACCGAGGTTTGCTTACAATTTAGTGACAGTAATTAAGCTCTGTGAAGAGAACCACGTGCTGCCTCGGGGTAATCAGGGCAGGTTCTAGGATGTTTGCGGCCCTGGGCAGAAAGGGAATGTGTGAGGCCCCTCTAAATTGCAGAGACACATTCAGGGCTGTTTGCATCTGAATAGATGCCCCTGCGCCTGAAGCTCCAGCCCCTCCCTCTCAGTCACCTTCAAGCACCTCTTAACAGCTCATCAAGGGCTGAAGGTGTGAGGGTTGCCATCCCGCTGTTTTCAAAACCTCCGTTACGGCCGGCCGAATATCAGCCATCAGATTTTCGTGTGAAGTGCGCGCCCCCCCTGGAATGGTGGCGCGCCCCCCC
Organism: Triturus cristatus; assembly: GCF_964204655.1. Taxonomy (NCBI): domain Eukaryota; kingdom Metazoa; phylum Chordata; class Amphibia; order Caudata; family Salamandridae; genus Triturus; species Triturus cristatus. The sequence continues at coordinate 478,263,662 of NC_140590.1, read as the reverse complement.
TGGGGGGCGCGCCCCACAGATTGAAGAACACTGCCCTACTGGGACCAAATTTTAGGCGACGTAGACAACCATTTCAACACAAAGATACAGTGTTTCCCGGTGGATGTCGTCTTGGGCCTACCCAACGCACTTACATTTCGCCTCAGGTCACGCAAGGGTAGACAAATGGGAATAGCCCTTGGGGCAGCATTGCAAAACATAATATCCCACTGGGGCACAGATAGAATAACCACATACCAGGGGTGGTTGCAAAAATGATGGCTCGTTCTAGGCATGGAACGCATAACTCTTTCACTACAGGGAGATGGGGCCTCTTTTGCAGATCTTTGGTGCCCGTTTCTTTCCCTACTTGGCACTGGACTGAGGGAACTCACCTGCCCTAAGTACTTGCACCTTTTATGGCTCTCGTAGCCCCCACAAGAATCCACTCCACTGGCACCACCAGGCACGACATCCTAGTGAACTTGTATGGGTTACAGCTACATGACATTCAACTGGCCCTGATGGGAATGAGACAGGTGTAGGGGGTCAGGAGCATGCAGGGAGGGACTTGGAGGGGTGGGTGGTTGGGAAGGGAGTTGGTTTTCTTTCTTTTTTATGTAGTCTGCCATGCTGTGACCCATTGCTCTCTATGACAATAAAAAGAATTTAACCTAAAATCATATTTTTCATTCCCTCTTCTGATGCCATTGATTTTTCATGCAGTTGTTTGCTAAGCACCCTAGAAAGAGCTTGTATGAAATTGGGTTACTGATTGAGTGGTGGTGAAACCCTTCTTAAGCAGCAACCACAATTCTTTTCAGGGTAAAGTCACAAGCAAACCCTAAATTAACCTGTGCTAAACCCTTGGATAGATTGCACATAGCAGTCACGCTTACCTCAGAGGCAATGTCTAATTGTGCAACAGTAATAGTGAAAACACTCCACAAAAGGATTCCACACCAGTTTAGAAAAATACAGTACATTTTTATAAATAAAAGAAGATAAAATAAAAAAAATCAAATCAACAGAACCAGAGATATGTAGGTTTTAAGATTTCAGCAAAAATAGCATCAAAAGTCATTAAGTGTCAACTATGGATACCTGGTTGCACCAGACCGAGGAAAAGTAACAAGTTCAGGCCAACCACGATGGAGCGTGGGCCAGCTACAGGAACCCAGTTAGGCCTGCTGAACAAGGTACCTTCAATCCTGGTTTGCACAGCATTGTGTGGTTCTGAGGAGTTAAGAGGCTGCGATGCTCCACTCGGCATCGTATTTGAGGCTGCTGTCCATGAGGGATGAGAAGCCCTACGCCACGAATGCATCGCACATTGGCAGTTCCGATACGTCAATGGGCTGAGATGCAGTACAGCTCTTTGTCGCAGGAACTGATCCACGCAGCAGTGGCAAACATCGGTTCTGCTCAGAGTTGTGCTTGGAAGCAGTGGAGATGCATCCATTTCACTGGATTCACAAAACCTGGCAAAGCACCTTAGGCCCATTTACAAGGGTTCGGGACTGAGGTGGCACCACTTTAGAGGGTAGACTCACAAATGGCACAGTCCAGGCGCTAAGTTCAAGATTACTGGAGGCTACTGTCCCTGAGGCCCAAGTCAGGATGACCGCCAACTGGCCCATTTAATCACTTTGTGGTCCTGAGTTCAACAGATGCAGATCCAGTCCTTCTCACTCTGGAAAGATGACAGCAGGTCAGCACAGCATGGCAGTGGTCCGTCTTCCTGGCAGAGTATCTACAGGTCCAGAAGTGTACTGAAGAGTTAGTGTCTGAGGTCCAGTATTTATATCAAGCTGTGCATTAGAAGTGAGGAGGAGCTTCTAGATGTTTCCCTTTAAAGTCCTCAGTGATCCTGCTTTCCCTGCCTTGGCTCCAGACTAACTACAGGGGGTATGCAGCCCTTAGTGTGGAGTCAGAACACAGCCTATTCAAGGGTAACTAGGGCTGGGTCCAGCCCCACCCTCCAATTCTGTCAGTGATGGAAACTACTAGGCACACCGTAGCTCTCCAGTGTGTGTGCTTGTCTAGGAGGAACACACAAACCCCATCTGTCAGCTACACTCAGTCATGTGACCAAGAGAAATGTTACAGGCACTAAACGGCTACGGCAGGAAAATGTCAACTTTCCAAAAGTGGTATTTTCAAAATTGTAACCTAAAGTCTGACTTATTCATAAGTTAGGATTTTTCAATACAATTCCAAAGCCACCAAACATGAACTGGGTACCTGCTCCCATTTAGAAATTACAGCTTATTAAAAGTAATAAAGTAACAGCAATGCTATCCTGTGGAAGAGGTATGCCTCGCAGAAGAGAAAAATGAATGTAAGGGTTTTTGACCACCAGGGCATGTAAACACTGCACCAGGCCCTCGGGGCTGCCCACGGTCTACCCTGGGGGTGTCTTATATGTATTAAACAGGAAGGTTTGGACCTAGATAAAAGGTTTATTTTGCCAGGTTTGAATGGAAGTTTAAATGCGCTTACACAATCTGTGATGACAGGCCTCAGAGGGCTACTTCAGTGGGTGTCAGAATCAGTGAAGTAGTCCTATGAGTAGCATTTAATTTACAGACCCTGAGCAAAGGTAGTGCCACTTTACTAGGGACTTAAAGGATATTAAATATGCCAATTGGGGATAAGCCAACGTGACCATGTTTAAAGGATTGAGCACATGCACTTTAGCACTGGTTATCAGAGGTAAAGTGCGCAGAATCCATGGGGGAGGAAAGTCAAATGTTTGGGGGAATTCCACCCGATGGCTGGCAGATCTATCAGAGCTTGTCACTTCATAAGTACTCAAGAGGTAAACTAGGGTAGATGTTTCATGGTGGAGGGGGAAGATGTTTGACCCATCCATCATTTAGTGTGATGTTTGATATTTCCAAACTAAGACATATGTAAGATTTATTAGAATGTCATATGCATCTTTCTGAGTCATTATTAGGATGTATTTACTAATACAAGGATCACCACACAAAAAAGTAATAACCCACTGACATGTCCACTTAAAACACAGAGCTATCACACAAGAATACATTCTTGCATGTTACACATTCGAGATCTACATTTATTTTCTCCTTTGTTTTACACGTAGTGCAGTTTAGTTCAAACAGTCAGAGGTCAAGGCAAGATAAACAAACAGTTAAGCACTTTAATGGGACCCTTTCTTAGTGTCCCCGTAAACAGAGCGACTGGGGAAACAGCTTTGCTTGGAGCGATGCTGCTTCTGCCTGCTAAAGCCGAGGTTCGCCTCTCCTGAGGTGAGCGGGGCTGCTGTGGGCCAGTCCGAGATGTCCAATATGAAGGACCTCGAAGTCTCCCGAAGAGCAGGGGATACACGATCCCAAGAGGATGCCAAATATTACACAACAACTGTGAGTTTCTGCTGGTGCACCGGTATCTCTGAGTCAGAGACATGTTTTCTGTCAGTACATTGAGGTTCCAGTGTCATGTAGAAGGGTGACTGTGATCCTGCAGCAGTTCAATCACCAAAAGATGCCTGGGCCATGGAACCCCTCCCCCGTTCCCAAAAGAGATGCCATTGAGTTGTTTCTGGATCACAGTAGCCAGTGTGCACGCCTCAAGCACAGATTACGGCTGAGGTAATCACAGAGTCACCAGATCCACTTGCAACACATGCAGTGTACTAGGAATCCTCAGGGTGCTTACAACTGGCAGACTATCTGCAGGAGAGGTGACGGGCCTAGTCAGCATGCTTTCCTTCCGAGCAGGATGTAGTACGTACCAGAGTGCTGGCACGAGGGGGCCTAATTGGCATCTTATCCTTCCGAGCTGGATATGGTACGCAAATGAGTGCTGGCATAGCAGGCCTAGTCAGCATCTTATCCTTCCAACCGTGATATAGTATGCATGGGAGTGCTGGCACGAGGGACCTAATCAGCATCTTATCCTTCCAAGCTCGATAGAGTGTGCATCAGAGTGATGGCACGAGGGGCCTAATTAACATCTTATCCTTCTGAGCTCGATATAGTACGCATCAGAGTGCTGGCACGAGTGGCCAAGTCAGCATCTTATCCTTTGGAGCTGGATATATAGTATACATTACAGTGCTGGTACGACGGGTCTAGTCAGCCCTCTGTCTTTCCAAGGTCGATACATTGTGCTTCAGATTGCTGGCACGAGGGGCCTAGTCAGCATCTTATCCTTCTGAGCTCGATATAGTATGCATCAGAGTGCTGGCACGAGTAGCCTAGTCAGCATCTTATCCTTTGGAGCTGGATATAGTATACATTCGAGTGCTGGTACGACGGGCCTAGTCAGCCCTCTTTCTTTCCAAGGTCGATACAGTGTGCTTCAGATTGCTGGGACGAGGGGGCCAAGTCAGCATCTTATCCTTCTTAGCTGAATGTAGAATGCATCAGAGTGCTGGCACGATGGGTCTAGTCAGCATCTTATCCTTCCCTGCTGGATATAGTGTGCATCAGAATGTTGGCACGAGGGTCATAGTCAGCATCATATCCTTCCGACCTTGATATAGTACGCATGAGAGTGATGGCTCGAGGGACCTAATCAGCATCTTATCCTCCCGAGCGTGATAGAGTGTACACCAGAGTGCTGGCACAAGGGGCCTAATCAGCATCTTATCCTTCCAAGCTCGATATAGCAAGCATCAGATTGCTGGCACGAGGGAAATAGTCAGCATCTTATCCTTCTGAGCTTGCTATAGTATGCATCAGAGTGCTGGCACAGGGGGCCTAATCAGAATCTTATCATTCTGAGCTGGATATACTATGCATCAGTGTACTGACACAATGGCCTAATCAGCATCTTAACCTTCCGAACTGGATATAGTACGCATCAGAGTGCTGGCATGAGGGGCCTAATCAGCAAATTATCCCTCCGAGCTGGATCTAGTACGGATCAGAGTGCAGGCACGAGGGGCCTAATTGGCATCTTATACTTCTGAGCTGTTTATAGTATGCATCAGAATGTCGGCACAAGGGCCTAATCAGCATCTTATCCTTCTGAGCTGGATATAGTATGCATCAGAGTGCTGACACGAAGGGCCCAGTCAGCTCTCCGTCATTCCAGTGTGCTTCAGAATGCTGAGACGAGGGTCATAGTCAGCATCTTATCCTTCAGAGCTGAATGTAGTACGCATCTGTGTGCTGGCACAAGGGGCCTAGTCAACATCTTATCCTTCCGAGTTGAATGTTGTACACATCAGAGTGCTGGCACGAGGGACCTAGTCAGCATCTTATCCTTCCCAGCTGGATATAGTATGCATCGAAGAGCTGACACAAGGGGAATTTTCAGAATCTTATCTTTCTGAGCTCAATAGAGTGTGCATCGGGGTGCTGGCATGAGGGGCCTAGTCAAAATCTTATCTTTCCAAGCTGTAATATGTATGCATCAGAGTGCTGGCACGAGGTGCCTAATCAGCATCTTATCCTTCTGAGCTGGATATAGTACGCATCAGAGTTCTGGCTCGAGGGCCCAATCAGGATCTTATCCTTCCGAGCTGAATATAGTATGCATCAGAGTGCTGGCATGAAGGGCTTGATTAGCATTTTATCCTTCTGAGCTGTATTTAGCATGCATCAGAGTGCTGGCACAAAGGGCCCAGTCAGCCCTCCGTCCTTCCAAAGTTGATACAGTGTGTTTCAGAGTACTAGGATGAGGGGCCTAGTCAGCATCTTATCCTTCTGAGTTCGATAGAGTGTGCATCAGAGTGCTGGCACGAGTGGCCTAGTCAGCATCTTATCCTTTCTGAGCTGAATGTAGTACACATCAGAGTGCTAGGATGGGCCTAGTTAGCATCTTATCCTTCTGAGTTTGATAGAGTGTAGATCAGAGTGCTGGCATGAGGATCCTAGTCAGCATCTTATCCTTCTGAGCTCGATAGAGTGTGCACCAAAGTGCTGGTACGACGGGCCTAGTCAGCCCTCTGTCCTTCCAAGGTCGATAGTGTGCTTTAGATTGCTGGGACGAGGGTCCTAGTCAGCATATTATCCTTCTGAGCTTAATGTAGTATGCATCAGAGTGCTGGCAAGAGGGGTCTAGTCATCATCTTGCCCTTCCGAGCTGGATATAGAACACATCACAGTGCTGGCACGAGGGGCCTAGTCAGCATCTTATCCTTCAAAGCTGGATATAGTATACAGCGGAGTGCTGGTATGATGGGCACAGAAAGCTCTCCATTCTTCCAAAGGTCGATGTGCTTCAGATTGCTGGGACAAGGGGCCTAGTCAGCATTTTATCCTTCCAAGCTCAATAGAGTGTGCATCAGACTGCTGGCAAGAGGGGCTTGATCAGCATCGTATCCTTCTGAGCTGGATACAGTACACATCAGAGTGCTGACACGAGGGGCCTAGTCAGCATCTTATCCTTCCGAGCTGGATAGAATATGGATCAGAGTGCTGGCATGAGGGGCCTAATCAGCATCTTTTATTTTGGAGCTGGATATAGTACGCATCAGAGTGCCCACAAGAGGGGCCTGATCAGCATCTTATCCTTCCAAGCGGGATATAGTATGCATCAGAGTGCTGGCACGAGGGGCCTAGTCAGCATCTTATACTTCTGAGCTGGATAGAATATGGATCAGAGTGCTATCACGATGGGCCTATTCAGCCATTCGTCTTTCCAAGGTTGATACAGTTGGCATCAGAGTGCTGGCATCAAGGGCCTAGTCAGCATCTTATCTTCCCAAGCTGGATATAGCACGCATCAGAGTGCTGGCACGAAGGGCCTAGTCAGCATCTTATCCTTCTGAGATGGTTATAGTATGCATCAGAGTGCTGGCACGAGGTGCCTGATCAGCATTTTATCCTTCCGTGCTGGATATAGTACGCATCAGAGTGCTTACACAAGGGGCATAGTCAGGATCTTATCCTTCCAAGCTGAATGTAGCATGTATAAGAGTGCTGGCACGAAGAAGTGCCTAATCAGCATCTTATCCTTCTGAGCTCAATGGACTGTGCACCAGAGTAATGGCACAAGGGGACTAGTCAGCATCTTACCCTTCTGAGCTGGATATGCATCAGAGTGCTGGCACGATGGGCCTAGTCAGCCTTCCGCCCTTCCAAGGTTGATACAGTTTGCATCAGAGTGGTGGCACGAGGGACCTAGTCAGCATCTTATCCTTCTGAGCTCAATAGAGTGTGCATCAGAGTGGTGGCACGAGGGGTTTGGTCAGCATTTTATCCTTCCAAGCTGGATATAATACATATTAGAGTACTGGTACGAAGGGCCTAGTCAACATCTTATCCTTACAAGCTGGATCTAGTATGCGTCAGAGTACTGGCATAAGGTGCGTAATCAGCATCTTACCCTTCCAAGCTGGATAGTGTTTGCATCAGAGTGCTGGTATGAGGTGCGTAATAATTATCTTACCCTTCCAAGCTGGATATAGTATGCATCAGAGTACAGGCATGAGGTGCGTAATCAGCATCTTACCCTTCCAAGCTGGATAGCGTATGCATCAGAGTGCTGGCAAGAGGGACCTACTCATCAACTTATCCTTTTGAACTCAATAGAGTGTGCATCAGAGTGCTGGCAGGATGGGCCTAGTCAGCATCTTATACTTCTGAGCACGATAGAGTGTGCATCAGGGTGGTGGTACAAGGGGCCTAGTCAGCATCTTAACATTCCGAGCTCGATAGAATGTGCATCAGTGTGCTGGCACAAGGGCTGGTCAGACCACCTTCATTCTGAGGTACTGTGTGCATGGGTGTTCTGGAAATCTTCTGCATGCTTACAACAGCCAGATTGTCTGCAGAAGGGATGACAGGACTAGCTAGCCTCCCACCCTTCCGAGCTTGATACATTGTGCCTCAAAGTACCGGCACGATGGGCCTGGTGAGCCTCCCATCCTTCCGAGCTCGATACAGTGTTCTGTGCCGTGATGACTAGATAGATAGATAAGAAAAATAACAAAAATAACAAATGGGGGAGGGAGTAAAGAGGTAACGAGATAGAATCAACCTCCTGTTCAACCTTTTTATAAACAATAAGATTCTACCCTTCAATACGAAGAATTGTTTTTCATTTTTTTGTGATAAGGGAAAGGTGTATTAGTGATCCATGAGATGTCATGGAAAAGCACTAAGTGTTTTTAAAATACCCCTCACACACTAAGAATTCCTTAGTGTCATGCTTCATCATAGGGGTCTTCCCGTCCCTCTAAGGGGCGGGGCGTGCTTCAACCTACGAGTACGTGGGAGCACTATTTTGTGAAAATAGGTAATGTATGCTGTTGGAGTGAGAGAGGTAGGGTCTGTGAAGAATATGAAGTGAGTTATAAAAATTCCTTGGCTAGTGGAAAAAAACTAATTTTATTCACTTCCCTAGCTGGAAATATTTTAAATGGGGATGCGTAGGGGGTATACTTTAATGTGATGCCCCCTACTGGGTCAACATGTTTCGTAAGCCGTCCCCACGGCTTGCTCGTCAGGACCTAATATGATCCCTACTGCACTCAAAATATATCTATTGTTTTTTATAAATATTGTATGCCTATTTTTCAAAACAAAACATGCAACATTGGCATGTCAGAAAAAGAGGGGGAAATCGCCGTAGTAGCCTCGAAACCAAATTGGTATCTATAAGGATAGAAGAACATTGAATCAACAACGTCGATTGTATTGTTAAATACATCACCATAACGTGGAACCACATATGTGTGTTTCATTTTATGACCTTGAGTTATCACCATTTGGGCAATATAACACCCGCTTTTAAAGAATAAGTAGGGTGCACCTGAACTTAGAGAAAATATATCTATAGATAGACAGACAGACAGATAGACAGATAGACAGATAGACAGACAGACAGGCAGACAGACAGACAGACAGACAGACAGACAGACAGACAGACAGACAGACAGACAGACAGACAGATAGACAGACAGATAGACAGATAGATAGATAGATAGATAGATAGATAGATAGATAGATAGATAGATAGATAGATAGATAGATAGATAGATAGATAGATAGATAGATAGATAGATAGATACACACTGCGCACCTTAGACACACCACCCCAGTTTTTTAAAATCTTCATAACTTTTTAAAGGAAAAATGGTTCTAATGTACTGGCAATTGCCGTCTTCAAATAAACATCAAGGACTTGGTTCTTCATGGTTTTGGAATGTTATCCTTCTTGAGAATCCCTTTCTGCCTACCTGCGTCTCATGAAAGTGCTCGGCATTAGGACCGCTTATTTTGTACATGCCAAGCATGCAGTGTCCTTAGGGCTGAAAGGGCTTCAGCCCCTCCCGTCGTGTGTCCCAGCCCGTGCTGCTGCAGCTCGGGCTGCTGTGGGCTAGGCTGGGTAGTGTCTGGAGTGTCCGGCACGCCCAAGTTTTTTACAGGTCTTTAAAGACCATTTGCATATTTACATACCTTTGTAAACTGGTCACCGAGGCTTAGTTTTTTTTCTAGTTCCAGTACCCCCTGGGCCCCCTTACATTTGTATTTTACATTTACTGTCGTAGTGTAAGAATGCATTTCATGAAAACGAATGCAATGTAAGGTTGCCGAAATAAAAATGCCAGCCATGTGTTGTTTAAAGAGCCTGCAAAGACCTTGTCTTGACACTAAATAGGGTAGAAGTAAAAAAGAATGTATTAATTTGTAATGTGACTTTTCTGTCTTTGTTCCCTTTAATTATCAGTCATGGATCATTCAGGCAGCCCTAGAACACAATTAAAAGTGCTTTATATATATATTTGCTGTTTGAAGTATGCACAGACAAATGCTGAAAATACGGCTTTATGTGACAGTTCATTTTTGTACCGTCTGGGACATCAAACTAATGAGCTGGCAACCCTAATCATAAGACTGGAAGTTTGTTGCAGGATCAGCACATTATTTATTTCCTCTTCCCTTGATCCCTGATTAATGCCATAATAGCAGGACTTAAAGTGGGCCGGGTCCTGCCGGTGCTCAGCACTGCAGTTCTTAAAAGCAGGTGCCAAGACGGGTATCTATCGGGCTCTACATTTTCACCTTCATACTGGAATGGAAACAAATCTAAACTCTGCAGCAGTTCACTGTTTTGATGTAACTTTATTTTTTTTGCTGTTCTGTATTGCCAAACTCAAAGTGCTTTACATCAACACCGTCTTCATTTATTTTTTGGTAGGCACGGACGATTACGTGATTTGCCCTTATAACACAGGATGTTGAGCCGACGCTGAGACTCAGACCTGCTTACTCAGCACCAAAGTTGACAGCTCTATCCATTACCCCATAAATGCTTGCGCAAGAACTAAAGCATTTTCTATTATAATATACCACAAAGCCATCGTTGTATGTATGCACGTAGTGTATTTATCTTTATGCAACTAACAACCTTTGACAAAGCCAATAGTCCTGGCTTGTTGTACGTGCAATGTTACTTATTTGGAGGCAATAACAGAGGCAGCGAAATACCAGTCGGGTGGCACATAATGCTGAGCACAGATTTTTAGCATAAATGTTTTCATCATATCATCCACGCCCCTATGAGAGAACCCCCCTCCCCCCGTTTTTTATCCCACTCAAAAGCCCTACATATTAGCAATAATTTAACTGTTATCTGAAACCCTACGCCACCTTCAATAACATGCTGAGTTACTCCAAGTGTCTGGGAATGCACCCTGCATTCAGATAACTCACTCCTCATTCTCGCCCCTTCACTTTCACGCTCACCCTGCACTCATAGCGATCACAATGCACTCACACTGATCACCATGCACTCACACCATTCACCCGCTCACCCTGCATTCACAGTGATAACTCTGCAATCACAATGCACTTGTGCTGTTCACCCTGTACCTCACCCTGCAGTCACACGAGCACACTACTCACCCTGCACTTATGTGACACTTTACTCACCTGTCGCCCTCAATGCTCACTCTGCAATCTCACTCAAACAAGCCCATCACTATCCTTGCATTCATTAGTCTCACTCTGCACTAACATGTGTGCCCAAATTCATATGGTCACCTCACTCACCGTACTCTCACACTGTCCCATCGCTCACAGTGCACTCACATGGGCCCTCCTGCCACCCACACAGTGCAGAGGGTTAATGTGCCTGCTACCAAGAAAATGTACCATGCAGATCACAGAACTGAGTGTAAGTAAACTATAAGTAGCGCTATAAAAAATGAAATTTCTGTCAGAAAGGTCCTACAGCGAGATGAGGTGCATTGTTGGTGACTGGTAGTGAGGGAATTCATGAAGAAGGAGGAAATGGGGCAGGGGGCCCCAAAAAAGACTGTTACACTGTGAGCAACCAGTGCTAGGGCCAGCCCTGGCACGGAGTCTTAGCAAACCCCCTCCACCGCCCCCGAAGTTCAGGTCTTGTGCTCAGGCGCGCAACGCCCATTGGACTCAAAGGGCTTCAGCACATCGTGTGTGTCAGCGGGGGTTGAAAAAGCTTCTCGGGCACACACAGAACAGCACCCAAGTACTTCAAGGGTCTTTAAAAGACCTTTTGCTTGTTAATGAGGCTTTGATGTTTTTCACCCTTTCTTAGAGCCCCTGCAGCTCGCCTCTGCATTTTGCTTGAAGAATCAGCCCCCCCCCATAATTTCTTCTTAGCCCATCTCCCCCCCCCCCCTCCGAAATGTGGCTCTAGTTGCGCCTCTGGTTGTGCCCTTGGTACATGTCCGCACCCAAAGCGCTCTGGGGCAGGGATTTTGTGTCTTGTAGCGCTTTACCAAAACCCCATTATAAAAATAAACTTAAAAATTAAAAATTATCATAATACATATGACAATATACAACATAGCGCTGTGCTTACACAGATGTAAACCCCTCAATTAATTAAAAAACGAATGTCTGGCAAGTAGTTTTAAAGTTGGAGCAAAGTACACGCATTTCACAGTTCTAATGCGGCATTTCCTCTGTTGCTTTTTAAATGAGTGAAAGCGTTTCCGAAATACAAGTTAGAGGGAAAACAACTCTTACAACAAGGGCTCCTAGTAAAATAATACGAACATAGAAGACATGCCACCAAGCCTTTCGGGTCATGTGCAGTTTTAAGCATCCTGTTTACGGACTGCCGCTTCCAATGCTACGATTTCTTATCATTTGTAAACTGGTGATTTCCTTTTACAATTGTCATGAGTGAATCGACAAACGGCGTCTTAACCCTGTATGAATGCGATGGCTCCTCGGCTTTAGAGCTGAAAGGTGCAGTTCCAACAGCAGCTTGTCTCGGAGCGCTGCTGCTTCTGCCTGCTAAAGCCGAGGCTTGCCTCTCCAGCGGTGGGCGGGGCTTCCGTGGGCTCGTCCGAGGTGTCCAATAGACAGGACCTCCGGATTCTGCCGAAGGCAAGGGGATACACGATTCCGAGGGGATACCAGATATTACACAACACCGGGGCCAGAGGAGAATCCTCCTGGGACCCAGTGATTCCAAGGCACGGCGTGCACCTGTGTGGCATCTGCAAAGGGATGCCCTGGGATTGGCCTTCTCTCGGGGGTACTTGCCTATATAAGTGAAGGGAATGCTTTGGATTTCAGAACATCTTGGGGTACGGGGGATGGGACCTCCTTCCCCCTTCCCAGGGCTCCTGGTAGCTCCTGTATTCTCTTTTCTATGTTTGTAATGGAACCTTGTATGGTTCCATATTCCCTGTTATGTTCTCAACTTCATTGGTGGTTCCTGGTTGTGAGCTGGAGAGCTGACTGGTAACTAGAGTCCACCCTCTGTGCTGTGCTTGAGTACATTTTAATTATGCTTGCCTTGTGGGCCTTCTCCTGGCTTATCCACATCCAGCCGCGGTCGGTAGTAGGAGTAACTGCAGGGCGGTGACGTGGGGAGGGGCGGGGTGGGGGGTAGTAAACTATGGATTACGGAGGTTTACAGGTAAATTAATATATAAATTAATAAAACGAATTTCGTTGCGTCCACTGCATCGCATTTGGGGATGCAGTGCACGCAACGAAATTCGTTTTATTAATTTATATGTTAATTTACCTGTAAACCTCCGTAATCCACAGTTTACTAACCCCCACCCTGCCCCTCCTCCTCCCCACGTCACCGCCCTGCAGTTACTCCTACTACCGACCGCGGCTGTCCACATCACAACAGTTGGACGACAAGCGTCTTGTCACCAGTCACATTACCACCTTACAACCCAGGCAGTGAAGGGAGTGAGCCTCACAATGATAAAGAAAAAACACTAGGGGAATATTATCAAGGGTGTAATCGCCGCTTTTTCGGCACATAGCGCCGAAAAAGCGGCGATTTAATTATCACTCAATCAACAAGGACACGCTAACAAGCGTTAGCAGGTGTTTCCTTGCTACTTTGCATGTCAGCAATCAATATCGCTAATGACATGCAAAGTAGGCGTTCCCGCTCATAACTCCATGTCAATTCACGCTGACATGGATTCGCGCTATTTACAACTCTGCAGCAGTCCCGCGAAGAGATAAAAAAAAATGCGCTTGCTGCGTTTATCACTGTAATTTAACGTCTGCTTTTTATTTGACTTAGCTGTACTAATAATGGGAGGTGGATTGTATGTTTAGGTCCACACTCCCCTATCAGCAAGCAGGCCCATAGCGCTGTCAAATCTTTGCTGGATTTCACACGCTATTTCTCATTTTCATCTTCTATCGCTGGAATTACATCGCCTGTTAGCAAAGCGTTGATAATACGCTGCTAACACGGCGATGTAATTCAGCGATAGACGGCAGTAAACAGAAACGCGCTAAATGCGCCTAGCGATGTTTATCGCTGTTCTTTGATAATATGCCCCACAGTTCTGTATATCAAATGAACTAACGTCAGTGTTGCAAGTTTTCTCCACCTCAGGTCATTTGCTTTGAGTCTCCATTAAATGGCCCAGTGGGAGGTACATTAGTCTGCGCGTGAACAACACAGTGTTGCTTACGAATGCCAGAGCGTCCCACACTCTCTGATCCTCTAGCTGGGGCTCTCCTTTTTGATGCCAGACCGCAACTCTGTCAAATGTAGGCACCATAATTGCTCTTCATCCATACCAAAGGCCGTTTGTACCACTACTCAGTGAGTGAGGAAACCAGCTTCTTTGTGCATTCCACATATTGACAGCATTCAGAACAGAACTGAGTTTTACTACATCTATATCTCCACTGTAAGGTGTAAAGCAGCAACTGTAGCATCATTATTTGGATTGGTACCAAATGATTCCTGTATTTATATGTTTTTTGGGAAGATTTTTGTGGATTTATATTGGGCAAACATGGCCCGAAAGCATCAGAGTAGCATGATACAAGGGTTCAGCCAGTTACAATAATTATGAGCAGACATTTACATCAGTAGTTGCGGCCAAGGACAAATGCAGCCATTGGACATGTGACGTACACGGTTCAAGCATCCCTTCCTGCACATGAACAATCATCAAATAATGGCGATTTGCTATTTCTATCAGTGCTGCAGAATGCTGCACACGTAGAAGTAACAAATCACCATTATTGATTTTGTATGTGCAGGACACCGTCCTGCACATAAACAATCAGTCCCTGCAAAGCAGGCACCCTTACACTAAGGCGCAAGGGTATCTGTGTTGGCTTTAGGCAATTATTTTTAGCACCAGCATTAGGGAGGACACAGGGGTGCGCCGTATGGTTGTAAATATGGTACATCTCTGTGTTTTGGGAATGGCCGAGCGCGGCGCTGTAAATTTTGACGCAGCTCCGCGCCTTGCCATTTCCGTGTAAATATGCCCCAAGATATACTAAAACAGTAAACAATGCCATGACAAGCCACAAGTTTTACTCTCAAAGATCCAATGAACCTGTAGTTCAGATTGTAGACTAAGGCAATTGGCTATAAAGTGCCAGTTTGGGCCAATCAATTGATTCTCGATCAGTCCATTGTTCAATGTACCAGCAACAAAATACAGGAAAGACTATAGGCTGTAGGTAACCCATCATTGAAGGATGCTATTGCAATAGCAAACACTGTAGAGGAATCTGAACATTGGATGAAGGTGTTGCAGCATTTAGAGATCAAGAAGAAATCAGAAGTTATAGCACTGGAGGGGCATATGACAGGCAGGTCGCTCCCCTGACCGCCACACAGCCCCCTGTGTGAACTGTGACCCTGTGCTACCGCCGCCCATGACCAGCCCGCCTCGCCGCACCTCCACTGGTATTGTATTGTCTCCTCTGGGCCCTTTGCTTGTTGCACCCTCTCCTCTGTGCCCCGTTTTTGATTCTGTACCCCCTGTACTTGTGCCCTTTGCTTGTTGCACCCTCTCCTCTGTGCCCCGTTTTTGATTCTGTACCCCCTGTACTTGTGCCCTTTGCTTGTTGCACCCTCTCCTCTGTGCCCCGTTTTTGATTCTGTACCCCCTGTACTTGTGCCCGTTGCTTGTTGCACCCTCTCCTCTGTGCCCCGTTTTTGATTCTGTACCCCTTCACTTGTGCCCTTTTTCGCTTGCACCCTCTCCTCTGTGCCCCGCTTTTGATTCTGTACCCCCCCTCGGTGCCCTTTCGTTTTTGTGCCCCTCCCCTCGTCGTCCCTTGCCTCGGTTTACCCACTGCTGCGTCCCTGTGGCCCCGCCCCCTCGCCTCCCATTGGCCGCCCCGCTCCCACCTCCCAGCTGCTCCTCCCTCCCTCTGTCCCTCATATGGAGGCCGCGCAGCAGCCGCGCAGCGGCCGCGCGTAGCGGGCACGCCAAAGGCAAGCCCGTCTGCGCCTGGACCGCGCCCAGCGCCAGAACCCCTGGCCTCAGCCGATGCCAGGGCACCCGTCTGAGATATGATACAGCCGCCCTAAATGCTCTCAACACCGGACGACCACCCGCCTGCTACCAAGCTACCCCGAGGCGCACCCACAGACCCTTCGCCTGTCAAGCCTGCAAATTCACCTGCCTCCGAACCTGCCCCCCGCCCGCCAGACTAAGCAACAACAACAACGACACAGATGCATCCTCCTCAACACACGCTCCGTCCACGAGCACGCTGTCGAACTCTGGGACCTTCTCGACACAACAGCACCCGACGTCGCCTTCCTCACGGAAACCTGGATGAACGCTTCCTCGGCCCCCGACATCGCCATAGCCATCCCAGACGGCTACAAGATCACCCGGAAGGACCGCGTCAACCAAACCGGAGGAGGAATCGCCATCATCTACAGGAACACCATCAACATCACGACCAACGCCGAAGACACATTCTCCGACGCCGAACACCTACACTTCCAGATCCACACCGACCCCAAGACCACCCTTAGAGGAACACTCATCTACAGACCTCCGGGCACGCGCACACAATTCAGCGAAACCATCGCCGACCTCGTCAGTCCGCACGCCCTAGCCTCACCAGAATACATCCTCCTAGGGGACCTGAATTTTCACCTGGAGAAAAACAACTACAACAACACCACCACCCTGCACGACAACCTCGCCAGCCTCGAACTCAAACAATTGGTGAACACCCCCACCCACCTCGCTGGCCACATACTCGACCCCATCTTCTCCACCGGCAACCACGTCTCCTTCAGCCACTCCACCGGACTAACTGGACCGACCACAGATGCCTTCACTTCACCTTCAAAAAGACCACATCCCACCACCGCACGCAACGAATCCCCCGCAGATGCTGGAGCAAAGTCACCACTGACCAGCTCCTCTCATCACTGAGCCAGAACCAGCCAGCCAACACCGCTGACACTAACGACGCAGCCCACAACCTCACACAGTGGATCATCAACTGCGCCAATGACCTCGCCCCTTTGAAGAACCCCCCAGGCAAGACCGGCAACAGGAAAACCCCCTGGTTCACAGACGTCCTCAAAGAATCTAAGAAAACCTGCCGAACCCTTGAAAAAACCTGGCGCCACGAACAGACAACAGAAAATATGACAGCCTTCAAGAACGCCACTCGCGAACACCACCAGCTGACCCGCACCACCAAAAAGACATCGTTCAAAGAGCGGCTAGACAACAACAACTACAACAGCAAGGAACTCTTCAGCATCGTCAAAGTGCTCTCCAACCCCAGCGCCAGCAAAAACGACATCACACCGTCACAAGACCTCTGCAAATCCCTCGCCACGTTCTTCCACCGCAAGATCTCAGATATACACGACAGCTTCGGACCCCAGACTCCGCCTCCAGTCACCGAACCAACGACCCCGCCAGCACCCTCAGCGCCTGGACCCCCATCAGCACTGAAGACACCACCCACATCATGAACACCATCCACTCTGGCTCCCCCTCTGATCCATGCCCCCATCATATCTTCAACCAAGCCGACATCATCATCGCACCCCACCTCCGGAACGTCATTAACAACTCCTTCACGTCAGCCTCCTTCCCTGAGAGCTGGAAGCATGCAGAAATCAACGCCCTTCTGAAGAAACCCACAGCGGACCCCAAAGACCTCAAGAACTTCCGCCCCATCTCTCTTCTTCCCTTCCCAGCAAAAGTCATCGAGAAGACCGTCAATAAACAGCTGACTGCATTCCTCGAGGCAAACAACTCGCTCGACCCGTCCCAATCTGGATTTCGAGCCAACCACAGCACCGAGACCGCCCTCATCACAGCCACCAACGACATCAGGACCCTGATGGACAACGGAGAAACAACTGCTCTCATCCTCCTAGACCTCTTGGCAGCCTTTGACACCGTATGCCATCGCACCCTAACAACCCGCCTCTTCAACACTGGGATTCAAGGAAAGGCCCTGGATTCGAATCACCTCGTTCCTCTCCGACAGAAACTAGAGAGTCCGCCTCCCTCCCTTCCGCTCAGCGGCCACCGAGATCATCTGCGACGTACCCCAAGGCTCCTCACTCAGTCCAACCCTCTTCAATATCTACATGAGCACCCTCGCCACCATCGCACGCAAACATAACATCAACATCATCTCCTATGCCGACGACACCCAGCTGATACTCTCCCTCACCAAAGACCCAGCCACCGCCTAAACCAACCTCCAGGAAGGAATGAAAGATGTCGCAGAATGGATGAAGATCAGTCGCCTGAAGCTGAACTCAGACAAGACGGAGGTCCTCATCCTCGGGCAATCCCCATCCGCCTGGAACGACTCCTGGTGGCCCACAGCGCTGGGCTCCGCGCCGACACCCTCGGACCACGCACGCAACCTGGGATTCATCCTGGACTCCTCCCTCACGATAGCCAAGCAAGTC
This sequence comes from Triturus cristatus, assembly GCF_964204655.1. NCBI lineage: Eukaryota > Metazoa > Chordata > Amphibia > Caudata > Salamandridae > Triturus > Triturus cristatus. The sequence continues at coordinate 478,245,560 of NC_140590.1, read as the reverse complement.
AACGCCGTCTCGTCCTCTTGCTTCAACATCCTGCACATGCTCCGAAAAATCTTCAGATGGATCCCCACCTAAACCAGAAAGACCGTCACCCAGGCCCTCGTCACCAGCCGATTAGACTACGGTAACGCCCTATACGCAGGAACTACAGCCAAACTCCAGAAACGACTTCAGCGCATACAGAACGCCTCCGCACGACTCATCCTCGACATCCCTCGCCACAGCCACATATCCACCCATCTGAGAAACCTGCACTGGCTCCCCGTCAGCAAGTGGATCACATTCAGACTCCTCACCCACGCACACAAAGCACTCCACGACATGGGCCCCGAATACCTCAACAGCCGCCTCTCATTCTACACTCCCACCCGCCAGCTCCGCTCCGCCAGCCTCGCCCTCGCCACCGTCCCTCGGCTTCGCAGAACCACCGCAGGAGGAAGATCATTCTCCTACCTGGCAGCCAAGACATGGAACTCCCTCCCTGCACACCTACGACTGACCCAGGACCATCTCGCCTTCAGGAAACACCTCAAGACCTGGCTATTCGAGCAATAGCGGCACCCCCCTCAGCGCCTTGAGACCCTCACGGGAGAGTAGCGCACTTTATAAATGTATTGATTGATTGATTGATTATGAATGATATGGACATGGTCAATACAATTCCAGGGATAAGCACCAAAACAACCATTAAGGACAATAGATCATATAAAACAAGTATGGAATATGGAAAGAACAATCCCAAAAGTTGTCACAGGTGTCATAGTATTTACCATAACTCAGAATCCAGGCAATTTTGTTTACCATTGGTAAAGAGTGCAGGTGATTTGGGAGGAAAGGCCATTTCACAGATATGTTTACAGAGATAGTCAGGAACAAAGTAGCTTCAGTAAAAGAAGTATGGATGGTGGGGAATGGGTACTTAGGGGCTCATTTATGAGCCCCTGCGTCACTTTTGCGCCACCAGTGCGTCACTTTTTGTGATGCACCAGTGGCGTAAAACATGCGCCATGATGCGCCATATTTACAAAGTGACACATCTACCTAGATGCGTCACTTTGTAAACCCCTGCGCTACATTATACCTGCGTCAGGTATAATGTATGCAGGGTGGGCGTTCCCACGTAAGTAAGCATCGTAGAAGTGACGCAGTGAAATCTACGAGATTTCACTGCGCCACTTCTAGGGTGCAAATGCGTCAATATCTTGCGCCTGCCTCACAGCAGGCGTAAGACTGACGCAGGCCCTTTCACATGGGGCTTGCCCCATGTGAAAGGACACATTGCTGGAGTTGCGTCACTTTTGTGACACACTCCAGCAATGCGTCACTTTTGCGCCTACAGATACGTCAGAAATACTGACGTATCTGTGACTCCTTGCGACATGATGCGTCATTGGAGTCGCAGGGAGGGCGCAGTGTGAAAAGTGACGCATCACTGTTTTCACGCAGTGATGCAGCACTTTTCATAAATGAGGCCCTTAGTGTTTAAGACCCTGATTAATGGAAGGGGAGGAGGTATCCTCTGAATGCTGAGTTTACTTTTAGAAGAAGGGTGATGGACTTGATGGTTGATTCTGTACCACTGTAAACTATAATCCCACAGTGTATGTTCAAGGACAGTTGGCCAACAATAAAATTGAATACCAAGGCTATCCACCCTAACGGTTATCAAGGCACCTTTATAGAGGTACTGGGGTTAATGTGGGCCAGTATCAACTTTAAGGACAGGCTGATCAAAGGGAATATGTATGTTGTGGTAAATGATTCTCCAGTACTGGGGTACGTCCACAAGTATGATTTACACATTATCTTGTACCCGATCTCTCCCAACCAAGTTATGGTAGTTACGAATACTGATGTGGAAGACATTTTGACTAGTGTAGGTAGAGTGTTCGAAGGCAACTTTGGTGCAATCAAAGGGTATATGCACAAACTTATAAGGGCAACAAGGAGCTTTACCAGTGAGAGTAAGAAGAATTCTCACAAACATTAGGAAAGAAGACAAAGGAATTCTAAAGGAGATGAAAAAGGGAATGTGGTGAAACCTATGGAAGCGGCATAGTGGTTGTCCCCAGTCATTCTTACAAAGAAATCAGATGGCTATTTCAGATTGCATGTTAATCTACGATGTCTGAATAGAAATACTGTGATGTATATCTTCCCTTTGGTCAATATCAATTTAATGATCTTGTTTTTGGAAGGGGGGGTACTTTTCCAAGCTGCATTTGAAAAGTTCTAATTACTAGGTCACGCTTCACCCAGATTCTAAAGCACATCTGAGGGAGTCTACTACTTCACTCGGTTGTCCTTTGGTTTTGCCTCGGCAGCTAGTGTATTTGAGGGGACAATGACAGAGGTTTTGTGGGGAATGGAATAATTCCTGTTCTTTAGGATGATGTATTAATTTCTGGTAACATCATTGAAGATCATAACTTGGTCTTGAAGCAAGTGGTAGAAAGACTGTCCAAAGCAGGCATGACATTCATCAGAGGCTAATATAATTGTTTGGCTGAAGTGGAATATTTGGATTACACAATTTCTGCTGCTGGAGTCAGACCAAAGAGGGATATGGTGACTCTCATAAGGGGTGTAGCTGTCTCTAAAAACAAAGATCGGTTGAGAGCCTTCAAGGGTTTAACAAAGTACTATGTGGCATTTGTGTGTGAGGGGGCTTGAAGATACAACTGAGGAGTTGCATTGTCTACTGAGAAAGGGGTAGTCATCTGAGTTGAAGGCTTTTGATGTCATTAAAGAAAACATAGCAAATGCTGGTATTTTAATGCTTTTTGATATCAAGAAGAAAACTTAAGTTACAGTTGACGCAAGTGACATAGGCATTTGAGCTATGCTTTCCCAGGCCCATGATGTTAAAAAGGAAATTTCTGCCTTAATTTCTCATTATCTAAGAAAATCTGAGAGAAACTACTCAGTAATAGAGTGGGAAGCACTATCAGCTGCTTAGGGGTGGAGTATTTCTCTACATATATTTGTGGTTTGAAAGTAATACCACAAAAGGATCATAAGCCCTGGATTAGAGGGCTGAAACTGGGTGGTGCTGGCAGGAGTTGTGCCAGATTGGCTCGGGTTGGATGTCAGGCTCAAGATTAAAATTAGATGTTGGAATATACTCCAGGTTGGTGTAACACAGGTGCCGATTATTTATCTGGATTGCCAGAGAATGTGAAGGAAAATTTAGAAATAAATGACGTGAATGAGGTTGTACTGGGCATCTGCGATATAACTTGCATTAGTGGCAATGCTATTTTTAAACGCGTAAAGACTTTCAGCTGTAGAAGGCCGAGGTTTTCAAGAGGTTTTGTGCCACATAAGGTTTTTTTGACCACATTAGGTATCCACGCCAAATTTGCGTCCTGTTCTTACACCATCATGGGGATTCTAAAGGTACCCAAGGTTTGTGGATTCCCCTGGAGGGGACCCAGAAATTAGCCAAAATACAGCTAAATTTTGTTTTTTTGGGGAAAAATTTGAAAAAAGGGCTGCAAATGAAAGCGTCTGGGTTTATTCCTGCAAATGGTATCAAAAAAGGGTTTGTGGGGCTGAAATCACCATTTTCCCAGCTTTTAGGGAATGACAGACTTTTGTCAGAAAACCAACATTTTTGACACAGTTTTGGCATTTTTCTGGGAAATAGCCTATTTTTAGGTCTTGTGCCTAGCGTTGCAGTACGCAGCACTGCTCGCGCAGCGAGAGACCTCTTGTACGGGGTCGGAAAACGTACCTAGGAAATGCACACGCTCGTGCGTGTGCTTTTCCTTTTGTGCCACACTACTGGCCTTTGCGTGCGTCTTTTTATTAAAGACAGCACGCAATTGACCAAAGGCGGGCGCATTGCTCCGTCCATGGCCTATTGGTGTCTATTACGCGCATCAAAGGCCATGTGGTTTCAATTATCGTGCCCAGACACGGGCGCGATAATTGAAACCACATGTTTCGCTGTGGCGCGTGCGCACGCCCAATCGCGGGTGTGTTTTATTTTTTTACAATAGCGATCGCTTTTGTGATCGCTTTCACTGCCGCTGGTTTTTAAAGGCAAAAAGAACAGTTGAAGGACAGAATGCAGAACAATGTCATGCATTCACTCCAGTACAGAGATCTGGGCCTAAATCCATTGTTGTTTTGCTCACCATGCCATTCCAGTTTGGACCCAGCCATATGCAAATCAGTCTTGACCTTGTGCTCTATGTGAACAGTCCAGCCCAAACTGCCAGGCCAGGTTCTCCCTGGACTGGAAACAAGCATCCTAGGACCGGTTTCGGGGTTTCACCCCTCTTCAGCCAGGACAGCTTGATTCCAGTGGCATGGAGAGCACGAGACTCACGTCTGAGCATACTCGTTCCACTCGGGGTGACAAATGCAAAAAGAACTGTTGATGGACAGAATGCAGAACAATGTCATACATTCACCCCAGTACAGAGATCTGGGCATAAATGCATCCTTTTTTTGCTCACCGTGCCATTCCAGTTTGGACCCAGCCATATGCAAATCAGTCTTGACCCTGTGCCCTATGGGAATAGTCCAGCCTGAACTGCCAGGCCAGGTCCTCCTTGGACTGGACACAAAGCATCCTAGGACCGGTTTCGGGGTTTCACCCCTCTTCAGCCAGGATAGCTTGATTCCAGTGGCATGGAGAGCATGGGACTCACGTCTGACCATACCCGTCCCACTCTGGGTGACAAATGCAAAAAGAACTGTTGATGGACAGAATGCAGAACAATGTCATACATTCAACCCAGTACACAGATCTGGGCCTAAATCCATCGTTTTTTTGCTCACCATGCCATTCCAGTTTGGACCCAGCCATATGCAAATCAGTCTTGGACTGTTCCCATGAGGCACAGGGTCAAGACTGATTTGCATATGGCCAGGTCTAAACTAGGGTGGCATAGTGAGCAAAAGAATGATGGATTTAACCCAGATCTCTTGACTGGGGGTGAATGTTTTGATTTGTTCTGCATTTCGTCCATCAATTGTGTGTCTTTTGCTTGTTTTTAAAGAGCTTCCTAGTCAGGATTAGAGTATCTCAGGAACCACAGTGAGTTTTGTGCTTGATACAACATTTCTTTTTCTGCGGGAGGTATTGGGTTTTCGGTGAAATGTTGTGACTGGCTTCAGGGCCCATGCGGTAATGGAATACGAGGAAGGGATCGGGACTGTGCACTCTCCAAGGATCCTTGTAGCAAATCGCCCCGCCTTTGTACCGGCCTAAAATCTAAAGGCTCTCTATTCCCATACAGTTGGACTTCAATATTTTTTTTTCTTTGCTGAAACACAAAATTCAGCTCTTAAGAATTGTCCTTTAGACGATTATAGTGTTATGTGGTGGCAGCAATGCGGCGCTAGTAACAGACTTTATGTATATAGTATTGAACTTAAGTAAGATCACGTGCACTCAGCTTCCTTTTTTTAGCCGGGCACCGTGGAGGAGGGGTGGGTGTAGGGAAGTTTAGGGGATAACTCTTTTTGGAGAGTGAGTTGCCCAGTGATGATGGTCACTGCGTTCTTCCCAATGATAGGTGTGGACACCTGGACAGCCGATGCTGGCTGCAGATGGACGTTATTGCTAGTGTTCATAGTTTAACTTGATGGTAAGTCAGTGCGCGGAAACGTATACAGACGCGATCAGGAGCATACATGACAAGCCTTTAAGAGTTCGCAGATGGTCCATCTTGCTGAAGCTTTTGGTGATCAATAGTCATTGTTCAAGACATTACACTATGATTTAGGGAAGGAGGGTTGCTAAAGTCATGTTGTTTGTGATGCTTAACCTTCAAAGGTAGTCTTCAGGAGAGCCCCTTAGAGTCCATCTCTCAGCAGAATGTGCCTTGGACGTGTTGCCATTTGACTGTGTGTAGGGTGTCTTGGAGTTGCTTGTGTGTGTTGTTGCAAGTCTGCCAATGGGCTGTTGCTAAGGCACTTGGGAGGGTGGTTCATTCGCAAGGCATGTCGAAAGTCCATAGCACCGGTGAGGTTAGCATTTCAGTGGTCGGCTGTAGCTTCGGAGCACCATGAATGCTTCTGGAACTGCAATGTTTTATTGGTAGTCTAACTCCAGTCAGATTGTTAGTCACTATACATGGTAGTATCAATTTATTTCTGGGAGGAATTGGCAGACTCGTCTTGACCAGTTTAGTAATGCTTTCGACCTGGGTGTCTAAATGACCCAACAAGGTGAAAACATTATTTCCATGTGTACAGAGACTGAGTGACCAATTTCCAACCAATAGGCATTGTAGGGTACCCATCGCCTTTGCCTTGGAGAAATATTGAACTCCTAGTTGTAGTTGCAAGCACATAATAAAGCAGCCTTCTCTTAGTAATATTTTGAGCTATGCTGCCCATGGCAGCTGTGTTTCACTCGCCAGCCCCTGTGTTGTTTTCACTCACCAGCCCCTGTGTTGTTTTCACTCACCAGCCCCTATGTTGTTTTCACTCCCGAACCCGTGTTTTCTTTCTCCAACCCCTGTGTTGTTTTCACTCAACAGCCCCTGTGTTGTTTTCACTCGCCAGCCCCTGTGTTGTTTTCACTCGCCAGCCCCAGTGTTTTTCACTCCCCAAACCCTGTTGTTTTCACTCCACAACCCCTGTTTTCACTCCCCAACCTGTGTTATTTTCACTCCCCACCCCGTGTTTTCTATCTCCAACCCTTGTGTTGTTTTCACTCGCCAGCCCCTGTGTTGTTTTCACTCGCCAGCCCCTGTGTTGTTTTCACTCCCGAACCCGTGTTTTCTTTCTCCAACCCCTGTGTTGTTTTCACTCGACAGCCCTTGTGTTGTTTTCACTCCCCAACCTGTGTTGTTTTCACTTCCCAAACACTGTTTTGTTTTCACTTCCCAAACCCCTGTGTTGTTTTCACTTGCTAGCCCCTGTGTTGTTTTCACTCGCCAGCCCCTGTGTTGTTTTCACTCACCAGCCCCTGTGTTGTTTTCACTCGCCAACCCCTGTGTTGTTTACACTCACCAGCCCCTGTGTTGTTTTCACTCGCCAGCCCCTGTCTTGTTTTCACTTGCCAGCCCCTGTCTTGTTTTCACTCCCCAAACCCTGTTGTTTTCACTCCACAACCCCTGTTTTCACTCCCCAACCTGTGTTATTTTCACTCCCCAACCCGTGTTTTCTTTCTCCAACCCTTGTGTTGTTTTCACTCGCCAGCCTCTGTGTTGTTTTTACTCGCCAGCCCCTGTGTTATTTTCGCTCCCCAACCCCTGTTATTTTCACTCCCCAACCCCTTTGGTTTCACTCCCCAACCCGTGTTGTTTTCACTTCCCAAACCCTGTTTTCTTTTCTTTTCCCAAACCAATGTGTTGTTTTCACTCACCAGCCCTTGTGTTATTTTCACTCGCCAGCCCCTGTGTTGTTTTCACTGGCCAGCCTGTGTTGTTTTCACTCGCCAGCCCCTGTGTTGTTTTCACTCGCCTGCCCGTGTTGTTTTCACTTCCCAACCCCTGTGTTTTCACTCGCCAGCCCCTGTGTTGTTTTCACTCGCCAGCCCCTGTGTTGTTTTCACTCACCAGCCCCTGTGTTGTTTTCACTCCCCAGCCCCTGTGTTGTTTTCACTCCCCAACGCCTGTGTTGTCTTCACTCCCCAACCCCTGTGTTGTCTTTACTCCCCAACCTGTGTTGTTTTCTCTCTTCAGCCCCTGTGTTGTTTCACTCCTACCCTTCCACTCTGTAGCTTTGCGCCCCCTGCAACTCCTCCCGTTGCTTTTGTGTCCATCCCATATTGCTCGCTGTCCCTCCCACCTGTTGCTTCGCTGTTCCCTTCTCCCCCTCCTTGTACACCAGTGTGCACCCCTCTCCTGCATGTACCTGGGCACCCCTCTCCTGCATGTACCATGTGCACCCCTCTCCAGCATGTACCGTGTGCACCCCTCTCCTCCATGTGCCGGGTGCACCCCTCTCCTGCATGTGCCGTGTGCACCCCTCTCCACCATGTACCTGTGCACCCCTCTCCACCATGTACCTGTGCACCCCTCTCCTGCATGAACAGTGTGCACCCCTCTCCTGCATGTACAGTGTGCACCCCTCTCCTGTATGTGCCATGTGCACCCCTCAGCTCGGTGACTCAAAACGGAGTGACAAGCAGTGAGAATACACGTCTGCTAAGGATGTCAGTCTCAGAGGTGGACTCTGCAGGTGCACTGCATTTTATATTATTATACATTTTGATCCTCCTCCTGGTTAAAAAAAAACATGCAGCAGTGGTTTAAAAAGAAAAACCCTCTAAAGATGCAGTCCTGGAATGGTACCTTTGCAGGTCAGTTCTCTGGGGCCTGTGGGTCTCGAGCTAGTAAGGTGTCCTTATAAACAAGCCTTTGCAATGCATTAGGTCTCAGATTTACGCAAGTTTAAGCTATTGGCATTGTAAATGACAATGCCTTTTATTTATGTTTTAAAAACGAAAACAAAAATAAAAGGCATTGTTATTTGCAATGTCAATAGTTCAAACTTGCTTAAATGCGAGACCTATTGCATTGCAAATGTTTGATTGTGCTTTCAACCTCCTTCCACTTAATGGTAGAAATGGGTATGAAAGCAATAAAGGATCCTGGAAAGCTATACATTTTAGTAAAGTAGACAAAATTCTGAATTCAGCAAGGGGTCATTTGTGTAGATCCTTCAAGGTTTCTTTAAAGAAACTAACACTTAAATATGGGAAAAATTGAAAATTAGTTGAAAAAAACAGCCTTTTGTGTTAACATTTTCACCTGTAACTTCTTTTAATTATAAAAGCTCTTTGAAAGCAATATAGCGTTACATCCGCGGGACTTTACTGGTTGTGGGGATATATAGGACTTGTAGGTTCACAAAGAACCCGACGAACCCAGAGCCAAAAACTGAGCAGCAACTTGCAATGGTTTTTATTATGTACCGGGTATACAGCAATTATTCTGGGAAAATGTATACATGGAAACATCGGTATGAAAGACACCTATGTATTTCTGAAATGGGAACAAAATATAGAGTTTAGAAACACTAGATATTTGCACATTTCCGAAATTGGGAATACTCATACTAGCATGAAAATTATCGGGCATTTTTCAAAATGACTTCTTTTTTACATATTGTCTTTCATTTGGAAGGCAGAAATGCATTGAAAGTCAATAGGTAATAACAGTTTCTTTACAAATCTGAATTACCCTAAGTCTCCCGATAAAAATGGTACCTCACTTGTGCGGGTAGACATAGTGCCCACGAAAGGAAACGGCTCAAAAAGCAACGTGAACACACCACATTTTCACAATGAAAAATTACCCTTTTTTTGTAAAGTGCCTAGCTGTAGTTTTTGAACCCTAGTTCTGTCGGCACCTAGGAAAACCTACCAAACATATACATTTTTGAAAACTAGACACCCGGAGGAATCCACGATGGGGTGCCTTGACTAGCTCTCACCAGGTTCTGTTACCCAGAATCCCTTGCAAACCTAAAAAATGTCAAAAAAACACATTTTCCTCACATTTCTGTGGTGGAAAGTTCTGGAATCTGCATGGATCTACAAATTTCCACCCATCCCGCGTTCCCCAAAGTCTTCTGAGAAACATGTTGCCTCACTTGCATGGGTAGGAATAGTGCCCGCGACAGGGAACGGCGCAAAACGCAACGTGGACACACCACAATTTCACTGTGAATAATGACCCTTTTTTGGCAAAGTGCCTAGCTGTAGGTTTTTAACCCTATATCTGCCGGAACCTAGGGAAACCTAGCAAACCTATACATTTTTTAAAACTAGACACCCGGAGGAATCTACGATGGGGTGCCTTGACTGGCTCTTACCAGGTTCTGTTACCCAGAATCCCTTGCCAACCTAAAAAATGTCAAAAAAACACATTTTCCTCACATTTCTGTGGTGGAAAGTTCTGGAATCTGCATGGATCCACAAATTTCCACCCATCCCGCGTTCCCCAAAGTCTTCTGAGAAACATGCTACCTCACTTGCATGGGTAGGCCTAGTGCCCGCGACAGGGAACGGCACAAAACGCAACGTGGACACACCACAATTTCACTGTGAATAATGACCCTTTTTTGGCAAAGTGCCTAGCTGTAGGTTTTTAACCCTAGCTCTGCCGGAACCTAGGGAAACCTAGCAAACCTATACATTTTTGAAAACTAGACATCCAGGGGAATCCAGGATGGGGTGACTTGACTGGCTCCCACCAGGTTCTGTTACCCAGAATCCTTTGCAAACCTAAAATAATTGTCAAAAAAACAAATTTTCCTCACATTTCTGTTGTGGAAAATTCTGGAATCTGTGTGGATCCACAAATTTCCACCCACCCCGCGTTCCCAAAAGTCTTCAGAGAAAAATGGTACCTCACTTGTGTGGGTAGGCCTAGTGCCCGCGACAGGAAACGGCACAAAACGCAACGTGGACACACCACAATTTCCCAGTGAAAAATGACCCTTTTATGGCAAAGTGTCTAGCTGCAGTTATTGAACCCTAGCTCTGCCAGCAGCTAGGGAAACCTAGCAAACCTATAAATTTTTGAAAACTAGACACCTGGGGAATTCCAGAGAGGTACAGCTTGTGTGGATCCTCCAACGTTTCCTTACCAAGAATCCCCTGCAAACCTCAAATTTAGCTCAAAAAATCACTTTTTTTACACATTTTTGTTGTTGGAAAGTTGTGGCATCACCGGGCTGACACAAATTCCCTACCACCCAGCGTTTCCCCGGGTCTCCCGATAACAATGTTGCCTCACTCGTGTGGGAGGCCCAAGTACACGTGGCAGACAAGGGCCCTAAACGTATTGAGGCGACATCAAAATTGCCTATCTCAAAACGACCTGGTTTTGCAAGGGGGTCTATATAATCAAAGGAGGGGAGCTGAAGAGCTAATATTTATAGAGGTCCTGTACCCATGCTCCTCTATGTGTATATGTCAGACATAAAGGGTAACCAGTTCCTCTTTTATAGCATATATGGCCTGAGCAAGGAAACTATCATTGCATGCCAAGGGGTCTTTGTCGCTGGGAGATCTGAATTTCAGATCGTGTTGCCCTCACACACCTTTTTAGGGGTGTCATGCTTCATCATAGGGCGCTCCTCGTCGGACCGGCGCTTCAATGTCCGACAGGCCTGGTGGCAACTTTGGCGGACTTCTTTTGATCTTAAAAAATGCCGTATGTGAAGTGTGTATATGGGCAGTCAGTGTTATGTGTATCTTTACGTGAGTAAGTGATTTAAAAAAGGCTCCAGGTCTGTAGAAACTCTTTATTCAGTCTTAGAACTGGGTCTCAAATAAAAGCAGTGGGGCCACCTATAGGGCTTAAGGTACCTTGGTGGCTGCTAGGTGTATATCAGGTCGACATGTTTCGTGTCTTGGGGGCTCCAATATCGAGCGACACTTGTGTCAGCCCGGTGATGCCATAACTTTCCTACACAAAACTGTGCGAAAAAAGTGATTTTTTCAGCTAAATTTGAGATTTATAGGGGATTCTGGGTAAGGAAACGTTGGGAGATCCACACAAGCCACACCTCCCTGGAATCCCCCGGGTGTCTAGTTTTCAGAAATGTGTGGGTGTGGTAGGTTTCCCTAGATGGCCGCCGAGCACCGGGCCAAAAACCCAGGTGACCTCCCCGTGCAAAACCAGGTCGTTTTGAGATAGGCAATTTTGATGTTGCCTCAATATCTTTTGGGCCCTTGTCTGCCGCTTGTACTTGGGCCTCCCACACGACTGAGGCACCATTTTTATCAGGAGACTCGGGGAAATGCTGGGTGGTAGGAAATTTGTGTCTGCCCGGTGATCCCACAACTTTCCCACACAAAACTGTGCGAAAAAAGTGATTTTTTCAGCTAAATTTGAGGTTTGCAGGGGATTCTGGGTAAGAAAACTTTGGGGGATTCACGCAAGCCACACATCCCTGGAATCCCCTGGGTGTCTAGTTTTCAGAAATGTGTGGGTTTGGTAGGTTTCCCTAGCTGGTCGCCGAGCACGGGGCCTAAAACCCAGGTAACCCCCCATTGCAAAACCAGGTTGTTTTGTGATAGGCAATTTTGATGTCGCCTCACTATGTTTTTGGCCCTTGCCTGTCACGGGTACTTGGGATTTCCACATGAGTGAGGTACCATTTCTATTGGGATACTTGGAGAAAGGTGGGGGGTAGGAAATTTGTTATTTCTTTCTGCAGCGTGAACATTTTGGCACAATAATGCAAGGAAAATGTAACAGACATTTTGAGGTTTGCAGGACATTGTGGGTAAGATAACGTGTTGGTATCCACAAGAGAGACATCACCATATACTTCCATGGGTATTTAGTGTATGACAATATCTAGTGTTGGTAGGTTATTCTTAGATGGAATGTGCACCTTGGCAGAGAGTCTAAAAAGAGAAAGATTACTGCACAGCCATCTATTCCTCAAGCACACACACATACTGGTTGGATTTGGCACGAGGGCGAGTGATGGTTCAGTATATAACATTTTATTAACAAGAGATTTCACAAAAATGAAATGCACTGTCAATAATTAAAAGGACAAAAAACTGAACCAGTGACTCGCAGCTCGTGAGCTGTAGAGCCATGGCAAAGCACCAGCCGCTTTACAGGCCATTCACACACCTTTCATACGTGATACACACAAGACCATTCACACCACCAGGCACGAAACCAACACATTACAACATTCACAAAAAGGGACAAGTTACACCCTGCTTGAGAAACACAGAAAAGACAAATATTTCTGCACAACCACCTATTCTTCAAGCGCACAGACATACTGGTTGGATTTGGCACGAAGGTGAGTGATGGTTCAGTATATACAGTTGTATTAACCAGAGATTTCACAAAAATTAAATGCACTGTTAATAATTGAAAGGACGAGAAAGTGAACCATTGACTCACAGCTCATGAGCTGTAATGCCACGACAAGGCACCAACCGCTTTACAGGACATTCATACACCTTTCATATGTGTGACACATACCAAACCATTCGCACCGCCAGCCGCGGGCCCATCACATTACAACACTCACACCAGCAGACAGAGCCATTCAAGGACCCATCACTTCCACACGCCCACATTCCTGACAAAGCAGCCACACCAGCTCACGGATTGCATGGAGTGGCGTTTGGCTAGCAGTGTGTAGTGACCAGCAGCAAGTCACTACTCACACACCGCCAGCCAAGCGCCCATCCACGCACACCGCCAGCCAAGCACCAGTTCAAGCACACCGCCAGTCAAGCGCCAGTCCACGCACACTGCCAGCCAAGCACACGCACACCGCCAGCCAAGCCCCAGCCCACTCATCGCCAGCCAAGCACCATTCCACGTACACTGCCAGCCAAGCTCCAGTCCATGCACACCGCCAGCCAAGCGCCAGTCCACGCACACCACCAGCCAAGCGCCAGTCCACTCACCGCCAGCCAAGCACCAGCTCACGCATACCGCCAGCCAAGCACCAGCCCACGCATACCGCCAGCCAAGCACCAGCCCACGCACACTGCCAGCCAAGCACCAGCCCACGCATACCGCCAGCCAAGCACCAGCCCACTCATACCGCCAGCCAAGCACCAGCCCACGCACACTGCCAGCCAAACACCAGCCCACACATACCGCCAGCCAATCACCAGTCCGCGCACACTGCCAGCCAAGTGCCAGTCCATGCACACCGCCAGCCAAGCGCCAGCCTATGCACACTGCCAGCCAAGCGCCAGCCCACGCACACCGCCAGCCAAGCACCAGTCCTCGCACACAGTCAGCCAAGCGCCAGTCCACGTACACAGTCAGCAAAGCGTCAGTCCACGCACACAGTCAACCAAGCGCCAGTCCACGCACACCATCATCAATTTTTTTTAAAAGAATAAAAACACAAACAAATTGCAACTAGATACAAAACTATAACTACAAAAACAACAGCAGTAACTAAAGACATCTTTCTAATGCCAACAGTGAAACTGAACAACAACTATATAAAACCATCAGACCAGGCAGTACACTATTAGACTCACGGTTGCTCCCAAAAACTCTTTTGAGTGTGATACAATCTGAAACATGTGGGCACACACAGCCCAGGATTAGAAGGACAATCCGCACAGTGCATATGACTCTTCTTCTGCATACCTCTTCGCTAACAGACTCTACATCTCTTACAGGGATTGGTTTTTTTGGGCGTGGGAGGAATTAAATCGGGAAAGTGGTGCTCTTTCAATCTAGCCTCATCCTCCACCACTCCAACTCTAGGAGCACTTGCCTGTTATACAACAACAAGGCTGCCTATCACAGGCTCCTGAAACTGAACAAAAGTCATCTTTGATGCAGGAGAACACTCCTTGAACACAACAAAAACATTAAATGTTGCTAAATTGAAGAAATGGATGGCCAACTTCTTATACCAAATGTAAGCCTTACGAACAGCAGGGTAAGGTTCCAACCTCTGATCTACTCTATCAACACCACCCATGTGCTTATTGCAGTCTACAATGCACACAGGTTTGCGCACTTCCGCAACCTGACCCCAAACAGTCACAGGTGAAGTACTCTCATCATGGATCCACACATCCCTCCTGTCCACAAATTTCACAGCTAGCAGTACCTCACTCTGCAAGACACTGCACTGCCCCCTCTGAAGCGTTTTGCAAACAAGCTCTTTTGGGTAACCTTTACGGTTAGAGCAGATTGTGCCACAAGCAAAAGTGTCCACTTTTAACAATTCCTTAAACAATGGCACAGCAGTGTAGAAGTTATCAAGGTACAAATGGTGACCTCTGTTAAACAGTCCTCTAGCAAGTTCCCACACAATTTTCTCTGAAACTCCTAAAGTGGATGGACAAGCAGAGGGGTCAATAGTGGAATCCTTACCAGTGTACACCCGGAACTTAAAGACATATCCTCTCCTACTCTCAGATAACATATACAGCTTAATTCCATAACGTGCCCTCTTGCTGCCTAAAAACCAAATGGCCCTTGAACAGGACCAAAGACTCATCAATAGATATTTCTTTGCCTGGAGTATAGATCTCTGAAAATCGATCAACAAAGTGATCAAGAACAGGCCGAATCTTAAAAAGACGGTCACAGTCAGGGTGATCTTGTGGCAACGCCAAAGCATTATCAACAAAATGCAGCATCCAAAGCAAAAGTAAATACCGATCACGACTCATAATTGCAGGAAATATGGCAGTTGCCATCAAGGGACTGGTAGACCAATATGAAGCCAGGGACGGCTTCCTTATCAAGCCCATCAAAAAAGTCAAACCCAAAAACTTCTTCATCTCATCCAGATTTGCGGGAGTCCACCGGGTAGCTCTAGAGCGGTGCCTAAGTCTGGCACTGTTGTCCCTCAAATACTGTTCAGCATACAAATTAGTCTGCTCAACTATCCCAGCCAAAAATACATCATCCATAAACAACTGAAAAAACTGTATAGGCAAAAAATCTTCACAATTCATTCTACACCCTGCATCACCACTAAAGGCAGGCAACACCAGCTGCACCATGTTTGGGTCAACCCAGAGACCAGCACTACCAATGGGAAGCCTTACAGCCCCAGGCTGCAATCCAGATGCCTCTTGCACCATCGGCACATCAGTGCCCTCCTCTTAAACAGGCACTTCATCCGCACTGAGAGTAGCTTCATCTGCACTGAGAGTAGCTTCATCCGCACTGAGAGTAGCTTCATCTGCACTGAGAGTAGCTTCATCCGCACTGAGAGTAGCTTCATAGAGAGTAGCTTCATCCGCACTGAGAGTAGCTTCATCATCCGATGATTCCACGTGGAGAGAAAACTCACTGCCTGAATCTTCCCCTCACTCCTCCCCTTAAGACTCACTGTCAGCCTCATAATCATGGTCAGAGGAAGATTCAAAAAGCATACCAACCACCTGCGGAGCAGTAATTCTACAGCTAGCCATAATCCTTACTAATAAAGGTAACTGGTCAAACAAGTCAACAACAACAAACACTTTGTAAAATAAATAATAAACAAAATGTGTCTTTATCACAAAGACCTATATACTCCAAAACTATACCTCTCACTTGCCAGAAGAAGCTAGAGTCACCACCACCTACTCTGCACAGACACAGTAAGGATCAACAATATCCCACTAAAAATGAAAAAGAAAAAAGAAAAGAAAATTACACATAAGACAATGCAAAACACATCGCAAAGAATTTCATGCTCAAAACACTAACTAAATATGCTGCCATTATCATTCATGCATGACAATAATACTCATTTAGAGGAAACACAACAAAAACATTTTTCTTACCAAATAAATGAAACTACGCAAAACTGCAGAACAACCACTGCCAAAACCGCAAACAAGAATCAAAAGCTTTACACTAGAATAAAAAGGAGAAAAAAACATTACAATCACATATGCAAATATGCACCAGCCAAGCTAAGGGATAGGTGGGCCTAAGAGTATAAATAAAATATTCACCCCCGTAAAAGGGGAGCAACCCTTGCCCAAGGGGCTACTACCCACAGTTAGTCCCTGGTGGTCTATTGGGCATCTAAAATAATATTACATGGCGAGATCTGCCCCCCCCCCCAGGGGGCCAGACAGCCAAAAACATTGTCCCCAATGGGGAGTGACCCTTGCCCAAGGGGCCACTTCCCACAGTTAGTTCCTGGTGGTCTAGTGGGCCTTTAAAATTAAATTAAGTGGCGAGATCTGCCCCCAGTTAGTCCCTGGTGGTCTAGTGGGCATCTAAAATAACATTACATGGTGAGATTTGCCCCCCAGGGGGGGCAGACAGCCAAAAACATTGCCCCCAATGGGTAGTGACCCTTGCCTAAGAGGCCACTCCCCACAGTTAGTCTCTGGTGGTCTAGTGGCCTTTTAAAATTACATTCAGTGGCGAGATCTGCCCCCAGTTAGTCCCTGGTGGTCTAGTGGGCATCTCAAACAAAATTGCATGGTGAAATCTGCCCCCCAGGGGGGCAGACAGCCAAAGACATTGCCCCCAGTGGGGAGTGACTCTTGCCCAAGGGGACACTCCCCACAGTTAGTCCCTGGTGGTCTAGTGGGATTTTAATTTTTAAATTATTGTCGAGATCTGCCCCCCTAGGGGGGTAGACCACCAAAACATATGGGCTCCAAAAGGGGAGCGAGCCTTGCCTAAGGGGCCGCTCCCCGCACGCTGTTTAGGCATTTAAATAAAAAAATAAAAAATCCCTGGCACTAGTGGGCATTCCTGCTGCACGATCGCACGATTGTGCAGCAGGAATGGACAAAAGAGGCATTGGGGGAAAGGAAAACCCTTCCCTTTCCCCCTATGCCTCTTTTGTTTAAATCCCCCCCTCCCCAGTGTGGAAATGTGGATTTTCCTGACCAGTTATGTCCCCTATCTTGGACCCCAACGGTTCTATATGCATGTTACAAGTACATGTATGTTCCCTCCAGTTCCAGTTTCCAAGACGCAAACATATGTGCGTCCACCATCAACATGTTCTCTGTCAGATCCGCCATCAATGGGCTGGATATTCAATTCCTAAGTATGAAAGGCCACCGACTTTATATGGCTAAGTTACTCTATTTTTACAGTTCAGGCAGAATAGGCCCGATTCTGTCCTCAAAGCCTTTCCCTGCTCTCTGTCTCTGACAGCTTCAGTTTGAGCTCGCATCTGTATCCATGAACTTTGTCCTACTCCCTGTGCAGCTAACGGTGCCTGCCTCGGCCAGTTTCGCCTGCCTGCCAAGAAGCTGTATTTCACCTTCGAATTATCTACTTTGCTTTTCAGCCGATGCATTCCTGTCTAGTGATTTAGGTAAACATTTCCTTTAGCTCCCAAGCAAAGGACTCGGCCTTTCCGTCCTCATGCAAGTAATTCATAGCCCTGTCACCATGGAATATTCCCATCCTCTCGCATTCAGTGTAGACACTTAGACGCTTGTACACACACGCACAGTCAGTATAGAATAGATTCTGTCCGAGAGTCCTTCTTTGTGGATAACATAGTTCTCTAAACATAGGATGTTAGATATGATTTGGGATTAGGTTGACTTGACCCCCCAGACTTTTCGTCTCCACATGTAGAGCTAAATGTCAAGTCCCCTTCATCCCCTAGTTGCACGTCAATTACACGTCATGCTGCTGCGCGCGCATCTATGTTAAGTATTATCTTATAGATCCACCTATGTATGATAATCAGAGCCAATCATGTTTCTTTTTGCTCATTATTACGCCTAGTTTCGATTACGTATTTACTATGTCATTTCTCTTATCAATTGTTACGCCTTCTACATTCGTTTCATTGTAATGTATGACCTATAAAAGTTACTTCTTGTCAATAAAGTATTGTACTTCACTTCCTGAACCCTCGTGGTGACGGAACCTGAAGGCCGCCACTCGAGTCGGCCATTTTGGAATAAAGCCCATTCAGAAAACCTCTTATACCACGGATTCTGCCTCTTATTATTCTGAGCTATTTTACTTTATTTTAGATTCCGTATGAAATTCAGTCTAGGTAAAAGAATATTTACCACATAATGGCGCCCGAATAGGGACACTTTCTCATCTCACGCGCCGGCGGTGCGTTGCAGGCCCGGTCTCCTGCCACAGCTGGACGGACCATAACGCGTACCAGCAGGATTTCCTGTAGCTCCCTCCGGTCAAGCGGGGGCGACTGAGGCTGCGATCAACCCAGACGAGGCGGTGAGAAGTGCGAAGTATCCCGACCAGAGCCTAGCTGAGAGAGCAAGATCCGAGGTATACAGAGGCCCACCAGGTTTTCGAAGTCCCGATGTCCATTCTCTGAGGCCTTCCGTTTCAAGGAGCTACTCGGTGAGTACCATCGCCGGGGAGGCGTGTTGACGCGCACATAGGTTGTGCCGGTCAAGACGGATTTGGGTACACAAATCCGGTCTGCACTGTTTAGCAGTGTATATGTACTGTTTAGCAGTATATCAAGTATTCCGAAGTATTCAGTTATTGTCAAAGAATTCAGCTTGGTGATTAGTTATGCAGACTGTCATCATTGTCGGTCATTTTTAAAATGTTTAATGTTTAATGCTTAAAATGTTTAAATGTCTTGCATATCGTGGTATGAATGATTGTTCATTGTTCACTGTTCATTATTGTGTTTTTTTTCGTATTAAGTGAGTTCAAGAGTAAGTATCAGATCAGTTGTCAATATGCCACTCTTCTCGAAGTTAAGACAGATTACTACTAGAAAAGGGGTGCTTGAAGAAGCAGTTCCTATTCCTCCTAGGGACACTCCAGGGCATTTTATGTATCACAAACATGGCTTAGATGCCATATTATTTCTTGATTTATGGGTAGATTATACCAAGGGATTGCCAGAAAGTCAAAGGTGGCCCGCAGCGGGAACCTGGGATGCAGAGTGCATCATGAAAGTGGAGGAAGAGTTATGGAAAAGAAAAGTCAGACAGTCACAGAAAGACGCTGTTGAGTTATGGCGTAAAGAATCTCATAGACGTACAGAAAAAGCACGTAGACAAGAAGAGAGGAGTAAAGAAAGTTCAAAGGAAGTTCAAGAAAATCTATTAATTGAGGAAGGTATCCGAATGAAATCAGAACAAGTAGATAGACAAAGAAATGCTCTTATGAATGGTATGTATCCCCTTCTAGCCGAAGGACTACCTAAGGCTGTTCCAGAAATGCCAAAAGACTTGCCACCCCCATTATTTCCAATTAAGGTACATCCTAAAGGGCATCCCAGAACCGCAGAAGATGTTTTTCTTTCCTCATATCTAGATGACGCAGCTCCCGAGTATGCTAACCCCGCACCACATAGACCGTCTGGCGGAGGGGTTCAACGTCAGGATCAGGTATCTGTTCCTGTGCAACAGCAAGTCCCGACACAAGCTCCGGCAAGCACATCTGTTTCCGCATCTGTTTCCGCAATCGATTCTACAGTGGTATCGACACCTATAGTTGCTGTGTCACGTTCGACGAATCCATTCACACCCGACGCCCCAGATGGGGCCACGGGAGGTGCTAGCAATACTTTTACGCCACCTAGAATAAATAAACTTGTTTTTCAAGAGTCAGCGCATTCACGTACACCCAAATTCGTAAGTGAACGTGCGCTTAAGGAACTCCTTATAGATTGTAGATATGACCCGGTGGTCGGTAAAGAGGACGAAATGGTCCTGGCATCATTACGTATCAGACGAGCCGCAGAGTATTTAGCGAGGTTACCAGGAATGACTACGCATCTAGATAAAATATATCATTTTGTTCAAACAGGGCGAGATCCAGAATGTATTAACAGAGCTATGGAATTCCAGAAAGTAGAGATACAGGGGGAACTGTTACGTTTCCTCATAAACTGTATGATCAGAAATCAAGACCGACCGGGGGTAGACCCGAATGCAATGCTTATTCTTACAAGATGGAGCCAGAATATATCAGAAGGGAGACACGATAAGCAAAACTGTATAATAGCCATGTGCCGAAAAATCCGTAAAGAAATAGAACGTATTCATGAAGAAAGATTGGAAACAGACGAGTTCGAGCAAGATGAAGTGTCCGAATCAGGGAATTCCGCAAGACAGTCAGAGACCATAGCCTACGTAGGCAGAGGAAGATCCTGTAATAATACTAGATGCTTTTCTGATCCCATACACTCTGTATGTCCAAATAATAGCAGAACGTATCCGACGCCTGTAATAAATCTGAAGTCTCCTGAACATTTGTTTCAAGCCGCAGATAAAATACTACGAGAACGAAGGGGTTACCACCTCCTCGATTCCATGGATGAGAAAGAATTAGCCAGATCAGCCGTTCACTGGATTGACAGTCCTGAAAAATACGGTGATGAGACCGTAGCACACACGTTTTTTAACCTCAGTGCAGATGAACAACGTTTAGCTGGAATCTATATGATTCAGCAACTCCTTATATTATATAAGAGCCAACATGCTGACCCTGGTCCTTTACCTAATATATTAACGGAACTACTCGCGAACAGATGGAGAGGTTCTGGTAACAAGTTAATTAAAGAAATATTAGTGTCACGTAAACAGTATGTCCTTTTTGTAAGTCCGGATTCTTTCTCGCTGCTCCGCAAAGAAAGAATGCCGTATTATATGGATAAACAAAATCCCTTACGAGAAGTGCACCCAATAAAAGGCGAAGACAATCAGTTTCACCGTGTATTTGTATACACACCCATAACAAAAATTGAATTGTTAGAAATGAAGAAAGTAGTACCCAGTCATGACAAAGACCCAGCGGGTTTCCACCGAGAAATTAAGGACATGTTACTGATGGGAGAGTATACCTATCCTGATATTATGACGATATTAAAGGTGCTCTTGCCTGCTGGCATTTATGAAAAACTGAAAGAAAAAGAGTGGGAAGTGGGAGACCAAAAGATAGATTGGACAGCATTAGAAACGGAAGAAAAGGCCCGAACTGCAGGTTCAGGGCTCGGGGATAAAGTTAAAGCATTACCAGGTTTACTAGTACAAGTACTGCCACGTTTATTAACTACGAAAAAGGAAGATTGGGGTGCAATCACAGCCTGTAAACAAAAGCATGATGAAGACACAAGTGATTATTATGCCCGATTTGAAAAATGTTTTGGAATAAATAGTGGTATAAAAACAAGTAGTGAGTCGTATCCACATTTATTTGTGACAAAATTAGTAGAAAATGCATTACCTCCAGTAAAGAATAGAATATTGAAATTCGAGAGTACCTGGCAAAGTAACACTCCGTCACAAATGCTACAAATGTTACAGTATCATCACAATAGAATTAGAGATGAACAAGAGCACGAACAAAGACGTATGAAAGATACGAAAATGAAAATGCTAGTGTCTCAGACAGTACCAGCTGAAGGACATAAAAAGGGTATGATACATTCCGATTCAGCAGGACCGGTAAAAGGGACATGCAATTATTGCAAAAAGCCAGGTCATTACGTACACGATTGTCCAGTTTTAAAACATAATATCGCCATAGGTAAAACACAAGAAAGACAACGGCCACTCAGACAGGATCAGAATGAACAAGGAGCTATGCAGCATGCCCAAGCCATGCCAGCCGCACAACAGCCAATACAGTTTGTGCCAGCTGCACCACCGTTGCCTGCTACTGCCACACAAACCACAACACGACAAATGTATCAGACCGCACAGTATGAATACCCTGAGTATCAGCGTTACGCATGAGCCAGCCTAGAGAGGGAAGTTGACTTACCCCTTATCGAGATCCCTGTAGATCAAGAAGGACCTTATGTTCATAGTGAATTATTAGGTCAAGATAGAAAATTCTTACTCGATACAGGGGCAAGTCGAACAACTATAAAACGTAGTGAAGTTCCAGGGGCACCCCTCTCAGGCTCTCAGAATATCTCCCTTGGTTTTTCAGGAAAACCTATTGTTAATGAAGTATCACAGCCTCTTCCACTTACGATAGGACCTTTGACACGAACTACAGATTTATTGCTTACTAAATCATGCCCAGAAAATCTGTTAGGAATTAAAACTCTGAAAGCCCTAGGAGCCATAATATGTTGTTCTCCGGAAGGAGTAAGGTTGTTTTTACGCGATTTTAAAGGTCACTATGTGTCTAGAGACATGGATCCCCGACTACAGACTTTACCTACACATCTATGGGCACAAGGCCCTACTGATGTTGGTTGCATGAATATTACACCATATCGAGTCACACTCAAGGCAGGAGTGGTACTACCACGAATGCGACAATACAAGTTACCGCAAGATGCTGTAGTGGCTTTGCTGAAAATCATTGATGAGCTAATTGCCCAAGGAGTAGTTGTAGAAACAGACTCCAATGTATGTAATTCACCGATAATTCCGATTCTTAAACGAACTGATCCTACTGCTCCGCCAGTATACCGATTGGTTATTGATTTGCGTGAACTAAACAAGTGCATTGTGCCACAATTTCCTGTGGTCCCCGATATATCATCATTATTGACAGCAATTGATTCCGAAGCAACATTCTTTACTGTAATTGATCTCAAGAATGCTTTTTTCAGCGTCCCCATAGATCCGGAAAGCCAATATTTGTTCGGATTCAGTTTAAATGGGCGCAGTTTTAAATTCTCACGCGCTCCCCAAGGATTCACAGAAAGCCCCAGCATCTACAGCCAAGCACTGAAACGAGAACTTGACAGTATCCACATGCCAGTCAATACTGCACTACTTCAATATGTCGATGATCTACTGATCACCGCGAGAAGCGAACCCGAATGTGAAAAGGCTTCTCTGACAGTTTTACATTTTCTAGCCGACAAGGGGCACAAGGTGTCTCCTTCTAAGCTGCAATTCTGTGTCCAGCGAGTTATTTATCTTGGTCACTCGCTGTCCAAGGAGGGAAGGCAGCTTACACCAGATCGCATCCAGCTAATTGCTAACATGTCAATACCCCAGACACAAAAGGAGGTGCGGGCTTTCATAGGCCTCACTTCATATTGTAGGCAGTGGATCCCTCAATATGCATTCCTAGCAAAACCACTCATTCAGTTAACCACACAGGAGGCAGCCACATCGACTGTTCTCCCTTGGACTCAGGAACATACACAAGCTTTTGAAAGCTTAAAGAAAGCTTTATGTCAAGCACCTGTTTTAGCAACACCATGTTATAGCAAACATTTTACACTCTTTGTTACAGAACGCGAAGGTACTGCCTTGTCAGTACTCACTCAGGAACAAGCAGGATCACGCAAGCCATGCGCTTATTTTTCCAGTACATTAGATCCCGTAGCTCAGGCTTTGCCTGCGTGCCTGAAATCAGTGGCAGCAACAGCTTTAGCAATCAGACAAAGCGATGCCATAGTGTTAGGACATCCATTGACAGTACAAGTACCACATGCAGTAGAGGTTCTTGTGAACCGAACGCAAACACAACACTTGACCATAGCAAGACTTACCGGTTATGAACTGACATTGTTTCAGCCACACATAGAGATCCGACGTTGTAATACATTGAATCCTGCTACACTGTTACCTGTAATTGGAACAGACCCACTAGCTCATGATTGTGTTGAGATTATTGAAATAAAGACGAAACCTAGACAAGACTTGACAGACGTTCCATTGTTAGATCCAGACCTGACGTTGTATGTAGACGGATCGTGCATGAGAACAAGTACAGGAGATTTAGTGGCCGCGTATGCAGTCACAACAGACACTGAAGTTATTGAGACAAACTGTATAGATACTTTGTCAGCCCAAGCAGCAGAACTTATTGCTCTAACACAAGCCTGTATTCAAGCCACAAATAAGAAAGTTAATGTATACACTGACTCACGTTATGCATTCGGAGTTGTACACGACTTCGGCGTGCTGTGGCGAGAGAGAGGTTATTTAACTTCCCATGGTGCCCACATTCAGCACGGACCCCTCATTCATGCCTTGTTAGACGCAATACATCTACCCACTGCTATATCGATTATGAAATGTAAAGCACACACGAAGGTTACTGATATCATTTCTCAAGGCAATGATTTAGCTGACAGAACAGCTAAACAGACTGCTCAGACTCGCACATTCGACATGACAAAGCCAATAGTTCAGACACCAACACAGTGTATGACAATTAAGGATCCCGCACTTGACGTAATTGACATACAGACACATGCTACTGCAGAAGAATTAAAGAAATGGACTGAACTAGGAGGGATCCAGACAGATCAGGGATGGATGACGAAGGAGAAATCTGTATGGTTTCTTCCTGACTCTATGGTCCAAGCCATTATAGCTACAATTCACAGTCCGGCGCATTTAGGGGAGAAAGCTATGCTAGATAGCATTCAACACATTTGGTTCAATAAACATTTACGAGCAGCAGCTAAACAAAAAGTCCGTACCTGTATGATATGTTGTCAGTTCAACCCAGGAAAAAGTGTTCCCGTAGAACAGGGTGGATTTCAGACTCCTGATCATCCTTTTGAAGTGCTCCAAATGGATTATATCCAGATGGAACGATGTCGAGGATTCAAATATGTTCTTGTAGTTGTCTGCGCTCTCTCCCGATGGACTGAGGCGTACCCAGTATCAGATTACACGGCCCCGACTACTGCCAAACAGTTAGTTCGAGAATTTTTCCCACGGTACGGTTTACCACGTGTTATATATTCAGATAACGGCCAGCCTTTCTCATCCGAATTAATGAAACATGTCTCACTTTTGTTGGGATATCAGTGGAAATTCCACTGTGTCCGACACCCCGAGGCAGCAGGTCTCGTGGAACGACATAATCAAATTTTGAAAATCAGATTATCTAAAATATGTAAGGAGAAAGGTGTTGACTGGATAGTAGCCTTACCAGTTGCACTATTTTACATAAGAATGGTAGCACACTCTCGAACAGGGCTATCCCCGTATGAGGTGATCTTCGGAAGACCACCAAATATGTGGGGGACGCCTATACCACGTAAAATAACTGATGTTAATTGTGATATGCTAACAGATTACTTGGCTTCCTTGATGTCTGCACTACAATCTTGTCGTTCACAGGTAGCTGCAGCCTTTCCTGACAACACTGAGGTGAAACCCCATGACGTTGCTCCGGGTGATCTGGTGTTTGTGAGGAATTTCGACCGCAAGACCCAGTTGGAGCCCAGGTGGAAAGCACCGAAGCTAGTCCTGTTGACCACAAGAACAGCCGTGAAAGTTGAGGGCCGCAAGGGCTGGATACATTCCAGCCACATCAAGAAATTTCATGGACTATCCTCGGATATAGACACTGTGCCCTGCACTCCCTCACAGACTGATTCAAAACTTCCCTTTGTTGAACAGAATGACTCTCAGAACTATAAATTAAAGCTTAGGCCCAAACAGTCGAGCAATTTGATTGTTTAAGTCCTCTCCAAGGTGAAGCGGTTGAATTGTCTCTGACATGTATCCCTTGGACCTGAGTAGAGAAAATACCCGAGAAATGTTGAAACGACAGGCGTATTGTAAATCACTGCGTAGCTACTGTATGAGGACATTATTAATTCTGTTTTTATTGAGTCTTTTAATAATTATTACGAGTGTGATTTTGCACATATATCATCCTATTTCTAGACATGTTTATAATGTTGCTGCTGAACATTCTTTTAGTGACCTACCGCCACATGAATTATCATATAGACTTGCGCTGCGCAATAACACTTTCATTAGTATGTTACATCATTCCCATCAGACTAGTAATGCCACCAATTGTTGGGTGTGTGGCCGACTCCCTCCCTATCAGAATAACAAAGGAGTTCTGCCTTTCTTTCCACATCCATTCACACATAATGGCTCCTGTGGAGCATGGTTTAGCTTACTAAATTCCATAGACCCAGACACAGCAGTTTATCAACAACATTGGATATGGGGAAATCTGAATCTAGTTTTATTCAACGTCTGTCACCCTAATAAGGAGGGTCACCCCAGTAGAACAGGAACTGATCTAGAAAATGAAGTGTATAAATTAGGTAATTTTACACCTAATCTTATGATTCTGAATGTCAAATCCGAAGTTGAACTAATTCTGCCCACTATGTCAGTATTTCCAGTTAAGGGTGAATTATGTGTAAGAAAAGTTGGTTCCATACATATGGGCCATAGCAAATGCGTTACTACAGTAGAATATAGTGATCAAGGTAAATCTTCATTTAGAGCTTCTCGCCATTCTTACTTTATATGTGGTCAGACGGCATATATGCGTCTGCCTCTAGATTGGGACGGTACCTGTTACATAGCATTCCTTTTGCCACCTGTTTTCCTAGCTCCTCCTGATTATTATCGAAATGTTCATTTAGTACACAATAGAGAGCGAAGAGATCTCCCAGTTGTCGATTATACTGAGACGGCATGGGACAAGTATGTAGATTTCAATAAAGGTATCTTTCCCTATATAGGTACAATATCAAATAGTAAGCTGATACGTAGACTAACCAAGACTCTTGAAGCTGTAGTAAACGAGACTATAGCCGCCCTAGGCAATCTGACAGAGGAACAATCAGTGATGAGAATTGTTGTTCTTCAGAATCGTCTTGTCCTTGACGTCATCCTGGCCGATAGGGGCGGAGCTTGCAGGGTCATCGGATCCAGCTGCTGCATATTCATACCAGAAAATTCGCCATCTGTATATAAAGCTATAACACGCCTTCATAAGATTGTGAGCCAGATACACGAGAATCCAGGCACTTGGACGTGGTCCGGGTGGTTTTGGAGTGTGATATCAGCCTGGGGATGGAGAGTTCTATCCTTCCTAGGTATTGGTCTTCTTATGCTCTTCAGTTGCTGTTTATGCCTGCAATGTGGACCAGCGATTTGTGGTCTGTGTGCCACATCGTGCATTCCATATCAAGGTTCTCGTTCAAAATGCCGGAAGAAGAAGGAAGAAGAAATGATGCTCCATGAGCAAATCGATGGAATAATGAAGATTGATATCTCTTGAAGGGCAAGTAGGGGACAAGGAGGGAATGTGGAAATGTGGATTTTCCTGACCAGTTATGTCCCCTATCTTGGACCCCAACGGTTCTATATGCATGTTACAAGTACATGTATGTTCCCTCCAGTTCCAGTTTCCAAGACGCAAACATATGTGCGTCCACCATCAACATGTTCTCTGTCAGATCCGCCATCAATGGGCTGGATATTCAATTCCTAAGTATGAAAGGCCACCGACTTTATATGGCTAAGTTACTCTATTTTTACAGTTCAGGCAGAATAGGCCCGATTCTGTCCTCAAAGCCTTTCCCTGCTCTCTGTCTCTGACAGCTTCAGTTTGAGCTCGCATCTGTATCCATGAACTTTGTCCTACTCCCTGTGCAGCTAACGGTGCCTGCCTCGGCCAGTTTCGCCTGCCTGCCAAGAAGCTGTATTTCACCTTCGAATTATCTACTTTGCTTTTCAGCCGATGCATTCCTGTCTAGTGATTTAGGTAAACATTTCCTTTAGCTCCCAAGCAAAGGACTCGGCCTTTCCGTCCTCATGCAAGTAATTCATAGCCCTGTCACCATGGAATATTCCCATCCTCTCGCATTCAGTGTAGACACTTAGACGCTTGTACACACACGCACAGTCAGTATAGAATAGATTCTGTCCGAGAGTCCTTCTTTGTGGATAACATAGTTCTCTAAACATAGGATGTTAGATATGATTTGGGATTAGGTTGACTTGACCCCCCAGACTTTTCGTCTCCACATGTAGAGCTAAATGTCAAGTCCCCTTCATCCCCTAGTTGCACGTCAATTACACGTCATGCTGCTGCGCGCGCATCTATGTTAAGTATTATCTTATAGATCCACCTATGTATGATAATCAGAGCCAATCATGTTTCTTTTTGCTCATTATTACGCCTAGTTTCGATTACGTATTTACTATGTCATTTCTCTTATCAATTGTTACGCCTTCTACATTCGTTTCATTGTAATGTATGACCTATAAAAGTTACTTCTTGTCAATAAAGTATTGTACTTCACTTCCTGAACCCTCGTGGTGACGGAACCTGAAGGCCGCCACTCGAGTCGGCCATTTTGGAATAAAGCCCATTCAGAAAACCTCTTATACCACGGATTCTGCCTCTTATTATTCTGAGCTATTTTACTTTATTTTAGATTCCGTATGAAATTCAGTCTAGGTAAAAGAATATTTACCACACCAGAGCCAAAACTTACCTTTGTTCCCCGACGCGATGGAAGCAAATGGCTTCCAGCGCGTCGGGAAACAAAAGGAAAACCTCCAGTGACGTCAGCGTGCCTCGCGCGCTGACGTCATTGATGACGAGGATGGGGGGCAGGGGGAGGCAGGGGAAAGGCTTCCCCAGCCTTCCCCGGTAGAGGCACGTAGGAGGGCAGCCCACGGGGGAGCCCCAGCGCTTCCCCCGTGGGTAGGTGCTAGGACGGCTGGGAGCCGTCTGACGCACACGCCCACCGTGACGTCGGACGGCTCCCAGCCATCCGACGCACGGAAGTGGTGAGTCTTCACCTCTTTTCTAAACTGGTGCAGAGTTTGGGGGGGTCCTGATGAATATGGTGCTGTTGTTCCAGACCCTGGATATCTAGTTAGAAATGGCCTGCTTCCTTGTATTTTTCCTTTCATACAGTTTTTAGTCTGCAGTCTGACTGTAGCCTGGCTGTGAGTGTGCTGAGAACCACCAGAAATGGGCAGCTTGTAAGCGGAGGTGCTGGTCATGAGGGCTTTGTAGCTGGTTTAGATGATGGTGTGTGTTAGCCTGGGGAGTCAAGTGAGTTCCATCAGGAAAGGGATGATGTGATTGTATTTCTTCAGGCCCTGCATGA
The DNA here is from genome assembly GCF_964204655.1 of Triturus cristatus. NCBI lineage: Eukaryota > Metazoa > Chordata > Amphibia > Caudata > Salamandridae > Triturus > Triturus cristatus. The sequence goes on along the minus strand of NC_140590.1, from coordinate 478,216,388 downwards.
GATGTGTTGCACAGAGTAGTATGCCTTTAAGTTGTGTTAGTTTGGATTCTGCACCGTCCAGATGCAAGAGTATGAGGACTTGAATAGCAGTTCTGAAGTCACTTTCTGGAAGAAATGGTTTCACGTTCTATAGAAGATGGTGCTCAAATCAGGCCATCTTTGGTTTTTTGCTGATGTGTTTCTTGAGGGTGAGATTGGTATTCATGGTGAATCCAAGTGACTGGGTGACTTGGCAATCAGTGAAAGATCGGTATTGAAGCATTCAAGCTTGATGTCATTGAGCCAGGATGGGAATGTCTCTTGTTTGTTGCTCTTGGCAAATAACAGGAATTGTGTCTTGGTTGGGTTGAGCTTCAGGAAGGCACTGGGCATCCAGGTTTGAGGCATTGGAGGTCTGAAGCAGAGAGGACTTTCGATAAGAGTTGTGTATCATTGGCATATTGGTAAATTTTGATGCAGTGAGTAGAACACCAAATGGCACTATGTACATGTTGACTATAACAGGAGACATTATGGAACCCTGGAAAACCCGACAGGTGATTGGCTACTTTTGGTTCCCATGCAAACAAGATGGTGTTATCTGGAAAGGTACGAGGGAAACCACTGATGGCCCTAGTTGGTGAATCCTATTCAACACTCCATGATGCGTATGGTGGGGATGTTGGTTGACTGTGTCGAAGACAGCTGAGAGTTCCAACAATATCAAGAGGCATGGGTCCTCTTCATCTCTAGTCAGGAGGACACAATCTACAATCTTTAGGGTAGCAGTCTCTATGCTGCAGCATGATCTGGAGTCAGACTAGTAGTCATACAGTAGATGGTTAGCATTGATCTTGAAGTTAACCACAGACTGCCTTTTCAATGATCAAGCCATTCGAATACAATTACAACTTTAAGTACTGTTTTTAGGTGCAAAGGCCTTTCATAATGCATTTTGACAGACTAAAAAACACAGCTAACTTGTATAGAGATGAACGATTGTTTAGGGATTCTAATGTTGCAAAACAAGTGAGCACTGCTTTATATAAACCTAAAGTCAAATGGTATAGTAGAGCAAGCCAATAGGGTAGTAAAGGGAACAATGCAAATGGCCATAAAAAGTAGACTGGATGTATAATTGGCAGTTGAAGAGATGGTTGGGGAATTTAGGAACACAGAGATGTATTCTACTGGTCAAATACTGTTTCTGTTAATAAGAAGGAGTGAGCCAGGTACCAAAATGGTTCCTGCATGGTGGAAAAATAATTTGGAATTTGTGTAAGAGGTTGTGATGGGGAAACCGGTACGTAAGAGATGGGTGAATGCAAGTGACTGGTTTAAGGTCAAACCAGGCAGGACTGTGTGTGATTTTTCCAAGTTCAAGGGACCGTACTGTGGCAAAGGTGAGAGGAAGTTGGGTTGAGTTGGATGATGGTCAGTGACCGAATAGATGACGGGTAGCCCTATACCAGAGAGGCATTTCTTGTGCACTCCCAGCAAGTGGTGGCATAAGGATCACATATGTGGAGGTGAGTGCAGGCAGTGGTAATTATGAGAGAGTTAGAGTTGAGGAAAAAAGAGTGAGTTCGCAAGAGATGAGGGTAAGATCAGGGAGATGCTGGGAGTGCCAAAACTGAAGGTGAAATGATGATCATGAAGGTATGCTAATGAAGAGGGTTCCTCCCGAGGTGTGCTCCATTTTGCTTAACCGAGTATGTTCTGGACTAGGCCTGGGTACAGTGAAATATCAGGTTGTTGTAAAATGTTGTGTTATTTTTATTGGCCACGTTGGAGTTATTTGGTACATTTTTCAAATGTTTTTGTAGTCTTCTTAAATGTGGAAAGAAATATGTGTGGTATTATCTTTTCTGTTTGTAATGGAACCCTGCATGGATCCATATTCCATGTTATGTTTTAAACCTCAGTGGTATTTCCTGGTTGTCAACTGAAGAGCTGGCTAGTAACCAGAGTGCCACCTTTTGGTTGTGTTTGAATGAACCTTAAATATCCTCACTTTGTGCACCACCTCCTGCCTTATCAATGTCACAGCAGAAGCCCTCAATCGAATGTATATTTTCAGCAGGTAGGAGCGTAGGGAATCCGTGAGCCTGTGGAAAAGCAGATGGGGTTACTGACAGATTAGAGCTAGTTGGCATCCCACCATTCTTCCACCCCACCAGGCCATGCAAAATTGAAATGGAACACAGTGCAATATGTTTCCATACATGAACGTTTTCATGGCTTCAGGTGGATTCAGAGAAGGGGATACTACCATCCACTCTTCTCTTCTTCACTGCCTTCTTGTAATTGTCAGCCTGGTGGTGGTACCTTGGCAATATCATCACTCAGCCTCTGTTTATCACTGTAGAACAATTCAGAGTTATTGTGCTTGCTGCTAATTTTCTGCAGAGTAGTTATTAATAACTAACCTGTGGTAACTTGGTTTTGGTGGGCATGGAGTGGAATGTGACTGTGTCACATTCCATTGGCACTACATGGTGGAGAGTGTTCTTAAACAAATGATATCATTTGACTCACAAAAGGAGGCTGGGTTTGTGAGGATGGCTCTGATGATTCTCATGTAACCTTAACTGATTAAACCTTGTTTCAACTACTGCTTACACCTACATCTCTTGTCTGAAGAATGGAGTATGCTTTGTAACACTGGTAGCAAGTGTGGGATACCACAGTTACATGGAAAAAGTAACAGAAGAGCAGAGTGGTGAAAAATGAGAGGTCATCTCAATTTGAGTGGGGAGAGGACAGCATACATTTTGAACCAAGTGGGTAAGAGTAGTTAAGATTACCCCACCGTGTATTGAAATTGCCACTGTGGGGCTCCGTGAGCGTTAGTGGCATCTTTTAAAAGGATCCGGCATGTGGTGTTGGAGAGCGCGCCTGGAATGTTTTGGGAACGAGAGCAGATGCAAGGAAATCCAATGTGACCCTAGTGTGCAGGGCGGCACAAGACTGCTTGGTTGCAAGCAGGTGCGAGGAAGCGTCACCATGAGCCTGCGTGAGGGAGACCCATTAGGAGTCAGGCATGGGCTATGTTCTTCAGGAAGTGGCTAGCTGGGTGCTTCTTGCGCATGCGCAAGAGAAACAAGCCCAACTTGGTAGTGGACAGCGACACAAACCGACAACAAAGCAGCAATTTTGTGTGGTTGGTAGCATGTTCATTGCAACCACTGGCTTCATGACATTGAACGAAGCGTTGCGGCGTGTGTGATGTCTGTGCCTATGTCTGTGAACCCTGTGATTTCACAGCGATAGGCATACCTGTGATCAAAAGAAGGTACATTCTTCTGACGGTGGTTGATGGTGCCTGTGTCATAGAGCTCAGCGAGTCTATGGCTATGGCACTCATGTGATTAAAAGAAGGTACATTCTGATTATTAAGCAGCTGAAAGTAATTATATTCGTGTCTGGGCAGTACCAGCGAGTGGCACACTTTGTCAAGGGCAGTTTAAGTAATTTCCAGGTTACATTTTAGACTGGATGTATTTAACTTTTGACTGTTACGTGGTGCCTGTAAACCAGCGGCCATAGGCATGCCTCTTTGTATACGTCTCCTCGCAAGGAGGGAGATTCTGGGTGAAGGGGTACTAAAGATGAACTGCAGCAGCTACTTTGGCGTAGGAGGTCATCATTATGCAGAACGTAACTGAGTCTCCCTTCTTTCTATCATCGCCAGGAGAACTGGTTGTAAAGTGGAAGAAGGTGTTTGAGAGATATACCAAAGTGTGTGGAGCCTTGTTGAGTGCTGAACATAAACAGCTCTTTTATTGCACTGTTTAGGCTCTTAGGGGCAGGAAGTATTCGATTATCTCCCTGCAGTGTCTGATAGTGATGCAGAAGATTTGAACAAATATTATTTGTGCATAAGGAAATTAAATAATCACTACTTACCTAAGGTCAGCCTAATTCTTGAAAGATATCACTTTGGCAGGAGGGTTCAAAAAGGGGGCAAATCTGTATAAAATTACATCACAGATTTGAGGAAACTTGCATTCTAAAGTACGTTCATGGGTGCTGTGGGGGAGAGGATAAGGGACCAGTTCTTGCTGGGGTGCAGCATTGAAAAGGTCAGGGACAAGCTTTGGCAGAATGGTGAATCCACCTTAGAGGATGTGTTGATAATTGTGGAAAAAAATCTCACACTCGATGAAAGGTGTAGATATAATTAAGAAAGACTCAACGCAGGATGTCAGTGTGGTGAAGCAAAAGATAGGGTCTGTAGAATGCAATGTGGGGAGTGAGAAAAACAAAGACCAGAGAAAGTGCTTCAGGTGGAAGGTCTCGCAATAAAACGCTTGTGCAAGGGTTGTGGCAAGAAAGGTCACTTCCAGAGTGTATGCAAGAATAAAGGAGAAAAGAGTAAAGTCAAAGTCAAGGAAGTGGTGCTAGAGGAAGAAGGCTCTGACTTGGAGTGTGGTCAATTTTTGTTTCCAAGTTGGGAGTGGTGACAAGAAGTACCCTATTGATATACTCCTCCTGGAAGGGGAAGAGAGAAGTGTGTTGTTTGACTCAGGGGCCAAGATAACATTGGTGTCTAATGTTTTTTTCAATCAGTGTCTGATGGGGAAAGTGAAACTCATGAAACAAGATATCAGACCGTTTGCACATGGTGGGGAACCAATAAAGCTGAAAGATTATTTTATAGGCATTATTGAGTATAGGAAGTGGTATGCAACTGGCAACATTTATGTTTCGGCGAGAGGGGATAGCATCTTGAACTGGTTTCATTAAAGGTATATGGGGGCCATGCTAGATCCTAACAGTGATCCATCCATATCTGTTAAGAAATTGGTTCAAATGGTGGAATGTGAGGAGAAGGGACCGGTTGGGAATTTCACATCTAAATTAATGGAAGAATTTTACAGCAGTGTTCAGAGCAGATTTTGGGTTTCTTAAAGGATATATCCATACCCTCAAGTTGAGGGATGGTGTGTAACCTGTTTGTGGCAAAGTACATAATGTTACGTTTGTGGTGAGAACAGGCATGAGGAAGGAGTTGGAAAAACTAGAAAAGATGGGGTGATAGAAGAAGTTGAAGGGACAGACTGGTTGGCTCCAGGGGTTGTGGCAAGGAAGAACAGTGGAGAAGTGAGGTTGTGTGTGGACCTGAGGGAGCTGAACAAAGTCGTGGTTGTGGTTAAGTACCACATTCTGAATATAGTGGACATGCTGACATCCTTGAAAGGTGCCCGAGTCTTCTCTTCCAGTGATTTTAAATTGGCATACCACCAGATTGAATTGGATGTGAAGTCTAAGGATGTTACTGCTTTTGTAATGTCTTTTGGCACATTTAGGTACAAGAGGATTCCTTTTACGTTGGTGTCAGCAGCCTCGATTTTCCAAAGGGCAATGGAGAAGGTTCTGAAAGGGTTAGAGGAAGTCAAGATATATCAGTATGATTTTTTTTGCAGCTTTGAGGTAGGTGAATATGACAAGAGAGTGAGAGCAGTACTCAGGAGGTTGGAAGCAGTGAATTTAAGCATAAATGAGGAAACATTCAAATCCAGGCAATTACATATAGAGTACCTGGGGCATGAGCTTTCAAATAAGGGTAACAACCTGAAAGAAAGTTTGGTTGGGGCAAGCAAAGGGATATCAGCACTAGGGGTGGGCGGAATTTGCGGAATTAACCTTCGCAAATTATCGCGAGAATGTTTAAAATTATCGCAAACAAGCAGAAATATCGCGAAGATGCGGAAGTTTTTTTCCGGCATGTTCGCGCGATTTTCTGCATGGTTGCGGGTCGCCAACTTACCCATGTGGCTGCTTGCGGGCGCGGCCATCTTGTTTTGAGTTGTTCTCGCGGTGCATGATCGCGAGAAGAAAGACGTGATCGCGCGACGCATGACGTCACTGCGGGCGCGAACTGTCGCGAGACAGCGCAAATGGCTAAAAACAATACAACATCTCATGGAGAACGCGACCGGATCAAGAAAACTTGTCGGCGAACGCAGGGATTCAGGTAAGGCGATCGCGCGCGCGCGAGAATGTATCATTTTACAGCGCGAGCAAGAAACAAATTATCGCCAAGCTGCGGAAACCGGAATTTTTGACATTTTCGCGCTCTCCGCGGAACGCAAAAATGTCAAATTATCGCAATTTCCGCGAACGGAACGAAATTTTTGCCCAGGCCTAATCAGCACCTCAGAATAAGGAGGAACTACTCAGGTACCTGGGGATGGCCGTATATTATTGCAAGTTCATACCCAATTTTGCCGTAAAAAGAGTGTGTAAATGAGGGGTTTGTTAAAAAAGGGTACAGGCTTTGAGTGGGTCCAAGACTGTCAAAATAAGTTTGAGTTGATAAAGCACAAACAAGCTATAGCTCCCAATCTACATAGTTTTGATCCCAACGTGAAATCTAAATTGATTACTGACGCAAGTATGAAAGGGTTGGGAGCGCTATTGATGCAAGGCGAGGGGAATAATATGAAGAGCATCATGTTTGTGTCAATGAGCTTGAAAGGACTAGAGAAGAGGTATTTGATGATTGAGAGGGAGGCCTCAGCAATTTATTGGGCTGTGAGAAAAATAAAATGAAGAACCTTTCTATGGTGGTGCTATTTCAAGGTCAAGACGGATCATAAGCCCCAGAGAGAGATTTTCCACATAAAAGGTATTGATGCTGTCTCAGGTAGGATTACTAAATGGGTAGTGGTGTTGCAAGAGCATACTTTTGTGGTAGAGTACATACCAGGAGTCAGAAATGAAGTGGGCGATGCATAGTCTAGAATGGCATCAAGTGAGGAAAGAGTGGTGGGTGAAGAAGAAGAGTTGGAAGAAGAGGAGTGTGTGTGCACTATAGAGAGTACTGCAATTTCAGAAGAGGAGTGGAAGAAGGCCACTTGTGAAGTTGAAGTGATACAGACAGTATTTAAAATGTTGAAGTTTGATTGGTTCAAGAAGAGGGGTGACAATGGGGGGGTGTCACTAGTTTTTGAATATGAGAGAAGAGTTATCAAAGAAGCAAGAACTCTTGTTTAGAGGAACAAGGCTAGTACCACCAGTAAGTTTGTGGAACTCTTCACTCAAACTGACACATGAGGGGCACCTAGGGATTTTGAAGATTAAGGAAAGATTGAGAACAAGTTTTTAGTGGCCAGGATGGACATGGAGGCAGAAAGATCGGTGAGAGAGTTTGTACAGTGCATGACGAGTGACAAAGGTCTGAAACCCAGAGTTCAACCCATGGTGGTGCGGAAGTTACCGGATAATCTGTGGGATGAAGTTGTAATGGATATTCTGGGTCCAGTTTACTTAAAGGGAGAGTCCTCGTATGCCATAGTTTTGGTGGGCTTATTCTTGAGGTGTCCTGAGGTGACTTTATCTCAGGAGTTGGAAACTAGGCCTGTGTTGGCATTTCTAAGGGAGCTGATAAGTAGAGAGGGCAACCCAAGTGTTCTGCTCACAGATAACAGGGTACAGTTAGTTTCAAAAGAAATGGAGGAGTTTCTATGAGAGAAATTAATAAATTACATGAAATGCGCTCTATGTCACCCAGAGGCCTGTGGTGTCATTGAGCGCTTCAACAGTGTGCGGAAGGAGACCATCAGGATGGCCAAGGATATTGCGGAGGTGTAGATAGAACAGGTGCGAAGAAAGGTGGAAGTGTCTTGGTTATTTCTGCACTCAGTGACTGGGAAGTCTCCATTTGAGTTGTTCAGGAGAAGAAGATCGAACAGTGTGATGACACCTTCATGGGTGAATCTGAAGTGTGTGGAAAAGAAGGGAAGTGGGACTGTACAAGAGACGGTGGAGAAAAGAATGCTAGAGAGGAAAATGTGATTTAATGAGAAGAAAAGAGTAAAGGCCACCAATGTGCAAGATGGAGATTGGATAAGGATTAGAATGCCAGGGGGAGCCTCAAATTCTCAGATCCTATATGTGTGGTGAAGGTGTTTAAGAATGCTATCAAGACTGCAGACACCAGAGTGTGGAATCTCAACAGAGTGGTTGTGGAAAATTATGGTGAAGAAAGATTGAAGCTTGGAGAGAGCAAATAAAACAAAGATGGAAAAGTAAATGCAGGAGTAAGAAAGAGACAAAGAAAGGGAAGGACTCCTAGTTACTTGGAGGATTATGAAAGAGGTGTGGAAAGCAGCACTGACATGTAGGGAGTGAAAGATGTATTTAGACACATTAAATTGTATTGTAAGTTTAAAACAAATGTTATGTTACTGCGTTGGTATGTAGGGGCAAAAGATGAATTTAGACACACAAAATGTTATTGTAAGTTTTTTATAAATGTTATGTTACAATGCATTTTATTTTATTGTTAGTATAAGATAGACTTTATTGTATGTATAGAGAGTTTATTTTTGGTTGCATGACGGGGAGGTATATGGTAACATGTGTTGGTGGGTAATGATGTGGAATGTGACTCTGTCAAATTCCACTGGAACTATATGGTGGGGAGTATTCTTAAAGGAATGTTATCATTCAACTTGCAGTTGGAGCCTGGGTATGAGAGGATGGCTGGGATGATTCTCCTGTACCTTATTAAACCTTGTTTCAACTACTGCTTACATCTACATCTCTTGTCTGAATAGTAGAGTCTGCTTTGTAACATAACACTTTCTCTAAGTAATTGTCACTTTACCTGTGATAAAACAAATAATTACTGCATTTATGATTTTAGTAATACCCCACTACTGCAAACAAGAAATAAATAGTACATGAATGGTAATCCTAATACAACACATTTACCTCATTTTTAGTGCACTCTAATTAAGGCCCCTACTGTGTTATTGTCAAACATGCAGTGACAAGAGAGGTCAGATACCTTTCTAGAACATCAGAAGTTTATAGGTGTAGGTGTACTCTGGGAGAGGCCCAACCCTGCTGCCAGCCAGTGAGACTAGAGAGAAGACAATAAGCAAGAGAGAGACAGGATTGAAGCTTCAACAACTGTGAGTAGGTAAGGCATGCAGAGAGACCAGGGCCTACAGCAAGAGTGTTGGGGGGAGAATCAAAGAGGCACTCAATAGAAACCAACACCAAAACAGTGCATCTGTTAAGCTGACCTAATGTTAACAATATACAGAGAGTGGGCTAAGGATCCCTTAGACCCTTTCACCCACTGGTTTTCCTACACTTGCCTATTTCAGCTACTGTGTGGACACTTTGTCGGCCACTTACTGGTTCAGGCCAGTTGAGTGTTGATCTCACACTTTGACTGTTTGGATGTATCCTTCTGCCGCCACTCCAGTGCTCCCACAGCAGCCAAACATACCTAATCTTAATGATATACATCTAATAGGCTTTGATTCCATCCCTTTCAACAACTGGCTATCTTTATTTTATTTATTTTTTATTTTAAAGGTTTTATATAGCGCTGGCTGGACCCAAGGGTATCAGAGCGCTTTACAAGGGTCACCTGAGTAGATATAAAAATAGCAAAAACATACAATGAGGTAGCATACAAGTCCAATTAAAACCGTAGGTAACAGCTCCATTTATACGATCTGGTTACAACAAATTGTGATAATCAACAGCAAGTCAAGAGAAGAGAGGTAGTCGTGGAGAAGAGGAATAGAGAAGAGTGGGGCAGGATGTAAGAATGGTGAGAGGCTGTGAGGGGGAGAGGTAAGGGAAAATCAAGTGTATCAGCCTATGAAAGGGATTAGTGAGATAGCGGGAGAAGAAAAGAAAGCAGTGAAAACAAGGGGGTGGAGAAAGGGCGACGGGAGAACAGAAGGGGGGATCCTATAATGTAGGAAACCGGGTTTCGATATGAGCCCAGAGAAGGGGTTAAGGATGGATGTCATCAATTATATTGAGCATGGCCGTTTCCCTACTACAGCCCTTTCTGAAACCTGATTGCAAAGAGTCCAATAGATTGAATGTGCTGATGTGTGTGTCTAATTGGCGCAATGACCAGCCTTTTTAGCCATTAGCTTAAGACTTGATCAATCACACCATGGCTCAGCCAAGTGGAGTAGTGATCTCTCACCTAATGCTATTGGCTGTTTGCAGGCATGCTTCCGCCTCCACTTAGATAATTGCATTGAACTGCATGAAGCACTAATCTACAACTATTTCCCTCTCTGTCCACTCTTGCTGGCTCCCTGCCCTCTCTCGCACTAATGTGCTAAATGCTGCATCTGTTAAAACAATAACCCCACACCCGTTAGCTTTGCCAGTGCTTTTCATTTTAGATGCACTATCTCATACAAGGGCTAAGAATGCTTAAAGCATTGTTTCTTCTTGGTAACAGCAGTAGGAGGGGTCTGGGATTTCTCACCTTAGGCTTGAGCCATGGGTGTGAGATATGAACCTTTACAAAGTGGAAAGAAGAAGACATTGCCTGATGGTATGCCATATTAGTGAAAGATGAATGGTTAGCACTAAGAAGCTCCATCTCTTTATCTTGTGCTATGTCCAATATAGTTTGTTGAGCCCTTGAAAAGGCTGTACTATCACTAGAATTACTGATGGGAAATATGTACCTAATGAGCTAGCCATAGCTATATTACTTGTTAAAAATGGAAAACTGAGTTATTCATGTGGTAATAGAAGAGGAACTTTTAGGCACACTGAAACAATACTAGCCATTTCACTCCTTTTGGGGCCCAGTCATAGCTATACCGCTATCCAGCAAAGGAGAAATGCAACATGGCTGAGCCATGAATGTGGTGTCCCTGGGCAGCTGGACTGGGCACTGACAGTTAGTCTCAACGGCTGAAAAAGGAAAACTGCTGCAGACAGGGACAGAGAATGAAAGACGGTGTGCTTTGCACATGCACCGATTTTGAAATGTTAGATCGCGATCGTAGCTAAAGAAGCAGAGGCCGGAGTCAAGATTATCCCACAGAAACAGAGTAGATGACTAAACAAGACAAGACAAGACAAAACACACAGACAAGCAGAAAATGAACAGTGCAAATATAATGACTAATGTATGAAAGGGAGGAAGAAATCTTATTTTGGAAGTGAACAGTGCTTACTTTGAGCCAGTAGTTTCCGGGGCTCAGCACAGGGACTTAATTATCAACACTGGCACTTATTATAGTCTGCCCCATGGTGGCACTATTTGTCTAATTTAGAGATAACCACAACACTGTTGCTTATTAATTTAAGATACATGAAAACTTACTAATGCCTGCTGCTCAAGGCAATATTATACCTTTGGGGGCCTGGAATAGTCTGAATTGTCACACTTGTAGAAGTGTGAGGGTTAGTAGTTGAGTTCATACTGTCCCTAGCAGTGCCGGCAGAGGCAATGGGTGGAACAAGCAGTAGTGGCCTCCTGACGAGGGCCCTGGCATATCTTTGGTTTTACAAATTAAGCACTGGCTACTATCACTAAGTAAACACGATTGCAGTTGAAAGTGGGAGGCTGTCAACACCCTGGAAGTCTGTGACATTTTACAATCTTACACAACATTTCTTTTGCCTGGTATCATTGGAAAAGTAGTTAATTTGTTATTAAAATTGCTGCTATGTCTTATAATAAAGCAGAATACATAGGGGCAGATTTATGAGGGACATGCGCCCCTTTTACGCCGCCGTTGCGTCACTTTTGTGACGCAGCGGCGGCGTAGACCCTGCGCCACATTGCGCCCCATTTACATCGTGACGCATCTATGGAGATGCGTCACGGTGTAAATCCCTGCGCCACGTGAAACCTGCGTCAGGTTTCACGTGGGTGTTTCGACACAGGGGGGGGCGTTCCGTCGCAGGAACGCCCCTGAAAAGTGACTCAGTGAAATCTATAAGATTTCACTGAGTCACTTTCCCAACGCTGATGCGTCAAAACCCTGCGCCTGCTTGAAGCAGGAGTAAGGCTTGATGCACCATGTTAGGGATAGGGTAGGTTGGAACAGTGCTGGAGTTGCATCGCGCTTGCGACGCAACATCAGCACTGCGCCAACCTTACGCCAGCAGATGCGTCACGTATCTGCTTGTCCTTACGCCACGATGAACCGCATTGTAAATGCGGCGCATCTGCGGTGGCGCAAGGGTAAACTTGAGTGACGCATCTTCCCTGGCGCATCCATGCTGATTTGCAGGGATGCACCAGGGAACATAAATCTGCCCCATAGTGTTTTTTGAAGTAAGGTCACATTTTGAATGTTCACCCTGCATGGAGTATGTTTAGGAAGGCTTGTGCAGCTACAACTGTGCACCAGCAGAAAATATCAATTTGACACTGTGATGAGATAAATCACTTGCTGGCTCTGAAAGGTAATGAGATTAAAAGCATAAATCAATGGGAAATCAATGAGAAATTCAATTCAATATATTTTATGTATATTGCATAGTGGTGTTCGTCACTGTGTTGTTATAGTTAGGACACATTTTCCGTAGCAAAAGCGTCTTGAGTTTTGCTAATAACTTTGGTATCATTAGACAAATCTTTCCGTAATGTTCCTCCAAAAAGATTCTTTCACCTCAACTCTTTCCTTGAAAGTTTCTGGGTGATCTGTCAAGTGGGGGCCAACGCTACAGTGAAAACGGTTGAACAAAATTACATCAAATTAGGCGGGGAGCTATATTTTTACTCATTAAGTATGCTTTTTGTTATTTGGTGTAAAGCCATTCAGTTGTTTTTGAGAAATTAAGGTTTACAATTTATAGATAAACAGACGGTTGAGTTCGCAGGATGCTTGCAGGACTCTCCTGTTGCGGGAAATAAAAGAATAGAGTGTTCCAATTGGTTTTTCCGTCAGCCATCTCGATTTCACCATAGTGGCACTCCATTATGAGCACGAGCTCTGATTGGCAGCCGCAAGACAAACAGAAATGCGGCTACCATTACAGGACGCAGGGACTAGGTTTCCTTGGTATCTTGGTATCAAAAATATTTAAGGTATAAGGGACAGGATAGGGATACCTTGACCCCTTAACTCTTCTGGGGGTATCCCAGAGGGACACCCATTGGTATCAATTTTTTTTTAATGGCGGGAGCACTGAGATCCAGCTATGGTCTCAAGAGAGCCTTGCAGGAGCACAGAGGGCTGTGCCGGCTTCTGCGAGACTCCCACTGGATCAGGGAGAGAATATACAAAAATTGAATGTGGTGTGGGTTTCTAAGGTGGGTTTACTGCCTGTGTGGGATTGAGTTCTCATCCTGGCCACAGGCTAGGTACTGTGGCCAACCCCGTGTGTGTATGGAGGTTGACTATCAGTGGGGGGGGGGGGGGGGTTGGATATGGTAATAATAATAGCTTACTTTATGTTAAAAAAACTGAACGTCACTGAAAAAAGCAGAGGTCAAAGTGACAGTGAAGTAAATTGCATTTGCCTACCATTTCTATTGGGATGTGATCTGGAAAAAACAAATTCCTCACCCATGTGTTGCGGCATGCTTCATGATCGGGCTTCCCACATCCAGATTATCATATGAGTCCAGGTGAACTCTATCAAGCATCGTGGTTGCAAGGGTTTTTTGTGTGTTTTTTCTGGTGCAATATTGTGTCAAATAAGTAGTGGTTAAAATAGTTTAGGGCTACCGTCAATGCTATGTTTATTCAGGGATGCCCTGGATGGCTTAAAAGTGCTTATGGTTAGGCCGACAGATGTGGAGTATTATTGTCATACTGTCACAGATTGTTGACATGTTTTAACCATTTTTTTTCATTGCCCTGTATATCGGTGGCCTTCAGCTGAACATCTATAGTGCCTGGCTATGTGGATCCTTCTTTTGATGCTCCATTGCATGTAAACTGGTAGGAACAATCGCATACACTCTACGAGACCGACATAACATAGAAAATTACTCTGTGCCGTTTTATATATTCGTGGTTATTTCCCTTTGTTAGGAAAATAAGTTGGTGCACTGGCCCTTGAAGCAAGTCTGACTGTAGGGCAACACCCTTCCTCATTCCCCAGGTTAGAAGCTAGAAAATACAAAATGAGACAAGAGTAACTGTCCATATTATTGCTGTTGGTTGAGTGTATGCGAGTGTCACAAGAGTTCCCACAAGTTTACATGTAATATAGCATGCAAATTAGGATCATCATAGCAAGAGACTATAGATGTTGTGATGAAGGCTACTGACCCACAGAACAAAGAAATGGGAGCTGAAACATGTCAACTATCCACCTAGCCATACATACTTTTAATCCAGCAAAGGCATCCTTGAATAAACATAGCAGTGAGGATAACCTTAGATTGCTAACCACTATTTCTCCGGCACACTATAGCACCAGAAAAAAAACTCCTGCTCCCACATTAAGTGGTAGAGCCCAACCGGACCCTTATGGTGACCTGAGTGTGGGAAGACCAATGATGAAGATTGTCACAACATGTGGGTGAAGGTCTTGCCTTTCCATAAGTACATCCCCACAGAATGTGTATACAGGTGCAATTTACATTAGCCCTCTCCTTCTTCGGTGAAGAATGACTATCTTGGGAGGATGGCATGATAGGATTTCAGTCCTCCTACCCCTCTATGATCGGACTCATCTCTTGAAAGACTACAGTTCAGTAGTCCTTTGCCCACCCGGTGATTCTTGAGATGCAAGAATAGCAAACACCATTATTTTGCACTGAATGTATTTGATCAACTGAAAGCTGGCGAAGTTTCTGGGTAATAGACGGGCTGAAAAGGGGGAATTACTATGGAAATTTTGTAAAGTATCATTGATTTCCCACATGGAAGGGGCCATTTAGAGTCCCACTGAATCTAGATGTGGTATGCTCAGCCCAGATGCAATGAGGGTCCTAATGTCTAATACTTCTCGTCTCATATCTAGACGTCATTACAATCCTCTTGCACAAAATGTGGAAACACAGAAACGCCCTGTTTGTCACCTAACAAGTACTTTGATAACTGATACACCACCATTATCTAGTAGTGCCACCTGATGTCATCACTGGTGTTATGCACGAGTTGTTAAATGCTACGACTACCATTAATTTGCCTGTATGTAAAGTTGCTACTTAATCAAGTACAGTAATAGATTGTGTCATCAGTGAGGTCATAGACGATGTGGTTAGAGATGTTATCTGCGCTGTTGTGGGAAATTACACAATGCGTTGTTGTGGTGGTACGAATGAAGGACACATTGTTTTCAAGCGTAGTTGTTTCAGTGGAAACTCTTTTCAAAGACTTGAATAGATGCATTATTTCTCTTTATGATTTTTCCATTTCGGTGCACTGTATTGTAAATTTTACAGATTTTACTGGAAAGATGTTCTATTGTCTTTTTCCAGTAAGTGTGCAATACTTAAATAAAACCGTCAATGTCTACAAAAATAACTGGTAAGTCGCCAAATGCTATGAAAATGACCCTTTTCTTGGGGTTCTGGGGTCTTGCCTTCATTGTCCAATCATCAAAAAGAAATCCATGTTTCAGAAAGGATTCACGAAAACAAAATGTGGATCTTTCCTCTTGGATCCCCAAAGCATGTGTCGCCACCTGCTGATGCAAACGGGTTCCAGCGAGTATTCAACACCAAAGCAGATGTGAAATGTGAACACGGTGTGCGCGGCTGCTGCACACATTTACATTTCAAATAGGATATCGAATAACCACGTTGGTCCGCATTTGTGTAGATACTTTTTGGCACCTCTTGGTTCGCGGTGTTTGCTTTAATTTTCTTGTGGCCTAACCATGAATAAATTGAGTTTGATTCCTTCTTCCTTCCAGATGGGCACGGAAAATCTTTTACTTTTCCTGTAGCAGAGCTGTCAACAGTTTATAACAAGTTGATTAGCAAGTTTCAGTACTGCTAAATTTAGAGCACGCTTGCTCTTGTATGAATTACTTTTAAACCCTCTACAACTATCTGTAGGATTCAAAACAACAACAGAGACAAGAAAACAACCACTTGCAAAGCCAATAGTTTTGTCTTTTGTATAAAAAAATATTTTACCAAGCTTCACCAAAAACACACACACATCAAGTGCAGCTCCGAAAACAGCAGCACGAGATCCCTTAAAACACAAAAAAGTACACACACATCAACTGCAGCTCTGTAAACAGCAGCACAAGATCTATTAAGACAAAAAAGTAAGTAGAGACAAAGTCTAATTTAAGGGAAAACAGTAATTATTTATCTTGCTGACTGTCATTAAACAATGCAATAAAACATGAGCGCAAAATGTTAATCAAGTGTAGAAAGAGCCTATCTCAGTACACACTGCTTGTATTCCTGCAGAAATGGCTCCAAATACATGACAAGTGGAAACAATACCAAATCGTACACTGGACAGGTACCACATATGTCACAATAGTTAACACTTCCTCACAAACTCATCAGGTACAGCACATGCAGCACCTCTGCACACTTTCTGCGCAAACACAGATGAGCAAAAACGCAGACAGATTCAGTGCAAGCTTGATGGTCAGTCGTTGAACAGACATCAGTGATGCACACTCCAATTGTCGATGGGCAGTTTTAACTTCTTATAAAGGGTGGTATTGTGGGCACAGAGTGCCTCTAAAATCTTACGTAAAACACCTCAAAAGCGCGCCCATAGGTGAGTGGACCCGGAACAGTGTTAAACCTCAATTTCATGAGGCAATGTGTCCCAAAGACAAGGTACAAAACCAGAATATCAAAAATACAGTTAAGTAAGAAAGGGCTGACTCAATAGGTGAGTCAGAAATTAGAAATTAGAAAATGTATAAAGATTGATTACAAAAGTTTAAAAGGTACAAAACAGAAATTCTAAAGTGCAGATGCATACAATCATTGCCAAGCAGGCTGTCAGAAACAGGAAAATAAAGAATATTAGGCAAAATCAAAAATAGTCTAAGTCCCAAATGTGCAGCAAAATTTGTAATAAATCAGACAGCAACTCTACTAGCATGGGAACGGTATCAGGCTCACCCCCAAATTCGAGGGTTTATATAGGAAATCTTTTCCTATAACAAAATGAAATCTACAGATTCATCATGGGGTGAGCAAAGAAATACATTTTCAACCAATCATATTACTTAGGGCCATATGTAGGTAGCTAAATACCGGTCGGTAACGGCCGAAAATCGGTAAATTTCCCGTTACCGACCGGTATTTAGCCCTTTGAGATGTAGGAGGCTGGATTGAAGCATTCGGTAATTTACCGATTCGGTATTTTAAGAAATCGGTAAAATACCGAATCGGTAAATTACCGAATCCTTAAATCCTATGTAGGGAGCACTCAAGTGAGTGCATTTTTGGTTTAAGGATTCGTTATTTACCACCAACTACAAATTGATGGTAAATGCCGAATACCTTTTCAAAAGCAATTTTGTGCTTATTTAAAAGTGCCATGTGGCAGACATACATGCCGTTAGGGCATGTATGTGTGCCACATGTGCACACATACATGATTCAGGGGTGCAACAGGGTGTCAATGTGACACCCTGCCACCCTTGAATATGCTCCCCCTATTACCGATTCGGTATTTACCGAATCGGTAATAGTGAATGGCTTCCCATTCATTCCTATGGGCCTCCAGGCCCATAGGAATGAATGGGAAGGTATGGGAATGTATGCCTTATTACCGAGTCGGTAAATACCGAATCAGTAATAACGAATATTACCGAATCGGTAAAATTTACCGATTTTTTACCTACATTCTATTTACCGATTCTTAAATACCGAATCGGTAAAATTCGGTATTTAGGAATCGGTAAATAGAAATTACCTACATATGGCCCTAGATCTATAAACGTCATACAATCTTACCACCTAAGCACTATCCTACTAAGTAAGTAAGTATTGATTCACTTGCCTCTTAACTAATGTCATCTGGATGTCTCAGAACAAACAAGTTACAAAACAACATTGAACAATTATGAATCAATGCAATACTGTGGGGAGGCCGAAGGTCATTGATGAAATGTTACATTAGTGATCCCATGCTAGAACATCTTCCTGAATGTGGTATAACAAGATTTCCATTTTCAACAAGATGGCGTCAAGGCCTAGCCGAAGCCTAGTTAGAATAAGCCAGGAAAGTGCTCTTTGACAGATCATATCAAAATTGTTTGAAGGGAATAGCAGTACACACATGTGAATCTGAGTGTGAATTACTATTCTACACATTGTTAATAATGCACAATTTTAATAATGGACAACAAATTCCACAGTAGCATATTGTGTAAAAAACATGACATGGTCATAGGAAGACCAAATTAGGGGTAGGAGTGCAGGGGAGATGCAAAAGTCACCATAAAAAGGAGTCTGTGTTACGAATGTGTGCATAATTGTTAAGACCAAATCTTGACTACTGAGTACATTTATGTAGAGTTCATTTGGAATAATATTTCTTGTTGTCAGAATGTCCACCAAGGATGGTTGTCAAAAATTCTACCTGTGGAGGTACTCAGAGTTGAAGACAAGTGAGTTGGAAGTAATTACCATGGGGCAGCATGGACATGTCTCTCACTGCAGGAATAAACCCTACTGAATGGAGGAAATGTATCCTTGGTCGAGCTTTTCTTTTACTTGCACACTTCAATGCGTAATTTGAGCCAGTGTTTTCTGGTGCTCGGCACCGCAACTTAATTGTTAACACCGGCACTTACTACAGTCTGCCACAATGTGGCACTGTTTATCCAATTTAGAGATGACCACAACAATAGTTGTTTATCAAAACAAGCATTAGCATAGCCAATAGGTCTTGCTTTTGGGACCTTATAAGTAGTTATGCAGCACAATATCCTTGATGCAACAACATGAACCGTTGCATGGCTAAACACTTATAAGGTCCCAAGGCAAGACCTATTAGCTATGCCAATGCTTGTTTAAGGAGGGGTCCCGCAAGGACGGGGACCAGTGAGGGTTCACACTGACACTGGGAGAAATGAGAGAGTTAACGATCCTAACGGAAGGCAGACTTGTATTGGGGAGGGGGGGGCGGACAACCTGAATTAAAAATCCCCCAGCGAGCGTGATAAAGAGAGGGTGCACATAGAATGAAATATGTATTCACCATCACCGGGGCCACGGGCTCCTTCAAGGTCAGACCCGAGGAAGGGAAGGGCACAGCCTCTAGCGGGGGCCACGACACTCAACTGGCAGCAATCTGGTGCTTAGCGCCTGGAAAGGGAGATCTAGGGTGTTGAAAGTCATTGAAATAGCGACTTTTACGGAGCTGGTCACCAAGCCCCAAGATAGTAGGCTGGGCGTGCAGCGGAGTTGCAGCTCCATAACTAGGGGGGATTCAGATGGATTTGCTACAGCAGAAAGCCTGTGCGGCGATTACATGATCTCCTGGTCTACCCCTGCGTACACTTAGTGCGCTCTAATAACCCGCTCAATGTAATGCACATGGCGCACTGACCCATAACCCCCACCCAGCACAGCACACGCTGTCCCCACGTAGTCACTCGGAGGTAGCCGGCCATCCTGTAAACAGAGCGGGCATGGAGCTGTGGCTGCTGCACGCGCGCAAGGGGAGAGGGAAAAGAAGGAAGCTATGGCCGTTTCAGTTCCTTTAGCTCTCGGCCTGTGCGCACCACTGTAACCGGCTTCAAGGACACCACGTCACCAGCCTGTCTTCCTATGGGAGTGCAGGAGGGGTGCACGCGCAGTTCAGTGGCTGGCATCTCATACTCTCATTCTCATTTCGGTCGTCACTCAGGCATCGCATTTCATTCATTCCTCTCGCTGTGCGTGACCGGGCTCAAGGGCGGGTAGTAGCGGGTTGTTCGGCCAATTTGTCCTCTAATTTAGCCCGTCGTACGGCTGAAGGAGATAAAACCGTATATACCATACGCTTGCCTCTCCTAAATAGTGGCTACCCATGGAAATACCCAACATTTACAGGGAGGAATATCAGGGAGTCATAATGGAAAACTTAGTTGAGCAGTAAGCGGCGCCGCGTGCCGAATCAAAGTAAACGAGCAGGAAATGGAGCATGCTGGCAGGGGCAATGAGCAAGAGAGTAGCGGAGGCGAGTGAGTCATCGCCAGGCAGGGATTCCGCTGTGGCTGCTGTGAAAAGTCACTTGACATGGACGCCGCGATCTGCCATTCTTACCACGGCGGGACATCATGAGACGTTTCCTTTGCCAGGCAGAGGCTTTCAAAGAAATGAGTTATGCGGGCTCTCTGCTGATCTTGGACAGGCGGCTGCGACTGCTGCTGTGTGTGCCCGCGGGTTAACAAGTGGGAAGGGTGGGGGGAGTGCGGCCGAGAGCACACACAGCGTTTCCCTTGCGGGAGCGAGCAGGGGCACCATCTGTTTGAAAGTTAATTACAAACAGATGGTTTCAAAGCTCGCTCCTGCAAGGGAATCGCCAAACGTGCACGCGTTGCCATTGAAAGCAATGCAAAGCGTGCACGTTTTTGGCAGAAAAAGCTAATCGATTCCTAAAGGTCTCCTCCTAAGCAGCGCATGCGTGCTGCGTAGGTGAGACCTAAAAATGACTAATACCTACCACCAAAGCCATTCTTTGCACTTTGGGGGCCTGAAATAGTCTGAATTGTCAACACTTGAAGGAGTGTGATGGTAAGTAGTTGTGTTTGTAGTGTCATTGGTAGAGCTGACAGGGGCAATGTGTGATGCAAGCTGCAGCGGCCTCCTGAAGTGGGCCTATGGCACTTATTATTTTACAAATTAAGCACTGCCACACTTATGATAGTTCTGAACATAAAGGAAGGACTACAGTCTGAATATGTGCTGCAACATTTTTGTTAGAGAATGTGTTGTACAGTTCAACAAGGCCCGTGCACGTTTCAATTTTAGCTACATCTTTTTCTAATGGTGACTTTTTACATGCCTTACATTTACACGATATTATACTCAGAAGTTATTCTGTGCACAATAATTTTCTTAGTAAGCATTTTATCATGTCATTCGTACACTCTCTCCAAGGCTAAGAACATTTGAATGTGATACCCTTGCATTTGGCTGCTCGGTTGGAGACAGCTCTGAGTCTCAAAACAGACAATCACATCGGCACAGCACTTTTGACAAGGTGTACACTGTGCACTGTGACTTAGATGCAGCCTTGCTGACTCTAGCCTTCATCCTGCAAAGAACGGTAGCCTGCTCTACACCAGATCAGCTTCCTGGTACATCATACACAGGTATAAGGGATTGGGTTGTCCTAAAAGATGTGGCAGAGAGACCTCCCACTGTGCTCTCACTAGTGTAGGTGGTATTAGATAGGAGTATAATTATAATGATATAATCACACAGCAATGTTATAATGGCTGAACTGTTTATCTTTTTCACCATTCTTGTAATGCTGGTTACAATGCTTTGTTTCATCCAACTAATAATTGCAGCTCACGCCTACACAAGAATACAATTGTTTCAATAAATGTTTGAAAAGCCAATTTGTATCTTTTTTGTGTCACCCTTGAGGATGCCTGAGTAACAACGAAAGGGTAGATCTGTTTCCACAATTTCCTTGGGGAATTAGAGTGGTCATGTTCTGAGGCTACAGATGCCATCTGGTACCCTTTCACGGTTAGGGGTTCAGATAGGGAACTGTGAGCTAGCTAGGAATTGGGCCAACGTACTCTGATGATATGTGTGGACTCAGTCCACATATTCTGATGGTTATGTTGTCCGGATACACTGTCCTACTTAATTCTTAGGAACCGTTTGACAAATTGAGGGATTCCATTACAAGATGGTAAATCAACTGCATGCATAAAAGAATGACATAGACTTGCTGCCACTTGATGAATACTAGAGGTGGGCGAGGCAGCAAATTAACAGTACAACCCAACCCAGAGCCTAACCCAGGGTCTGGTTTGGCTCTTAGATCTCGTGCATGAGCCGAGCTCTGGAAATATGTTCATGTAAATCATACAGCAAACATCATGTAAAATACGATGAAGTCTCTTCAGAATTCAAACAAGTGCATTTCTTTAAAATGTAGAAGCTTTGACATTAATATGTTACATTATAGCACTGCACTGAGAAGTACAAATTAAAAGTGATAGTTTTTAAACGTGAACTTAGAACCTTTCCTGCCCTCACCTCCTTTCTGGCGACAGTGCCTTTAGTGAAATAAGAGGCAAGACAGTTGTCATGTGAACCCTATATGTGGCCCTGATTCTTATGAATAAAAAAACATTACAAGTTTTTAATTTAAATACAAGGGTTTTTGTATAGCCGGTATTCTGAACACACACATTCGAAGGTGCTTTTATATGCAACATTGAAGAAAAAGGAGGTTTAGTAAAATAAAGTATTTGCCTAGGATCGCACAATTCGATTAAATGTGGAAGGTGCAATTAATCCAGATTTTCTGGTTTCAATTTGTACAAATCAGCCAATAAATGGGTTTCTATTTGTCTCTCCTTTTTACCTCAAATATTAATACTTTGTTTTTACCTCTTCGGCATGAGGGTAGTGCAAAGGTGGCAAGCAGAAGCCACATAAGAGCCAGAGCCAGGCTTCAGGTTCGATCCTGGCTTGACCTTTCAGCAGCTCACCCAACTCTAATGAATGCATCATGTAATGAACACACCACAAAGTAGTTGCAAATGGTGTCTGGCGCATCAGTTTGCATACAAATGGATTTTTTTATATCTACTGAACAGCAATGGAGAACATCCAGTTGCATCTTCGAACTGTTTATTGGTGTCTAATGCTGTATAATGCTTTTGTGGCGTGGTTATAATGAACCAGTAAAATGTCCCTTGTGTTGCTGCTGGACATACAGCAAACAAACATATGAATCAATGGGGTTGAACAGAAATATTTAAAAAAGCAAGTAAATGTTAGAGCCAAATCCTACCCCAAAATGTAGACACCCCAAAAATTTAGCATCCAGATATTTTACCTCATAGAGTTCTCCAACACATTGAATTGCACGTCGAGGCACCTTCCCAAACTTCAATTAGCAGATGAAACCAGTCCAATTATCAAATGTGGCCCACTCAAAAGTAGAGTTCTAAATCAATAAAAGTCCGAGAATTTTATTACAAAACTCAAAAATAAGCAGTGCAGAGTCAAGTGCCATGAAGGCTCTATCTGCAAAATTATACAGAGTATGTAAAAATCTGAAAAATAATCTAAATCTCAATGAGCAGTTAAATCATTAGAAAATCTGTCAGCATCCCAGCAGCATAGGAAAGTATTATTGCTAACCCCGAAAATCAGGGGTTGTTATACACAATTCTTGCACAGCAAATTAGATAAACTGCAGGATCATTGTGTTGTGAGCAAAAGTATAATTTCTTTAGCAAACCATTACATAAGAATAATACGCATCTACTTTAACACATAATCACTCCCATTAAAAAAAAAAAATTCAACACCCTCTGTGCTAATCTCATCCAGAGATGTTCAAACAAATATGAAACATTTAACAATAGCCTTTTCTCCCAGTGGATAGACTAGTGATCACAGAGGGAGGTAGCGAAAGAGACCTTGACACGTGTTACAAGTCATAGAGAACAGGGAACGTCCATCAAAGTATCGTAATCATAACAGTGGAACTAAACTACTACAAGTCAGATGTGCTCTGCTGAGCATGTGGGGTGATGTGTGCAGGGGGTAAAACAGGAGTGAGTAGCAGATATGTCATCCATTTTGTCTGAAATGGAATTTTGCATGAAAATGTGCCAAATATTAAAAACAAGTGTAAACATGTTTCTACACATCATATGAAATTCGTTTCAATTGCAAACATGTTAAAGCAGTCTACTGTATATATATTCATAGTGCACAAAATAAAAACTCCCCAAAACAATCTATCATACACATACATCAGAATGCACACGTTGTGCCCAGATGTGGCCTCACGGCTGCACTTGGCCTCATGCAAATCTACAAGTGCTCGAGATTTACAAAGCAGCGGCGTCATTGCCTCGAATAACCTTTTTACAAGCGCCGTGAAGCTCCATCCGTCATCGCCAAGCCCACAACGGTTGCTGGGCTTGTATTTGTGTCGGTTAGTTAAACGAGCTATTTGATTGCTTTATTATGCAAATAAACTAGAGTTCCTTTTATTGCCATCTTTTATCAACAGAAAGAGAGCAGGATTCACTGCCATTTTATGCAATACAAAACATTTTTTATGAGGGGACGTCCTTGACGATGCATTACCCTTGGGATGCGAGGCGCGTCCTGCGCTTCGTCCTCTGTTTTTATAGGGCTGGAAAGAAAGTGACTGCTAGAATGTGTGTTTGGCACACCTTTGGAATAAACAGATTTGGCAACTAAGAGCCCCTTAAGAGCCCTCTCTCTCACCAACCAAAATGGCTCTAACGGGGAAATGGAGATTCATTACATCTGAAAAGTTTAGAAAGTGTCGAAGCGCACCTCTCCCCTAGCCGCAACTACGTCATGACGATAATTCTTTTGACTTCCACAGATGTGACTGTAGCAAAGAGCCATAAGACAGGTGCCTTCTGACTTCTAAGACAGCTCCCTCTAGCCTCGCCTTTGGGGATCCTAGCTCCCACCAGGATGTGCAGACTCTTCTATCCCAACTTGGAAGCTCCAGCCTATCATCGCCCTGCTGGCAGAGTGACAGCCTTCCTAATCCAATAGTAGATGGGTAGTTGGAAAATTCTGGTGGTTCTCTCCAGCGATGACTACCTCATAAAGTATAATGTTCGATCAATGTGATCATGGGTGATGTATGACGTTACAACGCGTGCTTTTACAACGCGTGCTGTTACAACGAAACTTTTACAACGCAAGTGGATTTACAACGCTATGCCATTACAAAGCAAGTCTTTACATCGACTTGCGCTAGATGGCGTGCTAACATTAGAAAAGTGTAATTTACTATTCCAACTCCAGTCCACTTAACAGTAGGGAAGGTGTTGGGATAGTAAACTACACTATTTGTAATGTTAGCACACCATCTAGCGCAAGTCGATGTAAAGACTTGCGTTGTAATGGCATGGGTTGTAAATCCACTTGCGTTGTAAAAGTTTAGTTGTAATGGTAGTGCGCTGTAAAAGTTGTGTTGTAAAGGTTGTTTACCGATCATGGGTGCTCTTCTAATCAGTCACAATGCCAAGTATTGTTTGGCAGAAACACAAGCCTGCATTCCGTGCTTAACATGAACCAGTGGTTGTAGGTGGTGGGTACTGGAATCCATTTTTGGGGGTCAGGGCTTATATTTCATCATTAGACTTTGACTAAGTGCAAAAAAAGAGAATGTAAAAAACAAAGGAAGAAGAGAAGAATAGAAACGGCGACGAAGTGAGAAACCATAGTTGCGAAAACACGCAAGAATGAGATAAAAAGGACATGAAGTGTATGGTGTGCAAGAAATAGTTATGAGGTGGAATCAAGACTTGGCAATCTTGTCTTTCAGCAACCTTTTTATCATATCGCTTGCAGTTTTTCGGCACACACAACTTTTACACTCAAATAAATCAGCTGCTCGGCTTCACATTGGCGTTCGGGTGGAAATGATGGGCACGTATGTACTTTATCCAATTTCTCTATGAATGTATCCACCTTATCAGTGAGGTTATTCAATGTGGTTCTAAGAAAAAACATTTGAGTACCTAAACTTAAAATATTTTTTTTAAATTAAAATACATATGCTGATTGTGAGAATGAGACAGTTTGGAATACAGAAAATAAATTAGCATGCACAGATTGCACAGCATCACAGGTGCAGCACTAGTATCTTGAATACCACATCCAGCCTCTTTCTACAGATTAATAAAATGATAATCAGTCACATCTGAGCCCAGCCTTTCTCATGCTTACAAAAGGTCCCAACACAGGAAAAGGAGGAAATGAAAACTTCTGGCTGCACAACATACAAAAGACAACACATCTTTATACCATTGAGTGAAAAGCTTCAAATGCGAAAATTGCAGCTCCTACCTCATAGACAGGGTGTAATGAGAAAGATCATGTATATGCAAGTTGCTAACAGTAAATTTTAACCATTTATATGCAAGCTGCTAACAGTCAATTTTAACGATTGTTGGAATGGGAATGTTCTCTACCTGGCATCCCATGTGTATGTCAAGTG
This sequence comes from Triturus cristatus, assembly GCF_964204655.1. Lineage (NCBI taxonomy): Eukaryota > Metazoa > Chordata > Amphibia > Caudata > Salamandridae > Triturus > Triturus cristatus. Next base: position 478,190,538 of record NC_140590.1, on the reverse strand, counting down.
AGCGCAGATGGGTAGTGCTTATAACGCAACTATGATCAAATATGAGTGACCCTGAGCAATGTATGCCAGTTGGATCAATTTTGGACACTCCTGGACTGGCATAGCACAAGACAGAAGGTAAGGTCTGTGCCTCTAGACAGGGGAAGTGTATTCCCTGTATTCCTGTAGCTGGAAGGAGGAGATCCAGACATTGGAGAAAGGATAATGGAGACAGGGCTACCTTTATAATTTGCACGTGGCTTTTTGCTAGCAAGAAGTTGCTGATTAGTCGTCCAGAATGCAGCTATTTGGTGGATGGTGTGGGTGAGGGATGTGGCTGCAGTCTCTGTTGTGAGAGGCGAGGAAGTTTCTGGGTGAGCTCTGTCCTGAGTACTTCTTCAAATGGGCTGATGACAGTCAGGTGCACAAACCACACAACTTATTGTTTCTCTGTTGTGGGTGCTCAAGGTTGGGAAACAGTGCCACTTTTACAGTTTGAGACAGAGAACCACATGCCCTCTCTAGATGTTGTGTATAAAAGTGGAACCTAATCACCGCACTTGGTTCCAGTTGCTAGTGTTTTAAGGCCAGGAAAGGAAGTGCTACTATGGGTTTTCAAAGTACTGCTGTATAACCAGGGCTAGTGTCTGCTTGACAGTCTCCAAGAGGTACTCAAAGAACTGCTGTACAATCAGACCTACATCTGCCGGGCAGACAGTCTTTGAGGGTGAAGTGGACATCACCTGAAGTCTGCACGTTCTGCTGGAAGAGCTGTGGATCTGCCCGTAAGCATCTAGAAACCTGCCTGCCTACTGAGAGAGGGAAAGAGTCTTCTCTGCAGGAGGAGACACCGTCCAGGAGGAAAAAGGTCGAGTGTGTATTTGGTAGCTCTGGGACATCCAGAGAAACCTGACTGCGCGTAAGTTAGCTTGTAGACCCCTGGCAAGTGCCACCCCGTGCTGGTCTTTCAGACTAGTTTCTGCAGTGACATCTTAAGGATTTGGGGAGTCATAGAGTAGGCATATTTTTAGGGCCACTGTCCAGAACAACTTTGAATTGTATTACCTTTTTTCTGCTAAATCAAGCCCTCATGATCCCAAACAATGTAATCATATGCTAAACATTTAGTAAAAGGGTTCCAAAAAAAACAGTTAAAATATGTCTTGTAATTGGCACAAAAATCCTAAAGATGACATTGAGAAATGAAAGACAGAGTCAGAGTTAGACAGATAACAGGGAAAGACTTTAAGATAGGAAAAAATATGAAAAAGAGAGAAAGTACACTTTTCCGGGGGCCCCTTTGAAGGTTGGGGCAATGGGCAACTGTCCACTTTGTCTATTCCTTAAAATGTCTCTGAAGAACTGCACCTGCCATGATCATTGTAAGCACAGTCAGGGCTGCAACTAGTTGATCATCATAGGCCCAGAAGAGGGCTCCAACTTCCACGATCATCATTGATGTGTTCCAGGCCACAATTGCCATGATTGTCATAGGCCCAGATGGGGGCAGCAAATACCATCATCATCATAGGCCTAGTAGGGCCTCACCTACTTCTGATCCAATTGAGACTACAACTGCCATGACCACTATGGCTGGATTACGGCAGGGACTGTTCTCAGCCCAAGTGGGGTCAGATCAATGCATCCATAGGAGACCACCGTGGCCGGATCTACACCTGTGCTGATGCCACCGACTTAAATGACTGATGCTTGGCAGATTTGCAGAGGGGCTCGACTTGCACCTAACTTCTACCTATGGCCCTGTGAACTTGTTGCTCCCTGAGCCCACACCACTAAATGTGTACATTGTTTTATTTCCAACATCATTGCTACAGGACAGCAATTTTTCTCATAGTTGGATGGTACTGAGCATGGAATTAACCCTAAATCATATAGAGAACATCAAAGAAGAAGTTGCAGAACTGGAGAAGAAATGACTAGACAATAAGGCCCTAACTAATGCAAAAGAATGTCTAGAAAAATTACAAGTCACAATCAAGGGCTTCAAACCTTTACAAAACAAAAACAGATTAAATACAGACAGGTAACAGGGGATTTAACAAACAACATACTTAAGGAAATACGATCACGGTTCAGGTGCCTTTCCTAACACAGTTCTACCTAGAACAATAACCTTCTCCGATACAGGGTCAGTCAGACTCAGACAGTGCTAACACAGCCTTAGGATATAGCTCCCTTCCCTCAACCTCTAACCACTCTTTTTTAGCACAAGGCCCAAAAACACAACCACAATGGGGACATGGCAGGGGCAACAAGCGGGGCTGGTACAGGACAACGTCTAACTCGGAGCCAATATTATGTATGGTGAGCAACAGCACTGACAATCCTCTTGAAGAACATTCTACTGACACCAGTGCTGGTTTATCAATTGTTCCTACACATAAGAATTATACTTTTATGACCCAAAAGGAATTGTTCCACTGTTGCAGAACCATTAGATTAAAATATTTTTTTGCCTTCCATGAGGTTGACAGAGTCAATGACACTGCAGGACCACACTGCAGTGCCCATCCACCTTCTACCCACCAATGAACCTGCTGTCTAAAAAAAATGTAGAATTTTCATAAATTCAAACACTCTTCAAAAGGACAAAATATACTAAATTACAATTTTCAAAAAAACAATCCTAAGCTTTTGAAAACTTATCCAAACTTGAGGATGTTATCATAAAACCAACTGAAAAAGGTGGCAGCATAGTTCTACAGAATAGATCTGACTATGACCAACAGATTCTTTGACAACTGAGCAACACTGCACAATATAGGAAACTGACCCCACAGCTTCCATACAAAAAAAAAGATCTATGAGCTTACGGGTAAAACACTCAAGAAACCTTGGATCAGTGAGAAGGAGTTTGCCTACCTAAATAAAAAAGACTACTCTATCCCTGCATTTTATACACTACTTAAGGTGCGCAAAAATGTAGAAAAAAACAGCGATGTTATTATATAGCTGGATGCAATTCCATAATTCATCCTTTAGCTAAATCCACAGAATTGTTATCAAATAATTTATCCCACTCACAAAATCCTACACTAAAGTTAGCAAGGCTGTTATCATTCAACGTGAAGGTGTTACATTTGATCCTACTCAAGACTTCCTGGTTCCTATGGATATAGAAAGTCTATATACAAATATATCACAGGAATGTGCCATAGACATAACTTAATCGACTCTTGAAATGAAACCTCCCACATCCACATAAAGTACCTACATCTTTCACAGTGGGTTGTGTGTCCATTGCATTAGGGCACACCTTCTTTATCTTCAAACATGAGATTTATACGCAAATCAAAAGTGTTGTAATGGGACATGTTTTTACTCCAGACATAGCTAACCTATACATTGCACATTTTGAAGATAAAACAATCTATTCCGCCAACAAACCATTCAGTCCAAATATTCATAACTGGTTACGGTATATTGCTTACATGTCTTTTATATGGAGTGGCTCATTATCAGACCTCCAATTATTTCATAGCTGGCTCAACAATCAAACTGTCCATTTTCTTTGGACCATAGTAACTAACAAATCAATTTCCTTGCTCTATCCATTGAAAATGATGGTGACTCTCTATTCATGAGCCTATATGCGAAACCTACCACGTGTAACTCTTTATATAAATATGATAGCCATCACTCTAGAAATCTGAGGTATAACTTAGCTTTTGGACAATGTTTGAGAATTAGACGCAACTGTGCTAAGAAAAATGATTACTTTGAGGAAGCAAAAATCTTGTCATCTAAAATGGTGGCTAGAGTTTATCCACCAAGGCTGGTCAAGAGATCTATGAAAACAGCATGGTACAGTCATAGGGATGAACGTTTAGAAGACAGGAAGTGCAACTCAAATATGACAGGGTGCCTTGTGTCACAACAAATAATACCTAATCAAGCAATATCAAAAAATTAATCTTTAGAACTTGCATTTGCTTGAATCTATGAATTTTACTTTAGAGATAGTCATTTTACCTCTAAAAGAGGGCACAATTTGAGAGAGAGATATGGGGACTAAACATGGTTGTTGGAGATTTTAAATGTGGCACTTGTACTGCATGTAATTATACTTTCAGCATTAAGAGCTGTAATGTAAATGGCAAAGAATGAATATTCAGGTATTTTTCCAATTGTGCATCAAAAAATATTGTGCATTGCTTGAATCTACTAGTGAACTAAAATACATTGGTAAAACCACAATGGAAGTGTGACGCCATATTCTGCAACATCAATCTAAAGTTTGTAGTAATGTACAAAATGCACCATTGATGGAACATTACCGAACAATGCATTATAACGGTAATGATATGTGATGGTTGATTCTTGATGTAGCTACCAGTATGCCCAGGAATAATTATGTGGACTAAATTCCTATGCAAAAAGAAAACAGATGGATCTGATGCTTAAACCCAGTACAGAGAGATCCCAACAAACAGACTGAATGGCAACCTCTGATGTTGCTATGATTATAATGTCTGTGGTCTGATATTGTCCAGTTCTAGGTCCCTGGTTTTGTCCCCTGATATTTGATATCGCCTTACCCTGTGGGCTGGCCCTTGTTTAATTCAACTCTCATCTTTTCATATGTTTTGGATTATGAATAATTTTGAATGTATTATTTTCTCAGCGGCCTGTGAGGTGTCTTGGTTGTTTCACGTGTGACATGACAATTATGATTTACACTCTATAGCTCAATTGACCCACTACAATATTGCGATTCCGTATTCAGCATTGTTTGTTGATAGCTAATGGGGTCCTTGGTTTTTTGGAATTACTATCTCTTGATGTTCACACTTTGTCCAATCCAACACGGGGGATTGGTATTCAGATTTAGTCACAGTCGGTCTGCTTGTGTGACATAGCACCCACTGTAAACTCCAGAATTGATTGTTTTTATCATTTTGGAAAGTCTCTTTTATTGCTGTTAAGTTGGGTATTTCTTTATATAATTTGACTCTTTTCCTGTTACAACACGGATGTCGATTCCAATATGATGGATTTGTTTCCCTATCTTTGGTCGACTTAGTGTCATGGCGCTCGATATACACGCTGATGCTCAATGGACGTGCTCAGGATACAGCAACCAGATTCCATTCTATACTTGTTGCCCAGTCCCCATGTCTATTAGTTACACATAGGTAGAATTTATGCTATTTGGTCATTCAACACTCGTTTCTTGGTATGGGTTTTCTCTGCAATTGTACACGCATTTGGCTACATGGTTTTTCAGACAGACACTGATTCTGGCAGCTGCTCTCCCTTAGATGCCCCTTTCGGAAGGTTCTGTGAGTAGAACTGTATCTCTATATTTTAAGACTTAGTCACTATTTATAGGGCATATATTGATGGCAGCGTGGATTATTCAATTAAGGTTCCCTCGTCATTTGTTACTTGTGCTGAGTCTTTTTGCCCAACGTAAATAGTTGATATTACACCTGTTGGTAGTTTATAGGTGATGGTGTTCTCTTGTTCCTCTCTTAGTGATTGACTTTGCTACTTGATCACTTTCTATTGGTCTGCACTTGTTACAGGTGGGTTTGCTCCACATTGTGTTTTCAGTTTCCAGTTTCCAAAGACTTTATTCGGATAACGATGTATCCATAAAAGTCAAACATGTGCAAGATAAAAACATATTAGAAAACATAAATAGATAGCAATGTCCAGTCCATGAAGTAACAAAAACAGCAGGCATAGGTAAAATGCATTTTGTGAATAGTAAAATACGAATTACTTCATAGGTCGCACATAGATTTCCGTGCACCCGTTGCTGCTCTCAAGAAGGTGTCAATGTGCAAGATCAATTCATCATTGTCCAATTTAAGTATACAGTCAAGAGCATCTGTTAAATTAATAGGTAACAATTTTTTAAAATACGGCATCAACAACCATTTTGAATGTTTCATATAATATTTACAAAAGAATAAAAAATGTAAAAGTGTTTGGACGCTGTGACCCTCACATGGACATGGAAGGGAGTCAAGTTTTGTGTTGTACCCATAGGGAAAACAAAGCAGATATCTTACTGTCCCTGCTCTTACACGGAAGAGGAGGCCTCTCTCCCATTGGGACATCAGTAGTGCTAATAATTTGGTAGACAATGTTCAGGGTATTCAATGGGTATTAATTTTGCGACAGTTTGTTTCTTCAATTCCCTTTCCAGTCTTTCCGCGCTATAAAGTGCGTACAGTGCTGTCTTTAAAACTTTTTTGTTACAGCTGTGCTTGTGCTAGTAAACAGTCTACCAAAATTGACACTCTCCAAACTCTTGACTACCCCAGCAAGCCATGGAATATCCATTCCTTTCTCACAACAAAGACAAACATCTATTATATCCCTTGTGAGCGAAGCCTCGGCATTCTTCATTACGGCTAGCCAAAATAATGCAGGGCGGGCCTTCAATGTATCCTAATTTCAGTTCGCTGTGACATATGTACAGAGGGGTGGAGATTGGAGCGCCCAAGAGTTTTCTACAAAATCTATTTTCCTCTAATTGGATCCAAGAGCATTTGGCAATACCCCATACCTCTGCCCCATAGGTAGCTATTGATGCGCACTGAGTCTTAAAAATCTTTAAAATAGCTGGAATCGTCCCGATGTTTTAGGACGGGGAAGACTGAGGATTGAATTAAAAGCCCTTGAGAACTTACTTTTGCAGTATGCCATGTGTTCACACCAAGTACCGTTCACAGCGAAGACCATCCCCAGATAAGGGAAAGTGACAGTGCAAGTTAATTTTTGATCGCCCACAGAGATACAATTTAAAGGACATTTCCTTAGCCCATAAGACTTTATAAAAGATTTCTTAAAATGTGTACATAAGTCTAGGCTGGTCATAAAATCAGTGAAACCTCGAACTAAAGCGCGTAGTGCATTTGGTGTGCGACCAATTAAAACCACATCATCAGCATATAAAAGCACTGGGAGAGATTTACCCTTAATTCTAGGAACATCATTAGTCAATGCAATCAGTGATTTATGTAAGTTGATTATATATATGATAAATAGGAGGGAGGCCAGAACACACCCCTGTCTGACCCCTCTTCCTACATTATTGTAATTGGAAACCTCTCCCCCACCACCAAGCCTGACCCGTGCTTTTAGGTTCGTATGGAGATAGGCCAAAAAGTGAACAAGGCCTCGTCCAGTCCATATTCCACAAGGATGAACCATAGACAGGACCTATTGACAAAATCAGAAGCTGAGGACAGGTCCATAAAAGCTAAATAAAGTGGCGAGTGCTGTGCAGTAGTGTACTTCCCTATGATCAAATTAAGATTAAGACATTGCTCGTTCGTGCCAACTTAACCCCTGAAACCTAGTTGGCATTGTTCTAAAATCTGATTTTCTTCTGTCCAGATAAAAAATGTTGTATACAAAACTCTGGCTAAAACTTTTTTTTTTTTTTTTTGAAAACCTTTATTTCGAAATTCAGGACACAGCTATTCAGCCGACAGCCCGAAGGTTCGGCAGCATTGCAAGTTAGATACAGTGATGTGTCCCCAATACAGTTCAAAGAGTAATGCAAAGGTCCAATTTTAAATAAACACAGAAAAAACACACAACAAACCCCAGCAAGGCAGAACATTGAAAGCCCATGGCGAAAGCCCCCAGGGGAGGCCGGACCCCACTCATCTACTAAGTATAAGACTGTGTGCGGAGGAAGAAGGGGAACAGCAGAGGCCCAGAACGGTTACTAAAACCAAACTGTGCTGGAAAGTAGGTCAGGGGGAAAGCTGTTCCTCGGGAGGTTCCAGTTCCGGGGCAAGACATATTCCCCCCCTGTATTGGTTCCACCGCCCCCAGATGGCATGCCACTTCCGGGGGCGACCTCTAGAGCAGTAGACCGTCTTCTCCCTAAACATGCTCCAATCCATGTTCTCCTTCCACGCGGTCAGTGTAGGGGGTCCCGAGGAGCCCCATAATCGTGCGATATCCCTTTTAGCTACCATGTTACCCAGAGTCACCCATTGGGTCTGCACCTCATCAAGGTCAGTGGGCCCCCAGACGTTCAGGAGGCAGCACCGCGCCTCCGGCTGTACCACAATGCCCGTCACCTCCCCCATAACTGCATGGACTCTCCTCCAGAACTCCACAATGACACCACATTCCCAAATGATGTGCAGGAAAGTACCCACCATACCACATCCCCTTCTGCACAGGCCGTCCTCCGAGAATCCCATGTGGACCAGCCTTGGCCCCGTCACATACACCCGGTGCAGTATTTTAAGCTGCACCAGCCTCAGACGCGACGGGATCGCAACCTCCTTAGGCGAAGAAACCGCTGACTGCCAGTCCTCATTATCCAACTCAAGGCCATCCCTGGTCCACTGTTCTCTCAGCCCCAATAGCAAGTCTGCCCGGACGTTTATCAACTTCTTATATATGAGCGAAATCGTGCTCTCGGGCATATGACCATCAAGGACTCGGTCCTCAAGGGGAGAGGACTCCGGCACCTTCTCACCCTCCACGAGGACTGATCGGAGGGCGTGACGCAGCTGGATATACCTAAGATACTCTGAGGGCCCTAGCTCAAACTCAGTCTGCAACTCCTCGAAGGACTTCACCCTCCCCTTATGCAGCACATCTCCCACCTTGGATATACCTATCAGATCCCACTTATCAAAGCCCTTCGTATGCCAGAGTCTTCCCAATCTTTCCGATTCAAACAATGGGGTAGCAAGGGTTAGCCTATCCTTCCAGCCCAGCGAGTCGGTTGCCATCTTCCATACGCGCACCGCCACACCTGTGGGCCCCGTGAGGGACGAGTCTCAGGACCGCGAATACAACGCCCTGTAGTAGTTGCCGCCGCGCAGCAGCCACCTATCCATGGCATACCCAGGGCTGAGGGCAGGGCCATTAAACCCATGGTTGATCGCGCTCAGCTGCGTGGCCCAATAGTACCGTCGGATGTCCGGGAGCGCAATGCCCCCATCGTACCATGGGAGCGTCAACTTTGAAATAGCTATTCGCGGCCGCCCATCCCACCACAACGTCCGTTGGAGGCCTTCGACCTCCCGAAAGTATTTGGCCGGTACCCAGTCCAAGGTGTTCTGGAGGGCGTAGAGGAAGCGGGGAAGAGACATCATTTTGAACAAGGGAGAGCGGCAGCCTCCGCCAACCTTCAACATCTCGCCTCAAGCGTGCCAAGGGGGGGAGCAGATTCCTCTCATAGCGCACAGCAGGATCCATGGATATAAAAATCCCCAAATACACGAAGCCCTGCTGGGCAACCTGTATCGAACATGTTCTAGGGATCGGTGGGACCTCGCCACTAAGAACGTACAAGTACGATTTGCCCCAATTAATCACAAGCCCCGAGTTCCTGCCGAACGATGCGAGTACGTCACAGACCACTATAAGTGACTTCTTAGGTGAGGCAAGATACAGCAGGATATCATCGGCATAAAGCGAAATACGGTCCTCGTGATCAGGCGACCACCGAAGGCCCCGTATATCCGGGTGCCAACGTATCCACGCAGCCAACGGTTCGAGGGCGAGGGCGAACAACAGAGGCGACAGGGGGCAGCCCTGCAGAGTACCCCTACCAAGCTGAAACGGAGTAGATGCCCGACCATTCACCACAACATTCGCTAGTGGCCCCTCGTACAGCAACCGAAACCAACTCACAAACCCGCGACCGAAACCAAACTTGGCCAGCACGGCCCATAAATATGCCCACTCCACCGTGTCAAAGGCCATCGTGGCATCAAGAGATGCCACAACAGCCGGTTCACGCAGCGTGTCAGCCCTGGCGATGACGCCATGTAGCCGCCTAATGTTCAATGCTGTGTTTCGGTGCGGGATAAAGCCAGATTGATCCGGGTGGACCAAATCGCCAAGTACCCTAATCAAACGGGTAGCCAGGAGTTTGGCCAGAATTTTCGGCTCAGCGTTGAGGAGTGAAATGGGCCGATAGGAGGCGCATCTATCTCGGGGTTTACCCTCTTTATGTATGACCACGATCGACGCCAGCCGCTGATCCAACGGAAGGATCCCATCCCCCCGCGCCTCCAAAAACATGGCGCGCAGGTGAGGGGCGACCCTATCCGGGAACAATTTGTACAGGTCGATCGGCAGTCCGTTCGGTCCAGAGGCCTTACCCGAGTTCAACGCGCGAATCGCCCCCGCCACCTCGTCAATCGTGATGTCACCATCCAAATCGTCCCTATCTATGTCAGAGAGGCAGGGCAACTCGATATCACGGAGGAGATCAGACGAGTCCTCGGGCGGCCTGTCCGACACAGAGGAATAAACCCTATGAAAATACTCCGCGAAACACTCCACAATCCCCTCAGGTTCCACAATCGCCTCTCCCCCCTCTCCAATCAACTCTGGCACCACTCTATTGACCCGTTCTTTCCTGTCCAACCACGCCAGGAGTTTCCCTGCCTTATCCCCAACGTCATAAAGGCGGCCCTGTTGTTCCCTGCTGAGGGTCTTGGCGGCGTTCGTCACCAGGTCCCTATACTCTGCCTGCTTCAGGCAAAGCTCATGCAATGAGGACTCTGTAACATCCTCCTCCATATCCCCCTCAAGGGCCGCAATCTCCTCCTCCACTTGCCGCACCTCGCAATCCCTCCGGTTCTTGGCAGCCACCACCAGGGAGAGGGCCTCCCCCCGAAGCACGGTCTTAAAAGCTTCCCACAGCGACACCGCCGAGTCCACGGTTCCCAGATTGTCCTTAAAGTAATTATCTACCTTCTTTACCAGGGCGCTGCGCATCTTGGGGTCTCGGAAATACCATGGGTTGATGGGGGCCACCCTCCCTCCTCCCTCCCGACCTAGATCCAGCCGGATCCACACTGGCGAGTGATCAGAGATACCACGTGCCATGTGCCTCGCCTCGGATATCAACGAGGCATGTGCGGCCAGAGTGAGCAGGTAGTCAATCCTGGAGAGGCTACCATGCGCCCCGGAGTGAAACGTGTATTGACTCTGTGTGGGGTGCCGGAGCCTCCAGCAGTCTATCAGACCAAACGTATCCAGGAAGTCTGGAAGCCATTTCTGAGCCCCCCCTGTATCCCTGGGCGGGTATCTATCCAACAGTCCGGAACCCACAGCGTTAAAATCCCCTCCCACTACCAGCATTCCCCCCGGGAGAGTCAGCAAAGCCCTGCCCAGTTCAGCAAATGTGGAGGCCTGCAGGGCCGGCGGGACATAAACCGAAACCAAAACCAAAGTCCTTCCTTCCCACCTCCCCGCCACCGCCACAAACCTCCCCCTATCGTCAACAATGGTGGAGTCCACCTCAAAAGGCAACGATGCTCTAACGAGGATGCCCACACCCCTGGACCCAGAAGAGAATCCCGAGTGTGCAATGAATTTATACCCCTTCCTATTCAGGGCATAGCACGTATTGCCTATGAGATGCGTCTCCTGCAGCAGGACAACGTCTGGCATTGAACGTTTCAGAAATTGCTAAACAATCCCCCTCTTGATGCGATCCCCCAAACCATTAACATTCCAGCTTATAACACTTAAGCCTCTACCCCCCCATCCTCAAACGGAAAGAGGCCCACCCCACACCCGAGGCGCCACCATGGAACAGTCCTGAGGATAATCATCATGCCTTGCAGAAATAAACCCCCCAACAACAAACTCAAAATCTCCATACCTCCCCCCACCCTGCACCCCTGCTGCAGCTTAAAAAGCACCCCCCAACTTGCAGTGTGCCTGTCGCCCTACAAAAACAAAAATCTACAAAAAGTACCCTAAGGGAGGAAAAGAGCACCCCTCGTCCTCCCGCAACCCTCCATAGTTACTGCTCTCTGTTCAAATCTTCAAGTATGGTCAAATCAAGTCAGGCCGGCTTTGAGATTTCAGCCCTGTCCATCCCGGCCACTGTCTCCATGCTCGGCTGTGTCGTCCCCGGTCCGTCGCCGGGGCAAAGCGTCCAGCCATTCGTCGGCCATAACAGGAGAGTCAAAAAAGAATGTCCGATCTTCATGCACCACCCGTAGTCTGGCGGGGAAAAGCATGGCATACTTCAGGTCCAGTTCCCGAAGTCTCCGCTTCACCCCCAGGAAGCTCTGTCTCTGTCTCTGCACCTGCTGGGTGAAGTCCGGATAAAAATTCACCGACGCATTCTGGAAGGGGACTGGGCCCGTCACCCTCGAAGCTTGCAGGATAGCGTCCCGATCTCGAAAATGAAAGAGCCGGGCGACAATCGGCCGCGGCGGGGCACCCGCCTTGGGCCGTCCGCCCGGCACCCTATGGGCCCTTTCCACAGAAAAAACTTTCCAAGGCCCTTAGGCTTCAGATGATTGAGGACCAAATCTTCCACAAGCAGGTCCGTCGAAGCCTCATCCGAGGACTCCGGGACCCCGATGACGCGCACGTTGTTGCGCCTGGACCGGCTCTCGAAGTCCTCCAGCCGGCGAGCGGCGAGGTCACTCTCGGCCCTCAGCTTCCGGACCTCGTTCTGCAAATCCGCAACATCATCAGTGAGGCCCGTGGTCTTGTGGTCCAGGTCCTTAACGCGTTCATTTGTCTTGCCCAGGTCCGAGCGGATCAAGTTGACATCCACCAGGATGGCATCCACCTTATGCGCCAGGGCCTCGAATTGCCTCCCCATCGAGGTCTGCATCCCATCAAGCGCGCCCATGACATCCTGCAGGGAGAGCTCCGGTGTCCCAGGCGAGTCCTCCTTCTGGGCATCCGGCGCCTGGCTCGATCCACCCGGCGATGTCTTCAGGAGGGCGTAGCGGTCCATACTGTTGACTTGGGAATACGTTCCCCGCCTGGTGGACTTAGTCTTCAGCCGATCCCCTTCTGCTTTGCCCGACATAATGGACTCCAGGCAGTCCAATGCAGTGAAGACCGTTCCCTCTCAGAGAGAGGAATAAGGAGTGAGCAGGTCCGCCTTATGCTGCCAGAGTAGCCCGCCGAGCGTCCTTGGGGTTATAAAGCCACCCAGAGCTCTACAGTGTCCGGGCAGACAAAGGGAACGAAATCGAAAGTGAAAGAGCGAGGGCCTCCGTCCGACAGTTCACACCTCACCAGGCCGTTGTTGATCAACTAGGAGTCGGGCATCCTGCTAACTCTAGCCCCTGGCATCTCCGGGAGTTAGGCCGCAATCTTTCGCCAGTCATAAGTCCGGTTCCCGATGGGCGATCCGACCGCGGGTAGCATCAATCGCCTCCCTGACAACTCAGCAACACGGTGCCATGCATACCAGCAGGATTAGAGACAGGATAGTCGACGGAGGGCGCGAGGGTCTCGGGAGCTCTAAGCTCACGCGGCCATCTTGGTCAAGCGCTAGGCTCCTCCTCTGGCTAAAATTTTAAGGGTGTTATCTATGAGGGAGATTGGTCTATAGCAACTAGGTTGTGTGCGATCGCCATTTCTAAAAATGGGAACGATCGTGTTAGTAGACCAGGTCTTTGGCAGAGGGGCATTGGTTAGGTTGTTAAAAGCATTTAACAACAGCGGGGCCCAAAAATCAGGTTAATCAGGTTTATATTTAATAAGATCAATGGGCAGCCCATCAGGGCCTGGGGCTTTATTACCCACACTCTGACATATAGCCTCCTCAACCTCATTTATCGATATCAAGACACCTGGTGGCGCCCTATTGATAAAGGGGTCAAATTCAGAAGCAGGTGCTTGGTAAATAGTGGAAAAATGTCTCTCCCAGTTGGCGCTCATTATGTTGCAGCTGATGGGAGTTAAGGGTTGTCCCATTGATCTTAACTCTTTAATGGTAGTCCAAAATATATTCCCATTATTTAAGCTGGCAGCATTAATGAGCGCATCCCAGTGATCAGTTAATAACTGTTCCTTCCTATTGACAATAGCCCGCTTATATATCTATCAGTCTTAAGGACTTGACCAGATCGTTACGCCTAGGATTTTGAGATAGGGCCTTGCAGAGCTTTCTGTTGGCAATTGGGCACTCCCGGTTAAACCATCTAGGTTTATGCTGTGCTGTAGAAATAGGTTTAGACAGCGAGGATTTAATAGCTCCACAGAGTTCGGTAAAGGCACTGATAGCCTCAGGATGTGGATCCATGGCATCTAAACAGATATTAATAAGATTTATGTTTTCCCTAACCATAGAACTGAATAGGTCTGCGTTATTAACGCCTCGCCAGACCAGTCTAAGGTTATCTGTGGATGGTGATAGGTCCCTAGCACCACATTCTGTCTGAGGCATTGGAACTGGGGACATTCGTAACATTGTTTGTATTGGGTTATGGTCCCCAAAAGTTGTGGCCATCATTTCGGCTTTCAGCAAGCTTGCTTCTAAAATGGGGGGGGGGGGATAAAAACATAATTGATTGTGGATGAACAACCCCTCCCTCTGAATGTCGGTTCAGGGGTGGCATTATCCATTGTGATTGCAGCAATTTCCAGAACATTAATTAAGTTGTGGGTGTTTAAGTGGTCCATTAGCTCTCTACCCCTATTGCATATTTGTCTGCTGCTATGTGAATATTCACTTGACCCTGAGTGGGATAACTTAGCATTAAAATCACCCCCAGGCAGATTCCCATCGACTTAAAAGAGTCTTTGGATTTTCCGATAGATGCAATAAAATTAAACAAATTTATAAAGTGCATATTTGGAACAGAATGAAAATCATTGTTATAAAAATTAATTATCCAAAGGGAAATTCCCCTATTGAATAGGATGCCCTGAAAGTTGTTGCTGTCTGTATATAAAGTTTTTATGCATCCCCCTGTCTTGATATTGACCCAGGTTGATGAGCCCCCAGATGGTTGACCATGCCTGGAGGTTGTTGCCAAGGTATTATGGCATTCAAACCCCTTAATATGCAAATCTTGGGTGACCCGCATTTCCTGAAATAGAAGGATATCTTGGTCTTTAATAAGTTGTACCAAATCTGACTGGTGAAGTTTAGAGTGCAACCCTGCAACATTCCAGCTTAAAATACAGAAGTTTGAGTGAGCTGGGTCCTTCGTTTGCACAGGGAGGATAAGCAGATTATGGGGAGTAGTGCACTCAGTTACTGGCAGGGCATGGGGTGACCTAGTAGCGGAATCAGTATTTATCCCAAAAGTTGGTAGTCAGTCCTGGGTATCTAACCAAGGCCGGGCCTGGAACCTATTAGAGGTAGTGATTAAAGAGGACTTGTTGGTAAAAGGGCCATTACCTGGTTTGTAAAAATAACCAAGGGGTAATGTGCATATGTTAGTGCTATTAGGTGTAATAAATCCGCAATCCCTCAATAGGTGTCTCACTAATGAAGGTCTGTGAAAGTTGATTACAATACAGTTCCCTTTGATATTTTTTGTAGATGCACCGATCCATCCCACCCTGTGTGTCATAATGATATCCTTTATTTCGGATACGTTAAACCTTCTATGCCTTGATAGTCAATCCGCGCATTTATTGCGTAGTTGATCCCATGATTCATGCTGATCCCTCTTTAAAGTAGGTACTCCTGCCAGTACCAACACATAAGGGCAAGCTGCGGGCGGCAGGCTCAGGACATCCTGATTACCCAACGGGCAATTTATAACGGGGGCAGGAGCACTAATACTCAAGGTACTAAACTGTCTGTTCTGATTCGAGCCGCTAGGCCTTTTTAACCTGTTAACACTATTTCTATCCATAGGCAATTGAGGACAACCCCTAGATTGTTCGTATGTCGAGCAAGGGGTGATTGCGGTGGCAGTTGCTCTGACAGTTTGCCACACAGTTTCGGGAGCTAAGATACTCGTTCCAGAGCCTACGCTATCAATGGCCCTGCTCCCATCAACCCTGTTAGCACCCATAGTTTGTACATTTCCCTTCAGTTGAGCAATCCCCCCTGTGAGTGTAGCCAGGTTATCTAGTCAGCTCTGTAACAGGACAAACTTTTTATCAGTAAGTTCGGTAATTTGTTTTGTCACCAACGCTGCAGCAATATTGGCAACAATGTTCCCATAGTTCTCAAGGCTACATATAGCTTCAGTTTGTGTACTAGTAGAGCAACTCAATTTCACAGTCTGTGTAGACACAGGGTGGGCAGGGACTTCAGCTGTGCCAGTACCTGATGATGGCTGGATCCAGGTGGAGAGGCGTGTTTGACTACGGGCCGAAGCACTGCGAATAGGCTGCTTCCTTTTACTACCAATTGATTTCCCAGGCACAGACTTTCTTTTCTGTTTGACAGCGGGGATTCCCACTGATGTCTCAATATTAGTTTCAGATTGTATGACTGCTTCCTCAGTTATGTCTTGTGCTCCCACAGACAGTTGGGGATTGATGAATTCCAGGACCCTCCAGCTGCGGTTGGGGCAAGTCTCCAGTACGCTCCAATAATGTACCTCTGAAGATAGCAAGGTCTGATCGTCCCTCAATACCCATAAACACACGCCGCTCACTAAGCTCAATTTCACTTGAGACAATACTAACGGCCCTTTGAAGCATACTGTCAATACTGGCAGTTATATGTCGTGCTGGTTGTGGTGTAGTACCTTTCCCCATGGTAATAGTAACAGCTTAGCAGCAACAAATGTAACAACACGGGGTCAAAGCAACCTTTGTCAGCAATGATAGAGCACTCACAGTGTTTCCACCGTTTTCCGATGCTTTTTAAAAGGGGGGTGGCCCAGCCCAGTCTCCTCCAGTTGCGGAAGGGCGCAGACGGGCCCGCCATTGGCCCGGGCTTTGCCCAGGCACACTGCGCCGCGGGAGTCCTGCGTATCTTTTCAAGCAGCTCCTGGCACGTCCTTCACTCCCTCGCGTCGTCCTTGCCGCTAAGCACGCTGGGAGGCCTAGTTTCCTACCTCCCAGCAACGAAAAGGATGAAGGGCTGCGGCTGTCGGCTGCAGCGATTATGGAGGCAGGTGCGCTGGCTCTCTGCTCTCCCCAGGCAAATGCTTCAGCCAGAAAGGACTCCCGAACCACGGGAGCCCTGTGTGTCTTTTCAAGCGTCTCCTAGTGCATCCTTCACTCCCTTGCGGCGTCCCTACCACTAGGCACGCTGGGAGGTGTAGTTTCCTACCTCCCAGCAACGAAAATGATGAATGGCTGCGGTTGTGGGCTGTGGCGATTCCGATGGCAGGCGCGCTGGCTCTCTGCTCTCCACAGGCAAATGCTTCAGCCAGAAAGGACTCCCGCACAGTGGGAGCCCTGCGTGTCTTTTTAAGCGCCTCTTGGCACGTTCTTCACTCCCTCGCGGAGTCCCTGCCACTAAGCACGCTGGAAGATGTAGTTTCCTACCTCCCAGCAACGAAAATGATGAAGGGCTGCGGGCTGTGACAATTACGGTGGCAGGCGCACTGGCTCTCTGCTGTCCACAGGCAAATGCTTCAGCCAGAAAGGACTTCCGCGCCACGGGAGCCTTGCGTGTCTTTTCAAGCGCCTTCTGGCGCGTCCTTCACTCCCTCGCAGAGTCCCTGCCACTAAGCACGCTGGGAATTGTAGTTTCCTACCTCCCAGCAACGAAAATGATGAAGGGCTGTGGCTGTGGGCTGCGGTGATTACAGTGGCAGGCACGCTGGCTCTCTGCTCTCCCGAGGCAAATGCTTCAGCCAGAAAGGACTCCCGCGCTGCGGCAGCCCTGTGTGTCTTTTCAAGCGCCTCCTGGCACGTCCTTCACTCCCTTGTAGTGTGCCTGCCGCTAAGCACGCTGGGAGGTGTGGTTTCCTACCTCCCAGCAACGAAATTGATGAAGGGCTGTGGCTTTGGGCTGCGGCGATTACGGTGGCAGGCGTGCTGGCTCTCTGCTCTCCCCAGGCAAATGCTTCAGCCAAAAAGGACATTGTGTTTTCACAATAAGCGTACTTCTTTAGTATATTGTTTTTGGGGTGTTCCATTTTAATTGTATATATTTTCATATTCATTTGTTATCTTAGGTACTTTTGTTATCAAAGGGTCCTCCAATTTTATGTAATATTCATCACTTTGTCCTGAAGATCGTCTTATGTTCAAATGGAGACAGAATTGTCGACCAATTGACCACCACAACTTTTAATTCTAAGGACTTATAAGTTTCTCCACAAGCAATCCCTGTAATAAGAGACAAATCAACTTAGGTAAGTCAGACCAAGTCAAGTAAGTGATTGAAGTACAGGAGAGGAGAAGTTACGGGGGGAGGTCCAGGGAGAGGTGAACGTGGAGAGATGTTACCTCATTGGGTGATAAATGATCCACTACTTGAGATGCTAGTTGAGGAGGAGATCTTTTAACTGTCTCGTGAAGCATAAGAAGGAGGCGCTGGTCCTGATATGTGTTGGTATGAGGTTCCAGATTTTAGGGGCATTGCTTGAGAAGGAGCGAGCCAGAGTTTTTTGTTTGTGGGCTTTGGGCACGATGAGGAGCATGGTGTTTGAGCTTCTGAGGTTTCTTGTCTGTCCTGCCCTTTTGAGCTTAGAGGTGAGGTAGGTTGGTTTTCCGGTGTGCAGGGCTTCGTGGGTAAGACAGGCTTTTTCATGCTGCAGCAAGCTTCAATTGGGAGCCATCTCAGATCCTTCAGGGCCAGGGAGACGTGGTCAAATGTTTTGATTTCTGTGACCATTCGGGCTGCTGCATTGAGAGGGGCACAAAGTGGGATTTGGCAGAGCCTGTGAGGGTGGCATTCCTGTAGTCCAATCTTAACACCACCAGCACCTGTGAGGCAGATTTGAGCTCTTCTTGCGGCAGGCAGGGTTTGATTTTGTTCAGAAGTGTCAGGTTATAGCAGTCACCCTTCGCTTTATTCTTATTATGATCTTTCATGGTCAGCTTGGTGTCCTGAGTGATCCCTAGAGATTTGACAGAGTCTGCTAGTGAGAGAGATCAGTTAAGAGCGTCTATGGAGTTTATTCATTCTAGCATCTGGTAAACTGCTGTGTCTTTGATATGAGTAGAATTTTTGTATTATCTTGGTTGAGTTTTAGGTGGTTGCGAGATAGCCAGTGTTGGACTTTTTTAGGTCTCGCCTGGCGTTAGCAGCGCGCATACGCTGCTCTCGCCATGCGAGAGCCTTTTGTAATCGATTCAGCCAAAGCTGAATATGCACACGTATGAATGGACACAGATGTGCACGCGCACGCCGATGTGGACAGGCCAACGCCATTTTGTTTAAATTATAAGCATTACTCCCTTGTTAAATGTGTTTCTCGAGACTAGGGTTTCTCGGTTTGCTTATAAAGCACTCTCACACTCCTTGGGTAGAGTAGCACTGTAAAAAATTCTAAATAAACATGTAGAAATGTAGCCATAATGTGTAGTGGTAGCGAGATGTAGTCTTTAAATGGTTGTTTATGGTACCAGTAGGTGTGTTTCAGTGTGAACAGCATGGCTTCTGATGCTTTTAATAATTGCAGTTTTTTGGACAGTGTAAAATTAACACTTTTTCACTGGATCTTTGCAGCTTTGTTTAATGGGAGGAATTTGCCGCGGTGAGTGAAAAGCATTTCACACGTGTAACTGAAAGATTGTCAACCTGATAAACACAATTGTGTTAGTGGCAGAAAGAGCTGTGAACATGTTGGTGGCGAAGACCGTGACTCATGCGTCAGTTTCAACACGTCATGTTACCTGGAGCAACAGTGATTGACTCTCAGCTGTGCAGTGGCAGTGATACGGAGAGCTCTCTGACCGCATGGTTGTTTTCCCGGTTTGTGGTGAACTTTTTGTCAGTCTTTCGCAAGGGAAGTAAATAGTTGTGAAAAGTGCATCCATGTTCAAGTGTGGAATTCTTACTGTGAAATATCAAATAGCAGAGCAGTTAGAATTGTCAGACTTTTTCCACATGCATCTATTGGCAAACAATTATGAGGCCAGTATCAAAATCACGATTAATTCGAGAGGCGGGACATTTTAGGTAGGGCTACGGCAATTAGGCAGTTCTGCTTCTGTGTGTTCTGCATAATTATGGATTTGCCACGTATGCCATTGAATCTACCAGCTACTGCATAATTTGCAGATTTCAGCTGTAACTGATCTGTGACTTAAACAGATCAAAGGTTGTTTAAGCGTGCCACCGGCTGTATCATGCAGTACATACCATTTGCAAAGGATAACTGGCCATGGCCAATGTTTAGTTGTTGTGGTGTTTAGGTGTTAAACTGGTTCTTATGAGGCAAAATGTTTACACAGACTGTACTAATGTATGTTTAAGTGCAAAAATAGTGAAGTAATACTGCCCCAGACTGTGACACATAATTTCCATTTTCTTGCCACATAATTTAGTCAACTCTGCCGCATAATTTGGTCCTCAGTTGCCTCATAATTCTAGCAGTTCTGCAGTACCTTTCAGCGGCTGGTACAAAATTGTCCTTCAGATACATATGCTGTTAACTGTACAAACTCACATTTAATGAATCACCTAATTGAACAATTGGTCTGTCTGCCACTGGAGTCTACCATTCTTTGTCTGCACAAAATTGCAGTAGGCTTCATTTTGAATAAAAGCAGAATTGTGGCATTGGCCTAAATGGGTGAGGCAGAATCAAAGTTGCAAGTTGATTATAAATCTACTAAGTCTCAAACAGGCTAAAGTGCTGCCTAGGAGTGCTTGAAGCAGCGAGATGACACCAGGGCCGGATTGGCCATTTGCTACACCAAGGGGTTTGAGCCACTGGAGTCCGATGTTTAATAGTCAACGACGGCTACTGCCTTTTTCTACAGCTCCTCGGTGCTTATGCAGGAGTCAACAAACATTGAAAATGCAATAGGTCTCACCTTTCATTAAGTTAAAGCCATTTGCTTTGCTAATGGTATTGTATAATAAAGCAAATTGCTTTAACTTAATGAAAGGCAAGACCTATTGCATTTTTAATTCTTGTTTAGGGTAGCATTTAATCGGTGAATGTCTTCCAGCGAGGAGATTTCCATGTAGAGCTGGGTGTCATTCGCATATACAGCCATTTGTGGGTGACCAATGTTTGACAGCGGGATAGTGCTTTTGTTGTTGACCCTTTAACATATGTCTGCTATTGAATAAGTCAGAATTTGAGGTTGTTATATATGAGTCTGCTGTTGAATAAATCAGAATTTGGTTTTCTAAATATTAAAGTATGCCATTTGCATTTAATTATTTTAATTAACTATTTTATTTTCTTGTATATAACTATAAAACCACATTTGTACCTCCACAAGTAAAGGATACGCTCACACACTCCTGTAGTTTGCAATGTGATGGTTATTAACGGACGGCTTCTGGGAAAAGCCGTCCATTAATAAATGGCACTTTGCAAACTACAGGAGTGTCTGAGCATACCCTTTACTTGTGGAGGTAAGAATGTGGATTTATTGAGGGCTGTTGGAGTCCTGCTCCCACCGCCGTCATTTCACCCTTGGGACTCCGGAACCACGTGTGTTGGACATACATGTATATGGACACCAGAGGCGTGGTACAGCGATGGGCACGTGCTTCACCCCTAGTTACTCGTGTTTACACATGGGCTGGTGGGAGGAGTGGGTGCTCATCGTTAACCACAATACATTACGGAATGGACATGTTGTATGTTGGCTACGATATATTGATGATCTTTTTGTGGTTTGGAGGGGTACAATGGAGTCAGCTGAATGATTTATTGACCAGATTAACTATAACTCTATCAACTTATGGTTCATAGCACATATTAGCAGGACTCAGGTGGAAATTCCTTGATTTGCAAGTGTTTATTAAACACAATAAAATTGAGACACGCTTGCACAGAAAAACCTCTGCTGGAAACTCTGCGCTTCAAGCTAGGAGTGTCCATCCTTTACTTCTTAAAAACCGCATCCCTGATGGGGAGATGCTTCAACTTAAGAGGAATTGTAGTTGCCCAGATGAATTATTGGCAGGCAAGGATGAAGCTGTCATTAGAATTGTACAAAGTGGATACCATAAGATCATACTTGACAATACACTTAGAAGGCCAATCAAAAGAGTAGGAAAGATTTTCTCTTCAATAGGCACCCCAGAAACCCTGATTCCACCACAAGATTGATACTGGGGTTTAGCAAACAGGAGAAACAACTAAGGGGCATCATGAGAAAACATCGGTCGCTAGTCCAGGAAGATGGTGTCCTAGGACCCCTTCTGCCCAAAGCACCTTACACTGCATTCAGGAAAGCTACCTCTATGAGGGATGCCTTTGTAAAAAGCAGTCCTGATGCATGGAAAAAAAATTGGCTACAACCCAGAAATGGCTTTTGCAAGTGCAGTTCATGTAGAGCCTGCAAATTTGGGAATAACATTAGTGAATACACCACTCCCTTCAGTGAGAAACCACAGAAAGTCAGAGGCATATTGTTGTGGTATTCTTTTGGGCAAAAAGATGACCACTCAAACATTTTCCTTTTTTTTTAACAATTCCCTTAGGTTCACTGTTTTGGCTGAAAAGTTTTCGATAAAATTTTGCATAGAATTCACAAACACCCAGCAAAGATGATACATGTTCCTTCTTTGTTGGACTTGGTGCATTTAAAATGGCATCAACCAAACCGGGTCTGGGTAAAACTCCTTTTTCAGAAATCAGATGACCCAAATATTCTATGCTTTCTTTAGCAAATTCACATTTTGTTAGATTTGCCACAATTCCTGCTTTTTGTAATTTACTCAAAACCATATCCATGATCTCGTCATGATGCTCGAGGTCTTTTCCTGCAACCAAAATATCATCTTGAAAAGTCACTACTCCTTTTATTCCACTTACATTTTTTTCCAAAACACGTTGGAAAACTGAGACAGCAGATGCCAATCCAAAAGGCATTCTTTTGAACTGGAAAGTTCCAATTGGGAAAACAAAAGCTGTAAACTGTTTTGATGATTCATCATTTATTTCTAGCGTTTGAACTTCTAAGGGGACGGATGCCATCATCAAAATTGTGTCCAGCTTGGTTAAGGTCTTATCAGTCTAAAAATGAAAAAAGCAATGCTATTGATGAAGATATATGCCCCAAAGTATTGTTGTCTCAGAGCAAGATGAAAGAGTATTTTGACAACAGAAGATATACGTGACGATCTTTCAGACATCAGGGTGGGGGATTGGGTTCGGATTAAGTTTCCCACTCATGTGGTCAAAGGGAAATCCAAATTCAAAGATCCTGTCCAAGTTGATGCTGTGTCAAAGTATGCTATTAGAGTTAATGGTCATGAGTGGTGGAATAGGAGTAGAGTGCACAAAGTTGGGGTTATGAACACTAAAATGACTGTGTTTAATGACCAAAGCGATACCTTTGACAAAGAGGGAACCTTACTCAATGTTTCTAGGGGGGTGATAGATGCTTCTCCTGAAGTGCTTCGAAAAAGCAAGAGATCTGTATCAAGACCCAAAAGATTTTGTGATATATAGAATTGTGGTTTGGTGTGAAATATTCCATTGTTAATGTATCTTACAGAAGCAAGATAGATACTTTATATTATGTGTAGTATAGGGTCAAATATACTACACAGTCAATTATTTTCTCTTATGTTTTTAGCCTTTTAGTCTGTCAGCATTTCTGTTTTATAAGTATTTGTGAAAGGAGGGAAATATTTTGTGGTGTAATTCTTTCCACATTCCAAGCTGTTCAACCTTGGAATGTGGAAAATATTTTGTCGTTGATTCAATTTCTGAACTGATTAGGGGTGGCAATAGTGAGCGGATGCTTAGACAGTTGGAGACTAGATATATTTCAAATTTAGATTCTACAGTACCTAAAGGTTTGAATCAAGAATATGATTTTCATATATTTCTATGAATTTTTCCAGAGCAATATGTTATGTTATGTTAGCCGGATTTGTATAGCGCACAGCTGCCCCAGCAAAGGGGCGTCCCGGCGCTTAAAGCAAGAAATCGGCGTACAGGCAACCCAATAGGCAGGCAAAGACAAGGCTAAGCATTCACAGAAAACAGGAAGGTCTTAATGGCCTTCCTGAAAATCAGAAGGTCATCTAAGGCCCAGATATGAACAGGAAGTGAATTCCAAAGCTTGGCGGCAAGCACACTAAAAGAGCGGCCACCTGCCCTAACCTTATTAAAACGTGGGACTGAGACCAAATGGAGCCCAGAAGATCTTAAAGTACGCGAAGGTACATACGGCACAATAAGATGTTCCAAAATCTGAGGAGATGAGTATTTCAGAATTTTGAACGAGAGGCAAAGAGATTTAAACTTGATCCTTTGGGTTACAGGAAGCCAATGAAGTCCATAGATGGTTTTTTTGGCAGAGCAAAAGCTCGGCAGGCCGACCAGAGCCCTGGCTGCCGCATTTTGGACATGCTGGAGTCTACAGATTTCAGCCTGATTAACACCAAGTAGAAGAGAACTCGCGTAATCCAACCGAGACAGAATAGTAGCCTGTACAATAAGCTGTCTGGTAGGAGCATCAAAAAATTTGAGAGTAGGTCTAAGCCTACGAAGAGTACCAAAGCAGATGGCAGCGATTTTCTTGGTGTGGGGAACAAAGCTGAGTTTGGAATCCAGCCAAATGCCTAAGTTCTTTACCTCAGTGACCGGAAGAGGGGTCGGGCCAAGCTCAGAAGGCCACCAGCGATCGCCCCAAAGATGGCTCTGCTTACCAATAATAAGCACCTCCGTTTTTTTAGCGTTCAGTTGTAAACAATTTTCAGTCAACCAACAGGCCACTGATCTGATTCCCTCACGAAACTTTGTGGCCTCTATATCAGAAGCCCCACTTATGGCAACCGCTAGCTGAGTGTCGTCAGCATAAGACACCATGGTCAGGTTACAACGCTTGACGACCGCAGCCAGCGGCTGGACATAGATATTAAAAAGTGTGGGGCTCAGGGCCGACCCCTGCGGAACACCCTTAGTGATGGAATGTAGTTTCGACTGATAAAGCGGGGTAGCAACTCTGAAGGTACGACCAGATAGAAACGATCGAAACCATTCAAGTGCCGCGTGCTCGACACCAACCTCAACCAAACGCTGTAGTAGAATTGCGTGGGAGACGGTGTCGAACGCGGCACTGAGGTCTAAGAGAACAAGGGCTGCCGTTTGGCCTGAGTCCGCCAATGTTCGTAGGTGCTCAACCATAGAAAGGAGTGCAGTCTCGGTACTATGGCCAGGTCGAAAGCCATTCTGGGTATATGATTTGGAACTGAAGAATTAGCATGTGAGAAAACCTGAGCTGCTTATTTCCCTATACTTTTATGTATAATATTCACATGATGGGTGTGTATGAGGGTTATGGACTCAGGTCAATGTGTAGATTAAGTGTATATATTTTTATAACTCTGTATTGGATACAGGTATCTGAATTCTAACATCTATTTGTGCCATTTGTATTGCCTAATTTTGGTATGTGGGCTCTTATATGTCATTTCAGTTTTATTTCTTGATTGGATGGCTTTAGTCCTTTTTCCTTATGGCTAGGGCTTATAGAATATGCATTTGGGCTATACGTTTTGGGATTGTCTTTTACAGGATGAGTGGTATATGATTATATCAGTGGACACATAATGGATTTTTCCAGTGATTTAGATAGTTACCGCAAAAATTGGTGGTGATATGCAGCAATTGGTTGCTGTAATATAATAGTGTAATAGTTAGCCTTTATCACTCTTGCACTAGCTTGACGGTTTAGAATGTGTGTGTATTGACGTGAAAATCGTTATTTTTTATCAAGATCAACAAAACTTAATTGTCTGTTTTTAACGCATGTTATTGGATTTATCCCAGAAAAAAGTATTTTACTATCCAATTATGTGGCAATAACCGTCTAGATGATTACTGATCTCTGAATATATATTTCATGAGTTTTATGGAAATATTTCAACACAATTTTAAACGCATTGCCTGTTTTGCGCATGAATGTTAAATGATGGTTTGCACGTTGCTTCGATTTGCATAGTATGTTTTCTATGTCCATACACCATGTGATCTATATAGGTTTGTCTCTAAGTCTGCAGCGTGCATGTGATCAAGGCTAGGACTGGCCAAAACGCATAATGGCAGCAACAGTCGCAATAAAATAATTATGAGCAAGTGAAGTGGCGTCCGTGCCCGATCTTTGGAGGAGTTACGTGGTTACTATCGACAGGTCACTTTGTTTTTCACTATCTCATGTGAAGTTTTTTTGTGAAGCTGATATTCTTATCACTTTTACTAAATAAGCAGCTGAGGCCTAAGGATTTCCTCCAGGAGACACTTTGTTGTCTTTTTTTTTCTTACACCACTTACTAGGCAGAAGGGCCATCTCATGGTTGATGATTGATGCATGCAGGAATTGAATGTGCTACCCATGTCGCAAGGGGGTAAGACAGTGTCCTCATCTGACTGTGAGTAAGAAAGAGAACTTACATTTTATTCACACTGTATACTGATTTTCCAGAAAGGGGGAATCCAGCAGATAGGGGGCCACTGGAGAAAGGATTAGTAGAGAAGGATTGGGGAGAGTGTAGCGCAACATTGATTAATCGTATCCAGGGACACTAACATATTTAACATATTTAACACATTACATTGTGTAGTATTTAGTGCAACTATGTGATTAAAGTAATTTTTCTTTGAGCAGAAAACAACTGGGCTGGATATTCAAGTTATTGTATCTGTTGATTGATTGTTGAGCACTAAGCTTGAGCATCCCATGCTGAGAAGCTTGTGACTGTTCCCCCCCAATACTCTGAGATTCAAGTGCAGAATGGGTTGTACTTGCACAGTTTGTAGAACCATAGAAGGATGGGAGCTCGGACACAAGTGACAAACAGCCCACATGCCCACGGTTGGGGCAAAATAGACTCTTTCTGAGTAGTGGCCCCTTCAAAGGGGTGTGGCAGGCATGGTCCATGGACAGCAGACAATCCAATTTCCAATTGGTCTGCACATGGGGTGCGGCGTAGGGACATTCCCAGATTCATGATGCCTTGAACCTACACGGATGAAAAATTATCCTTGCTGTCTGTCCTTGGTGGTTGCTGACCCAACATGCCAAAGATATCCATCTTATTGAAAGGCCTTTATAGCTGATAGTATTGGTAGAGCCCTGTTTGACAACAGATGGTCTGTTGCCTTGTGAAACATATGTGATTAAACTATTATTATTCACATTTCACCCTTCTCCATCTACATACCTTTCTTAGAGACACAACTGAATGCTATGCTTTTTAAATGATTTATCATAATGAACACCACAGGAGGAAACCCTTCTAAGAAAGCAAGACATATGCCAATCTAATTTTCTTACCCATCTAATTTCATCCTTAATATTTATTATGCTTGTTTGTGTATCTTCTTCTCTCTACCTTGTGCCCTTTCTTTAGCGTTCATATCACACAAGCACGATCTCCTCTTTGTCTGTATTTTGCCCGTCCGTTTATTATCCCTTATTATCCCTCCCCATATTTCCTTTCCTCTTTTTCTTCTTCGTACAGTGGTCGAAGTGGGCGGGATTGGCAAGGCACGGCGGGCCACTACTTTCTCAACTTAATAGAGTCCCTTCCCCTACTTTTTTAATTAAAAAATGCATCCCATGGCCTATAGATAAAATTTGGCCATTTGTGGCCGTTCCAGGACCCGCAGGGTGGGTAGAGAAGGAAAAGGACTCTGGAGCATATTTACAAGGGGATGTCGCCACCAGAACGTCACGCTTAGTGACGTTCTGCTGACGATATCCTCTTCTCCTTATTTGCGGTGATGTTAAACCGTGTAAACAAGGCCCTTTTCACGCTTTACTCAGTGTGAAAGGGGCGTGCAATGGGTGCTGCAGTGGGCATGCTGCCTCACGCATTGAAACATTAAATTGCCTTTAAAGATTGTTTATGTGCAGGAAGGTGCACCCTTGCAACATGGCGCAAGGGTGCGTGCGCTGGCGCTGGGCAGCTTGCTTAGCACCAGACATTGGGGAAACACAGGGGTACACTGTGTTTTTGTAAATACGACGCATGTCTGCATTTTAAATATTTTGGAGCGGGTCGTTATCAATTTTGGAGTAACACCACGCTCTGACATTTCATCAAAAATATACCCCTCTGTCTCTTCCTTCTTGCCCAGAGAAGACAAGGACAGTGTCCACTTCTTCTGCTCTTCCGCTGTCAGCTGTCAACCTTCTCTTTCTTCCTCTAATTCCCTCTCTTTCTGTCTCTGTCTCGTTCCTCCTCACTTCACTTCCTGAATGAAAACCCTGACTTCAAGAAACAGCTCTTACCCTCTCTTTCCTCTCCTTTCTTCATTATTTCCCCGGTGAATGGAACTAAACATTTTCTTTCTTTTTCTGACATTTTGAATGTCCAGACGCGGACTTGCTCTGGACAAGACGCAATGTCCAGACGCGGACTTGCACTACGCAATACTGACCCAGTAGTTGGACAAGGGGAGAAAATCCCCCCATATTGATGGAGCAATCAGGATTGGAATCCATTGTAATATAATGTGAAAAATATAAGAAAATTGACGAAAAACTGAGCTATTCAAATGTTTAACTGCACATAAATACAAGCCCTGATGAAGTTCAAGAGAACTTGGACGAAATGCATTGGATGGATGTGTTTTAATCATTGGATTTTACAATTTTGGATACTGAATAAAGCAAGGATTTTTCTAATAGACTGAAAGATCTGTTGTTCCACTTATTACTTATTTACAGGTGCACCATTCCTCCATTTGTTTTTTCAAGATTATTTCTGCTTTGCAGTAATACCACTCAACAGCGGATATTGGGAGAGAAGTGCACTATGTTGTACTATTTGAACTACATGTGAGGTGCAGTGGAGAGGTCCGCCGTTGAATCTTTTTCCCTCTTGCTCTACTAAAAATTGGGATGTCAGCTCTTTCTGACCACACCTCTGACTCTGCCCACTGACCCAATCCCCGGGTTAGTCCCACCCTCTGATTCTTCTCCCACTGTTCCTTACCTTATTACCCCACTTCGACCACTGTCTTGATACAACTATTTCTTAAAATGTCACCTTGTCTGGTCTTCTGCAATTGTCTGCACAGTTCCCCCCTCGTTTTCTCTCACATCATGTTTTTCTCATTTTTCCTCCAACATCTGTTTCCTCTTTTCATTTGCTCATTCTATTTATATTCCCCCGTTTCCCTTTTTATGATTTCTTGCATTTTCATTCTTTCTTTCTTAAAATTCTTTCTTCTTTCCAGATTATTTTACTCCCTCATATTCTTCTTTTCTCCCTCTTTGCATCTTTGTCAGTTTTCTTTTTCTTCTTCTTTTACTTTGTCTGCGCTTTACTCTTTTCATTTTCCCTCCCTGCATTTCTCTTCCTCTCCTTGAGTTTTTCTTGCATTTCCTACTCCGTCGCCCTTCTCTGAATCTCCTTCCCTCCCTCTGATTTGTTCTGCTAGTTTCACCTTTTTACTCACAGCACATTCGTGTTTAAGGTTGCTTCCTGTCTTAGGTTGAAAACTATTTGATAGCTGCCTTTCTAAGCATGAAGAGCAGACCACGGCTTGGAAAAATCTGTCCAGATTGCAGGACGGCCCGGGCCACATGGGCCCCAACTTTCTATTTATTTTTCACCCTCTGTGGAGTGTTATTGCTTTTCTGAAGGAACCAAACAATAGCTATCATTTTATCTTTCAATGTAGATAAATCGAATTTTCTCTTGGAGGGCTCTGCGGGCCCGCGTCATTCTGATTCTCCTTAAAATTAATGAACCCTCTAATCGCTCGTCTCCTCTGTTTGGGCTTTGGGCCTGGCTTGTAGAGCCGCATTTATTAGACACTTTCAAAACATGCCCTAAAGCACCTTTGTCTTGCTGGAAAGAACAAAGGGAGACATGGAACGGGGCATGCGAGTGCACATGGGTCACTGGAAGCTGCGGCTTTGAAGTAAATTAAGCCATATTACCGGCTGTGATTGAGACAAAGCACAGAGGATCCCTGGGAGTGATCACACAGCCCCTCCCCGTTCTGACTCTTTAACCCGGACCCTCGGTTCTCCATCGCCTGTAATGGACCGTGACGCACCCGGGGGCTGATCCTTTCCCATCTGGCCCAGCCTCAGCACCACAGTCAATGCTACAGGGCAGGCACCAGCTATAGGAGACGACCCCACAGCAAGCTCGGATAATGAATTACCGAATGCTAATCTTCGTTTTTTTATTTATTTTACCATTTCCCCCGACTCCCTGTAATGAGGATATAGAATGGGCGGGGTGATGACCTAGGCCCTTTCACGCGCATCACCAGTTTACGTCAGTTCTCTTGGGAGGTAGCCTCAGGTAGGCTTGTGACCTATTGGCAGTAGGGAGCAGGTGGAACAGCTGAAAGTTTTTTTAAAATATATTAAATGTTTTGCATTAATCCGCACCAACTGGGAAAAAACACACATGATATTATAAACTGTGTATTGTTCATGTTTGGATTGATCATAGTTAATTCGAACCTGATTTTAAAATGGCTAAGGTTTGGGTGCCATCTTGCTTCATGGCGTGTGCCTTTTATTTCTAGGAGACTCTGAAGTCCAAATTAACAGACGCTTTTCTTCCCATGTCAAATGTTTTTTTTTTTTACATGATAACCATAAAAAGTTCTCTCTAATTGATTGCAATTGTACACCTGCAGAGCACAGGCTGGTCCAATGTATCTCGTTTTGCTGCATGTAAGTCTAAGTTTGAAGAATGGTCAGAGAAACTGTATTAATGTATTGTAATTACATTTATATAGCGCTTACTATCCCCGATGAGGCATCGAAGTGCTTTTTCGGTGAGTAGCACGCTACTCCAGAACCTATAAAGATTTAGTGGTTAATTGGCATAGTTAAATACGAAAGTAATTTGAGTGGGGGATATGTTAGTCAGTTATTTGGATTGGAAAGGATAGTGGAGGGATAGAAGAGGGAAAAAGGTTTGTATTTATATAGCGTTTGCTACCCCTGATGGAGTGCTGAAGTGCTTTTTCGGTGAGTAGCACGCTACTTCTGAACTCATAAAGTATCATTGGAGAATTAGTGTAGTGAAATATGAAAGTAATTTGAGTTGGAGGATCCTGAGAAACGAATCAGATCAAGATGTTTTTTAAAAATTCTAACCTGATTGGATCGTTATATAGGAACTATATGTAGTTGTAGCCAGCCAGTAGATACACGTATCTGGGTTTTATTATGGCCTCACTCTGAATAAACTAGTGCTCAAAAAGCATCTTAAATCTCAAAACATGCTTAGGGTGTATTTTCACCGATATGCCATGATGACTAAATTCTTTTTTTTTTTTTTTTAAACAATCTTTATTGAATTTTTAAGACATGACCCTAGACCCCCACCCCCCACCCGACAGGTTACAGGCTTTACAGTTGGTTTGCATAAACATACATTTTTACAGAAATAAATACAGCTTCATTTGATCTTAGTTATACAGCATCTTGAATCCAGGTTCTTAGTGGATCCCAAATAGCTAGGCCTTTCTTTTTTTTATTCAAACCCTTACATTTATAGATTGCAATTTCAAAGCTATAAGTAGCAAGTAGACGAGCCCGCCATTGATGGAATGAGGGTGGTTGTGGATCTAACCAGGCCGATGCAAGACAAATTCTCAATATTGACATTGAAATAAATATAAATCCCCTTGTTCTAATCGGTCGGGAATCCTCCACGACACCCAAAACTATTTCTGCATTTGTTATTTCAATATCTTTTTTAATAATTTTTGAAAGGAAGATCGAGATATCCTGTCTAATAGCAGAGAGTTCATTACAAGTAGCAAGCATATGCATTAGGTCCGCTTCGAGAAACGCACATCTTGGACATTTCGTCCCCTTTCCATGGCTCCATTTTGATATTTTTTTGGGGGTGTAATATAGCTGAAAGAAAGTCTTGTAATATTGAGCCTGTAATTTTGTTGAAATTAAAATTGATTGCGAAAGATTAAATGCCAACCGAATTGAGTTGTTAGAAATATCTAATTTATCCTGCCAAATCTGAAAATGTTTGTCAAGATCATCAGGCAGATTAGTGATTAAGTTATTGTATATTTCACCAATTTTAATTGTATTATTCTTTATAATGGTATCTATAATTGGTATTGTCTGGAAAGCTGAATTACCGCCCCCTTTTTTCATCAAAAAATCTCTAACCTGCAAATATTTATAAAAATCACGATGGTCTAATTGGAATTTGTTCTTTAGTGTTTCGAATGTATTAAGCCCAGATATATTAAAGAGTAAACCAAGTTTTATAATTCCTAATGTAACCCAGCGTTTCATACATGAATCTGTAAAAATTGTGGGGAGGTTTTGATTACCATCAATTGTAGTATAGTATGAAAATCTACCAATCCCCAATAATTTACGTACGTTACACCATACTGTGTAAATTCCTTTAAGGGTTTTGAACCGAACCTTTTTAAAGTGACAGTCGTAGGTCAAACGCCATAGATGGTCTCCCGAGGCGGTCCCCAAGATAAGTTCTTGTGGGGTAGAAATTCTACCTGCAAAATTCAGAGATGGATTTGGGATTAGGAGCTTTCTGCAATAATTGAGTGTACAAGCCCACCAATATACCTTAGAGTTAGGCAAGGCGAGACCACCTCTATCTTTTGGTAAATTGATGAATTTCATTGCTCTTCGTGATCTACTGTATCCCCAAATGAAGCTAGAAAATATATAATCCAGTTCTTTAAAAATATGTTGGTCAAAAATTAAGCAGATGCTTCTAAAAAAATATAAGAATTTAGGAAAAAATACCATTTTTATTAAATTACTCCTTCCAATAATTGTTAGATGTAAATTATGTAATCTCCTCAGTGATGAGCTTGTTTGTTTCAAAAGTGGTTTCAAATTTAAATTAACTAGATTGTTGAGATTAGCTGTCATGTTTACCCCCAAATAGATTGCATTTTCAACAATCCTTTCATCAGCACAATTAATTTGATTATTAATAACTATCTGAGTTTTATTTTCATTTAATTTATAACCTGAGATTTCGCCAAAGTGTTTAGCCTCTGTTTCAATTAAATGTATTGCATTGGTGGGATTGGTTGTGGTTAGGGCAATATCATCAGCATATGCTAATGTTTTTGTGTCCCCATGAGGCGTTCTCACCGGTGTTATTGCGACATTTGATTCTAGTTTCCGAATAAAAGGGTCTATGTATATAGCGAAAAGCAAAGGAGAGCAGGGACAACCCTGCCTTGTTCCTCTTGTTATTTTAAAATTTTCTGATGTATTACCATTAATCATCACAGCTGCTTCTGGATTAAGATACATCATACGAATTGCATTGATGAAAGTTTCCCCTATTCCACACTTTGACATAGCTGTCCATAGAAATTGCCAGGAGACCCTATCGAACGCTTTTTCAGCGTCTAGTAATATCAGTGCCATAGGGTCTCCTGTCACCTCGGTAATGTCAAAGAGTGTGATAACCCTCTGTATATGATCGATGGTAGATCTGCCAGGAACAAATCCATGTTGCCGACCCGAAATGATTTTATGTATAAGTGGGGCAATCCGACTGGCAAGTAATTTAGAGTAGATTTTGGAATCGTTGTTGATTAGGGTTATTGGGCGATAAGCCCCTAGTTCAGTTGGGTCTTTATTTTTCTTAGGAAATACAATTATTTTCGCTAGTGCCCAGGATCCTGGTGGCCGTCCGCCATTAAAGACCTGGGACATCAACATTGTAAGTATCCCTTTTAACTGTTTGCTAAATCTAGCATAAAATTCAGAGGGGATTCCATCAAACCCACTTGCTTTGCCCGGGGGAAGACTATTAATAGATAGCAATATTTCGATCCATTGCGGAGCCTCAGCTAGACTATTTCTGTCGGATTCGGAAAGCTCAGTCCATATAACCGTATCCAGGTAATCATCAATTTGGGATTGGTTTTTACAAGTTTCTGTATAGAGATCCGAATAGTATCTTTTAAAGCAGTCTCTTATTTCTCTAGGATCTTGAGTGAGGCCTTTAATCGGATCGTTAATTTCTTTAATGTTACTATCGGTTTGTTCTTGTCTAGCCCGAATTGCAAGATGATGACCAATATTTTCCCCCATCTCATAGATTTTTTGTTTATAATGGGTAGCTTTCCTAGCTGCTTTATTAGAGAACACTTCTATTATTAAATTTTTGGAAATGGCTACATCCCTGATTGCCTTTTCAATATTATTATTAACCTGGATAGCCGTAATAAGTTCTTCTTCTTTTTCGGCTAATTCATTTTGTAGATTTTTTAATTTTTGCTTTTCTTCTAGGTTATTTTTAATAGAGAATCTCAGAGTTTCTCCTCTAATACCTGCCTTGAGGGTGTCCCAAACAATTTCAAGTGATGCGCTGCCAAGATTATTTTCTAGAAATTCGGGAATCCATTTCTCTATAACTTTACAATATTCTGCATTTAACAGAAGTGCCCTTTCAAAAGTCCACCGATTGTGTTTAGATTCTATTTTACAGGTGTCAAGACAAATAGTTAAAGGGTTGTGATCGGACAACACTTTAGGTAGTCGATCAATGGAGCTATGTATTGCTAAATCATGTGAAGCAAATATGTAATCCAATCTTGCAAATTTGAGATGTGGGTTTGAGAAGAAGGTGTAGCCTGGATTATTTGGGTTCTTCAATTGCCAACAGTCAGATAAACCATGTGTATGACATAGTTCATCAAGTGCACTGAAAACTTTCGGTTTTCGACCTACATACTTAAACTTATTGCACCCCAATGCCCAGTTTTGAGGAAGATTTAAGTTAAAATCGCCACAAATAATCAAAGGTAATGGCCAGTGGGCCAGTTCGTTAGATAAGAATTCTAAAGGTCCTGGGTCGTCATCAACACACCCATATACTGAGCAGATGGTTAATTTTTTCCCCATACCATATTTGCATTCAGTGATTGCCCAACGCCCAAATTTGTCTGCTATTGATTTGCCAAATTGGAGACCCCCACTACGGGCTAAAATTGCCACTCCCCGTGTTTTGTTGCTCTGAGTTGTCGCCGTGATCACTTTGTATCCAAGAGTTTTTAAGACTGGAATTTGTGACCTTTCGATATGGGTTTCCTGGAGACAGACAATGTCTGCCCCAATTGAGCTAAGACATACAGCTGTTCTCTGTCTTTTATTTGGGTCATTTAGGCCACATATATTAATGGTTAGGATTTTAATTTTACTCATTTTGAAGCGTTTAAGAGTATTGGTTTAACAGTCCAAATCGTTACGTCTGTATTCCCTCCCTGTCTTGCTTCCCCCCCACACCCCGTAAAACAAATGAAAACTGAATGTGTATATGTAGGAAAAAAAAACAGTGTCCCATTCCCCACCCCCGGTTCCCACCCCCCAGTTCCCTTAAGTGAGGCTACCCGGTTCAGGCTGAGCCGGGTTGTGGGCATCATTGTAATCAGGGTACAACAGACGACGGCTGACCTGATTTATATATCATTGCTATGTAGATTTCTGTACACCTCTCCTACTAATCGTTTATCCCATATTTTTAATTAACCTTCCCCATATGTCTAGCTAAGTTTGGGTTAGAAAGTTCAAAGCGGTTGCAGTTATTTGTTAAGTTTGTTTTTTTGCTAGAGTGGAGATTTCTCTTAAGTATACTTCAGCTTGGATCTCACTGGTAAAGCTTCTTGTGTTGCCTTTAAAGATAATCTTTAGTCGTGCAGGATTCTGCAGATAAACAGTAGCCCCAATCTTTTCAAACGGTGTGAATAGTTGTCTCATCCTCCACCTTCTTTCGACCGTAGTGTGGGCAAAATCTGGTCTGCAGAAGAACGCAAAGTCTTTGAATTCTCTCTTTTTTGTTGGGCGTGCAAGATCAAAAACAGCTTCGCGTAACAGAAAATTTCCGAAATTAACAAGGAACGCTCGAGGGTATTGTGTTGAGTTCTGCATTCGTTTGGGGGGTATCAAAGGAAAACGATGAGCCCGATGTATTTCTTTGTTAAAGTCCCACATTTGTAATTCCGGAAAGGATTCTTTTAGTAATGTAATTATAAACCCCCGTGGATCATGTCCCTCGGAGTTCTCAGGAATCCCAAGAAATCGTAGGTTATTTCGTCTGGCTCTGTTTTCTTGATCTTCCACCTTTGTCATTAGATCTTTGATTATACCATCTTGTTCTTTCCCAAGCGTTTGTAGAGTAGAGACATCTTTCTCAAGGTTTTCGGTACGAGTTTCCACGGAGGCCATTCTGTCTGAGATCTCTAGACAAGTTTCTCCAACTTTTTGTATTGCACCTTGTAGTTGTTGGATGGCTGTATGATTTTTCTTGTTATCATGTTTGACCTCTTCATGAAAGTTCTTGATTGATTTCAGGACATCGCGCAGAGAAAGTTCCGGTTGATTTCGGTTGTCGTCGTTTATCTCGGTTTGAGATATCATAGGTTTTCGCATTGGTTTTCGCAAAGCCTCCCCCTTGGGACTTGGATTGATGTTGTATTCTTGTATGTTGTATTCTTGTGGTAGGATATTCTTTACTTTAAGATTTGTTTGTTCAGTATTACTCCCTTGGTCTGTAGTATCTTCCGTTATCAGGTTAATTTGTCTCCTTTGTCTTTTTTGTCTTTCTTTTTTTATTTCCTTATTTTTTTTTTTTGTGAAATTAGCGCTGAGAGGGGTGTTTGGTTTCTTTGAATCGGATTCTGGTATTTCTGAATCTGAGATGATAAAATCAGAGCTTGTCTGTTCCAGTCTCCGTTGTTCACTTGAGGTTGAGGTTGAGGCGCCAGTTTCATAGACTTCAGAGTCAGAGCTGGAGTCGAGATCATGCTCCTGTGACACAGAGTAAGGTTTATTATGTGTATTCTGCTCATAATTCCGATCATAATTTTGAAAGTAGTTGGTTTGATCCGGGCCCTGGCTGGCCTTGGAGTTAAAGCGGTCAGAATGAGGATTATTTCCGGGGTTTAGCTCTTTTAGAGTTGCAATAGCTTTTGATGGGATAGTTTCTATTTCCTGTGCCCCTGTTTGTACGGATATGATCTTGTGTTGTTCTTCAGGTTCATCTAATTCATCAGGTTCATCGAGTCCGTTCAAGCCGTCTGGTTTGTGTGACTCTTTATGTATCTCTTTTGATTCTCCTTGTGCAGTAATCAGCACTCTGCACGTGCTGGGTGGGCTTTCTACACACTTGTTAGTTAGAGGGCCGGTGCCTGTGCCCATACCTCCTGGCCATATGCGGTTAGATTTCATGTCATGACTGGAGTGGAGGTGTTCCTGCACAGGACCAGAAGGGATTTTAGAAATAGAGTTGAAGATATTAGATATCCGGGGTTGGGAGGTATCTAATTGTCCACTGCTTCTTGCGGCAATTTTTAAGTTTTTAATCGTCTGCAGCCGTTTCGCTTTCTTCTCAAGCAGATCTCTACTTTCATACTCGTCGCCAATCTTGCCCAGGTCCGTGTCCTTCTCCTTACCCATATCCGTATCATTATCCTTGTTTTTTTCCTTGGTTTTGTCTTTTTCTTTGCCTCTCATTTTTACTTTAATTTTGGACTTATCCTTCTCGGCTTCCATATCTTTGTCTCTCTCTGTCATTTTTTCCCTCCCCATCTTAACCCTCAGCCCTCTTGTTTCTGGTCGGCTAGGGCCGCTTTGTATCTCCAGGGCGGGTTGAGTGCGAACGAGGCAAATGGAGGCATCCTTACACACCGATGACTCCCCTTCAATGCTAACGCCGTTAGCATCGCCTCCCGAGCCTGAATCGGTTTTTTGCTCCCCCTGCCCCCTCTGCTCCTTGCTCAAGTCCTGTTCCATGCTCGCAAATAGCTTTGTATTTAGGCAGTTGATTATATTTTTTAGCGTTACCCTCTGTGCTTGCGCGCCTCTAGTCAAACACTCACCTCCAAGCAAGTTGTGCAGAAGGGGTCTTAATTGTTGACGCCACCGCTTCCAGTATCGGGCTGTCCCAACAAGAAGTGTATCTCCCAGAAAGCAGGAGAAATGGGAGAAACGAAGGCTGAGGCGCAGCATCAGCCAGCACCAATCCCTGTAGCGAACACTGCTGGGTCAGCGTCAGTGTCAGCGTCAGTGTCAGTGCACCGTCAACACCGTCTCTCCCGGACCGTAGATCGCCGACCGCCGACCGCTGATTGTAGAGACAGAAGCAGATGCAGAAACATACGCGGACACAAGCCACTGCCGCCGCCGCCGCTGCAACAGATGCGTTAAGATTCAACAAGCGGATTGACAGGTAAGGCCTCCGTCAGGCTCCGTCAAGCTCCGGGGATCTCTCTCCTTTCCTCGAAGCAGCGGATGCAGCGGACGCAGGCAGATGCTGACAGCGGCTCCCCCGTTTTTTTTTTTAGTATCCCAAACCCCAATCCAAAATCCAAAATCCAGCGTTCTGAGTTTGGACACGCTAGATTCTCGCTAGATTCATTGGGTTATTCGTAAATAATCACAACCAGTCCATTGCTAGTGCAATTGCTAGACTCCGGAGACAAGGAGAGTATCCAGGTCAGCCATGCCTGCTCGAGTTCCACAGTTACAATGACGCCATCTTGCCTCTCCTCCCGTCAACCCTGGACTAAATTCTATTGATTTTTAATATCTTTCATGCTTTTGATCTGACAGCCTGTTTGGCTTCTTTGCAGCAATCGGTCTAGCACAGAAGAGCTATCCAGCAGCATCATCTAGTATGTGAAAATATCTCTGAAGAGAACTGTGAGCACCTGTTTATTCAACCTGACAGCATGGCAGCACTCGCATTCAATCAATATAAAGGTCCCTAAAAAGAGAAGGGCAATTACTTTACTACCTCATAGAGCAACATGGGCCAGAACCTTAAATCCTTCTTAGCTCAACACTGTGAGAAAGTGCCATCTTTCTTGAATGGTATGCCCCCACTTTTTGCTGAATTGCTGAATGTACTTTGACTGAGTGTGCCCTGGACTCCTGCCAATCAGGTGCCCAGGGCCTATGTTCCTACCCACACACAAAACCCAAATTGGCAAACCCTGGCCACATGTCAGCCCCTGGTAAATGGTACCCTAGGTACCCAGGGCCTTGTG
Organism: Triturus cristatus; assembly: GCF_964204655.1. Taxonomy (NCBI): domain Eukaryota; kingdom Metazoa; phylum Chordata; class Amphibia; order Caudata; family Salamandridae; genus Triturus; species Triturus cristatus. The sequence goes on along the minus strand of NC_140590.1, from coordinate 478,151,767 downwards.
ACCAGGGAAGGCCTCTAAGGGCTGCAGCACTCATTGTGCCACCCTTAGAGGCCCTGTACCCTTACACACACACACTGCCCTTGCAGGCTGGGTGTCTGGGTGCAAGACAAAACAAAGAGTCGACATGGCACACATCCCTGTGTGCCATGCCCATCACCTACACTGCCATGGCATATATCAGCCACCCCTCTAGCTGGGTGCCCTATGCCAATGGTGTGGGCACAGGAGCAGGAGCCCTGTGCCCCTACAGTACCCAGGTCCATTCCTGGGCACTGTAAGTGCAGTGCTGCCATTTAAGAGTACATGGTGCTGAGAGCTCGTCAAACACAAACTCCACAGCACCATAATGGCAACATTGAAGACTGAGAAGTTTGGTATCAAACTTCTCAGCACATTAAACCCACACTGATGCCAGTGTGGGATTTAATGTACCAAGCACCCCAGAGGGCATCTTAGATATGCCCCCTAAAACGTATCCTACAATCCATGTCTGTTCTGAGGCTGCCTAGGCTGCCTAGGCTGCCACACAGCAGACATGTTGCTGGACCCCTGGGTAAGAGAGCCCCTGCTCTCCCGGGCCTGCAACAATGCACATCCTGGGCGAGGTGCTAAATCTCTTCCCCCAGGATGGGCAGGGGGAAGCTTCAAAGGCATGCCACCTCTGTGAGCTTCCCCAGGCCACTGCAACCCCCCACTCTGGTGGGAAGCTTGGCCGGAAACCCCAAATAAGGACAGGGGATGTGCCAGCCTGCCAACCTCACCCCTCAGGTGGGGGAGGCGGGGTGAAGCACATCTCCGGGCTCTCGCCATCTTGAAGATGGGAAGCCCTACCCTATCAGGACTAGCCTACTACCCCCTCCCACAGGAGAGAGGCAGGATAGGGGGTGTACCCACCCCAGGACAGGGACCCATTGGTCCCTGCCCTTCACCTACCTGTAACGCCCCTAAATCTAGTATTTAAGGGCACCCTGAACCTTCCTTCCCCAGATTCCAGATTCCAAAATCTGAAGAAGAGCTAGAAGAAAGAAGACCTGTCCTGCAGCTGCTAAGAAGAGGAAGACACAAACTGCTTTGGCCCCAGCCCTATCGGCCTGTCGACCCTCGAACCTGCTCCTGCTCCAAACCGGCATCTCTTGTGGCCAGCAACCTTACAAACCCAGCACACTCTGCACCAGCCAAGCCTGGCCTGTGCCAGAGTGAACAAAGACCACGAGGACGATCCCACGGCGACTGTGACCCCGAGTCCGGCACCCAAGGACCTCCCTCGACACATCTGAAGAAGCCTGCAGCCTCAGAACAAGGTGCCCCCCAACCACGATCAACAGAGGGTAAGATTTCCCGACACCAAAAGGCACCCCTGCCCCCGGCGCCCCGCGGCCCCCTGTGCCCTATCCCGGGGTACCTACCTATCCTCCAACTACCCAACTTACCTCTCGAAGTGGTGGTGGCACCTGAAGAATCCTCGTCCCCAAGCTTGCAGTCTTTTTCTAAACCGGAGATTTCCCATTGAAATGAATTGAGCGCCCGAAGGCTCAAAAGCACCCTACACCCAGCCGCCCGAGGGGCCCTGGCAGTGCAACCTCTACACCTATCTACTTCCCCACTTGCCCTGAGTAAGTGACCAGGAGTCCAGCTCCCACAGCCGCGTGGCCTGCTAGTCAGCAGCCACCAACCAAGGCCCCCCTATCCCTCATAGGATAACATTGGGCCTAACTCTCTCTGCACCCGGCCGCCCTAGTGCCGCTGGGAGTGAACCAACTGTACCTACCTGACCCTGGGGGACCCCTGAGTCTATGCCAGAACCTCAACTCTGCCAGTCGAGTACTTACCTTTAAACCGATAACTCAATTTTCTTCATAGGGTAACATTGACTGGCTTTTTCCTGAAATTTCTTCTGTGTGGACTTTTCAAAACTAAAAATATTCACCAAAAATCAGCCGAGTAACGAAAACGAAAATACTCACCTGCTCTTAGGTGAGCTCCCAGTGCTGGTTCTTGGTGCCCAGCACTGACTCTGAACACTACTCACAACTGTACTTACCAGCAACCCAATTTTCTTCCATAGGAAATCATTGACTGTTTTTCTGTGAAGTTTCTTCTAAGTGTCCATTTCTGCAATCTTTAAATATTCTTTAAAAATCGTATAATATCTGAAAACATAATTACTTACCTGTTTTGGATAAAGGTCCCAGTACTGAGTCTAGGCACCCAGTACTGGATTACAACAGTAACGAGAACATACTATACCTGTAACTTTAATTTTCTGCCATCATTGACTGTTTTCTATGAAATATTTTCTAAGAGTCAACTTTTAAAATAGCAAAATATTGTCTAAAAATCATCACAGTAATTAAGTCGACTTTTATCACTTGATTCCAAGTACTGACCCAGGACTGAATCTAGGATCCAGTCCTGGAATTCCAAAAGTAATCCTAAAAGTAATCTGTGGCAAATAACATGAAACTTCCATTGAACTCAATGCATTATTGTGTTTAAAATAGTGTTGCCTATTGCAACCACTTGTAACTGTTTACAAAAGTCAATTGCATATTGCAAAAGTATTTATATAAAGCATCTCATTCTGGGAAAGTATATTTTAAATCCAATTGTTGGTTCTAAAATAAAACAAGCATATATTTTTGTATATATAAACCATTGGCCTAGAGTTCAGTTATTGAGTGTGTGAGACCATTTGCTGACTGAGTGTGTACAACAAATGCTTTACACTGTCCTCTTATACTGCCTTACTGCTCGACCAAGCTACCACTTTAGAGAGTAAGGTTATATTTAACTTTAGCCTCTGCCAAGCCTCTGGGGACTGTGGACTCTGTGCACCCTGTATCTATTTGGGAACAGTATATACAGAGCCACTTTCTCACAAGCACTTGCACCTCTGTGATTATAGGAACTTATATAATTGACCTCAATCCTCAGGTATCCTAATGGAGTTTGGGGAATAGCCACTAGACAGTGAAAAGAGTAACTTTTACTAAAACATAGATAGAGTTTCCAGTTTTCAGTTAAAACGGATTTTAACTGATAAAACACCACCAAAGGGAATATTTGCTTTCTAGTAGAATTGGAAAACAGTGATTTTGCTGCACTTTTACTGCTTTGGTGTACTCTAGTATCAATACAGTAGAAATGCAGTCTCTCCCTCTAATCACTTGTCAGTGTTGAATGATCCTGCTATGACCCCTCTGGACTAGGGTAAGCCAAAAACCTAGCACTTTTGACCATCCACAAGGTCCCAGGACTCCCTGGATCTGCTACTGTGCCTACTTTGGGAATATGACTCATCTCATATTAATCTTACTGTTCACTGCTCATTGCTGTGTCGTGGCCAGCAGATTGACAAGTGAAGTATGATCAAGGTGTCTGTACAGGGAAAGAGGGTCCACCATGATTCTATCCTCTTTCACTGAGAGTGGGACAGAGCTTTGATTTTTGACAGCTCGGATATCAAGAATGTGGCAACAAAGGTCACTGTACATACAATGCTCCTAGAAAGAATATCCCCACATAAAGTGCTGAATCTAACACCCCTGTCCCTAGTTTTACATGGCAGTGGTCTGAAAAGCCATCCTAAAGAAGCTGCATACCCTCATACACAAAGACGATGACCCTTCCATAAACATGTTCAGCAACCATAACAGGCTCAGAAGAGGCCCATGCACCTGTTTTGCTGAAACTGAGATGCTTGCAGATTATACATAATCTCAGAAAATATGTATATTGACTCATTCTGAGCCCGTATACTGATTTAGAATGTGTTCATGATACAGAACTAGAATCATCAAGTTCAATTGTTCCAATTATATATTTAATGGAGTCATATAGAGCTGTGCTCGTTCTTTTCCAAAGACCGAAAATGCATTAGAACAGTGACTTCTGCTTAGAACAGAGCAGTAAAGTGTGTTGGACAATTTCCACACATGCCTGGAAGGAGTAAAGTTCCCGCACTGCTTTAAAATAATCAAAGGCCTTGTTAAAAGCCATTTCTAAGTGGTCCTTTTGTTGCATTTCACATAAACACAAAATCTCATTGGCGTGGCCCAACAATGGAAAGTAAACTTCAAGCATGATATAAACTATGTACGCAAACAACCCAAGGCATCCTGTACAACATGAGAGTTTGCTGTTACTGAATATTAGTTTGCATATCAATTCCTTTGCAGACATCACATTTCTGACCATTTAGAGCAAACATATGCCCAGATCAGTCAGTACTATCACGTTTATTAATCAAGCCTTTCTTTGTATCACAAGACAAAGAACAGAGCAGTGTGGCACTGGTTCGTCAGAACAGAGTGCTGAGCACCCGACAATATATATATATCACGTCCCTAGTAGAAAATCTTCATTCAGTCGATCTTTGTAATTTGAAGAATAGGACAGCAGTAAGGTATGATGAATTTTTACCAATAACATTTTATCTGCTGCAATCAAATTTTAATGACTGCAAAGAAATCCCCATATATGTGCACCCATGACATTGTGCGGGACTGGATTGCTGGAAAACAAAGTTTGGGTGGTGGTAAACCGGTGAGGCAGGAAGTTGGTGGAAATAATGAAAATTAACTTGGCAGAGCAAATACAAGGAAAAGGTACAGAGAAGATAATTAGGGGCAGGAAAGAAGGAAGAAGACTATGAGCGAGAGAAGGAAGTGAGAGGCATATTATCAAGAGCGGCGTTAAAATTATCGCCGCTTTAGTGGCAGGAAACTGCCACTAATGCGGCAATAATTGGCTTGATAATATGCCCTTGAGAAGTCCAATAGAAGCCCATGCACACACCAGAACATGGGCTTCTAATGGAATTCACAAGGGCATATTATCAAGCCCATTATCGCCACTTTAGCGGCAGTTTCCTGCCGCTAAAGTGGCGATAATTTTAACGCCGGTTCTTGATAATATGCCCCGAGATAAGTCCAAATTCTTTATTAGCACTAAAAAAACACCATCCCCATAACTTTTTAAAGAGCAAAAAAAAAAGAGTTAGCACTATTAAAACTGAAGTCTACATTTGTTTTTAAACATTGGAAAACACAGGAAAAGTGCAGTCAGAATTCATAATAAACAGAAACTTATAACTGGGAAGTGTAAACATAAACTGCATTTCATATTATAGCTTTCGCTCTCCATCATATATCTGAATGCATGCTGGAGGAACTTGTGGTCAGAACACATACTGAGAATGTCAGTAGTTCAGTTCAGTTCAAAAGTAAGTTTATTATGACCATAGGTCTTTAAACCACATAAAATACAGTGAAACACCATAAAACACAATATGTTGATTAAAATTCTAAAAAGACCCATAAAAAGAGGATTAGAAAATTATTAAAAGTTCATTAACTCCTTATATCATGAAAACTTGTTTTCCCAGCATCAATCTTAATTTTTTTTAAACAGTTCCATACACAATTTCTGAGCACAAGCCAATACAAATAGATGATCCAATGTTTGGTTTCTACTTAAAACAATTAAAACTGCCCAATTTAAATCTATGTTTATCAATCCTCAGACCACTCCTTCATTCCCTATTCCATAAGGAACCATTTAGCAGCCTAGATAAACTTATATTTTCTATATTCTTATATTGTAATATCAAGGAACTGCATGTCAATAAGGAGCTCATTGCTTGCATCTGTGACCTTATACCATACTTTAAAAAAACTGGCCGTAAAAACTGTTTTTGCAGAACTTACAATTTTTGACAATCCATTAAAATGTGTAAACAGGTACATTTTATGCCCATCCCGCATGTACATCTACCATCAGGATCCATCAGTATACTGTTTATTTTGACATTTGCATGAGCAGGATTAATGCCTACTCTCACCCTTAATAATTCCATCCTAAACCATTGATTTGGTAAGGTGTCTAGATAAGGGTACCAGTTATCATTGCTCCAGCTATTTTCAATGAATTGCATGGATTCTTTTTGTCTCAGATACACCATATCAATTAGTCTAGACTTTTCCTTCCTGCAGGGTTTTAGTACACTTTTAGGTTCTTCAATATGCAGAGACAGGGGGTTGATTTTCACTTTCAAATTATCACAGATAGAGTAGAGTTTCTTTTTTATTGTTTTTGCCCACTTTAGTTCACTCAGCTGAATCTCCTTCATACACCATTGTGACACTTTCGCTTCTTCACCAGACCCCAGCCGTTTCCAAAACCTAAGTAAGTTTACTTGAACCTGAATATTCCATGATAACAAGTCTAGCTCCAACGTAATGGCCTGTATCTTTGATGAGCTGGGCAATGACAACAAGGTTTTTAAACATTTCCCTTCCTTGCTGTCCCAGGAGCTTTTCCCTCCTAAACATAGAATTTCTGCTTCATACTGCAATTGAGGAGGGATCATTGCATTGTAGGCCTTCAACAGGGGTCTGTGGGACATAGCTCCATATTTACTGTTGAATTTTTTTCAACCCGCAAGCAGAGGATAAGGTTTTGGTTTTCTGGGCCTCTAAGTGCATACCCCATTTAAAAGATTTGTCACACCATAATACCAGGTATTTGTATTAATTGAAAACTTCTAATTTCGTTTGCCCCAGGAACCAATTGCGTTTTTGATCTCTCTTCCCAAAACACAATATTTTTGTTTTATCCATGTTCACTGTTAGGCTTTTAGATGCGCAATATGTATCAAATGCATTTAGTTTCCTTTGCAGACCCAGTTCTGTTTGATCAAGGATAACTAGATCGTCTGCATACAGTAAGCAGGACAAATGCTTCCCGTTACCTTTCGGCTTGCAACTCTTTCCATCATTAAACAGGAAGGTAGATCAGCAAGGAAAATTGCAAAAAGGAGTGGAGCCAATATACAGCCCTGTCTTAGGCCATTATAGATTGCTATCTCTAGTGTCAGACCCCCCATTGTGTCTTTAATAACCTGTACCCAGTTCTCACTATGCAACTCTTGGATAACTACTAGGTGTTCTTCAGGAATGTTATATCTTTTTAGCGTCTCCCAAAAGCTTAACTCTGTTTTAATTATAACAGCGGGTAAGTTATCTGGCCCTGCTGCTCGGGTTAAGTTTAACTTCCTAATGGTATCCTTCACTTTTTCTATGGAACATGAAAGTATTAGTTCTTTTGCTGCCCGCCACATAGGGTCTCTTTCCTCGCTTAATATTGGCACATTACTAGCCATATATAATTGGCCTAAGTACTCCTCCCAAGATGCCTCGTCAACTACACAACTCATGGTTCCCGGGGATCGACCCGAGGCGTTTTGGATCAGCTTCCAGAACCCTTTAATATTTTTTGTTTCTATAGTTTCCAATAGGGTGTCTCAACATTTTTCTTTAAAACACCTCTTCTTAAATATCACTAACATTATACATTCTTTCCACCAATTTGTTACATTATTAAAACCCTCCTGATCATACCTTAGCCTCATATATCTTTCTTCTCTCCTTAGTATCCTTTTTTCCCCCCTACATACAGAATCAAACCAGTTCATTTGCTTTCTATACCAGGCTTGTGAGATTTTATCGCTCTTTTCCTTCTCCTTTAGGTCGGCTCTGAGGCATTTTATGACCTGAAGTATTTGTTCCTCAAACCACGGAACCGTCTGATCCTGTGTTACCTCAATGGATACATTCTGTTGAAAGCTGGCTAATTTTGTTAGATATTTATCGGTTAATTTTGTGGTCAGGCGTTTTGGGTAAATCATAGGTACTCTTTCACAAACTCTTGGGGGCCCTCTCACTACTTCACAAAAGAGTGGGTGATGGTCGCTTTCTTTACGCTTAATTACCTTAATTTCTTTTACCACGGCAAAGTTCCAAGCGTGTACAAAGATGTAATCTATGGGACACAATTGATTACCTTTTCTGAATGTCTGAATTGCTGGTCTATTGAATTCTGTCCTACCATTTATGCTAATTACCCCTTTATCCTAAAATTTTCCCTAGGGCTTCGTCTTGCCTATTCATGTTGCAAATGGGGAAATGTGCCGGCATTATCTCATACGCTTTTAAAATTTCTTTAAACCAAGAGTCTAATTTTTTGGGGTTTAACTTATGCTTAAAGTTTCCCGTGATGATTAGCACATCATTTCCATTCTTATCGCTCAGGGAGTGCATCTCATCTTTGAATAGCCCTATTTCTCTTTCATATTCTTCTTGAGAGCCCCACTGTATATAGATGTTCACAACAATCACACGGTCGTTTAACCTTTCGGGACCCTGTAGGGATACCTCACTGACCAACATCCATTTACAAAAAGTGTTTATCAAATTCACTTTTTTTACCGTTCCGTGTGGAAATGAGTGTCATAATCCCCCTGAGGGGCGACCAAATCTTGTTTTACTGGCGGGTTTGTAAATCTGGGTACACCCTTCAACTACAAGGGTACTGTCGCATAGCCAAGTTTCCTGCAGACAAATAATATCTGCCTGTCGTGAGACATTTTTTATACAATCAATCTTTATTTGCTCTTTGAATCCATTGATGTTCCACGAAATTATTCTTAGGCTATGCGACAACCCACTTCCCTAATTTATTTCACTAAGCTGTCCAGACTCATTCAGTTCCCACAAGGATGTATTTATGTCGCTATCCTCTAAGCTCCAGTTGCACCAGTTTTTACAGGGCTCTTGGTTTTCAACAACTATTTTAATATTTTCTCTTTTCCCGCATGACCCTGCTATCAGTCTTGCTTGCATTTTCACCAGTCCTGCGTGACATTTCAGGAAGGCACTATCCGGCTGTTTTACACTTTCTAATTCAGCCTCTGGAATTAATCTTATTCCTTCCTTTAATATTTCTTTTTCAGCATTTAAAATTGCGGTTTTTACCATCCCTGAATAGACTTCAACTTTTGTCAGTTCCTTGCTTTTTATACTTGGGGGAAATCCTACCTGCCTCAAATCCTTTGATTCAATTTCACGCAAACTTGGGCATTTTGAGAAGGAAAATAAAAGTTGGGATCGATTTAGGGGTACAATTTTCCTTAACTTTTTCCTCCCCTTCTCTATATCCAAGGCTTCAACTCAACATCCACTTTTTGTCACTCGAATCTATTGCTTCTAGTCCCCCATTTTTCTTTTTGCACGTAACTCTCTTTGTATTTGGACTCTATGACCTAATACCCCCTCTCCCTAAATTCTTGGGATGATCTTTCTCCTCCCGTAAGTTTGCCCTTTTTTCCAACCATTTCTCCTCTCTTTCTACTTCCCGAGTGTTTTTTTTGTTGAACCCTTTTTTCTCTTGTTTTCTCCTGTCTTGAACTTAAATGGCTGTCCAGATTCCTCCTTTCACTTTTGATGACTGGGGGAGATCCTCTTCTTAATGCTATTATGTGGGTTTTATCTCCTTTACTCCTTGCTTTTTGTGACCCATTTGTTTCCCTTTAAGCTGAGTGTGTTTTCTTGGAGGATATCTAGTCTTTGGCCGCCTATACCAAAGGTGATCACTCCTTCTCCTAATTAACATTGGGCATCTCAAGATATACTCATTATGACAATTATTCCTTTGATCTGATTCCTTTGCATCACCTTGGGTGGAAATATTAGGCACTGGTCTAACCACAGACGGCATTTAGCCCCTGATGCGCTGTAATTCACACACAGTGTGTTTTAGACACATTTCCTGGGCTTTTAGTATTTTATTATTTGGTAATGTGACCTCTAACAGGCCTTGCAGGATTTTTTGCAACATTAATATTATGTCCAGCATAGATGCCGAGGGTGATGCCGATATGTCCAAGCTCAAAGCACTATTACGCACCAATTCTTCCAATGACTTAGAACCCTGATTCGCCCATTGACCCAAACTTTTATCTGCATTTGATCTTGTGTCCAAGTCTGTGGTATCTTTCTGGACTTGATGCTCTTTTAAGAACAAGTAACATATTATGAGAGCACAATCAGCATCTCCCTGCACATTAAAGAAGAAAGGACAAAACCTTTCACCCTTTCCTTGTATTTTGTGTTTTGACAGAATTAGGCCACAAAATGAAATGCACTTTAAGCATGCCCAGCTTAGTATGTTGTCATTTTGCAGGTTAACACTATTACACCTAAAAGAAACGGATAACCTACTGTATTAATGAAGGAGGATCACAAAGTTACATTAGTAGATGAGGCCTTGGAATTCCACTGTAATAGACAAATAAGTATATGTGTATGATGTGTTTCTGTTTTCTGTGTGTGTTGTGTTAGGAAAGTATTTTATGAAGTTCACATTTGCTCAAATCAACTGTCTCCCTGCCACTAGGTTTATCAGTTGCTCTTTGTCACCATATGGCACTAATTCCAGTCCTGAGCATTCCTTCTAGCTTAATGACTGCAACGCCTTTGTTTTGTTACATAGTTAAAGGAAGCAACAGACTGGAATATGCCAAGATGATACTGATAACATTATATGTCACACATGGGTATTGTGATAGTCTGATTTTAAGCCTATACCCTGCTCCACTACATTTGCCACCCCTTGAGGTCATTCCAAAAACAGAATCTAACAGACTTCCGGTCCTTATGTACAAACCTTGCTCCTTTCATGACATTAGTCCTAAGGGGACTTTCTTAAAATGTTTTACAATTCAATGTCTAAAACGGCACTTTGGAACTGGTGGCAATGCCCACACTAATGCAAAGGCCCTTCCAGAAAGATGAATAATATCAGATAAGTGAGTGGTACGCAGAAATGTTTCACTTTAAAGGAAGACTATAACTGAATAAAAGCTACAGAAAACAATACATACCACAGCTTTTCTTATTTGTAGGATGCATTGACTTTGATATAACCATGACCGACATGAACAGTTTCTATTGTAGAGCACTCTGACGGAAAGGCATAAGTAGTCCAGTGTTGGGAAAGTGTCTTTCCCCAATAAGAGTGAGGAATGGAATGACTTCAGTAGGAGCACAATTATTAATTCTGCAGACAGCCAGTCTCTGAACCTTTTTCTTGTGTTTTGTTTAGTTCGGCTACTATCCCATATGTGTCCATGAGGATCTGATCAGGTGTCCTTATGGGGGCAGGATGTGGTAACCATATTGGTGTAGGAGGCTGACTTGTTATGTGGTAGTGCCAATGTAAGAGCACACCATTAAAAAAGTTCAGATGACCCTTATTGGTTTACAGGGCTTAAATTAATAATCCCAAGTGCTATATTTGTGGTAGTCTTTGTTGTCCACACAGAGTCAAGAAATGAGACACACACTCAAGAAAAAACTCAAGAACAATTTAGAAACATACCACAGCTTGTCTTATTTGTAGGATGCATTGACTTTGATATAACCATGACCGACATAAACAGTTTCTATTGTAGAGCACTCTGACGGAAAGGCATAAGTAGTCCAGTGTTGGGAAAGTGTCCTTCCCCAATAAGAGTGAGGAATGGAAATACTTTAGTAGGAGCACCATTATTAATTGTGCAGACAGCCAGTCTCTGAACCTTTTTCTTGTGTTTTGTTTAGTTCGGCTACTATCCCATATATATCCATGAGGATCTGATCAGGTGTCCTTATGGGGGCAGGATGTGGTAACCATATTGGTGTAGGAGGCTGACTTGTTATGTGGTAGTGCCAATGTAAGAGCACACCATTCAAAAAGTTCAGATGACCCTTATTGGTTTACAGGGCTTAAATTAATAATCCCAAGTGCTATATTGTGGTAGTCTTTGTTGTACACACAGAGTCAAGAAATGAGACACACTCAAGAAAAAACTCAAGAACAATTTAGCAACATAACACAGATTTTAAAATAATTTAGGCACCAAGATCATCGGAATCAAGTAAGTATTTTTGGAGTTATAGATTTTGGAGTATTAGCAAAAATACAGTCAAATAACAGTTTTGAGATATGAGCTTCAAACGCGGTAATGTTATCCTATGAGAGAACCAAACAATGCATAGATACACTTGCGAACGGTCTTGAAGAATACCTTTAGGGACTTAAGATGCTTAGGAGCCAAAGGCCAAGAAACCACCAGCAGTTTGATTATCTTTGCACCCTCCCCTGGTGCAAAGGTGCTATCACGTTGGTATCCTCGAACGCTACGCTGTAGAATCAATGACAAAGGTACCTGCAAAAGAAAAGCTGCAAGTGGGGACATGGGGACAAGTCCAGCAGAACCCACAAGAGGGCTCAGCTCTTGAGGGTCTCTGGACCACAGGGACACAGCTGACTTAAGTGAACTCAGGCTGGGGGGGATTCAAGTGCAGGTGTGTTTTGTCTAGCGGGTGGCAAAGTTAAAGGCTCTCACTTGACTTTGGTGACCTGGAGAGGCAAAGAAATCAAGGCAACAGGGCTACTCTCGAAGATGGCCTTGTGGATCCTGTAGTCCCTCGATGGCAGATCGGTGTTGGTGATGCCCGGACTGGAAACAACAAGCCTTGGCAGGCAACTGCTCCGGTACCCACAGTATTGGTGCTGGGCAGCTCCTGGAGGGCCTGGTGTCTTCAAACTCGGCAGGGAGATGGATCTAACCTCCTAGAGCCACTGAAAGGACTTCTTTCTGTAGTGCTGCTACCTCGGTGGGCCCCATGGCCAGCAACACGGTGAGCCGTGGGCATACGGGGATGGCTCCTCAACCCCAAGGGAGATGCTAACTGGTTGTCTATGTGATGGGCAGTCCTCCAAGAGTTGGAGGGGAAGCACAGCTTTTAGACGATTCAGGTCTTTGCAATTGTTGAGGTTCCAGCAGTTAGGTAGGGTTTTTCACCAAGTTTGTGGTCAGTCCTCACTTCTCATGGTGAATGCTCTTCTTTTGTCCTCTTCATTTCCCAGTGTCTCGAATCTGAGTTCCTGGTTTTAGGGGGCCACCTAAATACATAATTTAGTGATGTTAAGGGGAGTGTAAGGTAGTTGCCAATGGGTTACCAACCCCTGAGGTTACGACACCACTTATATGACCACTTTCTGTGAAGAGTGGGCATAAACCTGACCCAGAGTTCCTAGTTTCACAAGAAACAAGATAGTGAGTTCCTTCTTCGAGTGTCCACCACGTGTCCCACCTTAGGGGTGTGCCTAGTCTGAGAGTGCAACATGGCTAATAACTAGTTAATTTTCCCACCTGCTCTGATGACAAATGGGCCCCAGGGCAGGGGGTGGCATTCTCCAGGTCTGGAGGAAGCCGGGGTCACATGACAAAGGTGGAATAGGCTTTAAAGCCTCTTGCCTTGGTATGCTATTTCACTAGTGTTAGAAATTGGGTTTCTAGTTAGCTAGGGTATGCACCTATGCCAGGCAGAACCCACCAATCTAGTCTGGATAAGGGAGTTACACACCCATGATAACCCCTGCTCACCCCCTTGGAAGCTTGGCAGAGCAGTCGTTCCTATGCCAGAGGCAATGTGTAAAGTGTTTGCACAACACACATACACACCAGTGACACAGAACATACACCACAAAAGAGACTCCACACAAGGTTATATCAAAATATAAAACAGATATTGTACATAAAATAAATAGACCACAATCACATAAATCACTTTGCCAACTAGGCAATTGTCATGACATCCCATAGATCATAAATCTCTTTGCCAACTAGGCCATTGTTGTAAAATTACAGTTAGTGCACTAAAGTAAATACTTATAAGGTGCACGTGTCTTAAAGGACACAACCACAGGAAAACATTATGCGTAGCAACACCTTACACCATCACTGTATATTTTAGGCAGTTCTTGAACATAATACTTATTAGGGGGTTACTGCAAGGCATTAACCAGCAGCAGTTAGCTCCCACACAAATCTCCGTAAATTCATAGAGCACTGTTCTTCTGAGCTTATTATACACGCTCTTCGGTAATGTGGTACTCCTAATTAGGCTACAGGCCCACTGGCCCGCCTACAACAGTGAATGCAGTAATTACACAGTAGCCTGAGCAGGATTTGGACCTCTGTCGAGGATCGTTACCCCATCCTGCTACCTGCTTCCACTTCTCAGGGCCCCCATGGTATCAGCCAACCTGAGGGTGGGGGCCCAGACACTGCAGGTGAACATGGGGAGACCTTGTTTGGTCCCCCTTGTGTGCTTGCGGTACCACAGACAGCTGATGGCAAGCGCGCTACACAACAGCTGGTAACTGGAGCCCCCTCACCAGGGCAAGGCCGCCTTTGCAACCACCTGAATGGGGGGCACCGACTGTGGGCCGTCTCGCTCCGGTGCACCCTTTGTGTGTAGAACAGTCCCAGCGTCCTGGGGGGAGCTGCCCTGTCAGTCATGGTACCACGAAGAATAGTAGGAGCCTTCCTCACTGGGCTCAGCCCACCACACAATGTCAGTGGAGCTCCTCCGTCTGTGGTGAGGCTAATGTCACTGGGCTGTGCTGGGCTCCCTTTTCCGCTATGGGGGTGGTGGCCTGAGGGAACGGGCAATCCCTTGAGGCTCTGGTGTGGTTTTGGGTCCTGAAGTCAGCTCTCACACGCACTCCCGACCTGGGACACGGGCAGCTTTTCCTGCTGGCACCAATAGGGGATCAGCCTCAAGCTGATTCATCCGTTTACACACAGTGGCCACCAGGCACAATCAATAGGGCAAATGACGCATGCACCCTGCTCTTTGTGGCACAACACAGGGAAAATTAAGCGATCATAATGTGCTCGGTTTAAAAAAAGGCGAAGAACAATGCTGTCCTTCTCCTGCTCCAGGCCATCCTACCCCACACATATCAGGGGCAGCACTCCTCACACACTTTCTCCAGCTCCAGAAGAAAATGGCATGTCGATTTATTGATGAATTCTGGTGTGCATCAGGAGGGGTGTTGATTACGCCTGTTGTGAAGGTACTGCACACTGGTACAATAGCAGAAACTTTGCTAGTTGACGGATTGGTTTGCTGGGTATCCTTTCTTTTAGTGGGATATGCTGTCCAGGGCCACATCTATCAACAACTTGCAGATATGTTATGGTTTTTCTTTGTTCTTTAATGTAATATTCTAGGACAACTGCTGTGAGAGTGAAGCTAGGAGATAATCAAGACAACCACCTGAATGTTGTTTGTGCATGTGGAGGATGGTATATTAGTTGTGATAAGCTTTTTTTACTCAGTCGAAAAGCATCAGTACTAGGGCAAAAAGTGGGGGTGACCATGTCAAAAAGGGGTATTTTCCTACAATTAGGTAGACCAGGCAGGGCCGTGTGATCGGTCCCACCGCACCGTGCACTGCGTTGGGGTGGGGGCGTCATTATTGCAAGTATAATAACATTTCAAAAGCACCTGCTGCTGCGTTTCTGGCCTCCAGCAATTTTCAGGCATCAATTAATATGTCAAGATAACTTGGTGATTAATCGACTTCCTGCAAAGAGACCAGGGGTTTCTCTGGTGGAAGGTTTGACTCATTTTAAGGTAGCGCAGAGGGTTAAAATTCCTGCTGCTAAGAATGTGTATCATGCAGATCACAAAGTGCATATAATGTAAATAGGCCAGTGGGCTACTGCTTCTGCAATAGAGCTCCTTCTGTTACTTGTAGTTTATAAGTCAAAATCCTAATATAGAACATTGAGCTATTACCTGTCATCTAAGAGCTGCATGCAAACTGTGAGGTATATGTTAGAGCTTTATGTTTTTTTGCCCAGTCTTTCAGTATCCTAATCTTCCCAAATGGGTTTATTTGGGTACAAAACAATTATCATTATTATTATTATTATTACAGATAACCCTTAACAATAGTGCTACATTTTAAATTCTGAATTTGTGCTTTTCCAGAATAAGGACTCTTAAACTATACTGCCTACCAGTATCGATCACATGTCACTCCTACACTACACCTTGTAGTCCTGTCTGATGTAACATTTCCTATACGCTGATTTACACACATATGATTGTCTCTGTGCAATGCGTGTGTGATGTAAAGTGCTCTGATACTAAATGAATCTGAGAGACAGTGGTTATGGAGACTTGAGGGGCTCTGTTAAAGGGTGCAAGTGAGGGAATCCGTGGCAGAGGTGGTTATTGGGAGTGGGCGCCAACAAACATTGTCGCACAGGGTGCCACCAGTGTTGAAGCCGGCTCTGAGACCAGATGCACCATGTAAGGTAGAAGTCAATTGCTAGGAAAATGTGTTCTAACCTGTGATAATTTTTTCACGTTTTTATCTCTAGTATTTGGACCTGAGTCTTGCACACTGCAAACTAATCATCTGCAACCAGGGCCAGACTGGGAACCACAACCGGCCCTGGCAAAGTGCTCGGCCGGCCCCCACCCCCCGGAGGGGGTGCCACCAAGCTCTTTGCCAGGGCCGGTTTTTGGCCGATTTTGTTACAGGGCCGATTTTGCAGCTATGCTGCAAAAACGGCCCTCTAACAAAACCGGCCCCCAGGGGGCCAAAACCGGCCCCCACCCGTGCGGCGCACCGGGGGTTTGCCCGGTGTCCGCTACGGCCAGTCCGGCCCTGTCTGCAACCCGTAGTTCCACGATCACAGCCAGTGACTGTGGCAGGGTTTTAAGTGGGATGAAAAAAGTAGGGAGTCTCTAGATAGGGCGTGACCTTAGAAGAAAATCTAGGAATCCTTTCCAAGAGGTATGGCCTATGTAGTTAAGGGCATGGCTTATAATATGTTAACTAAAACCTGGTGATTTCCATAGCATTTCACTCGACCAGCATTTTGATGCCTCTCTGTAAACTTTCTACATTTCCACCCAGTTACATATCACACAATAAGGGAGATGCATCTAAAACAACCCAGACTTATAAACTTTGCCAATGCTTTGTAGCATTATCAGATAAATGAGTATCACCAAAGATTTTGTTCTGAATAATTAGAATTGAAACTGTTTCAATTTTGAAAACAAGAGAGTTTGTATTAACCATTACTAATGTCTTTGGAGGTGGTAGCTGACTCTGGAGAGCCTTAGTCAGTCCTGTTCTTCCCTTCACACCACCTTCTTCTGCAATCTCTCACTTTCTTAGACACTTTTTTCTCCAACATGTTTCTGAAATCCTCCATCTGTGTTTCTCAGACCTCATCTCTTTACTCTTTAACCACCGCGTTCACTCTCTTTTACATGTACCATGCCATATGTCCATATGTCCTGTGCAGTCCCATTGTCATTTTCCCTATGTGAGCTTCAGTATGTTGCAGACTGTCCTCTGCTTTGCAAATGTTACTATACAAGCGTGTTTTGCTTTGTGCCACACTGTACTTTCACAAAGAACCTACTGTTGTTTTCGCTTTCTGTTCTTTCGCGAAAACAACAGTAGGCAACATATAAGCAAAGTGCTTGTGAAATGTGTATGTTGCAAATGTGGATTGTGGTAGCATGGAGAATATCTGTTGTGTTTTAATGCATGGGGCAGGAATCCATCTCTTGGATTCTTTGTGTCTGGTGGTACACAAGCAGTAGGATGAGAGAGACTGCTAGACAAGGATGTGGATTTTAGAACATTCGTGAGGCCTTTGGAAGTGGACTAGACTCTTGTAAAAGAAAGGAGGGAGATTCCACTTAGAAGTACAGGGACAGTCCCGGTTCCATACTTCTGGCATCATTCATCTCCAAGGTGTGTAGCAGTTGAGGAGGAAGGCCACTCTTCTTCTGTGCTTTATTTCGGATTCTCTGACAGACAGACCATAGTTTGACTCCTTCCTCCTCATGCACTTTGAGCTACAAACACTTTGACCTGACCAGTATGGAACAAATAAAAACATTGTGAGGAACTACCTGAAACCAGCTGAAGAGATGGGTCTCTGGAAATCAAGTTGCTAACTGCAAGATGAGAATAAATACTGGGTAAAAACTCTGCAGGTGTTCCTGATTTCTCTTGGACCAATGACAGGATCCACCCAGGAGGAGAGTAGATGGAACTTACTTGAGTGCTAGAGTCAGTATCTCTGACTGCTGTCTTTTTCAACAGAAGAACAACATGGACAAGACACCTGGAACAAGAGTTGCATGTTGCCTAGAGAAAAGGGGACCTGGTTGTTGAAGAAAGGGGATGTCTGGGCTGCATCTTCCAGAGGATAAGCCTGCCTAATGCCGGTATCAGATCAGCTTCCTGGTAACTGAGGAGCTATGCAAGGAACGTGCTATGCTATGCAAGGAACGTGTGTTCTCCTAATGCTGCTAGAGAAGCTGCACCTGGATTAATCAACTTGCTTTGGAAAAGAGTGTGGGAACTATGTTCTGCGGGAATGAGCCATTTTGAAAACGAGGTTACAGCTTTGCAGGAATGACAAAGAATTGGGATCAGCCAAGGAGTTCCCCTGGTACATGGTGCTGGGGCCCAGTGTCCCCCATCAGGATGAGAACAAATGTGCATAGGCTCAGAAGGATACCTGGTCAGATATATCTGCCAAGGTCTAACCTTCATAAAAACCCTGGGATTGCTCACACCGACATAGGTTAAAGGGTTCTGAAGGCTTCTAGGCAACTCATTAAACCAGAAGGGAGTTGCAGGTACCTTGTGGCTCACATAGTGAAAAACGGATCCCGGCTCAGCTTTGCTTAGCTTTTTGGTGAGGTATATTGCATTTTCTGTGGGCTGGCCAAACTTATTTTTTGTCTCTCAGATGATAGACTTTTGTATATGTTGAAATCCGATAACTGTCCCTAAGTCTATTTAAGCAGAGACCTTGGGTTAAAGTTTCAATCATGTTAAAGCCTGTAGATCTAGTTTAACAAATACAAATTGATAGTCAACAGCAATATACCTTTCTTACTGATCTGATTACAGAGAAAAAGTATGTAGGCCTAACTGTGTAGATACTAAAGAGTTCATGTAACTGCAATAGGCCTAGTTAGGCCGAATGATTTCCATATTAGGGCAGGAAGGCATGCATGTTGTCACTAGGTACCTTGCAGATAATGTCAGCAAACTACATTTATGGTGTTAGATCCATGGTGATAAATATTTAGGGTAGGTGATCTGCACCTTTATAACCTGTGAGGCCCCCTTTAGGTAGAGTTTTAAGACTAATTTCACTATCTAGTATACTGTTTCGCAAACTGTACATTGGGTGTAGCATATGCTGTATTTTAGGTGTAGTATTTAATTTTGTGTGAATTAAAGTATTTTTATTTCAAAAAAGTTAAAGTACTGACTGTCTAATGGTTTATTGAGTGTTGATATGTGTGCTAACAAGTTATGAGGCTCCAACCTATCTCAGCTACATGAGGGAACTTTGGACTGCTCTGCCCTCACTACCTTGAGGGTCACGTGCTGAAGGGGTGTGTTCGGTTTACACTTCGGGGTATCAATAGTAGAGGAGCCCTGAGACACCAGTGGTAAATGATCTCAATTGATACAATCGAGACTCAGTGAAGTGTGATTGTTGAATTGCAACACGTTTCTCAAATGCTTTCCCTAAGCAAGTGAGACTGGCTATTGGTCTGTAGTTGGTCAGAGTGATGGGATATGGTTTCTGTTTCAATACTGGCATATGTTGGCTTGTTTTAAATTATTGTGGGGTGTTTCATTCTTTAGAGGAAGTATTTATACTGTGACACCATATTCAACTGGATAGTTGGGAGTGTGTTTTAAAGATAGAGTTTGGAAAAGGGTCGTTGAGGAATAAAGGCTGTTTGGGAGGGTTTATAGTCTTGTCCAACTACCCTGGTGATATGGGCATGAATTAAAACCGCTTATATTTCTGGGGATATGAGGAGCGATTCGGCAGTCAGATTGAAGATCTGTGTTGGTGTGCTTCTAAACTGATGACATTTTAGATGTAGCCATGTGCAACAAAGCCAATATTTATTGACATGGCTTAGTCAAACCAAATGGTTAAGTGCTCCAAAGACCAGGCAAAGAGTCAGAAGCAAACTACCCTAGAGCCTCAAGAAACCACCAGGAGAAAATAATCCATTCAGACCTTCTTGAGTCTCCCTCCCCTCCGAAAGATCACTTTCTCAGTTAACATAGCTGACACCCCAAATATGTATAATCCTCAAGTGCACAAAGACACAGGAAAATTGTGATAGAAAGACCAGAATGTTAAACAAAAAGAAACCCAGGATTCCAAATCCACGGCCAAAAAAACCTTGAGCAGATGACAGCCCCCCTGACTAAGGTAGCAAAATGCATTCTGACCCTGATGATCTGGGGCAGAACTAGGTATATACCCAACAGTGGCGTCACTAGGGTTGGTGTCACCCGGTGCGGGTAACTCATGGTGTCACCCCCTCACGACTTACCGCATGGACCTCCTCCGCCCCGAGTCCGCCAGTGGACACAGTTGGCAAATAACGGGACCATACAGAATCCTTAGTAACGTTTGTAAATGTAGGTCCTATATTTACAAAATGTGCCTGTTAACAACAGTGTGATAATGATTCGTTAATCAGGTTGTACAGTGGGCTACCTGCTAGTCAACAGTTTATTGGAATTTATAATATCATAGGTATGGTACTTTTTACTGGTGTGGTGTTCCCACTATCCATCAACACGATATATCAGTGGTCGAAGTGGGGGAAAAATAGTAGGGGAACTGTGGGCGGAGAATCAGAGGGTGGGAATAACCCAAGGATTGGATCAGTGGGCAGAGGCGTGGCCAGAATGCGCAAACATCCCAATTTTTTGTATTTGTTTGGTTTCACTGCCCAGTTTTATCAACCAATGGATAGAGGAGCTGGACTACGCCAGGATTCCCCGGAGAACACCATATATCAGTGACTGAAAGCGTTGGCGAAGGCATTGAGATACAAATGCTGAACTTCAACGAAGACAGCCATAGCCATCAAGACAAATAAAGGAAAAAGTGAAAAATAACCAAGAATACCGGAAAAGACGAAACTGTGAACAGTCTTGATCAAGTTCCCCGAAGATATTGGTATCCTGGTTGTAATAAATCTTCCAAAACTACAAGATACCAGAAATTGTTTACGTGGCGTACTTACGGCCTCACTTCACAGTTTGAGAGTGTCTCAGATTAATATGAGTAACAGCCAGTAAAGCAAATTTCCTGTGATAATCAGAAAACTATACATCTCTATATTATTACCAGTGAGCCAACTCGACAGATACAAGATGATTCAGGTCCCCACCTTTGCCCGTGATTAATTCATGTAGCAACAGGTCCTGAAGAAGGTGGCAACTGAAGAATATTAGGCCACCGAAACGTGCGTCGACCAGACAGTATGAGACACCCCAATGTTTAGTAATCTGTCAGAAGACTCAACGGCTTGCCCTGTCTTGGACAAGCTTTACCATTGTTGTTCTTCTCCGTTTGGGGTGCTGTATGAAAGTTGTTGTATGAATGTGATATGTATGTAGATTTTTTAGAGGTGTGATCGGTGTGGGGATATTCTTATTTGTTGCGAATTATTGATGACACTCACATGGTTTGACAACCAAAAAAAACGTTTGTTTACACTTTGTATTGTATAAAAAGAAATAACTATTTATTAAAATAGAGATGAATTATACTGTATGAGAAATCATTGTGAAGAAGTATTAATTATGAAGAAAAAATAAATACAAACAATAAAAAAAAGTTGTAAAAATGAAAACATTGTTGTGATACCTATTCCCATCTGTACCCACTCTAAGTAAAGTAAGATAGGTCTAGAGGGATACTTCTCAGTATAGTTGATGTTTTTTTCCCCCTGTTCCCTGACCTCAAATTAACTCATTAGGGGGTTACCTTTGTTAGCGTGATCAACCAATGGATACACATGATTATTTAAGGTTATAATGAGTTATTGACAGTAAAATGTGTTCACAAAGTGGGATATGCGTCTAATCACAGAATGTCCCCAAATACGATAAAATGTGGAAGCACAAGCCATTTGTCTCCGAGCCATGGAGTTTCTGTCATCAGCACTTCTCCCTTTTCCAAAACAGCAGTTCAAACATGAATGGCTAAAAATCCTAGTTTGCAAATGTTTTCTAAATAATAATGGCTCTGCCATATTTGCCTCATAATGCAAGATCTGTAGCATGACCATTTAAAGTAATAAATTGTTTGTAGCTCAAACGTATCAAAAGTTAATAAAAAATGTGACTTGTTTTTCTGCGGAGTAGATGACAGTTAATAGCTCACTGTTCTATGTTAGGATTTTAACTTATAAACTGCAAGTAACAAAAGGATCTCTCTGACAAATCGTAACCCACTGACCTATTTACATTATGTGCACTTTGTGATCTGCATGGTACATGTTCTTTGCAGCAGGTACATTAACCCTCTGAGCTACCTTTCCATGAGTCAAATCTTCCATTAGACAAAATTCCGATCTCTCTCTAGGAAGAACATTAATCACCAGAGTCATCATGACATTTTTATAGTTACCGAAAATTACTGGAGGCCAGGAAGGAGGCAGCCAGTGCTTTTAAAACCATAATATACTTGCAAAAATGATGCCTCCACCTAAAGTGAGCACCTGGTGCGGTCACACCGGTTGCACCGCCCTAGAGCTGGCCCTTCTCAAGGGTCCTGTGATCTCAGTGAGAGGGTCATTGTTCTAGGGTGTACTGCTTCATAGGCCTGCCCGCAAGACTGGAGGTGAACTTCAGTATGAATAGTGGTGGACAAGCCTTGAAGGTTAACCTACACTTGTCATGCTAGGGTCCACCTGCTGGTGCTACGACACCGGGGCTTCTAATGTCTTGCGAAGCCTTCTAAGGTCTAGCATGAGATAGTGCTATCTCAGGAGAGTGGTCTGGCGGACTGGTTATTAAGGCTGAACCTGGTTCCCCAGTTCCAAATTCAGCAGCTCTGGCCATAGTGCCACATCCTCTCTCCCACTGAACACCATACTGCCCCACTGAGAAAAACTCAGACAGTCTTCAACTACAACCCAATTGCTGCCGGCTATAAACACCTGGATGCGGCTCAATTTAAATTACGCGGGGCGTGGCCAAGATGGCGGGGTGAGCGGACGCTTCCTCCCGTAGCTCCTCCGGCCCGGCCAAGCTTGAGCCCTTTTCTTATTCTTTTCTCCCCCCGCTGAGGCTCAGCGTGGAAGAGGAGCGTGGCGGAGCACCTGGTGCGCACGTTGTTGCCGTTTTGGTTCTGATCGCCTCGGGGGAAGCCCCCAAAAAGTCCGATCGAGCTCGAGGAGCGAAGGAGGGCCTGAGAGGCGGAGCGCATCGGAGTGCTGTCCGGGCGCCTCGGCTGTGCCTGGTGCTGAAAGTTGCGATCTGGAGGGAATCTGGCCCGTCGCTCGACGGAGGGTGAAGGAGCCCTGCGGGAGGGGACCCGACGGTGCGGAAGACTTAGGACGGGTGCTTTGGCACTCAGACCTGTGTCGGCGACACTTCGCACTGTGTAGGCCCCTGTCCCTTGGCCGAAGTACGGCGGACTCTCTGTTGGGGTCGGACCATCTGGGCCCCTGCGTGTGACAGACTGAAACCGGCGGTGGAACCTATTTGATTGCTGTGCGTTTTGGGGGCCCCGGTGGTGTCGCTGGGCCTGGTCGCTCTGCCCTGCCTCGCCCTGCCGCCATCTTGTCCCCGTGGGATCAGTGGTGTTGGCCTTCGCCGGAGCCCTTGCTGGCGGATGTATGTGACCGCCGCTGCTGCCGGGCTGACTTTTTGGGGGATGTGCTGATGAGGAACCCCCCACTGCAGCCTCCATTCCTGTCTCGGATGGGCACCCGCGGCTGGCGGTGACCGGGCTGGACCGCCATTTTGTCACCTGTGACGCAGCGACCCTGCTTGTGGGGGGACACCCACGTCGAGTGCTTGCCAGCAGCTAGGCATCCCTGGGGCGGCTGGACCAGTGCCCGACCGTAGTGCTTGCGATGTCTGGAAGAGGAGGCTCGAAGAAGGGGGACCGCACCCTGCCGGACATGCTTGGCAGGGCCCAGCAACTGCGGGACAGAACACAGCCTTCGCCGGGGACCTCCCAGGCCTCGGCGGACGTGACTGGGGGGGAGCCACCCGTCACGAGGACCTTTATGGAGGAACTGTTTAGCTCCCTCAGAGAGGACTTCCAGACACTGAAGCGGGAGGTGGCCAGCGAGGTCCGGGAAGTGCGCAGGGAAGTGGAGGGCCTTGGCGAGCGCGTTGAAACGGTGGAGACGGAGGCCCAACGCCGGGAGGAGGAGATAGTCCATCTTCAACAGGACGTTCTCCGCCTCCGGGAGCAGTGTGTTGAGCTCCAGGCCCACTCTGAGGACCTTGAGAACAGATCACTGAGGAACAACATTCGAGTGCGTGGTGTGCCGACTGCAGACGAGGGGTCCGATCTGGGGAGCTACCTGCGGGACCTGTTCCGAGAGATCCTGGGGGAAGCTGCGGACTTCCCCATTAGCATTGATAGGGCACATAGGGTTGGCCGGCAGCGCCAATCATCGGCACCTCCACCGGACATTCTGGCCTTCCTGCCCGATTTCCCGCTGAAGGAACGCATCATGACTGAGGCCCGCAGGAAACAGCCCCTGACTTTCCGGGAACGGCCGGTGGCGCTTTACCAGGACCTCTCCGCCATCACGCTGCAGAAACGCAGGTCCTTCAGGATTGCCACTGACTTTTTGCGCGAACACGAGATGCCGTACTCTTGGGGTCATCCCTTCCGCCTGATCTTTCGATGGAACGGGGTGCTACACCAGCTACGCTCCTTGCAGGACATTTGTGGAGTCTTGGGGCTTACGGCGGCGGAGGAGGAAGGAGCTACACCGTCGTGGAGGGCCTCGGAGAGACGGAGCCGGCGGAGGTCGGCGAGGCGACGATCAGCGGCCAGCGCAGGGCGTCCTGATTCCCCTACCATCAGGGCGGACATGGCCGACGCTTTGAGGGCGGCGGCCAGGGACTCGGCCGGCTCCACCGGCGTGGCCTTGACGGCCTAATACTCACTCCAGGGGGAGATGCCTTTAGCTTCTTTAAATGCTGGGTACGGGGCGGGGGGTCGGGGGGGAGCGGCTGGAGGTGAGTGGCTGGACGTCCACTTCGTTCTTTTCTACGGACTTGCCCGTTTTGGGGCTTGACTGGGACAATGGGGTGTTTGAGTTTGCGTTTGGCTAGTTGCCAGGGTTGTGTTTTGGGGGGGGTGTAGGGGTTGTTCTGGGGTTGGGGAGGTCCCGTCCGATGTTGTCCATGCCCACGCTTGGTATGTTATGGCTTGTCCTGTGCGGCTGCCCCGCGCGCCCCACCCGCTGATCCCCTGCCCATTGCACGGCGCTCCCGATCCCCGAGAGGAATGTCGGCCCTAAAGGTAGTGACCCTTAATGTTCAGGGTCTGAATAACCCCGTGAAGCGCAGAGCGATCTTATCTTTGCTGGAGGGGACGCAGGCGGACATTTGCCTTTTACAGGAGACCCACTTATTGTCCCGGGATTGCCATAGGCTGCGCTCTGCTAAGTTCCCTACCCAGTTCTTCTCCTCGGCAGCGAACAAGACGGCGGGGGTAGCCATTCTTCTAGCGAGCTCCTTTAGGGGGGAGGTTTTGTATAAGTGTGCTGAACAGAAGGGGAGGCTTCTTGCGTATCGCATGCGCTTAGGGGGCATAGCGTTTACGGTCGGCTCCGTTTATAGCCCAAACGACCACCAAGAGCGTTTCCTAGACTCCGTGTTGGTGGATGTCACTGCTTCCCCCGACCGCCACGTCATTGTGGGGGGAGACCTTACTATTGTCTTCGATTCTGTGATGGACAGATCGGCGCAGCGCTTCCCGCAGACGGGTGAACTGTCCCAGGCTGTGAAGGCCCGGATTGCGGAAATGGACTTACAAGACCTTTGGCGCTCCATGCACCCCACGGATAGGGACTACTCTTACTTTTCACACGCACATCGAACCTACTCACGGCTGGACTACCTTCTGGTGAGTGGACCGATGCATGCCGCTGCCACGGCAGCGGACATCGGGGTCCTGACCTTGTCTGACCATTCACCAGTCACCGGCGTTTTCCAGTGGCCGGCGGCCTCCCCCTCTCGGGGGGTGTGGCGCCTCCGGGATACCCTTTTACACAAAAAGTCTGTAGTGCAGCGTATTGGGGAGGTCATACAGGACTACCTAACTCACAATAGCAACACCGACACTTCGCAGGCGACACAGTGGGCGGCATTGAAGGCAGTCCTCCGGGGGGAATTTATCTCTATCTCCGCAGCCGAAAATAGGGAGCGGCAACGGAAGAGGGACGAGCTGACCGTTCAGGTCCGGGAGCTTGAGCAGGTCCACCGACGCACGGGGGCGCCAAGGGTGTGGAGGCAGTTGAAGGCTGCGAGGAAGCTCCTGTCGGCATTGGATCTTGATAGGGCGGAGTATGCTGCCTTGCGCTTGAAACACGCCTTCTACACTGGGGGGGACAAATGTGGCAAGCTTCTAGCACACCGGCTCCGGGTCACGCAGCAGCGTGGCGTCGTGAGGGAACTGGTGGGCACGGACGGGGTGGTAGTCTCCGGGGACGCAGCGGTAGCGGAATCTTTCCGCGGCTTCTACGAGGCGCTGTATGCGGAGGAGCCCTCCTCGCCACGGGACGCCGAAGGCTATTTGGAGTCGGTGACCCTTCCGGTGCTGGATCCGGCTCAGGCGGTCCACCTGGAGCGGGATATCCATGTTGAGGAGGTGATTTCCGCTATCGCGCGGCTGAAGCATGGTAAGGCCCAGGGCCCGGACGGGTACACGTCTTTGTTTTATAAGACTTTTTGCACGGCTGTGGCCCCTGTCCTTACTCGGCTATTTAATTCCTTTAACGAACCGGGAGCCATCCCATCGGATCTCCTGAGGGCGACGGTCGCGGTAATTCCGAAACCTGGGAAGGACCGGGCCCTCTGCGGTTCGTATCGACCCATCTCGCTCTTAAATGTCGACCTCAAGTTGTATACAGGGATTCTAGCGTCCAGGCTGGGTCCACACCTCCCCGGATTGGTGGAGGCGGACCAGGCTGGCTTTGTACCCGGCAGACAGACGGTTGACAATACCAAGCGGGTGGCGCATGTTCTGGAGAAGGCCTCGCGGATCCCGGGGGAGCGGATGTTGCTGTCCGTCGACGCGGAGAAGGCCTTCGACAGAGTTCACTGGCCGTATCTCGAGCTGGTTCTCAAGAAATTGGGAATCGGGGATAAGTTCCGCACCATGGTATTCAACTGTTATAAGCATCCTTCAGCGTCGGTGCGGGTCAACGGGTGCAGCTCCGGTGGATTTGCCATCGAACGCGGCACGAGGCAGGGCTGCCCCCTCTCGCCGCTCTTGTTTGCCCTCTACATGGAGCCGTTTGCTCAGAGGATTCGCGATAACCCGGATGCGGTTGGGGTCCGGATGGGCCAGTATGTCCACACTGTCAGTCTCTACGCGGACGATGTCCTGTTGACCTTGGACGACCCTAGGAGGTCGCTGCCTGCTTGCCTCCAGGAACTAGACGCCTTTGCCTGTGTGGCCGGCTTCAAAATGAATATGAGCAAGTCGGTGGCGTTAGACGTGTCCCTGGCTGCGGACACCAGGAGGGACCTTCAGCGACTCTTCCCCATGCAGTGGTCCTCCTCCACGGTGCCATACTTGGGGATTCTGCTGGCGCCCACATTACCGGAGATGGTTACGGCTAACTATGCCTTCCTCAGCAGGAAGATTAAGGAGGAGCTTGGTCGCTGGGGCAAAGGCCTACTGTCCTGGTTGGGGCGAATTGCGGCGGTTAAGATGACGGTGTTGCCCCAGATACTGTATCTTTTCCGGGCCCTCCCTCTCCAGCCCCCGGTGGGCTGGATACGACAAATGCAGGCTGACATCTCCCGCTTTGTCTGGCAGGGCCGCAAGCCACAAATGAAGAGGGTCCTCTCCACGCTTGCTCCGGAGGCGGGGGGCCTCGGTATTCCAGACCTCCGTAAGTACTTTCAGGCGGCACAGCTGCGATATTTGGTGGAGTGGAGCAGGTGGGAGTCCGACAAACACTGGCTCTTTCAAGACCAGGCAGTGGCGGGCCGCACTTTACAAGAGGTTCCTTTCTTGCGCCGCGCGCACCGCCCCCCTAACCTCTACGCTTCTTTTATTACGCGGGTCCCCCTGCGGGTGTAGGACGCAGTCTGTGAGGCTCGGGGCCTCACCACCTTCCCTTCGCCGTTCACACCCATAGCGGGCAACCCGGACTTCTCCCCAGGGATGGAGCCGGGAGCTTTCTCCCATTGGGTGAAGGCAGGCTGCAGGGCGCTCTTCCAGATCTATGGCCCGGAGGGAGTGATTCCGTTTCAGCAACTCCGCCAGGAGTTCGGCCTGACGGAGCTGGACAGATTGCGCTACATGCAGGTTCGGCATTGGGCCCTCCAGCCCCAGGTGCGTGACACCGCGGCTCGTCAAATTACACCGTATGAGAGGTGGCTGGCTTCCCGGACCTCTGACGCTAAGCTAATTACCGATCTGTACAAGTACCTACAACCCCCGCCGTTTCACTATTACAATCCGGGGAGGGAGCGCTGGCACAGGGAATTGGGTAGGACACTTAGCCACAAGGAATGGGACAAAATTGCGTATCGGGCGCGGCACTCTGCATATCACACGGGCCTTACGGAGACCTTCACTAAGGTGTCCACTTATTGGTATTACACCCCGGAGCGACTGTATGAAATGCATAAAAACACTGACAAGGGGTGCTGGCGGGGCTGCGGGCAGGAGGGTACCCTCTCACACATTCTTTGGGATTGCCCCGTGCTGACCGCTTACTGGAAGGAAGTTTTGGATGAGGTGGATAAGCACTTTGGGATAGAGCTGCCGCGCTTCCGGGCGTATGTCCTGCTGGGCCTCCCCAATGACCTAATGTACCCACTGAAGTCCCGCAGGGGCAGGCAGATCGCGATTGCGCTGGGGTCTGCGGTCCAGAACATCCTTATCCACTGGCGCACCAACACTGTCCCCTCCATCACGGGTTGGTTGCATAGGCTTTGGCATGTGCTGGGAATGGAGAAGCTGTCGCTCACGGTGGCGGGGGAAATAGACCAATTTGAAGAGCTGTGGCAACCCTTTCTAGCGCTGCTGTCCACCGAATTCCGGGAGCTCACCTGTCCGAGGTATCTTAGGCTTCTCAGGCTGACGCCGCCGGTGATCCCGGCGGACTAGATCACATGTGAGACAGAGGCCTCCAGGGGGGGGGGGGGGGGGGTGCGGGGCTTCTTGGTGAGGACTAATCTGACGCGGGACCATAGGACGGGGGGGGTGGGGTATTGTTTTTTTTTTTTTCTTTTCCTTCCTTTCTTTACTGGGGGGTTGGGGGAGGGGGGTGGATTGTGCTTTGTCGAGTTGCTGCTGGCTTTCATTGCTCAGATTTGGGGTGTTGGATATGCACGCAGGGATTCCACAGTTTGCATTTCTAGCCTTTCATTTACTGTGCTTTTCCCCTGGCCCATCGAGCTATCCATCGACAGCCCTCTTGAGTTGCACCTTTTTTCTTTGATTGTCTTATATGTACCCTAACCTCCTATCCCCCTTCCCCATGGTTTGTTTTGTTTCAATAAAAACGTTTTAAACATAAATTACGCACTGGGCAAGAGAAATATGTGGCCTACAAAAAAAAGTGACAGCATCCTGGAAAAAGAAAACAATCATAGGAAATGCAAAATTTTGCAAACCATGTGAAATGTAAGCAGGAACAACATGGTTACCTTAACGCTTTTACACTCAATGTTCAGAAATCAGTGAGTGCTTTTGCCTGAAAAGTTAAGGAAATGACAACAGGGCCCTGAATGGACCCATTTCAATGGCCATTGCTTATATCGTTACAAAACGTAAGCAGTATGGTAAAAAAAGACAACATCCCTAGATACAGAGCAGCAGTACAAATTTTGTTTTTCAATCCTCACATTGCAATACCTCCAGGATTCGTGCACTAGTTCCAAGCCCAGGACAAACAAAGCCAAGACAACAAAAATAGCGTTTCACTGGCAAACTCTGTAAAAGTGGCGCTAATGTGTTTGGGTGTGAATAAAATCAATCTGGCCAGTTTGCTACCACTCTGTCCGACTTTATTTAGTTATTTATTTTTCATATTTTTAAACTTTTATTCCCGATGCTGCACTTTGGAATTAAATGTCAGAAAAATAGACATTGATTACCAGCAAAAGTGATTTTCTTTTTTGGATCCATTTCACAGGGAAGCAAATAAAAGAAAGGAGAGGAGACAGTGTGCACTGCGCACAGGCACGTCCTCTTCCTAAAAGGTTAGGTTACTCTGCGCACACGGGCCCCAGGGCCGGCTTTACCGCTGGTGGTGCCCTGTGCGACACTGTTTGTTGACGCCCCCCCAATGACCACCTCCACCACGGATTCTCTCACTAGCACCCTTTAACAGTGACCAAGTCACCATAACCACACTCTCTCAGATGCATTGAATTAGTTATATAGCGCCACTCATACAAGTGTAGGGTGTCCGAGCACTTTGCATCACACACACATTACACAGAGACAATCAATCATAGGTGTGTAAATCCGTGTATAGGAAATGATACATAAACCAAAGGACTGAAAGTGTAGGAGTCACATGTCATCCATACTGGTAGGCAGTATAGTGCTTGGTGTGGAGAAGCACAAACGCAGAGTCGAAAAAGAAACAACATAGTTGGGAGTTTTCTTTAATAATAAGAATCTATTTCTAGCCAAATTAACCCTTTTTGCAACATTAATCAATGTTCTAATAATGTATATTTTGAGGTGTGTATGCAGTTCTATGATGAAAGTTAATAGTTCACTATTCTATATTAGGAGTTATAAATTGCAAGTAACAAAAGGATGTCTCTTTTGAAAGCAGTAACCTGCTGATCTGCACTCTGTAATCTACTTGGCACACGTTCTTTGCAGCAGGCATATTAACCCTCTGCACTAACTTCACCTAAGTCAAAACCTCAACTTTACAAAACACTGATCTCTCTCCAGGAAGATAATTAATCACACCAGTTATCTTGACATTTATGTGAGGCCTGGTAATTGCTGGTGGAAAGAAACGCTGCAGCAGGTGCTTCAAAAGCTTAATAAACTTTCAAACACGGCGCCCCCAGGAAGCCAGCACCTGGTCGCACCGCCCTAAAGCCGGCCCCTGACGGGCCCTGTTGGTGTCAGCCCACTTGAGGGTGTCACCCGGTGCGGTCCGCACCCCCCGCACCCCCATAGTGACGCCGCTGATACCCAAAGCATCTCCACATAAACCCGGAGACACCCTTTAAAAACACAGGATGCTAGCAGGACTCCACTGGAGGCCCAGCCAAAGAGGCAAACAGGCATTCAGTTCATGCAGTTCACCTGTAGCCAATCACATTGTACAAATAATTGCACCCACGGAGGTGCAGCACTGGGTAAAAAAATACTTAGCACAACTAATATACCATCCTCCACATGCACAAACAACATTCAGGCGGTTGTCTTGATTATGTCCTAGCTTCACTCTCACAGCAGTTGTCCTAGAGTATTACATTAACGAACAAAGAAAAACCATAACATATCTGCAAGTTGTTGGTAGATGTGGCCCTGGACAGCATATCCCACTAAAAGAGAGGATTCCCAGCAAACCAATACGTCAACTAGCAATGTCTCTTCTATTGTACCGGGGTGCGGTACCTTCACAACAGGTGTGATCAACAGCCCCCTGATGCACACCACAATTCATCAATAAATCGACATGGTATTTTCTTCCACCTACGTACGTGCAGCTGTGACTGTTCAAATCGTGTATCTAGTGGGAAGCTTTATGTTACGTTATCATTTCCTGTTTTGCAAAGTT